>NC_135888.1:108129132-109329132 GCF_964194155.1 Cetorhinus maximus
TTTCTGGCCCTGCCTGCCACAGAACTGGAAATTCTTGCCTGAAGTCAACGGGCCTTTGGCAGGTCCAACAAACTTTCCGCCCTGCATTCTACGATTCCTGCCATGGGCGGGGCCACAAAATTTCGGACACCATCTCTAGGCTCGCTGAGCTACATCGGCTCCTGACCCGGAAATGCATCAATTTTAAAGTTATCTTCCTTGTTTTCAAATCCCTCCAAGGTTTCACCCCTCCCTATCTCTGTGACCTCCTTTGGTACTACAACCCCCTGGGCTGAACTTTCTGGCAGGCGGTGGTGGGGGTGGGGGCACGAAGCAGTATCAGGCGTGGACCCGATCGTCCGCACCGCCATTTTACGCGGGCGGGCCAATTAAGACCCGCCCAACATACTTCACGACTCCTGTGCATAGTGGGAATGGGCGGGCGGCGGCGGGCACGCTCAGCCCACTGGGTCCAATGGTGACCCGGCGGCCTGTATAAAGGGAGGCCTGGCAGCCTTGGAAAGGCTGCTCACAATAGCTAGGCGAAGGCCTTTGCAGAGGGGCAATGGAGGTGACGCAAGCCCAGAGAGTAGGCCATCAGGGCAGGCCAGGCCAGGGTGTAGGGCGGGGCTAGTGTGCCCCTCGTTTTTCTGATGGTTGTCTTGCTGCCCTCTTCGAGGGGATGGCAGCATGGCGGAAGGTGCTGGTTTCCCAGGATGGGAGGAGGAAGCACCTCCGACATAATGAAATGTGCCTGGGAGGAGGTGGCGGAGGTGGTGAACTCCCACCATGTGGTGCGGCGCACCTGGATCCAGTGTCACAAGCGCTTCAATGACCTGTTGCGCTCTGGAAGGGTGAGGGCAATGTTGGCATTGGTCACTTAACCCATCGGGTAGGCTTTCCCCATTGGTGCCCCCCCATCGCCTCCGCCCCCAACCCCTGCAAGTCTGGGTGTAGTGACTGAATTGAATCATTGACAGAATGTGTCCTTCGCTGGGTGGGCCACCAGATATTGCCCATGCCAAGGTCAGCCTGTGAGGGTGGTGAAGAGATGGGTTCTGCGCCTGCAGCATGTGTTACAATGAGACCCACATTACTGTTTTGGGGGCAACCTGGAGGGGCTGCACCTAGACGCAGTGCTGGAACTGCAGGACGTGTCCAAGTCAGGGTGATGGCATGCTGGGAGGGGAGCTTTGAGGCGGCGAGGCAACGAATCCTCTGCTGCCCTCTGCGCCCCACGTGCTTGTGCCTCCTTGCTATGGAAGGATATACCGTGTGGTGCCTAATGTGATGTAGGCAGCATGTGGACAAGGTGGGGGTTGGGGGCTGGGGACCAGGCCTATCATCTTTGTGTGAGTGTTCGGCAGCAGCGGGCTGAGGAGGCACTGGAGCCCTGATATGTCCCACTCTGGTTGGGGTGGGCTGTTCTTCTCTTCTCTCATTTTTAGGAGAAGAATGCTCATAACGCTGCAGAGTGGGTGAGGACTGGTGGCGGCCAGGCGCAGTTAGCCATTCTCAGCCAGTTTGAGCAGGAGGCCCTGGATTTGGAGAGGTGCCATGTGCCCAGGTCCACCGGTGTCGGTGAGGCTGGAGTGCCACGGCCAGGTATGTATGGCCAGCAGTGAAGTCAGCATTGTCCTCCCAACAGCCATAGCAGTGCTGAATGTTCAGTGATTTAATTTTGCAACATGGCATGACCATTGCTTATGGAAGGATGAACGCATAATGATCCGAGGGACAGGAATGCACATTGACGTTGTCTCCATGTTAACTGATCCAACGCCCCTGTTCTTCCTTTCAGCATCAGTGGAGCAGGGCCGGGAGGAGGAGCAGCAGAGGCCCCCTCTCACACCTGAGGGCCCTGAAGTTTCACCAATGTCACACCATCTCTGCCAGGCAGGCACCAGCGCAGATACTAGCACCTCAGTGGGAGTTAGGACTTCAGCTAGTGTCCCAGGGCACAGTGGTGAGGGCACTTCACAGTCGCTGGAAGAGCTGGCAGAGACAGGGAGTGCCTATGGTGCCAGCAGTCGGAGGACTGCAGGGGACCAGGCACATGCTCAGTCGGTGCCTGATGATGTGCCTCTGGAGTCGTCCGTGACGCAGCAGGGGCAGGAAATGCGGCCGGGTGTGCGGGAGCATCTGGGGGAGATACATGAGGCTATGCTTGGCTTGGTGTCCGTGGTGGAAGAGTCTAAGCAGACGATTGCTGAAGCAATGAGCCACATGTCCAAGCGCTATGCATCCTCCATGGAGAGAGTGGCGACTCTTGTGGAGATGCTCCTCCAGGAAAGCAATTGGGGCTTCCTGGGGATGCGTTCGGACCAGCAAGTCCTCACATCGGCATTGACCTCAGCTGGCCAGTGCTTGTGTGGGAGATGGTGTGGGCACCAAGTTTCCCAGCTCGGTGCCCATCCATCCACGGTGAGCAGGGAGGCCTGAAGCGACCTCACGTCGGCTGCCAGTTGTCTCCATGGGCTCCTCTCAGGGCGCTCCGGATGAGGGCGGCAGCTCCTCCGCCCCTCTCCCAGTGACCATAGCATCCGGTGAGGCTGCGACGACTGGGGAGATGCCAGCTGTGTAACTGGCAGCTCCCTCCCAGGCGGGGCCAGCACAGGCTCCACAGGCCAGAGGACGACCGCCAAGGTCATCGAGGCTAACAGGACAGCAGAATGAGCAGTGATGGGTCAGCACCAAGATGTAGCACCCGGAAATGTAAACATAAGGCACCTTAGGCACACCACGGGTTTATCACTGGTGCTTTTGTGTTGGCCCGCAATGGGGTCTTTATGATTTGCTTTGAATTGGAACACCATTGTCATTTTTTTTGCTTAAGTTTCTTTGCTTGTGATATTAAATTCAGACATGTGACCATGGCTGAGGGTTTCTCTTTTCTTCTGCATGTGTAAGGTTTCCAAAAATGTTAAGAGTGCTTTGTAGGACATTCAGCTTTGTTAACAAGGCCCTCAGTTACTGTTCCTAACCTGGCAGATTTTGCACTTAGTTATCGAGTGTGGAGCCTACAGCCCAGGCTTGTCCTGGAGGCCCATATGTGGTGTGCTAGCTGAAGGTTCATTGGATTAAAGCCTCCCAGGTGTCCCTGCCTCCCTGCAGTATGCCCGGGTCAGCGTCTACCCTCTCAGCATTTCCCTGTGCGTGCTCATCCTCGGACTCACTGCGGTATTCATCGTGTGTAGCTGCAGCCACTGCGTCGAGGTCTTCATCGTTCACAGTGTCCCCCCTTTCCAGCGCAAGATTGTGGAAAGTGCCGCATGCAACCACTATCAGCGACACATGATCTGGGGGGCACTGGAGTGCGCCCCCTGAGCAGCCCAGGCATCGGAAGCGCATCTTGAGAAGACTGATGGCTCTTTCCACCACAGCCCTTGTGGTGCTGTGGCTCCTATTGTACCGCTGCTCAGCTTCTGTTCTTGGATGGCGGAGAGGTGTCATGAGCCACCTTCTGAGGGGATAGCCCTTGTCACCCAGCAGCCATCCATCCAGCTGGGCTAGAGCACTGAAGAGCGCCAGCACCTGGGAGTGTCTGAGGATGTAGGTTTCATGGGAGCTGCCTGGGTACCTTGCAGACTTGTAGAATCAGCATCCTATGATCACACACTATCTGCGCGTTCATGGAGTGGAAGCCCTTCCTGTGGACAAAGGCACCAGGCTCACCTGCTGGCGCCTTGATGGCCACATGTGTACAGTCTATTGCACCCTGGACACGGGGGAAGCCAGCAATGGCCGCAAAGCCTCTGGCTTACTGAGCCTGGCTTGCCTGGTTGCAGCGGAAGTGGATGAAGTTCAATGTACACCTGGACAGAGCGTCTGTAACCTGCTTGACACAAGTGTGGACAGCTGACTGGGAGACACCGCAAAGATCACCCACCGACTCCTGGACGAGCCAGAGGCATAGACGTTGAGGGCAGCTGTGATCTTCAGAGCCACTGGCATGGGGTGTCCACCCACACAGTTAGCGGAGATCTCAGGCCCAATCATCTGACAGATGGAGGTGACTGTCTCCCTTGAGAGATGGAGCCTCCTTCGGCACTGCACCTCAGTCATATTTAGGTAGCTGCTTCACCGACTGTATACCCTGGCAGCAGGATAGTGGCATCTTCTGCGGCCCCTTCCACCTTGGCCGACCTCGTGGCCCTGTGCCCCTTGTGCCTGCGCCTGGCCTCCCAAAGGTGGCTCCCCTGGAAGCTGAATGTGCACTCCTGGCCTCCTCCCACTTCTAACCCTCCCTTCCTCCTCAGAGGAGGTGCCTCTAGTGGACAGTTCAGCTCCCAATCCCAGGATAAGGGAAGGCTCCCTGAAACCTGCAGGCCCAAGAAACATTCCTCACTGCAGAGTGCTGATCCTGAAGATAGTGAGTCCAGTCCAAGCAGCTGGTATGCGTTTTGAAGTATTGCAGATCACACAGGCAAGTTTCAATAACTGAAAAATCAATACTTGAGAGAGCACACTCGCGAAACCAGTGAGGCCTCTTACCTCGCCCACGGATGAGGTTAATACTAATGTGTCCTACCCGCCTGCCTGTTGCGCCCGTGCACTGACCCGAAGTTTACACGGGCTCTGAAAAATCACGGTTGAGTGGAGCATCAAGGGCTTCAAGTGACCCGTTAATTAATGGTGGGCGTGCATCGGAGAGCATTGCGTGCCCACCCAATGAAATATCGCGATGGCGCACGGTGACATCAGGACGCTTGCCCGACGTCACCGTGCGTCATTTTACGTGCGTGCGTGTGGGGCCTGCCCCTGCTTGCCAATGGGAAAATTCTGCCCCCTGAGATGTTTGTGCTCTTCCAATTCTGGCCTCTTGCGCATTCCCAGTTTTAATCTCTCCACTTTTAGTGGCCGTACCATCAACTGTCTATTCGTTAGCCTCTGGAATTTCTTTCCTCATGTTCTTCACCTTACTCTCCTCCTTCAAGACACAGTATTTTAGTCACCTGCCCTTATCTCCTTATATGTATAGTTGTCGAATTTTGTTTAATTATGCTTGGGATATTTTACTGTGTTAAAGGCACTACAAAATGGAGCTGTTGCTGTTGAGATGCTGAACATAATGATAGACGATGTTAATGGATGAGTAAAAATCTGGACCTGTTGCTTTGGCAGAATTAATCCAATCTAATTTAATGGTTGACCTCAAATATGGGGCACCATTTAAGGAGTAAGAATTTAATTGCCAGTTTTCTTTACCGATTATACAATATCCAAACTTTCTCAAACCGAACTCTAAATTCATCTCCTGTACTCTGAGGTAACAACAGGAAAGTGGGAGATAATCTGAAGCTGGCAGTTTTGTCAGGTTCAACATAGATTCCAATTTTAAGGCCTTTTAAAAATAGTGAGTCAAATATTTCAGAAAATATTGAAATATTTGCATTGGTTTGTTACGTATAATTAGGAGCTTACTAATTACTGTATTTAACAGGTTCCAGTTTCCTGGCCCTAACCACCTTCTTTTCACCATGGACATTTAATTCCTTTACGCCTCCATCCACCATCAGGACAGTCTGAGGGCTCTCTGCTTATTCCTTGAACAGAGGGCTAACAGTCTCCATTCACCACCAGCCGCCTCTGTCTGGCTGAACTTATCCTCATATTGAATATCTCCTTCAACTCCACTGCTTTCCCCCAAATAAAATGCATCACATGGGTACCTCCATGAGTCCTAGCTGAGTCTTGCCTTTTTGTGAGATATGTGGAACATTCCTTGTTCTAGTTCTACCTAGGGCTGCTCCCTCACTTCTTTTTGCAGAACATTGTCTGTTTGGTGCTATTTTCTGCTCTTGCACTGAAGGGGAAAATGTCATTGATTTTGCTTCTAATTTCCACCCTTCTCTCATCTTCACATTGTCTATCCCTGACTCTTCCCTTTCCTTTCTCTGTCTCCATCTCTGGGGATAGCCCGTCAACCACCCCCTTCACTTGCTCAAAACCTATTACCGTCTAATTTAGCTCCAGTTCTGATGAAAGGTCACCATCCTGAAATGTTAACTGTTTCTCTCTTCCCAGATGCAGCCAGACCGGCTGAGTATTTCCAGCGTTTTCGGTTTTGTTACAATAGAAATGTGCGTTGTTTTCTGCCGGTGATTAAGAACAACCAGGACAGATTGAGTTCATCTGTTGTGCTAGAGTTATTTAAATTAGGAACAGCTAAACCATGTGGCAGAATACCAACTCAATGGCCCGGATTTTATGAGAGCGCATCGACAATGAACAGTCAGCATTCGCTGTCATTACCCTTCTGAAACTAACTGCAGCTTCAGGATGTGGGGCATGTACAGAGCCGCATAGAAACCCTGAATTTGCAGTTGTTCACTCAGGGTTCTGACACAGCCTTTGCTGTGGACCCTCCAGGGCTGGCAATCACTGAAACCAGCAATGATTTCAAATGTCCTGCCTCTATATCACTGTTAGAAACCCATAAAAAGCTAAAACTTGTTCAATCCGGTGCAGCTGGGATTTCTAACAGCAATATGTGATTAATAAAACAGAAAATGCTGGAGAAAGTCAGCAGGTCTGGCAGCATCTGTGGTGAGAGAAACAGTGTTAACGGGCAGAACTTTCCGACTGGCGTGCGGAGTCGGGCCCCGCAAGCCAACGCGTAAAATGATGCGCGGTGATGTCGGGCGAGCGTCCTGACGTCACCACGCGCCATCGCGATATTTCGGTGGGCGGGTGCGTGATGATGTCCGATGCGCGCCCTCCATTAATTAAGGGGCCACTTAAGGCCCTTGAGGCACCGATAGACGGCGATTTTTCGGGGCCCGTGTGATTTTCAGGTCGTCGCACGGGCGCAACGGGCAGGCGGGTAGGAGACATTTGTATAAACCTCATCCACGGGCAGGATAAGAGGGGTCAGTGGGGTCGCGAATGTGCTCAGTCAGATATTTATTTTTTAAAGTTACTGATACTTGCCTGTGTGAGCAGAAATACTCCAAAACTCATACCAGCTGCCTGGACAGGACTCACAACCTTCAGGTCAGCATTCGACAGTGAAGATCCTTTTTGGGCCTGCAGGTTTCAGGAAGCCTTCCCTTAGCCTGGGAATGGAAGTTCTGCTCTCCACTGGAGGCACCTCCTCTGAGGGGGAAGGGAGGGCCAGAAGTGGGAGGAGGCCAGGAGTGCACATTCAGCCTCCAGCCTCCTTGGGAGGAGGGGTGCAGGGCCAAGAGGTAGTCCAAGGCGGAAGGGGCCGCAGAAGATACCACTATCCTGCTGCCAGGGTTTACAGGCGGTGAAGCAGCTACCTCAATATATCAGAGGTGCAGTGCCAAAGGAGGCTCCGTATCTCAAGGGAGACAGTCACCTCCATCTGTCAATGATAGGCCCTGAGATCTCCCCTAACTGTGTGGGTGGGCACTTCATGCCAGTGGCTCTAAAGGTCACAGCTGCCCTCAACTTCTATGCTTCTGGCTCCTTCCAGGGCTCGATGGGTGATCTTTGCGGTGTCCCCCAATCAGCTGTCCACACTTGTGTCAAGCAGGTGACAGGCGTTCTATTCACGTTCATCCATTACAGTTGGGACCAGGCAAGACAGACACAGCAAGCCAGAGGCAGAGGAGCCACGCCTCCACAAGGGCTGTGGTGGAGAGAACAGTCAGTCTTCTCAAGATGCTCTTCCGATGCCTGGACCGCTCGGGGGGGCGTGTGTTCGTGTGTCGCTGATAGTGGTTGCAGGCTGCGCTCTCCACAATCTTGCGCTGGAAAGCGGGGACACTGTGAATGAAGAAGATATAGACGCAGTGTCTGCAGCTGCACACGATGAATCCAACAGTGAGTCCGAGGATGAGCACGCACAGGGAAATGCTGAGGGGATAGACGCTGACCCGGGCATACTCCAGGGAGGCAGGGACACCCGGGATGCTCTAATTCAATGAACCTTCAGCTAGAATACCACAGATGGACCTCCAACAAAAGCCTGTGCTGCAGCCTCCATACTCGATACCTGAGTGCTAAATCTGCCTGGATAGGAACATTAACTAAGGGCCTTGTCAATAAAGCTCAATATGACACAACCCACTCATAACATCATGGGTAACCATCCACCTGCAGAGGAAAAGAGTCACCCTCAGCCATGGTCACATGTCCAAATTTAATGATTTCACAAAATGATCTTAAGAAAACAAAATAACAAAGGTGTTAAACACTACGCTGACTAATCATGGCCTAATTGCGAGCAATACAAAAGCACCAATGAGAAACCCGTGGTGTGCCTAAGGTGCCTTAAATTTATGCTTACGCGTGTTACATCCAGGTGCTGTCCTCTCGCTGGCACTGACATCTGAGACAGCCTGCTCCCTGTGCTGTCCTGTTGGCCGCGATGACCTTGGCGGATGTCCTCTGGCCGATGGAGCATTTGATGGCCTCACCTGGGAGTGGGTGGCCAGTCCCACTGCTGGCATCTCGCCAGGTCCGGCACCCTCATCGTATGCCATGGTCACTTGCAGAGGGGTGGAGGAGCTGCTGCCCTCATCTGGAGCCCCCTGAGAGGAACCCGCAGAGACGACAGGCAGCTGCTGCGCTGATGAGAGGTCACTTCGGACCTCCCTGCTCACCATTGATGGATGGGCACTGAGCTGTGAAACTTGGTGCACAGACCATCTCCCACACTGGCACTGACCAGCTGAGGTCAATGCCGCTGTGAGGGCTTGCTGGTCTGAGCGCATCCCCAGGAAGCCCTGATTGTTCTCCTGGAGGTGCCTCTCCATGAGAGTCGCCACTCTGTCCATGGAGGAAGCATGGCGCTCGGCCATGAGGATCATTGCATTGGCGATGGTCCGTGTGGGCTCCTCCACCACGGAGACTATGCCACGCATTGCCTCATGTATCTCCGCCAGATCCTCCCGCACACTCTGCTGGACTTCCAGCATTTGCTGCCTCACGGATGACTCCAGAGGCACATCATCAGTCACCGACTGAGCATGTACCTGGTCCACTGCAGTCCTCCGATTGCCATGGGCACTCTCTGTCTCTGCCAGCTCCTCCAGCGACTGTGGAGTGCCCTCACCGCTGTGTCCCGGGACACTAGCCGATGTTCTAATTCTCACCGAAGTGCTAGTATCTGCGCTGGTGCCTGCCTGGCAGAGATGGTGTTACGCTGGTGGGTCAGAAACTTCAGGACCCTCAGGTGTGAGAGGGGACCCCTGTGCCTCCTCCTCCTGGCCCTGATCCACTGATGCTGAAGAGAAGAACAAGGACATTTGATTAGTTAACGTGGAGACAATGTCAATGTGCATCCCTGTCCTCCGGATCATTATGCGCCCATCCTTCCATAAGCAAGCCATGTTGCAAACTTCAATCACTGAACATTCAGCACAGCCATGGCTGCTGGGACACTAATGGTGACCTCAGTGCTGGGCAAACATACCTGCCCATGACACCCCAACCTCACCGACATTGGTGGGTGCATGGCACCTCCCCAGATCGAGGGCCTCCTGCTTGAACCTGGACATGATGGCCAACAGGACCAGCCCTCTGCCAGTCCTCACCCACTTGGTGGCATTATGAGCATTCTTCTCCTGAAAAGGAGAAAAGAGCATTGATTAGTGCAACTTGTACCTGGATTCTCTTCGCTGCCGTCCGACCCCAGCCAGACTGGAACATTGCAGGGCTCCAATGCCTCCTCACCCCGCAGCTGCCACACACTCACACAAAGGTGCCAGGTCTGTCCCCCCAACTCCTTGGCCAAATGCAGCCTACATCACATTTTGCACCACACGGACCAACCTTGCAGAGCAAGGAGGCGCAAGCACGTGGAACGCAAAAGGCAGCAGATGGATCAGTGCCCTGCCACCTGGAAGCTCCCCTCCCAGCATGTCAATGCCCTGACTTTGACATGTTTTGCAGTTCCAGCACTACGCCATGGTGCAGATCCTCCAGGTTGCCCCAAAACAGTAATGTGGGTCTCAGTGTAACACATGCTATGGGTGCAGAACCCATCTCATCACCACCCTCTCAGGGTGACCTCACATGGGCAATATCTGCTGGCCCACCCAGCGAAGGGCACATGCCCTCAATGATTCAATACAGTAGCTGCATTCAGAGTTGGGAGGTTGTGGGTTGCGGCCAGGGGGGAAAGCCTACCTGCTGGGTTAAGTGACCAATGCCAACATGGTGCTCACCCTTCCAGAGTGCAAAAGGTCGTTAAAGCGCTTGCGACACTGGATCCAGGTTCGCTGCACCACGCCGCAGGAGCTCACCACCTCCGCCACCTCCTCCCAGGCACATTTGGTCATGTGGGGGGGCCTCCTCCTCCTGTCACTTGAAATGAGGACCTCCCGCCGCACTGCCACCTCCTCGAGGAGGGCAGCAAGGCAATCGTCTGAGAAAACGAGGGTCACAGTGCCCTACCCAGCTGCCTGGCCTGCTCACCAGCAGCGCTCTGGGGACCCTTTGTTGGCCATGCTTTGCAGCCTTTGCAAGGCTGCAGGAGCACTTTTAAACAGGCCACCGGGTCGCCATTGGACCCGGCAGTCATAGCAGCCCCGCTGCCGGCCGCCCACTCCCGCTGTCCTCGGGAGCCATGTTTCACGCTGGGCGGGCCTTAATTGCCCCACCCACATAAAATGGCGGTGTGGACCCGATCGCGGGCAGCGATTGGGTCCACGACTGCCCGCACCCACACCCGCATGGCCCACCTGACAGGCAGAAAATTCTGCCCAACATTTCAAGTCCATATGATCCTTCTTCATGATCCTGTGATTAATAAAATTTGTTGAACAACAGAGCTGGCCTTGAAAAAATAATACTATATTCATGGAGTGCAGTTAAATGATTAATAGATTTTCAAGTTTAATCATTTTAAAAAGAGTAAAAAGATACAATTTGACCATTTTGTTAAAGTTTCTTCAGAATATTTCAGCTTCCACCATCACCCCATGTGTATGTTTCAATCTCTAATTTGCTCCATATCAAAATTTTAAAAAGTGATTCTGCTTTTTCTGGATATCAGTGAAAATCCTTAAATGTGATTGGCTGCTGGGACAGCCTGATGGGGTCACTCCAGGTCCATGCTGGGAGCCCCCAGTAAAGAACATTGCAGTGGCGTTGTGGTTTTGTTGCTGGACTGGTATTCCAGAGACGTGGGATTTGGGTTCAAACCCCACCACAGCAGATGGTGAAATTCAGTTCAATAAAAATACGAAATTAAAAACTGACTATAAAACCATTGTCAATTGTCATAAAAAACCCATCTGGTTCACTAATGCCCTTTAGGGAAGGAAATCTGCCATCCTTACCTGGTTTGGCCTACATGTGACCCCAGACCCACAGCAATGCCCTCTGAACAAGGGCAATTAGGGATGGGCAATAAATGCTAGCCTAACCAGTGATGCCCACATCCCATGAATGAATAATAAAAAAAAAAAGTTACAGTACCACTTCATGGCGATAGAGGTGAATATCTTACCCGAGAGATTGCTAGATCTCACAGTGAGACTTACCTCATGGTCAACTGTGCAAACTCCAGGCCACGATGTATTTTACTGCATTATTGATTCAGCAAGGGCAGTAGCGTAGTCTTCACTGGGCGCCAGGTGTCACACTGGCAACTCTCAATTGGGCTTCAATGTTCTTAGATCACTTTTCTCATACACATAAATGGATACACAGTAAACTATTTAATAGCTTCCCATGTTCTGCTCAGTCTCTTTAACCCACTTCCCTTGCATCCCTTAACTGAGTATGTCATTCTTCTGTGTTGAAAATCTTAAGGTTTGCAGATAAAGATCCATGTCAAAGGCTACCAATATTTTAAATGAGTTCTTTGCTTTAAACTGCATGTGGCAATCATTTTTAAAGTTCAAATGTGATTGAATATAGTTGATTTCTGATTTCAGGATTTAAAAGTTTGAATTTACACACCCTAAAGCATTAGGCTTTATTTCTAGAGGAATAAAATTGAAAAGTAAGGATGTTATGCCAAGCTTGCATTGAATCTGGGTTAGGCAACAGATGGAGCATGCAGTTTTGGTCACTATATTATAAAAAGGATAGAGAGGCCCTGGCGAGGGTACAAAGAAGATTTACAAGGATGATAATAGAAATGAATGAGTATATATATCAGGAAAGGATTGACAGGCTGGGTCTCTTTCGCTTGAAAAAGGAATGTTGAGAAGTGACATAATAGAGGTTTTTAAATTATTGAAGGTTTTGATAGAGTGGATACAGGGGGTATCTTTTCTCGTGTTGTAAAGAACGTAACAGAGGCAATCCATAGAAGATAGTCATCAAGAAGTTCGATAGAGAATTCAGAAGAAACTTCTTTACCCAAAGAGTGGTAAGAATGTGGAACTCACTACCACATGGAGTGGCTGAAGCAGAAAATATAAATGAATTTAAGGTGAAACTAGACAAGTATTTGAGGTGATATGGGAATAGAGGGTTAAGATGATAGATTTAGATGAAGAAAGATGGAAGGAGGCTCAGGTGGAGCATAAATGCCAGCATGGCGGCTCCTTAAAATCCATCACTTTGACTAAGCTTTTGGTCATCTGCCCTAATAGCATCTTATGTAACTTAGACTTGAATTTTCGCCAAAACAGAGAGGCCTGAATCTGGAAGTCTGGCTTCCAAACCCAGTGCCCACTATTTTTACCAGGGGGTAGGGGAAAACAGGGGTGTATTGTAGTTTGCACATCTGTGGTTCACAGAGGCATCTGCACATGATAAAGTGGAGCTGCCTTCAATCAGATTCAATTTTCACTAGTGGGATTCCCAAAGCACAACTTTTGGGCTTTAGCTCTGTCAGGAGAAGGTCTAAAGTTGCTGGGGTTCTTTGCAGATGTAGGGTACCCTTTTTGATAGGGCCAGGGACACCTTTGTGATTGGTAAGATGCCATCCAAGAGAGGCCATGTGCCCTTCGGGAGAGGCCAACTGCAAACTTTGGAATTGTTAAAAGTAGACATGACTGTGCATAATAAGTGGATAAGCTCATTGGAACTGTTAAGCTGATTGGAGTGGTCAAGTTGTCAAAGGGAACTGTCAAACTCTCAAAGCATTTTAATCTTCTGGCCTTTGAATTAAAAAAAACTGCCTGCAGTTGAAAAAAATGTGTTAGCTATTTAACTCTCTCAATTGACACAAGCCTGAGGGTTATCATTATAGGATTTGTGCTGAATTCCTGATTCCACAACCTATCATTATCACAGTGGGGTGCTGGTCAGTTCACCATTTGATTAACAGCTCCAAATGCTTAGAAAGTCTTTGAAGTAGAGCTATGAATACAAATGCTTGGTTTTATAAGGGGTTAATTGCTGAAGGAAGTTAAATGAAGGAAATTAGATGAAGGGGCTGAAGGAATAGTGGCTAAACTTGCTAATGGCACAAAGATAGGTGGGAAAAAATTTTTGAAGACGATGTAAGGAGGCTACAAAGTGACATAGATAGGTTAAGTGAGTGGGAAAAGATTGGGAAAATGGAGTATAATGTGGGCAAATGTGAAATCATTCATTTTGACAGGAAGAATAAAAAGGAAGCTTATTTTCTAAATGATGAGAGATTGCAGAGCTCTGAGATTCAGGGGGATCTGGGTGTCCTAGTGCATTAATCACAAAAGGTTAGTACGCAGGTCCAGCAGGTAATTAGGAAAACTAATAGGATGTTATCATTTATTGTGAGGGGAATTGATTAAAAAAGTAGGGAGGTTATGCTTTAGTTGTACAGGGCATTGGTGAGGCCACATCTGGAGTGTTGTCTACAGCACTGGTCTTATTTAAAGAAAGATGTAAGTATATTAGAAGCAATTCAGAGAAGCTTTACTAGACTAATACCAGGAATAGGCGGGTTATGAAGAAAGGCTGTACAGGTTAGGCTTGTGTCCACTGGAACTTAGAAGAGTAAGAGGTGGCTCAATTGAAAGCTTTAAGATCCTGGGGGATCTTGACAGGGTGGATGTGGAGAGGATGCTTCCTCTTGTGGGAGAATCTAGAACTAGTGGTCATTGTTTATAAACAGGGGGCCACTCATTTAAGACAGAGATGAGGAGGAATTTTTTTTCTCTCAGAGGATAGTGGGTCTTTGGAACTCTCTTCCTCAAAAGAAGAAGGTAGAAGAAGAATCTTTGAATATTTTTAAGGCAGAGCTAGTTAGATTCTTGACTAACAAGAGGGTGAAAGATTATTGATGGTAGGCAGGAATATGGAGTTGAGGTTACATTCAGATCAGCCATGATCTTATTGAATGAGATCTATGCCCCTCTACCCACCCTCGTGGCCCTTTATAGCCCATATCCCTGACTTGGTAAATATATTGCCATTCCTTCACTGTCGCTGGGTCAAAACCCTGGAACCCCCTTCCTAACAGCACTGTGAGTGTACCTACACCATTGAGCTGCAGTGGTTCAAGAAGGCAGCTCACCATCACCTTCTCAAGGGCAACTAGGGGTGGGCAATAAATGCTGGCCCAGCCAGTGAAGCCCACATCCCGTGAATGAATAAAAAAAAAGCAGAGCAGGCTCAAGGGACCGAGTGGCCTACTCCTGCTCCAAATTCATATGTTCGCAAATGTAGTGAATGGGTTTTTGTCAACGCGAGTGTTTTTGTTAATTGTGAATTCATCAAAAGGTCCTGAAGAAATTTTTCCTTTCATCTCAACATGGGTCCTGAGGTCTGACCATGGTAACACTGGATGAGTTGGCATGGAGGGTGTAAGGGCAAAGGGTGGTGGGTGGGAGACATGTGGGTTGGCATGAGTTTGCATAAAGTTGACATATGGGCTATAAAGAGCCATTGAGGGTGGGTAGAGGGGCATAGGCTGGCATGAAGGATATAAGGGGCCATGGGGGTAGGAGGAGCATGGATGGGGCATAGGGACTGTGTGGGGGCTGGTTGAGGGTAATGTGAGGGATGAGGGCAGGAGGAATGTTTTTCGTTTGATTGCTTTTCTTACAGCTGGGATAAAGTCCCGGACCACCGAGCCTGGCCTTTCGCTCAGACCGCCCCCACACCCAGCAGCCCCTATGGCTGCTTCCAAACTCTTTCCGGGGGCAGTGGGCCCGAGACGTTATCAACCGTCCCCCTGAACCAAAATCCGACTCTCTGGAGCAGTTTCTCCCGAATCAGGTTTGTGGAGCCGGGAATTTTCCTCACTGCGCTCCCGATTTATGAGCAAACACTCAGGCCTTTTTGCGAAATTTTGCTTTATAATATGCCTGTCTTGGGATGTTTTATGACAGTAAACATTCTTAATAAATACAAGTTGTTGTCAAACTGAACTTAATGCACAATAACTAGGGGTGGAATTTTCCACTTTTGAAACTAAGTGCCGTGGCGGGCGGGTTCTACGGCGTTGTTTCCCATTGGTTGAAAGCTCATTAATTATGCATAGGTTAGTAGCTCTGCGAATCACATGGTGGGTCGGGAACTGATTCATCTGCCCCGTCGTTACCTAATGGAGTCAAAGACTCAGACCTTTGGACACCATATTTAAATGCCCCCTGAGCACACACCTATCACTCTCTCCAACCCAGCTGTCTTTTGGGAGACCTGTAGAGATGTCTGCACAGCAGAAGAAGAAGAATGCTACCCCGAGGTTTAGCCATGACTCCCTCCAGGCTTGGTGAGGAGTACTCCAACACCAGGATGTGCTTTACCAAAAGGATGGCTCCAGCCTCGCCTCTCTGGCCTGGGAGGCAATAGCAAATCAGATCAACGCAGCTGGTCATTGCCCCCACAAGGCCATCAAGTGCAGGAAGAGGATGAACGATCTTATCGCTCCACCAGGGTCAGTCAACCTTCAGCTCGCTCCAATCTCACATTCTCATCATTGTGCACGCAAAGGGTTACACTCTTCAGAGATCGTACACAACATTAGCAGGGGACACATATCAGCACTGATTGTCTCATGGAGACTTTTACATCATCACCTTCTCATCTATCATGCTGCACAAACTCCATCCTCAGCCCTTCTCTCATCACATACCTTCCTTTTGACTTCATGCAGTCCAATCTTGTCCACAATAGAAGGGAGGGATCCCAACATCACAGAACTGTCCAAATTTGAGGAGGTTGCTACCGAGCTGGCTGGGGAGGAGAGGAGTCACTCCTGTGGGAAAGGTGAGATTCATCACTGCGTTCACCCGCACCGTCCATCAGTGCAGAGCCACACACCTCAGTGAGTCATAGCTGTAGATCAGGCTCGGGGTCACTTTCTGAATCACACCTCCCTGACATGTCTCCGCAGGAGTTGGAGGCAGTGACAGCCCACGCCTCTGGAACTCAGACGATTGCTGGAGATCAGGCACTCGCTGAGTCCTGGTCAGATGATGAGTCTCTGCAAGTGGTTGCCAAGACAACGCTTGAAATGCAAAGACAGGTGGCGGAACAGCAGGCAGAGATGTGAGAGTCACTCAGCAGACTACATAAGAACATAAGAACTAGGAGAAGGAGGAGGCAATTCAGCCACTCGAGCCTGCCCTGCCATTCAATACGATCATGGCTGATCTTGTTTCAGCCTCAACTTCAATTTCCCACCCTCTCCCCCATAACCTTTCAACCCATTACTGATTAAAAATCTGTCTATCTCCTCCTTAAATTTATTCAGTGTCCCGGCATCCACTGCACTCTGAGGTAGTGAATTCCACAGATTGATGACCCTTTGAGAAAAGTAATTCCTCCTCATCTATGATTTAAATCTACCACCCCTTAGCCTAAAACTATGGCCTCTTATTTTAGAATGCCCCACAAGGGGAAACATCCGCTCCACGTCTACATTGTCTATCCCCTTTAGCATCTTATATACCTCCATTAGATCTCCTCTCATCCTTCTAAACTCTAACGAGTATAGGCCTAAACTGTTCAATCTCTCCTCATAAGACAAGTCCCGCATCTCTGGAATCAATCTAGTGAACCTCCTCTGAACCGCCTCCAATGCAACTACATCCTTCCTCAAGTAAGGAGACCAAAACTGTGCACAGTACTCCAGGTGTGGTCTCACCAATGCCTCGTACAGTTGCAACAACACTCCCTTATTTTTATACTCTATTCCTTTAGCAATAAATGCCAAAATTCCATTTGCCTTCCTTATTACCTGCTGTACCTGCATACTAGCTTTCAATGATTCATGCACAAGGACACTCAGATCCCTCTGCACTGAAGCATTCTGAAGTTTCTGTCCATTTAAATGATGTCACCTTTTTATTCTTCTGACCAAATTGGATAACATCTCTCTTATCCACGTTAAACTCCATCCGCCAAATTTTGGCCCATTCACCTAACCCGTCCATGTCCATTTGTAAATTCCTTACTTCTTCATTGCAACTTGCTTTCCCACCTATTTTGGTGTCATCTACAAACTTAGCTATAGTACCTTCTATCCCTGAGTCTAAGTCGTTAATATAGATTGTAAATAGTTGGGGCTAGTGCGAAGGATTGAGGAGTCTGTCTGTGTTCTGTCTGATGTCTTGGCTTTGACATGCGAGCGCCTCGAGGTCACCATGGGAAGGGTGGTGACTGCCTCGGGCACTTTGGTGCAGCAGATTTTGCCAGATTTGTGCTCGGACCTATAGGCATTGGTGAGGTCTATCAGTGGCTAGGTGAGAGGGGGGCTGGGGGCCTTGACTCCTCCCCTTCCAGGTGTCCTTTCTCCTCATGGAATCAGGGAGAGGCCTTCAGGTATCCACAGGGAGGATGAGCATCAGTCTCACAACCCAGGGACCTCCACACAGGACACTCCAAGTGTGTCCAGCCGCTCAGAGTCCCTACTGCCTGTGACCCCATCAACTCCAGCTGGTCAGGCCGAGGAGGGTGCATCTGCCCCTGAGCAGGAGGCCCTTATCAGGCTGGGCCCTCCAGGTCTTGGGCCACCAGAGGATGTCCACCAAGATCATCACAGAAAAAAGGGGCTTAGCAGTCAGCAGGCTGCCTCCACCTCTGCTGTGGATGCCGGGGCTACACCCAGGCGTGGCGTTAGGGTTAAGAAAATTAAAAACTATTAACATCACTTATGGGTCACGGGTGTTCAATCACTGTATAAATGTTACACTTTTGTAAATACATTTGATGCCAATGAGAATGGTTTGTTCATTTGAAGGCGTCATGTATATTAAATGCCCTCCTATTGTGAGGGTGAGCCATCCTCCCACTTAGTCGTCACCTCCCTTTGTGAGCCTAACACATTCATGTGACGCGAAGCCCACTCAAGATAGTTACCAGGCTCTTGTGTGATGTCAGGTAGATGTGTCAAAATCTTTATTGGAAGTGTGAGCCAGATGAACTTGTAACCCTTAATGCTTGCGAGACAACATTGAATGAGGGCTGCTCAGCAACCTGAAGGGATATCTGTCATTGTATCTCCCCAGTGGTGGTGGCAAAGCACAAGACCTGACAAGATGATGATATCTCCAACCAAGCCCTCATCTCACTGTCCGTTGTAGTTTCTCATTAAGTGACAACCATTTGCTGAGTCATTCCTCAGGGCAATGCCTTGACCAATCAAGGTCAAGCTGCCTGGTTTAAATTTCAAACAATGCATGGCAGTTAACTGTCAGTGACCATCACTGATGCATTCTCCATGGCAACGCCTCTATCAATCAGAATTCACTTGCTAATCGATGAACACTCTCTTCACATACAGTATAAATTGTAGTTTTCACCCATATTGGCATTCTTGTGAAGTGTCCTGATGAGTGCAAGATGAGAAGTTTTGATGTCTCTTTTTTCAGCAATATGTATATAATTAAAAAAGGAATTTTTTTTTAAAAAGAACATTTTTCTTTAATGACCCATGATTTTTCTCTCAGGTTGCTCAAAGTAGTGTTCAGGAGATTAATCTTCAATTCCTGGTAACTCCAGGGAAATCCTGGAGGGTTGGCAACCCTACGTGTTCTGCACAATTTTGCTATTAATACAGGAGAGGGCTAGAAAAGAAACTTGCAGCTTTGGTGGAAGAAGTGGTTTATGCTTATGTATGCTCAAGCAGAATGACGCACAACAGAGTGAGGATCTTCATTTTAAAGCGGCCCTGAACTTCTCCATAAATACTCCAGAAGTATTCAGCCCCAAACCAATCTACTACACAGTCAGTGTGGGTACACCTACGAATACCTGTGGGGAGGCAGTGGCGTAGTGGTATTGTCACCAGACTAGTAATCCAGGTACCCAGCGTAATGTTCTGGGGACCTGTGTTTGAATCCCACCATGGCAGATGGAGGAATTTGAATCCAATCAAAATCAGGAATTAAAGTCTGATGATGACTGTGAAATCATTGTAGAAATGCTTATCTACCTAAATCTATTCCACCTTTACCTAGTCTGGCCTACATGTGACTCCAGACCCACAGCAATGTGGTTGTCTCTTAACTGCCCTCAGCAATGATATCAAACTGACTAACAAGTTGTCCTTGGTGCTGGAAATTACAATGGCAAACTAACATCTGGGGACTTGTGCCAAAATTGGAGATCAAGCCTGATGTATTAATACTCATGGGATCATACTATCCAGATCACCATCCCTGTCTGGCAGGACAGACCCAGCAGAGGTGGCAGTACAATGGCATAGAGTCAGGAGGGAGTTCTCAACATGAAGTCTCAAGGTATCAGGTCAAACATGGGTAAGGGAGCCTGCTGCTGATTACCATGTATTATCTCCCCTGTACTGATGAATCAGTACTCCTCCATGTTGAACATCACATGGAGGAAGCTCTGAGGGTGGCAAGGATGCAGAATCTACACTGGGTGGAGGACTTCAATGCCCGTCACCAAGAGTGGCTCAGTTAGGGCCATTTTTTGGCCTTATCAAAGAAATGTTTTTTTTGAAGCTGACTTTAACTCTTAACTCACAGGGATATCTTGCCATTTAAAGTGTATGACTCTTTTTACCATTTCCTTCAGTGTGATGCAAAAATGTGATTACTTCAAATTTGCCCTAATCAGACTTAGATATGTAAAGAAATTGTAAACTCAAAAAATAGGCTTATGATTTTGGTACATATGGTATAAGGAGGAAATTACCCCTCTTCCATCTTAGGTACTAATATTTCTTTATATTTAACTATTCGGCTTGAACCTTCAGTTGAACGAATTAAAAACCAAGGCAGCGACCAGAAATACACTCAAGATAATTATTTTAACAACGTGCTGAAGAAGACAGACTGAGAATTTCAGAAGTACCAGTTGTAAAGAATTCTTGTGCATAGGCTACATTTCTGTTTGACATTGCATTGCTATCAATTAATAAAAAGCTTTGAATGTTCTAGCCTTCAACAATATTTTAAACGCTTTCCAGTGACATAATTTCATGTTTTCACCAAGTGCAGCAACTTTTTCGATTATTTTTAGCAGCTTCAGGTCTGAGGTGCAAATACAGACTGCAATGTGATGAGTGTCTTAAACAAATAAAAAACTGGATCTATTTTTACAAAATAGTGGAGGCAGCTTGTCAGTAGAGAGCTGGAGTTATATTGGAAAGAACCAAGACAGCAACAAAGAGAAAAAGTTTGAATTGTGTAATAAAATTATTGAAGAATAATGCATCTACCCAGCAAAGTGGAAAATTTCCCAGGGATGTCCTGTACAAAGAAAAAGGGTAAATCCAGGCCAGCCAATTATTGCCCCATCAGTGTACTGTTGATCATCAGTAAAATGATGGAAGGGGTTGTCGACAGTGCTATCAAGCAGCACTTGCTTAGCAATAGCCTGCTCACTGACACTCAGTTTGAGTTTTGCCAGGGTCACTCAGCTCCTGACCTCATTACAACCTTGGTTCAAACATGGATAAAAGAGCTGAACTCCAGAGGTGAGGTGAGAGTGACTGCCCTTGACATCAAGGGTGCATTTGACTGAGTGTGCCATCAGGGACCCCGAGCAAAATTGGAGTCAACGGGAATCACGAGGAAAGCTCTTCACTGGTTGGAGTCATACCTAGCACAAAGGAAGATGGTTGCGCTTGTTAGAGGTCAGTCATCTCAGTTCCAAAACATCACTGCAAGAGTTCCTCAGGGTAGTGTCCTCGGCCCAACCATCTTCAGCTGCTTCATCAATGACCTTCCTTCCATCATAAGGTCAGGAGTGGGGATGTTCACCGATGATTGCACAATGTACAGCACCATTCACAACTCTATAGATACTGATGCAGTCCATGTCCAAATGCAACAAAACTTGGGACAATATCCAGGCTTGGGTTGGCATGTGGCAAGCAACATTCATGCCACACAAGTGGCAGGCAATGCCCATCTCCAACAAGAGAAAATCTAACCATCGTCCCTTGACATTCAATGACATTACCATCACTGAATCCCCCATTATCAACATCCTGGGGGTTACCATTAACCAGGCACTGAACTGGGCCAGCCATATAAATACTGTGGCTATAAGAGCAGGTCAGAGGCTGGGAATTCTGCTGAGAGCAACTCACCTCCTGACTCCCCAAAG
The DNA here is from genome assembly GCF_964194155.1 of Cetorhinus maximus. Lineage (NCBI taxonomy): Eukaryota > Metazoa > Chordata > Chondrichthyes > Lamniformes > Cetorhinidae > Cetorhinus > Cetorhinus maximus. The sequence continues at coordinate 108,150,496 of NC_135888.1, forward strand.
CCTGTCCACCATCTACAAGGTTCAAGTCAGGAGTGTGACGAATACTCTCCACTTGCCTGGATGAGTGCAGCTCCAACAACTCTCAAAAAGCTCGACACCATCCAGGACAAAACAGCCTGCTTGATTGGCACCCCGACCACAAATATTCATTCCCTCCACCACCAATGCACAGTGGCAGTAGTGTGTTCCATCTACAAGACGCACTGCAGGAACTCACCAAGACTTCTCAGGCAGCAACTTCCAAACCCGCGGCCACTAGAAGGACAAGGGCAGCAGATAAATGGGAACACCACCACCTGGATTTTCCCTCCAAGCTACACACCATCCTGATTGGGAAATATATTGCCATTCCTTCGCTGTTACTAGGTAAAAATCCTAGAATTCCGTCCCTAAAGCACTGCAAGTGTACTTACACCACAAGGACTGCAACGGTTCAAGAAGGAAGATCAGCACCACATTCTCAAGAGCAATTAGGGATGGACAATAAATGCGGCCCAACCAGCGACGCCTACATTCATAAATGAATATTAAAAAAGAACTAATATTCACTCAGATTCTATCAAAATGATAACCTCTTCCAATTATGGAATGATTTGGAGCACTTCTTGGTAGAACAAACTTTGTGCAAAATATAAAAATATTAAAAACAAATCAGAATTAGAGCTATTTGCTTTTATGGAAAATAGCAAATTATTTTCTGCGAAGTATTCAATTTTCAATGGAATGTAAACCTGGCATTACAATCAAAGCTAAATGAAAATTTATTTTATTGGAGCAGAATGCTTTTAAACTTAGGCATATTCCATATTGATATCAGCAATAAGTATAACCTTGCCCACCTGGAGGGTACAGGATTGGCATGTGGTTAAAAATGATCCACTATGGCATTATCATGCCACACTTGCACCCAACTTAAAATCAGGGCTTAATTAATTGCATAGTGCTCCAATTTTCATGGTAAATTGTGGTTTTATCTGACGAAACAGTGACCCAGTGTAAAATATACATCTTTATTAATCCATTGAAATATGGATGTTTTTACATATAAGATGCTTCTTGGTGAACTGATATGTTCCTTGTTACTTACCGCGGATGATAAGGAAACAATCCAACTGGAGTAAAATATTATCAGAAACTGAGAGCAAGCCATACTGATCATTATTTAGTTGATCTCCCATGGTGCTGTACATGGGGAAGGGCACTTTTCAGAGGAAGCAGGATTATGGAGAATTCAACTAAGATAGAGAACCCAGATGGAATAGGGAATGGGTGAAGTTTGAAAATAGCGTGAGGGAGGATAGGGATGTGTTGATGAGCAGAAGGATTTAAGGAGATCAGAAGAGCTGGAAAGCGCAAAAGAGATAACAAGAGGAAGAATTGGAAGGAAAATGGAAGAGAGGAGAAGTGAATTAAGAGTGTGTGGGAGTAAGAGGAGGAAAGGAGTAGGTGGAAAGATGAGAATGGAGGTTGCATTGAGGCGAGGGTGGATGGAGAGATAAAGGAAGGAGAGGGAAAGAATGGGCAATGAGAAGGTTGAGCAAAAAAAATGTGGCGGGGAAAGAAAAAAGATCGAAGCAAGGAGTTGGGAAAAGTGGAACATATGGAAAGGGATAGGTGGAGAAGGTAATCCACAGAGGGAGTGGAACATCTATTGTTGTATGAATTGCTGCTTGTATTGGTGTGAAAGGTACAGATTATGCATTTAAGGAATGGTGAATGACAATGGGCAGAAGCTTGTGGACTTAGTCCCTGTCTCATGCACCCTCGATGCCAGTGAGCAAAATTATGCCCAGATAGAACATGAAGCATTGTGCTTGATTTTTGGAGTAAGAAGATTTTATAAATACTTGCATGGTCACAGTTTCATAATTGAAACTGATCATAAGCCACTGATGGCTATTTTGAATCCAAAGTCCCCAGAAACCACTTGAGCAGCAGTCCAAATGAAAAGATGGGCTTTGATTTTGTCTGCTTATAAATGCAACAATAAGTACAGAAGATCATTGTAATGCTGATGCGATGTCTAGATTACCATCCCCACCAGAGATAGAGCCCAACACGGAAGATGTCTTTGTCTTTTCACATGGTAAATGAGTTGCCAGTCACAGCAGATGACATGGGTAGAACAACTTGTAGAGATCCTGTATTGGCAAGGGTGTACAACTATATTACAAATGTGTGGCCAACACAGATACCGGATTTAGCAGATTATTTTTATGCATAAGAATGAGATGTCAGTTGATAGAAGTTGTGTAATGTGGGAACTGAGTTATAATTCCTGAAAAGTGCAGGTCACAGTTGCTATGTGATCTTCATGATTAATACTTAGGGATGAGCTTGACAGAGAGTCTAACGAGAAGCTATCTTTGGTGGCCAGGGTTAGATGAGGACATAGGAGACACAATGAAATGGTGTAGAGCATGTCAATCTATAGAAAAGAAGCTACCATCGGTACCTTTGCAACCATGGAAATGGCCAGCTAGAGTGTGGCAGAGGCTTCACATAGATTTTGCAGAATTTGAAGGGGAACAGCTATTCATTGTGATAATCATTCAAAGTAGGTTGTGGAGTTCCCAATGAATCAAACAACAACTAGCAAAACTCTAGATATAGTTTAATAAAAGCAAAACACTGCGGATGCTGGAAATCTGAAATAAAAACAGAACGCTAGAAAAGCTCAGCAAGTCTGCCAACACCTGTGGAGAGAGAAACAGGGTTACTGTTTTGAGTTCATATGACTGTTTTCAGGGCTGTATCTAGTTTGTTTGCTGCTCATAGGTTCCCAGAAGAAATTGTGCCCAACAATGGACTGCGGTTTTGTTCAGAAGAGTTTGCAAATTTCATGAGAATGTACAGGGTAAAACAAACTAGGTTCCACCATATCACCCTGCTCCAAATGGAGCAGCAGAACACACAGTACAAAATGTTAAGTACGCTCTTGTTAAGCAAATTCTAGATCAAATTGGAAGAAACATCAGTTGTTATTGGCTCACAAGCTGGCATTTTTTTGTTTATTTATTGGAACACAACTCACACTACCACCTGCTTACTTGTTTTTTAGAAGGCAGCCTAGAATTAGATTTTCATTGCTGAAGACACATTTAGCGCAATCAGTAGAATAGAAACAATCAAGATAAAAAGAGAATCACCTTAGGGTAGAGTAAGAGAAAGAAATCTGAAGTTGAACCAGAAGATTAAGGTGAAAGGTCATCATCATACATGCTGGAAGTGACTCACACATATTTGGTCAAGATGTTTGGCAGTTGAAAGGTTAGGTTTGTACATATAGATCATGTCTTACCGAGGTTCATGAAGAAGAAAGGAGTTGGGAAGGATCAAATAAATCTGATGAATTGGATAGTTGGGATACAACTAGGGTACCAATAGTTGCTCTAACACAAGTCACGCCTGAAATCAGTTCAGATCTAAGCCAGAGTCAGACAGACATGACTGATGAAGTGGAAAATTCAATTGAAGGTCAAAGTCAAAATCAACCCTTGTTGGAGAAAACTTCTCCCCAGACTCAGGCCAAGATAGGTCAAGGTCCTTCCCAAAATTCTGAAAGTTTGGGTCAAGAAACAAGGTTTCCTCTTAGGAATAGGAAACCAGTGGTTAAGTTTGATGAAAAACAAGACATGTATATAAGTTATATGGAACTTGAACATTGTGCAACTTTTCATTAAGGAGGATGGAGTGTAATAGTACACCCTTGTGGCCATTTGTTCATGTATGTTCATAAAACAAAAGTTGGAAATAAACCAGTTCAGTTGGATTCTTGAGCTTCCATGTGGCTCACAATCTATTTTTGTTCTGCAAAGGTATCACAACCATAATCAGGTAAACAGAGATTTCTTCAAAATTGTTCAAGTGCACAATGCTGCTGAATGCACCTTATAAAAACTGACATGGAAAGTATGGAGAAATGACACATTAGTTCCACATACAAGAATAATGCAAGACAGAAGAACAGACTCAGAGGCTCCAGTATCTAAATGATTGCTGCAGCAATGACTACTGTGTTTTCCATCGCTGAAACCGTGTACCCTTCTCTCTCATTTCAGTTCCATTATGAGTGGAGATTTATTTTTCTCACTCTGCTTTTGGGACTTTGTAATTTAAAGAAGTTACAAATAGGGTTAATATTTGTCACCATTACTTCCAGCTGGAGCACTTTGCTTGCCACAATCACTTTTTGGAATGTGGATACACACTAGACCACTCCCCACCACCCAGGTTAAAAGGCAGAGATGGAAAATTGTGGCTGTAAGCCCAAATCCCTGACATGTACCATGGACATGATAAGTTCCAACATGAAAAAAAATTACTCTTTTAGTATCTGAAGAACATATTTTTGATTCATTCACAGGATATGGTGTCACTGGCAAAGCCAATATCTATTGCCCATCTATATAAATAGGGGAACAGGGTCACTCGAGACCTCATTGTGTGGTCATCCCTGGCCATTTGCGAGTCACCCCAGGCCCAGGTAAGGGACTCATGCTCAGGGTTAGGAGCCATGGCCAATGGTGGAACCAGCAAATGTTCAATGGTGATGGAGGAAGAGCTAGAACTTCAAGAGACAACAGTTGTTTACAGATGGAGGAGGATCCTTCGGGAGGAGGACTTGTGTTTCCTTTAAGGGCAGATGAGGAAGGCAACGGGAAGCCACCTTGTGCATTCTTTTTCCTAGACATATTGCTCATTGAAATTGAAAATAGGAGGCTACTACAAACAACTGAAGAGGAAAGCCCAAGACTATGAGGGGTGGAGAAATAAGTAAAGCACCTACCCTTAGGTAGGTCACATATTCTGCTGAGTAGCTTGCCATGCCATTATCAGGGGACAGTTTAGAGACAACCACATTGCTATGGGTCTGAAGTCACATGTAGACCAGACTGGGTAAGGATGGCAGATTTCCTTCCCTAAAGGACATAAGTGAAGAAGATGGGTTTTTACTACAACCCAGTAGTTTCATGGTCACCATTATTGATAGCTTTTTTTATTCCAAATTTATGTCATGAACTGAATTTAAATTCCCCAGCTACCACAGTCTCCAGATCATTAGTCCAGACTACTGGATTACTAGTCTATCAACATAATCACTGTACAGTTTGCATGATACAAATGCAATCGGTCTCTCCTCACCACTATCCAATGCATGAGACACCGCAGCACCTACTCCGTGTGGAGAGGCATCACATACTAACTTAATCTTTTTGGACACATTGTAATGTACAAGCATTGTTCCATCTACCAGTATGAATTTACCGAAGTAATTCATTTGACCCAAAAAAGATCTGAGCGCAGAGCTATTTTGAGGGTGCGGTGCATTTCTTATAACCTGAACCTTACTCTTGGTAGAATGTAACCCATCTTCATCTACCCTGTGACCCAAATACTCTACAGAGTTTTGAAATATTTTATATATATGTGCCTTCACCTGAACTCCATGCCTTTCTCACTACTCCCTGAATTCCTTACAAAATTTGTTTCATCACACTTGGAAAATTGCAGGGGCTGAAGAAACACCAAATGGCAGCCATTAAAACTGCAATAGATCCATGGCCAGGATTTTTAGAATGGTGGGGTTTCCCTTCCTGATATCCAAGGAGTTGGCGATGAATTCACTACCACTGATGCTGGCTGCCCTGCAGCCATTAAATGCTCCAACAAACATTAATTGACTGGAGATGGAACTTCCGCCCTCACTCAGGAAGAAGTCCAGACTCAGGGAGCTGGCAGCCAATCAGATTGGCTAGCAGCTCCCTAGTACCAGCAGTGCCAGAGCTGCAGTGGACAGGGCTGGAAATACGAGCAGTCCCGCAGTCCCAGGAGAGCGTGACAAGGTAAGTGTGGGGGTCTCAGGATGAGGAGGCGAGGTGAGGCCAAGGGGTTGGGCAGAGAGTGGGTGTTACTGGAAAGGCCAGGAGGGAGGGAGCACCCGCAATATCCAGACCTTTTACGGGGGTGTCCAATGTTGAAATGAGGCTGTTGATGGAGGTGCCCTCCCCCACCTTCCTGCCCGAGGCCTGACCTCGGTCACTTTTCAGGCTTCTCCCTGCTCCTAAACTTCTCCCGCTAGACTGAAAATTGAGGCTGGGTGGGAAATGGCCTAGATCTTGCCCGTTCCACTGTACAATTGTGGAGAGGTTGGGGTGGGTGGGAGCCTGGTAGGAAGTCCATCTGAACAATTTTATGGCCCCATCCCTGCCTACTAACCTGCTGGTGTGGGAATGTAAAACCCTGCCATAAGAGTCATTTTAATAGTCAAATATGACTTAGATTCATCATCGAGCTCAAGTTGCAGATAAGCATTTGTCAGATCTAACTTTGAAAAGATTTGGCCTCCTGACAACATTGTGAATCAAGTTTGGCAAAGTATCGGTTGGATTACATTCCAGTACCTGATTTACAGTTAACTTATAATCATGTATTTTCTTACACTACAGTTGGATAATCATGACCATCAAGGATATCATTAGCAGTGAAAAACATCTCGAGCCACTCCACATACGTATCAAAAGACTCTTGGTCATGGCTGTACTACCCCAGTCGCCCAATAATACCTGCTGACACAGTCATTTTTGAAAGCCAGTTCATTCACATGTACAAACAGCCTTTTCTTTAATACTGGATTTGTCACTGATAAAAAATCTCTCAAGTTCCTCTGCTGGTTTGCTGGAAGCTTCTCTAACCTAAATTTGTCGGCTAGAGAACCTGTAATCTGATCCTCATTGCCAGACTGTGTTTTCTTTGCATGACCAAACAGAGACTGTGGGCCATCTGGAGTTCAAGTGCTCAACTGAACTAGTTTATTCTGGTTTTGGTTTTTGTTATAGAGTTGATCTTCAGACAAGTTTTCTTACTGGAAACATTTGGTTTTATTTATAAGACAGCAGTAGCAACTACACGCATCCATCAAACTCCATAACTAAAGAAATGCTCTACGCTGTAGAGGTTCCTGCACTGCTAACATATTGGTTTACACAGATCATGTGATCTTACATCACAGGATTATTCTTAAAGCTACAGTTCAACATTTCCCAAAACTATAATTACTACATTCCTCCCCCTTTAACTTTTCTGTACATTTTGTATTTACAAGGATATTTATCTCATGACATTATAATATTTACACAGGTCATGAAATTACAAGTTCAGTCTTTCAGGTGGTTTCCTGATCCGTGTGGAACATCGCAGCTCTATGACTTCAGATTCTTTTGCAGCAAACACATTCTCTGGAACCGCATTAACCTCAGGTACCTCATTAGGCACATGCAGTTCAGTGTCTTCCACTCTGACATCGGTCGTGTCTGTCCTTGTTTGAGCAACTTCAACAGGAGCCATTGGTTCAGTAATGGTTACAGATGGAACATCATTTTGTTGGGGTGTCTCTCTTTAGCTTGACTGATCCACATGCTTACAGGTGATCCCGCCTTCCAGCCACATGGTACGGCAATGGTCTGGCCACTGAACTCGCTTTACCAGGTAACCACTTCAGTCATCAACCGAAATTCTTTACATATACTGCTTCTCCAACAGTAAATTGTCACTCACGATTATGCAAATCATGAGTTGCTTTTTTGTTCCCTTGACTTTTCTCCACCCTCCCCTCCAAATTGGGAAGTATCAGGCTTAGTCTTGTCCGAAGAGGGCGCCTCATCAGTAATTCTGCAGGTGCTGCTCCTGTTGTCGTGTGGAGGACTGTTCTGTTGTGAAATAGAAAATGAGCAAGTTTGGTCTTCAACGAATCACTTGTTAACTTTTTCACTCTTGCCTTAAAAATCTGAACTGCCCTTTCTGCCAGTCCATTTGATGACGGATGGTCCGGTACTGTCTTCACACTGATGATACCGTTGAGGCTGATAAATTATTGGAACACAGCACTTGTAGATGCAGCACCATTATCCAAGACGATTACCTCTGACAATCCGTGGGTGGCGAAGCTCTGGTGTAGTTTTTCTATAGTAGCGCCTGACGTTGGCAACTTTACCTCATAAACGTCTAACTGCTTGGAATGAACATCTATAATCAGTAGAAACATGGTTCCAAGGAAAGGATCTACGTAATCTATGTGCAATTGCACCCAGGGTCTACCACACCACTCCCATGGATGTAATAGGGCTGCCACTGGCAACTTTTATAGTTGTTGACATTGCACACAGTGTTTTATCACATTTTCAATATCACCATCCATCCCCGGCCACCAAAGATAACTCCACGCTATCATCTTCATTCGCTGGATGGGCACTGTGTACTCTACTAAAAGTGATTCCCTTCCTTGTGGAGGAACTACTACCCATGCACCATCTTGACTGCTCATCTTGTGTCGTCGGTTGAAAAGTGGCTTCAATTCATCAGAGACTAGTTCCTGGGACTAACCATGTAACACTTGTTCTCTCAGTCAAGACAGGACTAGATCACGATTCATCCAGTTTCTTATCTGCCTGGAGCAGACTGGTAAGGAATCTAGAAAATGAATCACTAACACAAGCTCCTGTGGGATTGGGACCTGTTCATCATTCTCTTACAAAGGAAGGCGGCTTAGGGCATCAGCATTTGTTATATGAATCCCTGGTCTATGTACAAAGGTGTATTCATATGCCGCCAAAATTAGAGGTCATTTTTCTTTTTTGCAGAAGCTATGGGAGGTATAGCCTTTTCCTCACTAAACAGACCCAAAAGTGGTTTGTGGTCTGATACTATCGTGAAATGTCGCCTGTGCACGTATTGGTGGAATTTTTTTACACCAAAAATAATCGACAGACCTTAACCTTTCATTTTCGATCTGAGAATATCCTTTATCAGCTGTGGTAAGTGCCCTGGATACATAACCTATTGTCACCTTTCTGTGCCGTTGTCCATTTTGTGAGATAGTACCACTCCCACTCCGTAGGGGGACACATCGAAGGTTAGCACCAATTCCTACATCTGGTCATAATGCATTAATGAATTTGAAGAATGTAAGAACTGTTCTACTTTCACAAAAGCTTCTTTTTGGGGTGCCTCCCAAAACCAACACTGTTTTTTTCGTAGCAGTGAAGGTAGAGGGGCCAGAACTGTGGATAAATTTGGTAGAAATTGCCCATAATAATTTATCATCCCTAAAAATGACTTAACTTCAGAGGTGTTCTTGGATGCAGGTGCCTCTCTTATTGCTTTAACATTCTCTCCACCCAGGTGTAATCCTTGGGCATCTAGCCGGTGGCCCAAATAAATGACTTAATTTGCTTGAAAAGTGCATTTTTCCTCCTTCAGGCACACTCGTTTCAGGACTTCCTCCAGGTTAGCCAAGTGTTCCTTTTCCGTGAATCCAGTTTTCAGTACATTGTCCAAGTAGACCACAGCCCGAGGTAGTCCCTGTAGTAAGCTCTCCATTGTCCTCAGAAAATGGCACAGGCTGAGGAAACACCGAAGGGCAGACGTGCGAATTGATATTACCCTTTGTGGGAATTTATGGTGACGAATTGCGGGGAGGCACCATTCAGCTCCAGTTGCTGATATGCATGACTCATGTCAAGCTTTGTATATGTTGTCCCTCCTGCTAGTTTACCATATAGGTCTTCAATCTTGACAATAGGGTACTTGTCCAGTTTGGCTGCTCTGTTGACCGTTAGTTTATAGTCCCCAAAGATCCGGACAGTCTGGCCTGGTTTAAGGACAGGGATTATGGGTGCTGCCCACTCTGAGAACTGAACCGCTTTTTATGACACCCAGCCTCTCTAGCCTGTTCAGCTTAATGTCAATCTTCTCTCTCAGGGCGTATGGCACCTGTCTTGCTTTCAAGAAGTGAGGGGTTGCTTCTGGATTCACATAAGTCTTGGCCTGTAGGCCTTGGATCTTTCCCAGTACATCCTTGAAGATGTTGTCGTATTTCTTTAGCAGCTCCAGTAGTCCATATGCTCACAACTGGAACATTTTGGACCAATTTAACGTAATCTCCTTCAACCAATCACGCCCTAGAAGGCTTGGCCCTTCACCTTCTACCACCAGCACTGGTAGCTGTGCCGACTGGTGTCTTTAATGAACAGTTGCTCTGGTGATACCTTTTACTTGGATTTCTTCGACTGTGTACGTTTTCAACTGGCAGATGTTCCAAATTTAAATGTTGATCACCTTTATTTAAATACCTGAAAGTGTGTTCTCCTATTACAGTGGTAGAAGCACCTGTGTCTACTTCCATTTTTAATGGTTTACCATTCACTTGCACTATAACAAATATTGGCTCTGTCTTCCCAGCTTTCATGTTGGATAATGAATAAATTGGACAGAATTGGTTGTTTCTGGCTCTTCTACACTATAGACTTCATTGGACTTTGTTGTTTGGGGGCCTCTTTAAACCTTGTTTTGCTCTGTCTCATTATGTGTCCAATTCTGTGACAAAAATAACATTCTACTTTTTAAAATTGCCAATCGCAAGAAGACTGATTGTTTCCATATCGACGAAAGCTTTTTTTCGATTTAGTTGCTAAGCTGTTTCCTCTCATTTCTCGGTTAGTGGGAGCTGTTCCCACATTGCGGCAGAGTCCCCCAGCCTTTCGCACCACTTTTGGCTGACTGTTCCCATCAAATTTGGAGCAATGTGCCATTTTGCGCCCCTTGAATTGCTTGTGAATCCCTTACAGCATTTTCCATCACCAACGCTATTCCTAACCCTTTCTTAAAATCAAGATTCATTTCAGCTAGCAACCTTCACTGAATAGTGTCTCCCTGCACGCCACATACTAAATGATATCTGAGCACATCATTCAAGGCTTCACCAAAATAACAATATTCCATCAGTTGTTTTCATTTCGCCATGTAGATAGCAGTTGTCTCACCCAGAACTCTATTCCGTGAATTGAACCTGAATCTCTGCATTGTGATTGAGGGCTTGGGTTGAAAATGTCCCTTAACGAGGTATACTATTTCACTGAAAGTCTACAAATCTGGGGTACTGGGGGCTGTGAAGCTTTGAATTAAACTGTAGGTTTTTCACCCACAAATGCTCAGGAGGATCTCCCTTGTCTTTTCTTCTCCCATGATTTTGTTTGCTTGAAAGAAGGACACAAGAAATTCTATATACTGAGACCAATCATCTGTGGTTGGCTCAAAGGGATTTATTCTGCCAAAATGTGACATTTCGGATGAGTATATCCTCTTTCATTTTTAATGAACTTAGATGCTCACAATCACCGGGCGAGATATAGCACCGAATCTGATTTATCCTCATCGCCAGTTTGTTATAGAGTTGATCTTCAGACAACTTTTCTTAAGTGGAAACATTTGGTTTTATTTACAAGACAGCAATAGCAACTAAACACGTCCATCAAACTCCATAACTGAAGAAGTACTCTGCTCTGTAGAGGTTCCCACGCTGCTGCCACATTGGTCTATGCAGATTATGTGATTATTCTTAAAGATTAAAGCTACAGTCCAACATTTCCCAAAACTATAATTACTACAGTTTTCTACACAGATACACAAATCACTACAAGTGGATGCTATTACAATGACCATGCAACAACACAAAAGGCTTATTGGTGCAGAGGTGAAAGTGGTATAAAAGTCTATATAATGGCATAGATTAACATACAGGGATTGCGAGAATGAGGTAGAGAGAAAAATCATTCTGGTTGGGTGATCATTAGAAATGATCAAAAGCACCCTGGTAGAGGAAAGATGTAGAAATGATAAGCTGGTGTCTAACATATATGATGTCAAGGGCATGACCCTGATGAAGGTACCAAATTTGAAGCTGTTTTCTTTTGTGAAAAAATGCCCAATGAGAATATTGTACATCAATTGAAAGGACAGAGCAAAAGACACTAAGGTACTGATAAGAAATTGCCTGCATACTATAGCAAAGTGTGCAATGGTGAGAAAATGATGATGGACAGGGTAGGTTTGCCATATGGCTGAAGATCAGTATCTTTTAATTATGATGGAATAGATCCCAGCTGGGAAAAGGCCACACAGAAAACCAAAGCTGAGATAGTGGGATTGTGTACGTAAAGATCTCAGTGGAAGAGTGACAATGAGTAGACAGCTGTGGGAGCTGGCAGAAGGGTGAGCACGATGGTGGGATAATGTGACATCTGTGGCCAGGCAGATTATGATTGCTGGCTGGCTGATCCAATTTTTAAGGTGCTCAAAACAATTGAGGGAGTGCCCAGGGAGCAGGTTTGGGAGAGATTACTGTCAGTGATTCAGCTGCTGATTTTGTGTCTGTGCCAAGATTCCCATCTATCCGCCTTTTGCAGATATTGAGGCTGAAAATGCCATGTGGTTAATCAAAGAGCAGAATATATGATGAGTCTTTTAGGTGCAACTACATCAGTGTGCATACAAAAGTCCATGCAATTGGAGATGTTAAAACAAAGCTAGAAACAAGGGGAGGGTCTTGGATGGATGCGGGGCAGTTGGCGTTAGTTTTACAGGCAAGGAGAATGATCAATGAGATACAGTACGTAAATTCACAAGCTCTGTGAATAATGTGAAGATTCAACCAAAGGATAAAGCCGAACAATCCTATTCAAATCAATGAGCAAAAAATCCTGTAATACAAGTCACATCTTTCCCTAATAGCTGACAGTTTTAAATGATTTATTTTCTGACAGTTTATTGGGAATATAATTATTTTAGATGAATACATATGCGGAACATCACCATCAAAGTGCCACAGAAACACAAGAACATGTCAGCCTGGAAAGGTGACCCCACTTTATTGTATTGACCTTTGGAGCACATCAATAACTGGAGGAAAAAATTTAAATGTGTTTTGGGAATTCAGTGGTCCTAGGTTATATGTTGTTTGCCTTGTCTGAAAAGCGATTGGACAAAGGAAAAAAAATAGCAGGATGGACAGTGTGTTTTCCTCTACATATTCCTTGCTGAATTCACATCAAAGATGACCCTTCTAGCTTTCCTGGCAGTTTAGGAACAATTAGAGAAGAGTGCACTTCTAGGACTGGTTTTAAGCAGCCCGACATGACGGGAACCATGGTGGCTGGGCCAACTCAATGGCGGGAGATGCCGGGCGTCAGTCCCCCAGTAGTGGGAGACCAATTAAATCGGAGGGTGGAAAGGGCTGATGCGGGATTCCTGGCCTTCAGTGGCAGGATATTGATTACGCTCATTAATGAGCTAATTGGCACCCATTATACCTGAAGCCACCGCAATTTTGTGGGTTTAGCGGGACCCGCAAGGCTTTCCGCACCCTTGGAATGCCACCCACCAAAACCTCTTGGGTTTGCCAGCGGACCCCTGTAGGGGGTGTGGGGGGGGCACTCCCTCATTATCAGGCCTGACTGGGGGACCCGGCATCAGTCAGGTAAGGGGAGGTGAAAGCCACTACCCATCCTTGCCTCCAATTCCCATCCTCCCTGTGCCTCCCAACTCACCGGACTTCCCCAGCCGGAGATCTCAAGCACATGGGGAGGCCCAGTGGCGGCTACTTAAGTGCCTGCACCAGAAGACTAGAGAAATTCTGGGCACCTTCTCATCATAAAGTTGCAGACACTGTTAATGCTCCATAGAGGAGCCAAATGGATTTTTTTTCTGCAAGTAATTGAGCAAGATTATTTTCAGATACCTCCTGACAAAGAATAATTAGTTTTTAACTTCAGGTATTAGTGCTGGCACTGGGATTTTCATGTGGTTGTCTTTGCATTTGCTTCCTCATGTCCCTCTTGAATGAATGCACAATGTTATGCTCTGTCTAGGATAAAACAGCAATCAGAGCAACAGTCCAGGGGCAGCCTTGTGGGGAGCTGGCAGGAGGGTGGTGTGAGGGGAAAGCAGTCAGTGGAAGTACAGGGATATCAAATATGGGTGAAAGGAATGGTGCTGCCGAAATACTTCATGTGGCATGGGGCAGTTGTATGGTCAGGGAAGCACGGGTGGGGCAGGTGGGGCAGACCCTACTCTGCTGCAGGGAAACAGGTGGTTTGGAGATGGCCAGGCAAATGATGTAAGCAGAGGTGTCCAAGAGATTTGTGGTGGCTCCCCCTTGTCTATCTCCAAATAAGCTCTATAGTAGCAGGTCTAGTGGCACAGTATTGAACACAGCTACCAAGTGTAAAATCCTCACAATTCTGTAACAAGTACAGAAGTAGCAAAACTTCTTTTAATTCAAAAAGTGAAAAATTGTGAACTCTTTTGGCAATACCAGGCAGTGCCTAACTGGCAGCTGTGGAGTCAATAGTAGCAGTTTTTGTTTTTCTGGGAATGCTTTAACCATGAACTATGAATGTACAGGTTTCTGACATGCAGTTTACATTCCTGCACCCTCTTCAGGTCAGCTACTGGAAAAGTCATAGAGGAAGTTTGGATGCAGTGCCCTTCAAGATCAGAATGGGAGCAAAGCAGTAGAACTCATTTGTCCTCTGCCTTGCATCCACCTATTCTCTGCAATTTAAGAACAGGGTACAGGGCCTATTGGGAAAACTAGTAAAACAAGTTGCTGAGATATATTTTATTACATAATGAAGTAATATAAAATTTAATTTCGTCCCAAGGAATTAATTATCACTTGTCATTTGAATATTGTACACAACTCATTACATCACTTTAAGGTTCAATAAGTGCAGGCAGTCATTTTAGAAAGGGCAGAATTTGATGAACAAAAACAGGAACTCAAAGTACAGAGATTGTGATTTTCCCATTTTCCTCGCAGTTTGTTTTGGTTAGATGTTACAAATGCCATCAAAGCAATTTAGAAATGTCAAAGTTTAATTATTATCATTAATTCAGACTGCCTTATTGTGCTGTTGTAATGCATTGCAACATTGTTGGTTTTATCAATTTAGTGCCGGGTTATGGACAGTTGTGTGCTGATGATTTACACCTACCTACAAGTGGATCAAGGTTTTTCAGAAATACATTTTCATGTAGATGGTCCACACTTGTTCCCTTGCTCGGTTTGTCCCCTTTAGTTCCACTCCTGAAGTAACAACTATGACTCAGTCTATAGGCATTTACAGTTCTCTGGGTACCTGCTTAAACAGCCTGTTCTTCATATATAAGCCACAACTGCTGTTTGAGCTTTCATTCAGGGGACATCATTGTTGAACCTGTGCTAGTTCTCATCCAAAGTCCATGCACACATACCTTTTCAATGGGGATCATGGAACACTGACAAAAGAGGAATTGTGCTTTTTTTTTAATATTCTTTCATGGGACGTGGATATCGCTGGCAAAGCCAGCATTTTTTGCCCATCCCTAGTTGCCGAGTGGCTTGCTCCGCTACTTCAGAGGGTAGTTAAGTGTCAACCACATTGCTGTGGATCTGGAGTCACAAGTTAGGACAGCAGGTTTTCTTCCAAGAAGGGCTTAAGTGAATTAGATAAACCTTTGAAGCAATCACTGATAACTTTATGTTCATCATTACTTACCTATTGAATTTAATGCTGGGATTGGAACTTATGCACCTAGATTCTCTAGATTACTAGTCAAGTGACATTACCACTACACCACCATCTCACCTAATGCCATAGAGACCAAATGGGACAGTACCTATCATTGATCAACCTAGGTTTTGGTCTTTTTTGGTTCAGTACATTATTGTGGTCCTTCTACCAACTAATCAACAGGCTCTAAATATTTCTTATCCTTCCAGGATTTGGATACACTTTTTCACTTTTTTTTCTTGACCAATATAATTATTTTTATGGCAGCTTAAATATTGCTGGAAATATATTAAATGCAAATGTGATCTGTCAATAGAATTTCAAATTAGGTTTGAATATAAATATTTATTGCCCTCCAGAACTGTATTAAGAGATCTAAATGCTAAATTGCTACAGTAATCTCAGACTAAGTACCTCTCCTATTTGTCAGAGAAAGCTGTTACATTTCTCAAACATGGAGGTAGAAATATTTCTCTGAATATGCATATCTTGGTTGTTAATCTAATTTCAGTTTTATCGGAGCCCTAATCAGTAATTTTTCTGTCATTTTTTTTTTGTGGGAATGACAGATGCATATAGTTAACATTGTAATGACCTTCCTTGAGTTGGCTCCAACAAAAAGGTCTTAATAAGGAAGTAATCCATCATATGTGACAAGTTTATTTAGATCGGTGGGTTAGCTTGTCTCACCAGCTTACACAGTCACTTCCGCACTTTGTCATTAAGTGTAATGTGCCAGTGGTGTCTGGTTATCTAATGAGAAATTTAGTTAAATCCTGATCCTCAAAATATAATTGTAAAAACGCTAAGAGCCTTGCCTCAATCTACTTAAATGGGAATTAAAATCCGTTTAAGTTAATCTGACTAGTAAAATATGAGCATTGGCTCAAGCAGACTTCCAAAGTTAATATGAACATTTAATGCGAAAATTACAAAGTATTTCTATGAACACTTCGCTGCTGATGAGATCCAGGTCCAATTTTTCTTGAGGCCTCAGGGCACCTGATAGATGCAGCATACTGGAAGTGCTTGTGCCTGTGAGGGGAGAGATGCTACAATTTTCTGACTTGGCCAATCTTTGGGCCTTTGGAAAGCCCATCAATTGAAGGAAGGATTTTTCAATCCACAGAGGGCCCTGGTGTAAACAGCCTAGCCATCAGGTTTCTTTCAGTGCTTGCCCACCTGGGTGGGGTGATGTAAAGATCCCATCTTGCCCAATTAGCATGTTGCCAACCTCAAGTGTAGGCCCAATTATGTAGATCTGAGCAAGCCCAGGAAATCCCAAGGCAGTGTTGTGAGGTCAGGCGCTTGATAGAATGGAGTAGGCAGGCAGAATAGGAACAAGGGCCTTGATTATTATGCAGTCCTGGCAAGTTAGAGAGGGTCAGAAACCAGTTAAAAATGAAGCCTGCACTCCCAGCCTACTGCCAACAAGCCTGCCACCATTTTTATAATGGTGGATATTGTGCATATTTAAACAAGACTCTCACAGTGTAATGGGGAGCTTGATTTAAATTTAATAGCCACCAGCAAGGTTTCCCAAGGCTCGGAAATCTGGCAGTAAAAGGGACATGGGAGCTGTTGGCTTGTCCGTTCCAGAAATCCTTGTGGGCTAAGAGAAGCAATAAATTCACAGACTTGCATCTATTCAGCACCTTATTACATCTTCAAAACGCCTAAAATGTTTTACAAGCAACTTATTCCTTTTGGTGGCTGAATCCTAACGGCCCTCTGAAGTGGCCAGCAAGCCACTCAGTTGTCTGACCATTACAAAGAAGGTGACCTCCTCCCACCATCACTTTCTCAGGGCATTTAGAAAAGGGGAAATAATTGCCAGTTCTGCAATTGCAAAAGTTACTTAAGTGACGAAAAGAAGGTGGTTTGTTGTGAGGCCTCAGATATTGCCCTAAAGAACTGCTGCAGTTTGGATTTAACTTCACTATAGTTGCATGAGGGAGAGGTTTGTTACAAACAACAGACCCACTGTTTGCAGGGAGATGTATAGGAGGCTGAGACTGACGAAAGAACACAGGAACACAGCGTTCATGCTGACTTTGAATGCAGGCTCTCATTAATGTCTTAGAGCCCCATTTCCCACCTGGCAGCTGGTCAAATGGACAGCCTGGCCAGCAGGCAGGAGGAAACAACAGCAGCACAAGGCCATAGTATGGGTTCCTGGGGGATAGCCTCGGCAACTGGGAAGTTGGAGAAGTGCAGTAATCGAAATGAGGGTGGTGAGAGATCCTAGTGATTTCTCAGGTGAGTGAGGGAAAGAGAGCCCCGTGATTGAGGGCTGGGGGTGGGCAGGCAATAGTACACAAGGAGGAGTGGTGGTTCTGGAGGGGAGCACGGAGCTACGGTGGGTAGTGAAGAGAGAGCCCGATGATCGGGTGAGGGGGCAGTTGGGGGAGAGAGAAGAAGAGAGTCTGGTGATCGTCTGGGTATGGTGGTGGGGGAGGGGTACAAAGTGCGCAGGTGGAAGAAAAAAGCCCTGTGTCTAGTGGGCTGCTGGTGGGTGGAGAAGAGAGCCCCGTGACTGGGAGTGGGGATATCATGGCTGGAGGCGAGAGGGCGTTCCTATTTTAACTACCTCACAAGCTGTACTGAAACAGGAACTTACCTTGTGGAGCTTTTACTGACTCATTTCCAGACCCCTGGCTAATCTGTGTGGCAATAATCAATTTTATTTATGTATATATTAGTTACACGTTCTGCCTCTCCATGGCGGAACAATTGAATGCCATAATAACCACCACTGTACAAAAGGCACAGGGCATCTGTTGGAGTCACTACCTCCACATTTATCCATCCAGCCCCCCCACCACAACTCTCTCCCGCCTGTCATGGCTAATATTTTCAGGCACTTTTTTGGCTTTTGCTGATTTGAAGTCCAGACTTGCTTCTTCATTAAATGCCCACTGCCAATGCAGCTTTGGAGGATTCGTTGGACCATTTTTGTCACTGTTTATATCAAATAAAAACAAACAAACATTAGATTCCTAGCTCTCATGAGGGAATGGGTCTGTGCCAAAGTATCTGCCAGACTTTATACCATCAAAGCCTGGATTAATTTCAAGATGTTAAGGGCAGGGAGAGACTTTGACATCCCGCCTGTTCAGGTGCTTTAATCATTAAAGCAATCCATTTGTCACTCAAACTTCTTGTATTGTAACCGCGCACAGATCATCAAGTTCACCTATCTTTTGTAGATTATATTTATTGGTGTCCATCTGTTGTTGGAAGGATTTGCTTCACAGAGACAGCTGTCAGGGAAGCTACATCATAGTGAATACTGAACTGAAAATGAGACTGATAATAAACATTTGCCATCATATCATATTAGGAGATAGATTATTGAATTTATTGGCTAATGGAGCAGTGGCGAATACACTACGAAAGGCTGCAATCCTAGAAAATCTCAATTGGTACATTTCAAAATTTATGTCAACATCAATCTAGTAATGGCAGGGATGAATCTCCCAGCACATCTTATGCCTGAGAAGGGGCTCTGGAGTTGATTAACGCACCGAGTGCCATGTAGATTAATCAGCTCATTGACCCTGTTTCCAACATGAGAGATGCTGCAACATTCATCAATCCAGCATTAAAATATGCTTTAATGAACAGCTTCCTGCCAGATATAATAATGAATTCAATCTCAGCAATCTTCTCTACGTTATGTGTGGTATTGAGGTTTTGTAAGCAACCTCTTGTTGTTTTTTGCTCCAATGTGGAAAAGCTTAATTCTCAACACCACATTGGGTTCTGTCCATCACTTCTTGATCCTTTCCACTGACCTTTCTGGCAATGCCATGGGAATGGTTAAGCCTCATGTCTGCTTTACATTCTGAGGCAACTCTGACAAGACTTGGGATGGAATTTATTTCTCCCCTCAGAGGCAGGCTAGAAGGTGGGGGGACCCATTTAACTGAGTAGAAAGGTGTAAGGTGGAAACCCCGTCACCTTCCCAACTCTGCCCCTGTTAAGCCGGGGCAAGAAGGCTCAAGGATGGCCTTCCCATCCAGAAGCTAACTGAGGTCCTTAAGGACCATTTAAGGGTCTCATCCTACCGCCACTGGTATTCAACCAGCGGCAGACCAAGGCGATGCCATGTGGGCAATCCGCCAGGTAAATCGTGGCGGGTATGCCTGTGGCCTCATGGGAGGTGGTGTCCCTTCTACCTAGGCAGTCTGTGCCCAGCAGAGAGACCTGCTGGTGGAATGGGTCACTCCCAGGTGAAGACCCCCTGCCCTCCTCGCCCTAAAAGTTAACGTCCCTATCCCGCCCCCACCTTTTCCAGTTATATCTGACTAATCCCAGTGAGTTCCCACCTCTTAGCACAGCAACAATCTTGCAGCCTGGACTTCCTGCAGTACCAGGAGTGGCCACTGCCCCCGTTGTCACTAAATCATGTCAGGGGTGAAGATGAGGCCCTTATGTGGCCATATAAGGACCTCAGTTGGCTTCTGGATGAGAAGGCTATCCTTGAGCCTTCTTCAGAATGGTTGCAGCAGGGTCGCCTTGAGCATTAAATTCCACCCTTTGTTTTTGGACATGTTGGGGTCATTCTGAGGCTTCTGGCATGGTGGGACTGGAGTGGTAGCACCCTGAAAATCAAAGGGAAGACCATACTGCCCTGTTCCCACCAAAAACTGTTGCCATCTCTATTTTGGCCTGGGAATAGGCAGTCCATGCAACTGCCTGAATCGAGGGTGCAGCTAATTTATCATGTAAACCAGGGCTCCGGGGGTATTCTTGAACTAAACAGGGCACAGAGCACAGTGTGCATGTGCTGCCCAGCATTAGCTCGTGGTTGAGAAGCCCAAAGTTTAGTACTCACAGTAGTTATTTTTTCAGGCCTGAAGGGGCAAGAGTGCTCCTCTGGGTTTCTCAAAAATAACCAGGGTCACTGCCACACTAGATCCCTTTAATATCGCAGCCCAGTCACTGCTGAGGCCAGCTGGGGATTCTGAATTTGCAGCGGCAGCAGGTCCAGCAGAATCCCGCTGGGACAAATTAGCTGCCCTGTCCGCTGCAAAGTGGATTTGGGCCCTAGTTGACACTATCGGGTAGCTGATCACCTGCCTGAAAATTGCACAGAGGGAAATGAGGAAAACAAAGGCCAAGCTCAGAAGCTCTGAAGAAGAGCCATATGGACTTGAAACGTTAACTCTGTTTTTCTCTCCACAGATGCTGTTAGACCTGCTGGGTTTTTCCAGCATTTTCTGTTTTTGTTTCAGATTTCCAGCAGTATTTTGCTTTTATCCTGGCGTAGAGATACTGGGCCTAGAATGGGTTTAGGCAGAGTGTCTAATCACATAGACAGATGAAGGAAGATTGGTCAGTGGTCTTCGTTATTATTCAATAGATGATTGTGTGGGTGAGTTGTGCTGCATGCTGGCAGCTTACCTAATCGGGAATTTATTGAGCATAATTGGCACCATTTAAAGGCAGCCAACATTTGCTAAAGGAGTACGTATTTTGGCAACAACCAATCAGAAAGCAACTTCTGAACATGGCAAACCAAGGGGAAGTTTCAAGGTTTCTCCCCCAAGTCATTTCTCAATTGCAGCTTTCGTGGTTGGAATGGAGGATGGTGTCCTTCTGCAAAGCTGACCCAGTGCCTTTGTTGGTTTTACGCAGCCAGTTGTCCTAGTTTGATCCAGCCAAGACACAGCCATCCGCAGCTGAGCTTTCGTTGGCCAAAGCTGCTTAAGCTCACCCACCCATGGTCACCTCGAGTGTCCTTAGTGGATGATCCAGGCTCTTGCACTGGGGAACCAAGCACTAGGATAGTTAAGCCAGCACAGAAGCCAGGCTCTGAGCGATTGAAGTTGGATGGTTTCAGCTCAATTTTAAGAGAAGGAAAAGTTGTCAAGAGTAGAATGTGCGGGATTTGAAGTTAGAGGTCATTAATGTCAATCGTTATATTAGTTATTAAAAAGGAAGGCCCATAAAATAGTAATATTGGAGTGCAATAAGAGGGTGGATGGAATAGCTGGTTCAGATGGTGGGTGTGATTGTTGATATATCGGAGGAGAGTTTACTTAAGTAAATCTCTAGCAATAATTTGGTGCCTTACAGCTCTGGACGCTGCAGGTACTGCTTTGCCTTTGTTTTCTTCATTGCCTTCTACTTTCTCATCCCCTTCATAATCTTCCTTCTTCACTCCTTCTTCCTGTGGTGTCTGCAAGGGTTGGACGATTTGAATTGTGTAACTGAGTAGCGTGTAGCAAACCATTATAAATCTGGAGACTAACTTGCTCTGTACTCAAGGACTGCACCAGATCAGTTCAGACACATTTGCTTGACGATGCCTATGGTTTGTTCACTGAGAACGCTTGTTTTTTTTGGTTCTCATTGCATAGACACTCGTTCCTGAATTCCTGATGGCAGTCATTAGCAAGGTGTGGAGAGGATACTCCATGTCTCTGTGTGGAGAGGATACTCCATGTATCGGGATTGAAATCAGGTGCATCTTGGGGACTGGCACAATCTGTATGTGTCATGAAAGTGCGCACAGACCTGCATTATCTTCTGCCTGCAGTCACACACCAGTTTAACATTCAAGAAGTGGAACCTTTTTGTTATAAAACATGGTTGGTTCTCGAAGGAAACAACACAGGGCAATGTATGTGCAACCAATGAGGTGTTGCAACTGGGGAAATCCAGGAATGTGACGAAATTCTGATGACTCTCTCCTTCTAAACAAACAGCCTACATGAGAAAATGATGTATTTCTGTCTCTTTGTGAAGTGGATATCCTATACCCCACTCCACAAATTGTTTAAATTAATGACAGTTAAATTCTGAACTGTATAAAATTGTTTTGTCGGCGTGTTTAAGTTAGGATTTCCCTATTTAGTTCCCACCAATGTACTTAAACCATGTGAACTTCATTGCTTTATGACATTTTAACCTTTTTTAAAAATTACAGTCTTTTATCTCTTTGACAGATGTTTAATGTGCATTGTGTGTATACTTTGCATTCTGTTCACAAATGTGCAATGAAAAAAAGTTTGTTACAAAAATCATATTTAAGATAAAGCATGTAATAGATTTGAATAGTGTATAAATATGACAAACCTTGCAGGCTCTCTATTAAATAGGAATTTAATCTCTGCAGCACTGGTATTCAAACATTTAAACCTCAATGGATTCGGTCATTGTCTCAACCAATTCACATCACTGATTTTCTGGTCAGCAGTTTTTCCAATTAACTTGCTTTTTTCATGTAAGACTGGTTGATATGGCCTATAGATATTTTGATAAAAGGAAATCAATGGAAGACTGTGAGTCATTCTGAGATCAAATGAAAAATTGCTACCCATCCCTCCCAAGCATGAAAAGTATGGAGAGTGGGGGGAGAAATTCTGTTTTTGTAATCCCCCAGCATACTCAAAGGAAGCATAATCATTGCACCAGTATATCCCACCCACAGGGCTGTGTAGTTACAATGGCTTCATGAAATAAATATGTTGCAAACTCGAGAAACAAATGTCAGTATTTTCATTTTTATTCCTCTTGTTATCATTTGCAAAATTTAATTCTGGTGTGAGGCTTGAACCTCAACAACCCCACCCTCACCTCTCACTGTCCCCACGTTCCTTGGTCTCGGCAATTTATGACATAGCTCTTTCTGTTCAACAAAACAATAGCCAATTCCTAGTTAAGTAACCAACTGGAATTGTAAATGTTATTGAAATATAGTTGGAAATAAACAACACCACTTTTAGGGATCATTCCCTCCGGGACACCCTGGTCCACTCCTCCATCACCCCCTACTCCTCAACCCCCACCTATGGCACCTCCCCATGCCCACGTAGAAGATGCAACACCTGCCCCTTCACTTCCTCTCTCCTCACCGTCCAAGGGCCCAAACACTCCTTTCAAGTGAAGCAGCAGTTCACTTGCATTTCCCCTAACTTAGTCTACTGCATTCGTTGCTCCCAATGCGGTCTCCTCTACATTGGAGAGACCAAACGCAAACTGGGCGACCGCTTTGCAGAACACCTGCGGTCTGTCCGCAAGAAAGACCCAAACCTCCCTGACGCTTGCCATTTTAACACTCCACCCTGCTTTCTTGCCCACATGTCTGTCCTTGGCTTGCTGCATTGTTCCAGTGAAGCCCAACGCAAACTGGAGGAACAGCACCTCATCTTCCGACTAGGCACTTTACAGCCTTCCGGGCTGAATATTGAATTCAACAACTTTAGATCTTAAACTCCCTCCCCCCATCCCCACCCCGTTTCTTCCCCCTCCCTTTTGTTTTTTTCAATAATTTATATAGATTTTTCTTTTCCCACCTATTTCCATTATTTTTAAATCTACAACTAATACCTTGTCAGTCTTTCCACCCCACCCCCACTAGCGCTGTACCTTGAGTGTCCTACCATCCATTCTTAATTAGCACATTTTCTTAGATAATATCACCACCTTCAACACCTCTTTGATCCTTTTGTCTGTGACATCTTTTGATTATCTGCTCCTATCACTGCTTGCTTGTCCCTACAACCACACCCTCAACTTCTCTCCCCCCCGCCCCCCACCTTAAACCAGCTTATATTTCACCCCTCTCCTAACTATACTCAGTTCTGTTGAAGGGTCATGAGGACTCGAAATGTCAACTCTTTTCTTCTCCACCGATGCTGCCAAACCTGCTGAGTTTTTCCAGGTAATTCTGTTTTTGCTTTGGATTTCCAGCATCCGCAGTAGTTTTTTGTTTTTACCACTTTTAAGGTCTGCTTATTAAGTCCCAGTGAATTTATTCATTTAGGGAGTGAATATCTTTGGCCTCGCCTATTATGGATGTAATTTAGTCGTGCTGATGCGGGTCCTGATGGCAGACCCAGAAGTGGCCGCACTGCTGCTCGTGGCATGAACAGCTGGGCCATCCGTGATTATGCGTGACAAGCCAATAAACATGGTAGATGCCCAAGGTCTGGCCAAATACGCGGTGGGGGCGGGCAGTAAGTCTGCTGATGGGGCCGAAAGTCCAGGCGCCATTTTTAAGTGATACTCAGGCATGTCTGCAGTAGCTACAAGGCAGCAGCATTGGGGTTGCAGAGGCTGATAGACATGCAACTCCTGACCCAACCTCCAGACTCAGCCTTGTTTGTCCTGATCTCTGATCAGCCTCAAAAATGGAGAGTCAACCTGGTACATGATACAGAGCAGACAGGATGGCCCCATGGTTCAGTGATGCCTCCCTGCAGGTTCTCCTCCAGGTTGCCCAGGAATGGTAGAAGGTGATCTTCCCCACGGATGCTCCCGCCTGATCAATAAGGGAGCAGGGGGGGGCGGGGGGGGGATTGGCAACAACCTCCCCCACAACCCCAGGGTGAGTGTGACAAAATTGATAGAAGAATGTGGCTCTCATGAGGGCAACAAGCAACGTGGCTCAGCCAAGGGAGGAAAAAGGAAGGTGTGCGAAAGAAAGAGTAAGGCACAGCAGCGGATGCATCATGAGGCTTGGGCGTGGGAGAGAAGTTGCAGCTCATGTTTCCATCATTGTTTGAGTGGTGTGAAAGTAGGTGCGTGTTCATGTTACCCGGAGGGGCCATTATCTGTCAGAGGAATGCATGCTGATAAGCAGGTTAGTTGTCCAGGAACCGAGACTCATTCTCCCCTTCTGTCTGCCGGAAAAAATGCAAATAACACCAGAGAACAGGCAAAGATGAGTGGAGGAGTGCCTGACATTAAGATGCTCACACCTGTAGAGTAGCAGTTATTGGAATTGGCCCAAGAGCAGGGTGACTGGAAATTGTAGATGGTGAAGCAGGATTGCAGAAAGAAAAGAGCAAAGAGACACTGGGCTTGGTGTCGATGACTGGGCAGAAAAGAGAAGGATTGTGTTCTCTAATGTAGGTCTGCATATTCCAGAGGAATAGCCTGCTCCAACATCCATGACTCATCAGCATTGCCATCCCGCTTTCTCCTGCTGTCAGAATAATTTGGGCTTCAATCACAACGCCGCAGAGAGTGGTTCATATCCAATTCAACCCACCTCACTCCTCTCTTCCTCAGCGGGAGGGAGGGTAGGAGGCGAGGGGGCCCTTCTAATCAGGTAGGAAAGTGCAGGATGGAGACCCATTTGTCTTCCTGACTCTCCCCTCCACCCTGATGAAGTCTGGGAGGGAGGGTCAAGGGCGGCCTTCCTGCCTGGAAGCCATTAAATGGCAAATTAAGGGTATTCCACCTCTGCTAATATTCATCCAGTGCTAACACTGAACCAAGGTTCACAAATAATTTACTGCTTTAGTCTCTTTCTCTCTTTCTCTCTCCCTCCCCCATCCTTTTTAAAACACTCCGTAAATGCACCACTTTGATCTCTTGGTCATTTCTCCCATTATTTTGGTATCCATTTATTTCTGAGGCACCCCTGTGAAGTACCTAAATGGGATTTTTTCTTTGTTTAAAGATAAATGCAAATTGTTGAAATGCCCTCCTAATGTGATGGAAACCAAAGCTGGGAATATAGTTCTTGCTGGATCCACTGTATACTGAGTCTGACATCTTCCAGGGCCAAGTAACATCGGAAAACTTGTCAGAAACTGACTAATGCACATTGTAAACAACAGGTATTTGGAAGTCAATTTCTGAACATCTTTACAGTTCCCTTTTGTTAACCAAAAGTTTCTCTGCACTATTTGTCCACTGAGTTTGAACAAAATCTGCAATTTAAAGATAAATTGTCAGCCATTTGCTTTCCTGAGTTCAGGAGCCAATCTGTTCGTCTGGAAAGGTCTACGTGAATGTGGAGGGGTGGAGAGGATCGCTCTGCACAGCTTTCAGCTAGGAAACTTCTATCTCAAATGCCACTTAAGACAAACATGCATGTTTCTATGCCTAAACAAACCCTTTACCCCAGTGTCAGTCCTTCTTTCCCCTTAATGCTGCTCTGGCACATCAGGTTGCCTCGCAGCACCACCTCAGGCAAATTTTTCCAATCTGTCTAATACATCCTTGTTAACCAGTGTATGCATCATCCCTAGAGTGTTATACAATTGGATATATTTTTTAATCCCCACTGATACTCATATACTACATCAATAGTGGTAATACTTGCACTTTCTAAGTCTGCAGCACTGCCCAACGACACTGTGTATAGTTCTTAGTTCCTGTTGAATCCATGCATGCTTAAACCGAAAGCCCACCTATAACAAATCTATATAGAGTACAGCATGCTCCTTGCCCATAGCCTTTGATTTTTAAGAAACAACTGCTTCCTGAAAATGTGTTTGGGGAACCTTTTGTTTTTTTTCTTACAAACATAGCATACTAGGATGTAGTTTGCATCAATCTATCATCAAATCATTCGAGTGTGATAAATAAGACATGGCACTTCTGGCCTTTTTCCCTTGACCCAATTTTTTAAAGTAAAAATAATAGCCCTTTGAAACAGGAGAGATGGTGGCTTAGTGGTAATGTCGCTGGACTAGTAACTCAGAGACCACGCTAATGCTCTGGGGGCATGGGGCAGAATATTGCACTCGTGCGATATTTTGGTCGGCGGGCATGTGCAGGAGTTGGCAGCGTGCCCGCCAACAATTAACAGGCCTATTAAGGCCATTAAAGTTCTAATGAAACAAAATTTTTTGCTGCCCGTCCAACCTCATGGTTGGCAGGCAGGTGAAAAGGCAAGTGGCCTTTGGATTTTTTGTGAAACCTCATCCAGTCATTAGTGATTAAAAAAAATTAAAATTTTTCAAACTAATTTCTAACATGTCCCTGCTCACGTGATAGAGTCACATGAGGAGACATGTTATTCACATTTTTAAATTCTTAGGGAAGAATTTTCCGGTCGGCGAGTGGGGGCAGGACCCGCTCGCCGACGCGTAAAATGATGTACGGTGACATTGGGCGGGCGTCACTTAGATTTTCAATTCGCGCAACTGACTCGGCTGCGTTCCCACCAAACTGTCAAAGGCCGATTAAGGCCTGTTTAAAACTAATTAAATCAATGAAATAAGCTTAAGGTTGACGGGCAGGCGAAGAGCCCAGGCGGCCTTCGCATTTTTCGTGGACTCTCATCCACAGGTGGGATAAGGTTTCATGAAGTGTTTATAAATTAAATAAATTTTTAAATTAATGTTCCGTGACATGTCCCAGCTCCTGTGACACTGTCACACGAGTGGAAATGTCTTAAAATATTTTCAATTCTTTATTTGACTGTTTGAACCTTAAACAAATCTCCCTGAGGCACAGAGCTGCCTCAGGGAGCTTTTACTGCGCGCACCCCGGTGCATGCACACACTTCCGCGGTCACGCTCCTCCTGCCCCCACCACAGCAGCGCTGTGCACTGCAGCACATGTTTCACGCTGGCTGGCAGTTAATTGGCCAGCCAGCGTGAAATCCATGTCGAGGCCCAATGGTGGGCAACAGTGCTCCCGGGCACACCTGCTGTGCCTGCCCGATGAGGGCAAAATTCTGCCCATGGGCTTCAACCCCACCATGGCAGCTGGTAGAATTTTAATTCAGTTAATAAATCTGGAATATCAAGCTAGTCTCAGTGGCAATGGCCATGAAACTATCTTTCATTGTCACAAAAAAAAATCCACCTGGTTCACTAATGCCCTTTAGGGAAGGAAATCTGCCATTCTCACCCGGTCTCACTTACATGTGACCCCAGACCCACAGCAATGTGGTTGACTCCTAACTGTCCTCTGGAGTGACCTAGCCAGATCAATTCAAGGGCAATTAGGGATGGGCAACAAATGCTGGCCTTGCCAGTGACTTCTGCATCCTATGAAAGAATTAAAAAAATTAGAGAAATAATGCCTTTTCAATATTTTCATAAACATCTACTTGGTATATGTATATATATATATATACTCACACATATGTTCAGCAAATCTGTTTATTGCAAAATTATCCTCATGATTTCATTGTGGGGTATTTTGAGCATTTTTTAATAAGATCATTATGAAATAAACATCCAAAAGCATTATGATTTATGTTTTTTAATTCCTTTTATCTCAGCATCTTGTCAATACAAGAGGTGATTGGGCTAAAAATTAGACCATTTTATTCCCATAAAAAGGCTGTGCTGCAAAGATGTTTGAAAGATGTTCAATCTAATATTGGGGCATTTTTCAGGTGGCCAAGATAGTTGCTTAAAGAAGGCATTGGTGTTTCTTTACATATGCCGGTCTGGGGCCGAACGCATGTTTTATGACCCTCTCAGTGAAATCGGGCTTCCCTAAGTAGTCCAAGTGTTGGGCTAGCAATATTCAGTTTATCTAGGCATGGATGTGCCCAAGGAAGCACCCTCCACGGCATGTGATGTGAGGTCAGAAGGAACATGGTAGCTCCTTACAGCTGTGCAGCACTCCCAATAGGCTGCTGTCGACCTGCGATTATCCCCTTCTGGGTAAGGCAAACAGCCCAACATTCATCATAATAAAATGGAAGAGCTGTTTGTGGAGGCACAAGAGATGCCCAAGGCTTGGTCAAATAATGTTGTTGATCGAAACCCAATTTCAGGCCAGCCTTTGGGGGCTAGGGAGGTGTGTTGGGGGCCGGTGGCTGGTGGGGAGGGGATGTGGTGGTGTGGAGGGTGGATGGGTGTCACCTGCAGCCGGAAGAAATTTACACCTCAATGTGTGCAGTTTGAGATGGAATTCTTAAAAGTACCAGAGAAAAGGAAGAGAAGCATCTTTATAAAGCTTGTTTGGCAAACCCAGTCAAAACATTGCGACAATGTTGTATAAAACTTAAGGGCGAAAAGGAGAAATTTGTTTACATAGCTTCCAGCAGTGCTACTTACACTTACTCTGATTGTGCAGTGACAGACAGTGCTGCAGGTCATGCAGGAATTGGCTGGCAATGCTGCCTGTTCCCCAGGAATCGTCGTAGGCTACATGAACAAATCTTTCCCCTATGTCTATGGATAAAGGCTGAAATACTCAATCTCATTTCATTAAATAAATAAGTTGGGTTTTAGGTCTTGGACAAATCTTCAGTGACAGGCTGTAAAAACTTTCATGCCAGGCGGCCTGTGGGGTAGCCGATGTCATCCAATCATTCTCTTTCACATGCATGCCCACTCTGCAGAATAAGATTAAAGAATGCCAGCATTATTCTAGAAACTATTTGTTTTTGCCTCTGCGGAATGGATAATGCACTGACTAAATTGGTTAACTTTGCATGTCCTTTTCCTTCCCTTAGTCCAAAACTGTACAGCAAAATGATGAAAGGCATCAGTTTCAAATGTCAAAGTACATTAATTTCCTCCTCCTTCCCCTTGAGCGTTCGTGCAACCTTTGATAGTCCCTAATGGGAAATTAAAAGGATCCTGTGTCTGATCCTCTTTCCGGAAGTAGTGTCTGTGAGTTCCACATTCCGAATGCAGTTTTCTGTCTACTTCGTCTGCAGCCTAATTAATTGGCAATAGGGAAAAATGGTTTTTTAATTTTATGTGAATCTCAGCTCCTGAAGCACTGAATTGCATCATTTTACCAAATTGAACCATTTAAACCATTCTGAAGATACTCAAAGGCACGTGTAATGAGCTGGTGCTTCAGAAAGGGTAAACTTCCACTCATCTCATGTGGCTAATTTATTACTGCAGTGATAGAGCTCCAGATGGAGTGATGTACTGTTAAATGTAATCATTTGATTAAAGTGCTACATTTGCACTTGTTAGCACACACAGATGAATTTCAATGTTATAAAGACTGTTTTATTAATGATTCCTCTTTGGCCTGATACAGCTCCCATGTTGCAACGGGGAGTTTTGATAATTTTGTGATTTTATTTTAGATGTATTCTTCAAATAGAAAAGATCACCATAAATTCTTAGCGTGGAACAATTTCTGTGTTATAGATGTAATTAAAAAATGTGTACATTAAAATTACAGTGTCATTTGGAGGGTCACAAACAGAGGGCTACAGAGGAAATAGATGACCCACTGTATTAAGAAACCTACTTAAGTAAAAAGTTTAAAAACAAAGGGCGGAATTTTCTGAGCCCGCTAACAGCGGGCGTGATAGGTGGCGTGCGTGAAAAATATGGCGGGACCCACTTCACCATGGCATGAAGGCAGGTCACAGTCTTCCGCTCAGCCCACCGACAGCGGGCCACATTCCCTGCCATCGGTCGGTGGGGAGCTAATTGTAATACATTAGCATATAATTAAAAGGCCATCCCACCAGGCTCTTGGAACCCCACCGTATCGTCCGTCCACAGCAGTGGGAAAGCACGCCGACATGTTTCACAACAGCACACAGGCAACATTCACTTGGCGGCCTTCACTTTGGGGGGAACTGAGGTGACTGAGCAGCAGCGTTCTCCACAGCTCACCCGTTGTTTACAGGCCTCAGGGGTGCCAGGGTAGGGGGGTGGGGGAACGGATGCCTGGCCCCGCAGGTGACTGCTGAGGGGTGGGGGTGTCTAGGGGCAAGTGCTGGCCAGCCTCGGAGGCGTCTGCTGAGGGCGGTGGGGGTCAAGTGCTGCCCTGGCGCTGCATTCCACGCACAGGTGGGGGAGCAGTGTAAGGGAGGGAAGTGGCCATGCATAGGGACACCTGTATAAACTGACCGTGCCTCGGCAACTGAGACAGATCAGGCGCAGCCACAGTGATATGACTGGGGTCAGGCTCCTAGCCTGCCTGCCCCTGCAAGCAGCGCAGTGGCACCAAAGAGCCACCAAGCATTCCATACCTTAACCCACCGCCCCCCTGCCCGCCACACCCTCGGCACAGACTTCATGTCCGACACCACTGTATTGGACCACGGAGCAGTTGGACTGCACACATTGTACAATCTCCTCGCCAATGCTGACTATGTAGCAGTCACTGCTGGAGGTGCTCACAGCCCCTTGCAATCTCAGCATCCCTAGTTTGGATCAGTGTCCCCCATGTCGCAGGTTGACAGGGTAGCCATGCAGCGCACTCATCTCTGGCCATCCGAGGGGGTGACCAGCACTCTCCAGGAAGCATTAAGGGGCGGTCACACAGGGCCAGGAAAGGTGTTAAGTACAGCCATGATAACCATATCACTCTGTCTTCCATGCTGCAGGAGAATCACGTCAGGATTATGGATCCTGGTGACCTAGCTGTGTGCCTGATGGCCTACAGGGACCGTAGAAGGCTGAGGAGAGAGCAACTGAGGTACTTGGTCACGTAAAGGCAAGAGCAGCAATCTCACGAAGAAGGGGCAGCAAGGGCACCCGCTGTCCAGGAGTGACAGTGAGCCATGGCTGGTTGGTGCCTAGCGACACCCAGGGTCTATAGATGTCCCCTGCCATTCCTGCAGATGACTGAGAACCAGTGTCGCTGATGACTGCGCATATCTAGGGACCTGGTGGCTCACATCTGCCACTTACTGCAGGACTTGCTGCCAGGAGAACATGGAGGGCATCCACTGCTAGTGGCTGTGAAAATGACTGTGGCACTCAATTTCTATACCAGTGGCTCCTTTCAGGACTCCGCAGGTGACCTCTGTGGGATTTCACAATCCCCCACCCACAAATGCACCCATGAGGTCACAGATGCCACCTTCTCCATGGCACACAACTTTGTGCATTTCACCTGGGACCAGGACAGCCAGGAAGCAAGGACCATTGGAGTTACCCTGATCTCGGGATTCCCACAGGTGCAGGGTGCGATTGACTGCACTCATGTGGCACTCAGGTCTCCATCACTACACTCAGTGGACTTCATCAACTGCAAGGGCTTCCTCCAGAAACGCATCCTGCAGGTATGTGCATAGTTTCCATGGATTGTGCACGACGCCTACATCTGAGTCGCTCACAGATCCCTGCAGTCTTCCAGAGTCCACAGAGGTTGCAGGGTTGGCTCCTTGGGGACAAGGGCTACCCTTAGAGGCCGTGGCTGATGACACCCGTGTGGCAGCCTCAGACTGCAGCAGAGCGACGCTATAATGAGGCTCATGCAGCAGCTCACAACTTGGTGGAGCAGACCGTCGGGATGCTGAAGATGCGGTTCCGGTGCCTGGACCGGTCTGGTGGAGCCCTGCAATACAGTCCGCAGAGAGTGTCATCATCATCGTCATCTGCTGCGCCCTTTACAACCTGGCGCTGCAACAGGGAGAGGAGCTGGCTGAGGAGATGGAGGAGCTGCACATCTCCTCTGATGAGGAGGACATCAACAGGGATGAGAGTGAGGGGGTCCTCCGTGGTGACAATGATGGGGATGAGGCTTTCACACTGGCCAGATGAGGCAGGCGCACTCGGGAGGCCCTCATAGCTGCCAGATTTGTGGAGGATGATGACGACATACAGTGAGGTGCCCCATAGATCCTCACATCGCAGTTGTGAACTTTTGACTCAAGTCTGGCTTATCGCAGCGCCAATGCCCTCTGTGAGAATGCTCCTGTCATGGAGACGCAGTGGAGACCCTAATAGTCGCTCGATCACAGGACGATGATGACAGCATGCAGTGAGGACACTCCATAGATCTTCACATAGCTTCTGAGAATGTTTGACTCCCGTCTAGCCGAGGGCAGCTCACTTGTGCTCCATGATCAGGGCCATCTCAGAGACACAGCCATGAAACTTTAGACGCATCTGATGCTGTGTCCGCCTTCAGCACCTCAGCCCTTCAGGAGCTGGTGCACAGCACCACTGGTCTTAGATGTTGGTGTGATGGGGGCCAGCCCCACCTTAAAGGTGCTGAGAGCGCACGGAGAGAATGAGTGAACTCTGTGGCACCTGTCCACTACATTCTGGCAACAATGACCAGAACTGATGAGATGCAGGCATCAGTAATATTTCCAGGGAGTGTGAGGCTGGACCATCACTGTGGTCTGAAGGCTGCACAAAGCACAGGGAAGAGGCCCTGGACTGAGACACCTGCCTTTTATCTTGTGTAGAAAGGTTTCACATCTGAGTGGCAAGAACACTGCTCATCAGAACAAGGAGCCATAGGTGGGGAGACATTTTTGGGAGTTCATTGACAATAGTGAACATTATGTACAAGTGATTTAACACCCGTTCCCAGGCTGTGCAGCTAATTTTCCTTAACTTTCCTAACCCTGCTGCTACGTCTTGGTGCTCCCCGGGCATCCACAGCGGAGATGGAGGCAGCCTGCTGACTGTGACGCCCTGTCTGTGTTGACTTTGGCGTACATCCTCTGGAGGTCCAAGGCTTAGTGGGCCCCAGCCTGCTTACAGGGTCCTGCTGTGTGGCAGTGTCACCCTCCTCGGCCTGTGAAGCTGGATCTGCGGAGGTCACAGGAAGAGGGGATTCAGGTGGGCCGATCACTCCCAGTCACTTGGGTGGATGACCCCGGAGCGTGCACCTGCTGATCCTCCTACCTAAGGGTGCCCGAGGGCCCCAGGCTGACTCCGTGAGCAGAAGGGGTAGCTGGAGTGAGATCGAGCTGCCCAGTACCCCTCTCACGTACACACTGTTGAAGGCCAACTATGGCAATAGTGATGGAGTTAAGCCCGCGCAGCAGTGCAGGAGTGATGTCCTGGACCAAAGTCTTCATGGCGGTTGCTATCCTGCCAGTGTTGACCTCGGTGCGTTGCAATGCCAACGCTATCACCTCGGCCTGAAGGCGGATGGATTCTTCCATCGTGCCTTGCAATCTGAGAAGTGCAGCGAACATCCCTTCCTGATGTTCCTGAGGTTGCCTTTGCAGCTCCAGCAACTGTGACATGACTGAGTCCAGTGGCTCGTCATCTGACTCGGACTCAGCAACGTCCTGGCCTCCAACAGTCCTCCGAGTGCCGGGGACCTGGGAAGTCCCTGCCTCCACCTGCTGTGGATCAGATAGTGTGATGTGCTCACCAGATTGTGACCCCGCGGCTACTCTAAAGCTAGGTCCCATCGAGGTGTGTGTCTCTGCGCTGGTGAAGAGTGTGGGTGAGCGCTGTGATGGGACTTCCTGGAGGATGCCTTCAGGTTCGTCTTCAGGGTTTCTTCGGAGCTTGCTTGGAGGCTCAGGGTCATGGACTCTGTCGGCTGTTTCCCAGATGCGCCTGCAGAAGCAAGGGGAGATAATTAGTGCATGGCAGTGGCCTGTGAAAGAGGACACATCACTCACGGCATGGTTGTCTAATGGATGTTGCACTGCTGGATCCTCACTTGGTAGAGCAGCGCCGACCTCACCGTCAGCACAGGACCGGTCCCGGTCATCGCCAGTCAGCTGGATGGCTCTGTTTTCAAATTCTGTGAGAACTTTAAATTCCAGCATCCGTCCACCTGTCTGCGACCTTTCCCGCCTGTTGTGTGTCAGTTTGTCCTGCATGGATAGAGATGGGGAGAGTGTATCAGGACACCTGCCGAGCCAGATGATAAGTATACCTGGCCTGTGTGGGTGGTGAGTGGTCCCATGGACGGGATGAGGACAATGATGGTGTGTGCGAAAGTGTGAATGGTGATGTTCCTTGCACTGGTAGTGAGTGAGGGCCCTGTGGATGTGTGATGTGTTTGTGAGTGTGTGAGTTGGGAGTGATGAAAAGAGTGACTTACCCTGGCGGAACTGAGGAGGTCACTCATCCCTTTGCGGCACTGGGCGGCTGTCCTCCTCTGCAGGGCGTTCGCGCTGACCACCGCTGCCACCGCTTCCCAAGCCGGGTTGGTGACATTGCTGCCCATCCTGTGGCTAGAGCGGGGGTAGAGCACATCCCGGTGGGCCTCCACGGCATCCAGCAGTCGCTTGAGGGACCCATCATTAAAACGAGGGGCTGCAGTCTTTTTTCCTTTGCTGGCCATGTCTCCCAGGCAGCAGTGGAGAGCTGGCGGCGATGAGCGCTTTGCTGGCGACTGCCTTTTAAAGATGGCGGCGGGCATGATGCCACAGCGAGGTGATGGCGAGCAGGTGAAATGAGAGCCTGCCCGCCATGGAAACGGCATGTTTCGCGGGAGTGAATATACAATGAGGCGGGCTCGGGAAGATACGGTGTGAAAACCTGTCATTTTCATCACTGGGTAGGACTCCATTTTACCCGCCTGCTACTGCACTTAGTGCAATTCTGGGAAAATTCAGACCAATATCTCCCAATTGTATAAAGGATAATAAAATGATGCATTATTTCATGAACCTAACTATACAACATGTGGACAACTTGCCACAAATAAGAAATATCATGCTGTTAATTCCATAGTGAATCTAAAGTGGTCTTGAGTAGAGGATGGGATTTCTTCCATAATGTTAGAGAGGTTTTGAAAATAAAACTCTCAATTTCCTCAAATAGTTTGTAACCACCTGGGTTAAGTGCGAGCCTTGGATGGTTTGTGCGTGGTACAGGATATGAGTGGATATTTGAATTATAAATTATATTACATAAATGGCATGATAAACTTTCTTTTTAAGGAAATAAAGTGTGGTTGGTGATGAACTGCCATGGCGACCATGGTTAGAAGATTTTTTTTCCTGCAATGTGATTGGAAAAAGGATTTGATAGGGAATAAAGGTCATGATGAATAATGAGAGTTAAAAAAAGAAATAAAAGAACTACAGAGACTTAACCCATGAGGAGAGCATATTGACCAAAAGAAGCAAAATATTTTCCCATCCTTTTCTCACAATATTATTTGGAATAAGAAGATTCAACAAGATGGTCTCATATGTTCTCAATAGGTTATTGGTTGGTAAATTAAGAGCTCTCATATGTACACTTGGCTGAGAGCCCAGGCACCCATTTCTGCTGTTGAAACAGCTACACCCACAGGGAAAACATTGCTTAATTGACAGCTCTGATTTTCTGATCTCCGTGGCCAATTTCACAAAGTTTACTTACAAAAGATTAAATGGTTTCAAGACTTTCTGGTTCATGCTATTGATACTTTAAAGGGTCTGGACGATTGACACTTTTATTGCCCTGTAGGGAAATGCCTTTTTTTTTACATACAGAAAAGTAATGAATGAATGGATTTTTTTTACACATCCTGCTGTCATTACAGGGTTCATTGGTTCCAAACAGTGTATAGTGGGTCAATGGGCATTAAAGTGCCCTAGCTTGGCAGAGGGACCATGAGGGGCAATGGGTGGTGGGTGAAGGGGCTTTACCTTGGCATAGGGGGCATGAGGGGCCATGGTGGCTGGGTGGAGTGCCATAACCTGGCAAAGGGAGCATGAAGGGCCATGGGGTGGATGGAGAGTGATTGCTTGGCATAGGTGATTTGAAGGGCCATGGCAGATGGTGGATAGGCCTTACCTTGGCATGGGGTCATGAGGAGGACCTTTTGAACTCACCTTTTAAAAAGCTCCATCATGCAGACTTCATGACTTCTCATCGAGTCTCTGTAGAAACCTGGCCTGTTTCCATGAAAATTGCAGATGGGTAGGACATGCCTATCTCTGCAATGGAGCCAGCCAGGCTGGGAGTGCCAGGTGTAGGAATGTTGTTGGGAATCCTGGAATCGGGACTCATATGGACATATGAACATATGAATTGGGAGCATGAGTAGGCCACTCGGTCCTTTGAGTCTGCTCCACCATTCAATAAGATCATGGCTGATCTGATTGTAACCTCCACTCCACATACTGCCGCCCCCTTGTTTATCAAGAATCTATCTAGCTCTGTCTTAAAAATATTCAAGGACCCTGCTTCCCCGGCCTTTTGAGGAAGAGAATTCCAAATACCCACGACTCTCTGAGGGAAAAAATTTCTCCTCAACTCTTTATTAAATCAGCGATCCCAAATTTTTAAATCATGATACCTAGTTCTAGGTTCTCCCACAAGAGGAAACATCCTCTCCACATCCGCTCTGTCAAGATCCCTCAGGATTTTAAGGGTTTCAATCAAGTCACCTCTTACATTTCTAAACTGCAGTGGATACAAGCCTAACCTGTCCAACCTTTCCTTATAAGACAACCCACCGACTTCTGATATTAACCAAGTAAACCTTCCCTGAACTGCTTCTAATGCATGCACGTCCTTCCTTAAATAAGGAAGCCAGTACTGTACATAATACTCCAGATATGGTCTCACCAGTGCCCTGCATTACTGAAGCATAATCTCCCCGCTTTTGTAATCAATTCCTCTCACAATAAACAATAACATTCTATTAGCTTTCCTAATTATTTCCTGTGCTTGCATGCTAACCTTTTGCAATTCATGCACTAGGACACTCAGATCCCTCTGCAGTTCAGAGCTCTGTAACCTCTCAATATTTAGATAATAGGCTTCTTTTTTATTCTTCCTGCCAAAATGGACAATTTCACATTTGCCCACATTATACTCCATTTGCCAGCTCTTTGTCCACTCACTTAATCTACCTATATCACTTTGTAGCCTCCTTACATCCTCTTCAGAACTTACTTTCCCACCTACCTTTGTGTCATAAACAAATTTAGCAACCATACCTTCAGTCCCTTTATCCAAATCATTTATTTAATTGTTAGAAGCTGATGCCCCAGCACTGATCCCTGTGATATTTCGTGATGTGGCACCTCATCAAATGTCTTCTGGAAATCTAAATACAGTACATCTACTAGTTCCCCTTTATCCACAGCAAGTGTGACTCCTTCAAAGAGCTCTATTGAATCGGTTAAATATAATTTCCCTTTCACAAAATCGTATTGACTCTGTCTGATTACCTTGAATTTTTCGGAGTACCCTGCTACAATATCCTTAATAATAGTTTCTAACATTTTCCCTATGACTGATGTTAAGCTAACTGGCCTGTAGTTTCCTGCTTTCTGTCTCCCTTCTTTTTTGAATAAAGGAGTTACATTTACTATTTTCCAATCTAATGGAAGCTTCCCCAAATATAGGGAATTTTGGAAAATTAGAACCAACACATCAACTATCTTACTAGCCACTTCTTTCAAGACCCTAGGATGAAGCCCATCAGGGCCCAGAGATATGTCAGCTTGCAGCTTCAACAATTTGCTCAATACCACTTCTCCGGTGATTGTAACTTTCCTGAGTTCCTCCCTCTCTTCCATTTCCTGATTTACAGCTATTTCTGGGATGTTACTTGTATCCTCTATCGTGAAGACTAACGCAAAATACCAGTTCAATTCATCTGCCATCTCCTTATTTTCCGTTATTAATTCCCCAGACTCACTTTCTATAGGACCAACACTCACTTTTTTAAAGCTCTTTTCTTATTTAAATATCTATAGAAACTCTTACTATCCATCTTTATATTTATAGCTAGCTCCTCTTGTACTCTAATTTTTCCCTCCTTATTAATATTTTTGTCCTTTTTTGCTGTTCTTTATATTCTGTACAATCTTCAGGCCTGCCACCATCTTTGCACAGTTTTGTGCTTTTTCTTTAAGTTTGATACTTTAACATTTTTAGTTAACCACAGATGGTGGGTCCTCCCCTTGAAAGTTTTCTTTCTCACTGGAATATATCCCTTCTCTATATTCTGAAATATCCCTTTAAAAGTCTGCATCACTATTGACCTATCCCTTAACCTCATTTGCCAGTTCACTTTAGCTAGCTCTGCTTTCATGCCCTCATAATTGCCCTTATTTAAGTTTAAAATACTAGTCTCAGACCCATTCTTCCCTTCCTTAAACTAAATGTAAAATTCAATCATATTATGATTGCTGCCACCTAAGTGTGCCTTCACTATGAAGTTATCAATTAATCCTATCTCATTGCACAATAGCGGGTCTAGTATAGCCTGCTCTCTGGTTGGCTCCAGAATGCACTGTTCTAAGAAACAATCCTGAAAACATTACATGAACTCCTCATCTACGCTACCTTTGCCCATCTATATGTAGATTAAAATCCCCCATGATTATCATGGCACCTTTCTGACAAGCTCCCATTATCTCTTCCTTTATACTCTGGTCTATCATGTAGTTACAATTAGGAGGCCTGTACACCACTCCCACAAGTGACTTCTTGCCTTTATCTTTTCTCATCTCAACCCTAACTAATGTGCATTAATAGCTTCGAATAGACAAATGTAGCTATGAGAAGTCTTTCTAGGCATGATGGGAAATGTAGCCAATATTTTAGGCGTAATGGGGTCCTTGGCCAAGGGTAGTTCCAGTGTTGGTCAGCCCAGCACTTGTAACAGCTTTCACAGACATTCATTGCTGAACAGGACTAGAAAGAGATAAGGGGGGACTGAAGGCTGTACCCAAGGCTGAGGGGTGGGATAATGAGAACTTTTGCTGATAGAATTGTATATTAGTTAAGAAATTAATGAGAAACATTATAATGAAAACTAGGAAAATAAGCATTATAAATATGTGCTACAAACCCTGTATCATAGAGAAAGGCACCATAGCACACTGTGGTTCTCTCTCTCCAGTATATGCTTCAATAAAACCTTTACTTACTTTAAAGATCACAGATTTGGATTGGTTGTTTTTACCACAACATCATCTATGGTACCTTTGCCCATCTGATTTTTCCAGTTTATCTGTAGATTAAAATCCCCCATGATTTTTGCTGTACCTTTCTGACAAGTTCCCATTATCCTTTCCTTTATACTCCGTCCCACTTTGCAATTATAATTAAGTGGCCTGTACACCACTCCCACAAGGGACTTATTGCCTTTATCATGTCTCATCTTAACCTACACCACTTCTACATCCTGGTTTCCTGAGCTTAGGTCATCCCTCTCTTAAGTGCTATAACATCATTCATTAACAGAGTCACCACTCCACCTTTTCCTGACTTCTTGTCCTTCCTAAATATCATGTACCTTTCAATATTCAGGTCCCAACCTATGTCATCCTGTAGCCATATCTCTGTAATGGCTATCAAATCATACTTATTTATTTCTATTTGCGCTATCAGTTTATCTGTATTGTTTTGAATGCTACGTGCATTTAGACACAGGGCCTCTAGTTTTGCCCTTTTTCATTATTTTTGTAACATCTAGCCTTGTTTGCTGAATTACTTATAGATTTGTACTCTCTGTCCCTTCCTGTCATGTTCTGTTTGTCATTTCCCATATTAGTACATTTTTCTCTTGCCTTGACTCTACTCTTTTGTTTGCCACATCTTCCCTAATTTGACCCCTTGCCTCCACTATTTGGTTTAAATCCTTTCTACTTCCTTAGTTATGCGGCTCACTAGAACATCGGTCCCAGCACGGCTCAGGGGTAGAGCATTCCAAGGGTACAGCCCCACTTTCCCCAGTACTGGTGCCAGTGCTCCACAAACTGGAACCCACTTCTCCCTCACTGGTCTTTGAGCCATGTATTCATTTCTCTAATCTTATTTGTCCTATGCCAATTTGCACGTGGCTCAGATAATGATCCAGAAATTATTGCCCTTGAGATTCTGCTTCTTAATTTGGTGCCTAACTCCTCATACGGACTATGCAGAACCTCCTTCCTCATCCTGCCTATGTCATTGGCACCTATATGGACCACTGTAATTGGTTCCCCCACTCCCACTGTAAGTTCCTCTCCAGCCCTGATCAAATGTCCTGAATCTGGCACCGGGCAAGCAACAAAGCCTCTGAACTCTCGCTTTTTGCTACAGAAAACAATGTCAATCACCCTCACTATACTGTACCCTATCACCACTGTATACCTTTTTGCTCCTCCTACTGTACCACATTGCCATGGTCAGTCAGCTCCCCCACCCTGTAGTCCCCGTTCCCATCTAAATAAACTAAAAGAATTTCAGTGTGGATCCACCCCCCCCACCTTAAACCAGCTTATATTTCACCCCTCTCCTAACATTACTCAGTTCTGTTGAAGGGTCATGAGGACTCGAAACGTCAACTCTTTTCTTCTCCGCCGATGCTGCCAGACCTGCTGAGTTTTTCCAGGTAATTCTGTTTTTGTAAAAGAATCTCAGATCTGTTGGACAATTGCAAAGGCTGACACTCCTGCACTCCTGTGCTCTGGGTCCCCTTACTTGACTCATCTGCAGACACACAACTTCCTGTCCCTCACTACCTTCCAAATCAAAAGATCCTATCCTACAGGGTGTGACTGCCTCCTGGTACAAAGCATCCAGCTAACTTTCCCCCTCCCTGATGTGTCGCAGTATCTGCAGCTTGGCCTCTAGCTCAATGACTTTCAGTCGAAACTCCTCAAGCTGCAGACACTTACTACCGCAGACGTGCTTGCCCTGGATCACACCGGCATCCAGGAGTTTCCACGTGCTGAGGCAATGACACACCACCTGTCATTCCATCCTAATGTGCTTTAATTAATTACTTAATTATTTTATTCAAGTATTTATTTTCTTTTACGCATCTATTAATTTTACCACACATTCCTGGGCTATTTTAACCCTAGGAATTGAGTAGACCTTAACCACTTACCAGATACTGATCAGATACTCTCCAAAGAGTTAGCTTCTTCCTTGTAGGAACACAAGAACTAATTCCTACAGGGTGAAAAGGTAGAAAAAACAAAGGAGTACCTCCTTCCCCTCCTCACCAAACTCCCTCAGCTCACCAAACTCCCACACTCCGTTGACATTGGACTGCAGTGCTGGTTTTACTGAGAATGTCTGGATTTATATGTTCTGAAATAAAGGGACTGAGCCCAGGTACAGAAATAAACCAGTTCTAGCTAGTTCCTTAATTAACTATTTTAGCTGCTTCCAGTGGATAGCTTCTATCTCCCTGCTTAGGTCCCTGGCTGAGACTTAGTATTTAAACAGCACTTGCAGTTAAATGTTAAATGTTAAACACAAACAATATTAGATTTTAGATTTAAGATTTACGAGATTTAAGATTCACTCAGCTCACCAAACTCTCATGCTCCATTGAGGTCACACTCCAGTCATTTTTAAAGGGGTCCCAAGTCATCCTGACTCAATGAAAATCTAGGCCTTTGTATCTGTCTAGACAAATGAGGGGGCTGATACAGGTGTTGTAAGTTCAGGAGGAAGAGTGTGAAACATCAGATGGGATAAACATAGGGAGAGAGGACATATTAAGGTGTTTAGCATCTTTGAAAATGGATAAATTATTAGGCCCAGATGAAATGTATCCCAGGCTGCTTATAGAAGCAAGGTTGGAAATAATGGAGGCTTTGACAATCATTTTTCAATCCTTACTGTCTACAGGCATGGTGCCGGAGGACTGGGGGACTGCTAACGTATAACTGTTGTTTAAAAATGGAGGAAGGCACAGACTGAGCAATTGATGGCTAGTAAGCCTATCTTTGGTGGTGAGTAAATTAATGGAAAAATTTCTGAGGAACGGTATAAATAATCATTTAGAAAAACAGGACAATCAGTATAGATTTGTTAACAGATGGTCATATCTAACTTGATTGACATTTATGAGGAGCTAACAAGGAGGGTCGGTGAGGGCCACACGTTTGATTGTAGTTTAATGGCAAGGCTTTTGACAAGGTCCCATGTGACAGACTGATCAGAAAAATAAGAGCATGGGGGAATCCAATAGGAAGTAGCAAGTTGGATCCAAAATTCGCTCAGTGGCAAGAAGCAAATAGTAATGGTCGACAGGTATTTTTGTGACTGGACAGCTGTTTCAGTAGGGTTCGAAAGGACTCCGGTGCTAGGATCTTTTTTTGTGGTATGTCAATGGTTTAGACTCAGATATGATTTAGAGTATTAAGAAGTTTATAGATGATGTTTTCTTTTTACTTCCCGTAACAGAAAGAAAATTAATAAACCTGTTCACTCGTGGTCTTATTTAGCCATGTTTGCCCTTTGTAATTGGCTTGATTGTTGTGTTGCAGTATTGAAATGGGGAAAATGTACATTTGCAAAAAATAGGCCATTCATGTTAAACTTATAGTAACAATTCCACATTTGACAATTTCACTTAGGGCGGGATTTTCCTCTCTGTGGACTAAGTGTGACGGCGGGTGGGAAAAGCGGTGATTTCCCCATCAGCTGCATGGCAGGTTGCTGTGCCCATTTGTCCACTTCTCAGCTCATTAATTATGCATCAACAGGAAACATATCATATCGTGGGTGAGTGGCCTCTGATTTGCCCGGCCCACTGTGACCTCAACGGTCCATATTTAAACTGCACCTGTGCGCAGCTT
The DNA here is from genome assembly GCF_964194155.1 of Cetorhinus maximus. NCBI lineage: Eukaryota > Metazoa > Chordata > Chondrichthyes > Lamniformes > Cetorhinidae > Cetorhinus > Cetorhinus maximus. The sequence continues at coordinate 108,193,765 of NC_135888.1, forward strand.
TCTCAATGTCTGCATCCCAATACTGTTCCAGGTGAGAGATGGCCCTCAAACCAAAAAGGTCTGCAGCGCCCAAGATCAGTGCTGCCTCGCTGGGTTGCCTTCCAGACGCTACCGAGGATCGCCTGAAGATGCTCTACACTGTGATGGGGGGAGGTCTGCAATCCTCACAACTGCACTCGGGAGGGGGTGGCCACTGCATGAGCGTCAATTCCACACAGAGGAAATCAGCCATCTGGTGCAGGAAGACGATGAATGATCTCATCCTTTCCGCCAGGGTAAGCCAACCATCCCATCACTCTCATCTCACTCTCACAAACCCCTCATACATTCACAGGATGAAACTCCACAGGGATATCACACACCGCCAGCTCAAGGGAAATCACTAACTCACACACACCTTCACCTGGGCTCATATCCTGTGTACCTCGCCTCCTCATCCTGTACACAGCTCCAGTCAGAACCCACACAAGCCAGGCATTCTTATCATTTATCTCGGCATGCGTCCTGCTCACACTCTCTACATCTGTCTTTATGAAGGACAAGCTCAACCACATTAAAAGGGAGAGGTCCCAGACCAGTGGGGGAATGCCTGAGCTCAAGGCCCTTGCACCCTATGAGGAGTTTGCTATTGAGCTGGCCAAAGAGGACCAGGACCATGCTTGCAGCAACAGTGAAGTTGGCGGCGCAGACCCAAATGAGGACCCTGCGCCAGATGATCCTTGTCCTGGCGCTCAAAGCTATAGCCTTAACTCTTTCCCATCTTGGAATTGTCTGCATAGTGCCCACAAGGCAATCGTCAAAAAGAACGGATGCAGTGCTGGCCCATTCATTCTGCTTAGCCTCCCCTCCCCTAAACACTCGCCGAGCTCAGAGACGCTACATCTATATGGAAAAATGTTGTGGTCAATGGATCAATGGAACCTTTGCGAATGGTCTTGATGCTCATATGTTAGCTTGGTGGGAAAACAATGCTTGGTGCAGAAAGGGGCTAGAAGGTAGGATGTAATACAGCTGATATGTGCTCTTTATCATCAACAAAGTGGACCTTGAGGGCTTCATGGTGTGTCGGCATTTTCGGGGTTGCAAGGGCCAGGGCTGACTATTATGGGAAACCGATAGTGTGCAAAAGGAGGCTCTTTCATGTCTGTCTTGCAAATATGTGAAGATGGCCATCATGAGGTGATCTATATCCATTGAAATGTCAGGCTAACTGGAGACCCACATCCCTAACTGAGAATGGAGGGTCTCAATGTGCCGGGGATTAAGTCAACACTGATGATTGAGTGCTTTGAATATGTGTTAACACCTGTTGAACCTCCTCTCCTGCCTTGGTCCAAATCTCACCTAGCAATATCACCATCAAAGTTACACATCAGGCGTTTTTCTGTTGTTGGAGATGGATCCCTTGAGGCGTCTTTTCACACTGAAGGTACACTGCCATGAGTCCACAGAGGACTGCAGTGCAACTGGGATGCTCTGCAGAAATATTGAAAGAAATATGTGAGCGAGCATCAGCCTCCAAAGGTTCTCTTTCTGTCGCTGGCTACTGAGTGACTGTGGGTTCAAGGGCTTGGTTACAGTCTAGGCACCTATTAACCGATATAATCCTGGCCCTCACAAAGGTGGCTCTCAGTGTCACAGTGTGCTTCCTCCCCCACCCCCAGCCCCATTTCAGTACACCTACTGCTATGGGATGGATTTGGCCAGGCTCTTGGATGTTCTGCATTTATTTGACGTGATAAATCACTCATTCAGTGGACTTCATCCTTTGGAATACACATGAGGGCACATGCTCTGTGAGGGGATGAGATATCTTTAGGAGACCTGGGTGTTCCCATGTCTGAACCTAGCAGCTGCATGGTTCTGAGGTGGGGTTTCCAAGAGGCTTCTCCTGTTGTCCAGGTGCCCACTTGTTTTTGGAGTCACTATCACGCTGGGGAATTACCATGAATGGTACAATGGGTTATTGCAGGGAGATTGATGATTGGAACATATCAAAATTAACCTTGCATGAAAGTGCTATTACACTGAAGGCTCCAGATTGCCTCTACAGTTATTGAGATGTTCCTATTATCTCTCAGCTGTGTATTCTTCTTCATTTAGTAATTCAGATTCCAGGTGGGTGCATCTTTAATCGGCCCCCAGTGCTGTGATTCACTCCTCCAGAAGCCCTAACATCCCTCCCCAGCAGCGTTTTTTCTTAGTTTCACTTCCTGCTGCGCCATTGCTTGAGGTTCCAAAATGGTGGTCCTCAGGTTTTATTACCAGACCAGCTTCGATCTTCCCTGTCTGACCGTGGAAATCCCTCCCATCATCCTGGAGGAACATAATCAGGTTTCCCTCCCTCCCATTATTCTCAGTCCTCCCCCTGTAATCCTTGATCCCATTATAATTGTGGTTGATATCCCTGTGTTACCCGCTAAGCCTATGCCCCATTTAGACCTTACCCCTCCTTATCTTGAGGCCTACTGTACTGTCAGAGACACCCATATAGGGACACCCATCCATGAGACCATCGAGTGCCCACCTCTGCACTACCTGTTCCCGATCTACAGGCTGCAAATACCTCCCTTGGTTGTGTCTGTGCCACCTGCAGCTGAGGACTATGTCAGAAAACCCCCAGGCCACTGTGCGTGAAGTGATAACCACACCCAGCGCACACTATGCTGGGCACAACTGACATTAGATTGTCATGCCCTCCCCTCCCTGGACTGGGACAAGGGCAGTTTTGGAAGCTCAGCAATATAAACTGAAGCGTTTCTCCCAATTCCAACTCCGACTTACTTGTGTCTTTCTGTAAGAGACTGTCTCCCAATTCTGGTCCACAGGACACTTCCTCCTTCCTCAGTCTCCCACCCTCCCCTCTCATGTGTCTGAGTGCGACCTTCCCCAGTCTTCCCCCTCCCGTCAAGCCTTTGCCCTCCAGCCCCTTCCCTTGCCTCTGTCTTGCCTTCCCTCTGCTCCTCCAGTCAAGTCCTTACCCTGCAGCACATTACAACCCACCCTTGCCTTACCAATGATCTGGTATATACAGCCTTGCCTCTGTAACCCCTTCCCTTGACAGCAATGTGGTGCTGCCTGCAACGCCAGTGTGGAGTGGGAAGTGCTGCGAGTGCTGCACGATGCAAGGTGGTGAACAGACCTCAAAGTCACAAGTGAAGTGCAGGTCGCCGGGTGCTCGTCGCTTATATTGTGAATCATGCCGGTCTAATTAAACACCAGCGTGGCCTTTTGATCCAGCGTGGGGGTGTGATTCCGGTGAGCTGCCTTGATAATGAGCATTCATGATATTCCAATGTATTCAAATGGCGTTCCCAACATGGCGAGGCGGGAAAATGCACCGCCATTGAGGGCAGGAATGCACAATTGCAACCTGTTTTCACGCCTTCATCCAAATCACAAAACCAAACTACATACTCAGTGTCATTTTCATTTCCCATCTTTGTCGCTTCTTGGAATGAAACTAACAACTTAATCCCTTTTCATTGTTTGCAAACATGAAATACCAATTACACATGAAAAAAATATTCTAAAGGAAACATTGCCATTATATGACTAATAGTGCCAGATTCACACTTTTAAAATGAGTCCTCCTGGTGTCAACCATCGTTCTGTTTGCAGCACTCTTGCTTGTGAATCAGAAGGTTGTGGGTTAGAGTTTCACTCCAGCAGCACAAAAATCAAGGTCTGAGTTTTTCAGGTGGCGGGTGGGCTCGGCGGGAGTGGGTGGGGGCGGTTGCGGAGCCGATTGCCGCCCGCGATCGGCTCCACGCCGCCATTTTACGTGGGCAAGTCAATTAAGGCCTGCCCAGTGTAAGAGGTGAGTGGTAGCGCTCCGCTACCTGTGCAGGCGGGGGTGGTGGGGAGAGAGAGAGTTGGGGCCAGCGCTCTTTCACTCATGCACACGAAAGAGCACTTCAATCTCCCTGAGGCACAGAAATGTCTCAGGGAGATTGAATGGCTTTTGAAATTATTAAATAAACGATTTAAAAATTTATCTAAGCATGTCCCCTCATGTGATATGTCACATGAGATGGGACATGTTTTTATATCTAGGAATTTTTTTTAATTTAATTAATAAAAGCTTTAGGAAACCTCATCCCACTCGTGGATGAGGTTTCCTAAAAAATGCATAGGCCACTTGGCCTTTTCACCTGCCTCCCTACCGTAAGGTTGGACGGGCCAACAATTACCTTAATAACTTCCTTAATGGCCTTAATAGGCCATTTACATATCGGCAGGTGCGCAGCCACATCCGGCGCTCGCCCGCCGAACGAAACATCGTGCGTCATTTTACGCGTTGGTGTGTCGGGCCCACCCCCGTACACCGACTGGAAAATCCTTCCCCAAGTCTGACACTCTATTGCAATACTGAGGGAGTGCTGCACTATTGGAGGTGCTGCCTTTCAGATGAGACTTTAAACTGAGGCTCTGTCTGTCCTCTCTGATGGATATAAAAGATCCTGTGGCACTATCTTAAAGAAGAACAGGGAGTTATCCCAGTGTCCTGGCCTAATATTAATTCCTAATCAATACCACAAAAACAGATTGGCCAGGATTTTCTGCCTGTTGTGGGGGAAGTTGAAGAGCGAGCGCGCAGAGGTGCGCCTCCGATGGGGCGTGCCGCCATTTTACGTGGGCGGGCCAATTAAGGCCCGCCCAGCGTGAAATCTGCACGGAAGCTCTATGCACTCCCTGTGCAGGCGGGGGAGGGGAGTGGAATCCCTAAGCCCGAGAGTGTGTTCTTTCGTGCATGCGCAGGAAAGAGCGCACTCATCTCCCTGAGGCTAAGTGCTGCCTCAGGGAGATCATCTCTACAGTAAAATATGTGAAAAATAGAGAAAAAAAATTCCCTGACATGTCCCCTCATGTGACACTGTCACATGAGTTGGGACATGTCCTTACCTTTTAAAAACACTTTAATTAATTTTTTTAAAACCTACATGAAACCTCATCCTGACCATGGATGAGGTTTCATGCTTTTTCTAATGCCCGCCAGGGCTCCTGGCCTGCCCGCCAACCTTAAGGTTGGACAGGCAGGTCCATTAATTACTTAAATGACTCTGTCAATGGCCTCAATCGGCCATTGACAGGTCGGCGGGCGCGCAGCTGATTTTGCTAAGTCCCCGCCTACCTGAAAATTTAAATGGGGCACAGTGACATCGGGAGTTCCACCCGACATCACCACGCGTCATTTTATGCATCGGCGAGCGGGCCCCCCACCCCCCCCCCCCACTTGCCGATAGGAAAATCCTGGCCATTATCTGATTATTATCATAATGCTGCTTGTAGGAAGTTGCTGTGCACAAATTGACTGCCACAATTCCTACATTACAAGAGTGACTGTGCTCCAAAAGTAAATCATTAGCAGTCAAGTGCTTTGGGATGTGAAAGTTGCCATATAAATGCAAGTCTTCCTTTTTTTGCGCAGTGACATTGATTAGCTTTGTGAAATTTCTCAGGCCTTCCTGAGTATCTATGACAAAACAGAGTCAGAATGACACAGAGTGGCAAAATTTAGAAAAAGGAATTGTGAGACTGTGACTGTAAGAGAGTAAGAAGAAAGAGGCATGCAGAACTAAAGTTAGACAGAAAAAAACAGGCTGGCATCTAATCAACTGATTAGAATGTTATAATTATAATTACAATGAGGTCTTTTGGAATGAGTTTAGATTTTAATTCACAAAATAAAATCAAGGGTCTAGGTCCAAAACAATAGTAAAATAACAAATATATTTATTATGGGGTAAAATTGCTGGGGCAGAATTTAATGCCTCCCAGCTGGTGAGTTCTGGGCCGTGTTGTTGAGTATGAGGATGTGGGGCTGAAATCCCACAGACTTCCCATCTTCCTCCAAACAAGCCTGGGATGGAAAGGCTAGCAGGTGGCCTTCCCATCTAGAGGTCAGTTAAGGCCCTTAAGTGGTAATTTAAGGGCCACTTCAGGGCCTCATCCCACCTCCGGTATACAACCAGCGACGGGTGGTGGCCTTGCAAATTCTGTTGGGGTTTCCAACAGCCTACACGAGGGATCTCTCATTCAAAGACGCTCTATGCCTGATCAAGCGACCTGGCATTGGGAAGGGGGGCCAAGAAGAAAACCGGCCTCTGTCCTTGCTTCCAACTTGCTTTCCCCAGCCCTTGTTAGTGACCCCTTCCACGTGACCCCCATCCTGCCCAGACTCTATCTGGGTATCCATTGGCAATTCTCATGATAGGCTCCCAGTGCACTGCCAGTACTGGAGAGTTGCCAGCCTCTGACTGGCCAGTGGTTTTTGGGGACAGGATATCCAGCCTACTTGGGGCTTAACTAGATGAGAGGCCCAACAGCTGCCCAGGTTAAATGCCTGATTAGAATTAAATGGCATTGGGCCCACTGGCGAAAAACAGTGCAGGGCTCCCACCAGTTCTACAACCAGTGGGCAAGACCCTCATCACCCACATTAAATCCTGGCACTGGATTAGTTTCATATCTGGTGGAAAAGCTGGCCAAGAGTCCAAGTTTCCAGTTTAGGTGAATCAGCAATCAGAACACTGATTCTGCTTATTTTCAGGAGCCATATTTGCTCCACTCAAGCTCATTTGGATATTGGCAAATGCAAAATCTTTCCAGGATCAGCAGGATCAAACAAGTTTTAGAATGTGATGTTTTTGAAATTTTGCAAAAAGCATTCCTTTCCTTGATATTTTTAAGATTAATGACATCAGTAGTAGGCAAAATGCTAGAATCTGTTCTTAAGAATGTAATAATAGGGCAGTTAGAAAATAATATTATATATAGGCAGATGCATTGAAAAGGAAATTGTGTTTGACAGATTTGTTAGGTTTTGAGGGTATAGCTACTAGGGTGATATGGGGGAACCAGCGGATGTCATCTATTTTGATTTTCAAAAAGCGTTCTGTAATGTGCTAAGCAAGAGGTCCTTTTATTTGCTAATGGGATTTTTTTGTTACTACAGACCAGCATTTATTGCCCATTCCTGATCTCCCTTGAGAAGGAGGTAGTCAGCCAAGTTCTTGAACTGCTGGTTAGGCCACAGCTAGAGTATTGCGTGCAGTTCTGGAATCCGCATTATAGGAAGGATGTGATTGCACTAGAGAGAGTGCAGAGGAGATTTACCAGGATGTTGCCTGAGTTGGAGAGTTTTAGTTATGAGGAGACATTGGATAGACTGGGGTTATTTTCCCTGAAGCAGAGGAGATTGAGGGGAGACATGATTGAGGTGTATAAAATTATGAGGGGCATAGATAGGGTAGACAGGAAGGAACTTTTCTGTTTGGTGGAGGGATCAATAACCAGGAGGCATAGATTTAAGGTGAGGGGCCAGAGGTTTAGAGGGGATGTGAGGAAGAATTTTTCACCCAGGGGGTGGTGGGAATCTGGAACTCACTGTCTGAAAGGGTGTTAGATGCAGAAACCCTCATAACATTTAAGAAGTATTTGGATGTGCACTTGTGATGCCATGGCATACAAGGCTATGGGCCTAGTGCTGGAAGATGGGATTAGAACAGTTAGGTACTTGTTTGACCGGCGCAGACTCGATGGGCCGAAGGGTCTTTTTCTGTGCTGTAGACCTCTATCACTCCAAGTCTCTCTGCTGCAGTCCATGTGATATCAGTATAGCCACAGTGCTGTCAACACAAAATTAGGGTTCGAGGGATGGTGGGGGGTCGGGGGTTCGGTGGGAAGTGGTAATATATTAACATGGATTGTGGATTCATTAATGGGCAGAAAACAGAATGGAAATAAATGGGTCATTTTTGGGTTGACAGGCAGTAACTAATGGGATACCACAAGGGTCAGTGCTTGGGTCTCTTATTCACAATATATGCTGACAACTTAGATGATGGGGTCAAATGTAATGTGTTCAACTTTTCCATTGGTAATAAGTTAGGTGGGAAAGAAGGCTGTCACGAGGCCACAGAGAGGCTGCAAACACAGTTAGACAGGTTGAATTAGTGGGTAAGAATGTGCAGATGGAATGTTCTCCAGAGAAATGTGAAGTTAACCACTTTGGAAGAAAAAATAGAAAAGTAGAACATTTTTTAAATGGTCAGAGACTGTGAAATGTTGGTATTCAGAGGAGCATAGGAATAACAATAAACCATTTAGCCTCTTGAGACTGTTCCGTCATTGAATGAGATCGTTGCTGATCTATATGTCCTTGCACATGAATCACAGAAAGTTAACATGCAGGTACAGGAAGCAATTAGGGAAGCAAATGATTTTTTTTATTCCAAATGGATTGGCGTGTAAGAATAAAGAAGTCTTACTACAATTGTATAGGGCCTTGATGAGAGTATATGTGAAGTACAGGCATTGTTTCGGTCTCCTTACACAATTAAAGATTTACTTGTCTTAGAAAGAGTGCAATGAAGGTTCGCAAGACTGGTTCATGGGGTGAGGTGATTGTCCTGAGAAGAGAGATTGGGTAAACCAGGCCTATATCCCTTAGAGTTTAGAAGAATGAGAGATGATCTAGTTGAAAAATATAAAATTCTTAAGTGACTTGACAGCAACAAAGTCTTGCATTATAAAGATAAAAACAAAAAACTGCGGATGCTGGAAATCCAAAACAAAAACAGAAATACCTGGAAAAACTCAGCAGGTCTGGCAGCATCAGCGGAGAAGAACAAAGTTGACCTTTCGAGTCCTCATGACCCTTCAACAGAACTAAGTAAAAATAGGAGACGGGTGAAATATAAGCTGGGTTAAGGTGGGGTGGGGGATGGGGGGAGGTTGTAGGGACAAGCAAGCAGTGATAGGAACAGATAACCAAAAGATGTCACAGACATAAGAACAAAGAGGTGTTGAAGGTGGTGATATTATCTAAAAGAATGTGCTAATTGTCTGTGACATCTTTTGGTTATCTGCTCCTATCACTGCTTGCTTGTCCCTACAACCACCCCCCCAACCCCAACCTTAAACCAGCTTATATTTCACCCCTCTCCTATTTTTACTTAGTTCTGTTGAAGGGTCATGAGGACTCGAAACGTCAACTTTATTCTTCTCCGCCGATGCTGCCAGACTTGCTGAGTTTTTCCAGGTATTTCTGTTTTTGTCTTGCATTATAAAGCATTTACCATGACCACCAGAGGTCTCAAATCACTTTACAGCAATGAAGTACGGTTGAAGTGTAGTCACTGTTGTAATGTAGGAAAGCCGACAGCTAATTTGCTCTCAGCAAACTCCATAAACAGCAATGTAAAACTGACTGGATAATCTGATTTTTTTTATGATGGTCGTTGAGGAATAACTATTGGCCAGGACATGGGGATAACTCCCCTCCACTTCTTTGAAACAAAGTGATGGCTCCTCATCCCATAGGCAAGGACCTTAGCTGTCTGAAACTCCAGAAGCGTGTAAAGTCACAACACAGGGTGTTTATTGATCTAACACACCACCTTATTTGAAAAAGGAATTTAGATTATCACAGGTCACATGGGTAAGGCAGCCATGTGTTGCTACCTGCTTTTTACTCTATAATAGCAGAAGCTCTTCTGAGACAGATACCATCAGTAACACCATTGAACCAGCTGCAAGACAACTACACAGTCAAGGTAATATACAGCTATACCTTGATAAGGGGAAAAAGACTCTCCCATCAACCTGTTCCAACTTCAAGTTCACCTGAGAGCCAACTTTCTGGCAATTCAACTATAAGGAGTTTCACAGCTTACTGAGAATCCTCTGCTTTTACAAGATCTCCACTTCAGCTAAAGCATCAATTCATACTAAAGACTACAGGCCTGCTATGAAAGAGACTGAAATAATTCCAGATTGCAATTGTTTTGTTTTGTTTTCTTCATCTGAATCTAATCTTTGTGTGTGTGATAGTTTGTGAAAGACATTTCGTTTAAACCTCCAGGGCAAATGTGTGCTACTAAACAATCTTCTTTATTATCAAATTCAGAAAAACTTGCTGCTGTAAATCATTTAAATTGGGACAAATTACTCTGTGGGTAAGAAAACACATCAATCTGACACATTAAAACATTTTGATCGTAGACAACAATAAAAAAGCATAAACTCTGTCCATGACAAGTGCCATGGAGTCTTTTACATCCGCCTGAGCAGAAGATGGGACACACAGATCAGGGTTGTGAACCTTTAGAATGATTTAGCACATAGGTGTGGATGCTCAGACATTGAATATGTTCAAGTCCAGAGATCAATAGATTTTTGGATGTGAAATGAATCGAGGGGTATGGGGATAGTGTGGGAAAGTCTAGCTGATGTATAAGATCAGACTTGGTCTTATTGAATGACAGAGCAGGCTTGAGGGGCTGAATGTCCTACTCCTGTTCCTATTTCTTTTGTTCTTCCCTGGTACTGTTTATTAATATAGCCAAAAGTAGGTTTATAACAAAAATAAATATTTTAATCAGAGCCACCATCTGTGAATAGCCTGATTTTAAATAACAGAAAATGACTTCAAAAAGCTGTGCAAAACCATTAAATAGTTACATTGGTGTGCAGTGATCAGTTTCTCAGTAAATTTTTAAAAAGTAGAAGTTTTGAAAGACGCCTGTTAGTACCATTGTGTCTTTCTAAAAGTAATCATTTTAAAAGCCTCCTTGAATTAATTTGATCTGGGGGCATGGAGCAAGTTTGTAGTACTTTTACAGAAAGTAGCTCAAAAGATTGTGGAAACTGAATTTGTGCTTGAAATTCCTGTTTCCTTTGTGCTGATTTGAATGATCTGTGCTGAAAAAAAAACACTGCAACCTAACAGAAACTTCAGTTTGCTATCCGTGATTTTACATGTATTCATATTTGCAATGCTGCCTTTTATAAAACATTATCTGAATATTTTATACATTATTCAAACCATTTGACCTATATGTAAACAGGGTTGCAGTAGGTTAACACTGGATTTTAATCTCTGAAAACTTTATTTGCAACCAGATCAGCCTAATGTAATGAAAGTTAAATTAATTTTGGGAAGTCTCAATCCAAGTCTTAGCAAGCTCAAGCACAAACCTGCCTGTAATTTGGCATAAATTAACATTGCATTTTATGGTTGATTCTCTGATTATGCATTCCCGGCAGGGAGCAGAATGCACTGGTCAGGAAATGTCTGGCCCAGTCCCATTTTTTTCTGTTTCTTAATTAAAATAAATGGAAAAATCAGGATCTGGAGGCTCATAATTCCCTGATCGCTGCAACCTGTGATCTCACTTGGAACACCTAAACAGTGAATCAGGCCTTTGAGAAGATCTTGGATTGGTTTGGCCAATGAGAATGGCTTAATGATGCAAAACAAAGGAACAGGAGTGGGCCATTCAGCCCCTTAACTTTGTTCCACCATTTAATTAGATCATGACTGACCTGTATCTTAACTCCAATTGCCTGTCTTGGTTCCATGAACCTTAATACTCTTGCCTAACAAAGATCTATTGATCCCGGTTTTGAAAATTTCATTTGACCTAGTTTCGACAGCTTCTTGGGGAAGGGAGTTCCGGTATGGAAAGCTCTGTTGCTAAGCTAAAGGGAAACTGTTTTGACAGAGTAGGTGGAGTTTTAGCCTTCACCTGATGGTGCTGAATGGTCAAAGTGAAAGGCTTTCCTTGCACTGCCAGTCTTCATTGTGAGCACAATTTGATTGCATTTTCTTACTTTCTCTGTGAACAGTAATGGGAGACTTTGGAGAGAAGCAAAGAACTGGGAATGAGCCAGATTCTGCAAATATGGACAGGATCAGGTGGAGTGGAAGAGCTTTCTTCACGCCTTTCGTGATGAAGGCGAGGTTCTTGTCAGGAATTAACCAATGCTAATTGAATTACGGCCAGTTTCCCCAGTCCCATGGAGGGCTGCTGGAGACCACTCAACTATACTTTACTACATCCAAAGATAAACAGGGTGAAATCTGATTACTTTGAAGCCTTACGCTGCTTATATCACTCACGCTCCTGGATTGTGCCATTCGATGAAAAAAAAACTTGAACAATAGGCAATTAAATTAACTTGAGAGCTTTCATTCCAATAACAAAGACTGAAGAGTAAAACATTGATTTGAACTGGCAGGGCCTTCAATAAATGTGTGAGGTTCCCAGAAATTTCTCTCAGCAGTGGGTCCTCCTACTGATTTACGAAGAATACAGAGCTGTCAATCTGATCTCCTACTGCAAGCATTAACTGGTAATTTAATGTCACTCTGAGCTGTGAGAGAACAGAACAAGGGCAGTAACAAATAATGACAGAATGGGCAACTACTATTATGAAAAGTTCTTTGCGTAGAGGCAAAGAAACAACAGGAAGAAAAGCTATTAACTATTTGCTCTCAAGTAAATATTCCTGGTTTTGTCACACTTGATTTTGTAGTAACATTAACAAAAAAGAGAACACAAATGTCTATTGAATGTGAAAATCTGATACAACTAGGAAACGGTGTGTTGTCTTGTTATTAAAGCCAGTTTTAATTTGTAGTTTGTATGCTTAGGTGCTAATTCAAAACCTATCTGGACTTATGACAGCATTTGCAAATAGCACAATTGTTTTATTACTTTTATAAATGTCTCTTTAATGTGGAAATCTGGCATCAATAGAAAATTACACATCTTGTAATAAATATAAACAAACATAATGAGGCTTGACTGAGAGCACATACATCCATTACTCTTGTTGAAACAGCTGGGCCCCGGAGAAAACATTGCTTGATTGATAGCCCTACTTCTCTCATCTCTGCAGTCAATTTCACAATGTTTATTTACACAAGATAAAGTGGTTTCAAAGGCTTTGGTTTTTGTTATTGATACTTTAAAGGGTCTGGATGATTGACACTTTTAATGCCCTGTAGTGAAATGAATTTTTTAACATAGTGGAAAGTAATGAATGAATGATTTTTTTTACACATCTTACTGTCACTATAGGGTTCATTGGTTCTAAACAGTGTATAGTGGGTCAATGGGCATGCAAATGCCATTGCTTGGCATAGGGGTTGTGAAGGGCCATAGGAGAATGGGTAGAGGGTCATAGCTTGGCATAGAGCACATGAAGAGCCATGGGGTGTGTGTGGAGGGGCATAACTTAGCATAGGGGGCATGAGGGGCCATGGGGGGTGCGTAGAGGACATGAGGATGCATGAATGGGGCAAGCGGAGTGTATGGAGTGTGATGGTGTGTGAGCAGTGGGGGCTGGTGGGCCTTTCTGTTTTTATTTTAACTGGGATGAAGTCTTACAACACTGAGGCAGAACTTTTAAACAACCCGCCCCGGCACCCAGCCGCCCCTGTGGCTGCCTCCAGCCTTTTCCCAGGATTGGCTGGCCTGACCCCACCCACACCCACACCCACCCAGAGCAATGATGAACCCACCTTTGTGGGCACTTTATCCCGAAGTGGGCAGGCTGGGCTGGGAATCTTCTCAACTCCCGCTACCTGCCTCGGTGATGATAACCCAGGGCCGGAATTTCATGGCCCCGTCGTGATGGGGATTGGGCCGTAAAATGCAACGAGCCATTCTAAGCTCCATTGACTTCAGCACTGCCGTAAAATTCTACCTCAGGCCTAAATGCATAGCAAGAAAATATCTCTCTTTTCTAAAGTACCAAAAGGCAAAATTTACATGCTCATGGGTGAGATTGTTCTGAGGAGAGTGCCTGGCAGTGCCAAAGTGGCAAAGTTCCTTGCGTTCACCTAGTACAGCTGGATACCCACTTTGCCTATCATCAGACAAGAGGTTGGAGGTTGCATTTCTCTGTAATTAGCCCATAGACTCTGTTTTCTGCCTGTACATGATCCCTTTCATGTTACTTTTGTAAGGCAATTACTTCCCCAAAGCTAACAACACTTAAGTACTTTGTAACAACTGAAATCATATTTTTCCTCATGCAGCAAAGGCTAGGAGTCCTTATTAACATCCTGCCTTTAAACCTGGAGAGCCATGCATCGCTTCCCAAAGTAAGCCATTCCAGCACAGCTATGACACTATTTCACTCAACAAAAGAAATCTTCAGGTATATTTTACCCAATGGATAAATTTAACCTGGCTAATCACTGCCACGTCAACCTTACCATAATCATCAGTGTGATGGAATAGTGCCATCACTAAAATGCTCCTTGATGCTCAGTTCATGTTCCACCAGAATTATCTGACTCCAGACTTCTTCAGAACTTTGCTTCAGACATGAATGGAAGAGCTGAATGCCAGAGGTGGGGTGGGGGTGAGGGGAGGTGGTTAGAACAGCTGGCCTTGCTATCAAGGCAGCATTTGAGTAAGAATAGCACCAAGGAGACCTAGCGAAACCAAGGTAGACGGAAAAAGGGAAAAAGGAAAAATCTGCAGTAGCTGCACTTATACCAGACAGGAAGGAAGATGGTTGTTATTGTCAGAGTCTAATCTTTGTTATCTAGGATTTTGCTGCAAGAGTTCCTCAGAGCATGTCTGCAGCTCACCCATCTTAGGCTGCTTCATTATTGACCTTCCCTCCATCATAAGGCCAGGTGTTCAGTCTATTTCATTAACTCCCCCAATAACAAAGCATCATTTGGGTTCATAGTAGGGCCTGAGTAACTTTGACTGACAAGTGAGAGCAATGTCACTTAACTGCCAGGTAATGATTATCTCGAACAATGGAAGGCTAATGCATCAACCCTCATTACTGCCCAAAGCACTGATTTTAACACCGTGGAGAAAATGCTTTCTGAGGCCTTGGAGGGACTAACATCCTACTATGAGGAAAACCACCTTCGCGCAAACTCATCAAAGACGTAAGTTTGTGCACTCCACCTCAGAAACTGTGAAGCCAAACACCAGCTTAAAGTAACCCGGTGTGGAGCAACACTGACGCATTGCGAGCACCCTATCTACTTAGGAGTCACCCTTGACAGATGCCTCACCTTCAAGAACCACATCGAAAAGACAAAGGCAAAAGTGAGCGCACGAAACAACACCCTGAATAAGCTCACTAACACAAAATGGGGAGCAAGCTCGAAAACATTGCAAACTTGCACTTGCTCTTTGCTATTCCGCTGCCGAATACGCCTGCCCTGCATGGGAAAGATCTACTCATGCTAAGAAGATGGATGCCGTTCTGAATGCAAGCTGCTGACTTATCATAGGTTGTTTAAAACCAACAAAGACCAACAGCCTATATATCCTGGCAGGTAACGCTCCCCCTGATATAAGAAGAACGGTAGCCAGCAAGAAAGAGCGACTCTGTCAAACATCAGATGAGAGGCACCCTCTACATGGTCATACATCTACACCCAGCCGCCTAAAGTCAAGGAAGAGCTTCATGAACAGTGTTGTTCCATTACAATCAACCCCATCTGAAGTCCGCATCGCCTTGTGGAAAGACCAGCTCGCCAGTCTCGAACAACCCCCAGCGATGGAAATTCCACTGATGAAAGTCTTCCCCTAGGAGCTAATTGCAACTGGGCAACCTGGTAGTGGCTTAACAGACTTAGGACTGGTGTAGGTCGTTCAAAGGTGTCACTAAGCAAATGGGGATATACAACCAGCCCGACAACTTGTGAATGTGGAACTGAGCCACAGACTATGCAACATCTCCTGCAATGCCTATCACTAGGGGAACCCTGCATTGTTGCAGATCATGCCCAATTCAACAACAAGGCGCAAAAATGTGTCCAGTTCTGGCTGGGCCATGTATAGACTGTCCGTGGAGATGCTAAGAAGAAGACTGACCTGATCGAGTGCAGTTGCAACAACATTCAAGAAGCTTGATACTACCCAGGAAAGAACATTTCACTTGATGGGCACCCCTGTCAACATGCTAATTATCCGTCACCTCCATTACCTGCATATGATGTCTGTAGTATATATGACATATAAGAGTCACTGCAGGAAGGTTACTTTAACACCATTCCCTTTCCTTTGTGGCCTCTACCCCTGAGAAGGACAGGGAATGCATTATGGTGGGAGCACCATTACCTCCAAGTGCCATCTATGTTATTTGACTGAACATAAATCATCATTCCTTCATTTTCACTGGGTGAGCATCCTGGACTTTCCTACCTGACAATATTGTGAGAACATGGCCAGCATGAGGACTGTAGCGGTTCAAGGAGAAAATCCACTTCCACCTTCTCAGGGCAACTAAATATGGGCAAGAAATTCTGGTCTTGCTTGTGTTGTCCACTATCCAATAACAAATATATTAAATATCTTAAATTGCTAGCCAGAATTTCTGCATCCTCATTGGGCTGGCTCCATGTGTAAAGCTGCTCTGGTAGCTATTTACTGAAATGAGCTGATACTGGAAAATTGTAGGTGGTCAACAGCAGCTGCAGAGAGGAACATGCCTTGCTTTGGCATTACAACTGATGCACTTGATGAAAGCAGCTTCAAGCCTCTCACAACAAACTCTGTGCAACCATAATTTTAATGAAAACTTGCCCTGTGCGTTTAGTGTTTCTTACCATTGTACTTGTCCTTGTTTGGAGAAGGCATTCATGGTCATAGCTCTGAACTTGTCCTATGCCTCCTGGATTGTGGTGGATATTCAGTAGAACTCATTTGTCAGCATGAAACTTCTAATGGGTGTGAGGACATGTCTGTGTACCAGGCAATCATTTTCAAAGTAAGGTTTTCAGTGAGGTGTTTTCAATGTAAAGCTGTGAGTGAAAGAACACTTTCAAGTGAAGACTGGGGGTATATGGGCATCCTATTGTCCCTCGGGCACTGACACCACTGAACTTGAGGACTTTAACAAAGTTGTTGTGAAACAAACTTGTATTGTGAAACTCTGAAAGCTGAGGTTGGCTGCTTTTACTTTGCTCTGAAAGTCATTAACTTTCTGCTGCACTGCCAAGCATGAAGTTATGCCATTAACATTGACTGCACTGGCTACCACCTTCCACTGCTTCATTGTCATTCTTGTTAGGGCATTTTACCAAGCGAGACCTTGCTGCTTTACCTGATTACCTTCAGCTGAATTTCCATAGCTGCAGTAAAGGACTCGATGGTTTGCTGCCCTTCTGCACTTACTTTTCAACAGAACTTTGTGCTGAGAATCTGCTTTCCATGTGTCCATCTGTCTAGCTGATAAAGGCCTTTAAATCCTATGGGAGAATATTAGTTCCCACCTCCAATTGGTGGCATGCCTGGAATTTATGGAGAATGTTTTAATTAAGCTGATCATGGAAACTAGAATGGATTCTGCCTACTTCACA
Source organism: Cetorhinus maximus (assembly GCF_964194155.1). NCBI lineage: Eukaryota > Metazoa > Chordata > Chondrichthyes > Lamniformes > Cetorhinidae > Cetorhinus > Cetorhinus maximus. The sequence goes on from NC_135888.1 coordinate 108,210,899, forward strand.
TCAGGTTATTTGAAACTAAATTCAAATTCTCAACTGGTTGCTGGGAGATTTGAACTCTCTCTATTAGTCCTATCCTCTGAGTTATTATACCAGTAGCAAACCATTACACTACTGTTACAATTCCCTGCTGAGCAAGGGGACCAAGGAGTTATAACAAATCCTCCTCAGCAGCATCAGGTTCTGCTTCGAACTGGAAGTCACTGAAGGCTCTGCAGGCCAGAAATAGAACTGCTTGGAAGGCAGCTATGCTCATTACGATACAAACATCATGCAAATATCTGGAAATACAACAATGCTACCAGTAAAAGTGTCTAACGAGTTTCATAAAAACCCAACTGGCTCACAAATGTCCTTTGGGAAAGGAAACCTTTTGTCCTTACCATTTATGTAACTCCTCCAGCCCTAGACTAATATGGTTGCCTCTTAACTGTTCTCCTGTGACCTTGCGAGGGGGGGTGGGGGGTTGTGTGCAATATATTTCACATCCTGAGAACTTAAAGTTGTCCAACTTCCACCTGGGGTTTCAACTGATCTATTCCACAAAGTGCCAAGGGAATTGTTCTCTTAGGGCACAGTACTTAGGAATGCTGAAAGCTCAGCACCCAAATTTGCATTGTCAGTTCAATAGATTAAGGGCCGATTTTTCTGTACCCTTTGGTGTCGGGTGTCATGGTGGGCAAGAGCGGACAATATGGCGGGAAGGCCAAAAATCAGCTTCACAACATCGTGAAACCAGTTTGCAATTGTCCACTCTGCTCGTCAATGGTACGTCAGGAACTGCATTTTAATACATCTGCAAAGCATTATAAGCCCTGCTCGATGGAATCATTCCCCCACTCTGGATCATCAGGGCATGTCAGCGTGATTGTGCTGAATCGGGGTGGGGGAGGCTGGGGCTACAGTCTTCTTGCCTTTTGGGCGGAATTTTCCATGCCCGCTGGCATCAGGCCTGTTTGGCGACATGGTGAAACTAGTTTGCGATCGACCGCTCAGCTCGTCGATGGCGGGCCGTGTTTCCCATCATCAGACATCGGGAACCTCATTTGAATACATCTGCACATCATTATAATGCCAGCCCACCAGAATCATTTCCCCCTGACCCCACCACTGGATCATCCGCCCACATCGGTGGGAAAACACGCTGGTGCAGAACACGTCCTAACAATTGTGACGTGCAGATGTTGGGAATTACTGCCAGGGCCTTGCTCACATTGCGGACATCCGAGGAGCAATGGCTGGAGCCCGACAGCAATGGTACACTGGAGTGACATCCATGGCATGCTGGGTGGATTCTCAGGGACATGGCTCTGCTGCAAAGCTGCGCATGGAAGGTGAAAAGCCAGTGTTGAGGGTCTGCTCACAATGGATGATGGTCAAGGGGGTGGAGAGGAAGATCCAGCTGTGTTTGGGAGAAGAAGATGTACCGGAGGGTGGGAGAGGAAGGTCTAGGATCGACTGGGAGAGGAGGTGGTGTCGGGGGGCTGGGGGGTGGGGTGGTGGTGAGGGGAGTGAGGTTAGGAGGGGGGGAAACCAAGGTGTCGGGTGTATGAGGTTGGGAGGGGGTAGCAAATGTGATGGGGTGGGTGAGGTTGGGAGGGGGGAAAATGAAGGTGTTGGGGGATGAGGTTGGGGGGGAGGGAGTTCAGGGGAGGAGGGGGTAACGGTGGAGAAGACGGCAACTGGGGAGGTAGGTGTAGGGGGATGGAAGGTGTAAGAGAAGAAGCTCGGAGGGGGGAAGGGAGTTCTGGGGGAGGAAGGAGTGCAGAAAGGGGAGGGAGTAAGGATGGATGAAAGAGTGCAGACAGTGGAGGGGGTGAGGGTGGAGGAAGGTGTGCGGAGAGGGGAGGAAGCCTAGGGGGAGAAAGCTGGTGGAAGAAGTAAGGGTATCAGAAGGAGTCAGGAAGGGGGAATCTGGGGGGCTAGGGGGAGGGGTTCCAAGGGGGAAAGGGGTCCGGAGGGGAGAAGGGGTCCGGGGGTTGTGGGGGGAATGTCCAGGTGAATGTACAAGGGAGGTCTCTGATGACTCCATGTCTGCCTCCTGGGGAGCGAACGAGGGAATGGTGAGAATGACCGAGGGCAGAGTGAGGCGGTAGAGTGGGAGGGTGAGGGTTCGACGGTAGTGGTAGAAAGGATGGCGAGGGTAGTTGGTGGGAACTCAAAGGCAGACACGGACCTTGGGGGTTGGAAGGGGGATGTCGGGGAGGTTAACGTGGATGGGGGTGGGATTTTCAGGAAGGAAGGGAACGTACATGTCCACCTGGACATCCCTGAAGGAAAAGGGTTGTGGCTGGTACATCATGGAGGGGAGGTGGAAGGTGATGCCAGGGGGCCAACTGTGATGGGGGAAAGGAAATGGGTGACTCGGGGAGGGGAAAGGATGGGGGAGCGAATGAAAACCTGAATCACCACCGTGCTGTCTAAATAGAAAGTGAAACCAGAGTCTTGGTGGGTGAGATCAGGTGCTGCATGGGAGTGTGATCAGTGGGTGGGCGGAGATGCAGGTCAGCTCAGATGGACAACTGAAAGTGAACTCCAGCAGACAGCATTGAAAATGCTCAGGACACTGAGGTGAGTGTGATACAGGAAGGATCCGTGTGCGTGGGAGAGTGCTTGCACGAGGCCCCGAAAGGCCCTGCTACACACAAACTTGTCCCTCTAGAATTATTTGTTGACCAGCTGCTCCCTCTGCAGTGACAGAGGATGATGTTGAGGGACTCACAGGCAAAGGGAGCTTGGAGGGAGAGGATAGCCTCTCAGATTACTGAGTGGATGCCCCAGAGGTGTCCAGCTGCAACTCCTCCTCCCTTCGGGTGCCAGGGGGCCCCAGCCTGACTCCTTGAGGGGAAGGAGCACCTGGAGGGATGTCAAGGTGCCCAATTTCCCTCTTGCGTTGCCACTGCAGGAACTCACCCATGGCTCCCATGATGGAGTGTAGGTCTGCATGCATCTTCGCAATCTGCTGGACCAGGGTCTCCATGGGGTCAACCGTCCTCTGCGTAGAGACCTACATACGCATATATGTGGGTACCATGTGACACATGTGACTCATGAGCCACTCTGTTGAGGGCTTCCAAAAGCTCTGCGTGATGTTCCCAAACATTCTGCTGACTCTCCAGGATGAGTTGGAAAGCCAGATCCAGAGGTTCATCATCAGACTCGGACCTCACAGATGCCTGTCCCCCAGCAGTCCTCGGAGGCTGGGAAGCTCGGCTGAACCTGCTTCCTCCTGTTGCGGACTCATGTTTGTGCAGTGACCAGATTGTGAACCTGAGCCTGCTCTAGCTCTACGTCCCACTGAGGTGTGTGTCTCTTGGCAGAGCTCCCTGTGAACTAAATTAGAGATAATGAGTGCATGTCAGCAGAGTCAAAAGCAGGAGAGAGAGCACTCAAATTTGCGTTGAGAGAGGGATGATTTGGTGCAGGATCCTCACAAGGGTGTTCACTGCCAACCTCACCATCGCCACAGGCATGGTCCATGTCCTCACCAGTCAGCACGATGGCACGCTCCTCAAAGTGAGTGAGGGACCTAATGTGGGCCACTCCAACCCCAGTCTGGGACCTCTCCCCGCTGAGGTGAGCAGGCTTCTTGTTGGATCCTGGTCACTAGTTTAGTTGGACTAATGGATCCGGGTTGCACACTTGTTTTGGGAAAACTGAGTTGGTACCATAGACAGAGTAGATCAGCAGGCAGTTCTTATGTGAAACACATTCTATTTATTTATAAAGGAACTTAGCAGTTACACTTGTGTATTTATAACTCAAACCCTGACTCTACATAACAGACTCTAACTCTAAACCACTCCTACTAACTACTGACTGCTAAGGCAGCCCACGCTACTCTGCTATTGGATACTAAGGTCACGTGATCTTCTGTTATAACATTCTTCTTAAAGGTATATTACACATCAGATTACCACACTTCTCCTGCATGAAAACAGATGGAGAGTGTGAGCAGGACACAGGGCACTGTGTGGAATGTTTGTGTGGTGAGCGGAGCCATTGTCAGGATGAGGATGCGAGCTCTAGAGGATATGAGCCTGATGGAGATGTGAGATTATGTGTGAGAGTTAGTGGTGTTGTCCCTTGAGATGTGAGATCCCTGTGGATGAGTGGTGGGTTTGTGAGTGTGAGCAAAGAGTGATGAGAAGAGTGACTTATCTTGTTGGAATGGTTGAGGCCATTCATCCTATAGTAGCACTGGGTGGCTGTCCTCTTTTGCAGGGCGTTGGCACTGCCACTGCTGCCACCACCTCCCATGTTGGATTGGTGATGCCGCTGCCCCTCCTGCGGCCAGTGTGGGGGTAGAGGACATTACGACGAGCTTCCACAGCATCCAAAAGGTGCTCAAGGGACGCATTGCTAAACTGGGAGGCTGCAGCCTTTTTGACTTTCGGGCCATCCTGTCTTCTGTGCAGCAGACCTGGCTGGAAGTACTGAGAGGTGTGCGCACGGCTGCACTTTAAATGTGACGTCCAGCACAAGGAAGCAGCGAGGGATGGCGTGGCAGGCAAATTGGAGGCTGCCCGCCAGTGAAACGGCATGTTTCCCAGGAACGCATGATTAATGAGGCGGGGTTGAGATGATACGATGTGAAAAGCCGCCATTGCAGCCGGCGGATAAAACATTCTTTTTCCCGCTCACTACCGCAACTTTGTGCACATCTGGGATGATGCTGCCCTAAAGTTTTTACTGCTTTGTACAAAATGAGAAATGGCACTGTATAGAAGAGGGATCCTCTTGAAGAGAAAGGTTCATGTTGCTGCTTTCTTACCAAGCTCATTAGACCTGTTTAATTTTTAATGAGTGCACCCTGCAAAATGTTCACTTCTTTCTGTCTGGCTCTCTCTATCTCGAACAGAGATAAATGTAATAAATTTGGAGTTGGCCTTGGATCTTATTTTGATAATCTTCAGTAATGTTTTTCCATTGAAATATTGTATAGATGGGAGTTGTCAGCGAGATAAGCTCCAAAGTTGTTCCAAATCTGGATTGATCAGCAATGAAACCCATTTGTATCTATTGCAGATGATAGGCTCCAGTGGACTGTATTTGTACTTGGGCAATACAGATAGCCTGTTTCCGTAGTAACAGACTGTAGCAGCCCAAAATGCTGACAATACATTGTGGAATGTTATTAAAGCAATTTAAATAACTCCTGCTGTGCCTGATGTCTTTAGCTCCTAAAGGTTGAGTACATAGCCTAGAGAATCCACTAGCCAGCACCTTTTTGTGACACAGCAGCAGTAAATGCAATTGTGATCCATCACACAGGATCTCTATCCACTTTACTGCCTGCTCCATTTTCCACTGCTGTTGCCTGCGGATGCCCTTGCCCATTTTTGGGCATAAGGCGATAAGTACAATTATATCATACTTCCCATTTTGCCCATTTCCGCACATTTGCACTTCTTTTATAGTCATACCAATATTGAACAGGCCTCCAGGATTGTTAGATGTCTCTGAAGGGATGAAAGAGAATTTAAAAGGCCTACTTTTGAGGTTAGCAGGTGCAATTAATAGCTTATTTCTCAAAGTCATTTTTCTTTTGCTGTTGCAATTATTATGTCCCCTGCCTTGTGCCTTTCTTTTCAGAGGCTGCCTTTTTGTTCGCCGTTTTAATGACTTTGGGAATTTTCTTTCATATTGCTGTAAAGAAGGGGCAATAGGAGATGCTAGACTTGTGAGGCTACCAGCTCTTTGCTGGTACCCCATCACAGAGTACACAGACAGGGGTTTTCCTGCCATCATTTCACCCATTAACAGTGCCGGCAGAGGCATCATTCTTGCAAAGGAACCAATTGATGCATTGTTACATTCTGCGAACGATCCTACATTGTGGATGCTGCATCACTTGACTTAATTCTGATGCCACAGGATTATTGCAAGGTCTCACTGGGGGAATTCAGCCAAACAGCTGTGTACATATGCATTGAACAAGTTTTCGAATCAATGTTCATTTGTTCTAAAAATTGAATCTCATCCACCATAGACAAATGATAGCAAAATAACAGGCTACTGCTGTTTTACAGAATGGCAGGACTCAGGTCCCAGGAATCATAGTTTACACCCATTTACCCATAAGTACTTTGATCAATACTTATGAATAAGTTATCAGGGAAGGATTGTAAACTCTCAATTTGAAACTTATTTGCAACCAATGGAATACCATTGTACAAGCTTGCTCTGTTCAGACCTGCTACAACTTCTACATTTTAATGCAGTACGCCATTCCAGAACTTTCTCAGAAAGATAAGCCCTTGACACCTGGGAGATTGCGATTATCTCTAATAATGACTAATATCAGATATGAAGATATCAGATGAATTGGGATAATAACGCTAATTCATCTACCATAATCATTATCGGGCAGACCGTTGAGATGTTGAAGGGCACTTCAGATGCCTAGATTTATCAGAGAAGGGAGCATTCACAGTAGTGACTAGGGCTTTGTATAACTGCAGTATGACTTCTACCCCATTTGTATTCTAGTCTTTGAGATATAAAGGCTAGCATTCCATTAACCTTTTGATTATTCTCTGTATCTGTCCATGACATTTTAATGATAAATATACATGGATCACCAAGTTCTTTTGGGACTTCCATTGCTTCTAGTTTTCCCCATCTAGAAAATACTCAGTTCTATTCTTTTTAGGTCCGAAGTCACAGTTGCCTACATTGAAATTAATTTGCCTCAGTTTTGCCAATTCGCTTAATCTAATAATATCTCTTTGTAATGATACACTTCCATCTACACTGCTTTGTAATGTTACGCTTCCATTTAAACTGCTTACAATGCTGCCTGCCTTTGTGTCATCAGCAAACTTGGATATATGGCTTTCTATTCTATCATCTAAGTTGTTAAGTCCCCAACACAGACCCTTGCAGGACACCACTAATTGCATTCTGCCAGTTTGAATCCCTGCCCACTATCCCTATTTTCTGTCTCCTGCTACTCAACTAATTCCAAACCAGGTCAATAATTCACTTGAATTCCATGAGTGTCATGGACAGTATTTCTGTGATTATTGTCTGTGATCAAAGTTTTTTTATATGTGTGAGGTTACTATTTTAAAATTCATTTATGGGATGTGGGCATCACTGGCACTTTTTTGCCCATCCCTAACTGCACTTGAGAAACATAGAAACTAGGAGCAGTAGTAGGTCATTTGGCCTTTCGAGCCTGCTCCGCTATTCAAAATGATCATAGCTGATCCTCTATCTTAACACCATACTCCCACTCTCTCCCCATACCCCTTGGTGCCTTTAGAGTCTAGAAATCTATCTATTTCCTTCTTAAATATATTCAGTGACTTGGCCTCCACAGCCCTCTGTGGTAGAGAATTCCATAGGTTCACCACCCTCTAAGTGAAGAAGTTTCTCCTCATCTCAGTCCTAAATGGCCGACCTCGTATCCCGAGACAGGGACCCCTTGTTCTAGACACCCCAGCCAGAGGTAATTTCATCCCTGCATCCAGCCTGTCCAGCCTTGTCAGAATTTTATATGTTTCAATGAGATTCCCCTCTCATTCTTCGAAACTCTAGTTGACCAAACCTCTCCTCATACTACAAGCCTGCCATCCCAGGAATCAGTCTGGTGAACCTTCGCTGCACTCTCTCTCTGGCAAGTGTATCCTTTCTTAGGTAAGGAAACCAAAACTGCATACAATATTCCAGGTGTGGTTTCACCATGGCCCTGTACAACTGCAGTAAGACATCCTTGCTCCTGTACTCAAGTCCTCTCGCAATGAAGGCCAATATAGCATTTGCCTTCTTAACTGTTTGCTGCACCTGCATGCTTGCTTTCAGTGATTGGTGTACAAGGACACCCAGGTCCCTTTGTACATCAACATTTCCCAATCTATCACCATTTAAATAATACTCTGCCATTCCGTTTTCCCTACAGAAGTGGATTACTTCACACTTATCCACATTTTACTGCATTTGCCATGTATTTGCTCACTCACTCAACTTGTCTAAATTGCCTTGAAGCCTCTTAACATCCTCCTCACTACTCACATTTCATCAGCAAACTTGGAAATATTACATTTGATTCCCTCATCCAAATCATTGATATATATTGTGAATAGCTGGGGCCCAAGCACTGATCCCTGCAGTACCCCACTAGTCACCGCATGCCACTCTGAAAATATCACTTGCGCAATATTTCATTCGGGGAGCACGAGCAGGTGCCTGAGCGGTGCCCGCCATTAATTAAGAGGCCACTTAAGATCATTAACAGTCCAACTGATGGCGATTTTTCATTGCCCGCGCAATTTCGTGCTCGTCACACAGACAAAACGGGTGGGCGGCCTGCCGATATTTTCAAAAACCTCATCCAAGGACGGGATAAAAAGGGTCAGCAGCATTGCTAGTGTGAGTAGTGAGGAGTTTTGGAGATAGTTTGCAGCTGGTTGCTTATTGGTACTTGGCAGCTTCATCTCTGTTTGGGGCCTCATTCTTAGCATTTCCAGGCTTCATTTCAGAACTCATTGGTGTCTGCAAGGCTGCTGGAGGATTCAGACCATGTGGGCCCATCCAGGTATCAGACAGCCTTCTGTTACCCTGGTAATGGGGATTGTGGTCTCCGCTAGTGGCACCTCCTCTGAGGAGGAAGAGAGGGGCAGAAGGGAGAGGAGGCCAGGTGTCCCAATGCAGCTTCCAGGGGAGGGGCCTGTGGGAGGAGAGGTGCAGGCACAAGGGGCACAGGGCCAGCAGGAAGTCCAAGGCAGAAGGGGCCACAGAAGGTGCCACTATCTTGCTGCCAGCAATGCAGCTACCTCAATATGTCTTGAGGTGCAATGATGAAGGAGGCTCCAGCTCTAAAAAGAGGCTGTGACCTCTATTTGTCAGATGATTGGTCCTGAGATCAACTCCAACTGTGTGGGTGGACACCCCATGCCAGTGGCTCTGAAGGTCACAGTGGCCCTCAGCTTCTATACCTCCAACTCTTTCCAGGATTCAGTGGAGGATCTTTGTGGAGTGTCCCAATCAGCTGTCCACAGTTGTGTCAAGCTGGTGACAGAAGCTCCGTTCATGCGGGTACTGACCTTTATTCTTTACCTTATGGACAAGGCCAGCCAGGCTGAGCGAGCCAGAGCCTTTGCAGCGATTGCTGCGTTCCCCTGGGTCCAGAGTGCCGTCGAATAAACATGTGGCCATCAAGGTGGCAGTGGGTCAGCCCAGTGCCTTCGTCAACAGGAAGGGCTTCCACTCCATGAACGTGCAGATAGCGAGTGACCACAGGATGCAGATTCTGCAAGTCTGTACAAGGTACCCTGGCAACTCCCATGACCACCTGAGGTCAGCGCCTGTATGTGGGCTTGCAGGTCCAAGCGCAACCCCAGGAACCCTTAATTCTGTTCCTGGAGCTGCCTCTACATGAGAGTCGCCACTCTCTCAATGGAGGAGGCAGTGCGTTCAGCCATGAGGGTCAACGCAGTGCTCATGTTCTGCATAGACTCTTTCATAACAGAGACCATAGCACGCATGCCCTCATGGATCTCTGCCAGATCCTCCCGCATATTTTGTTGGACATCCAGTATCTGCGCCTAATGGACAACTCCAGAGGCTCATCATCAGCCTTTGACTGAGCATCATTCTGGTCTCCAGCAGTCCTTTGACTGCTGGCACCCTGGGCACTCTCTGCCTTCGCCTGCACCTCAAACGAGTGCGAAGTGCCCTCACCAATATGCACCAAGATACTAGCCGCTGACCTAATGCTCACTGCGGTGCTGGTATCTGCGCTGGTGCCTGCTTAGAGAGCGGGTGTGATGCAGCTGCAACAGAAGCTCGGTGATCCTCTGGTATCAGGAGTGGCCCTTTGGGGTCTGCAGATCAGACGCCTGCTGGTGAACCTAAAAGGGAGAAGAAGGACATGTCATTAGTTAAATTCATCACACTGTCACTGTGCATGCTTGGCACCCTGGTGAGGCAATGGGGATCTGCAGCATGGTGCCATCATCTTTCAATGGTCAATGGGGACTCCAGGTTCGAGGTTCATATCAATGAAGAGACTACACTAGAATGGTTGCACAATCTGAAACTCTCACCTCTGTGCACTGTGCTCTTATCTTCGTCTGACACCCCTGTCTCTCCACGCCTGGTTGTAAGTGGAGCGTGCTGGCTCTCGAGTTCTAGGGCATCTTGCTTGAGCCTGCTGAGCAGCAGGAGGTTGGATGCCCTCCGCCTGTATGTGACTTCCCAGCTTGGTTTTGGCTTGTCTTCTCCTGAAAGGGCAGACGAGTATTGATTAGTCCACTCTCTACCTGCAGCGCCATTGCAGCCTGGCCAACTCACCTGAGGAACACCTTGCAGATTACATCCGCGTTGTGGCCCTCGAGCTGCAAGGTCAGCCCGGGTTCACCCCTTTGGCTAGCTCCGGCGTCATTGACAGTTGGCACTCAGACTCTAGCACCCCTGAGGTCCATGGGAGGGTGGCCACACCTTAACGCTTCTGCACACTGACCCATGCCAACACAGTACTCACCCTTCCTGAACATAGCAAGTCATAGAAGCACTTCCAGCACTGCACCCATATGCGCCGCACCACATCATGGCTACTCACCATTCTGCCACCTCCTCCCCTGTCCTCTTGGTGAGGTGAAGTGGCCTCCTCCTCCCATCCTTGGGGACAAGGCAGCCACCTCCTCCAGGAGGACCGCGAGGCACTTGTCAGAAAAGCGCCGGTCTGAGTATCCACCCAACCTGCCCTCCCACCTACCATGTCCAGCTGCACTCGACTCCATTGGGAATGCTGAACTGCTGAACACATGTCCTTCCATGGAAGCCTTCCAGGGGCTGCCTGGGCTGTTTTTAAACTGGCTGCCGGGTCTCCATTGGACCTGGTGGCCGACAGGTCCCCAACTCCGCTCAACCATTCCCAGACAGTGTGGAGCCGTGTTTCACACTGGGCGGGCCTTGATTGGTTAAATCATGGTTGGGGCACGATTGCCAGGTGGCGGACCATTTTCCGGCCACTCCCGGACCTGCCCTCCGCGCCCGTGTGAGGACTTCAAAGTCCTGCCCGTGGTGTTTCTCTGATACAAACAGCTTCTCCTGTAACCTTTAAAAGTAGATACAAACATGGCTGCCTTAACCATGTGACCTATACAAGTCCAAAGACCTTTCCTAAATAAGGTAGCGGGTTGGGCCAATAAAGATCCTGGGAAGAATTTTGCCCTTGATGGGCGGGTGGGCCCCATTGGCTTGGCGGTGGGCGGGCAGCCGAACCCCGCCGCCGAGATGGGCCACACCCCATTTTGAGTGGGCGGGGCAATTAAGGCCTGACGGGAAGCGCTATGCGCTTCCTGTGCAGGGGTGGGGAGGGATTCCCCAACTGTCAAAGTGCGCTCTTTCGGACATGCGCAGGAAAGAGCGCACACCTCCCTGAGACTAAGTGCTGTCTCAGGGAAAGCGCTGAAAGTTTTATAAACTTAAAAAATAGATAAATAAAATAATTATTAACATGTCCCTCTCAAGTGACAATGTCACACGAGATGAGACATGTTAATAAATATCACATAAAGTTTATTAAAGTTTTTTAAAACAGACATGAAACCTCATCCCGCCAGCAGATGAGGTTTCATGTATTATCAGAAGCCCGCTGGGGCTCCTGGCCTGCCCGCCAGCCTTAAGGTTGGACTGTCAGGGCTTTTAATTGGCTTTATTATCCTGTCAATGGCCTCAGTTGGCCAATGACAGGTCGGCGGGCGGACAGCTGATTTTGCTGCACCTCCGCCTTCCTGAATATTTAAATGGGGCGGGATGACATCAGGGGTTTCCCCCGACAACATCCCGCGTCATTTTCGCGACGGTGAGCGGGCCCTGCCCCCAAATCGCCGAGGGAAAAGTTCTGGCCCCTGTGTTGTGCCCTTTCACACTTGGAGTGTTTTGAGACAGCCAGGATCGTTGTGTTTGAGATAAGGAACCATCACAATACAAGAAAGGGTCGATAAGACTCATTTCATATTTATCTAACACCCATTGAGTTTCGATGTCTCTATTGTCCATGGTGAGACAGGAAGACAAATCAGCTGCTATATCATAGCCCTGTTTGTTTATAGTCCATCCTTAATAAAAGGATCTATGAGGTTTACAAGTGCTTGGGACTGTTCATATTTTATAGAGGCATTTGCTTGAGTTTCAGGTCTTGTCAAAGTCACACGGTGCGTTGTTAGCCATCTTAAAAAATATGGCTTTAAAATTTGTAATATCTTCATGGCTGCACTGAGCATGACATGAGTTACAACTTTAGCTAATAATTGCTACTTGTGAGGGTCTTTATCAAATGACTTTGGAATCCATATAAATAAAATCCCCTAATTCAGTCACCTCTTCAGAAAATTCAATATGGTTCAACATGTATGACCCAGCTTTCACAAATTTATGCTTGCTTGCTCTGATCATCTGAACATTTTAAACATGTTCTGTCTCTATCCTTAATTATAGTCTCAAATAATTTCCTGACAACAGATGGTAGGCTAATTGATATATAATTTGTTTGTTTCCCTTTCCCACATTTCTTATATAGAGTGTCAAGTGCAATTTTCCAATCTAAAGGAATTGCCAAATGAAGAGAACTTTGCAGATGTCTTAAATGCAATCTTCCAATGTTCTCACACATTTTCTTTTAAAATTCAATTTGCACATAGCTTGGGTAATAATTTAGAGGATATAACACTTGAGGTCCTATTCTTTAATTTAGCTCCTAGTTCCTGGTACTAGGGATCCTAAAACAAAGGGTCAGCTATTCGGGACTGAGATGTGTCACAACCACGTAAAAAGCGTTTCCTTAAAGTGGTCCATGAGCTAAGAATGTGTGTGTGTGTGTGTGTGTGTGTGTGCGTGCAGCCCCCTTTTAATTTATGAATGGTTCAATTTTAAAAATCACCCAGCAGACAAGCTTTAGTCTTGAACCAGATGAAGGTTAGTTTTTTTTAATGAAAACTACTGCTGACAGTTACTTAGGTGAAAGTGGTAGTTATTAACTAACATACAGACACAAAGATGAAAAGCAGATAAAGATAAAAAGAAACCTAAAGATGAGATTTAAAATCTGCCTCTGTGCAATATCATTGTGGGCTCATTGCTTGAGCTCCTTCTTTCCAAAGTGAAGGGATTGAAACAAGGTTTGGTTTAACATCTGTGATGGCTTCTGCAGTCGTCCAGGCAGTGTTTGCATTTTTCAGGTAAACTCATCAGGTTTTTGGGAGAGATAAAAGTTTCCTATTCCTTACCAATTCTGCGGCAATGGCACTTATAGACAGCTTGGACTTTTTCCAGCAGAAGTAGCAGTTGATTTCTTAACGCCTTCCTCTTTGTTCTCCTTTGGCCAAGAACCCTCTCTGAAGTTGTTTTCTCAGAATTCTTCCTGGAGTTCTGCACTGTACAGGTTGTATTTTCCTGCTATATCCTTAGCAGAGAGCCAAGATAGCTGCTGTATCATGTGTTCTGGACAATGTACCAAGTCATCTCCCAAATTAGGTAAGTGGTAATCCCATTTCACAGTGCAAAATCTCCTTATCAGCCGCAGTGTTCAAAAGGGGCCAACATTTTCACACCTCCGGGGGAAAGTCTTTATCTGTCTGAAGACTCATTGAATTTCAAAAGTCTTTTCATATCTGGACATGTGTGCCTGCAATTCACTTGAAGCTTTTTGGAAGCTTAAACACATTGGGGAGGAAAAGGTCAGGTGACTTTCAGCAGCTATCTTTAAGGCTTCTTGTGTCCATTTAAAAAAGAAAGATGAGTTTTTTTTTACAAATATCACAACTACATGTTTGTGACAGAGGAGGAGAAATTTCTTCATTCAAATAGTTGAGAGTCTTCAGAATTCTCTACCACAGAGGTCTGTGGATGTTCAGTTGATGACCATATTTAAGTCTGAGATCAATAGATTTTTGGACACCAAGGGCGGGATTTTATGTCCGGCGGGTGGGCGTGCGCCAGACCCGATTGGGCGTAAAGTAGCGCGTGATGACATCGGGCGAGCGTCCCAGCGTCATCGTGCACTCACATGATATTTCGGTCGACGGGTGCATATGAGAGATGGCATTGTTCCCACTGACAATTAAGAGGCCATTAATCCACTTATTAAAAGCTATTTCTCGTTGCCTGTCCAACCTTACGGTTGGCGAGTGGGTGCATCGGCCAGGCGGCCTTTTGATTTTTTAGGAAACCTCATCCATGACGGGATGAAGTTTCCACAATTAAATAAAAAATAAATATAAATTTTGGGGCAGAATTTGTATTCTATTTATGTTATTGTGAGTGAGTCCCAGGTCAGGATATTCTTTCCAGATTTTAAAAATCTTTAATTTTGATTTTAAAATTGTTCAGCTCCCTGCCTTCAGGGAGCTTTCAGTACACGCTCCCTCACGCATGAGGAGACTTTTGCACTCACACTCTTCTTGCCCCCCCTACCATGGCAGCGCTGTGGTTCTCAGCACCCCTTTCACGCTGGCTGACCGTTAATTGGCCAGCCAGCATGAAATCGCAGTGGGGGGCCAATCCCGGGTGGCGGACCGTTTCCTGGCTGCTCCCGGGACCGCCCGCCCAACGGCCCAACAATCCTGCCCTTGAGTCGACCAGGAAAGTGGGGTGAGGTTGAAGATCATCCATGATCTTATTGAATGGCAGACCAGGATCAAAGGGCTATAAAAATACAGAATGGCACAGCAGTACATTATTTAAACGGAGAGAGACTGCAGAACTTGGTCTTACAGAGGGATTTGGGTGTCCTGGTACATGAATCACAGAAAGTTAGTGCAGCAAGTGATCAGGAAGGCAAATGGAACATTGGCATTTATTGCAAGGAGATTGGGATATATAAGTAGGGACGTTTTACTGCAGCTGTACATGGCCTTGGTGAGACCACGTCTGGAATACAGTGCATAGTTTTGGTCTCCTTATTTGAAAAAATATATAATTGCTTAAGAAGCAGTACAGAGAAGGTTCACTCAACTCATTCCTGGGATGAAGGGCTTATCCTATAGAGAAAGGTTGGACATGTTGACCCTATACCCAGGAGTTTAGGAGTTTAGAATAATGAGATGTGATCTTATTGAAACATATAAGATCCTGAGGGGATTTGATAGGGTGGGCACAGAGAGGATCACTCCACTTATAGGTGAGACGAGAACCAGGGGACATAGTTTAAGAATAAGAGGTCGACTTTTAAGATAGATATGAGAAGAATTTTTTTTTTTCTCAAAGGGTCACTAGTATGTGGAATTCTCTTCCCCAGAAAGCAGTGGAGGCTGGGTCATTGAATTTATTCAAGGCAGAATCAGATAGATTTTTGATAGACAAGGGAATGAGGTTATGGGGGCCAGACGGCAAAGTGGAGTTGAGACCACAACCAGATCAGCCATGATCTTATTGAATGACGGAGCAGGCTCAAAGGGCTGAATGGCCTACTCCTGCTCCTAAGTCCTATGTTTCCTACAATACAGCACAGAAGGAGGTCATTCTTCCCATTGTGTCTATGCCAACCCTTTGCTAGATATATCCAATTAAGCCCACTTCCTTGTTCTTTCTCCATAACCCTGTATTTTTTTTCCTTTCAAGCGTTCTCTTTTATGAATATTACTACTGAATCTGCTTCCACTACCCTTTCAAGTAGTGCATTCCAGATCACAATAATCCATTATGTTCTTTAAAAAAATCCTCATGTCACCTCTGGTTCTTTTCCAAACACCTTAAATCTGTGTCCTCTGATCCTTCTGTCACTGGAAACAAGCTCTCCTTACTTACTTTGTTAAAGCCATTCAGGATTTTGAACAACTCATCAAATCTCCTCTTAACCTTTTTTGTGCTGAGGAGAAAAAGCCCCAGCTTCTCCAGTTGCTCCACCAAGCTGGAGTCCCTCATTCCTGGTACTGTGTTAGTAAATCTCTCCTGCACTCTAAGACCATGACATCTGTATGGCCCCTTCTCTTATTTCTTAAACAGGGGTGTTCATGAGGTCATAACCTGTCGCATGGTTATGTGTGGTAAGTTTTTTCTGAACTCCAAATAAGAATAATGTCAGAAGTGTGATGGAATAGCTATGTACTGTTCTGTGAAATGATATTAAAAAAATGGAAATGTAACTGTTTATTGACTCTTTGTCCCAGCAGTTTTATTCCTTGTTGTTAATGAAATGTGTTATACTAATTGTGTTGTCTGCTGGACTAAATCACCTTTGTAGTTTTTACTGAAATCAAAGGCAGAATCGTCCCAGATTTGCACTAAATGCGGTAGTGGGCGGACAAAATGGCGTTTTACCCACTGGCCACAATGGCGCGTTTTCACACTGTATCATCCCAAAACCAAGGTAGACAAACAAACCTTGAAGTCCCGAGTGAAGTGCAGCCTGTCAGGTGCATGTCGCTTATGTGCTGTTGTGAAACACGTTGGCGTGTTTTCCCGCTGACTTGGGCAGACGATCCAGCCAAGGGGGATGATTCCACTGACTGGCCTTATAATGATATGCAGATGTATTACAATGAGATTCTGAAAGTCCGATGGCAGGAAACCCCATTGGTGGGCTGAGTAGAGGATCTCAAACTGGTTTCATGCAGTTGTGAAACTGATCACGCCACATTGTCCGCTCACACCACCGAACATGCCCGATGCTGGCTGGCATGGAAAATCCCAGCCCAAGGCAGAATGGAATGGTGTTTAGGATGACTTGTAGAAATGTGGCTAAATGACATGGGTCTTCCTGAAACCTGTGACTCAGGATAAAGACATCCTAAAGCAGGGATTCCTGAACAGTTGCAGTTGCGGGCCGATCATTTGGGGTCCTGAGCTCCAAGGCAGCAATCGCGACTGTCGAGTGGAGACTTTGGCTGGGATGTGAATTTTTTTTTCAAGAATAGTTTGTCAATGGGACAGCTTTTTGTTGCCCTAATTGGTCCTTCTTTGAATGCCCTGATTGGCTGTTCAGTTCAGTGCTACAATTGGCTAATCAGGCACTTCCAGGATGCACATGTAATGAAGGAAGTACTTTGAATGTTCACTGCAGCGAATGGGGTCATTGCTGAGACTCCATTACATGCCCGTGCATGATTTTGAGCTCAGCAGCGTATCAGAGTCCTCAAAACTCTTGTGGACAAAACCATTTGCCCCCCTCAAGAACTCACGGCATCCCTACTCAAGGACTCCCACAACTGCTCAACAATTCCTCACCCCACTCAACAACTCCCCCCACCAAATAACTCCCTCCCCCTGCTCAAGAACTGTTTAATAATTTCCCCCCACCACCCACCCCCCCTCCCCCCCACCCCGACTTTATCACCTGCTCTCTACTCACATTCTGGGGTCGCATCAATTTCCAAGCATTAAAATGGGGTCACAGTGGGAAAAAAATTTGTGAAGCACTGTCCTAAAGCTAAGAAACATGAAGCAGAGGCTTCTACTTTATTAACAAGAAAGCATTCCAGCAGAAACATGTGTAATGAAAGGTAATTTGACCATTGCCTAGATCTTTCAGCAATGGAACAGGATACTGGTGTCGTCAGAGCCTTTGGGCGGTAATTAATGGAGGTGGCAGGGGTCTCTCCCACCAGCTGGAGAGCCTTTAAGATTCCTGCATCATCTCTTTTAGGGAAGGACTGCCGAAATAAGTGCCACTCAGGCACACAACTGGACAGTGGTGGGCCTCAGCCAGCAGCTCCAGTGAATGGCAGCGCCACTACGGAGGTGGTGATTGCTGCTGGTATGACACCCACCCAAGGCCCAGGATTGACCTGGACCCACACACGCAGGTGTGTGATGGTGGGAGGGGAGTCATGGGCTGGGACTCACAGGGGAGGCGGGAGGGGATTCAGCAGCCTGGACAGTGGGCCACACCCCTCCCCAATCCTAGGTTCCTTGGTTAGGCACTGAGTGCCTTTGAAGGAGGGACTTCTGGGAGCCAGCTGCTTGTAGTGCTCCCCACATGGTGAAACCCCCACCCACCACTGTGCTAATACCAGCGGTGGCAGGATGAGGCCCTTAAGTGGGCATTCAAAGGGCTTCAATTAGCGACGGGATGGAAAGGCCAACCATGGGCCTTCCTGCCACAGATTTTGTCAGGGTGGATGCAGGAAGGCAGCAAAGTTCCCACTCCCCACCCTCTCAGCTGATTAAATGCCTCCCACCAACAAACTTGCCGCAGGAGAGGGCATTAAATTCCGCCCCCAGAATCATCTACATTCAACAATCTGATAACTGAAGGGCCTTAAAAGGATCATAAGCTGAAACCTGCAAACAAATGAATTGAAGGTCACAAACATATCCAAAGAAATACATATTGAAAAAAAAATGGGGAAAAGTTCATGAAATTTGTCATTTCGTAATAACAGCAGAAGCATTTGAACCCAGCCGAGTGTCCCAAGTGTGAGCATGCGATCAAATACATTAATTACAACATGTATTAGGGAGGTCTGATACACTCTTGTTAATTGACTATTAATGTGCCTTGTCTAATTAATTTCACATGGACTTTTGACTAAAGTAATATGCTGAACTGACATCTCGTGAGTAATTAGAATTTTAATCTAACACTAATATTAATGAAAGTGCAGTAGTTCAACAAATAATTTATTAATCAGACATAGTTTGATTTTTAAAACAGTTGCAGTTTGTTTTTGCCAGACACAATTGAAAATTTGCTTAGTTCTGCTTCTCCCATTTATTTCACCATGTCTCTGTCCACCAATGTTCTAGTGTTGCTGTAGCACTGCTGGAGTGGCAGCAGTACCCCAAATGGACCTCATGCACCTACAGCCAGCCTTGAAGGGAGAGCAGTAGCAGTGCAGTGAACATGATAAGCATTATGTGGAATGAGGGTACGAAGAATGATGGTGAAGGATGAGGAGCTGGGTTTGACTGTGAGCCCTTGTTTCATTCCAGCTGTATGGTCAGGAGTGGGGGAACAGAAGGATCCCTACTCTGGGATACAGCAGTAGTTGTATTGTCTTGAAAGAATCCCAAGTGAATCAATTCAACAACTGACAAGGGAACATCTGGTTGTTTTCACTTGTCTGCCTCCAAATAAACCATATTGCAAAAGATGGTGAGGTGATGCAGTTTTGAATACTACCTCCATCACTAAATATCAAATGCTAACAGCATTCTGCTTTAAGCCCTGAAGCAGAAGGAAAATACTCTTCATCTTAAAATTAAGAATAACTAAACATTTACACAGCATCACCCAGCACTCATGGCACCTAAACAGCAGCTCAAGAGGCAATAGCACCAGGACCTCCAGAGAAGCAGTTTTCCTGCAATCTGCACCCAATGCTATTGGGGTCAATCTGAATAGCAAAATGCTCTGACATTTACTTGCCTGCATTTTACATTGCCATGCCCTGTTCAGGCAGGGTGAGGCATAGACACACGAGAATAGCTTTAGACGAAGATCAAGTGCAGATCTTCTGAAGAGTTGAATGCAAGAAAAAAGCGACCACCCATTTAACCTCTCTGTTAAACCCATTTTTTTGGTAACACTTTCTAGGAGGCAAAGTTGGTCCCCAGGACAATTTCATGAACAATATTTTAATTGTGTGCTTTAGGAGGCATAATACAAGATTAAGTTGGAAACAACTGTGAGAGCAGCAAATTTTACTCTGAACAATCCTGCTAGGATATCAGTGAGCAAGACACTTCCAGTAGCATAAAACATGTTCTGATAACTCTGATTCTACAAGCAATGGCTTACTTTCTATTTGAACTTTTGCATGCCAGAGAGGGTTCTCAGCAATGAATAAAATTATTTGTGAAAGTGTTTCACTGGCAGGAGAAGTGGTGCGTGAATTTCCGCTGCTGGTATTTGTGCAGATATGATTTGCTGAAACATGACTGGATTTTTTTTAATATAAAGGCAACAGTTGAAATTTCAGGGATATGACACTCGGTGAACTACAGTCAGTGAGCTTCAGTGATGTGTGTTGCATAAGGCAGCCAAGCAAAGACCTTCTGTCCCACAAACTGGTGAATAGTGGAAGGGGGCAGATGAATGATTTGGAAAATTGTTATTCACACTCTTGCATCTTGGAGGAGACTGACCTTTTAGTTAGTACGGGAGGCAACCTCGTGAAAGCTTCCATGTTAATTTGACACCCAGCTGAGCTCTTGATCTAACACTGCAATCTTGTGCAGTGACACGGTTGTAATGCTTTAACTCCAGTCAACCAAGAAAGGCAAGTTATTGCTCTATTTCAAATAGTTATCAGAATTTGTATTCTGCTTTTGCCTATCTCTTATGATTTCTCCGAAATGAGGGCCAAAGAAAATATTTTGTTTCCAATCACCATAACTCCAGTAAGTCAGATATAAAGGTAAGCCCATATTGTAGTTAGTCAGCCTTTATTGCCAATGAACAACAATATTGCAGAGCTCTTTTGTTCTCCTGCAACAACCTAGTTGCTTTATTTATCCAAGTCAATTAGATTACAATCTGTATCAATGACTTAGCTGAGGGAGCCAAGCGTAATATAACCATGTCTGCTGACAATACAAAGCTAGGCGGGAAAATAAGCTGTGATGTAGATGCAAAGAAGCTGTAAACGGATATAGGCCAGCTAAGTGATTGGGCAAGAAGGTGAAAGATGGGTGAAAGTGTGAAATTATCTACTTTAATAGGAAAAAAGAATAAATCGATTTTTTTTAAAAGAGGCTGGAAAATATTAGTATTCAGGGAGATTTGGGGGCCATTGTACATGAAGCACAGAAAGTCAACATGCAGGTATCTCAAACAATTAGCAAGGCAAATTGTATGTGAGCTTTTATTGCAAAGGAGTTGGAGTAAAAGAAGTTGGAAGTCTAGCTGCAATTATATAGGCTGTTCTGATGAAGAATCACCGACCTGAAACATTAACTCTGTTTCTCTTCACAGATGCTGCCTGACCTGCTGAGTATTTCCAGCATTTTCAGTTTATATTGCACCAGCATAGGGTTTGGTAAGACCATACCTGGAGTACTGTGAACAGCTTGGTCTCCTTTCCTAAGGATACACTTGCCCTAGAGGGGCATAAAAAATGTTCAATAGATTGATTTCTTGGATGAGGGGGATGTCCTACAAGGAAAGGTTCAGTGGAATGGATTTATATTCTCTGCTATTTATAATAGTGATTCATTGAAAAATATAAAATTATTAGACAGGTTAACAGGCTTGGCACTAAGATGCTGTTCCCTCTGGCTAAAGGATCAAGGACTAGCGATCATAGTCTCAGGGTAAAGTGCTGGGCATTTACAACTGAAACTAACACAGAGGACTGTGAACCTTAGGAATTCTGTACCCCAGAGATAATGGATGCTCAGTTATTAAGCATGTTTAAGACGATAGATTATTGAGCACTAAGGGAATCGAAGAATATGGAGAATGCTGGAAAATGGACTTGATTTAGGATTTCAGACATGATCTTATTGAATGATGGAGCAGGCTTGTGGAACGTTATTGCCTATTCCCGTTTCTACTCCCTATGTCCTTACTGCATACAGGTAGTCAAAACCAACTGCTGTTGGTCAGGTCAGGACAGTTGAGATGCAGGAGATAACTGGACCAAGCTGGAGGAAGGGGGATTGAAGAGGTGAGGAAAGGAGAGAGAGGCAGGGGAGTAGGGAGAGAATGGTGTTGTGCAGGACACAGGAAAGAGATATAAGCTAGAGTTAGGGAGAGTTAAAAAAAAAACAGTATCTCAACAGGCAAATGGTTGAGTGAAGAAAAATGAACTCAGCTGGATGAAGAGGAAAACTAGCTCAGTGGGGTGGAGTTGGAATTCTCTCTCTGGGAGAAGGAGGTTGATAAGGAACCTCAATAAAATTTTGATGAAGGGTCATCGACCTGAAACATTTGCTCTGTTTCTCTTCAGAGATGTTGCCTGATCTGCTGAGTATTTCAACCATTTTCTGTTTTCATTTCAGATTTCCAGCATCTGCAATATTTTGCTTTTGTGATAAGGTACTATGGTGGATTATCAGAGAGAAATTACATCAATAGGATTGTGTTGGGAGTGGGGGAGGTGAATGTAGGGGGTGTTGGAAAAAGTTCTCAATGGAAGGTCAGGATGAATTGGGCAATGATCAAGGTTGGAGTTAGAAAATCATCACAATGAGTTAGAACTCAGAGAAATGCCTCAGCAGGAGGAGTGAGAAAGTGCTTCAGTGGGGAATGGGTCAGAACAGTATCCCAAGTTGAGGAAGGGGGTAAAGGTGAATCTCGTAGGCTCCAATTTTATTCGTTATAGTACCTTCTTTGTTTAATGAAATACCAAGCCCCAGTTTTCCAAATGACAAGGTTTCAATATTTCAAATTTGAAAGGGCCCTGATGCCTTGTAAAAAACAGAGCAATGTCAACCTACACTGATGCAATTTTTTCATTTCTGAACAGGCACCAATTTGTCTCTCAGATAAAATGTTAACGGTGTTTCTGAAGTTGGCAAAGCATAATGCTAAAGCTTCACTTACAGGCATGAGAGGCATGCCGGTTAATGTGGGCACTTCTATAATGGGTTTTTCCATAAAACCTGATGGACATGGGAATTTTCATCGCATTTTATATGGAATCGTGTGGCTTACCTATTGTTTTTTTAAAATAAATAATGACACATTTCAGGAAGAATAGATTAATTCATAAGAAAATTCCCAATTTTGATCAAGGTCAGCTACATAGGTGTGCTGTTGTCCACTGTCCTTCCCTCCAGGGTTCCTGTTAATCATAATCACGCAGAAAGTAGTTGGAATTATTGAAGAGGTCAATGGAATTGGTGGAAAAATTGTACACAGGTGAAATTAATTCCTAAAACAGGAATAACATCTTCATGAAAAATGTTTGCCAAACGTTTTTTCATTTGGCTTTCAACATGGAACCCCTGCTGCATTTCAAAACACATCATTAGTTGCATATGGTATCATATTGAAGCTAAAATTATTGTGCGCTCCTTAAATGGGGCACAAAAGACTTGCCTAATACTTTTTCCAGGAAGCCAGTGTTCTTTTAAAAGTTCATTATGAAGTGCTAGGGCAGGTTTCCTTTGTGGAGCAGCTTGCCTTGAAATGTCAGGTGCCATGATGCCATGTTGATAACTGGTAATTCCGTGTCACCAGGGTCTATAGGATACATTCTGCAATCCTATACTCCAGGCACGGGGTCCCTGCTGATGGAAACACAGTCAGAGAATTGGGGCTGGCACGTTGTAGTCATATCTCTAACCTGTACTCCCTTCAAATATGGTTTCTCCACTTAAAGCACAGAGTCACTGAATTTACCATATCTATCAGGTTAAAATAATTTATAGTATTGGAGATACGTTGGAAGATATGGCAATATCATATGCCCAATTGTATTATTGGGGACTACTGTTCATATTTTCCAAGGTAAATTATAATAACAACATTGCACCTTCTAAAATGAGGGTGTGGGAGACACAATTATGTTTGAAAGTGAAGTTTCTGACTACTAAGAAAGTGCATTGACAGAATGTAGCATGTCAAATATAATTTATAGGGAAGGAATCTGCTTGTTGCTCCTTTGTTGTACAGACATAAAGGCCTGGATTTTCATCCTTGAGGCGGGTAGTGGGAAGTCAGGAAAATTCCCAGCTTGGCCCACCTGCCTCAGGTGAAAGTGCCTGCAAGGAGGGATTTTCAGTGTTGGGGGGTGGGGGTGGGGGAGGGGAGGGAGGTTTGTTGGGGAGGGGCCAGGTTTGGGTGTAGGCTGAAGTCAGGCCAGCTGACCCAGGAAAGTTTGGAGGCAGCCACAGGGCATGCTGAATGTCAAGGCAGGCTGTTTAAAAGATCTGCCTTGGTGACATAGGACTTCATCTCAGTTAAAATAAAAACAGAAAGGCCCTCCAGCCATCACCTCTCAAATTCCTTCATACCCCACATGCCCATTCACTCACTATACAATGTTTAGAAACAATGAACCCTATAGTGATGATAGGATGTGTAAAAAAAAAGCTTTAAAAACAGTAACTTATTGATAATTTTCCACTTTCATAAAAAAATCTCCTTTTTACTACAGGCCAATAAAAGTGTCAATTACCCCGACCCTTTAAAGCTTCAATAGCTGAAACTGTAAGCACTTGAAATCTCGTTATCTTCTGCAAATAAACATTGTGAAATTGGCAGAAGAGATCAGAGAGCCATAGCTGTCAATCAAGTCACGTTTCTCTGGGGCTCAGATATTTTAGTACTCTAATAGATGTCTGGGCTCTCAGCCAAGAATATGTAATGAGGTTTGGCTAAGACCCAAGAAATCCATTAATCTGTTAAAAATCCGTTACCCTTAAAATGCACTCCTGAAAATTGGAAAGCCTGGGAATGGGGTCAAGAATCCCGGAATCAGGTTTCAGCCACCATTTTCAAAGGACTCCTGAGTCATCCCGACTTTGTAAAAATCCAGGCCTAAATACTTCAATGAATCAATTTTCAATAGAAATATCTATTCATTCTCAATCTCTTAGTATAGAATACATGGTTCATTACTGATGATTCAGAATTGCTTAAACTAAATTACTGGAAAATTGA
This sequence comes from Cetorhinus maximus, assembly GCF_964194155.1. Taxonomy (NCBI): domain Eukaryota; kingdom Metazoa; phylum Chordata; class Chondrichthyes; order Lamniformes; family Cetorhinidae; genus Cetorhinus; species Cetorhinus maximus. The sequence continues at coordinate 108,235,398 of NC_135888.1, forward strand.
AGCCTCTAGTGCGTTGCTAGTGCATTGGTTTGAATTAATGAATTTCTGGATAATTCAAATTTACACATAAAACAATTCTGAATAAGTAGGGGTAGACTGTACTTCAAAACAGTTTCTTTTGCACCAACTGATATGTTCAGTATTAAATTTTACTGTTTCCTTTTCTCTGAGACATTTCAAACTTTTTGTACACACATGTAAACATATATGCAAGCACACACGTACATGCACACTGCACCTGACTGGAAACATGGTTAAAGAGTAAGTGTGAATCATGCAGGGCCAATGTCAGGTATAAATTCTAGGGGTATTACCTGAATTTAATTGCTTGAATTGGCACAATTAGATCTATCTTTAATTATTTGACTTTTCTGTATTCAAAATGATTTGAAGCCTCACTAATTTTCTGTGTTGTTATGTCTGTTTGTGGAGTGGAACAGCATAATTAAAGTGATGGAGGCCTGTCATGACAGGTTTCTGTCTCCTTGGCATTTTCTAATCACCATATAGTCAAGCCAATTGGGAAGGTGAACACGTGGCTAAAGGAATGGTATGGTAAGGAGATGGTCCATTTTATGGGATACTGGCAACAGTAATGGTACAGGATGGAGATATGCTATTGGGATCAGCTAATTCTAAACTGGGCTGTGATCAAGGTCCTACCACAAAAGGTAAAAAGGCTAGTAAAAAGAATTTTAAACAAATCAATATTGGGAGGACTCGGTCGGTTTACTAGAGTAAAATAATACATCAACTTTTTTTTTAAAGACTGGTAGAACATAAAACATAAGAACTAGGAGCAGGAGTAGGCAATTCAGCCCCTCGACCCTACCCTGCCGTTCAATACGATCATGGCTGATCTAATTTTGGCCTCAACTCCAATTTCCCGCCCTCTCCTCATAACCTTTCAACCCGCTACTAATTAAAAATCTGTCTATCTCCTCCTTAAATTTATTCAGCGTCCCGGCATCCACTGCACTCTGAGGTAGTGAATTCCACAGATTCATGACCCTTTGAGAAAAGTAATTCCTCCTCATCTTTGATTTAAATCTACCACCCCTTAGCCTAAAACTATGGCCTCTCGTTCTAGAAGACCAGCGATTAGGTCAAAAACAGTGATAGTGTTATACTCCAGCTGAAGGGAATACTAAAATAACTAACATAATTACAGCCGGAGTGACAAATAAGAAACAGGTTAAGTTATTGGTGTACGAAAGATAGCAATAGGGCAGGAGGACAGGTTAGGATCTCTTGTCCAAAAAAGAGTTCTATATACTAACACATAAAACATAAAAAATACATTGAGTGAATTAGAAGATTAGATGGTTTCACATGGTGGCCATTACTGAAACATAGCTGCAAGTTAGACATGGTTGTGAGTTACAAGAGAGTTGGGAACCTGGAAGAGGAAGAGGGTTAGTCTTATTGATTAAAGATACTATTACAACATTAGTAAGAGCAGATATAGCTAAAGGAAAGCAAACAGCAGATACTTTGTGGAAAGAATTAAGCATTAAGAGAAGACTTAAGGTTATAATGAGAGCTATATACAGGCCTCCTGATAACAGAAATGAAGTGACACAATATATTAATTCACATATTATAGAGGCTTGTGGCAAGAGCAGTGTGGTTTTAATATGAGACTTTACTTTTCACCTCACCTGGGAAGAGCAGAGAAGCTCCATACAGAAAGGTAATGAGTTTCTTGATTGCATTCAAAATAGATTTCTGGAGCAATATTTTTTACAACCAACAAGAGGACAGGCCATACTAGATTTAGTAATGAGTAATGAGCCAGCCTTAGTTGTTAATCTAACAGTGAGGAAACATTTATGTATCGATGATCATAATATGATCAAATTCAATGTTAGGTTTAAAAGGAGCAACTGTGACAGTTGTGTTCGGATAGTACAGATGTTGGATGGAAATTTGTGGAGGTGATGGGGGTCTTAACTGCTGGCTGGAGAGCTGGCAAGAGACCCACGTTATATTCTTGGGGGAAGGTCTGCCGAATCACAAGCCAATCAGGCAGTTGTCAGGCCAGTGCTGGGCCTTTCTCCGATCAAGACCCTGGGTCAGAAGTCTTGCCCACTGAGAGCTGCCGGGCAGCCTTTCAGAGGCCGGCAGCTCTTTTGCTCAGCAGTGTCACCAGGAAGGTGGTAGCTGCTGCCAGAATGACAGCCATTAAAGGCCCAGGATTGCGGAGCAACCCCGGCTAGAGACACGTAATGGCGAGAGGGGCTTCACTGGATGAGGATCATGGGCTAGAATGTGTAGGGTCGGTTGGCAGAAGGGGTAGCTCTCAGTGGCCATCCCCTTCCTGATGCCGGGTCCCTTGATGAGGTACTGAATGCCTTTGAAGGAGGAATCCCCTGCCTCCCCTCTCCCTGGGAGACAACAAGCAGCCTGCACAGGATTACTTGTCATGCACGCCACATGACAACAGGCCCGCCCAGAGCTGGGTTAATACCCTCAGTGGTGGAATGAGGCCCTTAAGTGGTCATGAATTGTCCACTTAGGGGCTTCATTTGGCAGTGGGGGTGAGGGGCAGAGGGGAGGGTGGTGGTAGTGAAGGTCGACCATAGTCCTTCCCAACCCAGACTTAATTGGGGCATAGGTGGGAAGGTGGCAGGGTGCTCATCCTCCACCCTCCCGCCCAAATAAATGCTCTTCCCACCTCCAGAAATGGCACTAGAGAGGGCAGTGGATTCCGCTCATTGTGAGCAAGATGTGAGGCCTGGGAAATAAAGGCTGCAATAGTGCCAAGAGTAAGTCGAGGAAGAACTAATGTGAAGAATAGTGCAGTGATTGTGGGACAGAGAAGGGACACAGGGATGGAGGATTCTGAGTCATGAGGCTACAAGTGATGGAGGTGTAAGGATAGAGTAATTGAGGTGAAAGATAGAGATCTTGCCTTGACAGCTTTGGTGAGGTCATTTAACTTTTTTCTGCATTGCAACCATGTCCTGGGAGCATTGACTTCCTCAGATAGTCTTTCCAACAAGTGTCAGAGGTTTGTCTGGAGACCTTTCTGCTCCTTGGGAGAACAGACTGTCCCAAATCTTCTGCCCCCAGGGTCCTTGATCCATCTGGACCAGAGCTTTCAAAGCTTGTGAAAATACCTGAGGGCTTTGATTGGCAGCTCCGGTAGCCATTTTGCTTCTTCAAAAGTATTCCACCTGTCTGCAGCCAGCATGCAACTACGCTTTCAATGGCAAAGGAAGGGTCCAATTTCTGCCCCCTCCCCCACCTCCCAAATGGAGGCACAGCCAATAAAGAGTGTGGATCCCTTTTTGTTTTGTAAGGATTCTGCAGTACAAAAATCACATGGTCCCTCTGCCCATGGAAACAGGTAGATTCTGTATGTGTTCCAATCATTGCAGACCCATTTTTAGAAACAAGAAAATATCGAGACCTGTGACAACTGCTTCAGGCTATGTGATATGTTCAATGCCTCACTTGTGGATCATGAATATGATTTTGGTACGCATCCTAACCAATCCCACATTCCTATGTTCCTGTGCACCGGGATTACACTGTGATAAATGTGGAATTGTTGCACAAACTTCCTGCTTATTAAGACTAATTGAAGGGAAACTCCAAGCTGTGCACCCAACTGACTTGAGTTGGTCCAAGTCGAGTGGAATGCCTGAGGTGGCGGCTGCGGCAAAAGGCGGTGTGTCCCACAAAGCGTCGAAACAGTCGCTGACTAAAGTAACCAAGAAGCCGCCTAAGAAGTGGAGAAAATCTCGCAAGCAGAGCTATTCCACTTACGTGTACAGGGTGCTGACCCAGGTCCATCATTCCACCAAGACCTCGTCCAAGGCCATGATTGTTATGAATTCCTTTGTTGTCGACATTTTCGAGCACATTGCCTCCAAGGCTTCGCACCTCATTCACTACAACAAGTGCCACACCATCTCAGCCAGGGAGACCCAGAGCGTCATCCGCCTCATGCTGCCAGGGAAACTGGCCAAACACGCCGTCTCCAAAGGCACCAAAGCAGTCACCAAATACACTGGCTCCGTTTAAGTCGATCATTCTAAAGATTATAAAAAACACAATTACACTTTATGCACTCCAAGCAACCTCCTGTCCCGGCTGGGAGCATGGTGTCCTAGAATTGGTCTTATGATGTAAATGAGCTGAGCTTTCTGCTTTAGTTCCATATTTATCAAGCTAAATATTGGATTGAAATAGATAATGAGGCAGGTCCTGGCTTTAGATCAGAGGGGTAATTTTTTCAATTTGCATTCCAAATGGCAAGGCTCACCCTCCAATGTCAGCTTCAAATACTTATGGTTCAGACACTACACAGGTCATTTGCATTTCAGAGCTCCCTCTACACTTCTCTATTAATTAACCTTAAACCTAACTTCGAAACAGCTCTCTGCAAATGCATGTAACTTAATTCATTATCCATATTAGCCATCCCAACAGTACTTGAGTTAAGTTGCTCAATCATTACTAATTATGGCTAGTATCATTGCTGTGTCCTTACATCACCTGTAGCTGAACTGAAGCTACTTAAACAAATCTCATTTTAGACTCTTAATTGCCATCGGAGGTAGGGAAGAATTCTAAAGGAAAGAATCTCATTCCTATCAGTTCAGGCTGATTTCAGATATTTAATGGAGGCAACGGGGGTGTTGCCTGCTGGCTGGAGAGCTGGCCTAAGCCCCATGTTGCCTCTTTTCGCCAGATTAAGAGTCAATCAGGTACTTAACTGGACAGCAGCAGGCCTTCCTCAAGATCAAGGATCCTAGGGGCAGAAGTCCTCTTGTCAAGAGCTGCCAGCCTCTATTCATTTCTCAGCCATGCCACAAGCGAGGCTGTGGCTGCTGCCACCAATAGTCCCATCTGAGGCCGAGGATTGCTGATGGACCCAGGCGCAGGTGAGTGATAGTGGAAGATCACGGGATGGAGGTTGTAGGGGTGGGAGGGGGAAGGGGGTTGCAGTAAGGGAAGTGGTGGGCTCTCAGAGGGCCCCCCTTCCTGATGCCAGGTCCCTCAATCAAACACTTTGAATAAGGGGACAGCCCACCACCTCTAGAACCCACAAGCCACCCCGACAGGGTTTGCTTTTTGGGCTTCCCGTGTGGCAAGTCCCCCACCCGTGACCGGGTGAATATCAGTGGCAACTAGATGAGGGCCTTAACTGGGTATTAATTGCCCACTTAAGGGCCGCAATTGGATAGCCTTCCTTTGCCACTAACTTAACCAGGGAAGTGGCAGGAAGGTGGCAGGGCCTTCACCTGCCACCCTCCCTCCTGATTAAATGCCCCCTGCCACAAAACTCACCACAAAAGAGGGCATTAAATTGCAACCAAAATCCCAAAACTAAAGTGATATTTTTCTCACGAGATGCATTGCAGCAACTCACCAAGCCTCTTTTGACAACAACTTCCAAACTCATGACCTCTACCATCCAGAAGGACAAGGGCAACAGACAGATGGGAACACCACCACCTGCAAGTTACCCTCCAAGGCACACACCAACCTGATGAGGAAATATATCACCGTTCTTTCACTGTCGCTGGATCAAAACCCTGGAACTCCCTACCTAACAGCACTGTGGGTATACCTACACCACATGTACTGCAGCGGTTCAAGAAGGCAGCTCACCACCACCTTCTCAAGTGCAATTAGAGATAGACAACAAATGCTGGCCTAGTCAGTGAGGCCTGCACCCCGTGAAACAGATTTTAAATATTTGTGGTCTCTTTTATTTTGCAGTGGAGACATGCAAAATGATTATAATGATTATATGCGTTATTCATAAGATTATTATTTGTCTTTCACCTTTAGTTGTGTTTCACCATTCCTCCTGTTAAATAAATAGGGCTTCACCTCTTTAAAAATTCTTTAAAGGTGGGTAAATCATTAGCTGCTCAGCTGTTGTAGCTGGCTGATGTGGGTGGTGTGGTAGGCCCAACTTGCCAAGTATTGAGTATTAATATCTGATGAGCATCCTCATTTGTTGAGTTTAATATAAATTAACTGCTCTGTTATGGATTCAAATTCTCTGAAAGTTTCATCAGGCTGCAGTGAGGTAAAGTTTTAAGGGGTTTAAAATAAGAATAACAAAAAAAAACTTGTGATTTGAGTATAACAAACCAACTATGTTGGTGGAAATTAAATGTACATGTTTTCACTCAAGCCTGTATTGCTGAGCAGTGATTTGTGATCAGTGACACAACTTAATGAGCCACTTGGATGGCTGAGTGTATACTAAATATTTCTCTAGTGACATTTGTTTATACAGTACAATAATGTGAAGTTACACATGATTGAAATGTTCGAGTATTTTAAATAAATGATATACTCATACTGCGAACAGAATGGATTTTCCAATTTTTAAAAAAACATTATTAACTGATATTATACTTTGATTCACAAATGAATGCATATGATAAAATTCATTTTAACATGGTACCCTTCTGAAGAAATAATGTGCCCCTCAATGTAGTAATATGTATATTTCAGTTTAATAGCATGTTGGTAGGTGACTCATTAAGAGTTTCTGTAGTGACATTTCAGATTATTTGAATGGGCGTTAGGTCCAGTTTAGAATGACATATTACAAGCCATTGCAGTTCAACGGGTTTGGGAATCACATTTTCACCAATCTAAGACAATAAATGTATCTTGTTTCTACAGGAATATTTTGATACCATGACTTATATCCCCAGCAATTCTGGAACTGCTTAATATATGCCAGCCTAGAACACAAGCAAAATATGACCACAGCTTCAGTAAAGTTCTCCACATCTGTGCTCCCACCAGCCCCTACAACATCCATCCACCCCAGCCCCGACCCCCCTCCGCCCACACCCCCCCGCCCCCCCACCACCACCACCACCACCCACCACCCACCCCCCCCCCCCCAACCAAAAAAGAAAAAGTTAACAATTCAAGAATAGAAATATAGAAATAAGTTTGTTACATTACTTTTAAACGTAACTGGGCTGGAAAAGTGTTAAATTGAGGGGAGAGGCAGAAGACTGCTAGTAAGAACTGGAGGAATTAGGTCTTGGTCTATTTGTAACAATTGGATCAAATTTCTGTTCGACACACCCAAACACCCAACATTTTGCCTCGAATATGGTATTTGATCCTGTTATTGTCAGGCAAGAAACAGAGTTCAGAGTGCTGCTGCTGTGATTGCACAATATGGCTGAGGAAGGTGCAAATAATATGAGGACAAAAAGGTCGTAAAATGTAGTTAGCTTGTGAAGATCCTCTTATCCAGTGGTCTGCAATTGTAATTATAGTTGCTCTTGCTGGTAAAATAACCAACTTTTTATTTCAATTAATGGGTTAGATATTTCTTTCAATATCCCACCCAAATGAAGTTCCCTGCCTGCAGGTAATTATACAACTGTATATTAGTGGCGTGCATCTAGCAAGCTTCACTTCATTCACATCTTTGAGGCCAGTAGATGCTGCTTTTGCCTTCCTTTTAAACCTTCACTGCTCCGTATCAGGTGCCGGAAGCTGCGCCAAGGCTGGGCACAGGAGGCACGACCAGCGGGGAGGGCTGAGGCGGAGGTAGGACTAGGAGACAAAGGACTAAAGGGCAAGGGTGAAAAATTGTTGGGGTATGGGGGCGGGGGCATGTTAAAGAAGCTGTCCAGGGAAAGGTGAAAGACTATCCGGGGTATGTTGAAGGGTCTGTCTGGGGAATGAGGCCAGACCATCAGGAGCATTTCAGAGGGCTCAGCATGGCACACATGTCTTGGTCCAGGCCTTGGGTGGAGGAAGGTTTCTCTGGGCAGTGATGATCACACAGACAATTGTGTGATGATCGTGTTCCATCATCTATTGCATTTGGTACTGTGGGTTTAATGCATGTTACTGGAATGCAGAGGGAATAGTCACATTCAGGGGAGGCATTTGAATCCAGTGCAGTAGTAGTTCCAATGTCATGCTGGGGGGTGGTGGGTGGTCTCATGGGGGGTGGGGGGTTGGGGGGTAGTCTCTTGAACAGTAAACGTGCAGCTGGCATCAAAGAGGAAAATGGTCAGATTAACGAGGGGCACGGGGATGTCAACATTGAAGGGAACAGTGGGGAGAACCAAAGTATCAACATAAGTAACAATGGGGTCAAGGGTATTGGGGGAGGCTGGATGGGTCACAGGAGGGAGTGGAATTAGGAGGTGGTGACTGTGAAGAAGGATGGGAAAAACTTGGTGGATGACAGAGGGACGTTGGAATGTCCTGAATGCACTTACAAGTCTAAGAAGAACCATCTTCCACTTTGCTCAGTTGTGACGCAGCTTGAAAGGCAATCAGGAAGAAAAAGCAAAGTGGGTTGGAAGAGTTTATGACTCCTCTTTTGGGTCAAATGAAGGGGCACCATATTAATTATTTGCTCGATCCATGGAGAACCCAGCTCAACTGAGTACTGAGTACTGCTCATGGCCATTGGAGAAACATTGCCCATGAATAATGGGCACATTGCTGCGAAAATCGATTAAGCTTTCGAGCTGGAATTGAGTAGATTTGATTGGTCATCTCTTCTTGACAGAGGTATGAAAAAAGGGATAGAAGTGACTTCATTCAAGGGGCATGGCTGCTGGGCAGCAGCTAGATGCACACTCCAAGCCTCACTAATCCCAGGTAAATGGTCATGGCTGTCAAGGTATAATGCTTAAACTTTTCCCATTATGCCAAGTATATGTTCTCTCTATAGACTGTCTAGGCTCATGGAGGCAAGCTGACAATTGCCTGGTGGAGGGTTCTTGCACATGGCTGTGATCACCCTGGTTAAGTCGACATGTCTGCATGCCCAGTCATTTATGAAGGGGAGGAGCAGCCACCAGTGGTCCTCCAGGATGTCCTTCATCTAGAAGGGGTGGGCTGGGGATACCATGTCTAGACGGAGGCCAGGAAAAGGGCTCTTAGAGATGGAGGGAAATCAGTTTAAGGGAAAGCTTAATTAAGTTATCAAACCTATTTGTTGACAGATACAAAGAGACGTGCAGAATGCAGGCTGCAGGCAACCCTCTCTTGGTTATTGCTCTAATATGAATGAGGAGAAGAAGGGCCCATTGTCAATTGGTGCAGGTCCAGGAGGATCAGCGGCCTAGGCAGGGAAACAAAGCGGGGTCCCAAGAATTCCAGGATGCAAATGCAACAAAGATCAGTAGCCCTAACACAGGTATATTGAAGGTGCTGCTCATAGTTGGAAATGAATGAAAGACAATGCCACAGGAGACTTCACTTGTCCAGGAATGTGGTAGCTCACATTTGCCAGCTTCTCTGTGAAGTACAAACAAAGATTTGGAGGGCATTCCATGTGAGGGGCATTGGAAATAACCATTGCATTGAACTTTTTTGCCAGTGAATCCTTCCAGGGTTCCACTGGGGACCTTTTCTGCATTTCCTAACAAGCAACACACAAATACATAAGGGAGGTGACAGACGTCCTGTTCACTAGAGCTCCACAGTATGTCCAATTCCGCATGGATACCAAAAGCCAGGTTACTAGACCTGTGGGATTCACAGCAATATCTGGTTTCCTGCAAGTGCAGGGTGCCACTGACAGCACACATGTGGCCTTGAGAGTTCCCTGGCAGCAGCCTATGAGCTTAATCAATTGAAAAGGATTTCATTCCCTGAACATCCAGCTAATTTGTGATCACAGAAGGCAAATTCTGAATGTTTGTGCTCGGTATCCAGGGAGCTCTCATGACTCTTACATCTTGGTCCACTCACAGGTGCCACAGATCTTTGAGGGACTTAGGCACTTACAGGACTGGCGCCTCAAGCTCAAGAGATACCCCCAGAAGATGCAGCTGATGACATCCATGAACCATCCACAAAGTGCTGCTGAAGAGAGGTACAATGCTGCCCACGGTGCCACCAGGTCCATGATAGAGTAGACGATAGAATTCCTGAAGATATGTTTCTGATGTTTAGATTTCTCAGGTGGGGCTCTCCAATTCTCACCAGAGGGTGTCCCGGGTCATTGTTGTCTGCTGTGCACTGCACAACCTAGCACTGCAAAGGGTGGATGTCTTGCCTGAGGGAGACATGGAGGAGTGAGCAGTCTCATCCAATGAGAGGACATTGAAGGATATAGAACTGACGAGGCCAGGATGTTGATGACCAACATGAAGAGGCCATAGTGTGACGTGACAGACATGCCCGTGACAATCTGAAAGCTGCAAGATTCCAGGAGGGGTTACGTGCTGACACGTTCTCACAATTGTTTGTTTTTCTCATGTTTGATGTCGGGAAGGCCCCAGCACCTGTTTTGCCAGAGAGAATTTCTCTTGAAAGTTCCATGCTTTCTTAGGGATTAGGGAAATATCAGTACACCCTTGGAGTGTTCTGGGTGGATGCCTCTGGGCTGGCAGGCTGGCCTGTGCATGCCCGATGGGCCCACCCTAACTCCTTGAGGAGAAAGGGCACCTAGAAGGAGGTCAAGGTGTCCCATCCTCCTCTCGCCTAGCCACTGCTGAAATGCACCCTCTTGCCGCCCATCCATAAACGGAAAGATGTTTTGATTTGCCTTCTTTTTTAAGCAGTGGTGTGTTTCCCAACCCCTCAGTTTTGGCGTGATCCAATTTTCTATTAATAACCTCACAGCAAACTCGAGATAGGATGAACTCAAAGGGTTAGTTTATTCACACACACTCAAAACACGGGAGGATGGTCACTATATAGCCCCCTGTGCACTCTTACAGTAAAAAAAGGGATAGAGAAAGAAAGGTTTACAGGGCAAAGACCACAGAGAAAATTATTGTTTCACATGTGTCCAGAGTCCAGAATCAAAGTTCAATGGTGTATTCCTTCACAGAGGTTATCAGGCTGAACTGATGCTGAATGATTCACTTTTCCATTAGAGTTGACTTCCACTATGAGATAAGCATGCGGAGGTGAATCAGTCTTGTAGACAATGGTACAAAAGGCATAGTAGAAACAGTGTAGATGGGGACAAATATTCAGTCTGGCAAAGCTCATTTTCTGTGCTGCTGTTGGGTAGATGGAAAAATGGCAGACTGAAGGTTTTCAGCACCACAAGGTAATATTACAGGTTCCACCAGCTATGGGTTCATGTCACATGATATCACCTCTCCACTCTGGCTTTGACAAAGGGTATATATCCCTTTGTCTTGGTCCCTGAGATTGTTAATATTCCAACCATTAAATCCTAAAGGGAGGATGCAGGGTCCTTTGTCCTAGCAGATGAATTGGCTCTGGTTGGCCTTTGTATTTGGTCTCTGCAGCCCACAGGGGTCTTTAATGTCTCTTCAGAAATAACAAGGTGTAAGTTTCTGCGATACTGTCATATTAGCTCCTATTGTTCGAGGGTCACAGACAGACATAGCTTCAACCATTTCAAAAGTGTCTTTGTCCAGTTTTTAAAATGAAAGAAATTAGCCATGAAGATATCTATACATACTTGATAAATAGCTCATTCAGGTAAGCGTATGAGAATAAATAACCTTCTTTATTTTAAACTCATGAAAACTTGCTGCTTAATTATTTAATTGGTATACATACTCTAAGGGTAAGAAAAGACACACCTGTTTCCATGTAAAATATGCTGATTATAGGCAGTAAGAAAGTAATTGCATTCTATCCATGACACAAGGCTGAGTTGCAGAGATTTTTGATCTGCAAGGGAGTTAAGGGCAGGAAAATTAAGTTCAGGCCACAGTCAGATCAGCCATGATCTTATTGAATGGCAGAGCAGGCTTGATGGGCCAAATGGCCTTCTTCTGCTCCTATTTCTTATGTTCTTTTGATTTTGGAGGTGGTACTACATTTTGCAAATACGGAGAGGGTAAAGGGTTTTTTTTTTGAGGAGAGGGCTAATGAGATTTAAAGGAAAGAGGGACAACACTGATGAGAGAGAATTGTTTATTGGCTAACATGGAGGCCAGGAGGGGAAGTTAAGTTAATAGTTTAGTGGGAATTGGATTGAGGGAACACGAGATAGGTCTCAGGCCTCATGGAGAAGATGAGCTCAGAGAGGGAATGAGGAGAGATAGCTGAGAAACCAGAGGAAGATGCAAGCTCAGAGAGGGCAGGGAGGAGCATTAAAGGAAATTAGGCCAGGTGGACTAGTGGAGAAGAATGACATGGCAGAAACAGCTGATCAGATTGTCTCAAGACAGAAACATTCATTAAAATAGGAAATGGAAAACAAGAAGTGCAATTACCCAATTGTGTCAGGATCTTGGGTGGTGCTACTTTAGTGGGAAGCTAGTAGGAGTTTACCTGCCAATAAATCAATGCATCTGTATCTGTGAGGTTGAGTGATTACTTGCAAGGCGTATCAGTCCTTCTGCACCTGCACCCATGTAAAGGAGGACCTGAAGACCATTCGGCAGTATGAAAGTCACTTTGGGACAGCGCGTGTGCACTCAATCAGTCTTGACCGCACCTGCGTCTAGATGCTGGACAGCCGACTGTAGAGGATAACATAAGTGGGGCCTGCTGAATAATACTGCCTTACTGAAGCCTGTTTTGCTGCTTGCTTTATCCTAGTCTGAATCTTGAAGCTGTTGTGCTACCTGCCTTGCCTATGCCTTCCCTGGAGCCTAATGTTGCGTTCTTCTGTTTAGTGCAAATGTGCCAATCATACAACAAGGATTGGTAGAATAATAATGTGGGTTCTATATTTGAAGATAAGTCTATATACATACAATGGTAACTGGGAAGCTATGTAGACACATCTGACCTGTAGGACGGCTGATCTGTTCTGTCTACAGAGTCATGGAACTACACGTTACATTCTGTCTCATGGTGGATGGTGATGGACAACAGTTTCAGATATACCCCTTAAAGGTACATCACAACATTCCCCTTTTCTCTAAATTGAAGTTTTATGCTTAAAGAATCAAAAACTATTTACATTACATCAAAAGAAAATGATATTGTGTTTGAATAGGCTATCACAAAAAGCAATGAACTTTTAAGCCTTCAAAATGTACTAGTGGTTTACTGATGCATCCAGATTAGGTTGTGGCGAACTTGATTTGTGATTGCTGTGTTCTCATAATTCTGGTTGTCTGTATGGGTGTTGTTTTGGGTTTTGTCATTGACCATGTTCTACAAGCAATAGCTTTACAAGGTGTTTCTGTTGTGGTATTGGTCTGATTTGACATCACTTTTGCTGCACCGTCATGACTTTTGGTGTTCGTACTTGATACAATCTCAGCTCTGGACATATGCTGACAATTTCCACTGGATTTGATTGGGTATCAAACTTTTCGTCTCACTTTTTTGCTGGGTGATTCACTGTCCACATGTCGGTGATGATCATCTCTCATCTCCCCCCCCCGTTTTTCGATTAAGACATCTTGTACCCCTGGGGGCGTTGACGAGTCATTACTGAGAAGAGTTATCGCACTAGCCTACCAAATTATAATTCTGCAATAAGATGAAATTTGTAAATTCAGAATAGGTATACATATTCACTTTAAACTGTGCCATATAGCCTGTCGAATGATGACCTGCATTGCAGAGTTAAGTAGCCTTTTACTGGTATGAGCATAGGGTTTCCTAGGGCAATCCCTGTGACTTGTAGTCTTTGTCATTGTCTTGATGATACCATGAATTGTGACTAGGGACATGTTTCTGCATGTCAGCAGGTCTGCAACTACTGGATCTGTGGTGTCCACTGTATAAAATATCTGGGGTGACAGGGTGAGTTGTTGTAGCGACACTCAACTGTAATGGATCCCAGGAACGGAATCTCCAAGACATTGCATCAGTAAGTTGGGCAGTGGTTGGTTGAACCTTCACTTGCCACTTCTGTGCATGCATTTATTTCAGTGTGCAAAATGGAAAGATGTTTGCACCAGTAATTATTTTTGTCTATATTGTATGTTGTCCCTACGTCTGTGAGCATATAATCTGGATGGTGGCAAAGACTTCCGATGGTACCATTATGTCGGTACACTTTGATGCTCACCATATAGAATGCCTGCTCACCTCGTTTATTGATGTTCTTGTCATCCTCATCAACTGACCATATAGCTTGGCTAAACATTTCATGGCTCTTGTTTTGGTGATGTTTGGCACACTGTCTTGGTTGGTTGGGATGCTGTACCTGTCAGGCCTCTGGCTGTGTCTTACGTGATGTTTAACCAGCTGTTCCGGTCTTGCTTTCTGTGTCGGTGCTTCCAGTTTTCTCTGGTACCACATGCCCTCTATGGAAAGCTGGGCAATCTCTGGGTACATGTATGAGACCACACCACCTGTCTTGCTTATTGGGTTTGCCTGTGTTAACTATCATGCCAGTAGTGAACAAATTACGCAGAGCCTCTAGACTCTGTATATCCAGTAGTATGGCTTCGTACTTGCGTCCGTTTTGTAGTAGAGCTTCCACGCTGTAGATTTTGGGTTGGTACAAGAAGTCTTTTTGGAATGCTTTTATGGGCTCAATTATTCTGTCGGCCAGCTCTGCTTCCATCAAGTTGCAATTAATCCCCTTGTCTCTGCATCTGCTAACAAATTGATCTATTGTCTTTGGCTGTTGTCTAAAAGACATGAATGGAAGATGGTATACCCTGAAGTTGAGCTTCACTCTTACCTGATCTTCGAGTGATGAACCCATTTTGTTTGGATTTTTAAGGACTTTCTTTCAGACCTGCAGTGCTCAGTTTGTAGAGGCCTTCACTACCTATAGCAATTTTAACCTTTTATGGCTTGTTTATCCAGTTCCAGAAAATAGAGTTCCACACATTGTCTGAACAAAGTGAACTCAGAGAGGAGGCCTGCTGCCTTCCAATTGAGTATTGCAAATATTGTGGTCATCTCCTGGCTTTTTGCAGGAATATCTGTGGCAGAAATAAATGTTCAGGCTTTCACAGCCCTTCAGGACTTGATTTCTGTGGGTCTCCTATCTTGCAGTTCCTTGACTGGCCACAGCCTGCTTATGGACCGTAATAGTGGTGCTGTTGCTGCCTTCCCGGGCTTCCGAGAGGTTCCACCCAGAAAGCTGTGTTCTTGGCCCAAAAATGTGCCCCAGGCCTGTAGAGGTAAATTTAATGATGAAGAAATCCTTTTACAGCCTTCTACAAGTCATTGAGAACTGTTACTGGATGGACTCTTTCCTGGCCCAGTCCCAAGTGTTTAAAAGCATCTCCCACAGACCTCCTGAAGAGATGGCCTGCAGCTGCAGCTGCTTCTGTTTGTGGAGCTCTATCCTTCACTACACTCACTGGAGTTGACTAACTAGTGGCTGTTCCTGCACAAACTTTTGCAGCAGGGAGACTCAGACTAATCACATTCTCCCGATTTTCAGCAATCTTACCCGGAGCTGATGCCTCCTCATTGGAGCTAGGTGCAATATCCCAGAATGGATGTAATGTGTAGAATTTTTGACAGTGGTTCAGAATCACTTACATGCTTCAATGGTGTGTGTGGTTGACAGTTGTTTCACTTCTGCACTAGGAGCTCTGTTGCATGTGAAAGGGCTGAAGCGTGTTTATTGTTCAGTCGAATCTTCAAAAGTTACAGCAGGCATCACCGCTGCTACCATGTTGCATTTTTCTGTTTAGCGCAAATGTATCGATTGTACAACAAGAATTTTTAGAACAATAATGTGGGTTCTTTATTTGATGTCATGTATCACTGGGGATAGTGCGCTGTAATATCAAGCCCCACTGTTCCCCAAGCCGCGACAAACATGAAAAAGTTTGATCAAACCACCAGATTGCCTCAATTCTACCAAACTGTGTAATTTAGGTTAACAGAATATGAGCATCAGGTTTGTATACTTAATAAGTAAATAACTTTTTATTGAACTAACTATTGTTAACCAGTAGCAAAAGAAAGACATATGAACTGCTAATTTCTAACACTATAACTTAAACTCTACCCCCTCCTTAAATCCCTATACACACACATACAAAACAAATAAGACACACAAATACATGGATTTTAAGCGTGGGATAAAACATTTCAATAGCACCAATTCCGAAGTATAGGATTTGATGGGTTGATTTTGATCGATGTCTTCCAAATTCCTTTCAGTTCTTGTTGATGACACAAGGTGGTCTTCCAGCACTTTAAGTATTTAGTTCACTGGTTGAGCACTTGCCTTTCAATGTCTCTAACAGTGATTTTCCCCTTTGCTTCTTGGCAGGGGTTTTCAGAGAGAGCAGGTTATAGAGATATGAGGAGAAAAAGCCTGCGAGCTATTCTTGTATAATTATTGGCATCCTTCACGCACAGGCAAAGAGGTTTTAACTCTTGTTCCTTTCAGACTAGGAGCTATTCTGCTCTGCTTTCATATAAAACCTGGTCACCTGATCAGGAGCCAATTAAAATGCTGTTGTCAGGCAGCTTCCTTGGTCCAAGACTCCTTTCCAGCACCATCCTGTCTTTCATGGCACACTCTGTTCCAGGACTGCAGCATTGTATATATCTCTCATCCTGTTCCAGTGGACATGTCTTTCAACCTGCAGCCACTGTAATTTTAAACTACAGTCCCACAGAAAATAAAAAGATATGTTTTTTATAACAGTCCAACAGAAATAAAAAGATAAGTTACTTACATTGAAGATAAGACTACATAAATGTCTGGTCTGTAACATTTCTGTTCTGCCCTGTCTACAGAGTACATGGGTTTATACATCAAATCCCGAATCATGCTGGATAGTGATAGAGTGCAGTTTCAGATATGCCCCTTAAGGTACATTACAGCACCTGAAGCTGCTTGCTGCCAAAAGTATGTGGAGGCTGGGGCTTGAAATTGCTGCAATTGTGCTGGTCTCTGAAATTTCTTGCTGCCTGGATCTTGGTAACATTGGCTCTCTTGTGCTTTGTAATTAACCTGAATAGTACTTCAAAGTGTTGTAGAATGCTTCTTTAATTAACCTCAATAGCAATTCATAGAAGTGTAACTAAAAATCAGTCTTTGTGCTTAAATTGTGGATTGATTGCTGCTTTAATTACAATCGTATTTCATGAGTTCATGATTACAATGTAGTAGGTAGCTACTAGTACAGTTGATGAGTTGTTCGCTTGCAATTCGTAGTGCCACACATGAGTCAATTGTGGATTGATTGCTGCTTTAATAACAGTAGTGCAACTAGGAAGCCACAAATCAACTGTACTAGTAGCTACCACAGTTACTATTGAGGTTAACATGCAACCACTATGGACTCACAAAGTAAGACAATATTAAAGTAGCAAAAACAGAAACAGAATTACCTGGAAAAACTCAGCAGGTCTGGCAGCATCGGCGGAGAAGAGTACAGTTGACGTTTCGAGTCCTCATGACCCTCCGATATTAAAGTAGCCATCAATCCACAAAAGGCAAAGATTGATTTATAGCAGCACAATCTCAAAAGTAATTCACAGTGTTGGTAGATTGCTGCTTTAATTGTTTACTATGAATTACTATTGAGGTTAACTGCAAAGCATAGATAAAGACACTAAGATCTAAGCCACAAGCAACTTTAGAGACCGCACATGCTTCAGCGTCCAGACAAGGCAGGCAGCAAACAGTTTCAGGCTTTACACTCTTCAGGGTCTGGGCCAGGAACATATCTTTTTATTTCTGCAGACAACTCATCAACTCTTCAGGTTCCAGGCTTGGAATGGCAACATGTTTTGGTAGGTCCCTCTTCTGGTTTTCCCCTCCAATTGGCTCTCAGCGGTTTAGGTGTGACAAATTAAGTGCATGGGCATAGTCCCAAAATGACATTCAGGCTCCCCTCTGGGCGTACATGCACAGAAGGAGTCATACACCTTGCAAGTAAACACTCTGGAGTGGTTTGAGGTGGCAAGAATGTTTCTGTGAATGGGTGGAAATTTAGGCAGGGTAAAGACTCTATGTATGATACCTAATAGAGGCCTTTAAAATTATGAAAGATTCTGATCGAGTGGATGCAGAGAGAATATTACCTCTTGTGGGTACTACAACTAGATGCCATCAATATAAGATAGCCATTCAGAAGGAACTTAAGAGTGGTAAGAATGTGAAACTTGCTATCACAGGGAGTGGTTAAAGTGAAAAATATAGATACATTTAAGGGGAAACTAGACAAGTATTTGAGGGAGAAGGGAATAGATGGCTAGTGGTGGATTTAAATGAGAAAAGATGGGAGGAGGCTCGAGTTGAGCATAAACACTGGCATGGACTGGTTGAGCCAAATGGCCTGTTTCTGTGCCAAATATTCTATCTAAACTAAAATAAGTGTTTTTTTTCCCCACGAATTGGTTTAGGCATGTTGCATCTGAAGAGTGCTGTGCTGTTTTCTTCACATCATCCCAGTTAACATAATTTATTTGTTAAAGCAGTTTAGATGTGAATCATGTACTTCTCACCATTTCTAAAAAAAAATCCAGTGAACAGAATTTTTAAATGGAAACTCGGTGAAAAAGATAGTCTGGCAATTTATTTTGATGGGTGAGTGTTGGGAGACAAAAGGAGCCATAATAACCAGGCTTAGTTCCCCTTGGACGTGCCTGCTTAACATAGTCCCATGAAGTATTTTGTGTGCTATTTTAATGCAGTTACTAACTCATTCAAAACAAATAGCATCATGGCATCATTAAAATAACACATAAAAGAATTATACACAAATGTGTTAAGCATGGCACGACTAGAGGAAATTAAAGCACCTTGGGGGTAATTTTGACTTTAACCAATCATGAAAAGCTGGCAATTTCCTGTTATACATTTTGCTTTTCATTTCTGAAAATAAAAATCGTAAGGGAGGTCTAAGGGGCACCTCAATCAATATCACCTAAAGTCAAAATTATCCCCCTTGAGTCATGGTTATCAATATGATATTGAAGGTAAAATTATTTCACTCTTTTTATTGCATGTTTTGTATAACTTTTTAATTCCTTTAGAAACACAAGGCTTTGGAGCCACTTTCAAAGGGCTAAATGATATTTGCATACTTATTCTTTTTCAGATCACCATTCTTTCTGCATTGCCCACATAAAAGATATTTGGGGAAAATAAAGCTCTTTAAATGCAAGCATTTATTCTAATTCTCTTCACAGAATCACCGAATCACAGAATCACACAGTGCAGAAGGGGCCCTTCGGCCCATCGAGTCTGCACCGTGTCGTGAGAAACTTGATCACTTAAGAAAGCTTAAGAGACATTAATTACAGGAATTGTATTAAAATCAATCACTTCACAATTTATAGGGCTTGTTTGAATGTTTCCACGTCTGCTAAATTCTTCCCAATACAGCATTAATTGAGCTAAGGTTACTTTAACATATGAATCATACCTTCACCACCCAACAGAGATTACTACTGTTATACACTCTGAGAAATACATCTGATATTTCATTTAGCAAAGTATTTCCTCGATCCTTTTATTGCACTGGCTGTGTTTGTAGTGTAGCTGATGTTGAATCTCCCCAGTGGTCCTAGCAGCTGCAGGCTTTAATAAGTACTGGAAAGGTTATCCTCAATAGTTTACAGAAAATAAACATGTATTATTTATGAAGCCTTTTATGTGTTGTGTCTGGATGTTGCAGTTGCAATGCCGATTTTAGAGGTTGCTTTTCAACCTTTCAGCCTGTTGCACCTTGTCAGTATATCTGCTGAGACCTCTTGGGGATATTTGCAATTGCTTTACAGATCATATTTTTGCTTTCCAGTTTGATCTCCACATCTCATTATAAAGCTGGTTGTATGAAACCATAGGAATCAGTCGTAGCTATATTTAAAACCTGCATTTCTAAAAATTCACATCAGGCTTCCTGAGTTAGTTGCCTTCATCAAGGACAAATAACACGCGAATAATCAAAATTTAATTTATTAGTAAGGTTGGTTTAAATTATTTAAAGAAAGGCACAATGAATTAAAAATATTAGCATATAGGTATATAACTTTGATCAACTTTATTGGGACAGAACTAAAACATCCATTAAACAAAGCCTATAGAACATAGAAGTTAGAAGGCAAGATAATAACTGTTGGATTTCAGTTTGCCAGTTTTTACACTCTGGCTTAGGAACTGTTTTTTCTCTTTGAAAGGATGTGGGTGTCGCTGGCTAGTGCAGCATTTATTTCACATCCCTGATTGCTCTTGAGAAGGTGGTGGTGAGCTGCCTTGAACTGCTGCAGCCCATGTGGTGTAGGTACACCCTGAGTTCTGTTAGGGAGGGAGTTCCAGGAGTTTGACTCAGCGACAGTAAAGGAATAGCAATATAGTTCCAAGTCAGGATGGTGTGTGGCTTGGAGGGGAGCTTCCAGGTGATGGTGCTCCAGGTGCATCTACTGCCCTTGTCCTTCTAGATGGTAGTAGTCGCAGGTTTGGAAGGTGTTGTCTAAGGACCCTTGGTGAGTTCCTGCAGTGCACTTTGCAGATGTACACACTGCTGCCACTTTATGTTGGTAGTGGAGGGAGTGAATGTTTAAGGTGTGGGTGGGGTGCCAATCAAATGGCCTGCTTTGACCTGGAAGGTGTCAAGCTTCCTGAGTGTTGTTGGAGCTGCACTCATCCAGGCAAATGGAGATTATTCCAACACACACTTACGCCTTGTAGCTGGCGGACAGGCTTTGGGGAGTCAGGAGGTGAGTCAGTTGCTGCAGAATTCCCAGCCCCCTACCTGCTCTTGTAGCCACAGTATTTATATGACTGGTCCAATTCAATTGCTGGTCAATGGTAACCTCCCAGAATGTTGATTGTAGGGGATAGAGCAGTGGTAATGCCTTTGAATGTCAAGGAGAGATGGTTAGATTATCTCTTGTTGGAGATGATCATTCCCTGGCCTGTGTATGGCGCAATGTTATCCAGCTCAAGCCTAAATGTTGTCCAGTTCTTACTGTATATGGACACTGACTGCTTCAGTATCTAAGGAGTTGCAAATGGTACTGAACATTTTGCAATCATCAGCAGACATCCCACTTCTGACCTTATGATGAATGGCAGGTCATTTATGAAGTAGCTGAAGGTGGTTAGGCCTAGGACACTACCCTGAGGAACTCCTGCAGTGATGTCTTGGAGCTGAGATGATTGACCTCCAACAACCACAACTATCTTCCTTTGTGCTCGGTATGACTCCAGCCAGTGGAGGCTTTTCCCGCTGATTCCCATCACCTTCAGTTTTCCTTGATGCCACATTTGGACAAACGCTGTCTTGATGTCAAAGACAGTCACTTTCACCTCATCTCTAGAGTTCAGCTCTCTTGTCGATGTTTGCACCAAGGCTGTAATGAGGTCAAGAGCTGAGTGGCCCTGGCAGAATCCAAACTGAGCATCAGTGAGGAGATTATTACTATTTCAATGCCGCTAGATGAGCTTTGCAGAAAATTACATGTAGGTTCTCACTGACAAATTCAAATTAGAGGCAGGCAGAACATTTGATGCAATTTCTATGTAAGTATATTCCAGGAAATTCCAAGCCATTATGTTTACTTTTCACAGCCTCGATTGCTAGGAGTAATCATTATTGGTATTATTTCTTCCTGGCACTTGTTATTAAGGAATACTTTCAGTTTTTTAGAATATCTCCTTTTTCACCTCTCAGTCCTTTGGTAAGGTTGTCCATGATTACTGTTCATTCTGTATGTGTGTATGGAAATACTAAGGCCTGAAACTTGGGGGAGGGTTGCTTTCTAATGCTCAGGCGCCAGGTGAGGGGAAGGTGAATGGTACCTCAAACCACCAAGGTTCTCTCTTTTTGGTTCTGTCAAAAACGGTGGCATTTTAGGGCAAGCCCAGAAATGGTACAAATGAAGCAAATACATTGCATGGTGCAGCTCCCTCAGTTACACTCTTAGCAAAACTGGATGCTAAGGGATGGCTAAGTACCTCCGCTCTAGTGTTGTTAGTGGTGGGAACATTGTTGGGGAAGGGTGGGGGTTAGTGAGGGAGGAGAAGGAGTATTTCAAAGGCTGGTTTCATAAAGTAATCAATTGCATTGCTGAAACTCACGTAAAAGGTACCATTTCATAACTTTTTTTTCTCTCTCTGTTAATAAATTGGGTCTGCCATAAATACCCTTACCAGGTTTAATGGTGCCAGTTGTTCCTTTAAATATTCTGTGGATTTTATTTTTATTCTCATTGACTCCCATTGCCTTATACCTAAATGTATGAAATAAATCTTCTTGTCACCTGATCTAGAAATCTGTGTCTTTTTTTCAATTTCAACCTTTCTAAAGCTGAATTAAATTAATATTATATAAGCCCATGTTTGTTTTGAATCATAAGCTGCTTTATTCTATAGTAGGGTGAAACACACATATCAGGCCCGCTTAGTTCAATTGCTATAACCTAGATTCATATAATGACACAAAATATAGAGAACTGAGATGCTATCTTCACTTTATTTGGTTGTTGTATTTAGTGTAAACAGAACAATCTCCCAACATTCCATCCTACAGCACAAGCCAAGATTAATTCACTGCAGTGTACTGTCTTTCTTATAACCTGCTTGTTTTGTGTAATGTACTGTTTCCAAAAGCCTGACTGCCTTGGTATCAGAGTTCTGTTGTTAAAAGCCTCTTGTTTTGACAAAACAACATTTCTTTCATAGGCCAGCAGAGATCAAAGGGTTTCCTAACACAATCTAGGTAATTTTGACTTTGGGTAGTGGTGCAGAACAGGCAATAATAATTCAGATATATTTCTCTCAAAGTCAAATGAAATCAAATCAAAGATATATAATGTGTGGTCGAATCAATATCTCCTGCTTTACGCTACTGTCCAAAGTCAAGGTGATTCCCAATGGGTGAGAGCTGGTTTTTGGAATACCCAGACAAACTAATAGTCACTTATTGCTTAGTTTATTGCAGAAGCAACTGGCAATTAGCAGATCAAAGACCCTTTGTCTAGGCATCTCTGTTATTTTTCAAAACTGAGAATTGCTTCTAAAAGATGCACACGAAAAATAATTAAAAAACCCAAAATAATCCAGATGCTGGAAATCTGAAATTGAAAAGAAAAAATACTGCAATTTTTAATATGTACAGTGGTAGGGAAAGGGGGAAAGGAGGGAAGAACAAAAGGGAGTCTCTGTGACAGGGTGGAAAACCTGACAAAAGACAGAAGGGCTGAAGACAAAAGAGGGTGGTAGTATAACAAACAAAGAAACAAAAGATCTGCCTTGTTCCTCCTTCAAGGCGAAGATGACCATATCATCATCTATGGTGTTTGGTAGGGTTTTCGGTGAGTACATAGGTGACTGCTAAGGCTGATCTGCACCTGGAAAGTTCTGTAGCAAATAGGACAGGACACCATAACCGATTGAGTTTTGGAAGAGTTGCTGGCTCGGGATTTCCTCTCATTGCATTTTCCCTCTCCCTCTGATGCGCTTGCTGTTAAAGGAAGCAACATTGTTTTTTATTTGGTTGTGCCAGGTGCATAATCCTAAGTAAGCTTCTCCCAGGACTCAAAATTGACATCAGAACACCTAAGCAAAGCTTTGAGAGTGTCCTGCAATGCTTCCTTTGACCATCTTGACAGTTCGCCTCAGACTCAAGCCCTCTTTAGGAGGTTTGCTTTGGTAATCATTCTAGATACACGAGCAGCCCAACTCAATTTTTGCATGCCAGCACAGGTGAGCACCTCAGTGTCTGGTATTCTGTCTGGCCGCCTGATCTTCACGTGAAAGCGGCTGATCTTCTTGGCATGACGGTGGTACACAGTCTAACGCTCTATTGTGTAGAGCAGAGTGGGCAGGGCGGTTTCTCTATACACTTTCACTTTGAAAGGCAGACTTACACCTCTTAGTTCCCAGACTGATGTTCGAAGTCTGCTGAAGACCACACTTGCGTTGGCAATTCTTGCATGTGTGTTTTTCATCAATATGAACAACTCGAGAGAGCGTGCTACCCAGATAAGCGATCTTACCCACTGCTGACAGATTCTGGTCATGAACTGAAAACTTGGGCTTGAGATGAGGCTTTCCTGGAGCAGGCTGGTGCATTACTTCTGTTTTCTTTGTCCTGATCATAAGGCTGAAGTTGTTGCATGCATTGGAGAACAAGTCCACGTTACATTGTATGTCCAGCTCTGACAGGCAGGTAATGCACAGTCATCGGCAAACAGGAAATCGCAAAGTATGTCCTTGGAAGTCTTGGTTTTTGCCTGGAGTCATCTCAGATTGAATAGCTTCCCATACATGTGATATCTGATTTTGATGCCAGGATCACTGTCATGGGAGGCATCAGAGCGCATGACAAAGAAAAACATGTAGAAGAGGGTTGGGACTAGCACACAGCCTTGCTTAACTTCATTAGTGACTGGGAATGGGTCAGAAGACTCACCATTATGCAGGGCACACACAAGCATGCCGTCATAGAACTGTTGAACCATTGTGATGAATTTCTCAGAGCAGCCGAATTTCTCCATTACCTCCCAAAGGCCCTCAT
This sequence comes from Cetorhinus maximus, assembly GCF_964194155.1. Taxonomy (NCBI): domain Eukaryota; kingdom Metazoa; phylum Chordata; class Chondrichthyes; order Lamniformes; family Cetorhinidae; genus Cetorhinus; species Cetorhinus maximus. Next base: position 108,259,718 of record NC_135888.1, read on the forward strand.
GGCCGACTGTGTCAAAGGCCTTAGTCAGGCAAACAAACATGGTGTAGAAGTCCATGTTCTGTTCTTGGCATTTCTCCCAGAGCTGTCTAACTGCAAACACCATAAGAGTGGTTCCTCAACCTTTTCTGAAACTGCACTGACTCACTGGCAGCACATCCTGGCTGAGATGTTGCACTAAATGATTCAAGAAGGTTCTGGCAAAGATTTTGCTGGTGATGGAGCGGAGTGAGATTTTTCTATGATGGTTGCAAGGTTGGCATTTCCTTTCTACTTGTACAGTCGGATAATGGAGGCATCCTTGTATTCTGGCAAGATGGTTCCTTGCTCTCACATAGACTGAGTTCAGTGAGCTTCTTGACCAGGCATTGATTTCCAGACCCAGCTAGGTTAGCATCAGCTCCTGGAGCTTTGCCACTAGATAGGATTTGATAGCTTTTGTCATTTATAAACACACTGGAGGGTCATCAAAAGAACAGTTGATGGCAACCGGTGGCAGTCTGTTGATTTCCTCTTCATTGATGGATGAAGATCAATTGAAGATGTGGTTAAAGTGCTCTGCCCATCTTTCTAGAATTTGGACTTTTTCTGTGAGCAGTGTTGACCTTTCAAAACCGAGGCTTGGCTATGAACCAATAGACTGAGGCCCATAGACAGATTTCAGAGCAGCTTAGAGTCTCTTCCAGTTTCTGTGGTTGGTATATGACTGGAATTGGTCTGGGGTGGAATTGTCCCAGATTTGCACTAAGTGCGGTAGCGGGCGGGTAAAATGCCATTTTACCCGCTGGCTGCAATGGCTGCTTTTCACGCCTATCATCCCAAACCCACTGCATTAATTATCAATTCCCAGGAAACATGCCGTTTCCAAGGCAGGTGGGCTCTCATTCGCCATCACCTCGCTGCTTCATCACACTGGGTACCATATTTAAAGTGCAGCCGCGTGCATATCTCTCATTGCTTCCAGCCCATGACTGCTGCACGGAAGACATGGCCCGGGAAGGCAAAGAGACTGCAGTCCCCAGGTTCAATGTTGCGCCCCTCGAGTGCCTTTTGGATGCAGTGGAGGCTCTCTGTGATGTTCTCTACCCTCATTCTGGCTGCAGGATGGGCAGCAACATCACCACTTCGGCTTGGGAGATAGTGGCAGTGGTCATCAGCGCCAATGCCCTGCAAAAGAGGACAGCCACACTGTGCCACAAAAGGATGAATGATCTCCTCCATTCTGCCAGGGTAAGTCACTCTTCTCATCACTCTCAACTCACACACTCACAAACCCATCACACATCCCCAGGGCCCTCACTGCCAGTTCAATGGGCATCACTATTCATTCTCTCACACGCACCATCATTGTCCTTATCCCATCTATGGGACCACTCACCACCTACACAGGCCAGGCATACTTATCTGGCCTGGCAGATATCCTGCTTACACTCTCTTAATCTCTATTCATCCAGGACATCTGGCACACAACAAGAGGGAGAGGCCGCAGACTTGTGGAGAAATGCCTGAAATCAAGGTCTTCACCAACTTTGAAAACAGGGCCATCCAGCTGGCTGGCGATGATCTGGACCATTCTTGTTCTGACGGTGAGGTTGGCGATGCTTTACCAAGAGAGGACCCAGCAGTGCAACATCCATCAGACAACCGTGCTGTGAGTGATGTGTTCTGTTTCACAGGCCACTGCCATGCACTAATTATCTCTCCTTGCTTCCGCAGGCACATCAGGGTAACAGCCAACAAGAGTTCATAACCCAGGGCCTCCGATCAAACCCCAAGGGAAGACCGGAAGGGGAATCCGCTGAAACCCTCCCTGAAGACCCATCACAGCGCTCACCCACACCCTCCACCAGCGCAGAGACACACACCTCAGTGAGACCTAGCTTTAGAGTAGCCTCGGGATCATAATCTGGTGAGCACATCGCACTTTCTGATCCACAGCAGGCGGCGGCAGGGACTTCCCTGGTGTCCGGTACTCGGACGACTGCTGGAGGCCAGAAATTTGCTGAGTCTGAGTCAGATGATGAGCCGCTGGACTTGGTCATGTCACAGTTGCTGGAGCTGCAAAGGCAAGCTCGGGAACAGCAGTAAGGGATGTCCGCTGCACTCCTCAGATTGTAAGGCACGATGGAGGAGTCCGTCTGCCTTCAGGCTGAGGTGATGGCGCCGGCATGCCAACGCAGCAATGTCAATACTGGTGGGATGGTGGCCACCATGGAGACCTTGGTCCCGGACGTCACTCCTGCACTGCTGCACAGGCTCAACTCCATCACTGATGGCCTCAAACAGTGTATTCGCGAGAGAGGTACGTGGCAGCCCGATCTCACTCCAGCTACTCTTTCTCCTCAAGGAGTTAGCCAGGGGCCCTCGGGCACCCAAAGGGAGGAGGGTCAGCAGGTGTAACCCCCGGGACCATCCATCCAAGTGACTCCAGCAGTGTCTGGCCCATCCGATCCCCTCTTCCTGTGACCTTCCTGTGACCTCAGCAGCTCCAGCCCCACAGGCTGATGATGACACACCACAAGCTGGGGCCCTCCAGGTCTCGGCCCTCCAGTGGACGCCCACTAAGGTCATCAGAGACAACAGGGCGTAGCAGTCAGCAGGCTGCCTCCACTTCTGCTGTGGATGTCCGGGGGGCACCAAGAGGTAGCGGCAGTCTTAGAATAGTGCAGAAGATGTGGTTGCATAGCTAGGGGACGGGTATTAATCGCTTGCACATAATGTTCACTATTGTAAATAAACTTCCAAGAATGTCTCCCTGCCTATGGCTGAGCGCAGCTCACTGTCCTGATGAGCAGTGTTTGTGTCACTCAGATGTGAAACCTTTCTGCACAAAATAAAGGCAGGTGTTTCAGTCCAGGGCCTCCTCCTCATGCTTTGTGCGGCCTTCAGGTCAAAGTGATGGCCCGGCCTCACACTCCTTGGACAAGTTAGTGATGCCCGCACCTCGATGGTGCTTGTCATTGTTGCCAGAATGTAGCGGGCAGGTGTCACAGAGTTTCGCCATTCTCTCTGTGTGCTCTCAGCACCTTTAAGGTGGGGCTGGCCTCTATCTCTTCAGCATCTGTGACCAGTAACGCTGTGCTTCTGAAGGGGTCAGGTGCTGAAGGCGGACAAAGGTTCATGTGCTTTTAAAGTTTCATGGCTGCGTCTCCATGATATGACCCTGATCACAGATCACAAGCAAGCTGTCTTCAGCCAGGCAGGAGTCAGACATTCTCAGAGGCTATGTGAAGGTCTATGGAGCGTCCACACTGAATTGGTCATCAGCCTCCTGCAAACAAAAGACCGTGTCTCCATGACAGAAGCATTATCGCAGAGGGTATGTGCACTGCCATAATCCAGGCTGGAGTCAAACGTTCATAGATGTGATGTGAGGATCTATGGTGTCTCCCCACTGCATGTTGTCAGCATCCTCATCAATGTCGACGTCCTCCTCATTGGAGGAGATGTCCAGTTCCTGCATCTCTTCCTCAGCCAGTTTCTCTCTCCGTTGCAGCGTCAGGTTGTAAAGGGTTACGGGTGCAGCAGATGATGAAGATGTGTGACATCCTCTGTGGACAATATTGCAGGGCTCCACCAGACCGGTCCAGGCACCCGAACCTCATTTTCAACATCCCGAAAGTTTGCTCCACCAAGTTGTGAGTTGCAGCATTACCCTCGTTATACCTTCGCTCTGCTGCAGTCTGAGGCCGCCGCATGGCCACATCCTCTGCGGGTAGCCCTTGTCCCCTAGGAGCCAGCAGGACACTGGAAGAAGTCAGGGATCCGTGACTGACTGAGAATGTAGGAGCCGTGCACACTTCCTGGAAACCGTGTGCAGACGTGCACAATGTGTTTGTGGTGGTTGCACACCAGCTGCACATTCAACGACTGGAAGCCCTTGCAGTTGACATAGTTGACCGCTTGTTGCGACAGAGATCTGTGTGCCATGTGAGTGCAGTCAATCGCACCCTGCACCTGTGGGAAACCCAAGATCTGGGCAAATCCAATTGCTCTTGCATGGTGGCTCCTCTGGTCCTGAGTGAAATGCACAAAGTTGTGTGCCCTTGCAAAGATGGCATCTGTGACCTCATGGATGCATTTGTAGGTGGATGCTTGTGATATCCCACAAAGGTCACCTGTGGAGCCCTGAAAGGAGCCACTGACGTAAAAATTGAGCGGCACAAACACGTTCACAACCACTGGCAGTGGATGCCCTCCATGTGCCTGCGGCACCAAATCCTGCAGTAGCTGGCAGATGCGACCGACCAGTTATCTAGACACACGCAGTCTTCGGTGACACTGATTGTCGGCCTTCTGCAGGAATGAAAGGCAGCATCTATAGACCTTGGGTCTAGTTAGGCACTGACCAGCGACAGCTCACTGTGGCTCTTCAGCAATGAGTGCGGGAGCCCAAATCACCTCTCCTTCCTAAGGGCATTGATCCTTCCTCTTTGCAGCCAGACACTTCTGTCGCTCTCTCTGTCATCTCCACTCTCTGTACATCATGAGGCATACAGCTTGTTCACCAGGCTCCATGCTCCTGATGTATTCCTCCTGCAGGATGAAAGAGAAAGATGCAGGGGTCAGCTTGGATATACTATGAACCTCTCTTGGTTAAGTTTGGAGGCTCCCTAATGCATCCCGGAGAGTGTTGGACACCACTTGGATGGCCAGGGTTTAGTGCGCTGCATGGCTGCCCAAAACCCCACCCGTCTCCGCCCCACTCCACGTGACCAATTGGAGGCAGCCTTGCCCTTTGGACTGCATGCTGTGCTCTCAGCTCAGGCACATTCCCCTGACCCACACTGTAAGGCTGCACTGTTAGCTTGAACCATGGGGGAGGCTGGTCCAAACCGGGATGATGACATTACAAAGGTCTGTGAGCGCCTCCACCAGTGACTGCTCCACGGCCAGCTTTAGCAAGGGGATTGTACAACGTGCGCAGTCATTCAACTGTTCTGCAGTGCACTAAAACACTCATTACTTTGCAGTCTGTGCCCAATGAGGTGAAAAGGTCTGGAACAATTGGTGGCACTTTGATGCCTCTGCGTTGCTTGAGTAGGCAGATAAGCTAGAGGCCTGACTTCACGTATGCCAATGTGGCTGCATCTGAACTGTCTCAGCTGCAGAGCAATGGTCACAAGGTTTCCCTAATGTGTGGCCGCTTCCCTCCCCCACACCCCGTGCGTGCTGTGCACTACCTTCAACCGCAAGGAAGCCCTTGCCCCCCTCTGCCCCCGCAGCATGCCTCAACCACAGGGCAGCTCTTGCCCCCACCCCCAAGTTGCCCCAAGCCCAGGGCAACCCTTGTCCCCATGCCTCCAACGTGCCTCAGCCTTGAATGCCAACAGGCAGCCCAGGTGAGCGCTGCGCAACGTTCCTGTGTACTCACCTGCAAGTTCCCCTCAAAGTGCAGCCCACCAAGTGCATGCCTGTTTTGAAACACATTGGTGTGCAGTCACACCGATGTGGGTGGACGGTCCAGCAATGATTCTAGCTGGCTGGCCTTATAATGTTATGCGGATGTATTACATTGAGGTTTCCGATGTCTGATGGCAGGAAATGCGGCCCACCATCGATGGACTGAATGAACGTTCGCAAACTGGCTTCACTGAGCACACCCGATGCCAACGGGCACGGAAAATCCTGCCCCTGATTTCTGATTCAGCCAAGTGTCTTGCATCTCTCTGAGCTTGCATTGGACAGCCCTGAGGATGCTTCGGCAGGCATCGTGATTGGATCATGATGACTCGTCATTGAGGTAAACACTGTAGAAGTGGTGTTTCTCCTCCCGGAGTTTCTGGATTAGCTCATTGTTTTATTGAATTAATCTTGTTGCTTATAAGATGTAGGGCCAAAGGCCTCTAGAGTAGTGATTGTCTACTATATCCCTGCAGATCATCCAGTCATCTTCAATGCAGTGAGTGCCCATTTTTGCTGAGAAAGATTCCTTCATGATTGCCTGTTTGTACCTTGAAACATTGACATGCTTCTGGACCATCATGGCCTGGAGGCGTCCAGCAGGATAGATCTTCATATTTAACTTTGAACTGATAAAATGGTTGTCAGTCCAGCAGTCAGTGTTGCACATGGCTTTTGTTACATGTACATCCTGCCTGTCCCTCTATCTGATGATGACATAGTCGATTAGGTGCCAATGCATTGAACTGGGGTGCATCTGAGACATCTTGTTGCGATTAGGAATGCAGAAAACTGTGTGGGTGAATAAGAGCTTATGCCCAGCACACATCTTCAGGGAATGCACCTTGTTTTTTCCGATGACCCCTTTTCAGTCCTGGTTGTGGATGTCACCAGGAATGCTTAACTTGTCCGACTTTGGCACAACAGCAATCAAGGACTGGAGGTTATCATGGAATTTATCCTTAACTTCACCAGGCTTAATTATGGTAGGGGTGTAAAGGTCTAGACGGGGTGCAAATGCCAATGATAGAATCATTTAAAGCATCTGTTGTTCCAAACAATGAGGGCGGTGGTTGAAATGAAACTGTCAAACTCAATGTTGAATTCAGAAGCTTTTAAAATGCTTTAAGATGTTCAAACTTCCTTCTGAGTTCCATTAGAAACTGCAAGAGACTGAAGACAGAGAGATCAGAAGGAATAGACCAGAGAATTAAAGTGGCAAATGACCATGAGCTCAGGGTCAAGCGTGTGGACAGAAATTTCCAAATTTATTAAAATAGAGTTCCCTTTTTCCAACTACTTTCCATGTTAATATGGTCAAAAGACTTCCAAAAACCTTGTAGGCCTAGTAAAATTGAGATATTCTTTCTCCCCTTTCATCCCACCGCCTCACCCCATTTAGGCAACTACAGTAGTTGTCCCAAAAACAGCCAATCCAAAGTGTTTAAATTGGTCGAACTCCATTGTAATGTATGTGTGGTAGAGTGGAGTAGCATGTACCTTTAAGAGAACGCAAGCATGTGACAGTACTGAGCAAGTAATGTACAGTGCGGGCTACTGGTTAACTGTAAGTCTAGAGCTGGAGGTGGTTGTGGGAGCACGCAAGGATTTAGTGCTCTGCCTTCTGTTGCAAAAGCAATCACAGTTTGTTCTTATGTAGGTCTCTTTCCGTTATTGATAGCGAGCATCAACTAACAAGTGTATATTAAGGCGTGTAATTCAAGTTTACTTGACTAGTGAACTCATAGGCTCAAGACAAAAAAGTATGTGTATGTTATAAGCATGCACGGTGTGCAATGACATCATTAACCACATGAACTTGTCATCTTGGTGTCCATCTTTCTGATGATTCATGACAATTTCTTGGTACTCATCAATAGTCACTTGAAACGGATCAAAGTAAAGCACATGGGTCAAAACACCAACACCGAATGAATAATAGACATTATGATCTATTTTTGCTTGTCATGGATTACGCAAGAAGCTTGTCTTGGATAAGGGCCCTCAACTTTGTTCTGCTCCGCTGCAACATGTCATGAAGCAAAACAATATCAAACATCCCCTTATCATCCATCATCAAATAGAGCAGCGGAAAGATTTGTTGGGATAGAAAACAATGCAGCACAGGTAGCTTTAAGTGTAAACAGCGGCTGGTTTGTTTTCTGCTGAAGCAGAACGGCAGGGTATACACCTGCTGAGCTTTTGATGAAAAGAAGGTCAAGGACACGTTTAAGCCTGCTTCCACCGAACTTAACTGTTAAAGTTAAATGCAGGCAGTTCATCAAAAACGTCATTATGACACAAACAAAGGGGAACGTAGTTTCAGACAAAATGAACACGTTCATGTTCTGAGCATCACCCCACTTCTCCCCCTACCCCCCACCACTGGCCACCCCAGCTGTACCCCCCTCCCAGGGTTTCATAAGCTGTTAATGGTATTAATGGCTTCAGCTCAGCAAGTAAACTAAAGATCCAAGGATATTGACAATTCCAAGAGAATGTAATAGCAGAATGTGCCTTTGATGTGGGCCAGGGTTTTACAATGCCCCAGTGACACGTTTTTAGGTGGCGGGGAGTGTGCGAAATCGAAGGGACGGGATTCCCTCTGGGATCCCGTCCACCCTGGCCACACAGCATTTTTACGCTGGGGCAGGCAAGGCCTCAGACAGGAAGCCCGCCCTTGCCTCAGTTAAGGCCCTTAAGTGGCCAAGGGCTGTTTACTGCCCAGTCTCAATTTTTAGGCTGGTGGGAGGGTTGAAGTGGGGTGGGAGAAGCCTGAAACTCAATGGAGTTAGATTCCAGGTAAGAAACTTGTGGGGGGGTGGTCACGCCCCTATCAGAAGCCCCCCACTGAAGTCGGGCGCCCCTCCCCCCTCTTAAGGTCTGGTGAATAGTGACCTCCCCCCGCACTCCAGTCTCCTTCCTGAGACCATGATCATGCCCCCCCACCACCCCCCACCCCCCGCCCCCCCCAGGCCTTTCCTACCCTCCCCGCCCTGGGAATCTTTAAACTTACCTGTGCCTTTACTGCCCGGACTTAGTTTCAGACACTCTCCTGCATCTTCTCACCACTGCAGCTCTTATCGCTGCAGCGACTCGGGAGCTGCCAGTCAACCAGATTGGCCGACAACTCCCTAAGGTGGGACTTGCTCCTTGAGCAAGGAGCTGAAGTCCTGCCTGAAGCCTCTTAATGCTCATTCGAGTGTGAAATGGCTGCAGGGTACTTGAAGTTGGCGGGGGACTCTTCAAATGGTGTGAAGTGAGATCCCGTCATCCGAAAAGTGCAAACTGTGGCTTTGGGTTTGTTTACAAATCTAATAGGCACTTAAAGGATAAAATCTTTTTGCACCAGAGTAGCATTTTTTGCCAGTATCAATAATCATGTGTTTGAAATCAGGGTTTTATTGGACTGTTAGAGATTTAATTTTTTCCAATGATTTTAAAATGATTCTCATTTTTACTGCATGACTCCTAGAGACCGGAGGTAGTGGATATTGGGTGAGTGGCTATGGAGGGTATACGGGGGGGCATGGAGGTGGTAAGGGCATACTGAGAAGGCATCAGATGGCATAGGGGATCTAAGAGGGCACTTCAGCTGACATGAGGAACTTGGGGGGATGGAGTGGGGTGGGGCTAAGTGGGGGATGAGGGGCATGGAGGTGCAATGGATGATCTGAGTTGGCATGGGGTGGCATGGGTGACTAGGTGTATTATGGGGTGAGGTTTAAGCGGCCTTTAAATGATGTTGGGTGCTGGGCTGCTGTGTTGGAGGACTAAGGCAGGGCAGCCTCTACACCCACACTCCTTGCGTACAAAATGCACTGTGAACATGTCCCGTGTGAAAAGACAAAACTCCCAAGTAAAGACACATACGTGCCAGGCGTGCATATTGGAAGGTGCAAAAATGCACAGGTAGGTCTTTCCCAAGCCCACGTGAAAACCTGGGCCTTGTTTGAAATTGATGGTCTGGTGAGAAACGTCCATTTGAAAGACATATCCTCAGCGAAGGATGAACCAAACCATGAACACGATCAACTTGATCACGTGGGCGTGTGAAGCAGTTCAGACTTCAGTGCCTGATGCACCAATTTCTGGGATAGAAACCTTCTTTGCGTATTGAACTGAAACCAAACAGTCCAAAACCTAACTCCACACCAAAACCTGCTCACCCACCTCCCTCACTCTGAAATTGCTCACCCACCTCCCCCACACTGACGCTGTTCACCCGCCTCCCTCACCCTGAAGCTGTTCACCCACCTCCCCGACCCTGACGCTGTTCATCCCCCTGCCTCACCCTGACACTGCTCACCCTCCTCCTCCACCTTCACGCTGTTCACCCACCTCCCTCACCCTGACGCTGTTCACCAGCCTCCCCCCACCCTTACACTGTTCACCCACCTCCCCCACCCTGACGCTGTTCACCCACCTCCCCAACCCTGACGCTGTTCACCCACCTCCCCCACCCTGACGCTGTTCACCCACCTCCCCCACCCTGACGCTGTTCACCCGCCTCCCCCACCCTGACGCTGTTCACCCGCCTCCCCCACCCTGACGCTGTTCACCCGCCTCCCCCACCCTGACGCTGTTCACCCGCCTCCCTCACCCTGACGCTGTTCACCCACCTCCTCCACCCTGACGCTGTTCACCCACCTCCCCCACCCTGCCGCTGTTCACCCACCTCCCCCCACCCTTACACTGTTCACCCACCTCCCCCACCCTGACGCTGTTCACCCACCTCCCCCACCCTGACGCTGTTCACCCACCTCCCCCACCCTGCCGCTGTTCACCCACCTCCCCCCACCCTTACACTGTTCACCCACCTCCCCCACCCTGACGCTGTTCACCCACCTCCCCCACCCTGACGCTGTTCACCCACCTCCCCAACCCCTGACGCTGTTCACCCGCCTCCCTCACCCTGATGCTGCTCATCCCCCTCCCCGACCCTGACTCTGTTCACCCGCCACCCTCACCCTGATGCTGCTCATCCCCCTCCCCCACCCTGACACTGTTCACCCACCTCCCTGACCCTATAACTGTTCACCCACCTCCCCAACCCTGTTATTGCTCACCTCACTTCTGACGCTGCTGTTTCCCTGTCAGGAACTTTAGTGGCCAGCCTCAGGCCTTCCACTGGACTTACGACCCCAGGGGCTGAAACCCTGCACCCCACCCATTGAGAGTGGCTGGCTACTCAGAGGCAGGCACCTCTCCCTTGTGAGCATTGATACTAGGATTGGTGGCTTTTGCCTGTAATGCTCCCAGGCTCAGCCCAAGGAATCCCACTGGATCCAAGGACACAGGTGAGTGGATGTGGATGGAGGTTGTGGGGAGGTGGTCTCCAGGTGCATCCGAGGCAAGGGCAGGGGAGAGAGTTTCAGTGGCCTCCCTCCTTCCTGCTGCTGTGTCACTGGATCAGGCATTGAGCTCCTGATAATGGGGGCCCCGTCCCAACCCCCATGAGGCTGCAGGAAAAGCCAACAGGGCAGCCTTCAGGAGGCACAGGAGAGTCATGTGCCTCCCATTAAATCCTTGAGTCACCACTGAATTCCAGTGGGCACAGGGGAAATTGATGTCAAGTGGCTCATTAATGAGCCTAATTGACATTCTGCCACCAGCAGGCGGGTTATCCCGCATCCAAGTGATTCCCATCCCTAACTTAATTGGGGAGTTTTTCTGGCAATGGGAATCCAATGTGAGTTGTCCCATCCAATTACTCAGCCACCCTCCCCGCCCCGCCTTAATACCCACTCTGCTGAGATCAATTAAATTCCGCCCATAGGCAGGTGCTTCCAACATGCTGTGAGCTAAACAGTGAACAATTTACAGTCAAATTAGAGACATACAGGCTGTTAAACGGATCTTTGAAGAGCATCATTTTCATGACTAATTAGCTATTTTTTTGTCTATATACAAATGCTAAACAGAATTATATAAATTATAGAAAAGCTTTGTTACATCAGTTGCTTATGATGTTCTACTAACGAACATGATGCACAGTTCACATCTGTCTCGATAAATGTTTTTAAAGTAATTTTTCATGCAGGCAGATAAGATTCCATTGGTAGTATACTTTTTTCAGAAAAACCATAATTTGAAATTGCAACTGTAGTTGTAGAGCAACTTTTTAACCAACTTTTTTTGCAAAATCATTGTGGGGCTCAGACTTGCATAGATTACCTCTACATTTGATGGGTTTCATCAAAAAAATATAACCAATATCCCCACAGGTTTCTGCAGTTCAAAATGAGGCACAACCTTTCAGAAAATGCTAAAATTAAAGGCTGAGTTTTCAGGTCCTGCTGGGTTTTGGAACAGAGTTGGAGGAGGGAGATGTTGTAAGATGCTGTGTTTAGTTCGGTAGGTCTCACGAAGAGGCTCTAAGTCTTGTTTGGTTTAACAATAAGTGTTTATTAATTACTAGTAACTATATACATATGTACTGTATAAGGTGTGAGCTAGGAGTTGTCTCCATGCTTGCCTCTACACAGGTCTCAGTCCAGTACAAGCCTGCCATCTGGACTCGGGTCATGTGTTACTTTACTTCACGCTGTGGGCGTTATTGTACACAGTCCTGGTAACCTTTTTTATGCCAGACCATTATACTACAGGATATAAAATACCAGGCACCAGTCGGAAAGTGGTTTCCCGATGCCACGAGAGCTTGTAGAGGGACATTTGAAACTGGCATACCGGCTGATGCTGGAATTTTCATCCCCCGCTGGCCTCTGATTAGCCTCTTCTTCAGATCCTCTGCTCTAATGTACTAATTTGAGTTTCTGGAGTTTTGCGGAATAATGAGTTTACCAACAAAAGTTGGTGCCTGCTGCACCTTGACAAATCATCAGGAACTCTGTGTTCTGTCCTTCACTTTGAGAAGAACCCTTCCTAAGTTGTGTAGCGTAATGCATTTTAGCATTCCCTCTTCTCCCTTGACCTCTGCCAAAATTGAAGGTGCAAAGTCCTTCATTTGCAAAATAGTCACGGATGTAATAGACTAGTCCTCAAAATAACAGCCAACAGGAACTTTATCATCACAGACGCTGTTGAATATACAATCAACAGCCAAAGTTAGATAAAAGCAAAATACTGCGGAAGCTGGAAATCTGAAACAAAAACAGAAAATGCTGGAAAAACTTAACAGGTCTGACAATATCTGTGGAGAGAAGAAGGATCATACGGACTCAAAATGTTAACTTTGTTTTTCTCTTTCCACAGATACTGTCAGACCTGTTGAGTTTTTCCAGCATTTTCTGCCAAAGTTAGATATTTATTTCAGAATATTTAGTGTAACTGGGGGCATGTCACTGTCTTCCAGAAAGAAACCCCTTCAATAATAGAGAGTAATCATATCAAAACATTGAGTCATCAGAATCTTCCAATATTCATTTCTCCAAGTGAACATAAATAGAGCTGCAACTGGCAGTGATAATTACTGACGTCATCGTCTGGAGTCTGCCCAGGAGGATTCGCTGGCACTGATGATGCAGAGGAATTGGATTACCATCAGGAGAGATATATAATGACAGATGCAATCATTTACCCAGGGCGCTGGCTGTGAGAATTTATTGAGCCCAACAGCATGATGGAGCTGGATTAACATCAGTAGAGATAACAGTCATTAGCATAAAGAATGATTCATGTTGAACGTTCTTACACTGCTGAGCACAGTCTCCTCCAAGCAATTTCTTTGTTCAGCAATCATTAATTATGCAATGTTAAAAATGGCAGTAATTTAAAAAAATGTTAAGGATCAATCGCTGTAACTTAAAAAGAACTGAAAGTGAGACATTGGGTGGAATTTAGTGGGGCTCTTAGGAGCGGGTTGGGAGGCAGGAAGGGCCGTGGAATTGGAAGGGAAGGCAGGGAATGCAATGCTCATCAGCCTAGCAATGCCATGGAATTCTATCAATGACGGGGAAGGTGAAGGATGCCTTTCTGCCCAGAGGCCAATTGAGGCCTAATAAGAGCCATTTAAGGACCTCTTCCCTCTGCTGAGGGTATTTTACCAACAGTGGGATGTCCTCCACTATGTGGGGAGACTGCCTGGTAAAACTTGATAGCCTCTCTGCAGGCTCGGGGGGGTGGTGGTGGTGGTGGTGGTGGTGGGCCATATGGGGGTGTGGGGAGCGAAGGGCGGGGACATTGGAAGGTGTGGCCCTCCTGCTCAGGCTCTCTGCAACCCAGATGGCATTGGCTGTCCCTGCTGCAACACACCCTGCCATTACCATCCTGACTGGCCCCGGTGACCCGAACCCCACTTACCTACTTCCCAGGACAGCATCAATGCTGCTTTTCTGGGCTGGGTACAGCCCCAGCAGTGTTCATGGTAGCGTTGCTATGGCTGAAGAGCTGAATTGGCCCTCCAATTACCTGGCAGATCTTCGGAGTGGGATCTTATCCCTTAATTATGAGTTACCTTATTGCTACAGAGTCCAGTCAGAGTTTTGTAAAATGACCAAGGCAGTGTTGCCCCCTCTCTGGCTTTCCAACCCACAATCAGGCTCACCACTGTCCTGACAAAATTCAGCCCACTGAGCGCAAAATCAGAAATGCTTTAGCGCCATGAGAATATTTGAAGAATTGTTCAATAAAAATCAGACAATTTTAAAGATGCTATGGGGAATGTATTGAGAATTTGTTTGGAGTTTCAAATTATATTACTGCTCAGTATCTCCAAGGCACTTTTTTCCCATTAATGTGCAGATCAATACAAAACACTGAGTTAATATGGATGTCAATGCATCCACCTAAATCAGTTCCATTGACTTCAATGGAATTGAATATCAGCTGGAGCATATAATTGGGAGCAGTTGTGATACAACCTATTCTATGCTCCACCCAAGATAAAACACTCTTCTCCAAGGCAATGGGGTAGATTTTCAAATTGCCGCCCCTTGTAGAAAATACCATCTGATTTTCATTTCCATCCATGCCAGGCGGCAAGTTGAAAATTGTATCTTAACACAAACTCAGAAAAACACACCTGCTGATCCAGGTTACATTTATTTCCTTGTGCATGCTCTGTGATATTGTTATTTTAGTGGCACATTAAAGGCGGTCTTATGCTGGTGGACCATGAGCATTGTGAATTGGGGTTAAATTACCCGAGGTGATTCACACAGGACCCTGAGCCAGCAGGGAGAGGAGACTTATTTCATCAATGTGTTCTGCAGTTGGAACCAGATCCTCAGGAGGAAAAGACAGTGTGCAAACTGACTGTGCTACCCAAAGTACCATACCCACAATGATGCTGCAGCATTCCATACCTAGTGTAACTAAAAATTCATTATAAAATGTGTATTTATCACTAACTGGTTCTGACTAAATCTCCACTGTAACCAGTCAAAACTTGTTAGTAAAATAAACACAAGCAAATAAAAAACATTCATCAGGCAGAATTGGTCGAGAGAACAGAAGTTGATGTTTCAGATGTGCAACCCATCAAAACAACTGTATGATATGACTGATGAACAGCATTTAAAAAGGAACTGAACTAGGTAAAGGGGGAAGCACAGAGTTTAGGGGGAAACACGCACAGGAAAATAAATCAAACACCTTGTAAAATGTTTACGTGGAGTAAAATAATTGGGTATATGTCAGAAATGATTGCAAGTGAGAAGAGAAGTGGCACAGAGAAAAATAAAAGATGTACATGAGCTACAGAGTGAGTGAATAGCTGAAGTGAGAAGGATGGAATGAAAAGCATGAAAAGCTGGCAAAGCATTGCAGACTTCAGTAGTCCAGAAGTTTTGTGGAAGAGTACAGACAAGCTCAGCTATAAGGCGCTCCATTTGAGGATTCCATGTGGGGCATCAAATTGCTACCCAGCACTAGCTCTGGAAACACATGGCATTCATCGCCTATTGTCAGCACCTACCTCTTTCATGTTGCCAGTATGGTCAATACCTTTGGGAAAAATAAACGTACTGCTTGGCCTTGCTTATCTTGTTGGTTGTAAATATCCTATCATCCCTTTGAAACCCAAACAACCCCTTCACTTATCTAAAAATGCAAATTTCCTTCGCACCCTATATGCTAAGACCTCATCCATGTTTATTCATGAGCATTTCAAATGCCTTTTACCTCTAAGTTATTTTGATAATTTCAATCTTGCAGTCTATCTGACTCTAATTCAATTATATCACACAGACATCTACACTCACACATATAAACCTACTTTACAATAGACCACAATAATATAATGAGAAAATATGTTCGTTTCATGACAAAGGCCAATGTCAGAAAGGTCAGTTCATGGGTAGGGTTGTCATGGCATGGCATGGAACTTGGGACTGAACTTAGGGACTAAATAGAAATGTTTATCTAATCTATCTAGGTTTTCCTATTGGAGTCTGAGCAGTGAATGCAAATATTCTCAGTTGAAGGAAGTGCATGTAAATTCTGCCTCACCCAAAAGATGTGGTTGAGGACTTAGATGTTAGGGGAGGTAATGGGTGGATGTTGTATCTTCTGTACTTGCATAAGAAGCTGCTGGGTAAGGTGAGCAGGTGTAAGGGGTGATGGAAGAATCAACCAGTATCACTGAGGAAGTAAAGTACACCTTGATAGAGTAAACAGTTTTGTTATTCCCCACATTTTTTTTTAAATAATGGTTTTGATCCTGTTTGTATTCTGTGTCTACAGAAAATTCTGGGATGAAATGTATTCATTTATAACAGTTCTGAAGATATTGAAAGTGCTGCAAATAAGGATGTCACTTGATTAATTGCAATGGATGAACTTTTTATTTGGGTGATTTAAAAAAATAATTAATTCATGGGATGTGGGCATTGCTGACAAGGCCAGCATTTGTTGCCCATCCTAACTGCCCTTAAGAAGGTGGTGATGGGCTGCCTTCTTGAACTGTTGTAGTTCATCTGGTGAATGTACACCCACAATGCTGTTAGGATGGGAGTTCCAGGATTTTGACTCAGTGACAGTGAAGGAATGACAATACAATTCCAGCCAGGATAGTGTAAGATTCAGAGGGGAACAAGCAGGTGGTGGTCTTCCCATGCATCTGCTGCTCTTGTCCTCCTAGGTGGTAGAGGTGGCAGATTTGGAAGGTTCTGTTGAAAGAGAATTGGTGAATTTCTGCAGTGCATCTTATAGATGATACAAAGTGCTGCCAGGTGGTGGAAGAACTTAATGTTTAAGTTGGTGGATGGAATGCCAGTCAAGCCATCTGCTTTGTTCTGAATGATGTTATCTGTTGTTGGAATTGCAATCATTCAGGCAAGTGGAGAGTATTCCATCACACTCCTGGCTTGTGCCTTGTAGATGGTGGAGAGACTTTGGTGAGTCAGGACATGAGTTACCTGCTGCAGAATTCCCAGCCTCTGACCTGCTCTTATAGCCAATGTATTTATACGGCTGGTCCAGTTAAATTTCTGGTCAATGCCAATGGTGGAGTATTCAATGATGATAATGCTATTGAAAGTCAAGTGGAGATGGTTAGATTCTTTCTTGTTGGACATAGTCGTTGCCTAGCACTTGTGGCATGAATGTTGTTTGCCACTTACTAATCCAAGCCTGAATGTTGTCCAGGTCTTGCTGCATTATAACTATACATGTTAAGCATTGCTGAAAAAAGAGGCATATCTAAACTTTCTGCCTTGCACTCATTAGGACACTTTCAAGTATACCAGTATAAGGAGGAAAACAACAAGTTATACTGTATATGAAGAGAGTGCTGATTGGTTGGCAAGTGGTGTTGCCATGGAGAATGCACCACTGATGGTGACTGACAGTTAACTGCCAAGCATTGTTTGAAATTTAAACCAGGCTGCTTGACCCTGATTGGTCAAGATATTGCCCTGAGGAGTGAGTCAGCGAATGGCTGTCATTTGTTTAGCTGAAACAGGCACAATGTATGCACATGTTCTTTCCATCTGCAAAGAACAGGGCCCCATGTATTAATATATGTAGTTTCCAGTACACATAAATGTGCCACACTGCAAGCCCAACTAACAATCTTAAGCTGGTCATCAGTGTAATTCATTGCACATTGAGGATTATTTAGCACTGAATCACATTTAATGTTGGACACTGTGTTTTGAGTTTTGCAAGCACGGGCTGTTTGGGTATGGTCTGTACCCTACCCATTGCGATCAGTGTAAGGGACATGCTGTTTGATATGATCCGCCAGTCTTTGGGATGTACAGCCTACATACCTAGCATCACACTGGCACTGAAATTCATATACCACATTACTCATTTGTGTGATAGGCAGAACGCGTTTTTGGCTTTTCAGAAGCATCCTGTTAGTAGTGACTACCACTTGTGTTGCTACTGCATAGTAGGAACGTGAAACAGCTAGCTTCACCTGTTGCTCAAATTTTTGAGATACCTTGCCGTTTAGGGTAATCTGAGTAGACTGAGCACTTTCCAGGGCCAAAATTGATAGCCTTAGGCCCGTTTATGAGTTTGCGTGATATGCAGTGCAAAATGATTTGATGCCTTTGATGTGCCCTATTTCAGCATCAAGCTTGTAGGGTGAGCAAATGGCTCGGGATTATTTATGTCATTGCTGATAAGACCAATCTTATAGTGTATGGAACTGTAAGAATCCCAAGGTGTATATTGACCAGTGAAGGTAGGCTTGTGGTAGACCGTGGTAGAAAACCCCCTGGCAGATTTCTCAACTAGTATGTCAAGGAAGGGGAGTTAATTTGACTGCTCCATTTCATAGGTGAATTTGAGTGCAGGATGGAGCCCATTAAGACATGTAAGTAAATGATACATTTGGTATATTTAAATCCACAGCTGCATGTAACAATTTCTTGACATGTCTTAAAAGGCTTCATCCTGTGCTCAAATTCAACTAATCAGCACTCTCTTCACATACAGTATAAATTGTTGTTTTTCCCCTTATATTGGTATTTTTGCGAGTGCCCTGATGAGTACAAGACGAAAAGCTGAAGCATGTCTCTTTTTTCAGCAATACTCAAGTTCTGTGGTATCAAATGACTATTTGTATACATGTTAAGTTCAAAGATGTAGAGGCAAATGAATGTTAGCATGAGAAAAGCCTGAACAGATGGAGAAATGCCAAGTCAAAATGAGATAGTTTGTATAGCTTGGATGCTGGCTTCTTGATTATGCAGACAATTAATTGTTTGAAAATTCATTGAAACAGCCTATAGTTCCCAAACAGCAAAGGGCTTTGCTAAAGACCAAAAATATTTGCTCAGAACTTAGGAAGCAATTCACTGGTGGAGACTTTAGATTTCTGCTCTAATTAACTTCATAATTGCGTTGTAATGTTTAGTGAAGTGGAAATGTATTTTATTCAATTACCACGTGATTCTAAATATCACAGAACATGCTATTTGAACACGTGAGCCAAGTTTTCCAGACTTTGATAATTTCAGCAAAAGCATAGGTATGAGTAAACAATGCTGCCATATGGTTCAAAAATTTAAACAGACCATTTGGCTGTGTCGAGGATTGATGTGAGAATTCTCTTTTCTCCAACAATGTATTAATGAGCATTAGTGACAAGTGAGTAAATTGTCTGTATGTTTTTCCCTTGTTAAGAACCAGTCGAGGTTGTTAATGAGGAACTCGCGTAGTTTTATACAGCTATGCAATCAAATAGGAAAGTGCATATTTTACTCCCGAGACCTGGAGTTTAATGAGATGGAAGGATAATATTCCTTGCCATGCTTGGCAGTGGGGTGGCAGAGAGAATAATTACTTTATTTTGCGGCCAATATTTGCAACTGCAGTAACCACTCACTTGAGAGTGATAAACAGAGAAGTGTCTGAATCTTCTTCAGGAATAAATTTGGTGTAAACGCCAGAATGTTGTAATGGATAATCTGGGAGCCACAATGCTTTTTTTAATTATTTCAAAATATAAGGCATTGAAAATTAAACCAGTTTTACATTTATAATAAATCAGTTTTAGAGGCTCCTCACTATGTTATGTGTTTTTAAATTAATACTTTTAAGATATTCTTACTGATTTTCAGATCCTCCACTAATCTTCTGTAAAAGGCCTGTTGTGCAAATGAAGACATGCTAGCTGGTTAATATGAAAAAAGCATTTCAAGGAATTTTTAGTTGGAAGATAGTCAGACTCTTTTCATTGAGATAAAAAGTTCAATGGAATAATTACTTATGAGATTTGTCTTGTACAATTACACCAATTTTATAATGAGGTGTCAGCTGTGGCTCAGTTCATAGCACCCTCGCCTTTGAATCAGAAGGTTGTGGGTTCATGTCCCACTCCCGGAAACCAAGAACTGTGAATGTACTCGAAAGAGTTACAATCTGTGACTGTTGATAACTCGAAAGAGTTACACCAATTTTATTTACGGGGATTAAAGGCCATGCTTTGATAAACAGAAACATCAAGATTTTATTCATTCTGTACTGCCATCTCAGAGAAAACTAGGCATGTAGAAGTTCCTAAAGTGATTATATGTATGTAGGGCCTCATTGATAACTTGAGCTGCTCTATTTTGCACAACTATAGAAGGGTACAGTGCAGAAGGAGGCCATTCACCCCTTCGTATCTGTCTCATTGTTTCTCACAATACTGTTGTGTGTTTTTGTCCTTGTTAAATCACATTTCTAAGAAGAGCATATTTTAAAATTGTCACTTCAGAGGAAATTCACAATGTCGCCAGAGGAAAGTTCAAAGTATGGGTATTCCCACAATATCTCTGAGCAACAGTTTGAAAACTTTAAATATGGGAGCAAAGGAGAACTGATAGTGGGGCAGAAGGAGTACAGGGGCAGAAATCTTTGCTCGGCGGGTGGGTGCATGCCTGACCTGCTCGAGCGTGAAATGACGCGCGTTGACGTTAGTCAAGCATGCCGATGCCAATGCGCAGTCGCACGATAGTTCAGCCAGCGGGTACGTGCCGGAGTAGGCAGTGCGCCTGCCAACAATTAAAAGGCCTGTTAACGCCGTTAAATAATCAATTAACTTAAATTTTTCACTGTCCGTCCAACCTAACGATTGGCGGGCAGGCGAAAAGGCCAAGCGGCCTTTGCATTTTTTTGGAAACCTCATCCATGGGCAGGATGAGGTTTCCAAAAGCGAATAAAAATAAAATAAAAGTTTTAAAATTGAATTAATAACATGTCCCTGCTCATGTGACAGTCACATGAGGGGACATGATTCATTATAATTTTATTTTCGTTATTTTCTTTTTTTAGCAATGTTTCGTCTCGATTATGAAGCACTCATCGCGCGAATGCACGAAGTTTGCGCTTGGCCCGCTCGCCATCCTCCCCTCTCCCCTGCACAGGCAGTGCTCAGTGCTGCCACTCACGTTTCACACTGGGCGGGCCTTAGTTGGCCCTCCAGTGTGAAATCACGGTTCAGTCCCAATCCTGAGCGGCAGTCGGCTTCCCGGCCACCCCCGCCCACCTTCCCAATCGCCCCTGCCCACCCCCGCCGAGCCTGCCTGCCAAGGGCAAAATTTTGCCCTAGGTATTTGTAACATTTAATTATTTTCATGCAATTCAAATTACCTTGCTCTTTTAAAAGTTTGGTTAAGCACAGTTGTTTTGAATAGTTTTAATCTTGGGATGCAGGTTGATGGATTTGCTTTGTTCTGCAATGAATCTATGTTACATAGGCTTACATAGAATATATGGCACAGAAACATGTCTACCAGTACATGCTGGTGTTTTTGCTCCACTCGGGCCACCACCCATCTTTCCTCTTCCAAAGCTATCATCATAACCATCTATTCTCTTCTCCCTCAAATACTTTTCTAGTTTCTCCTTAAATACATCTACATTTTTCACTTCAATCACTCCCTGTGCTAGTAAGTTCCACATTCTTACCATTCTTCTTAGCAAGTTTCTTGTGAATTCCCTTTTGGATTTCTTGGTGACTATTTTATATTGATGGCCTCTAGTTATGCTCTTCCCCACAAGAAGAAACATTCTCTCTCTATCCTCCCCATCAAAATCTTCCATAATTTTAAAGGCCTTTATCAGATCATCCCTCAGCCTCCTTTTTTCAACAGGGAAAAGACCCAGCCTGTCTAACCTTTCTTGCCATGTATACTCAAGCATATCTGGTATCATCCTTGTAAGTCTTTTCTATACCCTCTCAAGTGCCTCTATATCTTTTTTGCAATTTGGCAGCCAGAACACCATACTCTACATGGATACAGGTTTGGCATAACTTCCTTTCTTTTCAACTCTGTCCTATTGTGTTTTGTACCTCGGACATATGTAGTGATGACATACACCAGGTTCTATGTGTGAATAGGAGTTTTATTCGATGCATTTAAAATGTCCGTTTTCTCATGCTTACTGTTTGTTTCCAGTTTCCCTAACAGACCCAGGGGCTTGACTCACAGCACAGTGAGCTGTAAACCGACACACACAATCAAACACCAAACAATTAAATTCCCCCTATTAAAACTAAAGTACTTTAGAAAAAAATAACCCGTCCTAGACAACACGTATACGTACATCAAGCCATATCAGAGTGTCCCTTTTCTTTAAGCGCAGAAATAGGCTTTGAGATATGAAGGTCACTGATGGCGGTGCAGAGCTCTATGAACTTAAGCTTGTGGTTTCATGTGATCACCTCGATGAGGTGGATGATCAACATAATGGTCATTTATTGGAAAAGAAAACATATCCTCATAATTGCTGTTCTCAAAATCTCCTGATCTGCTCACTATAGAGCGTCTCACATTTCCCAAAGCTTATTGACAGGTTTACCCTCATAAGTCTCCTGCTTTGGCTACGTAGAACATGAACCTGACTTGAGTGATGTTTTTGTAGTGCACAGGAACTGTAATCATTCAAAAAACCAGAATAATCAAAGCTTGAAGAGTATCTGTTGCAGGGATGAAAGAAAGTTGTAAAAACTAATCATGGTAGAGTTTGTCACTCTATATAGGTACTTTCATGCCAACATCGATGAGAAGCAACATTGAAATGCCTGTAATCTTGACTGAGTATTCCTTAAAAAGATCTAGTGCGTTACCATCTGTGCAGTTATACATATGCCGTATTTCACTCTTGAGAATAGATTCCTCCACTTGTCGAACTGATGAATTCTTCTTCGATCTGCAGTCCTTTGTGAAGCGATTCATCTTTGAGCATGAGTTACACTTTTCCTCTCAAGCTGGACATGGTGTTGTGAATCATGGATACCTCCACAAGTTGGGTACCTTTTTAAGGGTTTCTGACCTTGGTGGGGCAAATATTCATGAGGCTGCTGAGGTGTCTTTGTCTGTTTGGACAAGCTCTTCTGCAACCCTAAGACTGAGGTTGTATTTCTTTGTAACATCTTTGAAACAGACATGGCAGATATGATTTGCACTGCCAGTGTTGTGGCTTTATCAAAGTTAAATAATTATCCCTCATGAGGGGACATTTCCCTAATTCATGGAATAGAAGTTTTTTCAATAAGTTGGTCACAGATTAGTTTATTGGTTAGAGTGCCAAATTAACGTGTGGAAGCCAACTGCCACAACACTGCCATGGATTGTTTTATGGACTCACCATTTCCATGAATTTCCTCAGGAAGGATGTGCTGGCCCTGGAGAGGATCCAGAGGAGGTTCACGAGAATGATCCCAGGAATGAAAGGCTTAACATATGAGGAACGTTTGAGGACTCTGGGTCTATACTCGATGGAGTTTAAAAGGATGATGGGGGATCTGATTGAAACTTACAGAATACTGAAAGGCCTGGATAGAGTGGACATGGGGAAGATGTTTCCATTAGTAGGAGAGACTAGGACCCGAGGGCACAGCCTCAGAGTAAAGGGAAGACCTTTTAGAACAGAGATGAGGAGAAACTTCTTTAGCCAGAGAGTGGTGAATCTATGGAATTCATTGCCACAGAAGGCTGTGGAGGCCAGGTCATTGAGTGTATTTAAGACCGAGATAGATAGGTTCTTGATTGGTAAGGGGATCAAAGGTTACGGGGAGAAGGCAGGAGAATGGGGTTGAGAAACTTATCAGCCATGATTGAATGGCAGAGCAGACTCGATGGGCCGAATGGCCTAATTTCTGCTCCAATGTCTTATGGTCTTATGGTCTTATGACACCTCTGAAGGAACGTATATTGTTCGATTGTCACACTTCTCTTTGGCTCAAAGTATTTTTTGGGAGCACTAATCATCATTTCAAATGTAGACGTGTCTTCAGTGAGCTGCTCGAATATGCACTGGCCTTCTGCTCCAAAGCAATGGATGATTTTTGCCTTATGGGTCGCTGCTGCCCACAGACCAGTCAGACTCATTGTGTCCAAGTAGGTCTTGAGCCCCAAAATCCAATGACCCCAATATAGTTAAGTTACAAAAGTTTGAAAGGATTGAACATTTCAGTGGCTTACACACTCAATAAAAAGCATCACATCAAATATACCCACAAGTACAGAGCATGATTAGCTTGTCAAATCTACATCTCTCATCGGCAGGTGGATCTACCAGTGAAGAAAGGGAAGGTGCTGGAGCCGGAAATTTTAAACTATTCTCCATCTTCTTTGGCAAATATTGGGCGGAATTGTCCCAGATTTGCACAAAGTGCGGCAGCGGGCAGGAAAAAGGATGTTTTACCCGTCGGCCGCAATGACGGGTTTACATGCTGTATCGTCACATTCCTAGCTCATCCCGCCTCATTAATAATACATTCCCCTGAAACACACCGGATCGCTGGTGGGGCAGCCTCTGATTTGCCAGCCCCGTCGTCACCTCAGGCCTTCAATAATTCGGGTGCCACACTTAAAGGACGCCCTGCAAAGAGCTAGCTTTCTCTAAGGGATCGAAAGCTGCTGCAAAGTCATGGCTGCCAAAGGGAGGAAACATGCTGCCTCAAAATTTAGCTATGTCTCCTTCGGGCATCTACTGGATGCAATGGAGGCCCACCGTAAAGTCCTCTATCCTTGCTCTGGGTGAAGACCAGCAAGCAAAGTCACCGATCCAGCAAGGGAGGTGGTGGCAGCGGTGGTCAGTGCTAACACCCTCCAGAGGAGGACAGCCACCCTGTGCCAAAAGAGGATGAATGATCTCCTCCATTCCACCAGGGTAAGCCACTCTTCTCATCACTCTCAACTCACACACTCACAAACCCATCACACACCCACAGGGATCTCACTCACGGCCAGTTCAAGGGACATCTCCATTCACTCCCTCCCACACACCTTCACCTGCCTTGTGGATTGTGTTCTCATCCCATCCATGGCACCACTCAGCACCCACATCTGCTAGGCATCCATCTCATTTGGCCTGGCAGGCGTCCTGCTTACACTCTCCCCACCGATATTCATGCATGACAAGCTGGTACGCAGCAAAAAGGAGAGATCGCAGACTGGTGGAGATAAGTCAGACATCAAGGTCCTCACAGACTTTGAAAACAGAGCCATCTAGCTGGCTGGCGATGATCTGGACCTTTCTTGTGCTGACAGTGAGGTCAGCGCTGCTCAACCAAGTGAGGATCAAGCAGTGTAACATCCATCAGATGTTAACAACAACAAAAACCAACAACAACATCATGTTGTGAGTGAGTTCCTCTGTTCTGCAGTCCCCTGCCATGCACTAATTATTGTTCCTTGCTTTTGCAGGCACATCTGGGAAGCAGCTGAGGGAATCCACAACCTGGCCTTTGACTCAAGCCCCAAAAACACCTCAGAAGAAGAATCTAATGACACCCTCATTGAAGACATGACACAGCACTCACCCACACACTCCACCAGTGTGGAGACACACACCTTTGTGGGACCTAGTTCTACAGCAGCCTCGGGGTCACAATCTTGTGAGCACATTGCACCGTCTGATCCACAGCAAGTGGCGGCAGGGACATCCCAGGTTTCTGGCACTCAGAGGCCGGAGGTCAGAAATCTGCTGAGTCCGAGTCAGATGAGGAGCCTCTGGACTTGGTCATACCTCAGTTGCTGGAACTGCAAAGGCAAGCTCAGGAATACCAGGAAGGGATGTCCGCTGCACTCCTCAGATTGCAAGGCATGATGGGGGAGTCCATCTGCCTTCAGGCTGAGTTGATAATGCTGGCATTACTACGCACCGAGGTCAACACTGGCAGGATGGCGGCCGCCATGGAGGCCTTGGTCCAGGACATCACTCCTGCACTGCTGCGCGGGCTTAACTCCATCGCTGATGCCATAGTTGGCCTCCAATAGTGTCAACTGGGGTACTTCAGATTCCCCTTCTCCTGAAGGAGTCAGCCAGCGGCCCTCGGGCACCCATAGGGGGTAGGATCAGCAGGTGAACCCCCCCGGGGCCATCCAACCAGGTGACTCTGGGAGCATCCGGCCCATCCGAATCCCCTTCTCCTATGACCCCAGCAGCTCCAGTTCCACAGACCGAGGAGGGTACCGCTGCCACACAGCAGACCCTGAAAGCAGGCCAGCGCCCTCCAAGTCTTGGCCCTCCAAAGGACGCCCGTCAAGGTCCTCACAGATAGGGTGCCTCAGTCAGCAGGCTGCCTCCACCTCCGCTGTGGATGTCCGGGGAGCACCAAAACGTAGCGGCAGGGTTAGGAAACTTAAGAAGATGTATTTTCACAGTATGGGCACAGGTATTAATTGCTTATACTAAATGTTCACTATTGTAAACAAAATCCCAAGAAAGTCTCCTTGCCTATCGTTCCTTGTTCTGATGAGCAATGTTTGTGTCACTCAGATGTGAAACCTTTCTGCACAAGATAAAGGCAGGTGTCTCAGTACAGGGCCTCTTCCCTGTGCTTTGTGCAGCCTTCAGACCAAAGTGATTATCTGGCTTCACACTCACTGGACACATTAGTGATGCCTGCACCTTGACGGTGCTTGTCATTGCTGCAGGTGTCACAGAGTTCCGCCATTCTCTCTGTGTGCTCTCAGTGCCTTTGAGGTGGGGCTGGCCCCCAACCTCTTCAGCATCTGTGACCAGTAACGCTGTGCTCCTGAAGGGGTCAGGTGCTGAAGGCAGACGAAGGATCAGGTGCATTTAAAGTTTCACGGTTCCGTCTCCATGATATGACCCTGATCACAGAGCGCTAACGAGCTGCCCTCGGCCAGACAGGAGTCAGACATTCACAGAGACTATGTGATGACCAATGGAGTGTCCACACTGCATGTCCTCATCATTGTTGTGGAATCTAGTGACTACTGGGGCCTCCACTGCGTCTCCATGACATGAGCCTGAGCACTGAGCGTATGTGCGCTGCCATCAGCCAACAAGAGTCAAACGTTCACAGATGTAAGGTGAGGATGCCAGGACTGTCCTCACTGCATCTCAGCATCATCATCCATGAATTTTATAGGTATGAGGGCCTGCCGAATGCGCCTGCCTCATATGACCAATGCAATGGCCTCATCACCGGCATCCTCACTTTCAAGGACCTCATCATCGTCATCCCCTTTGACGTCCTCCTCATCAGAGGATATGTGCAGCTCCTCCATCTCCTCCTCAGCCAGCTCCCCCACAACCCACCAAAGTCTGTGTCTGAGGCCGACGAGCAGGTGTGATCAGCCACGTCCCCTGTAGGTAGACCTTGTCCCCAAGGAGCCAACACTACAGCCTCTCTGGACTCTGGAAGATGTCAGAGATCTGAGACCTGCTAACGATGTAGGAGTCATGCACGCTCCCTGGGGATCATGCACAGATCTGTAGGTTGTGTTTGTGGTGGTCGCACACCAGCTGAACATTCAGTGTGTGAAAGCCCTTGCAGTTGATGTAGTTGACTGTTTGTTGTCATGGAGATCTAAGTGCCACCTGAATGCAGTCTATGGCACCCTGCACCTATGCAAAACCTGGGATCTGTGAAAATCCCAGTGCCCTTACTTCCTGGCTCTCCTGATCGCGGGTGAAATGCACAAAGTTTTGTGCCTTCGCAAAGATGGCGTCCGTGACCTCCTGGATACACTTGTGCATGGAGGCTTCTGAGGTTCCACACAGGTCACCTGTGGAGCCCTGGATGGAGCTACTGGCATAAAAATTGAGTGGCACAGCCACTTTCATGGCCACTGGCAGTGGATGCCCTCCATGCCCTCATGTCACCAAATCCTACAGCAGGTGGCATGTGTGACCAACCAGTTCCTTAGACAAATGCAGTCTTTGGCGAGACTGGTTTTCAGTCATCTGCAGCAATGACAGGTACGGTCTGCAGACCCTGGGTCTAGCAAGGCACCTACGAGCGACGGCTCACTGTGGATCTTTAGCTGCATGTGCAGCAGGCTCTGCCGCCCCTTCATCTTTAGGAGGTGCTCCTCCCTTTGCTGAGCCAGGCGCCTCCACCCCCCCCTCCTCTTCTTCTTGGTTTCTCTGGTCTCTGTAAGCCATGAAGCATACCGCTAAATCACCAGGCTCCATGACCCTGGTGTTCTCCTGCAGGATCAAAGAGAGAGATGCATGGGTGTACTAAGAACCTCTCTTGGTTAAGTCTGAAGGCCCCTTTACACACGCAGGAGATTGTTGGCCACCACTTGGATGGCCAGTGTGTAGTGCGCTTCATGGCTGTCCGAAACCCCACGCACCTCCGTCCCACTCCACTTGATCGATTGGCAGCAGCTTCAGCCACTGCACTGCATGCTATGCTCTCAGCTCAGGCACAGGCATTTTCTTCACCCACACTGCAAGGCAGCACTGTTAGCTTGAACTATAATGGACACTGGTCCAAGCCTTAATAAAGACATTGCAAGAGGCTGTGTGCGCTCCACCAGTGACTGTGCCAGGATTTGGTGACATGAGGGCATGGAGGGCATCCACTGCCAGTGGCCATGAAAGTGACCGTGCCATTCAATTTTTATGCCAGTAGCTCCTTCCAGGGCTCCACAGGTGACCTGTGTGGAACCTCAGAAGCCTCCATGTACAAGTGTATCCAGGAGGTCACGGACGCCATCTTTGCGAAGGCACAAAACTTTGTGCATTTCACCTGCGATCAGGAGAGCCAGGAAGTAAGGGCACTGGGATTTGCACAGATCTCAGGTTTCGCATAGGTGCAGGGTGCCATAGACTGCATTCAGGTGGCACTTAGATCTCCATGACAACAAACAGTCAACTACATCAACTGCAAGGGCTTTCACACACTGAATGTTCAGCTGGTGTGCGACCACCACAAACACAACCTACAGATCTGTGCATGATCCCCAGGGAGCGTCCATGACTCCTACATCGTTAGCAGGTCTCAGATCTCTGACATCTTCCAGAGTCCAGAGAGGCTGTAGTGTTGGCTCCTTGGGGACAAGGTCTACCTACAGGGGACGTGGCTGATCACACCTGCTCGTCGGCCTCAGACACAGACTTTGGTGGGTTGTGGGGGAGCTGGCTGAGGAGGAGATGGAGGAGCTGCACATATCCTCTGATGAGGAGGACGTCAAAGGGGATGACGATGATGAGGTCCTTGAAAGTGAGGATGCCGGTGATGAGGCCATTGCATTGGTCATATGAGGCAGGCGCGCTCGGGAGGCCCTCCTACCTATAAAATTCATGGATGATGATGTTGAGATGCAGTGAGGACAGTCCTGGCATTCTTACCTTACACCTGTGAACGTTTGACTCTTGTTGGCTGATGGCAGCGCACATACGCTCAGTGCTCAGGCTCATGTCATGGAGACACAGTGGAGGCCCCAGTAGTCACTAGATTCCACAACGATGATGAGGACATGCAGTGTGGACACTCCATTGGTCATCACATAGTCTCTGTGAATGTCTGACTCCTGTCTGGCCGAGGGCAGCTCGTTAGCGCTCTGTGATCAGGGTCATATCATGGAGACGGAACCGTGAAACTTTAAATGCACCTGATCCTTCGTCCGCCTTCAGCACCTGACCCCTTCAGGAGCGCAGCGTTACTGGTCACAGATGCTGAAGAGATGGGGGGCCAGCCCCACCTCAAAGGCACTGAGAGCACCCAGAGAGAATGACAGAACTCTGTGACACCTGCCCACTACATTCTGGCAGCAATGACAAGCACCGTCAAGGTGCAGGCATCACTAATGTGTCCAGTGAGTGTGAAGCCAGATAATCACTTTGGTCTGAAGGCTGCACAAAGCACAGGGAAGAGGCCCTGTACTGAGACACCTGCCTTTATCTTGTGCAGAAAGGTTTCACATCTGAGTGACACAAACATTGCTCATCAGAACAAGGAACGATAGGCAAGGAGACTTTCTTGCGATTGTACAACTTGCCAAGTTGGCCAAGTCCTTTGCTGCCCCCTAAAAAGCACATTAATTTGCAGTCTGCGCCTGAGAAGTGAAAAGTTCTGGAGCATTTGGTGGTACTTTCATGCTTTTGCATTGCTTGAGTGGACAGAAAAGCTTCAGAGGCCCAACTCCAAGCATGTCAATGGAGCTGCAGCTAAACGGTCTCATCTGCGGAAGAATGTTCACTTTTGACAAACTTTTCCAAGTGGCCACTTCCCTCAACCCCCCTCCCCCTGGCATGTGCTTGAGTATTTGCTTCAGTATGTCTATGTTGCCCCCACCTCCAACACTACCATATCCCCCAGGTCTGACCTGCACTGGAGCCCATGCCCCAGCAGCGCATTGGAAGCTAGCCAGGAAAAAACAATTTGCCTGTTCCTCCCTACGAATGCACAGTGCCTCTTCCTTGATGTCCGGTGGACGATGTTCGCAAGTGCTGCGCAAGGTTGTATGCACTAACGTCCGAGTTCCCCTCAAAGTTCAGGTCCCCTGTTGCACGCCCTTTAAAGGCAGTCGTGGAGTACGCCATCCTGAAGTCACGCCAACGTGGGCAGTAAATTTGATGTGGGGGCATGATTCCAGTGAGCGGGGCTTATCCAGTGTATATGTAAATTAAAATCACCCATTATTACTGTATTACCCATGTTACATGCAGCTCTAATTTTGTGATTTATACCATGCCCAACATTACCACTACAGTTTGGTGACCGATAAACAACTCCCACCAATGCTTGCTCTCCAATGCCATTTCTTAGCTCTACTCAAACTGATCCTACATCTTGATCCTTTGATCTAAGATCCTATCCCACTAATGTACTGATCTTGTCCCTTTTTAACAGCACTATCCCACTTCCTTTTCCCCTCTGCCTTTCCTCCCTAAATGACAAATATTCTTGAATATTCAGTTTCCAGTCTTGGTCACCCTGTAACCACATCTCTGTGATGGCAATTAAATAATATACATTTATCTCTATTTGCACCTTCACATCATCTACATTGTTGCGAATGCTGTGTGGATTCAGATAGAGTGTCCTTAACTTTGTCTTTTAAACATTATTCCACATTCTGATCCTATTTGATGCTTGCCTTTGTTTTGTTTGCCTTCTAATTTCGCTTGCTACTTCAAGTTACCACTTTTGCTTCCCTCCAACCCGAGCTCCCTCTCAGGTACCCAATCCCCTGCCAATCTAGTTTAAACTCTCCCCAACAGCACTAGCAAACCTCCCTGCAAGGATGTTAGTCCCAGTCCTGCTAACTTGCAACCCGTCCATATTGTATAGGTCCCACCTGCTCCAGAACCAGTCCCAATGCCTCAGAAATCGGATGCCCTCCCTCGTATACCAATTCCCCAGCCACGTTTTCAAATGCTTAGTCCTCCTATTCCTATGCTCACTAACCCTTGGCACTGGGAGTAATTCTGAGATTACTGCTTTTGAGGTCCAGGTTTTTAATTTCTTTCCCAACTCCCGAAAATCTGTTTTCAAGATCTCTTCCCTCTCCCTGCCTATGCCATTGGTACCAATTTGGATGATGTCCTCCTATCCCCTGGAAGAATATCCTGCAGCCACTCTCTGTGACAGCCTTGACCCTGGCATCAGAGAAACAACGCATCATCTTGGAGTCACGCTTTTGGCCACAGAAACACCTGTCTGTTCCCCTAACTAATGAATCTCCTATCACTATTGCCTTTCCAGTATTCTTTTCCCCTTCCTGTGCAGGTGAGTCACCTGTGGTGCCACAGACTTGGGGCTTGCTGCACTCCCCTGAGGAACCATTGCCCTCACCAGTATTCAAAATGGAAAATCGGTTAGCAAGTGAGATCGATTCAATGGACGCCTGCAATACCTGCCTAGTTCTCTTAGACTGCCTGGTGGTCACACATTTCCTCTCTGCCAGTACGCTCCTAACCTGTGGTGTGACCACCTACCTAAACGCGTTATCCATGTAGGTCTCTGCCTCACAGAAGTAACACAATGACTACAACAGTCACTTGAGTTCCAAAACCAAGAACTCAGGCTTTTATAGTCAGTGACCCTTCCTGCAGATGTATTTGTGTAGGACACATGGTGCATCCACAACCTCCCACATACCACAGGAGGCACATTCCAGTCAGTATCACAGTATTACAGTATCTTTGCTATGCAGAAGGAGGCCATTCAGTCCATCGAGTCTGCACTGGCTCTCTGAAAGAGCATTCCACCTAGTCCCACTCTCTTGCCCTTTCCCCGTAGCCTTGCACATTCTCTCTTTTCGGGTAGCAATCCAATTCCCTTTTGAATACCTCGGTCGAACCTACCTCCACTACCCTTTCAGGAAGTTTGTTCCAGACTCCAACAACCCTCTGGGTGAAAAAATTTTTCCTCACATCACATTTATTCCTTTTGCCAATTATTTTGAATCTGTCCCCTTTAGTTCTTGATGTTCTCTTGAGTGGGAACAGTTTCTCACTATTTACTCTGTTCATACCCCTCAGGTTCTTGAATACCACTATCAAGTCTCCTCTCAGCCTTCTTTTCTCCAAGGAAAACAGTCCCAACCTCTCCAATCTATCCTCATAGCTAGTGTTCTTCATCCCAAGAATCATTTTTGTGAATCTCCTCTGTACTCACTCCAATGCCTTCACATCCTCCCTCAAATATGGCACCCAGGAATGGACACAGTACTCCAGATGAGGCCTAGCTAGCTGAGCTGCCATATCTTAACTTTATAAACTATTTATTATAAATAGAATAACTTACCAGTTACTCACCAATCAACTTCTTCCATTACATTAATGTGATAACCAAATATTAGAGGATGAAAAATGTAGAAAAATAAGGGACTTCCCCACTTCACTGAACTCCTTCACTCACCAAACTCTTAGCTTCTCACTTAGTTCAAGCCACACTCTATGCAAGTCACACTCAGAGCCCCGTATTTATATTATCTGAAACTCAAAAGTGTCAGCTCTGCTGCAGTTACAGAAACCACATTGGACTAGCAAGCTAATTACCTGCCTAAAGCTGTAAAACACTTAGTTTACCTACACAGTAAATTGCAGTTAAATGCTAATTGCAGACAAGGCTAGATTTTTAGAAAGAGATTGACACCCAAGATTCCATTAAGATTCCCTCACATACCAAACTCCTAGCTTCTCACTCAGTTCAAGTTGCATACTTATGCTTTTATTCAATGCTTTTAAAATGTCTGATTTCTCATGCTTACAGCTTAGTTTTTAATTCTCTGTTACCAAACCCACATGCTTGGCTCACAGCACACAGCATAGTGAGTAGCCAACAGACACACTTAATCAAACATCACACAATTGAATACAGCATGTCCCTTTAGAAATAAAGCCTAGTGCTTGGTTTGCTTTTTTTATGGCCTTGTTAATCTATAGCGCAACTTTTAGTGATTCGTGTACTCGTACTCCCAGATCCCAACCTAGACCTGCAATTTTCAAATAATAAGTGACCTCCCTTTTCTTCCTACCAAAATGTACTACCTCACGGTTATCTGTGTAGAACTTCATTTTCTAATTATTTTCCCATTCTGAAAATTTATTGTCCTCCTGTTATTTGTTGCAGTCCTTCTCAGTATTGACTATCCCCAATTTGGTATTGTCTGCAAATGTAGATATCATGTTTTTGATTACAAAGTCCAAATTATTAACATAAATTCTGAACAGAAGTGGTCCCAGCAATTGTGGAATACCACTTTCCACGTTCTGCCACTCTGAATAACTACTCTTTGCTCCCATTCTTTGGTTTCTGTCATGAAGTCAACTGGCAATCCATTCTGCCACTTGCTCCCTAACTCCACATTCTATAACCTTATTCATTAGTCTATTATGGCGCATTATTAAAAGCCTTTTGAAAATCCAGATAAACCGCATCTACTTCATTACCGCAACCTGCTCACTCTGTTACTTCCTCAAAAAATTCAATAAGGTTTGTTAAGCAAGAATTTGCCTTCTATATTCCATCTATGGGGCCTGTAAGTACTTGATGTTAACACTAGAGCAGGGTGTTTCCTTGTTCATTACTTGTAGCGGCATCATAAATGTTGCTTTTATCAATCTCCTTTATCAATTCCTAAAAATAGCGCAGAGTAGATCTTCTGCCTGGATATGCGACTACAATGCACACAAAAAAAATCCTTGTTTTTAGAAAGAAAAACTTATTCAGTACCCTTAAGGACAGTGATCTCTCCTGATTTGATCTTTTACTAACGTGATTGATGAGAGACTTCCCTCACTACACTGCTGTCAGGCATAATCTTCCTATTTTATCTCCTTATCGAAAGAAATATTGGCTAGTCATGACTAGAGAAAATTCTATCGGTGTTTTTGATTTCCTTTATTGACCACACTGACTGCACTGATGGAAGACACCTTTGAAGTGATGTATTTGGAGCTGAACCTAACAACTGATGCTAAATTCAACCTCATGCTTTGTCCTTTGGTTCCTTCCCCCAGCTTTGTTGGTGAATAAGTGTTTCTGCTTGGGAATCAAAGCAAGCCTGTCTTGACTGAGCACACTGACGCTTCTGTTATTGTTATTCATTGAAGACAGTTTTGACTCTTGAGTGAGCAGCCTTTGAAAATCCACAAGTTATTGAAATGCTACCTATTTGTAGAGGGCAGCTGCTGAAAGTTGACAGAAACCTAAAGTGACAGACAGCATTTTTTTGTTAGATTGCACCGTCAGCTGGCTTTTTCAACAAGATTCTCAAATAATATTGTCATTATCAAGGAGTGATGAACAATAGCAAGCAATTTTGGAGGGCCATAAATACCACATTCAATGGATACACAATAGAAGAAAGACTTTTATTTATCTAACCATACAATCTTTTTCTCAAATCCTCTTGCTACATTGCAAGTGAATCCCAGTCCTATGATCTTCCTATAGGTTACCACGTCAGCAGCAGAGCTTCATTATGCCTCAAGCACTTTTGTTCCACGGATTTTATTTTTATAATTAATGTGAATTTAAAATAGAGGTCGGTACCATTAATACAAAAACAAAATATGGCACCTCCTCTAGATTCACCTCTTAAGTCTTTACTTGTCCCATTAGCACTCCCTTCAGCCATGCACCATTTGTCATTTATTCTCTCCTGCCCTCCACCCTATCACAGGCCTTGTCCTTTGTTCTTTTTCCAACTCTCCCCCTTTCACTTGCGGAAACCTATTACATTTCTAACTGCTCTCAACTCTGATGAAAGGTCACACACCTGAACCGTTACAAGTTAGTTCGTTGGATGGTGTGCCAAATTTATCTGTGGAAGCCAATTGCCACAATGCTCTCACGTTTTGTTAATTGGACTCACCCTTTCCCTGGCACCGCTGGTGGAATGTATATTGTTTTATCATCACACTTTTCTTTGGACCAAAGTATTTTTCAAGAGCACTTACCACTGTATCAAGAGTAGACGTGTTTTCTGTGAGCTTCTCGAATATTCTCTAGCCTTCTGCTCCGAGACAATGTACGAGTATCACCTTCTTGCAGATTGCTGCTACATGCAGACTGTCCATCCCTATAGCAATCAAGTAGGCCTTGAACCCTAAAATCCATCGATCCCACAGCATGTGTGGATTTTCCAGCAAAGAAATGGTGTTGGGTCAGGTAAATTTAAGCTTTTCTCAACCATCCTCATTGTGAATTTGTTGTATATTTTATATCTCAGATCTATACACAGATGACACTAGTTTCTATGGGTAGAATTTTCTGTGTAGTCATCAGCGTCAGGCAGCACCATGTCGCTTTTAGGGGGGGCTCAGAGGCAGGTCTCTACCTACCAGACCAGCCATAAGTGGGTGGCTTTTCAATGACTGCAAGGCTAGGGCTTGCTTGGGGAAGGGGGAGAAGTGGCCTCAGGCAAGGGAAAAGGCTGCAGGGCGAGGGCCATACTAGGGAAGCAGGGTATCCCAGGCTGTTTGTGGGGGCACAAGTTGATCTGTGCAAGTTACCTGAAGATGGTGAGGGCTGAGGAGGCAGTCTCCAGAGGAGATGAGACCAGATGGTGATGTGAGGCTGTGTGTGAGAGGGTGAGCGGTGATGCCCCTTGAGCTGGCAGTGAGTGAGATGCCAGTCAATGTGTGATGGGCTTGAGTGTGTGGGTTTAGAGTGATGAGATGGTTGCCTTACCCTGGTGGCATGGGTGAGATCATTCGTCCTCTATCTGCATTGGAGGACCAACCTCTTCTGTGCAGCATTGGCACTGATCACCACTGCCATCACCTGCAAAGCCAGAGTGGTGAGGTTGCTGGACTTCCTTAGGCCAGAGTGGGGAATGGAGGACATCAATAAGGGCTTCCATGTGTCTAAAAGGCATTCCAGAGATGCATCACTGAATCAGGAGGCTGTAGTCCATTGCTCTGAAGAAGAATCATACAGACTCAAAACATTAACTCTGTCTTTCTCTCCACAGATGCTGTCAGACCTGCTGAGTTTTTCCAGCATTTTCTGTTTTTGTGTCAAATTTCCTGCATCCGCAGTATTTTGCTTTTATCTACCAAGTCTTTATCCAATGTATTTTAAGTGAGTATGGTTTACCTTACATTGTTATTACTATCATGCATTTACATTGTCATTACTACATTAACACTACCCTACCTCCCTCCTTCAAGTCCTTGAATTCAAAGGTTCAGGTGATCTGGAGGCTTATTAACCCTTCCCTATCTTGTTTGCACTAGTGTCAGTGGAGTGGTAGCTGGTTCTTCCTGTAGGTTTGGCGGTTGATCTGGCATCTAATATCTCCATTGCACAGTGGGGCAGGCCGCCGAGGGTGACTCCTTGTGTTTCTCCTGACTGTGCACTCTGTGGAGCCAACCAGGTAGGAGTGAGGTTTGTCCTCATTTTTCCTAATAACCGTGCCTACTCTCTCTCTCTCTCTCTCTCTCGAGGTTTTTAATCCAGTACTTGACACCTTTTTGTAATTGTGGCAAGTGTCTGGTGCAGTACCTTCTGTTATAGGTGGAAGCTTGTTTCTGCTCCTAAGACTGCTCTCTTGCCTGGATGTCCTGGTAATCCTTGGTTATGAACACTGGTATGAGTTTTCTTGGCAGGATTGGAAGTTGTGTGCCCATCAGGGGTTTGGATGGGGAAAGGCCATCATTGTAAAGGGGTTGATCTATTTGTAAACAGTGCTGTGGGGAAGTCCTTGTTCTTTTTTATGAGGGCTTTTACTGTACGGGACCCTTCTTATTTGACTGTGGGTATCTCGGGTAGCTGGTGCAGTGCTGGAACCCAGATGTGGTGGCAAGGTGCACAAAGTGCTCATTTGAAAATTGTGGGTTGGACACGATCTGGTCCAGGATGCCATGACTAGCAAACATCTCTTTTAGTGCCTTAATCACTGCCTCTGTGGTAGTCGTATATAGTTGCTTCACCTCAATCCATCTGGAGAAGTAGTCCACCACTATAAAGAACGATTTGTTGTTGAAGACGAACAGGTCAACGCTCAGCCTCTCCCATGGCCTGGTTGGGAAATACGTGGAGATGAGGGGCAATGCACAAACCTGGCAATTTATAATGGCGTCATCAATCGCCTTTGAAATGTCTGACCACCAGACAGCAGATTGTCACGTGCTCTGCGCTTGGTGATGCCCAAGTGGCCCTAGTGCATTTTTCAAGGATCTCTGGCTGCAGGGAAACTGGGATAATCAGTCACTCATCGTAGACCAGCAAGTCATCTATAATCGTTAAGTGTTTTTGTTGTTTGAACCAAGTTTTCATGGTCCCTCAGTTTGGTCTCTACTGAGACCATCCTTGTTGACAGTATCTGCAGATGTGGGCGCACTCTTCATCGTGCATTTGTTCCTGGCGGATCTGTTGGAGTTTATTTGTGTTCTCTGGTAGGTGTCTTCTTGTCAATTGGGGGTAAGCTTCCAGTTGTCTGATGAGATTGACATCCTGTTTTGTCGGGAGGCCTATGTAGCCCTTGAAAGTTTATCTGCTGTTGTCTGGTTTTTATCTTGGATGTATACCTGTCAAATATTTAACCCATTTGATTCAGTTAATGAAAGGTTTAATTCAGCTAAAAAAACAGCTAAAAATCCTTTGTGACAAGTAGAAAGTCACAGGCATTAATTTCACACACATATTCAGAGACAAAGGCCTTGAGAAGAGGCTTTCCCAGACAGGGATACAGGTGATAATGCTGCAGCTGTGTTTAAGAAAAGCATGTTTTTTGATCCTCAAGAAACAAAGACAGAACTTGAACAGTAAGACAATGGTTAGGTTATTCTAAAGGGAGCAGATTTTCTTTAAATTAGAGACTTCGGTAAACAAGTCAGTCAACTTTGCCCGACCATCAATGAGTTGAGGCCTTAGATAGGTTTCCTCATAGCTGAGACAAGACAACAGAAACTGTGCTCTACACTTTTGATTGTGAGTATAAACAAATTGTTTGTTTGAATATCCTGTGTGTATTTCTAAGTGCTTTTGACTCTTTCATTTACTTTTAAAGAATTTTGTACTTTGTATTTATATTTAGATGGTCATGAAATAATTGATCCTTGTGTCCCTGGGTGACAAATTAGCAGTCTGTGGAGATTGTAATATTTAAGGTACAGGATATTCCAATGCTTGTTACATTTATTCCTGCCTAGTAACAAGGGTGGAATCCCATGGGAGTGTTTCAATTGGTCAACAGATCAGTTCAATGGTCAATGAACAGCTCTTCTGTTGGGTAGTCAGTTCAATTTCATGGAGTCAG
Source organism: Cetorhinus maximus (assembly GCF_964194155.1). Taxonomy (NCBI): domain Eukaryota; kingdom Metazoa; phylum Chordata; class Chondrichthyes; order Lamniformes; family Cetorhinidae; genus Cetorhinus; species Cetorhinus maximus. The sequence continues at coordinate 108,297,946 of NC_135888.1, forward strand.
TCAGAAATGTCTCAGGCATGGCTCGGGGCAAGCCCGGGAATCAAAGAGGGCTCTGCGGAAGCCACAGTAATTGAGGAGGGCTCAATGAAAGCCCTGGGAGTCGTATCTAGCTGGATACAGCCGTGAGACAGGAGTTTGGAGTTACTCACGGGCAGTACCAGCTCAGTGAAGCTAGCTGTCTAGCAAAGAGCTGAAACTATGCCAATAAGTAGAGGCTGAAGTGCAGATTTGGGAATCCAAGGAGAAGGAATCTTGGAAGGTGAGATTGAAACCCTCTGGTGGGCCATTGTAAAAGCCATCTGAATGGGAGCAAATTTTGGAGAGAATTCCAAGGAGAGATCTTCAAAGGTGGAGATTGGGAACCCTCGTGAGAAAGACAAAGGCCTGAATTTTCCCGTCGGTGATTTGGGGGCGGGGCCCGCTCGCTGACGGGAAAATGACATGGGATGACATCAGGAGGAACCCCCGACGTCATCCCGGTCCCTTTAAATTTTTAGGAAGGCGTGCGGACAGCGAAATCAGCTGTCCGCCCGCCGCTGAGCCGGTGGGGCCCGCACGCCATCCGAGGGCAACATTTTGCCCAAAGTTTCAGTGAGATTGGCAGACTCAGTGGGACTAACATCTGGGGTGATTTGTTGAGAAATATATGGAATCTGTTTTGTTTGCATTTGTTATTTATTCTGCAGTGTAGTGTGTTCATCTGTTAACTCATATGTACCTCGTACTTATGCTGAATGTTAGAGTATAAGATAGATATTGTAAATTATTTTATCTTTCTGACCCTGTGTAGTAAAGTTTATTTTTGTTTGTCCAAAACCTGTGGAATCTTGTAGCTTTATTCCAAAAGCAGGTGTCTTGAATCTCAACATTATCTACTTTACACAAAATGTTATCGGCCCCTAATCAGATCTCCCCCACATCCTGGGATCTGGCCGAGGATCATAACATAAATTGGGGACCTTGGATCCACAGACAAATGCGAGTGCTGATACTTGGTTGAGATTAGGGGGCTGAATCTTCTGGTCGGCGAGTGGGGGGAGGGGGCTTGGCTTGCTCGCCGACAGGTAAAATGACGTGGGGTGACGTTGGGCGGGCGTCCCGATGTCGCCCCGCATCATTTACATTTTCAGGTCGGCGCGCGCAGAGCCGAGTCGGTTGCGTGCCCTCCGACCTGTCAACGGCCACTCAAGGCCATTAATAATGTAATTGAATCAATCAATGGACCTGCTCGTTAAACCTTAAGAGTGGCAGACAAGCCGGGAGCCCAGGCAGCCTTCCGAAAAAACATGAAACCTCATCCACAGGCGGGATGAGGTTTCATGGGGGTATTAAAATTTGTATTAAATGTATAAATAAAAGAAATTGACATGTCCCAGCTCATGCGACAGTGGCACATGAGGGGCCATGTCAGTAGTTTTTAAAAAAATCTTTATTCAACGTTTCAAACCTGAGCTGATCTCTCTGGGGCAGCACTTTGCCTCAGGGGGATCTGTGCATTCTTTCGCGCACATGCACGGAAGAGCGCACTCTCAGCTCAGGGAATCCCCCCTGCCCGCACAGGGAGTGCATGGCGCTTCCTGGCGGACGTCAATTGGCCCGCCCACGTAAAATGGCGGCGTGCCCCCAACCAGGGGTGCCGATCCGGATCCTGCCCGCCCGCGCCCGCTCCCGCACATCCCCCCTGACGGGGGGAAAATGTTGCCCAGGGTTTATAAGATTTCCACAGTGAATTTTACTGTACTGATTGAAAAGCAGAATGGCATTGTCAATTGCTAAGACATTTCTGAAGAGGGAAGATTTATCCCTGAATAATTTGCAACAATTAACCAAGGGTAGGTTAATTGCATTAGCAGAAAAGTTAGATTTAGAATTAAAAGCAGAAATAATTAAGGTAATAGCACAGCATCTGGGATTGGAAGAAGCAAAAGTGAATCCAGATATCTTAAGACCAAGTCAATAGCTAGCATAGCTGACTTAAGCCTTCATGATGATTTAAAATCTCTTTTAGTTGAGAATTTAAACTGTCAATAAGTTCAATTGAATAAATTTACTTTGGCGGGGGGTAAAGATAGCAGGACCTAACATACTATCTCTTAGGCAAACTTCATGAGATGCAGATGAAACATCTGGATTCTGGGAGACATCTTTGCTAGCTCATTCTCAGCTAGCTAACAGGGAGGTGATGGCATAGTGGTATTGTCACTGGGTTGGTAATCTAGGGACCCGGGTTCAAATCCCACCATGGCAGATGGTGGAATTTGATTTCAATAAAAATTGAATGATTATCCTAAAAACCCATCTGGTTCACTAATGTCCTTTAGGGAATGTTTGTTCAAAACCTGTGCAATCTTGCAGCTTTATTCCAAAAGCAGGTGTCTTGAATCTCTACTTCACACAAAATGTTATTGGCCCCTAAATGGATCTCCCCCACATCTTGTGACTTGGCCAAGGATCATAACATAAATTGGGGATCTTGGATCCATAGACAAATATGGGTGCTGCTGTCCTTACCTGGTTTGGCCTATATGTGACTCCAGATCCACAATAACGTAGTTGACTATTAAATTATGGGTGGGCAATGGTGGGCAATGAATGCTGGCCTAGCCAGTGATACCCACATCCACATCCTGTGAACAATTAAAAAAAAAGTTGCTTGTGATCCATTTTGGTTGTAACCTTGAGACTGATGATATAGTCTGAAAACTTCTCGCATGACTGTGAGGGCTTCCTTTTCTACAACGGTGTATCTTGTCTCCATGCCCAACAGCCCTCTGGGCGTGTAGTACACCGCGACTTCCATCCAGTGGTTCCTGGAACAAAACTGCTCCCAGGCCTGTGGACAAAGCACCCATTCTTATGGTGGTGGGTAGGGCTGGGTCATAGTGGGCCAGGATGTCTGTGGAGAGCAACATCACCTTGATGCGAGTGAAAGTTTGCTCTTGATGTGAGTCCCAGCACCATGCTTGGTCTTTCTTAAGTAGATGCCTCAAGGGTTCTATGATCTGTGCCAAATTTAGTAACAATTTTGCCAGCTGGTTCGCCATCCCCAAGAATCGCTGGAAGTTTGGAATTGAGGATGGGGTTGAGAACTTGCTGATAACCTTGGTTTTTTGTGGGTCTGACTTTATCACTGATGATGTGGCCCAGGAATCAAATTGATGTTTTGGAAAACCTGCATTTGTCATTTAGCATCAGCCCTGCTTCCTGCAGGTGCTTTAAGAATGCTGTGAGTCTCTTGTCATGTTCATACATCATTGCACCATGAACCAATACATCATCCACATGACAAGTGAACCCCTAAAGACTTTGCAAAATGGCTGATATTGTAGGTGGGAATGTTTCTGGCATCGATGTGATTCCAAACGGCAAGCAGTTAAAGCAGAATCTGCCAAAGAGGGTAATAAATGTTGTTAGCAACCTGGACTCTTCATCAAGAGGGAGCTGCTAAAAGCCACTGTTTGCATCCGGTGTTGAAAATACCATGCTCTTCGGCTTTTGTCCACTAAGAACATGGGTTGTACTTCCCTGACTATGGATTTATTGAGCTGTGTCACATCGATGCAGAGACTGATGGACTCATTCAGCTTTAGGACTGGGGCCACCCCAGAGCACCATGTAGTTGGTTGTGTGACTTGGGGAGACAACTGTTTCATGTTTGTCATCTCGTCTAGCTGTTTCTGCATCTGCTTCATGAGTGGATGGGGGATCTTATGTGGTGTGAATGGGCACGTGGGTTAAAGCATCCTTTCTCAGTGTGATCCTGTATGCGTTTTTCAGTCATCCCAGTCCTGCGAAGATTTTCAGGAACTCATATTTGTACTCGGAGCCAGGCCCTTGCTGGCTGACCTTGTCAATCTTCCATAACAGGTTAAGCTCAACACAGGCTTTGGAGCTTAGTAGTGAACAATCCTGGTTGTGGATCACAAAGAGGGTCTCACAGGTTGTTTTATTCTTGTATCTCAGTGTTGCATGCAGGGTGCCTTTCACTGGGAGATTTAAGCTTCCTGCCCTATATATAGTTGTTGTTGGCGGCATCAGCTGCTGGGTCACCAGCTATGGTTTTTTGCCCAACCTGACTGTTACGCTGGCTCCTGTGTCTAATTTAAAATTTGTTAAATGGCCATTGGCTGAAATGTCCACATTCCAAAATGAGAAACCAAGATTTTGACCTCACCCAAGGAGCATGGCTGTGTCTCTTCCTGGCCCCGCAGTCTCAACTTTGTGGATGATCTTTGGGCCTTCTGTGCATTTCAAAGCTTTTGTCTTGCACAGTTTGCCAGTTGCACAGAACGCATTGGAATTAAATTGCAGGGCATTGATCTCACCGGTGGGGGTGCTTTGCTCCACCGCATTGGCATGCTTGCTCTGCTGGTCGGTTCAGGTATTGCTTTCCCTGGCCTGGAGTGTCCCTGTGTTTTTGTTGCTTAATTGCTAAACTGTAGGTTGGCCTCTGCACCATGGTTTCTTTTCTCCCCTTAAAATAGCCCTGTACGTCTCGCGGAGTTCTGAATGCCTCACTATCCGAATTGCCTTTTCCATGGTTAGATCTTCCATTGGTTGCTGAGGTCAGAGAGTGCATCATCCACTACTCCTCCCACTATTCGGTCTCCAATGAGGTAAAATTTAAAGTCTCCATATTCGCAAACTTCTGCCATCCTGTACAGATCGTTGATGAATGGATCGGTAAATTCTCCTGGCTGTTGGACTCATTTGTTAAATTTAGCTCTTTCGAGTATTTTATTGTTTCTTAGATTGAAATAAACATTGAATGATTTTAGTACTTTTTCAATTTCAGCAGATGATTCCTTGACTCGTTGTTTTGCAATAATGTTGTCTGCAATTAGGCCTAACGAGTAAAGCAGTGTGTTCATCTGTTCTGCATCTGACTTTTTGTCTAAACCTGAAGCAACGCTGTATCTTAGGAACCTTTTCCTCCAAAATCCCCAATTATATGATTGATCTGGGCCTTGGATTATTCCGAATTGATTTGGAAGTGTGGAATTATGATCCATTGTTAAATTTTTATAAGTATAGGTCCTGCTTTAAGAGCTTACCCAATTTCAAGATGATGTTGCTGTTCACTTGGAGACAAAGGGATTTCTCATGCTTGCTGGTTTTGGCGGGCTCTGCTGCAACGGTGAACACATTCAGCTTTGAAAAATTTCTAATAATGGCTACCTGGATCGACTGCCTGCAGTGTTCTCTAGCTCAGTGTTTTACTTTTAGGTCGTGAATTAGTTTAATCCTGGTTTTTCCTTTCTCTCAGCTGAGTTTAGAAGCAGTGATTCTCCTGGATTATTTTATTATTTTTTCCATTTTGGAGCAAATTTTCATCAGTGCCCCTGCTCCTGGAACTTCTTTTCAGGTCAGACCGCTTTGCTGAATTTTTTCTCAGTCTTCCAGCATTTCAGTTTCTCTCTGCATTTTCTGTGAGGTCTTGAGTTTTTCTACAAGCTGCCACCATGTTGTGTGGTGGTGATTACAGTTTGTAAGTCTGAAGATGTCTTCAGTCATATATAGGTTAACTGTGAGTCTATATTGACTCTTAGAGCTATTTACAAATGTACAGTAAAGGATACAAGCTGGGAGCTGTCTCAACGCTTGCTGGTACACACAGCTCCGTGCAACACTAGACTGACCCTGGGTTGGGTCATGTGCTCTCTAACATCACCGTCTGGGCGGTACTGTACTCAGTCCCATATTAACCCTATATGCGCCAGACCCTTATACTGCAAGAACAATTGAACACCATAGCAGAGTAGAGAAGGATTAGCATTGTTGAGACTGAAGGAGGATATTGCAGGGCTGTGAAGAGGAATTTTACCATTGAAATCCTAGCGAGGCCATTACGTTTTTTTCTTGTGCTGCAACCATCCTAGGAACTGTGCTGCTGGCTAATCGGCTGAGGCACCTGCTGTCCATTTGAAAGAACGAGGACCTCCTTCTTGTTTCTCACTTGCTCCATGGGGTTCCCCATGGCCATATTAGTGAATCTGGCCTGATGTTGTGGTGCCTCAGTGACTACCTTTGGAAAAGTGCACCTCTTCTTTCAAGAGCTGCAGGCTTCGCTTAAAGTGGCAGCAAAATGACATGATTTCCACTTCCCCAAAGGGCAAACCCATGAGTAGTGCAGTTAGTGCTGGAAGCTTGCTTTTTTAAGCTCGTTGAAGCCCAACCACCAAAATTTTGTGCTAATGTCTTCAAAGTGTTGGAGCAGATGCCCTGCCCATGGCTAGTCCCATCTGTGTTCCACATTGACTTTTAAATGTTTTAAACTTACAAGGGCTTTCTACTTACAAGGGGTTTACCGTGTCCTCAGCAGCTCCACAATCATAGTACAATGTGCATATAATGGCACAAGTTATTTTAAAGACTGGGATTCAACTAACAATGCTTCCATCACAGTTAAGGCAATATTATACTGAGCTGAAAATCTGGATTAATGGGGAGAATTTTCTCCCTGTTGGACAGGCTAGTCGGGAGTGGGCGCGGAGCCAATCGCTGCTTGCGATTGGCTGTGCGCCGCCATTTTACGTGGGTGGGCCAATTAAGGCCTGCCTACGCACGCCCAGTAGTGCTCAGCTCCACCCGTGGGGGGAGGAGGGAGGAGGGAGAGTCAGGGCTGCCTCAGGGAGATTAAGTTCATAATAAAAGTTTGAACTAAAGAAAGAGTAAAATGATTTAGACATGGCCCCTCAGGTGACAGTGTCACATGAGCTGGGACATGTTTATGAAATGTGAATAAATTATTTATAGATTTTATTAAACCTTCAGGAAACCTCATCCCGCCCGTGGATGAGGTTTCCTGAAAAACGCGAAGGCTGCTTGGGCTCTTCGCCTGCCCGCCAACCTTAAGGTTGAACGGGCAGCGTTAATTAGTTCAATTGACTTTTTAATGGCCTTAACAGGCCTTTGACTGTTCGGCGGGCGCACAGCCACCCCTGGCGTGCACCCGCCGAATGAAAGGCCTGAATGACGCGCGGTGACGTCGGGACACACGCCCGATGTCACCGCGTGTCATTTTATGTGGGGGCCCCACCCTGGCATGCTGACGTGAAAATTCTCCCCAATGCTTTGTTCATAAGTGAATACATTTTGAAATAAACTTACTATTTACAGAAATAAAAACAGAAAATGCCACAAAATCTCAGCATCTGTGGAGAGAGAAACAGAATTAACGTTTCGAGCCCGTATGACTCTTCTGCAGAGCTGTGAGGAAGACTCATATGGACTTGAAATGCTAACTCTGTCTCTCTCTCCACAGATGCTGTCAGACCTGCTGAGTTTTTCCAGCATTTTCTGTTTTTATTTCAGATTTCCAGCATCCACAGCATTTTGCTTTTTCTATTATTCACAGAAATGGAATTGACTATTGCTTCTGGCACTAAACTGAACTTCAATATTTATTGGCCTGCAATGCTTCATTCCTCTGGCTCATTGTGGAATGCCAAAATTTTTGAAACATTTTTAAAAAGCAAAAAAAAAGAGCTAAATTACAACAAATGGTACATAATATAACATTTATTTAATGCCATTTTAACAGCAAGACTATAGTTTAAAGCCAACGAGTGCTTCTTTTCTTTATTTCGAGCGTTATGCGAGAGATATTTCATTATTTCCCAATATTCTCCTGGCAGCAGGGGCCCAGAGTATTCAGAATGTCTCTCAAGTATCACACCCAAAATAGCCATTCTTCACACATAAAACTTGGCAATGATCATTGGCAGACTGTTCAACATTAGGGGTATGAAAGCTCAGACACGATCCTGTCATTGCCTCTCTCCTGCACACAGATATCTTTCAGCAGGAATCACTGAATAATGATCTGAAGCAGCAGCCTTGGGAGCTTATATTTTTCTGTCTTCCTAGCCTGGAACCACTTCGGTCAATCATAATATCCTCACTGCTGCCCAACTGAAGTCAATGCAGACTGAATAACTTCTTGGTCTGTATGGCTGGTTATCACAATGTGTGATGTATTTACTCACTGATCTGTAGAAGGAGGCAAATCCATAGTAGTAACATTTCATTGTTATATTTCCTCAAGCAACAGTCAGTAATTTTATAGCATGATATGAAATTTAGATAATAGGCTTTGCTTGTTTACAACGTTTGTAAAAATATAAACGTATAATGTCTTCAGAAAGAAAATCCAATAATACTCTCAGCTCAATGAGCTGTTGGGCAGTTAGGGTTTAAGTCATTTCTTCCCCCCACAAGAAGAACATATTAAAATAGATAATCTGCTTAGAAGTATGGGTGCCAGGTATAAGGCCTTTATTTTTATCTGCAGATCCAGTAAGTAACCTTTTTTCCTTCATTCCTTTCTCTTGAAGGCAACAAATTATGCATTGGTACCAAACCGTTTAACAGACTTCTGCTATTTTGCTCAATTGTCAATGCTTCATATCCGAGCCCATGGACGGGTCTTGAAAGGCAGTTCAACTGTGGAAGGCACCAGTGCCAATCCCAATCCTGTTCTCGCCCAGCATCTATATCTCCACAGTTCCCATGCAGCATGAATTGCACTAAGAAGGAATGGAAATTCTGTCTAACTTTTCTTCTCATTGGAATACAGGCCCTCAGGTCAAATGTAGCATGGCTGACTGCTGGCCAGCTGAGATCAGATAACTCAAAACAGACCACGAATCAAACCTGTGACCTTGCGTACAGGTTGAATTACTTTTTTGCACACTGGGAGTTTTGCTTATCAAGGGGAGCTCAGACACAATACGACATTGCTAATGAGATAGTTTGAAACTTAACTAGAATAATTAAAATATTTTAATTCAGTGCTGATAATGGTAAACTCTGCCAGGTTTTTTTTTAATTAAAGGTAACACCCAGGTTACAATGTGCTCAAAGGCAGGAACCTGTTGAAGAGTTGATGCAATGTCACAAACTGTGACAGATTCCATTACTACTGCTCCTAAGTCAGTAGCAGAGGAGCCTGGTGATTATCCCCCTAATTTCCGACCCTCCCTTTTTTGGGGAGAAGAGTGTGAATTGTCACTGCTTTCTCTATATTAGGGCATATTAGAGCGGGAGATTACAGAGTGCAAATCTGTAGCCCATTACTCTGTGATGCTGAAACATTGATGGACCCGTAAGGAATGGGAACCCTACCCTGTTATCCAAATGCTCAAGCCAGTTACATTGTTCCTGTTTTTTTTTCATTTATTCGTTCACGGATGTGGGCGTCACTGGCTAGACCCACATTTATTGCCCATCCCTAACTGCTGTGCAGCTGAGATCAGCAAACTCAGCATAGATCAGCAATAAAACCTAGAACTTGCATGGGCACTCCAATGAATTGGGAAGACGTCTTGCTCAGATGAATGCTTTATTGGACATTATTGAAATTGAGGTGGGCAATTCAAACTCTGAAATTACATTACTGCACTTATATATACTTTACCTTGAATTTCATTAAATATTTATCACTTAATATCACGGTATTGATTTCTTAATGGCCTAAGAATTGAATATGGGATTGTCAAGGACAGGAGCACTTAAAAGATTGTGCTAATTATTTTTCTGTCTACTTTATTTCTTAACCCATTAACCCTTCCACTGGCAGTTTATTTGAGTTTGAATTGCAATCTTAAAATTTGTGTAAATAATACTTTATGAATAAAGTGGAAGTAATTCAAGTGGTCTAACATCTCGTGATACTTGTGAATTTTGTCATGGTTTGGCAGGACCTCCATTGCTATCCCCCCACCACCTTTTGCCTCACCATTGGATTTTCTGATGAATTCCAGTCAACTTTGCATATCTCCAGATAGCTGGTCTAAAGTGATATTGCCAGAAGTCTCATGATTAGGGTGGAAGAGTTTTGAGGGAACTGAGAAGGTGAGGGGTGGAAGGAACACAATTCAATAAGAAATTAAACAAAATTAAAAATTAAGAATTTTCAGCAAAAGATACTTTTACAGCAACGAGAATTTAACAGCTAAGTAATTCAGTATCATTACTGTCTCAGAATAAATGGGTGTCAGTGTATAAAAGCATTAAGCTCATTTTCTGTCCCTACTGTTTTCTCTTTCCTCCTGCATTTTAAGGCCTGATTGATGCAGTGTGCCAGAACATTGCAATTTCACCATTTTAATTGTGTTGGATTGCCTGCAATTATTTACATTCTCCCACCAACTTCATTTCACATTTCTGAAAGACCATTATCAATTACTCAAAAGAAAATAGTGTCATTTGTTAAAGTATTGTCAATTACATTGTTGAGAGTTGTTAATGTCATGTTAATTACATTGTTAAGGTTAAGAGAAACAGGTGATGGGCATGAATTGTCTTTGATCACAGATAAATAGGGGGTAGCTGGGACACTAGGTTGAGAAAAGCTCTGTGTTTTGCTTTTGGCTTCATCAACCGGCTTAGATCCTATTATCATCATCTTTGTACATTAAAAAAGAAAGGAGTTAAGTAAACAAATGAAAATATGCATAAAATTGAGGAAAGGCCAACAAAAGTCTGGTGATCTTAAAAATGCCCAGCAACCAGGTACCCAACTCTGAAATCTTCTGGTTTCTTCACTCTGTCATTCTTCAGTTTTGGTCAGGTTTAGAGGAAGGCTGCCTTCACCAGTCCTGAGCTGGGATTATTTGATCATGACACAAAAGAATAGGTCTTATGTATTTGTGTTTGTGATACAGATCTTTGTGCTGGGATTGTTTATTGGGAATTGAATTGTGGAGAACTATTAAAATGCATGGATGATAATTCCTTTGAGGCTGGCTGATTGCTGTGCCCAATTTTCTGTTATGCATTCATGGAACATGAAACATGGGGCCCAACTTTCTTAAATCTATTCATATGGGTACTAAAAATTGGCAAAAATGTTCAACTTTACAACATTGCTATCATTTTTAAAAAATCAGGATTGAGGTAATATTTGGAACATTTGAATGTTATAACCAGGACAGTACTGTATGGCTGAGTGAGGGACAGATGTCAGTACATAATGTAGAACCATGCTTGACATTTTGAATTTTGCTGGCTAGAGGCTAAAAGCTAATGTAGCACTTTAAAGACTTAATGGCATTTCAACTAAATTAAAAATCTAACTAAATCACTATCTTTAAATTTATTCTGCTTCAAATTCTAATGGATTGGGCTTGGAAAACATCATATCAGCCAAGAGCAAAGCTCATGCTGCTTATAATTCTTGCATTTTTATGCTTCTTTCAGACATAAGGTGACATTGCTGCTTTGTGGATGTGCACACTGTGCCTTTGTCCTGCCTACTCTTTTCCAATATTAACTTCAGTAAATCAGGCAAAGGGAGCCTGATGGTAGTTGACACCTCCTATGCATTTTTCAATATTAGCAGTTGTCCAAAGTTAAAGAGCACCTAGGAACTGATTTTACTATATTTTTGGCAACTTCATTATTATTGATCTCATTGGACGGCAGAACTCTTGTCCACAGTTTGAGTGGACTTCAGACATGAAGATAAAGACATCAGTGGAAGGTATGTGACACTGTTTTAGACAGTCACCAATTGAAACTTCTCCGAGGCGTTGGCAAAGCCTTTGTGCTAAAAGATGCTGTGAGCATTCACAAAAGGATTTAATAGCATCACTGGTATAATGATCCAGCAATCTGGATGGACACGGGTAAGGTGGTTATTATTGAGCCAGAGCAATTGAATAGAAACAGTAACAGGAGCTTGATTGCTTTAACCAAACTATATCTGGGCTGAAATAGAACATTAAAACCACACAGAGCAGTGAGGCCACATTAGTACAAAGAGCATATGAACATTTATTCTCCACAGTCTTGCTTATGGGGCAGAATTTTGTGCCTTGTGGGCGGGTGCGCGCCTGACCCGATCAGGCATAAAATAGCGCGAGAAGATGTCGGGCGAGTCTCCCAATGTCATCCCGCACGTGCGCAATCTTCAGGTTGGTGGGAGTGTGTGGGTATCGGAGCCGCGCCAACCATCAATTAAAAGGCCAATTAATCCAGATTTTACGCTGCCCGTGCAATTTTACACTCATCACATGGGCAAAGCAGGCAGGCAGGCAGCCCACATTTTGCAAAACCTCATCGAAGGGCAGGATAAAAAGGGTCAGAAGCATTGTCAGTGTGAGTAGTGAGGAGTTTAGGAGATAGTTTGCTTATCTGAACTTGACAGCTTCATCTCAGCTGAGCTTCATTCTTAGCATTTCTAGGCCTCATTCAGGACTCATTGGTGTTTCCAAGGCCCCTGGAGGATTTTGACTGAGTGGACCCTTCCAGGTATCAGATACCTTTTGTTACCCTGGTAATGGGGATTGTGCTCTCCGCTGGAGGCACCTCCTCTGAGGAGGAAGAGAGGGGCAGGAGGGAGAGAACGGTAGGTGTCCCAATACAGCTTCCAGGGGAGAAACCTGTGGGAGGAGAGACACGGGCACAAGGGGTGCAGAGCCAACAGGAAGTCCAAGGCCGAAGGGCTGCAGAAGACACCACTATCCTGCTGCCAGGGTTTACAGGCAGCGATGCAGCTACCTCAATATGTCTGAGGTGCAATTTCAAAGGAGGCTCCATTTCTCCAGTGAGACAGTGACTTCCATTTGTCAGATGATTTAGCCTCAGATCACCTCCAACTTTGTGGGTGGAAACCCCATGCCAGTGGCTCTGAAGGTCACAGTGGCCCTCAGCTTCCATGCCTCCGGCTCTTTCCAGGTGTCAGCTGGGGATCTTTGTGGAGTCTCCCAATCAGCTATTCACAGTTGCTCTGTTCAGCTGGGTAATAACATTTATTCATTTCCGCACGGAAGAGGCCGGCCAGGCAGAGCGAGCCAGAGGCTTTGCAGTGATTGCTGGCTTTCCCCGTGTCCAGGGTACAATCGACTGCACACATGTGGCCATCAAGGCGCCAGCAGGTCAGCAGGTGCCTTCGCCAACATAGGGGGAGTCCACTCCATGAACGTGCAGATGGCGTGTGACCACAGGATGCAGATTCGGTAAGCCTGTGCAAGGTACCCTGGCAGCTCTCATGACGCTTATATCCTGAGACACTCCCAGGTGCCGAGGCTGTTCAATGCTCCAGCCCAACTGGCAGCAGCTCCTCAGCCCCTCTGCCAGTGACTGTTGGGTGACAAGGGCTATCCATTGAAAAGGCGACTTATGATGTCTCTCCGCCACCCAAGAACAGGGGCAGAGCAGCGTTATAATAGGAGTCATGCCTCCATAAGGGCGGTGATAGAGAGGACCATAGGTCTTCTGAAGATGTGCATCTGATGCCTGGACCGTTCAGGGCTTGCACTACAAAACCCCCCAGAGCGGGTGTCACTGATAGTGGTTGCACGCTACACTCTCCATAATCTGGCACTGGCAAGGGGGCTCCCACAGAAGGAAGAGGATCTTGAGGCAGCTCCACAGAGCACAGGTGATGAATCCAATAGTGAGTCAGAAGAGGAGCACAGTGAGGGGAACGCTGAGGGCATGGAGGTAGACTTCTGTATCCTTCAGGGAGTCAGGTACACCAGAGACGCCTTGATCCAATGCTCCTTTAGCTAGGCTACCAAAGATCTGCTTCCACCTCATGCCAGGCTGTCATCTCCATCCAGGATATCTGAAATGACCCTTTCATTTGAACCCAAAATCCACTCAGTGCCTGTGCAATAACACTTAGAGCCACTCACGTCCAGCATTACATACTGGTGTACCCTGCACCAAAAACAGGTAAAGCATACTCAGGCCATTACGACAAAAACAAAATTTATGTAATTTTCACAATCAAATCAAGTTAACATTACCATCTCTGGTATTCATTTCCACACCAGTAAACATAAACAAAACATTACAGAACAGAAGATCACCCATGAACTGACCCTCTTGTGCTCATATGGTGCCTTATACCTAAGTTTACGAGTACTACGTCTTGGTGCCGTGCTCCCCCCCCCCCCCCCCCCACCACCACCCCCGCCCCCCCCACTCCCCCGGTACCGGCATTGGAGGCAGCCTGCTGAATCTGCTATCTTGTTGGCCTTGATAATCCTGACGGTCGTCCTCTGGCCAGTGAAGCCTGTGCTGGCCCCGCCTGGGAGGGAGCGGCCAGTGCCACGGCTGGCATCTCTCCAGTCACTGCAGCCTCATCAGATGCCGTGGTCACTGGCAGAGGGGCCAAGGAGCTGCTGCCATCACCCAGAACGCCCTGAGAGGAGCCCGCAGAGACAACAGGCAGTTTGTGCACCAACATAAGGGCGCTCAGGACCTCCCTGCTCGCAATTGATGGACGGGCACCTAGCTGGGATACTGGGTGCCTCACCTGAGGTCATTGCCTGTGTGAGGGCTATCAGGTCTGAGCACAACACCAGGAATGCCTGATTCTGCCTCTGGAGCTGCCTCTCCACGAGAGTTACCACTCTCTCAATGGAGGAGGCAGTGCGCTCGGCTATGAGGGTCAACGCAGTACTCAAGCTCTGCATGGACTCCTCCACAATAGAGGTCATGGCGCACATACCCTTATGGTTGGCATCGTTGCGACCATCCAGCTCTGAAAACAGCAAGCATAAGCCAGAATTTGACTGCCTTGTTTCTCGGCAAAGTAAACCGCTGAACTAAAGAAGTCAGGAGACAGCCAATCCAGGCAGCCATTGTTAGAAACTTTTTTTCAAGAAGCGCGCCATTACCATTTTGCGAATCCCACCAAAAGCAAGCGTGGGAAATCCCTGTCTCCGAGCCAATGGCTTGAAAGTCTGAAAGCTCTTCAAGGAACTTTTAAAAATTTTAACATACATCACAATTCCACACTTCCAAGTCAATTTGGACCAAATTGGGGACTTTGGAGGAAAGATTCCCAAGGTACAGCATCGCTTCAGGTTTAGGCAAAAAGTCAGAAGAAGAGCAGGTGAACACGCTGCTTTACTTAAATAAAAGCAAAAAACTGCGGATGCTGGAAATCCAAAACAAAAATAAAAATACCTGGAAAAACTTAGCAGATCTGGCAGCATCTGCGGAGAGGAGCACAGTTAACGTTTTGAGTCCGTGTGACTCTTCAACAGAACTAAGTAAAAATAGAAGAGAGGTGAAATATGAGTTGGTTTAAGAGGTGTGGGACAAATAGAGCTAGAGGGCCAGTGATAGGTGGAGATAACCAAAAGATGTCACAGACAAAAGGACAAAGAGGTGTTGAAGGTGATGATATTATCTAAGGAATGTGCTAATTAAGGGTAGAAAGCAGGACAAGCAAGGTACAGATAGCCCTAGTGGGGGTGGGGTGGGGTGAAGGAATCGAAAAAGGCTAAAAGGTAGTGATAAAACAATGGATGGAAATACATTTAAAAATAATGGAAATAGGTGGGAAAAGAAAAATCTATATAAATTATTGGAAAAAAAAGGGGGGGGATCGGAAAGGGGGTGGGGATGGAGGAGGGAGTTCATGATCTAAAATTGTTGAACTCAATATTCAGTCCGGAAAGCTGTAAAGTGCCTAGTCGGAAGATGAGGTGCTGTTCCTCCAGTTTGCGTTGAGCTTTACTGGAACAATGCAGCAGGCCAAGGACGGACATGTGGGCATGAGAGCAGGGTGGAGTGTTGAAATGGCAAGCGACAGGGAGGTCTGGGTAATGCTTGTGGACAGACCGAAGGTGTTCTGCAAAACGGTCACCCAGTCTGCGTTTGGTCTCTCTCCAATGTAGAGGAAACCGCATTGGGAGCAATGAATGCAGTAGACTAAATTGAGGGAAGTGCAAGTGAAATGCTGCTTCACTTGAAAGGAGTGTTTGGGCCCTTGGACGGTGAGGAGAGGGGAAGTAAAGGGGCGGGTGTTGCACCTTCTACGATTGCATGGGAAGGTGCCGTGAGAGGGGGATGAGGTGTAGGGGTGAAGGAGGAGTGGCCAGGGTGTCCCGGAGGGAACAATCCCTGTGGAATGCCGCCAATGGGGGGTGAAGGGAAGATGTGTTTGGTGGTGGCATCATGCTGGAGTTGGTGGAAATGGCGGAGGATGATCCTTTGAATGCGGAGGCTGGTGGGGTGATAAGTGAGGTCAAGGGGGACTCTATCATGTTTCTGGGAGGGAGAGGAAGGTGTGAGGGCGGATGTGCGGGAGATGGGCCGGACATGGTTGAGGGCCCTATCAACCACCGTGGGTGGAAAACCTCGGTTAAGGAAAAAGGAAGACATGTCAGAGGAACTGTTTTTGAAAGTGGCATCATCAGAACAGATGCGACGGAGGCGAAGGAACTGAGAGAATGGGATGGAGTCCTTACAGGAAGCGGAGTGTGAGGAGCTGTAGTCAAGGTAGCTGTGGGAGTCGGTAGGCTTGTAATGGATATTGGTGGACAGTCTATCACCAGAAATTGAGACAGAGAGGTCAAGGAAGGGAAGGGAAGTGTCAGAGATGGACCATGTGAAAATGATGGAGGGGTGGAAATTGGAAGCAAAATTAATAAATTTTTCCAGGTCCAGACAAGGGCATGAAGCAGCACCGAAGTAATCATTGATGTACCAGAGAAAGAGTTGTGGGAGGAGGCCGGAGGAGGAGTGGAACAAGGAAAGTTCCACATACCCCATAAAGAGACAGGCATAGCTGCTGCTTTACTTGATAGGTCGAATTGCAGACAACATCATTGTGTGACAAGGAATTAATGAATAATCCGCCAAATTTGAAGAGGTACTAAAATCTTTTGACATTTATTTCAACTTAAGAAGCAATAAAATACTAGAAAGAGCTAAATTCAATAGGAGGGACCAACTGGAGGCATTAGAGAGAGTACAGAGGAGATTCATAAGAATGGTTCTAGGGATAAGCAACTGTATCTATGAAGATAGATTGGAGAGGTTGGGTTTGTTTTCCTTGGAGAAAAGAAGGCTGAAGGGAGACTGATAGAGGTATTCAAGATCCTGAGGGACATGGACAGGGTAAATAATGAGAAACTGTTCCCACTCACGAGTACATCAAGAACTATAATGGGCAAAAGGAGTAGAAGTGATCTGAGGAAAATTTTTTTCACCCAGAGGGTGGTTGGAGTCTGGAACAAACTTCCTGAAAGAGTGTTGGGGGCAGGTTTGATTGAGGTATTCAAAAGGGAATTGGATTACTATCTGAAAAGAAAGAATGCCCAAGGTTACAGGGGAGTGAGACTAGGTGGAATGCTCTTTCATCCAGCTAGCGCAGACTCGATGGGCCAAATGGCCTCCTTCTACACTGTAAATATTCTGTGATTCTGTGGATCTCCGCCAGATCCTCCCGCACATCCTGCTGGACACCCAGCATCTGCCACCTAATGGATTACTCCAGATGTTCAACATCTGCCTTCGACTCAGCATCGTTTTGGTCTCCAGCAGCCCTCTGACTGCTGGCGCCCTGGGCACTCTCTGCCTCCGCCTGCACCTCAAGAAAGTGTGAAGTGCCCTCACCACGGTGCACCGAGATACTAGCCAAAGATCTAATGCCCACTGAGGTGCTGGGATCTGCACTGGTGTCTGGTTCAGAGAGCAGGTGTGACACAGGTGCAGCTGAAGCTCGGCGGTCCTCTGGTGTCAGGAGTGGGTCTTCAGGTCCTGTGAACAAGTGCCTGCTGGAGAATCTAAGCGAGAACAATGATGTCATTAGTCTAAGTCATCACAATGTCACTATGCATGCCAGACACCCTGGTGAAACAACAGAGATCTGCATCAGGGTGCCATCATTTTTCAAAGATCAATGGGGACTCCAGTTTTGAGGCTCCCAACCATGAAGAGACTACATAACAATGTTTGCACAATACAAAACTCTCACCTCTGTGCACTGCACTGTTACCTTCGTCTGACACCCCAGCCTCTCCACGACCGGCTGATTGAGGATCGTGGTGCCTCTCCAGCTCCAAGGCGTCCTGCTCAAATCTGCCCAGGATTAGGAGGTTTAGGGGGGGTCTCTGCCTGTCCATGACCTCTCAATGTTGTTATGTCTCGTCTTCTCCTAAAAGGACAGGGGAGGATTGATTAGTCCACTCTATCTGCAGCGCCATTGCAGTCTGGCCAACCCCACCTAAGGAAACCTCACAGGGCACATCCGAGTCACGTCTCTCGAGCCGCAAGGCGCTCAGTCCAAGCAGCCAGGGCTCACTCCCTTGGCCAGCTCCAGCATCATTGGCAGTTGGCACTCAGACTCTAACACCCCTGAACTCCACGGCAGGGATGGCCAGACCTTAATAATTCACCACACTGATCCATGCCAACATGGTACTCACCCTTCCTGAGTGCAGCAAAGGCAGTTGAACCTTTTGCGATACTGCACCCATGTGTGCTGCACAATGCCATCGTTGCTGACCTGGGCTGCCACTTCCTCCAAAGCTTTTTTTGTCTGATGTGGTGGCCTCCTCCTTCCATCTCTGGGGATGAGGGTGTCCCTCCTGGCAGCCACCTCCTCCAAGAGCACCGTGAGACACTCATCTGAAAAACAAGGGAAAGAGTGCCCACCCGACCTGCCCTCCTGCCCGGCATCTCCAGCCACTATTGCTGCCATAGCTTCGGTCTCCAGAATGCAGAATGTTCTTCCCTGGTCGCCTTCAATGAGCTGCCTGGGCTGTTTATAAACTGGCTGCTGGGTTGCCATTGGACCAGGTGCCCAACAAGCCCCCGTCCCCACCCGACCCTTCCCGACCATTGGGAAGACATGCTTCACGCTAGGCGGGCCTCAATTGGCTATCCAGCTTGAAATCGCGGTCGTGGGCCAATTGCAGGTGGGGACCTGTTTCCCGACTGGTCCTGGGCCCTCCGATCACTGCGCCCGCCAAGGGTAAAATTCAGGCCATGATTCACATAGCGATTGATAACTTTTTAAAAAATGAGAATTTCCCAAATCACTAATGGAAATAACTGAAGGACAATACTTCACACATTAAGGCTTTTGCTGTAACAAACTAAAATCATCCCAGGTCAAACATTAATTAATAGGCAACTAATACACCAAAGTAAAGAAAAGCTGCTTTGGTATTAACTTACTAATGCAATTAAGATACTTCTTACTTTCACTTTCGCTGTGTAACTCACTTTCGGCAGATGTGTAGCATTTCAAGAACAAGTGTTAAGTTACTCCTGGCTCTCCAGCAGGCTCACTTCTCCCTGTCACACAAGGTCGCAACTTGCAGTGTCCTTCAAAATTGTTCCACTCAGCCTGAGTCTTCCAGGTTTGAGTTTCACCAACAAGGCCCACCTCAGTGACTCCATGTTCCTTAAATCTCCAATAGTCCCAATGGTTCTGTCTACTTACTTTCAAACTTAAAATTGACTCTCACAAGCATCCTGCTTGGTTGTTAACACAAACAGTTCTTCTCTGCTCTTCACAACAGTGGCAGCTTTGCTTCACACAGCAGTATCTGCTTTGTCTCTCTCCCTCTATGTCTCACAAAGCAGCTGTCCTGTGAGTTACTGTGGGAAGGCATGGAAACTGTCACTTAGGGCGGAATTTTCGCAAATTTGCACTAAGTGCCTACCTGCCAACGCTAAAGTGGATTTTCACACCGTATCATCCCAAACCCGCCACATTATTTATGTATTCCCGGGAAACATGTTGTTTCCATGGTGGGTGGGCTCTTATTAGCTCTCCCACCATCACCTCACCTTTGCATCACGCTGGCCGCCATGTTTAAAAGGCAGCTGCCAGCACACCGCTCATCGCCATAAGCTCACCATCGCTGCCCAGGAGACATGGCCAGGAAAGGACAAAAGACCACAGCTGCCCGGTTTAATGACGGGTTCCTCGAGTGACTGCTGGATGCTGTGGAGGCCCGCCGGGATGTCCTGTACCCCCGCTCTGGCCGCAGGATGGGCAGCAATGTGACCAATTCGACTTGGGAGGCGGTAGCAGCAGTGGTCAGTGCCAATACCCTTCAGAAGAGGACAGACACCCTGTGCCACAAGAGGATGAATGACCTCCTCCGTTGCGCCAGGGTAAGTCACTCTTTTCATCACTCTCAACTCACACACTCACAAACCCAGCACACATCCACGGGGCTCTCACTCACTGCCAATGCAAGGGACATCACTATTCACTCCTTCACACACACCATCATTGTCCTCATCCTGCCCATGGGACCACTCACCACCCGCACAGGCCAGGTACGCTTATCATCTGGCCTGGCAGTCTTCCTGCTCACACTTTCTCCATCTCTATCCATGCAGAACAAGCTGGCACACAAGAGAGAGAGGTTGCAGACTGGTGGCGGAATGCCCGAAATCAAGGTCCTCACGGACTTTGAGAACAGAGCCATCCAGCTAGCTGGCGATGACCAGGATCTGTGCTGATGGTGAGACCGGCGATGCTCTACCAAGTGAGGATCCAGCAGTGCAACATCCATCAGTCATCCACAGGGAGTGATGTGTTCTGTTTCACAGGTCACTGCCATGCACTAATTATCTCTCCTTGCTTTCGCAGGCACATCTGGGAAACAGCCGACAGAGTCCATGACCCAGGGCCTCCAATCAGGGCCCAAAGAAACCTCTTAAGGGGAATCTGAAGGCACCCTCCTTGACGTTCCATCACAGAGCTCACCCACATTCTGCACCAGTGCAGAGACACACCCCTTGGTGGGAACTAGCTTTAGAACAGACACGGGATCACAATCTGTGACTGGATTTTCCATACCCGCCCATTGCTGTGATCTTCCGGTCCCACCGCAAGTCAATGGACATGGGTGAGGCGCTGGGACACCGCCTCGCCCGCAGCGGGTCCTGCCCACGATGGGGCCGGAAAATCCTGGCCCTGGCAAGCACATCACACTGATCCACAGCAGGCGGCGGCAGGGACTATCCAGGTGCCCAGCATTCAGAGGACTGCTGGAGGCCAGAGATTTGCTGAGTCCAAGTCAGATGATGAGCCTCTGGACTCAGTCATGTCACAGTTGCTGGAGCTGCAAAGGCAAGCTCGGGAACATCAGGAAGGGATGTCTGCTGCACTCAAATTGCAAGGCACGATGGAGGAATCCGTCCGCCTTCAGTCTGAGGTGATAGTGCCGGCATGCCAATGTACCGAGGTCAACATTGGCAGGATGACGGCTGCCATGGAGAAATGCATCACTCCTGCATTTCCGCGTGGGCTCAACTCCATCGCTGATGCCATAGTTGGCCTACAACAGCGTGTACGCAAGCGGGGTGCTGAGCAGCTCGGTCTCACTCCAGCAATCCCTTCCCTTCAAGGAGTCAGCCAGTGACCCGGGGGCACCCAGGGAGGAGGATCAGCAGCTGCACACCCCGGGCCCATCCACCCAGGTGACTCAGGAATGGCCAGCCAATCCGAATCCCCTCTTTCTGTGACCTCAGCAGCTCCAGCTTCACAAGCCGAGGGTGCCACTGCCACACAGCAAGACCCCGAAAGCAGGCCGGGGCCCTCCATGTCTCTGCTCCCCAGAGGACACCCACAAAAGTCATCACAGACAGGATTTCGCCGTCAGCAGGCTGCCTCCACCTCCGCTGAAGATGTTCGGGAGCACCAAGGCATAGAGGCAGGGTTAAGAAAGTTAAGGAGAATTATCTGCACAGCCTGTTCACGGGTGTTAATCATTTGTGCATACTGTTCACTATTGTCAAGAAACTTTCAAGAGTGTCATCCTGCCTACGGCACCTTCTCCTGATGAGCAGTGTTCTTGTCACTCAGATGTGAAACCTTTCTGCACAAGATAAAGGCAGGTGTCTCAGTCCAGGGCCTCTTCCCTGTGCTTTGTGCAGCCTTCAGACCACAGTGATGGTCCGGCCTCACACTCCCTGGACAGTTACTGATACCTGCACATCGATGGTGCTTGTCATTGCTGCCAGAATGTAGTGGGCAGGCGCCACAGAGTTCTCTCATTCTCTCTGTGCGCTCTCAGCACCTTTAAGGAGGGGCTTGCCCCATCTCTTCAGCATCTGTGACCACTGATTCTGTGCTCCTGCTCCTGAAGGGCTCAGGTGCTGAAGGCGGACAAAGCATCAGATGCTTCTAAAGTTTCTTGGCTGCGTCTCTATGATATGACCTTGATCACGGAACACAAGCGAGCTGCCCTCGGCCAGACAGGAGTCAGACATTCTGAGAGGCTATGTGAAGATTTATGCAGTATCCTCACTGCATGTTGTCATCATTCTCCTGCGATTGAGTGACAATTAGGGCCTCCACTGCACCCTGCACCTGTGGGGATCCCGAGATCTGGGCAAAGCCAATGGCCCTTGCTTCCTGGCTGTCCCAACCCCAGGCAAAATGCACAAAGTTGTGTGCCATGGAGAAGTTGGCATCCGTGACCTCATGGATGTACTTGTGGGTGGAGGCTTGTGATATTCCATAGAGGTCACCTGTGGAGCCCTTAAAGGAGCCACTGGCATAGAAATTGAGTTCTGTGGTCACTTTCACAGCCACTGGCACTGGATACCCTCCATATCCCCTTGGCGCCGGGTCCTGCAATAAGTGGCAGATGTGAGCCATCAGGTCCCTAGACATGCGCAGTCGTCGGCGACACTGGTTCTCAGTCATCTGCAGGAATGGCAGGCGGCGTCTGTAGACCCTGGGTGTCGCTAGGGGCCGACCAGCCACGGTTTGCTGCCACTCTTGGGCAACGTGTGCAGGAGCCCCAGCAGCCCCTTCTTCCTGATGTTGCTGCTCCTGCCTTTGCGCGGCCAGGTCCCTCGGCCGCTCTCTCCTCCGTCTTCTTTACCATCTGTCAGCCATCGGGCATACAGCTTGGTCACCAGGATCCATGCTCCTGATCTGGTTCTCCTGTGGCATGAAAGACAGAGAGAGATGTGGTTAGCATGGCTGTACTTAGCACCTTTCCTGGCCCTGTGTGACTGCCCCTTAATGCTTCCTGGAGAGTGCTGGCCACCCCTCGGAAGGTCAGAGCTGAGTGCGCTGCATGGCTGCCCTGTCAGACTGTGACATGGGGAAGACAGCTCCTAACTGGGTTGCTGAGATTGCAAGGGACTGTGAGCGTCTCCAGCAGTGACTGCTAGATGGCCGGCATTGGTGAGGAGATTGTACAACGTGTGCAGTCCAACTGATCTGTGCTCCAATGAAATGGTCGTGGACTCACAGTCTATTCTGGGGGGGTGGTCTGGAGCGTACGGTGGCACTGGTGCCTCTGCGTGCTTGCATGGGTGGGCAAGCTAAGTGCCCGCCCCAATCATATCACTGTGACTGTGCCTGATCTGTCTGCGTTGCAGAGGAATGGTCAGTTTATACAGATGTCCCCACTGCTTGGCCGCTTCCTTTGACTACCCTACTTCCCACATCAATTTCTTGCACGTGGCATCCAACGCCAGGGCAGCAGTTTCCCACCCCCTGCCCTGGACAACAGCAACAGTCGCCTGCGTGGCAGGATGGCACTACACCCAGGCACCCCCTGCTGTCCCTGAAGCCTGCAAAGCAACAGGTGACCCTGGCGAGCTGTAAAGACTATGCTGTTCACTCACCTCTTTTGCCCCAAAGTGAAGGCCGCCAAGTTCACATTGCCTGTGTGCTGTTGTGAAACAAGTCGGCTTGCTTTCTCACTGACGTGGATGGACGATAGGCCAGGGTCCAAGAGCCTGGCGGGATGGCATTTTAATGATATGCTGATGTATTACAATAAGCTCCCCGACGACCATTGGCGGGAAACGCGGCCTGCCATTAGCAGGCTGAGCGGATGATCGTGCCCTGTCTTCGTGCCATCGTGAAACAGATCACACCATATTGTCCGTGAACACCAACTATCACGTTCGCTGCCAGCAGGCATGGAAAATTCTGCCCTCAATGTTCCAGTCGGTTTTAGTTTGAGTTTTTTACCCCATGGCACCTGGATTACATGGGTCAGTCTCCAAGTAGAGGTGTTTAGTATGACCTCACCATCCCCTTTCCAAACATTCTGTTTTACCTCTAAGTTAAAGGAGACATTTTAAAACATAATCATCTTGTAAAGTCCAACATTCATAACAATAGGCATTAAATAAATTGAACTTATCTATTTTTATGATTTTTCATGTGAGTGAGTTTCACATTCTGATTTTAACAATTTTCATCCCACAAGTAAGAAAAGACTCGTGATGGAAATGGTTAAAATCAAAGTATAAAACATTTCCATAAATAACCAATTGCTTCTCTATATTTGTAGGGAAAGAAAAGCCCAGTTGGCCATTTATTACATGAGCTATAAACTGAAATAATTAGGCATATTATGTCTGCACATTGTTGAAGGACTTTTGTGATTAACTCCAATGGACTTACCAAATGGAACAAATGGATTTCTGAACTGGACTGTGTACTGAAGGATACCTTATCGGAAGACAGTTTAATATATAAATCGTGGACATTTAATGTTTTCTAAAGCTATCTGTATCACCTAAGAATCTTTAAAATGCAGTCAGAAAATTATTAATCAGATTTTAAAGAATTCTAAAAGAATATGCAATATAGAATCTCAAATGTTTTTTAAAATATGGCTCATTAACTTTTATTCCTCTGCCAGGAAATCAGAAGCAGATAAATAAACAACTACAGCTCTGGGAGATATTTAATTGGTAGGAAAACTGACATTAAATAAATTAATTCATATTAGACTGAGCATACATCATCCACAGGCTATCTGTCCCAGCTGTTAGTGCTGAGAAAGTCTGTTTCATAAAAGCAAGGTATTATGAGATGACAACGGACAGATCAGATAAATCATAGGTGTATGTTCTCAGAGAACAACAAAACCAAAGCCCTTTTAAGGGCTTTCATACAGTTCTCTTGAATTTAAAGGACACGGTCCAAATAAGAATGTGTTTGAGAAACATTTAATGTTATTACATATAATTGTACACAGATATATCATGCAGAGGTACTTTGCTACATCGCTTTGATTTTCATGTAATCATGAAAAAAGTGACACATTGCTCTTATGCTCCTTTTCTTGCCCTAATCGAGAAAACATTTCAAAGCACTTTCATTTTGTGAACATAATTTTTTTATGCCTATAAATCACAGGTTTGGGGTTGTTTCTCAGTAAATCTTGCATTTGTAACTAACTCTCTCTGGGACCTGCTTCTTTACCAACTAGACAAAATTGTCCTAAATTGTCAGGGGGTTCAGAATCCATATTCTTAAGAGCACTTTAAGCAGGAAGTATTTGTATATCTTATGATGTCCATCCTGTTGGAAATCACAACTATTAAAGATTTTAAATAGTCATTTGCTTGTATCGATATAATTCAAACCAAATTCATTGAAGCGAAACAATTTTCTCATATTCTTTGCTCTGTGAACTTTCTCTCTGGCCTCCAAAGCAAAAGTCCAGTATACCAAACGAATATGGCAAGAGAAGTTATTTATCCTTGACTAGCGACATTCCACGAGTGCCATTTCTATGGTTTGAACATTATGAGAACTACCCCTGAGAGTGGTTTCTGTAGGAAATTTAAAAATAGAAAATGCTTGCCTTATCCTAATTTCCCTTTGTATTCGGCATTGGCAAAAATGCTCCTTAATACTTTAATTCTAATGAAGAACCTCATCCAAAATGTTAATCTTTTATCTTTCAGAAGCTAATTGATTTGTACATTTTTCAACATTTATTTCAAATTTTCATCATTTCAGTTTAGTTTTGGCTTCAGTTGTTTCCTTCCTCTGTCCATTTGTGTTTCTGCAGGTTACACGCTATTCATAGCCAGAATGCTGGATGCTCATTTTCACCAAGTTCTCCCCATTTCAGTCAGAAAGCAGCTCACAGGAGAAATGCAAAATTAGACCAAGGGCAGAATTTTGAGTTCGGCGGGCAGGTGCGGTCGGCAGGCCCGGGATTGGCCGGGAAACGGGCCACCGCTCGCAATTGGCCCCTGACCGCGATTTCACGCTGGCTGGCCAATTAACGGCCAGCAAATGTGAAGCGCGTGCGCTGGAATGCTCAGTGTTGCCAGGGTGGGGGTGGGAGGAGGGTGAGCGCTGAAGTCAGCGCAGGTGCGGGCGAGCGCTCACAGAAGGCTCGTTCAAGGCAGAGAGCTGCCTTACGGAGCTGAAGACTTCAAAAATTTTAAACAAAGAGTTTAAAATTAGAACAAAAATGTCCAAGCATCACGAACAGTCACCTGAACACAGGCGTTATAAAATTTCTGTCCGTAGATTTTTTTTAAATTTAATGGTGGAAACCTCATCCTGCCCTTGGATTAGGTTTCCTGAAAATGCAAAGGCCACCTGGCCGCTTCGTCTGCCCGACAACCATAACACTGGACAGCCAATGAAAAATCTCCATTAATTGCGCCGTTAATGGGCGTAATTTCCCTCTCAATTGTCAGTGGGCACGATTCCGAGTTTCCCACCAACGCGCTCCCACCAACTGAACTATCGCACAAGTGCGCGATGACATCGGGACGCTTGCCCGACGTCATCATGCGCTATTTTACGCTCGAGCGGGTCGGGCAAGCACCCACACGCTGAGCTAAAAATTCTGCCCCAAGGTTGGCTCCTACTCATTTTCTTTCTCCTATGTGAGATGTGCTCAGTTTATTTTTGGTCCTCCAACATAGCAACATGCATATGATTCCCCACGATCACAGACATGACTATGCGTTCAGCCTTAGAACGTTTGTGTTCCAATTTGTTATGATAGTTGCTATGATCCCAGATGATGTTAATACTGGGCAGGTCCTAAAGTCCGAGTCCTAAATGACATAGCTGCTAGTCTGGGTCTGTGGCAGGTAGTGAGGGAACCAACAAGAGGGAGAAACATACTTGAACTCATCCTCAACAAACTGCCTGCCGCAGACGCATCTGTCCATGACAGTATCGGTAGGAGTGACCACCACAAAGAAGATGAAGTCCCACCTTTACATTGAGGATACCCTCCATCGGGTTGTGTGGCACTACCATTGTGCTAAATGGGATAGATTTTGAATAGATCTAGCAGCTCAAGACTGGGCATCCAAGAGACGCTGTGTGCCATCAGCAGCAGCAGAATTCTACTCAAACACAATCTGTAACATCATGGCCCGGCATATCCCCCACTCTACCATTACCATTAAGCCAGGGGATCAACCCTGGTACAATGAAGAGTGCAGGAAGGCATGCCAGGAGCAGCATCAGGCATACCTAAAAATGAGGTGTCAACCTGGTGAAGCCATAACACAGGACTACTTGCGGGCCAAACAGCATAAGCAGCAAGTGATAGACAGAGCTAAGTGATCCGACAACCAACGGATCTGACCTAAGCTCTGCAGTCCTGCTACATCCAGTCATGAATAGTGGTGGACAATTAAACAACTCACTGGAGAAGGAGGCTCCACAAATATCCCCATCCTCAATGATGGAGAAGCCCAGCACACCAGTGCAAAAGCTAAGGCTGAAGCATTCGCAACGATCTTCAGCTAGAAGTGCCGAGTGCATGATGCATCTCGGCCTCCTCCGGAGGTTCCCAGCATCACAGATGCCAGTCATCAGCCAATTCGATTCTCTCTATGTGATATCAAGAAACAGCTGAAGGCACTGGATACTGCAAAGGCTGACACTATTCTGGCAATAATACTGAAGACTTGTGTCCAGAACTTGCTGCACCTCTAGCCAAGCTGTTCCAGTACAGCTACAATGCTGGCATCTACCTGGCTATGTGGAAAATTGCCCGGGTATGTCCTGTGCACAAAAAGCAGGACAAATACAATCGGGCCAATTACTGCCCCATCAGTCTACTCTCCATCATCAGTAAAGTGATGGAAGGGATCATCAACAGTGCTATCAAGTGACACGCTTAGCAATAACCTGCTCACGGATGCCCAGTTTGGGTTCCGCCAGGGCCATTCAGCTCCTGACCTCATTACAGCATTGGTTCAAACATGGACAAAAGAGCTGAACACCCGCGGTGTGGCAAGCGTGTCTGTCCTTGACATCGAGGTCACATTTGACTGAGTGTGGCATCAAGGAGCCCTAGGAAAGCTGGAGTCAATGGGAATCATGGGGAAAACTCCACTGGTTGGAGTCATACCTAGCACAAAGGAAGATGGTTATGGTTGTTGGGGGTCAGTAATCTCAGCTCCAGGACATAATTGCAGGAGTTCCTCAGGGTAGTTCCCTAGGCCCCACCATCTTCAGCTGCTTCATCAATGACCTTCCTTCCATCATAAGGTCAGAAGTGGGGATGTTCGTTGATGATTGTGCAATGTTCAGCACCATTCATGACTCCTCAGATACTAAAGCAGTCCATGTCCAAATGCAGCAAGGCCCAGACAATATCCAGGCTTGGGCTGACAAGTGGTAAGTAGCATTCGCACCACACAAGTGTCAGGCAATGACTATCTCCAACGAGAGAGGATCCAACCATTGACCATCACTCAGAGGCTAGGAATTGTGCGATGATTAACTTGCCTCCTGACTTCCCAAAGCCTGTCCACCATTTACAAGGCACAAGTCATGAGTGTGATGGAATACTCCCCACTTGCCTGGATGAGTGCAATTCCAACAACACCCAAGAAGCTTGACACCATCCAGGTCAAAGCAGCCCACCTGGTTGGCACCACGTCCACAAACATTCATTCCCTCCACCACCGATGCATTGTAGCAGCAGTGTGTACCATCTACAAGATGCACTACAGAAATTCACCAAGGCTCCTTCAACAGCCCCTTCCAAACCCACAACCACTACCGTCTAGAAGGACAAGGACAACAGATAGATGGGAACACCACCACGTGGAAGTTCCCCTCCAATTCACTCACCATCCTGACTTGGAAATCTATCACTGTTCCTTCACTGTGACTAGGTGAAAGTCTTTCCTAACAGCACTGTGAGTTTACCGACACCACATGGTCTGCAGCAGTTCAAGAAGGCAGCTCACCACCACCTTCTCAAGGGTTAACTAGTGATGGGCAATTGGGCAATAAATGCTGGCCCAGCCAATGAAGCCCACATCCTGCGAATGAATTTTTAAAAAAGGTCAGTGAAACCTGGCTTGGTAGGTTCTAATTTTGTTCTTTTTTTAGAAACCGTGGAGGTCAGTTATTGAACACATTCACAAGAGTCTGCCAGTATACTGTTAACACAAAGAATAAAATGTTTATTAACTAAGGAAAAATGAATTATATCATGCTAGACAAAAATGTTGGAAAGATTTCAATGCGGATACCAGAAAATGATTCAAACTCACACTATTCCTTTTTTCCCAGCAGCCTTTACGGGCACAAAACCCCAGTGAAGATTTATCACTGTCTCAACACCAAGGTTTCTTGCTTGGGTTAGCTCAGTTTCAAAAAGTTTTCTTCTGGTGGATTGCTGAGCATTCAGTAGATGCTTTTCTTCAGCTGGTATCTCTCCCTGAGATATCCAAAAAACGCAATCTAAACTCACTATTACTTCAACTTCAGAGCAAACACATGGGTTCCCTAAACTCAGTTTCCCAGCAAGCTTGCAGAATTTCTTTTTAGAGAGATTAGACCTTCTGCCTGCACTCTCTGGTATATACACACTAACTGACCACCCTTCCGTGTTTCCTTGTCTCCCTGTGTGGCTTTTTGCTAGGCAAGAACAGTTTTTTCTACTTGTGTTTTTTTTTAACTTAATTAAACTACTAACCCCTTGGTAACTGTCCTCTTTGCTTCAAGAGTTGTAAAACTTCATTAAAAATGCATGTGTACAAAGAGAGCCGCAGACTTTCTGGCTTCCTGACTTTCTAGCTCACAAAAACCTCTAAATGAAACTAAAACCAGTTTTCACCTTTCTTAACTCCCAAATGGAAAGTATAAATTAAACTTAAAGTTATACATTGTTCCTAAAAATACCATGCCGCCCCCTCTTAAAATCATCCATAACTCTGAATGTTTGGTGAGCTGAGAGTGTGATCAGACACAACAAACTGATTATATATCGCTAGACATTATGAGATCTCTTATGTGGCTCAGCAATATTACTTGCCCCATAAAAATTATTAATTCTAAAATGGATGTTAATATTTTTAACCACAATGTAAAGGTAACTATTTGCTTCCTTTACAAATGGACAAATGATATTAACAAATATTTTTATTTTTATTACCTCTAATTTATCAAGTATTTGAAAGCTGTCAAAACCCCCCTTGTGCAGATATGAATCATTGATGGTCTCTTAGGATCTCTTGAGAGAATCAGAACTTTATATTTCAAAAGCTGCCTATTAAAAATCCCCAACTGTGCATTTACAAAATTAAATAAACCTATTACATATCTTGGGAATGGAAAGAATGCCAAGGGCGAAGATTAAATGTCTATAATCATGAGAAAGAGTTGGCAGCTTGAGTACATTGGATTCTTAATATTCTTATTGGACTGTGCGGTTGAGCACCCTCAACTGGAACAGACTGCCGAAGGATTGTTTATAGTTGCATATGAAGTTTACCATCTGTCTTCTGCCCTTCTTAATCTTCTGGCCTTCATTTTTAGAATAATTAATTAACCCATCTATCTAATGGTGAATAGAGAAATGCTAACATTTTGATGGCTACTGGAATTCCACCAGATAGTCTTTAATTTCCCAACGTGAATGTCATTATGATCTTAAAATGTGGTTAAAAACACAAGAACATAAATTATGGAATTTGAAATATCCACTTCACCTATCAAACCTGCTTCCAACAACTAACATTTAAAATTTGTCTCATCATGGAATTGTTTAATTGCCTCGTTTTTTGAGAGAATGTGACAATCATTGATAAAGCATCTGGAAAGGGAAAGTTTTCGTGCAATTTCAACTCTTAAAGATTCTCAAATGAAAGTTGAAGTTACTAATTAATCAGACAACCCACGATGGTCAACTATGACCAGTTGTTTTTTTTGACAGATCTTTCATGCATATTCAGAGCCACACGTGAATTCTTGTGTTCTTTAGAGTATCTTATTATCCCTTTCTACCCTTATACTTTCCCATTTTTTAACTTTAATATGCAGATATTCATTGGATTCAGTCAGTTTGCATTATGTTCAGTCTACTCTCTATACATTGATATCCTGCAGATGTGTATTGAATGGATTGCTAATGTTCTTTATATTTAGATTACCTGCAGAAGAATCACGTATCGCCTGTGGCTCAGTTGATAGCACTCTTGCCCCTGAGCCAAGCATTCTGTGGGTTTAAGTCCCACTGAGGTACCAAGGAAATACTGCACTGTTGGAGGTGCTGTCTTTTGGATCAGACATTAAACCAAGGTTCATCTGTCCTCTCAAGTGAATGTTAAAGATCCAATGACACTATTTTGAAGAAGAACGGGGAGTTATCACTGGTGTCCTGACCAATATTTATCCCAAAATCAACATCAAAAAAATAAATTATCCAGTCAACATCACATTGTTGTTTGTAGGAGTTAGCTGTGCGTAAATAGGCTGCTGCATTTCCTACATTACAGCAGTGAATACATGCCAAAAGTACTTCATTGGCTCTAAAGTGTTTTGAGACATCTGGTGGTCATGAAATGTACCATGTAAATAATTTTCTTTCTTTCTGTGCCTCTGTGAAGAAGTGGGATAAGTGATTTGATATGCTGTGCTGGATTGCCCTCCAACTATGGGGAGAATGGGTTGGTGTTATTGTCTGCCCTAACTGTGCTAATTGGTAACTATTTTATCGGAGATGTTGCATGTTACTAGGTGTGGTCACCCTGAATATGTGGCTGGGGGCAGGATTAATAATATCTCTGTCAGGTAAGTCAGTCATAATCCACCCACATTGCAGCAACTCGATGACACTTTTAACCATATCGTTGCTGAGATTGTTTTTTTATCATTTCTGCAGGGCCTATTATGTGTTATCTTTGTCATAAATGAAAATGTCTACTTTTTATGCAATCCTTGAGAGCCCCCACTAAATGTTTACTGAATTGTAATGTAGCTGATGCTGTATCAGAAGTTGTTAAATGTTTAATCCATAGATGAAGAGGACATGAGAGTGTAATAGATGAGCAATGAAGGCAGAAGTTGCACAGATGTCTGTTGCTTAAAAAATGTAGTGAACTACTATATTGTATTTTATTTTACAGTATTCCAGTTTGATATTTTTTTGGAAATTAAACAGGAATTGCCTTTTTGCTTCAGAGCTTTGGTCCAGTACAGTAATATTTTATTTTGCAAATACTGGAATACCAAATAAGTCTTAGCACCATTGCCATGGTGACAGGTAGGGTGCTTGCAGATGCTGAGGCAATGTTTAAAATGCCCAATAAATTTCACTGATCCCTGGTACCTATGCAACAGAATGCTCTGCAATAGTGATTGGCACAAGTTGCCACGGTTACAACTAAGCACCAAACATGGTTGCATGAATTTTGCTTCAATCACTGATGGTTTGTAGGGAATTGTCTTTTGGTGCATTATATGGAATAAAATCTATCTTGCATATACCTAACAATTATTCATTGCAGCATTTTTGGCCACATAAGTTGCAAAAAATAAAACAGAAGTTGTTACAAAAGGGGCAGAATATATAAATTAATTCCTATTAAGGAAACCTTATGAAAAGACTTACAAAAACATCTGACTCCTGTGTGATCCCACATACATGTAAAACAAAGATTGAAGATCACAGATAAATACTGAATTGATAACATGGTTTTAAAAGTGAACTCTTAAAATATTGATTCACTCTATGAGAACTTGAATTAGTGAGAACTTGATGTTGAGTTGAAAATTCATCTATCTGTTCTGTATCAGTAGCAAAATGAGCAGAGGGTGATTTGACAATCATCAAGTTCTTAGATTTCTAGCAGATTCTGGGGGGAAAGAAATCAACTAGCATCTTACTATGGGTACCTGAAGAAGTCAATCCAAGGGTTGCCTAAAATTAGTCATTAGGCCTCATTATCATGAAACCAGTCACTGCTAGTACCAGTCGGGCATTCCAATGCAGCTTACTGGTTGGGTTCAAAACAAGATCAGCCAACTCATTCCTGGCAGTGCCTTAAGGTAGATCTTGCAGGCCTTAAGAGATACAATGATCTTATTCATTGATTCAGGTCTGATAAAAGTTGTACTAGTTAAGAGTGTACAAATTGGCTTGATTGGCACCCCATCCACAAATATTCACTCTCTCCACTACCGATGCACAGTGGCAGCAATGCGTACCATCTACAAGTTGCACTGCAGGAACTCAGCAAGACTCCTTGACAGCGTTGACTGCCGTGCATGCCCGTCAACCGAAATATCGTGCAACTACGTGATGATGTTGGGACGCTCACCTGACGTCATTGTGCATCATTTTATACTCGAGCGGGTCAGGTGTGCGCCTGTCCCCTCATCACAAATTTCTGCCCATGGGAACACCACCACCTGGGACATCCCCTCCAAGTCACTCACCATCCTGACTTGGAAATATATCGTCGTTCCATCACTATCGCTGGGTCAAATTCCTGGAACTCCCTCCCTAACAGCACTGTGGGTGTACCTACACCACATGGACTGCAGCGGTTCAAGAAGGCAGCTCACCACTACCTTCTCAAGGGCAATTAGGGATGGACAATAAATGCTGGTCCAGCCAGCAATGTCCACATCCCATGAAAGAACAGAAGAAATGCTTAGATCATTCCCAAGACATTCCTTTATCCAACAGGTTAATACTTCAGTTTAACTAACAGCAAATACAATGTCTGCAAATGTGTAATAGATTTGTTCATTAATATTGCACACAGTAATTTCTAAGATAAAAGTGTTTCAAATTTCCTTAACTAATGCTGCCAAGTAAGGCAATTAACAATAATCTGACTAAATAATCACCTCACAAAACTATTGGTTGATTACAATGCCCCTTTGTTTATTGCATGTGTATGAAGTTGTGCTTGCTCATGTATTACACAGGACTTACTGCACAGCAGCTGCAGGATTCCTAGTGCAATGCTATTGCCATGAAATTATCAGCTTCCATTGCCTCTGCTTGGTTATGTAATTTTGGTTCTAGTTGTTCAACATTTCCACAGATAAGTTTCCCATAGGTCCCTTTATATATTATAATGTATGCTACTAGTTCAGCACCAGTACCTGCTGGCGGTAATAAAGAAAGAAATTGCATTTATAGAGTGTCTTTCATAACCTCAAAATGTCTCAAAGCACTTTATTGCCAATGAAGTACTGTTGAAATATAGTGACTTATTGTCATATAGGACAAAAGCAGTAGCCAAATTGCACACAGCAAGGCCACAAACAGCAATGAAATAAATGACCAGATCATCTGTTTTGGATGTTGACTGAGGGCCAGGATACTCAGGAAAAATACCCTGCCCTCCTTCATAAAGTGCCATTTTTATGTCCACCTAAGAGAGCAAACTTGGTTTACTGAATCTTCCAAAAGATAGAGAGCTGAATTTTCTTGGAGGGACAGGAAATCAAGTTGTAATGCTTGCTGACTTGGCAGGCCTACCTTCTTTAAAAGGGCACCCACCCGCAATATTTTTGTTCCAGGAAGGCAGGAGTGAGATGGTGACGGGCCTGCAGCCTCCTGAGACAAGTCCGAGGTGGCAACGGAGGTGGGCAGATGGCTAGGCCAGCAGGCTAGAACATCCACCTGCATTTCCTGGGATATCAGGGCAGTTTTAATGATGAGTTTCAGGCTCTCAAACCCTCACCCACTGCACTTCCACTCACTCTCCCATGCTCCTTTGTCCCTTCATATCCTGCATACCCCATTCATGCCCCTTTATATCTCCCATGTTGCCTCCATGCCCCATTTGATCTCACATGCCCCATCATTCCCCCACATACACCCATGCCCTCTCATACCCCTCATGCCCCCTTGCTCCTTCCATGCCTCCTCATATGCCTCATGCCTCCTACATGTTACCCATGTATCCTTCATAGCCACCCTCCCAGTGTCCATAATGGGCAGACCTCAATGTCTTTGAAAAGTACATTAAAAACAAATAAACTTTTAATCTCATTCAAACACACCACACTAAAAAAATTCTTCTTCAAAAAAAGCCACTCAAAAAAATTAAACCCCTCAAGTGGTTAGTCTGTTGTAAAAACAAACAAATATCTATTTCACTAATCACATCAGAAGCAGTTAATTCTTTAATAACATTGATAGGGTAGATGCTGAGAGATTGTTTGTGTTGGTCGTGGAATCTAAAACACAAGGGCACAGCCTCGGGATAAGGGCCAATCATTTAGGACTGAGATGAGGAGAAATTACTTCCCTCAAAGGGTTGTGAATCTCTGGAATTCTCCCCCTCAGAGGGTTGTGGATGTTCCATCGTTAAGTATATTTAAGGCTGGGATAGACAGATTAGGGATTAAGGGATATTGGGAGTGGGTGGAAAGTGGGAAGCCACAGGTCAGCCATGATCGCATTGAATGGTGGTGCAGGTTCAATGGGCCATGTGGTCTACTTTAGCTCATATTTCTTATATTTTTATTTCTTATAACCCCTTAACTCTGTCATTCAAAATGTCTGCTGAAATATGTGTTATGGGCCTTTTGAAACTTAGCCAAGCATTCATAGGAGTCATAGCTGTCACAACAAACCATTCCAGCTCACAGACAATGGACCCTATTCAAATTGCAAAAGCAGATGGCTAAGTATTTTTTAAGCTACACCAGATGTCTTATCAATCAAAAGTCCAGGAGCAGATAAGGCCTCTTTTTTCTCTAATTGACAGCTGCTGAAGGTTTTTTTTTAATTTTAAAAGGGCTCCAAGCATTTAAATCACCTCAGGTTATTAAACTAGAGATCCCAATCACGACAGTAAAAATACATCTAACTTACAATACAGCATCCAACTATTGAAACTGAAAGAATTAAAGGTTCTTTTGAAATTTAAACGCCTGTTAATGAAAGAATTCCAGGAGCCAGTGCCTGTACTTTTTTGGTTCCCCACTTGGGATGAGGGTTTCCTCATTGTTCATGGCTTCTCCGAGAGGCCATGAACCATGTCTACTTACTGAAGTAATCCAACTCCACTAAAATTGCACTGAGGTTTCAAACTGCCCAGCCCCACACTGGAGCCAGCAAGGACAGGAGTGCTGCACATGGGAATACCTTCTGGGAAGAAACAGCAGCTTATTTTAACTGAATGGAATTGAACAGTGAGGGTTACAAAATCAATTGCCCAGGTAATTAAATAAGTCAAAATGAGACTCCTATCATATGAACAATGATGATTCTTTCATTGATGTGGACTACCATGGAGCTCGTGACAGGTCTTGCTATTAGAACAAGAAGATGACAAGAAAAAATTGTTACTTAGAATTAGAGTGAGCAGAACTATCAATTTCACACAGCAGGAATTGAAAACATGAAAGGTCTTACTTGAATAAAACAAGGCGAAAGGGGTTGTTGATTTGATATTCTAGAGATCTGCACAATTATTTTTGAAGTTGGACAGAAGTTTCAGAGTTTTGTTATCTGTGAAGCTTTACCTGTGGAGATTCACCTTAAAGGGCCATAAAGCCTTTTCTTCTTCCTCAGAATCATCCCAGATTTGCACTAAGTGCGGTAGTGGGCGCAATGGCAGCTTTTCACACTGTATCATCCCAAAGCCACCGCATTAATTGTGCCCTCCTGGGAAACACACCGTTTCCATGGCGGGTGGGCTCTCATTTACCCGCCATGCCATCATCTCACTGCTTCATCATGCTGGGCGCCATCTTTAAAGTGCAGCCACACGCACACCTTTCAATGCTTCCAGCGCACGAATGCTGCACAGAAGACATGGCCCCGAAAGGCATAAAGGCCGCAGTCCCCAGGTTCAATATCATGTCCCTCAAGTGCCTTTTGGACACAGTGGAGGCTCGTGGTGATGTCCTATACCCCAGCTCTGGCCACAGGATGGGCAGCAACATCATGAATCCAGATTGGGGGACAGTGACAGTGGTGGTCGGCACCAAGCGGACAGCCACCCAGTGCCACAAGAGGATGAATTATCTCCTCCGTTCTGTCAGGGTAAGTCACTTTTTTCATCACTCTCAACTCACACACTCACGAATCCATCACACATCCACAGGGCCCTCACTCACTGCCAGTTCAAGGGACATCACCATTCACTCTCTCACATACACCTTCATTGTCCTCATCATACCCATGGGACCAGTCACCACCCACACATGCCAGGCATATTTATCATCTGGCCTGGCAGGCTTCCTGCTTACATTTTCTCCATTTCTATTCATGCACGACAAGCTAGCACACAAGAGAGCGAGGTTGCAGACTGGTGGCAGAATGCCCGAAATCAAGTTCCTCGCAGACTTTGAGAACAGTCATCCAGCTGGCCGGCGAGGATCTGGACCATTCCTGTGCTGATGCAGATGTTGGCGGTGCTCTACCAAGTGAGGGCCCAGCAGTGCAACATCCATCAGACAACTATGCCATGAGTGATGTGTCTTGTTTCACAGGCCACTGCCATGCACTAATTATATCTCCTTGCTTTCGCAGGCATATCTGAGAAACAGTGAAAAGAGCCCACAACCCAGGGCCTCCAATCAAGCCCCGGGGGAAGCTCAGAAGAGGAATCCACTGAAACCCTCCCTGAAGACCCGTCACAGCGCTCACCCACACCCTCCACCAGTGCAGTGACACATACCTCGGTGGGACCTAGCTTTAGAGTAGCCTTGGGATCACAGTCTGGTGAGCACATTGCACTGGCTGATCCACAGCAGGCAGCGGCAGGGAATTCCCAGGTGTCCGGCACTCGGAGGCCTGTAAGAGGCCATAAATTTGCTGAGTCCCAGTCAGATGACGAGCCTCTGGACTTGCTCATGTCACAGTTGCTGGAGCTGCAAACAGGAATATCAGGAAGGGATGTCCACTACATGCCTTAGGTTGCAGGGCGCGATGGAGAAGTCTGTCTCCTTTCAGGCTGCGGTGATAGCGCCAGCATGGTAAAGCACTGAGGTCAAAACTGGTAGGATGGCAGCTGCATAGAGACCATGGTCTAGGACGTCGCTCCTGCACTGCTGCATGGGCTGAACTCCATGGCCTCCAAGAGGTATACGTGAGAGGAATCTCACTCCAGTTGCCCCTTCTCTTCAGGGAGTCAGCCAGGGCCCATCGGGCACCCATAGGGAGGAGGATCAACAGGTGTATCCGCGGGGGGTCATCCATTCAGGTGACTCACGGAGAGTCCGGCCCATCCAAATCCCCTTTTCCTGTGGCCTCAGCAGCTCCAGTTCCAAAGGCCGAGGAGGGTGCCACTGCCACACAGCAGGATCCTGAAAGCAGGCCGGGGCCCTCCGGGTCTCAGTCCTCCAAAGGACGCCTGCCAAGGTCATCACAGATGGGGCGTAACAGTCAGCTGGCAGCCTCCACCTCTGCTGTGGGTTTCCGGAGAGCACCAAGACATAACGGCAGGATTAGGAAAGCGAAGAAGATGTAACTCTTTCGAGTTATCAACAGTCACAGATTGTAACTCTTTCCAGTACATTCACAGTTCTTGGTTTCCGGGAGTGGGACATGAACCCACAACCTTCTGATTCAAAGGCGAGGGTGCTATGAACTGAGCCACAGCTGACACCTCGCGAAGAAGATGTAGTTGCACAGCCAGGGGATGGGTGTTAATCACTTGTACATAATGTTCACTATTGTAAATAAACTCTCCCTGACTGTGGCTCCTTGTTCTGATGAGCAGTGTTCTTGTCACTCAGATGTGAAACCTTTCTGCACAAGATAAAGGCAGGTGTCTCAGTCCAGGGCCTCTTCCCTGTGCTTTGTGCTGCGTTCAGGCCGAAGTCCTGATCTCACACCCCCTGGATGTTTTAGTGATGCCTGCACCTCGGTGGTGCTTGTCATTGTTGCCAGAATGTGGTGGGCAGACATCACAGAGCTTTGTCATTCTCTCTGTGTGCTCTCAGCACCTTTAAGGTGGGGCTGGCCTCCATCTCTTCAGCATCAGTGACCAGTCATACTGTGCTCCTGAATGCGGGCAAAGGATCGGATGCTTTTAAAGTTTCATGGCTGCTATGATATGACCCTGATCACAGAGCGCAAGTGGGCTGCTCTTGGCCAGACAGGAGTCAGACATTCTCAGAGGCTGTGTGAAGATCTATGGTGTCTCCTCACTGCATGTTGTCATCATCCTCCACAAATCTAGCAGTTATGACGGCCTCCCGAGCATGCCTGCCTCGTCTGGCCATTGCAAGGGCCTCATCGCCATCATTGTCACCTTCGAGGACCTTCTCACCCTCATCACCGTCAACATCCTCCTCACTGGAGGAGACCTTCAGCTCCTGCATCTCCTCCTCAGCCAGCTCCTCTCCCCATTGCACCACCAAGTTGTTAAGTGCGCAGCAGGCAACGATGATGCGTGACATCCTCTGTGGACTATATTGCAGGGCTCCACCAGACCGGTCCAGGCGCCGGAGTCTCACTTTCAGCATCCCGGTGGTTTTCTCCACCAACTTGCAAGTTGCAGCATGAGCCTTGTTATGCAGTTGCTCTGCTGCAGTCTGAGGCTGCCGCACGGCTGTCATCAGCCACAGCTTTTGCAGGCAGCCCTTGTCCCCAAAGAGCTAACCCTGCAGCCTGGAAAACGTCAGGGATCTGTGACCAACTGAGAATGTAGGAGTCATGGACACTCCCTGGAAACTGTGCACAGACCTACAGGATGCATTTGTGGTGGTCACACACCAGCTGCACATTCAAGGGAAGCCCTTGCAGTTGATGTAGTTGGCCGCTTGTTGCAAGGGAGATTTGAGCGCCACATGAGTGCAGTTGATCACACCCTGCACTTGTGGGAAACCCGTGATCTGGGCAAATCCAATCGCTCTTGTGTCCTGGCTGTCTTGGCCCTGGACAAAATGCACAAAATTGTACATCCTTGTGAAGATGGCATCCGTGAACTCATGGATGCATTTGTGGGTGGAGGCTTGCGATAAAGCACAGGGGTCACTTGTGGAGCCCTGAAAGGCGTAAAAATTGGGCGTCGCGGTCACTTTCATGGGCACTGGCAGTGGATGCCCTCCATGTCCCTGTGGCACCAAATCCTGTAGTAGCTGGGAGATGTGACCGACCAATTCTCTAGACATGTGCAGTCTTTGGCGAGACTGGTTCTCGGTCATCTGTAAAAATGAAAGACTGGGCCTAGCTAGGTGCTGACCAGCGATGGCTCACTGTGGCTCTTCAGTGGCATGTGCGGGAGACCCAGCCACTCCTTCTTGAGGGTGTTGTTCCTCCCTTTGTTTGCAGCCAGGCACCTCCATCACTCTCTTCTCTGTCGTTTCTGCTCTCTGTACACCACGAGGCATACAGCTAATTCATCAGGCTCCATCCTCCTGTGTACTCCTCCTGCAGGGTGAAAGAGAGAGACACGTGTGCTAGCTTGGGTGTTCTATGAACCGCTCTTGGTTAAATGTGAAGGCCACTTAACACATCCCGGAGAGCGCTGGCTATCACTTGGATGGCCAGAATTTAGTGGGCTGCATGGCTGCCCAAAATGCCAATCACCTTTGCCCCACTCTACCTGACCGATTGGCAGCAGCTTTGCCCAATGGACTGCGTGCTCTGTTCTCAGTTCAGGCGCAGACATTCTCCTAATCTGCGCTGCAAGGCTGCACTGTTAGCTTGAACCATGGGGGAGACTGATCCAAACCAGGATGATGACATTGCAAGGGGCTATGAGCACCTCCACCAGTGACTGCTCCATGGCCAGCTTTAGCAAGGAGATTGCACAAAATGCCCAGTCGTCCAACTGTTCTGCAGTCCATTAAAATGCTCACTACTTTGCAGTCTGTATTTGAGGGGTGAAAAGCTCTAGAGCACTTGGTGGCACTTTGATGCCTCTGCATTGCTTGAGTGGGCAGATAAGCTAGAGGCCTGACTCCGCACACGTCAATGTGGCTATGCCTGAACTGTCTCAGCTGGAGAGGAATGGTCACTTTATACAAGGTTTCCCTAAAGCATGGCCACTTCCCTCCCTCAATCCTGCACGTGCTTGTGCACTACCTTCAACCACATGGCAATCCTTGCCCCCCCCCACAATGTGCCTCAACCACATGGCAATCCTTGCCCCCCCACAATGTGCCTCAACC
Organism: Cetorhinus maximus; assembly: GCF_964194155.1. NCBI lineage: Eukaryota > Metazoa > Chordata > Chondrichthyes > Lamniformes > Cetorhinidae > Cetorhinus > Cetorhinus maximus. The sequence continues at coordinate 108,338,801 of NC_135888.1, forward strand.
ACATGGCAATCCTTGCACCCCCCCCACAATGTGCCTCAACCACATGGCAATCCTTGCCCCCCCACAATGTGCCTCAACCACAGGGCAATCCTTGCCCCCTCCCCCCCACAATGTGCCTCAACCACAGGGCAACCCTTGCTCCACATAAAGTGCCTCAACTGCAGGCCAGCCCTTGCCCCCACCCCCAAGTTGTCTCAACCACAAGGCAGCCCTTTTCCCCCATGCCTCCAATGCGTCTCAACCTTGAAGTCCGACAGGCGATCCAGGCGAATGCTGCGCAACATTAATGTGCACTCATCTCCCGGTTCCCCTCAAAGTGCAGCCCACCAACTGCATGCCTTATATGGGGCGATCCAATGGGGCTATATGATTCTGGTGAGCTCACCTTATAATAAACCAATCAGGCAACGCAGCCCGCCATCGACGGGCTGAGCGGACTATTGCAAGATGGTTTCACAATGTCGTGAAACCGATTTTTGACCTTCGAAGATGCCTGACGTCAGTGGGCACGGATGATTCCACCCATAGTTTGAGAATGGAACAAGCTATGGGTTGACAATGCAGCAATATTTTTTTGTTCAGGTCTCTAAAAGTTACATGAAGTATATATTTTCTCTGCCAGTGGTGTAGGTATCAGGACTGGGACATTTTCTACTGAGCAAGGAATTCCAGTGATTGGCATATTACCTGAATCTCAGGTGTATCTTCTGGATTTTTCATTTGCCCTCACTAATATTCACGAAACAACAATTTGAAAAAGGTCCTAATCATAAATCAATAAATAATTAGGAATTGCCATTTTGGGAGAAGAATGGGGAGTTCAATGCTATGTTTGGACAAACTCACTTGTTCAATCACTTCATTAGCACTGGGTCCAAATCAATCCAGATTAACGTACAAATCCTAAATAAAGCATTTTCAACCTTGTTTCCAGTATGTCTGAGTCTACTCCATGGTCTCTGAGTCAGAAGACTGTAGGTTCAAGAACATTCCAGAGACAAGATCACATAATCTAAAACAAAAACAGAATTACCTGGAAAAACTCAGCAGGTCTGGCAGCATGAGTTCTGTTGAAGGGTCATGAGGACTCGAAACGTCAACTCTTTTCTTCTGCGCCGATGCTGCCAGACCTGCTGAGTTTTTCCAGGTAATTCTGTTTTTGTTTTGGATTTTCAGCATCCGCAGTAGTTCTTTATTTTTATCACATAATCTATGTTGTCAATTCAGTCGCATATGTAAATAATGTGTTACAACGTGATATGTGCCAGGTGGACCAAATCCACAAGTGAAACTTGGCCACACTATCACGATTTTGCAATTTGTATTTATTATGAAAGGCTTATGCACTGAATTCAGAAGAATTGAGTCCACTAACACCTTTAGAGATCTTAAAATTAAGTTAAAGGCAAAAAATAAACACACGCAAAATTAGAGTTACACGGTTATTTAGTCTTAGCAGTTCCTAAATTTCTCTCCATTAACCCTATCAAATCCTTTCATAATCTGAAAGATCTCTATCTGGTCACCCCTCAGTCTTCTCTTTTCCACAGAAAAGACCCCCAGCCTGTTCCATTTTTCCTGACGGGTATAACTTCTCAGTTCTGGTATCATCCGTGTAAATGTTTTGCATTTTTACTGGTGCCTCTGTATCCTTTTTATAATAGAGACCAGAATGTTTACCCTACCCTAAATGTGGTCTAAGATTCCACACAAGCTTAACATAACTTCTCTGCTTTTCAATTCTATTCCTCTGGAAATGAACTCCAGTGCTTTGTTTGCCTTTTCATGAGTTTATTAACCTGCGTTGTGACTGTTAGTGATTTATGTGCCTTTACCACTGCCTACCCCATACCCCATACCCCAGTGGCACCTGTCAATTCCTCTGCTCCATTTGCTCATTTAGAAACTTATCTTTGAAGAAGTATGTGACCTCTCCTTATTCTTCTTACCAAAATGTACAACCTCACGCTTACCTATATTGAAATTAATTTGCCAGATACATGGCCATTCTGCAAGTTTATTAATGGCTTCCTGTATCCTGTTGCAGTCTTGCCTGCATTAACTATAAAGGTCCTACAAATTTTGAAATTGTACTTCTCATTCCTGAGCCCAAGTCATTTATGTAAATTGTACACAATGGTGGCCATTGATCCTTGTGAAATGCCATTTCCCACCTTTAGGCCAGTCTGAGTAACTAACTTTAACTCCCGACTGTATGTTTTCTGTTTTGTAGCCAGCTTGCTATCCATTCTGCTACTTATCCTCTGGTTTGTTTAGTTTTGATTCCAGTATTGTGAATTATCTCTACAACTTCGCACTGCTAATTCATCTCCCTTATTCCAGTGGCAGAATTATACTTCTAATTTGTCTCCCAGAGTCTTAATTAAACAATGTGGCAGTCTAAAAGTTATTTTTTAAGATATACACCAGTGTCCATCTTTACATTACACTATGCAATGTTCCTACTTTTGTTCCTATTATTCCACGGCTGTAAATAGATTTGCCAAAAAAAACACTCTGCATCTGAAATTCTTCATTGCCATATCACTTCGTTAGATTGTTCTACAGTGGCACAGCTGCACAAAATATATGAATTATTTTTTTAAATTACATTACAATGAGGGTTGCTGAGTTGCCACAGCAGTTATACAGGTTGAATCATAAATTAATGCAATACCACATTCTAAAGTTGGAATGTTTTGTTTAAATGGTGTTGTATAAATTGTGTTGACAGGTCTCACAATACAAAACAAACTAAAGGAGTAGCTATACTGTAACAGCCTCATATTATATATCGAATGACCAAATTAATATAATGCCCAAGATCATTGTCAAGTGTGGTCGTTAATGTTCCAAAATGCTGTATGGAAATGTTTGGATGTTGTGTTAGAAAAGTGTCACTAAGTTATGGAAATATTACGCTGCTCTCTATGATATTGTACAAAATTTTCCAGATTCTCGCTAAAATATTTTTAAAAAATTTATTCGTTTATGGGATGTAGGCATCACTGGCTAGGCCACAATTTATTGCCCATCCCTAATTGCACTTGCTCAGAGGCATTTAAGAGTCAACCACATTGCTGTGGGTCTGGAGTCACATGTCACCAGACCAGGTAAGGACAACAGGTTTCCTTCCCTAAAGGACATTAGTGAACCAGATGGGTTTTTACAACAATCGGCAATTTCATGGTCATCATTAGATATTTAATTCCAGATTTTTATTGGATTCACTGCCATGGTGGGATTTGAACCTGGATCCCCAGAGCATTACCCTGGGGGTCTCCAATATTACTCCAGTGACAATACCACTATACCAGCACCGCCCCAAAATGTTAAAATGCTAAAATGTTGGTAATCCCATTCAAAGGGTTTTGTCACTACACTGGGGACTTTGGGGAAGCTGAAGCTCCCGGAACAAACTGCTGAAAATTACCGAAACTGTAACGTTGGACACGTTTCAGATAAATTGCCAACTTGCTAATATCATTGTGCCAACTGCTTCAAAAAGGCTGCCAAGTGTCTCTTCAATATCCTGATTATTTCTGCATATTGCACTGGCTACCATCCACGCCAATGCAAAGACTGAAATAAATGCTGCTAGTATCTCTCAAGTTTTGGTGGGAGATAGGTAAAGAAAAGAGATTTTGACCCAGTAAGGACGAAGGAACAGTAATATATTTCCAAGTCAGGATGGTGCATGATTAGGAAGGGAACTTGCATGTGGCGATGTTCACATGTGCCTGCTGCACATGTATTCTTCTAGCCAGTAGAGGGCGTGGGTTTGGAAAATGCGGTTTAAGAAGCCTTGGCAAGTTGCTGCAGTACATCTTGTAGATGATATACACTGCAGACAAGGTGGAATCACAGCCAATGCAGTTTTTTTTGAAGTGTTGTTGTCATTGCAATGTAGGAAAATGCAGCAGCTGGTTTTCACACAGCAAGGTTCCATGCACAACAGTGAGAATAATGACTAGATAATCTGCGTTGGAACATCAGGAGAACACCTCTGCTGCTCTGCTTTTCTTTGAAAAATGTCTTGGGATCTTTTATGTCCACTGTTAGGACTGAAGGGGGCCTTGGTTTTATGTTTCGTCTAACAGCCGAAATATCACAGTCCAGTGCAAGGGCCTTTAACTTGGTAATTACCTAATCATAATGTTGTATTCAGTTTTAATACCATCGCCTGATTTTATAACATATGAAAGGTAATATTTATAATGTGCAAATGCTCTCATGATCCACAAAGCATAAAACAAAGGACAGACATGCCCTTTTCCTAGCCTTTGTTTGCTGATTTACCCTGTACAGTAGTTCATCACTCACCATCCTGTTGTGATGCTTCCTCTCTGTCTGAATATTTTCCCCCTCAAAAATCAAGTACCCATTGGCTACAACTGCACCAGTTGTAGATAAACAACTATTATTGGGCATCCTGATGGCAAATAGGCTCATAACTTCCAAGATCCCCAGCGTCAGATTTGGAGGGCCCTGAACCCTGACACCTCCGGACCTCTAACTCCCCACCTCCCAACGCGGCTGCCCCAGACCTCATACCCCCGCACCACCCTGCCCAGGTCTTGGACCTCCCCTCCATGACTCCCCCAGACCTCTGCCCCTGACCTCGGAACAGCACCCCACCCCCAACCTCGGCACACCCCCAACCCCCCGGACCTCCAACCGACCCACCACCCCCACCCCCAGACCTCTGGCCTCCGACCAACCTCCCCCCAACACCCCCTCACCCCCAGACACTCCCAATCCCCAAATCCTATCCTCTTACCTTTGACACTTACCTTCCCCTGGCCCTTTAAGCTTACATGCTTTATGGCAGCAAGTGCTGTAAAATAGGGGGCATGGCCTCCTTGAATACGTTGGAGCTGGACTTCGTTGGGGCCTGCGAGGAGTCTTTCAATGCAGGCCCCAAGCAGCTTCAGCGAACGGAAGCATCAATGTAATTTTCAAGACCAGGTAAGTAGGTATTTATTTCTTCTAATTTCCGACGCTAGTTGGAAGTTATGACCCTTTGCATTTGTGTTCTTAAATTGCTGTACTACTGAATACAAGCACACAAGAATACAAGAAATTGGAGCAGGAGTAGACCTTATGGCCTACCAAGCTGGCCCTCCCATTCAGTATGATGATGGCTGATCTTGGGCTTAGTTCAACTACATTTTCCCACCCACTTCCCATATCCCTTAATTCCCTAAGAGAGCAAAAATCTGTCTAGCTCAGCCTTAAGTGGTTTCAATGATAGAGCACCCACAACCCTCTGGGATAGAGAATTCCAAAGATTCATAAACCTTAGAATGAAGTAAGTTCTCCTCATCTCAGTCCTGAATGATTAGCCCCTTATCCTGAGACTGTACCACAATGTTCTAGATTCCCTGGCCAGTGGAAACAACCTCTCAGCATCCACCCTATCGAGCCCCTTCAGAGTCTGGTATGCTTCCATGTGTAGGACATGCACATGTTTTGTACTTCTCTCTGCTGACCTTCTTCATGCTGTCCAGGAGTCGGACTGAGAAGAGGGCAGCAATTTCCCCTCAGGGAAAAGGAAAGGAAAACACACAGTCAGCTCTTAGAATGCATTTCCTGGTAGCACTGCAAAAGTGTAAGAACAGGCCTCTGTCTAGTATTTCAGCCTAGAGAATGAGAGGCACTGAGAGATAATTGAAAGTAACATGACTGGGGTAAAATGAGTAATTAATAAGTTATAAGGACAACTAAGAACTACAGTGGAAGTGACATGATGTGACACAGAATCTTCACTCCATTCTGCTGTGATTCTGACCTTGGCTGCCATAAGAAGATAAACGTTTATCTCTGCATGAAATAGCTCCTGGGGGGTCCCTCTGCTCTGACACCATGGCCAAGGTCGCCATATTTCCATGTGATAAACTGCACTTAAAAATTTTTATTCTCTACCCCACCTCAGAGTGAAGTTCCAAAGTACTTTGCCATTATGATTATGTTTCTACCATTGTGTAGAGATGTACTACCGAGAGGCTTCCTTGTTTGAACAAAACTTTATTTGCAGAGCTGCAGACCTCTAGCAAGGCTAAATACACATTCTAGACTAGAGAATCTCCGCCCTTATAAACTTACCCGTGCTCAGTGCTGATTGGCTGTTCTGATCACGTGACCCTTACTCAGGCAGGCTGGCCTTAAAGCAACAATCACCACATCACACCCCTTTATTTCCTTGTTTTACATTCCTTATTTACACAAATTACTTTATTCAAGTGAATAGAAAACATTATCAAAAATCTTAGAAATAATCATACTGGCACTTTGTCATGAATTCAGATTGTACACTTAGATACATTGGTCCAGTAATTACAAATCAAGTTGTTGAGGGGGTTTTCTGTTCTGGGTAGAGCAGCGTAACTCTATAGCCTGAGGCTCTCCGACATGCTCAACACTAACAGGAACTGCGATAACAGGTACCTCTTTTGGCACAGGCCGTTCATCACTATTTGATTCCATGGAGACATCAGTTTTATTTTCATTCATTCACGGGATGTGGGCTTTGCTGGCTGGGCCACCATTTATTGCCCATCCCTAGTTGCCCTTGAGAAAGCGGTGGTGAGCTGCCTTCTTGAACCGCTGCGGTCCATGTGGTGTAGGTACACCCACAGTGCTGTTAGGAAGGGAGTTCCAGGATTTTGACCCAGCAACAGTGAAGGAACGTTGATATATTTCCACGTCAGGGTGGTGAGTTACTTGGAGGGGAACTTCCAGGTGGTGGTGTTCCCATCTATCTGCTGCCCCTACTAGATGGTAGTGGTCGTGGGTTTGGAAGGTGCTGTTGAAGGAGCCTTGGTGACTTCCTGCAGTGCATCTAGTAGATGCTACACACTGCAGCTATGGTGCGTCGGTAGTGGAGGGAGTGAATGTTTATGGATGTGGTGCCAGTCAAGCGGGCTGCGTTGTCCTGGATGGTGCCAAGCTTCTTGAGTGTTGTTGGAGCTGCACTCATCCAGGCAAGTGGGAAGTATTCCATCACACTCCTGACTTGTGCCTTGTAGATGGTGGACAGGCTTTGGGGAGTCACAAGATGAGTTACTCATTGCACGATCCCTAACCTCTGACCTGCTCTTGCAGCCAAAGTATTTATATGGCTAGTCCGGTTCAGTTTCTGGTCAATGGTAACCCATTAGGGTGTTGATAGTGGGGGAATCAGCGATGGGAATGCCATTGAATGTCAATCGGTAATGGTTGGATTCTCTCTTGTTGGAGGTGGTCATTGCCTGACACTTGTGTGGCACAAATGTTACTTGCCACTTGTCAGCCCAAGCCTGGATATTGTCCAGGTCTTGCTGCATTCGGACATGGACTGCTTCAGTATCTGAGGAGTCGTGAATGGTGCTGAACATTGTGCAATCATCAGCGAACATCCCCATTCCAGACCTTCTTATGGAAGGAAGGTCATTGATGAAGCAGCTGAAGATGGTTGAGCCAAGGACACTACCGTGAGGAACTCCTGCAGTGATGTCCTTGAGCTGAGATGACTGACCTCCAACAACCACAGCCATCTTCCTTTGTGCTAGGTATGACTCCAACCAGCAGAGAGTTTTCCCCTGATTCCCATTGACTCCAGTTTTGCTAGGGCTCCTTGATGCCACACTCAGTCAAATGCTGCCTTGATGTCAAGAACAGTCACTCTCACCTCACCTCTGGAGTTCAGCTTTTTTGTTCATGCCTGAACTAAGGCTGTAATGAGGTCAGGAGCTAAGTGGCCCTGGTGGAACCCAAACTGGGCGTCAGTGAGCAGGTTATTGCTAAGCAAGTACCATAGAACCATAGAAAAGTTACAGCACAGAAGGATGCCATTCAGCCCATCTTGTTCATGCCAGCCCAAGGACACCCAGGTGCCCTCTCTAATCCCACCTTCCTGCACCCGGCCCATAGCCCTGCAGCTTACGGCACTTGAGGTGCAGATCCAGGTACTTTTTAAAAGAGTTTAGAGTTTCTGCCTCTACCACTAACTTGGGCATCGAATTCCAGACACCCACAACCCTCTGCATAAAAAAGTTCTTCCTCATGTCCCCCCTACACCTTCTGCCACTTATCTTAAATCTATGTCCCCTGGTTGTAGAATTCTCCGCCAAGGGAAACAATTTTATCCTGTCCACTCTATCTATTCCCCACCATAATTTTGTGCACCTCAATCAAGTCACCTCTCAGCCTTCTTTGTTCTAAGGAAAATAACCCCAACCTATCCAATCTCTCCTCGTAGCTACTCTTTTCTAACCCTGGCAACATTCTTGTAAACGTCCTCTGCACTCTCTCCAGAGCTATTACGTCCTTCCTGTAATGTGGTGACCAGAACTGCACACAATACTCCAGTTGTGGCCTCACCAGTGTTTTATAAATTCCAACATTATATCCTTACTTTTATATTCTATACCTTTGCCAATGAAGGAGAGCATTCCATATGCCTTCTTTACAACCTTGTTTACTTGAACTGCTGCCTTCAGGGACCTGTGTACTTGTACGCCAAGATCTCTCACTTCATCTAACCCTCTTAGTATATTCCCATTTATTGTATAATCCCTGTAACTGTTTGACCTCCCTAAATGTATGACCTCACACTTCTCTATGTTAAAATCCATCTGCCACTTTACCGCCCACTTCACCAACCCACCTATATCGTTTTGGAGATTATGGCTATCCTCTACACTATCCACTACTCGGCCAATCTTTGTGTCAGCTGCAAATTTCCCAATCGTGCCCCCCACGTTCATGTCCAAATCATTAATATAGAACACAAACAGCAAGGGTCCCAACACCGCTTGATAGCATTGTTGATGACCCCTTCCATTACTTTACTGATGATGGAGAGTAGACTGGTGGGACGGTAATTGGCCAGATTGGATTTGTCCTGCTTTTTGTGTATAGGACATACCTGGGCAATTTTCCAAATAGCCGGTAGATGCCAGTGTTGTGGCTGTGCTGGAACAGCTTGGCTAGGGCAGGGAAAGTTCTGGAGCACAAGTCTTCAGTACTATTGCTGGAATATCATTGGAGCCTATAGCCTTTGCAGTATCCAGTGCCTCCAGCCGTTTCTTGATATCACGTGGAGTGAATTGAATTGGCTGAAGACTGGCATCTGTGATGCTGGGGACCTCCGGAGGAGGCCAAGATGGATCATCCACCTGGCACTTCTGGTTGAAGATTGTAGCAACTGCTTTAACCTTATCTTTTGCACTGATGCACTGGAGTCATGTGATAGCTAAGAAGGAAGCTGAGATTTTGGTTTCCAGGGTTCCTCCAGACAATCTTTTTAGCTCTGGCTTAAAAATTTGGACGGCTCTCTTGGCGAGTCCATTTGATGCTGGGTGGTCAGGCGCAGCTCGGATGTGTTTAATGCCGTTTAGATTGGTGGAGTTTTGAAATTCAGCACTTGTAAATACAACTCCATTGTCTGATACAAAGGGCGGGATCATCCCACATTCGCACTAAGCGCGGTAGTTTTACCCGCCGGCCGTGATGGCGGCTTTTCACGGCCATATTGTCCCAATCCCGTCACATTATTTATGCATTCCCGGGAAACAAGCCATTTCGATGGCAGGTGGGCTCTCGTTCACTTGCCCGCCATCACCTCGCCACCTCATCACACCGGGCTCCATATTTAAAGTCCAGCCGCGTGCACAGATCTCAGTGCTTCCAGGCCACGACTACTGCAGAGAAGATGTCCACAAAAGGCAAAAAGACTGAAGTCACCTTTTGGATGCAGTAGAGGCCCACTGTGATGTCTCCTACCCCCACTCTGTCCGCAGGATGGGCAGCCACATTACCAACCAGGTTTGGGAGGCAGTGGTCAGCACCAATGCCCTGCAAAAGAGGGCAGCCACGCAATGCCACTACAGGATGAATGGTCACATCCTTTCTGCCATGTTAACTCACTCTTCTCATCAATCTCAACACACACACTCACAAACCCATCACGCATCCACAGGGATCTCACACCTCAAGGGACAACACCCTTGAGATAACTCTCACACACAGCCTCACATCTCCATCAGGCTCATACTCTCTCAAGCTCATATCTTCATTCCTGTCCATGGCTCCGCTCACCACACAAACATTCCATGCAGCGCCATGTGCCCTTCTCACACTCTCTCCATCTGTTTTCATACAGGAGAAGCCTGCTCACATCAGCAGGAAGAGGTCCCGCCAGGGGTTCAATGGCCCACATTAAGCCCCTGCCTCACTTTGAGGAGCGTGCCATTGTGCTGACCAGTGAGGATGTGGACCCTGCCTGCAGTGACAGTGAAGTCAGCAGCGAACACCCACCTGAGGGGTCTGCACCAGATCATCCCTCCCTCAACGCAAGTGTGAATGTTCTCTCTCCTGCTTTTGACTCTGCTGCCATGCGCTACCTATTTCTACTTTAGTTCACAGGGAGCTCTGCCAAGGGATCGACACCCTCAGCTAGCCAGTCCCTCAGCTACATCCATGTCCTCATATGCAGCCAAGAGGACACCTCCTCCAAAGAAGAGGTGGAAATAAGCAGCTCGGAAGAGCCGCAGAGGGAGCAGCCGGCCCACGACTGATTCTGGAGGGAAAAGTGTGTGTGTGGCGGGGCCTTTTGGGGCCTCATGCAAGCACTCTCGCACACATGCGGATCCTTCATGTTTCACACTTATCTCAATGTCCTGAGCATTTTCAATGCTGCCTGCTGGGGTTCACCTTCAGTTGTCCGTCTGAGCCGACCTGCATCTCCACCCACCCAATGATCACACCCCCATGCAGCACCTGATCTCACCCACCACGACTCTCATTTTACTTTCAATTTGGACAGCATGGTGCTAATTCGGGTCCCTGCACATCCCCGCCCCCGCACCCCTTCCCCCCCAGAACCCCCTCCCCACTTCGCACCCCTTCCCCCCTCCGCACCCCATCCCGCCGGAATTCTTTCTGCCTAGTCCTCCCACCCCCGGGCTCCCTTCACTGCTTAGTCCCTCCCCACTCCCGACTCCTTCCTCTAACCTTACCCCTTCCTTCAGCCTTACTCCTTTCCCTCTCTGCAGCTCTTCCCTTGCACCTTCCACCTTCATCACTCTCCCCTCCCAACCTGTCCCTATCCAGACACCTTCATTCCCCCCCTCCCAACCTACCCCCATCCTGACGCCCCTTCCTCTCCCAGCTGACCCTAGTCCTTCCTCTCCCAACCCTTCGACCATTGCCCCTTTGAGAATCAACAGTGAATATCTAACTTCTGTGCGCTGCTTGGCAGCAGAGCCATGTCTATGAGAATATATCCAGCATCCATGGACATTCCTCCAGTGTGCCCTTGATGTCAGGCTCCGGCATCTTCTGCTCTTCAGGTGTCCACGATGTGAGCAAGGCTCTGGTGGTAGATCCTGACTTCTGCACGTCACAGTTGTGAAGACATATTCTACACCAGCATGCTTTCCCACCAACGTAAGCGGATGATCCAGTGGTGGGGGACGATTCCGGCGGGCAGGCCCAATAATGATATGCTGATGTATTACAATGAGGTTCCGATGTCCGATGGCGGAGAATGTGGCCCGCCATCGATGGGGTGAGTGGACGATCATGAACGACAGCGTGAAACCGCTTGCTCCATATTGTCCGCTCACACGACCGAACACGTCTGACATCAGTGGCTTCGGCAAATCCCAGCCAATTACTTTGGGCAATTCATGAGTCAAAAAGCTTTGTTGTAACCTTTTGATGTTAGCATGAGATGTAGGTGATTTCACCTTAAAAATCTCCATCCATTTTGAGCGTGTGTTGATTATGAGCAATAACATTGTGCCACGCAGTCTATACAGATCTGCACCCATGGTCGGCCAGGCCATTCCCAAAGGTGCAGTGGGGCTGCGGCCGGCAACTTTTGTTGCAGTTGGCACTGTTGACAGTGCTTGGCTAACTTCTCAATAACTATGTCTATACCAGGCCACCATATGTAACTCCTGGCGTGCATTTTCATTTTAGAAATGCCAGGATGAGAGCTGTGTATTTTGGTTAAGAGCAGTTCCCTGCCTGGTACAGGAACGACTACTCTTGTTCCCCTGAGTGTGATGCCATCCTGACAGCTCAATTTGTACTTGGGGGTAAAAAATGGTTTCATTTCCTCGGAGACTGGCTCATTTAACCATCCTGTAAGTATCTGGTCTCTCACATCGGACAGAAACTGATCTTGATTGGTCCAGTTCCTGATCTGCTTCATGCATTTGGGTGGTGTCTAAAAAATTCAATGCAAGGAGGATTTCTTGGGGTACAGGAATACACAAGATGTTTTCTTAGAAGGATTTTCGCATTCGTTATGTGTATCCCAGATTGGTGCTTGAAAGTGTACTCGTAGGCAGACAGAATTAATGTCCATCACTGAAATCTTGTCGAGGCTATCAATGGGATAGCCTTGTCTTCTTTGAAAAGGCCCAAAAGCAGTTTATGATCTGAGACAATAGTAAAGTGCCTGCCATGTAAGTACTGGTGGAATTTTTTAACTCCGAAGACTATTGACAGTCCTTCCTTCTTGATCTGTGAATAAACATTTCCGGCCACTGAGAGGGTTCTTGATATGTAACCTACTGGCCTCTCAGAGCTGTTGTCCCTTTCATGGGACAATACTGCACCAACGCCATGTGGAGAGGCATTGCGTCAATTCTTTAAAAGGGTTGAAGTGCACTAACAAGGTTGATGAGTGCAGCAGTTGTTTTACTCCATTGAAGGCTGCCTCCTGTGGTGCCTTCCATGATCAACGATGGTATTTCTTCAGCAGTATGTGCAAGGGGACCAGTCCAATCGATAAGTTGGGTAAAACAAATCAGCCGTAGTAGTTTACCATCCCTAAAAATGATTTGAGTTTGGTGATATTTGTTGGGGAAGGTGCCTCCTTTGTCGCCTTAACCTTTTCTTCCTCGGGGTGTAATCCTTGTGCGTCTACACGGTGCCCTAGACGGGTAACCTCAGTGGTTTGGAAAGTTAATTCCTTCTTCTTAGGCGGACTCCAGCTTCCAGAAATCTGCTCTAAATTTGCTTAATGCTTGACCTTTGTCGATCCAGTTATGCTGACATCGTCAAGGTATACTACAACCCGTGGTAATCCCTGTAGCAAACTCTCCGTCGTCCTTTGAAATATTGCAAATGCCGAGGACATGCCAAAAGGTAGGCACATATACTGGAATAGGCCTTTGTGTGTGTTTATTGTGACATACCCCCCCGGGTGTGTTATCTAACTCGTGTTGCTGGTGCACGTGACCCATATCCAACTTAGTGTAGGATTTGACCTCCTGCCAGCATTGTGTTCAAATCTTCAATTCTTGGAATTGGACATTTATCCAACTTGGCGGCCCAGTTAACTGTTAGCTTATAATAGCCGCAAATGTGGACGGTCAATCCAGTTTCAGCACGGGGACAATAGGTGCTGCCCGTTCCGAAAATTGAACAGGCCGTGTGATGCTTATTTCCTCCAACTTGTTTAACCCAGCATCCACTTTTCTCTTAAGGTACATGGTACCGGTCTTGACTTAAAAAATCGGGGAGTTGCCTCTGGATCAACATAAACCTTGGCTTGCAAGCCTTTGATTTTTCCTAATTTGTTGCAAAAGACGTTGTTGTATTTTTTTAAAACAATTCCAGCAGTCCTCCTGCCCACATTTGAAAATTTTCGGACCAATTTAACTTGATTTCTTTTCGCCAGTCATGGCCCAGAAGGCTTGCTCCTTCCCCAGTCACTGTTATTACTGGGAGCTGAGCTGACTGCTGCTCACAGGTACCATGGCGGTGCCTTTTAATTTTATTGCTTCTCCTGTGTCAGTCTTCAACTGGGCAGATGTTCTCTCCAGGTTAATGGGTTGGGTACCTTCTCTCAGGTACTGAAATGTGCGCACACCCATCACTGCAGCTAATGCCCCTGTATCATAAAACCATAGAACCATAGAACACTACAGCACAGAAAACAGGCCATTCGGCCCTTCTAGTCTGTGCTGAAATATTATTCCGCTAGTCCCATTGACCTGCACCTCGTCCATAACCCTCCAGACCTCTCCCATCCATGTATCTATCTAATTTATTCTTAAAACTTAAGAGTGAGCCCACATTTACCACGTCAGATGGTAGCTCATTCCACACTTCCACCACTCTCTGAGTGAAGAAGTTCCCCCTAATGTTCCCCCTAAACCTTTCCCCTTTCACCCTAAAGCCATGTCCTCTCATGTTTATTTCTCCTAATCTAAATGGAAAGAGCCTACTCACGTTTACTCTGTCTATACCCCTCACAATTTTGTAAACTTCTATCAAATCTCCCCTCATTCTTCTACGCTCCAAGGAATAAAGTCCTAACCTGTTTAATCTTTCCCTGTAACTCAACTCCTTAAGACCCGGCAACATCCTAGTAAATCTTCTCTGCACTCTCTCAATCTTACTGATATCCTTCCTGTAGTTAGGCGACCAGAACTGCACACAATACTCCAAAGAGTATCCACCTCCATAACTTGAGCCTTCCCGTTTATGTGGAGTGTGACAGTAATAGGGTTTGCCTTGACTGCTTTACGATTAAAAAGAGAATGAATGTCACAATCAGTTATTTCAGGCTCTTTCACGTTATGTACTTCTAACATGTTTGCTGGCTGTTTAATTGGCAGTCTGGATTAGTTCTGCACTGCTTTATCAAATGTCCTATTTGGCGAAAGTAATAGTCCTCGGCCTCCTTACATCTACATGTTTCAGGAGTGTGGTTACCCCCACATTGGTAACATTTCAACTTCAGGGTCACTGTCTGATTGCCTCCGGTATACATTTTTTGATTTCTGGGTGATTGGGAATGATTCCTGCTTCGCGGCTGCTTCTGCAGTTTTGGTGCCACGCCTGGCTGCAGGTTCCCGCCCTAACCAGTAAACGGCGCTATTTTGCGAGCTTTGTAGCTCCTAAGAATCTTTTTCAGCACTTTCCATGGCCAGGGCTGTCTCTGTCGCTAGTTTAAAACTTATATCAACTTCTGCCAGCAAGCGACACTGAACGGTGTCGTTGTGCATGCCACAAACTAACCGATCCTGTAGCATGTCGTTCAAGGTCGCTCCAAAATCACAATGCTTTGACAATTGCTTCAACTTAGCAATATAAGTCATGATCGATTCTTCTAGGGCCCTCACCCTTGTATTAAATTTGAATCTTTGCAAAATGACTGATGGTTTGGGCTGAAAATGGCCCTTCAGTAAACCCACGAGCTCACTGAACGATTTGGAGTCGGGCGTGCTTAGGGTTGTGAGATTGCGAATAAGATCGTAGGTTTGACTCCTACAAACGCTCAAGAGAATTGCTTTGCACTTTGCCTCTCCTCCCCTATTTCATTAACTTGGAAATAAAACCTTGATGTATTGAGTCCAGTCCTCCGTGGAGGAGTCAAATGGGTTGATCCTCTTAAATAGAGGCATCCTGGTGAATATATTTTTTTTTCCTTCTTTAAAATGAGATAATCACAGTTGTAGGGTGAGAGGCAATGCCAGGATCATTTAATCTTGTCGCCAGATGTAGAGATGTGCTGAAGAAGAGCCATACGGACTCGAAACGGTAACTCTGTTTTTCTCTCCACAGATGCTGTTAGACCTGCTGAGTTTTTCCAGCATTTTCTGTTTTTGCTACTGAAAGGCTTCTTCAGTTGAACAACAAACTTTAGTTACAGAGTTGCTAGATTGGCTGCAGGCCCCTATCAAGGCTACAATATACACTATAGACTAGGAAAAGTCTGCCCCTTATAAGCTTCTCCGCACTCGGTGCTGATTGGCTGTTCTGACCACGTGACCATTACTCGGTAAGGCTGGTCTTAAAGCAACAATCACCACACATTGTGTTTCAATATTTTCAGTCATAAAAAATTTCCGCATTAACCTGTTGATATAATTGGAAATATACGTTAAGCGTGCATTTAATAATTATTTTAAATTGATTTATTAGCTTTGTTCACACAGCATGGTATGATTTGCATACTTCTGAAAAATACTTTTTTGAAAAAGAATTAAAAAATCACGGATTTTTTTTAAATTACGGTGTGGGGGTGCCCTTTACTTTGTCATACACCCTCTATTTCATCTTTGGGTCATATGAACTTTCTGACTTTTACTAAAGATTTCCAGTGCCTTATTTAAGGCAGGCATTAAGATTCATAGAATGGTAGATTTGATTCACTAGATATTCAGCTACCACTCTCGGAATCATAGAATGGTTACAGCACAGAAGGAGGCCATTTGACCCATATTGTCTGCGTGAAGGAATCCGGCCATAATTAGGGGTTATAAGGTGAAAAGTGTTACTTCCCTGTGAATAAGAGCTCAAAGAAATTAAAAAGTATTCATTTTTCTGAAAGGTTAATACTGTTTATACAGCATGGCCATGGGCCCCAGGGTGAAGGGGCCTTGTGTCATCTTAGAACCATAAGGGTAACTTCTGAGAGGAGGGATTCACTCCCAAAGTCACGATCATCACAGGACAATAATTCAGTTCTTCAAGCTGTCACAATAAGATGATTTTATTCTGATAGCCCTGGAACACAATTAATTGAAATTTTAACTAAGTTAACCCAACCCAAACTGTATTGTAATCTTGATGCACAATTAGATGAATAATGAAAATTTAACCACCATGAGGTTCGCAGCCTGCTCCTGTGCTGCTTGTCTTAGAAATTGAAGAAGGCCATATTCTTGCCTAAAAATTAACAGTAATACAGCCTTATTTGGGAAAGAAAAGAAGATGTACTGACCTACCATTGAGGTACCACCCCCATATGTAAGAAATTAGTTATACAACCTCAGAAACAGAATAAATATTGAAAGTACATATTGAATTTTCAGATTTGCTGGATTCGTTTCAGTGCCTCTCATGGTGAAGGTATGATTGTTAGAGCTCAGCGATGATTATTCTCCCCTTAACTGGGACAGAGGAATGTCGCTAACTCTGTAGTCTTCTACTTGGGAATTTAAGGTAAATTTTACTTTCGTCATGAGAGATATGCTACTTAAATATTTTACGATAACAATATTTGGATTTAAAAATTGGATTCTCTACTAGAAATAGTATTGTATTTTCTATATTTTCCTAGAACTATTAACATTGTGATTGACTGCCTCATCATCTCTGAACTGCATATTGAGTTCTTTAATACACTTTTATACATTTCAGAATTTATATGGTCTAGCATAGGGTTGAATTTTAAAGGCCACCCACACATGGGAAAGCAGATGGCTGGACCTGTAAATTAAGGTGCCGTGCCAGTACCCACCTGCCTCTACCCCCACTGCAATTTTATGAGCGACAGGGGAAGATGTCGGATGGGCTGCCCGCCTGTAGCCCCTCTTGCCATGCTGCTGTGCCAATCAGAGGCCCCGCCCCACAATCTTGCCTTCCTACATCCACACTCTACCCCACCCCGCCCTGTCCAACATGCCTGCTGACCACCCCCATCCCCAGGACCTGTCAGTGTGTCGCCAGCGAGGTCCCGGATGCCGACGGATACCTCCTTGACCTGCCTGCAGCACCATCATTGGCCACAGCTCCTGCTGGCACTATCAGTGTGCAGAGCTGTCAGCCTCCAACTGACCGGCAGCTCTATGAGACAGGATTACCAAGTGGATACAGACTTAAGTTCTGCCTCAAACTAATTAAAAGAGCGTTTCCCAAAATAATAAAGCGGGGAGAGACAGCTAAGAAGAGGCAGTCCCGCCGCTGACATTCATGCCGGTGTGCAGAGAGCCTGCACGCAGCATATAATCCAGCCCATAGTCTTCTGTATTGCTAACTTGTGAACCTGTCTGTGTATACTCTTTGGTCGGGAGCGTTGTGGGGCGTTGGTTACAGATTGGTATGTCTTCCGTTGTTTAACGCTAAGTCTTTATTAACTGCTAAAACTATTTACACATGGACAATAAAGGGTACAAGCTAGGAGTGTCTCCATGCTTAGGTCTATGCACACCTCTGCTCAACACCACAGCAACCTTTGGGTCTGGGTCATTGTTGTAAGATGGCTGAGTTGTACTATTAGTAATAGAGTTTAACCGCAGACACTTCTTAAGTGGAAACATTAAGTTTATTTACAATATACTCAGCAGCAACTACACTTGTGCTTTCAACTCCAACTCTATCTCTACACTGTCTGCTGAGGTGGCCCGTGCTACTCTCCTATTGGTTACTACAGATCATGTGATCTTTCCTAACAAGTATTATTGTTAAAAGTACACTACATACTAAATAAAACCATAATTACCACAGTCATGTGCATTCTTACATCACTGTATGGACAGTACTGTACTCAGTTACACATCAGCTCTTTATATGTGCCAGTCCCTTATACTACAGGGAGGTATGAGGAGAGATTCCTGGAAATTCATAATACCCAAATTATTATAATCTGACTGAAACATGTTAAAAAGACTACCTGGAAGACAGTAATATTCTCAGCTGCTTCCTTTGGGGAGAGTTAAATCAGTCTTTCAGGCTTATTCAGTGCCTGTGGGATCTGTCTTTCTCAACCTCAAATTGAGAGTGATAATCTGAGAGAAATGCTTGATTTTGGATAGTTCCAAAAAGTGTCTAGGATTACAATTCACCACATCTTAGCTGGATCTCTTCAAGAGCAATTCACCCAATGGCACTCCCTTCCCTTTTCCTCATAGCCCTGCAATTGTTTTCCTTCAGGTAATGGATCCAATTCATTTTTTTGAAAGCCATGATTGAATCTGCCTCCGCCACACTCTCAGGCAGTGCATTCCAGATCTTAACCACTTGCTGAGTAAAATGATTTTCCTTATGTTATCATTGTTTCTTTTGCTAATCAACTTAAATCAATGTCCTCTGGCTCATGACCTTTCCACCAATGGGAACTCTCAGGTGTACCATCTTGGACAAGTGCCATATGGAGGTCAGACATTTTCTACATTGAGAGAAAGCCACCTCAGTACACCCCATAGAAGATGATGCCTTTTACTTCCTCTCACCAAAGTTGGGCATTATTCATGCAAGCTGTCTGAAGTGAGCGAACTCAGAACAAAGCAAAGATTTCACCTGAGACATTCTTGGTCTTTATGACTGAGCTACTCACTGGCTGAACTCATTGATCTATTAGGGGGATGCAGGGGATTGGTTCAGATTCACACCTGCACTTTCAACATTGAATGATGCTGTGGCAAGAAGAAGAGAGCGCATATCTCAAAAAGGAAGCTAATCCTTTTTGTGAAAGAAAGACCAGCACTATAATGACCGAGCAAAAAAAAAACTGACATCAAAAACATTACATCTTCCTTCTTCACTAGAGTGGTTTAAGAACATTCATCCCTCCTTCATCAGAGGAATACGTAATAATATGTTATATCGAGTTCTGTCATCAGTCTGAGAAATTTCTATTATGAAGGGCACAAAGATAGGGAGAGGTTTGCTATTGACCACCAATGAAAACAAAATGTCGGGTTACTCTATGATGGATAAGGAAAACATGGGCATACAGAATGTTCATACTAACCAACTTGATCTCAGAATAATGAAGCACAGAAGGAGGACATGTGGCCCCATTGTGCCTGTGTTCATTCTTTGAAACAGCTATCTAATCAATCCAATCTCTCTGCTTTTTTCCCCATAACCCAGCAATTTTTCCCTTCAAGTATTATCCAATTCACTTTTGAAAGTTACTTCTGAATTTGCTTCCACCATCCTTTCAGACAATGCATTCTAGATCATAACAACTCACGACATAATTTATTTTCCTGTTTTATATTGCCATAAATCCATGTCCTCTGATTATTATCTCACCTCTCAGTGAGAACAATTTCTCCCTATTTATTCTATCAAAATTTAGATCACCTGTATTAAGAAGAGACCAAAGCCAGGTGTGCAAGGGCATCCCAGAAATAAATTTATGATTCCCCTAGCAGCCCATATGTACATATTTTAAAATTCATAACTCCTTCTTGAGGAACCAATGCCTCAGTACATGTCAGGACCCCTAGGGATTCCCACATGTGCCATGAGGCAGTTTGGTATGCTTGTCTCAGTCAGCATATCCCTGCAGACACTGCACAAGATCCCTACGAGAGCCTGACAAGTAAGAACTCCCAATGTAGCAGGTCCTTCCCCCTGGTCTGACATCTCACACTCTATCTCTTACCCTGAAGGCCTCGCTAGGGCAACTAAAGGCTCTGTTCCCAGAAGGCCTTCCTAGACACTGTTGCACAAGACCTAGGCTTGTGTATGTGATTCCAGTCATGGTGGTGGAGGACATTGCTGAGGTTTTACCAGGAGTACAATGGAAAGGCCATGGAATGTCGGGATTACTCAAGTGGTGCAGAATCTGAGCACGAATCTAATTCATGACCGCCACCAGATAATTAGGGATACCATGAGAGATATCATGTATCTTTACCTGGTTACTAGGATAGCAGGGAATGGAAGTAGTGGCACTCTTGGGTGACAACAGCTTTAACATCACTAAATTTGATAGGATATGGGTTAAATCAATGCTGCAAACCAATATGTAGGCCCACGGTCGGCTCTGCGCCGCCATTTTACACAGGTGGGCCAATTAAGGCCCGCCCAGCGTATGATGCAATCCGTAGTGCTCAGCGATACCTGTTTGGCAGGGGGAGGAAGGAGAGTTGGGGCCAGCGCCCTTTCGCACACACGCTGGCCCCAACTCTCCCACAGGCACAGAGCTGACTCAGGGAGATTGAAGCGCTTTTGAAATAAATGGTTTGAAAATTTAATCAAACATGTCCCCTCATGTGACTGTGTCACATGAGATGGGACATGTTTTTATGGGCAGAATCTCCTGGTCGACGTGCAGGGGTGGGCCCGACACATGCCGATGTCACCGGGCATCATTCCGAGCTTCAGTGTGGCAGGCATGCACCTTAAGGCTGGCAGGCAGGTGAAGAGCCCAGGCGGCCTTCACATTTCTCATGAAGCCTCATCCACGGGCGGGATGGGGTTTCATGAAGGCTTTCTAAATTAAATAAAAATGTTTATTAAAATACATAAACATGCCCCAGCTCATGTGACACTGTCCCATGAGAGGATATGTCTGAGTAATTTCTTTTTTCTTTTTTGCAATGTTTTATTCTTAAATAAATCTCCCTGAGGCAGCTCCAAGCCTCGGAGATTTCTGTGCTCTTTCACGCACATGTGTAAAAGAGTGCAGGCCCCGACTCTCCCTCCCCCCCTCCGCCTGCACAGATAGCGCTGAACGCTACCGGGTGTGCATCACCTTGGGCAGGCCAATTAAGGCCCACCCACATAAAATGGTGGTGCGTAACTGATCGCAAGCGGCGATGGACTGTGCGCCTGCCTGCGCCCGCTCCTGCCCAGCCTGCCTGGCAGAGAGAAAATCCTCCCCTATATTTCAGAATTTTTTTTTATTTAAGTGGTAAAAGCTTTAGGAAACCTCATCCCGCTTGTGGATGAGGTTTCCTAAAAACGTGAAGGCCGCTTGGCCTTTTTGCCTGCCCGCCAACCGTAAGGTTGGACGGGCAGCATAAACAATTACATTAATTAATTTGTTAATGGCCTTAACAGGCCTATCAGTTATTGGTGGGTACGCAGCCGACTCTGGCTTGATCCCCCTGAACGGAACATCGTGAGACAGCACAATAACATCAGGACGCATGCCCGACGTCATCACACATCATTTTACTTGCCAGCGTGTCAGGCCCGGCCCCACGCGCCAACTGAAAAGTTCAGGCACAAGTATTGTTTAACCAGGAGCCAATGTGGGTCACCAAGCACAGGGGTGATGAGTGAAGATCAATTGGTGCGAGTTAGGACATGGATAGTGGAGCTTTGGATGACTTCAAGTTTACAGAATGTAGAAGATCAGCCAGGATTTTTTTAGAATAGTTAAGTCTCGAGGTAATAAAGTCATGGATGAGGGTTTTAGCAGTAGAAAAATTGAAGCAGAACTGGAGACAGGCAATCTTACAGAGGTAGAAATATGTGGTCTTAGAGACAATGTGGGTGTATGGATGAAAGCTCATTCCCGGGTCAAATATAACAACAAGTTTGTGAAAAGTCTGAATCATGCCCAGAAAGGGAACGGAGTTTTTGGTGGGGAAATTCTACGTAAGGAGGTGGTTCTCTTCCCAGAGAATAGTCGCCTTTAGGAACATGCTGCCAGCTAAGTCACTGGACATCAAATTCCTTAAAGCAAGAGTTGGACCTGTTTCTGCCTGTGGCAAAGATCACTTCGTATGAAATGTAAGTGCTGCAATGCATTATTGGGGCCAGTCTGAGTTCCTGGACTAACTTAATCATTGTGTGGAAAAGGATTTCCTGGATATTTTTCCCTCAAAATTTGGCTGGGCTTTCATCCAATATCCTAGCTTTCCGAGGATATTGTGTTCTTTTTGGGGTAGAGTGGTGTATCCACAAGTACTCAGGACTACAGCAGACAAAAGTCATTACAGGTACTATGTGGAAGGCAAATTAAATGTCATTAGTGCATTGTGAAAGATGTAGCAATAGCCAGGGATGAAGTTGATAGAGAGCAGTAGCAATAGTGATGGTGGATTGTAATCCTTAAAACTGTGGTCTTGAAAGCACGGCAACTACTAACACATTAGTTTTACTTCCATTGCAACCCTGCTGAAAATATTTGAAAGGCATCCCGCTGTTAACTTCAGCATGATATCCATGATATTTGCATTTCTGGGTTTTCTGTCTGGAAATTTTCCCCTCTATTTCCTTCTTGACACAAGTAAGTGGTGTGGGTGTGAGCTATATCAAATTAGAAATATGACTCAGCATGCCATGTTCTTTGTTAAATACTGCTCTGTAATAGCTGAATATGTTCAGTATAGGATTTAACATTACTTCCGGATCCCTGTCAACTGTACACCAGCTAATTCAATTCCATTCATTAAGCACTTATATCCCCTGTTTTGCTTTCAATGCACGACAATGCGGTTATCAATATTGAATTCTCCTGACTTGTATTCAACCGAGGTAGCAATATCATTTAGCATTCTGTTTATGTTGCTGCTCTACAGTGGCTTAATGTTAAGTGTTGATACTATCACTACTGATCTCTATCAACTTTTTCCCTGGCTATTGCTGCATCTTTCATAATATACTTATGACATTTAATTTGCCTGCCACACTGTACCTGTATTGAATTTTGTCTGCCATAGTTCTGAGTACTTGCAGATGTTGGGTTAAGCAATCTGCTTCCACACTCCAATATTGTTTTGTATGTGGATAGGTTTATGCTAAGAAAATGAAAATGAGGCAAAACATGGCACCGACAACCTTTTACATCATATACTCTCAAAGAGAGGGGTTAGGGGTTCAGTTAATTATGGCCGGGTTGGAGTCTGAGATCGGTGGCAGGAGGAACTGGAGGTGGGGGTGTGGGGAGTGTCAGAAATCATAGGAACCAATCACAGGATCTGTAAAGAGGTTATCTTGTTGGGCCTGGAGGAAACACTGCGGCCTCTTCTGTCCCTGCATTAGATACTAGCTACCTGTTGTGCCTTGATGCCCAGTGTTATGGAGTCGGAGGAGGGGGCTCAGAGGCGGACAACACAGTCCTGCACAAATCCTGTCAAGTAAGAGGAAGATTGTTCACATTTTCTTTTGCAAAATGGCTCCACTGCCAGAGTTGTGTGATACCTCAGCAGAAGCCAGGAAGCCTGCCAGTGTTAATTATTACAGCACCGGAAAACCAGCTGCTTTTTATTGGCCCAATATTTAAGGTCGATGACCTTTCATTGACGACTTTATTGGCATCTAGTGTGATGCTTCTTGTAGTAATTGTTGCCTGAGTTTCCTTTTCTCCATCTTGTGCTATGGACTGCCAGGGTGGGGGCGGAAGGAGTGTGAGCGCAAAAGACTGGCTTGCACGGGGAAGCACGCACTGAAAGCCCCCTGAGGCAGCTGAAGAATTTTAAAACCAAAAATAAAGCCTTTAAAAATTAGTAAAATGGTCCCCACATAGGACCCACTCACGTGAACATAAACATAATAAAAATTATGTCAAAAGTATTATTTTTTTTAAAATTAACGTCGGAAAACTCATCCCACCCGTGGAAGAGGCTTCCTAAAAAATCCAAAGGCCGCCTGGCTAATTTGCCTGCCCACCAACTGTAAGGTTGGACGGGAAGCAACAAAGAGCTTTTAATTAATTAATTAAAGGCCTTAATAGGCCTCTTTATTGTCGGTGGGTGCGCTGCCGACTCTCGCATGCGCCCACTGATCGAAATATCGCGCGGGTGCGATGACGTTGTGACACTTGCCCGACATCATCACGCACTATTTTAGTAGTGCGATTGGGTCGGGCATGTGCCCACCTGCGGGACATAAAATCCTGCCCATGGAATATCTGGAAATGACCGTCAGGCTATTGGATGGGAATACGGGGAATGTTGGAGATTGTGGGGTTTGCCAGGGGCAGGGCTTCAGTTGATTATCGGCGGGTTGGAATCTGAGATCAGTGGCGGGGGTGGGAACAGGAGATGGGGATGTGAGGCGTGTCATAAATCATGGGAACCAATCACAGGACCAGGACCAGTAAAGAGGTTATCCTGTTGGGCCTTTCCTGCCTCCTTTTACCTGCCAGGTTTCCCAAGCCAGGGAAACCTCACCTCCCTGGATTAAAAATAAAAATCCTTTTAAAAATGAGGCACACAGCCCCCTTAAAAACTTTAACTGACCGACCTGCCTCCATTAAAACCAGAAGTGGGCAGTTGTTGCTGGATGTGAGATTCAAACAATTTTGCTTCTCATAGACTCCCAATCATCGGAAAAAAACCAGAATTGATTGTGATCAGTAAACCTGAGGGCTCAGTATTAAACCTGAGGACAATCCATATGATAACAATCTTGTGAACAGGAATCAACTTGGATTCACAAGAGGACAAGCCTTGTCTTCTTTGAGAAATCCAAACTGGCTATTGTATTGCTGATAATGTCTTGTACCTTAATTTCCAAAAAGCTCTCAGGATTTATAATGAAAAAATTGAGAAGGAAATTGTGTGGGTATATTACTTTTAATGTTACTTGTTATTCTCCGATGGCACTGCTCATAGTTAATCAAAGAATACGATTACTCTCTTCTCTGCCTCTCATATCTTCATGTTTCTCTCTGTTCCTTCTGATTTGCTCTGCTCTTCTATTTCTTGACTTTTCTGCTTCTCTCTCCTTAACAACAACAGCATATTTACCCTGCACCTTTAATGCAATGAAACGTCCTAATGTGCTTTTCAGGAGTATTATAACATAAAGTATGACACTGAGCTGCAGAAAGAGATATTAGGTCAGATGACCAAAATATTGATCAATTGGGCCATAACTTCCGAGCTCCAGGGTAGTATATCTGAGGGGTACCCAAAAGATGCACTGGGGAACCTCCCACTCCCGGATAGTTCCAACTGTGTGACATCAATAGTTACCCAGAAAAAATAGAAGAATTAAAATCAATTCTAGCTCCTGGGTAACCCATTGTGCAGTTCCAGACTGACACCCACACCCACCCTGCAGGACTCCCTCCAACCCCACCCCCCCGAACCCCCAGGGGACTCCCCCCCCCACCCACCCCACATCCAAGGGGACTCCCTCTCCCAAGGCCCAACTCCCAACCCTCCCCCCTCCTCCCCCAAGGCCTAACTGCCGACCTTCCCCCACCACCACCTCCCCCACCGCATGCCCCCGGACTAGGCCCACCTCCCCTTCCCAACCCCCCAAGCTAGGCCTGACTGCCCTCCCCAATCCTGGCCAGGCCCAACTCCCCCCTATCCTACCACAAGGCCCATCTGCTGACCTCCCCTCAACCCCCCGAGATCCAAGCTGACCTGACCCAAGCCCATCCCCCACCTATCCCCCCACCCCCCTACTCCCCCACCAAATCCTACACATGTACCTTATACACTCACCTTGTCTCTGACTTGTCAAAGACCTTTAAACCTGGCTAGACTTTTAAACTTACCTGGTTTGCAGCAGCTAGTGCTGTGATAAAAGGGGGCATGGCTTATTTACCTGTGACAGAGCTGCCCTTGACGGTAGGCCCCAGGAGCGAGCGGCACTGCACAGATCCGGCCCGGCCTGAGTCGGAAGGTCAGGCAAGATAGGATCGCCTGGATTTCCTGGTAAGTATTTTCGAGCGGAGTGGCAATCTGACTCAATTGCCACTATAATGTCAATGACAACTTGCACTTATATAGCACCTTTACCATAATAAAAATATCAATGCGCTTCACAGGAGCATTAGAAAGCAAATTGTGACACCCTGACACATGAGGAGATAATAGAGCATATGACCAAAGATTGATCAATGAGGTAGGTTTTAAGGACTATCTAGAAGGAGGAAAGAGAGATAGAGAGGTGGAGAGGTTTAGGAAAAGAATTCCCGAGCTTGGGGCCTAGGCAGCTGAAGGCACCAAGGATCGAGCAATGATGGAGTGTGGATACTCAAGAGACAAGAATTAGATGAATGCAGATATCTCAGAGGGTTATAGGGCTGGAGAAGATTACAGAAATAGGGAGGGACAAGACCATAAAAATAAGGATGGAAACTGAAAACAATGAAGTGTTGCTTAACAAGGAGCTAATGTAGATTGTGGAGAGTGGTGATGGGTGAATGGGAATTAGTGCATGTTAGGACATGGGCAACAGAATTTTGCATTACTTCGATTTATGGAAGGTAGAATGTGGGAGGTCAGTGAGGAGTGCATGAGAATAATCAGGTCTAGAGGTGTCAAAGGCATGAATGAGGGTTTCAGCAGCAGATGACCTGAGGCAAAGCAGAGACAGGTGTCATTATGGAAGTGGAATAAGCAGTCTTAGTAAGGGTGCAGATGATACAGGATGTATTCATATCAGATTCAACAGACCTGAACCCATGTTATATTTGCAGGCATGATATAGAATTGGAAGTATGAGTGGAATGAATACAGGTGGTTGAGGCAGAGATGAGAAGGGAACAACTGAATGCTTTCCTGACAACTTCCACTGCAAAAGCATCCTAAGCCAACGATGTATCCTTTCACCGCCATAACCATGCTATACCATCCACTGCATCCATCAGAACAGAAAAAAAATTAAGAAAAAGAGATGGGGTAGCAAAGGAAGGTAGAAAGAAAAGCAAAAAGAGTTAAGGATTTTAAAATTCCTGCCCTTGTTTTCAAATTCCTTCATGGCCTTGCCAAATTCCTCCATGGCTTTGCCCTTCCCTATCTCAGGAATCCCCTCCAACCCCACAGTTTTCAAGATATCCGTGTTTCTCTAATTCTGGCCTTTTGTGCATCCCAATTATAATTGCTCCACCACTGATGACTGTGCCTTCTGTTGCCTAAGCCCCAAGCTCTAGAATTCCCTCCTTACACCTCTCCATCCCTCTACCTTGCTTTCCTCCTTTATGGAATGGTTCCTTTCACCAACCCAACCATGCAATACCACCCATTACATTCACCGGAATAGAAAGGGATGGAGTATATACAAGTGCATGTGACATATTTAAGCATTTTGAGCTTTATTAATGACATATTTCAAGTATGCCAAAGAAGTAATAACATTGGTTATAGCAGCTAGAGAACAAAAGGATTTGATACAACCTTGTCCAAAAAGGAGACAATAATAATCATCACCACCCTGGGAACTGTGCCATTCTGCTGTGCAGGATTCACCATAACCTACTTCCTAATGAGGGTTTTTAAAATTCTTTCATGGGATGTGGGCATCGCTGGTAAGGCCAGCATTTGATGCCCATACCTAATTGCCCTTGAACTGAATAGCTTGTTAGGCCATTTCCGAGAAAGAAATTAAGCCATTAAGCCATTAAGAGACAACCACAGTGCTGTGTGTCTGGAATTACATGTAGGCCAGATCAGGTAAGGATACCAGATTTCCTTCACCGTTATAAAAGTATAATAATTTTCATAACATTATTCTGGTTTATTGTCAAGTAGGTTTATGGGTGTGAGTGCAGATGGTTCTGTCTGTGTGATTTATTTATATTTGGAGTCATTGAGACTGCAAACTTGAAGTTATCAGAAGAAGCTAGGTGTAGAAGTGTACTTGAAGTGCTAATGGTGAAAACATCATGCTGTCTTAGTGTTATGACCGATGTAGTTGGTAAAGCGGAGTTATTTTAAAATCCCAGACAGAAACTTTAAAAAACTGTCATAGCCTATAATTTTAAGTGTTACGTTTGAGATGCGACTCCGAATTCAGGAATCAGATCATCAGTTCTCGAGGTTTTATATTAAACTAAATGAAACAATTTATTAATTTACACCGGTTAAAAGATGATATATACATGACTACAATTTACTACTATCATAAGTATTAAAGAATTCCCAAACTAATCTCCATTAAGGCAACAGAATCACAGAATCACACAGTGCAGAAAAGGCCCTTCGGCCCATTGAGTCTGCACCTACACATGAGAAACACCTGACCTACCTACCTAATCCCAATTACCAGCACTTGGCCCATAGCCTTGAATGTTATGATGTGCCAAATGCTCATCCAGGTACTTTTTAAAAGATATGAGGCAACCCACCTCCACCACCCTCCCAGGCAGCGCATTCCAGACTATCACCACCCTCTGGGTAAAAAAGTTTTTCCTCACATCCCCCCTAAACCTCCTGCCCCTCACCTTGAACTTACGTCCCCTCATGACTGACCCTTCAACTAAGGGGAACAGCTGCTCCCAATCCACCCTGTCCATGTCCCTCATAATTTTGCACACCTCGATCAGGTCGCCCCTCAGTCTTCTCTGCTCCAACGAAAACAACCCAAGTCTATCCAACTTCTCTTCATAACTTAAATGTTTCATCCCAGGCAACATCCTGGTGAATCTCCTCGGCACCCCCTCCAGTGCAATCACATTCTTTCTATAATGTGGCGACCCAGAACTGCACACAGTACTCCAGGTGTGGCCTCACCAAGGTTCTATACAATTCCAACATGACCTCCCTATTTTTGTAATCAATGCATCGATTGATAAAGGCAAGTGTCCCATATGCCTTTTTCACCACCCCACTAACATGCCCCTCCACCTTCAGAGATCTATAGACACACACGCCAAAGTCCCTTTGTTCCTCAGAACTTCCTAGTGTCGTGCTGTTCATTCAATACTTCCTTGTCAAATTACTCCTTCAACCCATAGACTTAACCAAACACCAGGCAAAGCATTTTCACCTTATAAATTCAAAATTAAACTGTGGAGCCAGTTGGAGGCTTGCAGCTGCCTTTTGATCTCACATTGCCTCTGCTCTGCACACCCGAAAACTGCTGAAGTTATACCTACTGCCACTGATTGAATTCAAATTCTCATTGTCTCACCAGCCTCTTTGAAACCCCTTTCATAGTACCAATTTTATTAGTAATATAAACTATGGCTTGGCATCTGCTAGATAGGCGTAAAATCTTCACCCCACTTCTTGAATGCTCTATTCAAAAAATGCGAATACGCACTCTCTCTCTTACATATCAACACTAGTACCCATAAAAGCACCCAGACTAGCTGGCCTTAATCCAATTAAGACACACCCACAGACTAAACCTCTATTTTAAAAGAAAAATATTTTCCAAAATATTATATATATTAATAGTTTTATGACACTTAACATAACACCCTAAAGGACATTTGTGAACCAAATGGGTTTTTACAATAATTGCTAATAGACTCGCTTTCAATTCCAGGTGTATTAATGAATTGAATTTAAATTCCACCAGCTGTTAAGGTGGGATTTGAACCCATGTCCCCAGAACATTAGCCTAGATCTCCAAATACTAGTCCAGTGACGCTACCACAATGCCATCATTTCCCCCTAAGCCTACAAGTTTTATACCTTTCATATCACTGTTATGTGACTGTCAAACAACTCAACAGCTGCATTGCCTTTTGTCAGGCCTTACCATGAACTTTATCATCTTGGCCTGAGCAGATGTTGGCTCTTTTGCTGAAGCAACACACTGGTGTTCTTGTGCCAGTAAACTTGATCACTTAATGCAGACTTGTCCAACCTTTTCACGTGGTGGGCGGTGGGGTGGGGGAGGGGCACACATTTCAATTTTTTTCTCACTAAAGGGGCCGATGATCAAATTTCAGTAAGATAAGGTTTCACACAACATTAAACATGAATTTTTTTTAAAAATCAATGACAAAGCAATAAATTGATAATCAATAAAAGAATCATTAGTAAAAAATGCCAAGCAGCAGAGTTAACCAATGAAACCTTTTTTTACCTTTTCACTTAAGAAGTATAGCTAGAGAGACAGACTAAGCCCCAAGTGCTGGTCACCAAGGAAGGGGTGGGGACCGACACTCAGGTGCGCACACTCTGTGCTTGCCTTGGCAGAATTCACACAAAAGGAGGGGTCAGAGCTGGTTGCTTTTCAGCCTATGTTTTCCTCCTCTCCTGGCCTGCTTTATGGATAAGTTTTTAGGGAGGGAGGAGGAGGAGGGCAGGCTGTGTGTGTGTCCGGCTCACTTCCAGTCTCAGGATTCTCGCTCTCACAGACTCACTCACTTATTCACACAGACTCACTCACTCACACAGACTCACTCCCCACCCGGGCCTGGGAGGTTTGGACTCCTTACTGAGGAGGTATTCGGCACACTGTGAAGAGACACACTTCCTCATTCCACCTTGTGTGGGAGTCCAGCTGTCCCAAGCAGGTGGGGAAGCCAGGTGGGTGCTGTTGCTGCAACTCTGCTATTCCTCATGGCCTCCCTGGCTCCCTCTGCCACCTTGAGCCCTTTGTTTCTTTAGGGGGCCAGCGCCTGCATGGGAGGATGAGAGAGAGAGAGAGCATAGTGAAAGGCAGAGAGAGCTCATGATGTTAAAACACAGAGAAGCCACTCATCCTCCCACTGCTTACTGCTCCTCCAATCGGAGACTATTTCTCTCCCAAATTTGCTGCTGAGTGAGCCTATCAGCAGCAAGCGTGGGAGAGAACTGGCCTGTGATTGGAGGAACAGCTCCTTGCAGAATCTTTCATGAACCTACCCATAGTTTGAACATTGGCTTTGCGGGCTGGATACATAGGCCTGGGGGGCTGGGTTGTGGCCCGTGAGCCAGGGGTTGGACAAGCCTTACTTAAAGCATTCTTATTCGGGCTTGGGAGTCTGCTTCCATAGCTAGAATGTGCTCTGTAAATTTATAATACAGAAACAAATCATTGGCAGGGCTACATTTGCAAAATTCACCATTTCAGTTCAACTGTAGAAATTCTAATGCATCCCATTCTATTGTATTACTTTCACTTAAAGTTATGATCCAACGCACTATGACACAGTGTAGATTGAACTAAGTTCAAAGCCAGGAGTTTGATGAGTGAGACCTAGGGGAATCTTAAAGTCAATCTCTTTCTAAAAATCTAGTTTTGCCTGCATATCACATTTAACTGAAATTTACTGTGTAAGTAAAGTAAGCAATGTAAGTTTCTTTTAGCCTTAGGCAGGGATAAAGGAGATCTACTGGAGCAATTGTAATTAGTTAATTAGCCAACTAGCCTAATCTGATTTCTGTAAGTGGAACAGAAATGGCTCTTCTGAGTTACAGGTAATATAAATATTGGGGTCTGTGCGTGCCTTGCACAGAGCGTGGCTTGAACTGAGTGAGAAGCTAAAAATTTGGTGAGAGAGGGAGTTTGGTGAAGTGGGGAATGGGGTGTTCCTTTCTTTTTCTACCTTTTAAACCCTCCAGTTTCTGTTCTTACATCAGTGCAATGAAAGAGGCTGATTGGTGAGTAACTGGCAAATTATTCTACTTCTAATAAATAGTTTGTAAAGTTGAAGCATGGTGGGGCAGTTCAGCTGAGTGGAGTGTGCCTTCTGTGGTTTATGGGAAGTCATGGATGCACCATGTGTCCGAGGCAAACACATCTGCAGGAAGTGTAATTGGCAGCAAAGGCTTGAGCTCTGGGTTTCAGAACTTGAGCAGCAGCTGGAGTCACTGTGGTGCATCTGTGGATAGCATGTTTAGTGAGGTGGTCACACCGCAAGTGGGGAGCATGCAGGCAGAAAGGGATTGGGTGACTGACAGGCAGTCTAAAAGAACCAGGTAGGTAGTGCAGGAGTTCCTTGAGTCAATCTCAGTTGCTAACCAGTTTTCCATTTGGGATACTGACAAGGGCAATGGTTCTTCAGAGGAGTGCAATATCAGCCAAGTCCGTGGCACCACGAGTGACTCAGCTGCACAGGAGGGGAGAAAGAAGAGTGGAAAGGCAAAAGTGATAGCCAATTTGTTAGTTAGGGGAACAAGCAGATGTTTCTGCAGCCGTAGACATGACTCCATGATGGTTGTTGCCTCCCTGGAGCCAGGTCAAGGATGTCACAGAGTGGCTGCAGGACATTCTCTTAGTAGAGGGTAAACAACCAGGGGTCATAGTTAACATTGATACCAACGACAGAAGTAGGAAGAGGGATGAGGTCTAGAAAGCAGATTTAAGGAATTAGGAAAGAAATGAAAAAGCTGTACCTCAAAAGCTCTAATCTCAGGACAGTGCCACAGGCTAGTGAGCATAGGAATAGGAGGTCTGAGCAATTGAAAATGTAGCTGGGGAATTGGTGCACGAGGGAGGGCATCAGATTTCTGAGGCATTGGGACTGGTCCTGGAGCAGGTGGGATCTATACAAGATGGACAGGATGCATCTTAGCAGAACCAGGAAAAACATCCTCAGAGGGAGACTCGCTAGTGCTGTTGGGGAGGGTTTAAACTAGATCGGCAGGGGGAAGGAAACCTGAGAGGGAGCTCAGATTGGAGGGAAGCAAAGCTGGTAACAGGAAGTAGCAAGCAAAATTAGAAGGCAGACAAAACAAAGGCAAGCACCAAATAAGATCAGGATGTGGACTAATGTCAAAAGGACAAAATTAAGTGCATTCTATCTGAATGCATGGAGCATTCACAACAAGGTAGATGGGTATGATTTAGTTGCCATCACAGAGATGTGGTTACAGACTGACCAGGACTGGGAACTGAATATTCGGGAATATTTGTCATTTAGGGCGGATAGGCAGAGTGGAAAAGGAGGTAGGGTATCTCCTGACGGCGGAGCCGCACTTTTCTCTGCCGTTGCAACGGGAACGTGAGGTGATGGTGCATGTGTACAACCCCTTCGTCCCTGTCGCCGACGTGGTCACCTTCCTCACCAGGTACTTCGATAAGGTGGGGAGCGGCACCGAGATTCGAGACGACTTGGGGATCTGGACAGGCAAACGCCTGTTTAAGGTCACGCTAAAGACCGATGGTAAGGGAGCCATTTTCCACCCTCCCTCCAGTTTCGCTATCGGGGGAAACCGGGGCTACCTGGTCTACGCTGGGCAACCCAAGCATTGTCGCTCATGCGGCAAGGCTGGTCATGTGGCGGCCAACTGCAGCGCCTCCCTCTGCAAGATCTGCAAACAGGAAGGGCACCAGACAAAAGACTGCAAACAGGCCAAGTGCTGCAACCTGTGTGGCGAGGCAAGTCACCTCTACAGGACCTGCCCCAAACGCTGCCGTACTTACGCACAGGCAGCCAAAGCCGACCAGGGGGAAGCAGAAGAAAGGTTCCGTGTCACTCCAACCACCAAGGCCCCCAGGGAGCTCAACGGGACAAAGGAGGACACAGAGAGAGACAAGGTGGAGAAAGAGATTGAGGCAACAGAGAGCCAATCAACAGCACTACCCCCTGAACCTCCCAGTCCTCAGGACAGCGAATCAATGGAGGAGGAGGCAGCAGTGGAAAAGCAGCAGGGGGAGTGGCGGACGGTGAAGAACAAGAAAAGTAAGAGGGAGCGAAGAAGAAGCAAAGGCGTTTCCCAGAGAAGCGGCAAGAGGCGTCTCCCATCCGACACGGATGACAAGGGCAGCAGCTCTTCGGATGATGAAGTGCCAGAGCGGCACCGACAGAAGAGGCGGCAAAGCTCCAGGGCGTTGGAGGACGAGACACCCGAGCTCCAGAAAATTGGAGACAACAAGGAGACCAGCGCACCCCAACTTTGCCTGCAACCTGAGGAGGCCAGTGCACCACAGCCCCTGGAATCTGGGAGCAGTGAGGCAATCATCGCACCCCAGCTCCAGGAAGCCGGGAACAGCAACACCCCAGAGGGGGTGAGTTTTGGAGAAGCTTCTCCAGCAAAGGTCATCTCAAAACCCGCTCTCCACGTGAACCTCCAGATGCCACCGGAGCAGAACACGGCCAAGGAGATCTACCTCAGCCCATCCAAAGTGAAGGAATTTGAGCTCACTACGGGTATGAAGGAGCAGACTAAAGGTCTGGGACTCTCAGAGACAGTGGGTTTGGTAGGAGAATAAATGCTTTAAAATGGGTTTAAAGATTGTATCCATAAATGTGCGTAGCATTAAATCTACTACGCGATGTGTCGCGACCTTGGACTACCTAGCCAAGGTCAAAGCTGACCTGTTGTTTCTGCAGGAGTGTGCGATACCGCACCTCAGCTCCTACAGGCAATGGTCACGATGGTGGTCCCACGGGCCATCGATCTGGTCGGGCGGAAACGACTCTCGTTCCTCCGGCCTGGGTATTCTGCTGCGGGGAGGCAACTTCACCGTCTCCGAGGTCAAGGAGGTGGTGGGCGGGCGACTCCTCGTAGCAGACGTAATGTACAAGAATGCTCCACTCCGGTTAATTAACGTGTATGGCCCGGCACAAGGGGCTGAGCGGCTGGAGGTTTTTCAGCAGCTCCCACTGCTGCTGGCGACCTCCAGGCCGGTCATTCTGGGCGGGGACTTCAACTGCATCATCGATGCGGCTGGACGATCCGGCAGGGCCGGAAGCAGATTGGACGCTACGTCCAGATCCCTGATGGAAACAGTTAAGGATGCCAAGCTGCACGACGTCTTCAGCAACCCTGCAGACGGAGCGCAGCGTAGATACACCTGGTCGCGGCCAGACGGGTCCATTCGTTCCAGGATAGACTTCCTGTTTGTGTCCCGTGCATTCACAGTCAGATCCACCGAGGTCAAGCCGGTGTTCTTCTCTGACCACTGCCTCCTACTGGCGGACTGCCACTTGGAGAAGGACCTGAGGGTGGGCAGGGGGGCATGGAAGCTAAATGTGCAACTGCTGACCCCAGAGAACATTGAGGAGCTCAAGAGGGATTACAAAGGTTGGAGAACCGTGAAACCCCTCTTTGAGTCCCTGACACACTGGTGGGAAGTGATCAAGGGAAGCATCAAGAGGTTTTTCATCCGCAAAGGCACCCAGAAAGCTAGAAAGGAACAGAGGGAAATGTCCCGACTCCAGAAAAAGATGCAGAATCTGCTCCGGCTGCAATCGATGGGGGTCGATGTCAAGGAGGAGCTCCAAGAGGTGAAGGGCCAGCAAGCCTCGCACTTTGCCTCGGAGGCCTCCAAGATCATCTTCCGTTCCAGGGTCCGCTCCGTGGAGCAGGATGAGACGTGCTCACGTTTCTTCTTCCAAAAGGTACACAGAGAGCGCTCTGTGATCAGCAGCCTGAAGGAAGAAGACGGCTCAGTAAAGTCATCACGGTCCGACATTCTGAGGATCAGCAAATCCTTTTATGCCGGACTGTATGACGTGAAGCCCACGGACAGCACGGCCTCCCAGTCCTTCCTGTCCTCTATCACGGAGGTCTTAGACCACAGTACGCGGGAGAGCCTGGACAAACCGCTAACTCCTGATGAACTGACTAAGGCCCTCGAGTCCTTCGAGAAGAGTAAAACTCCCGGAAGCGACGGCTTGCCGGCGGAGTTGTATTCGGCTCTGTGGGACTTGATCGGCCCAGACCTGCTAGGGGTGTACGAGAGTATGCTCCTAGCCGGTAGTATGTCAGAATCCATGAGGAAAGGCATCATCACCCTCATCTACAAGCACAAGGGGGAAAGGGAGGAAATTAGAAATTGGCGACCCATTTCACTGTTGAATGTGGACTATAAGATTCTGTCCAAGGTCATCGCCAACCGGGTCAAATCCGCTCTGGAATTGGTGATTCACCCTGACCAGACCTGCTCTGTGCCAGGCAGGAAGATCTCTGACAGCCTGGCGCTGCTCAGGGATACGATTGCCTATGTACAGGACAGGGGTGTGGATACCTGCCTCATCAGCTTGGATCAGGAGAAGGCCTTTGACAGAATATCGCACACCTACATGGGGGATGTGCTCTCCAAAATGGGCTTTGGGGAGGGAATTCGAAATTGGATCCAACTGCTCTACACTAACATCAGTAGCGCAGTCTCAATCAATGGGTGGGAAACAGATAGCTTTCCGATGAAATCTGGAGTCAGGCAGGGCTGTCCTCTCTCGCCTGTCCTTTTCGTGTGTTGCATAGAACCCTTTGCCGAGTCCATCAGGAAGGATCCGGGCATAAGAGGAGTGACGATCCCAGGCAGTGGAGGCACTCAGGTAAAGGCCTCCCTGTACATGGACGACGTCGCCGTCTTCTGCTCGGATCCGCTGTCGGTGCGCAGACTGATGCACATCTGCGACCAGTTCGAACTGGCCTCGGGAGCCAAGGTAAATCGTGGGAAGAGCGA
Organism: Cetorhinus maximus; assembly: GCF_964194155.1. NCBI lineage: Eukaryota > Metazoa > Chordata > Chondrichthyes > Lamniformes > Cetorhinidae > Cetorhinus > Cetorhinus maximus. The sequence goes on from NC_135888.1 coordinate 108,375,254, forward strand.
GGCCATGTTCTTTGGGAACTGGGCTGACCGATCCTTTGTCCCCTTCACTGTCAGGGCTGACGGCCTGAAGGTGCTGGGGATATGGTTCGGAGGGACCGGGGCATGCGTTAGAAACTGGAAGGAGCGAGTGGCTATGGTGAAAAGGAAACTGGGCATGTGGGAGCGACGCTCCCTCTCCATTGCGGGTAAGAACCTGGTCATCAGGTGTGAGGTACTCTCGCTGTTGCTGTACGTGGCGCAGGTCTGGCCCATTCCAGACTCCTGCGCGACGGCGATCACTCGAGCCATCTTCCGCTTTATCTGGAGGTCGAAAATGGATCGTGTCCGCAGGGACGCGATGTACAAGCCTCTAGATAAAGGGGGAAAAAACGTGCCCAACATCGCCCTCATACTGATGGCCACCTTTGTGTGCGGCTGCATCAAGCGGTGCGTAGACCCTCAGTACGCAAACACCAAGTGTCACTACGTGCTGAGGTTCTACCTGTCCCCGGTGTTGCGAAGGATGGGTCTGGCCACGCTGCCGCGGAACGCTCCAAGTAGTTGGACCGTGCCGTACCACCTGTCCCTGGTGGAGAAATTTATGCAGAAAAACACCTTTGACCACAAGTCCATCAGGCAGTGGTCAGCACGTAACGTCCTAGAGGCCCTGAGGGATAAGGAGAGGGTGGACCCTGTGGGATGGTTCCCCGAGCAGACTGTCAAAGTCATTTGGCAGAATGCCTCATCGCCAGAACTTTCCAACAAGCACCAAGACGTAGCTTGGCTTGTGGTGAGAAAGGCCCTCCCCGTCAGATCCTTCCTACACGCCAGGAAGCTCACCCTCTCTGCACGTTGCCCTCGAGGTGGCTGTGGTGGGGAAGAGACCGTTGTTCACCTCCTTGTGGATTGTGCCTTTGCAAAGAAAGTCTGGAGAGAGATGCAGTGGTTGCTGTCGAGGTTCATCCCGAGCAGCTCTGTGACACAGGACTCTGTGCTCTACGGGCTGTTCCCAGGGACACACACCGAGACAAACATCAACTGCAGCTGGAGGATCATCAACTCGGTGAAAGAGGCGCTTTGGTCTGCCCGAAACTTGTTGGTTTTCCAGCACAAAGAGTTGTCCCCGACCGATTGTTGCGGACTGGCACAATCCAAAGTCCAGGACTACGTGCTGAGGGACGCACTAAAGCTTGGGGCAGCTGCCGCAAAGGCGCAATGGGGAAGGGTCGCTGTCTAAGACCTTTCTACCACAGCGCACCGAGAGACTGGGAACTGTTTAGAGCCCCTCGGGCTGTACAGATCAAAATGAAAGGCTGTAAATGATTGTAATATTGTTTGTACTGATGCACCTGGTGATACATTTTGTAAAAGTTTAACCTGGATTGTACCCTTGTAATGTTGTTTTTGAAATGGTTTGGAATGTGATTGAAGATATTTTATGAATAAAGTATATTTTTACAAAAAAAAAAGGTAGGGTATCATTGTTAATATTGGATGAGATCAGTACGTTAGTGAGAGAGGATCTTAGATCGAAGGTGCAAGATGTAGAATCAGTTTGAGTGGAGCTAAGAAGCAGCAAGGGGCAGCAAACATTGGTGGGAGTTGTTTACAGGCCACCAAGCCATAGAGGTAATGTTGGGCATGGTGTAAATCAGGAAATTAGAGCTGCATGTAACATGGGTAATTCAGTTATAATGGGCGATTCAATTTACATGTAAACTGGGTAAACCTAATTAGCACTAATGCTGAGGAGGATGAATTCCTGGAATGTGTATGAGAAGGGTTTTTGGAGCAGTACGTTGAGGAATCAACTGGGGATTGGGCTATTTTAGATTTAGTATTATTTAATGCGAAAGGGCTAATTAATAACCTTGTTGTAAAGGAGCCATTAGGAAATCATAACCATAATATGTTTTACATTAAGTTTGAAAGCGATATACTTCATACTGAAACTAGGGTCCTAAATCTGAACAAAGGAAATTATGAAAGTATGATAGTTAAGTTGTCTAGGGTGGATTGGGAAGATACATGAAAAGATTTGACGGTAGGCAGATGATGGCTAGTATTTATAGAAGTATTACATGGTCTACAACAAATATACATTTCTCTAAGAGGCAAAAACCTAACAGGAATAGTGAATCAACCGTGGTTGACAAAGTAAGTTAAAGATTGCAATAGATCAAAGGAAGTAGCTTTTAAGGTTGCCGGAAAAAGTGGTAAGCCTGAGGACTGAGGGCAATTCAGAACCCAGCAAAGGAGGACCAAGAAACTGATAAAGGGAAAAGAGAATATGAATGCAAGCTAGCGAGTAACATAGAGGCGGATTGTAAAATCTTCTTTAGGTCTTTGAAAAGGAAAAGATTAACAAGGACAAATGTGGGTCCATTACAGACAGAGACAGGAGAATTTATAACAGAGAATAGGGAAATGGCGAAGAAACTGAACAATTATTTTCTGTCCGTCTTCACGGAGGAAGATACAGAAAATCTCCCAGGAACACTAGGGAATGAAGGGACTGGTGAAAATGTGGAACTGAAAGAAATTAGTATTAATAAAAAGGCAGCACTCACAAAATTAATTGGATTGAAATTTGACATACTCCCTGGAGCTGATGAGTTACACCCCAGAGTGTTGAAGGCGGCAGCTATAGATATAATGAATGCATTGGTGGTTATCTTTCAAAATTCTATAGATTCTGGAAAGCTTCCTGCAGACTGGAAAGTAGCAAATGTAACCCCACTATATAAGAAGGGAGGGAGAGAGAAAATGGAGAACTACAGATGTGTTAGTTGACGTCAGTGACTCCAACCATGGAGAGTTTTCCCTGTTTGTTAGGGCTTCTTGATGCTACACTTAAGCAAATGCAGCCTTGATGTCAAGGGCAGTCACTCTCACCTCACCTCTTGAGTTCAGCTCTTTTGTCCATGTTTGAATTAAAGCCGTGATGAGGTCAGGAGCTGAGTGGCCCTGGTGGAACCCAAACTGAACGTCAGTGAGCAGGTTGTTTCTGAGTAAGGGCCATTTGATAGCACTATCAACAACCCCTTCCATCACTTTGCTGATGATTGAGAGTAGGCTGATGGAGTGGTAATTGGCCAGGTTGGACTTGTCCTTTTTATGCACAGGACGTACCTGGGCAATTTTCCACGTTGCCGGTAGATGCCAGTGTTGTAGCTGTACTGGGACAGCTTAGCTAAGGGCACAGTTGGCTCTGGAGCACGAGTCTTCAATACTATTGCTGGAATGTTGTCACTGCACGCTTAGAAAATATTGATATGATTGGGCAGAGTCAACATGGATTTATGAAAGGGAAATCATGTTTTACAAACCTATTGGCTTTTTTTTGTTACTTGTAGCATAGATAAAGGAGAACCAGTGGATGTAGTGTATTTGGAATTTCAGAAAGCTTTCAATAAGGTCCCACAGAGGAGGTTAGTAAACAAAATTAGAGCAAGTGGGGTCGGGGGTAATATACTGGTATGGATTGAGAATTAGTTAACAGACAGAAAATAGGGAGTAGGAATAAACAGGTCATTCTCAGGATGGCGGGCTGTTACTCATGGGGCACTTCAAGGATCAATGCTGGGCCACAACTATTTACAATCTACATAAATGATTTTGATATGGGACCAAATGTAATATTTCCAAATTTGCTGATGACACAAAACTAGTTGGGAATGTGAGTTGTGAGGATGATACAAGAAGGCTTCAAGGGGACTTGGACTGGCTAAGTGAATGGGCAAAAACATGGCAAATGGAATATAAATGTGAAGTTATCAACTTTGGTAGCACAAAACATAAAGGCAGAGTATTTATTAAATGGTGAGAGGTTGGGGAGTGTTGATGTCCAAAGGAACCTGGATGCCCTTGTTCATGAGTCACTAAAAGCTAGCGTGCAAGTGCAGCAAGCAACTACGAAGGCAAATGGTATGTTGGCCTTCATCGCGAGGGGATTTAAGTATTTGAGTACAGGAGTAAAGATGTCTTGCTGCAATTGTATAGAACCTTGATGGGGCTGCATCTGGAGTATTGCGGGGAGGTGATGACATAGTGGTATTGTCGCTCCGATGGCCCGGGTTCAAATCCTGCCACGGCAGATGGTGGAATTTGAATTCAATAAAAATCTGGAATTAAAAGTCTTATGATGACCACTAAACCATTGTTGATTGTTGTAAAAACCCATCTGGTCAGGGAAGGAAATCTGTCGTCCTTACCTAGCCTACATGTGGCTGACTCTTAAATGCCCAGCAAGCCATTCAGTTGTAATAAAACCGCTACAAGTCACAAAAAAGGAATGAAATCGGATGGACCAGCCAGCATTGACCTAGGCACCAGAAACAACAACGGCAATCTCAGCCATGTCGACCATGCAAAGTCCCCCTTGCTAACATCTGAGGGTCAGTGCTGTCTCACAGACTAGTAATGTACCAGCCTGACATAGTCATCCTCATGGAATCATACCTTACAGATACTGTCCCAGACACCACCATCACCATCCCTGGGTATGTCCTGTCCCACCGGCAGGACAGGCCCAGCAGAGGTGGTATACAGTTGGGAGGGAATTGCCTTGGGAGTCCTCAACATCGACTCCAGACCCATGATGTCTCATGGCATCAGGTCAAATATGCTGATTACCATGTGCTGCCCTCCCTCAGCTGATGAATCAGTGCTCCTCCGTGTTGAATGTCACCTGGAGGAAGCACTGACTGTGGCAAGGGCGCAGAATGTACGCTGGGTGGGGGACTTCAATGTCCATCACCACGAGTGGCTTGGTAGCGCCACTACTGACCGAGCTGGCTGAGTCCTAAATGACTTGGCTCAGGGGAGGGAACCAACAAGAGGGAAAAACATACCTTACCTCTTCCTCACCAACCTGCCTGCTGATGCATCTGTCCATGACAGTATCGGTAGGAGTGACCACCGCACAGTCCTTGTGGAGACGAAATCCCGCCTTCACAATGAGGATACCCTCCATCGTATTGTGTGGCACTACCACCATGCTAAATGGGACAGATCAAGCAACTCAAGACTGGGCATCCATGAGGCTCTGTGGGTCATTAGCAGCAGCACAATTGTACTGGAACATAATCTGTAACCTCATGGCCCGGTATATCTCCCACTCTACGATTACCATCTAGCCAGAGGGTCAACCCTGGCTCAATGAAGAGTGCAGGAGGGCATGCCAGGAGCAGCACCAGGCATACCTAAAAATGAGGCGTTAACCTGGTGAAGCTATAACACAGGACTACTTGTATGCCAAACAGCATAAGCAGCAAATGATAGACAGAGCTAAGTGATCCCTCAACCAACAAATCAGATCTAAGCTCTGCAGTCCTGTCACATCCAGTCGTGAATGGTGGTGGACAATTAAACAATCACTGGAGGAGGAGGCTCCACAAATATCCCCACCCTCAATGATGAAGGAGCCCAACACATCAGTGCGAAAGATCAGGCTGAAGCATTTGCAACAGTCTTCAGCCAGAAGTGCTGCCTGGCTGATCCATCTCAGCCTCCTCCTGATGTCCCCTGCATCACAGATGCCAGTCTTCAGGCAACTCACTACACTCCACATGATATCAAGAAACGGCTGAAGGCAATGGATACTGCAACGGCTATGGGCCCTGACAACATTCCAGCAATAGTACTGAAGACTTGTGCTCCAGGATTTGCCATGTCCCTAGCCAAGCTGTTCCAGCGCAGATACAACACTGGCATCTACCCGGCTATGTGGAAAATTGCCCAGGTATGTCCTATACACAAAAAGCAGGACAAATCCAACCTGGCAAATTACCTCTCTATCTCCAAGACACAGTGCAGCAACTCACCAAGGCTCCTTAGACAGCACCTCCCAAACCCACGACCACTATCATCTAGAAGAACAAGGGCAGCAGATAGATGGGAACTTCACCACCTGGAAGTTCCCCTCCAAGTCACTCACCATCCTGACTTGAAATTATGTCGCTGTTCCTTCACGGTCGCTGGGTCAAAATCCTGGAACTCCCTTCCTAACAGCACTGTGGGTGCACCTACACCACATGGACTGCAGCAGTTCAAGAAGGCAGCTCACCACCACCTTCTCAGGTGCAACTAGGGATGGGCAACAAATGCTGGCCCAGCCAGCAAAGCCCACATCCCGTGAATGAATTTAAAAAAAAGTATTGTGTGCAGGTTTGGTCTCCTTATTGTTAAGAGCCCAGCTGAGATTACCCCTGGACAAGCCCAGAGTGTAACCCAGCTTGATAGATCCTAACTTTTAATTTGGTTGTTTCGATACTTGGGGAGTGGCTACTGAACCGAGTCACAAAAGTCAGCTGATAAACTTTTAACAAAAGAATAAAACATTTATCAAACAAGAAAAGATGAACTATATTACAATACTCCTTCACCCACAACTATACCTTTACAGATACAGACAGATTTATAAGGATAACACAAGTTACAAAGGCTATCTTATACTCTCATGTTCACAGTAAGTACACAGCCCATGTAAACCAATAAGCACACTGCGGTTAGACATGCCACACTCTGAAACCAAGGGCAGAATTTCAGGAGCGGGCATGGGCGGGCGCGGAGCCGATCACCAATTAAGGCTCGCCCAGCGTGATTCACCGCTCCCGAAGACACCGGGAGGGGGCGGGCAACTGTAGGACTGTAATGACGACCAGGTCCAATGGCGACCCGGCAGCCTGTTTAAAGAGCGCGCAGGCAGCCTTCCAAAGGCTGTCAACCATGGCCAGCAGAAGGGCTCCCAAGAGCACTGCTGGTGAACTAACCAGACAGGGGGGCAGATTGACGGGGCACTGTACCCTTCGCTTCTCAGACAAGTGCCTTTCTGCCCTCGACGATGAGGTGGTAGCACGCCGTGAAATCCTCATGCTGAGGAATCGGGAGGTCGGGGCCCCTCACATGATGAAACATGCCTGGGAGGAAGTGGCAGGAAGGGTCAGCGCGCATGATGTGGTGCAACGCTCCTGGGTTCAGTGCTGCAAGTGCTTCAACAATGTCTTGTGATCGGGAAGGGTGAGTACCGTGTTGGCATGGGTCACTTAGCACAGCAGTTAGGTTTGACCCCCTGGCACCCCCACCCCCCCGAACTCTGGATGTAGTTACTGCATTGAATCATTCATGGCATGTGTCCTTCGCTGGGTGGACCAGCATTTATTGCCCATGCCTAATTGCCCCTGAGAGGGTTGTGCTGAGTTGGGCTCTGTATCCACTGTATGTTGTGCACTTAAACCCACAGTCATGTTTTGGGGGTGACCTCAAGGATCTGCACCTAGGCGCAGTGTTGGAACTCCAAAATACGTCAAAGTCAGGATGTTGCCTGGCTGGGAGGGGAACTTCCAGGTGGCGGGGCACCCACCCATCTGCTGCCCTTGTCCTTCTAGGTGGTAGAGCTTCCTTGCTTTGGAAGGTCATACAGTGTGGGTGGCAAATGTGATGGAGGCAGCATCTGGGCAAGGGGGTCAGCCCTGGCTGCTTGGAGTGAGTGTACAGCGGCTCCAGGGTCACAATTCACGTGAGCCCTGCAATGTTTCACTCAGGTGGGGGTGGCAGGGATGCAATGGCAAAGCATGTACAGGGTGGACTAATCAATGCTCCTCTCTCCTTTTCAAAAGAAGACATCCCACAATAACTCAGAGTGGATGCGGACTGGTGGAGGCCAAGCACAGTTGACGATTATAACCAGATACAAGCAGGAGGCCCTGGAGCTGGAGAGGTGCTATGCACCCAGGTCCATCGGGAGCGGTGAGGCTGCGATGCCAGATAAGGGTGCTGTGCACAGAGGTCACCATGTCTATTCTTGCAAACATTCCACTGTTGACTGTTTAGTGAATTAAGCTTCCAACATGGGTTTCCCATTGATTATGGAAGGAGGAGCGCATCCTGATCCAGGGGCCAGGCAAGCACATTGACATTGTCTTGATTTCAACTAATCAAATGTCCTTGTTCTTCCTTTCAGCCTCACTGGAGCAGGGCTGGGACAAGGAGGCAGAAGGGCTGCCACTAACACCTGAGGGCCCTGACGAATTACAAGCACCAGCGTCACACCGTCTCAGCCAGGCAGGCACCAGTGCAGACACTAGCACCTCGGTGGGGATTAGATCATTGGCTTGTGTCCCAAGGCACAGTGGTGAGAGCACTTCACACTTGCTTGAGGTGCAGGTGGAAACAGAGAGTGCCAATGGCGCCAGCAATCGGAGGACTGCAGGAGACCAGGGACATGCTCAGTTGGTGGCTGATGATGTGCCTCTAGAGTCGTCCCTGAGGTAGAAGATGCTGGAAGTCCAGCAGGGTGTGTGGGAGGATCTGGCGGAGATACATGAGGCAATGCGTTGCATAGTCTCCGTGATGGAGGAGTCCATGCAGAGCATCAGCAATGCATTGACCCTCATGGCCGAGCGCAACGTTTCCTCCATGGAGAGAGTGGCAACTCTCGTGGAGAGGCTCCTCCAGGAGAACAATCAGGTCCTCCTGGGGTTGCGCTTGGACCGGCAAGCCCTCACAGCAGCATTGGCCACAGCTGGTCAGTGCCCATGTGGGAGATGGTCTAGGCACCAAGTCTCCCAGCAATGGTGACCAAGGAGGTCCCAAGTGACCTGACGTTGGCGCATTAGATGCCTGTCATCTCTTCAGGCTCCTCTCAGGGTGCTCTGGATGACGGCAGCAGCTCCTTCAGCCCTCTGCCAGTGACCGTGGGATCTGATGAGGCTGTAGCGACGGGGGAGATGCCAGCTGTGGCACTGGCCGTTCCCTCCCAGGCGGGGCTATCACAAGCTCCACGGGCCAGAGAACGCCCGCCAAGGTCATCAAGGCCAACAGGACAGCAGAGCGAGCAGGCTGTCTCGAGTGCCAGTGCCAGCGAGGGGGGAGCACCTAAATGTAGCACCGAAAAACATAAGCTTAAGGCACCGGGCTTCTCACTGGTAGTTTTATGTTGCTCAGGTAGTAGTTGATTATAATTTGGTGTGAAGATCAACACCTTTGAATTAAGTTTCTTTTCTGTTTTATTTTTTACATTCATTAAATGCTTTATTTGTGAACAAGCCTCTGTGTGCTTCATTATTAGTTCTGCAGGTGTACAGGAACCCATGATAATATGAGTGACTTGTTTGTCATTGAGCTTTATTGACAAGGCACATAGTTAATGTTCCTAACCAGGCAGATGTTGCTGTCAGGTATCAAGTGTGGAGCCTGCAGCCCTCGCATGTTTTGGAGGTCTATCTGTGGTGGGGCTAGCTGAAGGTTTGTTGGATTAAAGCCTCCCGGGTGTCCCAGCCACCCTGGAGGTTGCCCAGGTCAGTGTCTATCCTCTCAGCATTCTCCTGAGTGTGCTCATCCTCGGACTCACTACTGGACTCATCGTGTGCAGCCAGAGCATCTGCGTCTACACCTTCTTCCTCCACTGCGTCCCCCCTTTCCAGCGCCAGATTGTGCAGAGCGCAGCATGCAACCACTATCAGCAACACACCATCCGGGGGGTATTGCAGGCTCCCTATCAGGCTCCACCTGAACGGTCCAGGCATCGGAAGCATATCTTGAGAAGACCCGATGGTTCTCTCTACCACCACCCTCGTTGAGGCGTGGCTCCTATTGTACCGCTGCTCAGCCTCTGTTCTTGGATGGCAGAGAGGCGTCATGAGCCGCCTTTTGAGGGGATAGCCCTTGTCACCCAGCAGCCATCCATCCAGCCGGGCTGGAACACTGAACAGCCTGAGGATGTATGCGTCATGGGAGCTGCCAGGTACCTTGCACAGACTTGCAGAATCTGCATCCTATGGTCACATCTGCACGTTGATGTTGACGAAGGCACCTGGCTCACCTACTGGCACCTTGATGGCCACATGTGTGCAGTCAATTGCACCCTGGATGCGGGGGAACCCAGCAATCACTGCAAAGCCTCTGGATCGCTCTGCTTGGTTACACTCGCCCCAGCGGTAGTGAATGAAAGGCAATATATGCCTGACCAGAGCACCTGTCACCTGCTTGACACAATTGTGGACAGCTGACTGGGGGCTCGACAAAAATCACCCACCGACGCCTGGAAAGAGCTGGAGGCAAAGGAGTTGAGGGCAGCCATGACCTTCCACGCCACTGGCATGAGGTGCCCACCCATACAGTTGGCACGGATCTCAGGGCCTATCATCTGACAGATGGAGGTCACTGTGTCACTTGAGAGGCGGAACTTCCTTTGGCATTGCACCTCAGACATATTGAGGTAGCTGCTTCGCCGCCTGAAAACCCTGGCAGCAGGATAGTGGCGTCTTCTGCAGCCCCTTCCACTTTGGACTTCCTAATGGCCTTGTGCACCTTGTGCCTGCACCTATCCTCCCAAAGGTGGTTCCCCTGAAGGCTGAATGTGGACTCCTAGCCTCCTCCCCCTTCTGGCCCTCCCTTTCTCCTCAGAGGAGGTGCCTCCAATGGAGAGCACAACTCCCATTCCCAGAGTAAGGGAAGTCTTCCTGAAACCAGTAAGGCCCCAAGAATGATGTTTACTCCAGAGTCCTGACCTGAAGCCTGTTACTCCTGTCCAAGCAGCTGTGAAGAGACTTGAAGTTGCCCTGTTCACACAGGCAAGTAGGATTAAGTTTAAACATTAAATGTCTACCAAAGACCACTGACGGGCCCACTCACCCCTCTTATATCCCGCCCGTGGATGAGGTTTTTAAAAATGTGGCCTACCCGCCTGCCCGTTGTACCCATGCAATGATCTGAACACCGCACAGGGAAAAATCACCGTCTATTAATGGCTGAAGGGCCTTAAGTGCCCCGTGAATTAATGGTGGGCGCGCATCAGAGGTCATAGTGTGCCCGCCCACCAAAATATCACGATGGCGCTCGGTGACGTCAGGACACATGCCCGATGTCACTGCGCGGCATTTATATGTTGCCATGTCAGGTTCGCCCCCGCACGTTGACGTAAAAATTCTGGCCCAAGTGACAGATGCCACCTCAGCACATACTGTGGATCTCTCCTCAACTCCCCCCAGACACTTGTCACACTGTGAGTCAATCGGTCTCACTGAACTCTGTCTTTCACACGAGGGTATCCAATCTCTACTCTCCAAGAACTCGCTTTGGAACCTTCTCCCAAACCAACGCTTTCTCTCAGACACCTTCCGCAAGGGTTCACCTCCAGAGTTTTGAACTCTCCTTCCTCTCCCCTGGGCCACTACAAGCATTCAAGCTTTCTTCCGTGTACTGTCTCTCTCGACTCAGCCAGCAACAGTGCACCACTGCTTCACTCACCCCATAGCTAAAAGTTACAGCAGCCATCTCTTTGGACCTTCTGGCCTCTCAAAAGTCTTTATATCACTTTAAATCTACTCCCTGTGGCATTCGTCTCTTTAAGGTTGAAGCTTGGAGCCTTTCTCTGCTCCTCACTCTTCACTTCACATAACAGGACCTTTTTCAGGTTCCTGTCCCTCCTTTGACTGGAAAGTCTTCTTGGGAATTTCTCCTGTTCCACTCTCCTTTGCAGAGTGGATTTGGAAACTTTCTTCTTTAGCTTGGAACTTGCTATCTGTCCCTTTACTCTAGACTCTCCCTGGCAACTACATTCAACCAGCTTTGGTTTGGAGACTGGGCTATCTGCGCCTTCTAGGTTACTTCTGCTTGGCAGCTGTCTTCAAACTGAACTCAAAACTGCTGTTTCTTTATTTTGTGTGTGTGTGTGTGTGTGTGTGTGTGTGAGAGTGGGGCTTATACCCCTGTCACTAGGCAACGGTGCAGTTTTTTTCCTACTCTTGTGTTTGCTTTCTTCCTCTTAGAGTCAAAAATAAACTCATTAGAAATGCAGGCACTTTTTAAAGTGAAACAAAAACTCAACTTGACCTTTCCTTAGTACACAAATACAGAAATACAAATCAAGCTTAAACTTTAAAGCTAAAACTCATTCCTAACACCCACAAATACAAATATAACTTACTTAAACTATCTCTATTTTATAACATTATCTAAGGAAGGATGTACTTGCCATAGAGGGAGTGCAACAGAAGTTCACTGGACTAAACCTTGGGATGGCTGAATTGTCTTATGAGGAGATATTAAGGAAACTGGGCCTGTATTTTCCAGCGTTTCAAAGAATGAGAGGCGATTTCATTGAAACTTACAATATTCTTACAGGATGTGACAGGGTGGATGTGGATAGGATGTTTCCCTTGGCTGGTGAGTCCAGAACCAGGAGACACAGTCTCAGAATAAAGGGCAGGCCATTTAAAACTGAAATGAGGAGAAATTTCTTCACTCAGACGTTGGCGAATCTTTGGAATCTTCTACCACAGAGGGTGTGGAAGCTCAGTCATTCAGCATATTCAAGACGGAAATCGATAGATTTCTAGATACTAATGATATCAAGGAATAAATCATGTAAATGGGGAAAAATAACGTAAGAGGTAGATGATCACCATGATCAGTTTGAATGGTGGAGCAGGCTTGATGGGCCGAATGGCCTACACCTGCTCCTATTTCCCGTGTCCCTACTACTGCTACTGTTTCTCTTTTGAACTGCACGCTCAACTTCTGCATTCTACTTTCTCCCTCCCTTCACCGTCACACAACACGCCTTGAATTCTCCATCCACTCCCAATTACTTTTTCAAGGCCAGTTGGCATGAAACCAAAAGTCCTCTTGCCCTTAACCAATTTCCACTTCTGATTTCTTCCTCACCTCCCTTTACATCTGCCACCTTGAAGAAGCTTCATTTGCTTGATTTTTGGTGGGGGGGGTGGAGTTTAAGTCAAATTAGAACAAGGAAAGAAAATGCCTTCCTATGTGCATCTTTCTCTCTCTCACAACCTACACCCCCTTGCATCTTTAAACATATCTCTCTGAACTCACTGAGGAGAAATTCATTCCTATAGCGCCTCCACACATACCATGTCAATTTCCTGGGGGCAGATAACACTTTGGACCATTGCATCGTGCTCTTCAATTGTACGCTGTTCAGGCTTGAAACAGCGCAAGGCAAACAAATTTCTCCCTCTCAATCACTTTCAAACTCAACCCCTTTCTCTCAACCCTTGTTTGCAACCCCCTTTCTCTCAACTCTTTCTCTATATCTCCCTTAACATTCTCTCTCACCACCCATCTCTCAACAACTGCCTCACTCTCAAATATAAAAGCAAAAAACTGCGGATGATGGAAATCCAAAACAAAAATAAAAATACCTGGAAAAACTCAGCAGGTCTGGCAGCATCTGCGGAGAGGAACACAGTTAACGTTTCGAGTCCATATGACTCTTCAACAGAACTAAGTAAAAATAGAAGAGAGGTGAAATATAAGCTGGTTTAAGGTGGGGGGGTGGTGGGACAGATAGAGCTGGATAGAGGGCCAGTGATAGGTGGAGATAACCAAAAGATGTCACAGACAAAAGGACAAAGAGGTGTTGAAGGTGATGATATTATCTAAGGAATGTGCTAATTAAGGGTAGAAAGCAGGACAAGCAAGGTACAGATAGCCCTAGTTGGGGTGGGGTGGGGTGAAGGAATCGAAATAGGCTAAAAGCAGAGATAAAACAATGGATGGAAATACATTAAAAAATAATGGAAATAGGTGGGATATTGAATAAAAAACAAAAAAAAAGGAGGGGGGGGGAGTCAGAAAGGGGGTGGGGATGGAGGAGAGAGTTCATGATCTAAAATTGTTGAACTCAATATTCAGTCCGGAAGGCCGTAAAGTGCCTAGTCGGAAGATGAGGCGCTGTTGATCAATTTTAGATCATGAATTCTCTCCTCCATTCCTACCCCCTTTCCGATCCCCCCCCTTTTTTTTGTTTTTTTCTCAATATCCCACCTATTTCCATTATTTTTAAATATATTTCCATCCATTGTTTTATCTCTGCCTTTTAGCCTATTTCGATTCCTTCACCCCACCCCACCCCCACTAGGGCTATCTGTACCTTGCTTGTCCTGCTTTCTACCCTTAATTAGCACATTCCTTAGATAATATCATCACCTTCAACACCTCTTTGTCCTTTTGTCTGTGACATCTTTTGGTTATCTCCACCTATCACTGGCCCTCTAGCCAGCTCTACCTGTCCCACCGCCCCCCCCCCCCCCCACCTTAAACCAGGTTATATTTCACCTCTCTTCTATTTTTACTTAGTTCTGTTGAAGAGTCATACGGACTCGAAATGTTAACTGTGTTCCTCTCTGCAGATGCTGCCAGACCTGCTGAGTTTTTCCAGATATTTTTAATTTTGTTTTGCCTCACTCTCAACCTGCTTGTGCTCTGAGCCCCCTCTACCTTTCCCCTCTGTCTCAAAAAGTTGTTTCCCATAGCAACTTGTAACCATTTGTCCTAATCTACGCAAATTCACCTGTGCAAACATATACATCAGCAATAAGAAAACAAAAATCATGGCAATGCATCTGTTGTTTGCTCATTATGCAGAGCAAGGATGGACATGGATTTTCACTATATTAACAAAAAATGCTGGAAGTACCCAGCAGGTCAGGCAGTACCTGTGGAGAGAAACAGAGTTAACGTTTCAGGTTAATTACCTTTCACTGATGAAAATCTAAGTGCTTTTAAGCTAGTTGAAGGGGGGAGGGCACAGGAAGAAATAAAGGGAAGGGTGGGGGGCAGGAGAGATTAACTAACAAAAGATTTCATGATGCAAAAATCAAAGAGAGTGATAATGGGTATAGTAAAGAAACAAAGATGAAGCATGAAGGGCTATATAGCAGTTATCTGAATGCAACATGACAGCTAAAGCAAGAAACAAGCCAGCAGGAAAAAAAGAACAAGGTGGAGGCAGAAGTTATGATTTAAAGTTGTCAAAGTCAATATTGAGTCCAGTGGGCTGTGGAGTACCAAGCCAAAAGATGACGTACTATTCCTCGAGCTTGAGTTGAGTTTCATTGGAACAGCCATGGACAGAAAGGCCAGAGTGGGAGCAAGGTGGAGAATTAAAATGACAAGTGACAGGGAGCTCGGGATCTTGCTTGCAGGCTGAACAGAGGTGTTCCGCAAAGCAAAGTCCCCCATTCTGTGTTTGGTGCCCCCAATTTGGAGCAGACCACATCATGAACAGCGAATACAGTATACTAAGTAGAAAGAAGTACAAATAAATTGTTATTTCTTGTGGAAGGAGTGTTGGAGTGGGCCTTGGACGTTGAGAAGGTAGGGGGTGAAAGGACAAGTGTTGCATCTCCTGTGCTTACACGTTCTCAGTTAATCTGTCCTGAATGGTTGCCAACTGTGAATAAATATATTCCTGGAGGTTTTATGACACCCCAAACTCCAGCCATTAGTCAGCAAACACATCCATCCTTGTGTCAGACTGCTTTCCTATGCCAATTGGAAAGCAAAAAGGTTCATTACTCAACTGGATGATGCTTGACTGACAGGCAAACAGCCTTTTTTCCCCTATTTTCCATATTTTTCTATCTGGTAAAGAGAGAGGCTCAAAGAAAATTACAAAAATAATCCATCTTTTTTAATGCCCCAATGATGTTTCTCCAGGTTTGCACACAGCAGTGTCCTGAAGGTTGATCTTTAATTCCTGGAGACTGTAGGCCAATGCTGGAGGGTTGGCAACCCTACTCTCCTGTCCCCCACAAAACTCTCCACATTTTTATGTTTCTTCAGTTCTGATGAAAGTTTATCGAACTGAAACTCTGTTTCCTTCCACAGATGCTGCCTGACCTGCTGATTATTTCCAGCATTTTGGTTTTTATTTCAGATTTCCAGCATCCGCAGTATTTTGATTTTGTATGGATTTTCACAACTTATTTTACATTACAGAGCAACAAATCGTCCATTTGTTTATGTGCACCTGTCCCTGCTAGTGAATGGATTTAACACAACTGATCATCTGCTGTGGAATTTTTAATGCTGCACATTTTTCTACTGAATTCGTATTAATGGTCATTTAAATACCATTGTTCCAATCAAATGTTAGTGCATTACCTCAAGAGCATCTGTGCAGTGAAAGGCAATATATGTTAAGCACTCTTAGACATTCATTTGTACTAGTCAAAGACCTTAATGAGACAAAACCTAGTGTGAATTGATAAGCCATTTTATTTTACAGACAGAAAGTGAATATGGAGAGTTACAATTATAAACAAATGTTGCCTATCTTACTCAATTTTCACTTAACTCCTTGAAAACATAATAAACTACATGACCTGTCCATGCTATGGACTGATATACTTATGTTTAAAATTATCTTTCTTTCCAGTTAACTTCTAACAGCAAAAAATGGGCCTCCTACATTTAAATTTCCAGCTCCAGGCTCAAACTGGGACCTCAGAATTTTCTTTAAATAATGCTGATTAACTCCAAGTGTTTTGATTCCCCTATTCGCTGAGGTAGAGCTTGACTTTGTGCAACAGTATGAAACAGGTAATGGCGAATAAATTGTCCACTTTACATCTCTCCTGCTTTTTGTTCCATTGAAGTTAATAGTAATAAAAAACACAGGAAAGGTGTAATACACACTGCCAACCTGATTTACATTATCATGCAAAGTCCAGATATATCCCTTTGTGTTTCCAGCACGTGAGAGGGCTGTCTCTCTCTCTCTGTCTTTCCGTGATTCACTAGTCAAAAAATTGTCTACTATTTCTTGTATGTATGAGATGCGAGAAATCATCTTCTTCTATTCCCAAAATGTGGCTTAATGAATCTGGAATGGGTAATTAGTTCTTACTGTCTCAGTTTGAAATAGCAGTTGAAAAATTCCTTGAACTGGCTCATCTTTCCTTAACACACATTTTCAATTCTCAGCCTATTCAACAAACAAACTATGTGTATCAGTTCCTGCAGCCTGTGGCTTTTCAACCTTATGTGAATTTTTGTTGTTTTAAAACATGACTTAAACATAACATATGCTTCCTGTGAAGAAAAATGTTCACAAATCCTAAAACATATCATCCATATTTATGATGGATACTATCTCACTAAACTTGCCACCTTATAGTTGCATTTTGCCTTGAATTTGGTGCAGCAGTGCCTCCACTTGTAGGAGGGTGTAATTACAAGCATGTAAAGTTTACGTAGGTAGTTTCATTATAAATATGGATATGGAAATTTATGATGAAAATGCTGACGAGAAATGCTCACTGACTATGATTTTTATTGTATTGTTAGGGCCAGGTCAGCAGGGGTGAATTAACTCCTCTCCTTGTCCCACTCCTAAATTGGTTATAACAGAGTTTGAATTTACAAGGGAGGCGATATTGCCAATTTAATATGTATATGTAACTGTGTATAGCTCAGTGCATGAAATAAACTAGCCAGGTTCCTTAAGTTAACAAGTAAAGCGTTAGTTTTATTGCTAAAACGCACTCAGGTAAAGATGGAAAAATTATTAACAAAAGGTTTAAAATGTACAAAAATGTTCGTAGCTGCCTCAGGGAGATTAAGTTCATATTAAAATATTGAAGGGTCAGTCACGAGGGGACATAAGTTCAAGGTGAGGGGCAGGAGGTTTAGGGGGGATGTGAGGAAAAACTTTTTTACCCAGAGGGTGGTGACGGTCTGGAATGCACTACCTGGGAGGGTAGTGGAGGCGGGTTGCCTCACATCCTTTAAAAAGTACCTGGATGAGCACTTGGCACGTCATAACATTCAAGGCTATGGGCCAAGTGCTGGTAAATGGGATTAGGTAGGTAGGTCAGGTGTTTCTCATGTGTCAGTGCAGACTCAATGGGGCGAAGGGCCTCTTCTGCACTGTGTGATTCTGTGAAATATTTAAATAAAGAAAGATAAAAATTATTTAGACATGTCCCCTCATGTGACAGTGTCACATGAGCTGGGACATGTTTATGAATTGTGAAAAAAATATTTATTAATTTAATAAAACCTTCAGGAAAACTCATCCCACCCATGGATGAGGTTTCCTGAAAAATGCCCGCCAGCCTTAAGGTTGGCCGGCCATCATTGATAATTACTTTAATTGTTTTTTAATGGCCTTAAAAGGCCTTTGACTGTTTGGCGGGTGCACAGCCATCTCCAGCCCGTGCCCGGTGAACGAAAGATCTGAATGATGCGCGGTGACATTGGGATGCATGCCCAACATCACCGCGCGTCATTTTACACATCGGTGTGTCAGATCCATCCCCACACGACGACATGAAAATTCTGGCCATAGACGTCTACAGCACAGAAGGGGGCCATTCGGCCCATCATGTCTGTGCTGGTCAACAAAGATCTGACTACACTAATCCCATTTTCCAGCCCTTGGTCCATAGCCCTGGAGGCTATGGCAATGCAAGTGAATATCTAAATACTTCTTAAATGTTACGAGAGTTTCTGACTCAACCACCCTTTCCAACAGTGAGTTCCAGACTCCCACCACCCTCTGGGTGAAAAAATTTCTCCTCAACTCCCTCTTAGCCTTCTACTTCTTACCTTAAATCTATGCCCTCTGGTTATTGACCCCTTTATTAATGGAAAAAGTGCCTTCCTATCCACCCTATCAATGTCCTTAATAATCTTATACACCTCTATCAGGTCCCCTCTCAACCTTCACTGCTCAAAGGAAAACAACCCTAGCCTATCCAATCTTTCCTCATAGCTCAGACCCTCCAGCCCAGGCAGTATCCTGGTAAATTTCCTCTGCACCCTCTCCAGTGCAATCACATCCTTCCTATAATGTGGTGATCAGAACTGCACGCAGTACTCTATTTGTCA
Organism: Cetorhinus maximus; assembly: GCF_964194155.1. NCBI lineage: Eukaryota > Metazoa > Chordata > Chondrichthyes > Lamniformes > Cetorhinidae > Cetorhinus > Cetorhinus maximus. The sequence goes on from NC_135888.1 coordinate 108,393,878, forward strand.
CCTAACCAGCATTTTATACATTTCCAGGATAACCTCCCTGCTCTTGTATTCTACACCTCGGCTAATAAAGGCAAGTATCCCATATGCCTTCGTAACCATCTTATGTACCCGCTCTGCTACCTTCAGGGATCTATGGATATGCACACGAAGGTCCCTCTGATCTTCAGTACTTTCCAGGGTCCTACCATTCATAGTGTAATCCCTTGCCTTGTTGGCCCTCCCCAAGTTCATTACCTCACACTTTTTTGGGTTGAAATCCATTTGCCACTGTTCTGCCCACCTGACCAGTCCATTGATATACTCCTGCACTTTACAGCTACCCTCCTCACTATTTACCACCCTACCAATTTTCGTGTCATCCACGAATTTCTTGATCATACCCTCTACAATTAAGTCCAAATCATCTATGTACACCACAAACAGCAAGGGCCCCAGCACCGAGCCCTGCGGAACCCCACTGGAAACAGACTTCCTGTCACAAAAACATCCCTCTACCATCACCTTCTGCTTCCTGCCTCTCAGCCAATTTTGGATCCAACGTGCCACTTTGCCTTGAATCCCATGGGCTCTGACTATCTCAACAGTCTGCCATGAGGGACCTTATCAAAAACCTTGCTAAAGTCCATGTAGACCACATCAAATGCATTACCCTCATCAACACTCCTGGTTACCTCCTCAAAAAATTTGATCAAATTTGTCAAACAAATCCATGCTGTCCATCCCTGATTAATCCATGTCTCTTCACAGCTCTCAAGAGCCGCAGTCACATCCCTTTATGACATACTGGCAGGGGAGATCACATCTAACTACATTAGGGGTCACCCTCACCCTGTAGCTATCAAGATCACTATTGCTCTCAACTTGTTTACAACAGGGTCCTTTCAGGCAGCATGTGGAGATCTCACTGGCATGTCGTAGTCTGCTGCACACAGCTGCATCAAGGTCTTCAATGATGCTATGTTCAGAAGGGCAGGCAATTACATTTCTTTCATAATGGATGGCCAGAGTCAACTCAAAAGAGCCAGAGGGTTTACAGCAAGTTTTCCACCATGGTCCACAAAGCCATTGACTGCACACATGTTGCCATAAAGGCTCCAGCTGGACAGATATGCACCTTTATAAACAGCAAGGGCTTCCACTCATTGAACATCCAGTTGGTCTGTGATCACCATCGATGGCTGGATAATGAAGGTATGTGCCAAGTATCCGGACAGCAGACACGACTCCCTCATTCTGCAAAACTCACAGGTGCCAGACCTATTCAGCGGCCCTGATGCCCTGGATGGATGGCTTCTAGGTGAAGAGATGGCTCATGACTCCAGTGAGGACACCCATAACAGATGCGGAGAAGAGCTACAATGACAGCCACGCAAGCACCAGGGCCATCACCAAACAGGCAATCAGGCTATCGAAAATGAGATTCGGATGCCTTGACAGATCAGGAGGGACATTGTAGTACGCTCCATCACGTGTGTCCCTCATGGTCATGGTGTTTTGCGCCCTCCATAACCTCGCTTTTAAGAGAAGGGATGTCCTTGAGGAAGAAGGAATACCGATAGGGGCCATTTATCTGAGGATGAGGGTGAAGGCAAGGTGAGGGAACATGACGGCGTTCAGGTAGAAGGCCCTGGATGTGATTACATGGGTGGCTGTTACAATAAAGATGCCTTGATAAGAGGTTCCAATAGGTAATGATGGCCGGCCTCACAAATGTGTACATGGCACGTGTCCAAGTGTTAATCCATGTGGAATGTGAGACTCATGTCACCGTCCTGTCAACACACTTACCTTCACACTGACATTCGATGCAACCTGCCCTGCCTCAAACTGTTAAAGCTAATGTCTGTTTCCCAAAGAAGTTCAACTGTGATAACATATTGTAAGAACCTCAGTATGATGGATAATGAGGTCAAAGTTTATTGGTATAATAAAGATGAGACATTTCATTAACAGTCATAATAAACACACTCATGTGACCCACCTAATGACTATGGTGGAGTTTTCTTAAAGTGTTCCCTGGTGCTCCAGTGCAGTGCTCATTGCTTGCAACTGCACTGGACAGAGGCTCCTGATCTGCTTCTCCCCTTGCCCTGGATGACTTTGGCGGGTATTCTCTGTGTGACTGAGACCTTGTTAGACTAACCACATTAGGAGACTCCTAATGAGTGGCAGGAGGAACTTCTGTCGACACAGCACCAGGCAAGAATTGTGTCAATAGCGGATGGACAGAGGAGATGCTGCCCCATCAGCAGTGCCCTGAGAGATCTTCCAGATCGGGGCAGCAGCTGTTCATCCTCCACCACTATTTGGTCCTCCCTGCCTTCCCGTGAGGTCTCAGGAGCTGGCTCAGTGCCCACACTCCCAGTCCCTCTGCCGCACTGGGCCCCTGGGATCAGAGCCAAGGCGGTGGTGTGCAAGTCGGAGCACATACCAACGACAGTGTCTGCAATATGCACTGTTTGCCCCTCCAGCATAGTTGCCAGTCTGTCCATAGAGGAAGCTTGGTGCTCCGAAGAGATGATCACAGTGCATATGGCCTAGATGGACATCTCCGCAGTCCGGGCCAGAACATGCACCCTTTCTGGCATATTCGCCAAACCTCCATGCACCTCGCACTGGACATCCAGCATCTGCTGCCTTATGGACAACACCAGAATTAGTCTCTCGATCACCTCGGACACTCCTCTGGCTGCCTGAGGCCTGCTTCACCACACTCCCCAACAGCTGCACGTGTGAATCTGAAGTGCCCTCACCAGATTGTGCCTGCTCTTGTCCCGACACGCTAATCCCTGCCGAGGTGCCAGTATCTGCACTGGTGTTTAGGCCTGAGAGAGGATATGATGGTGCTTCCTCCGAGGGTTCTTCCTAATCCTCGGAGGGGAGTGACATCCCAGCATCGAGGTTGTGGTCAGTGGAAGAGGCTTGACCTGTGCCAGCGAGACAAAAGTGAGGACGTTAGTGGTCTTCAGAAAATGTTCCACAGCTGCACAAGGTGACAATGCTCAGCTACATTACAATCATATGCACCATCAGGTATGACACGATGCAGACTCTCTACACACTTGCAGCAATATCAAAAGCTTTTGACTATGAAGCTTCCCTAGATTTTAGAGTCGGGCCAGGATTTATGTCTTTCATTGAATCCTGCCAAACATCAATCCACCTCCCACTTGCCCTATCGCCCCTTCTCCTGGTTTCAGCCATTTGCAACCTCACCAGACACACGCTTTCCTCCAATCTCGCCTGTGTCAATTGACCTGGAGAATTCAGATGCAGAGAGCACAAGAACCTCTTCATCGAATGGCACAAGCATCACAAAGTCAGGTACACTCCCATCAGTTCAACCTCTCTCCTGGGCATTGTGGGCACATTTCTCCTGAAAATTGCCGTAACATTGCAATCACTAACACTGTTAAGCTATTTGATGTCATCCTGCCTGCACAAGATCAGCACAATGCTTGGCAGCCAAGATGCTGTCCACCTTCCTCTTCTGCACAGGCTCCAAACCCCCCACCTGGACCAAAGTGATAAGTGCACACTGACATTGGCGCTAACATCATGCTGCTTTGGACCTCCAGACAACCTCACAAGCCTCCAGCATTTGCAACGCTACCCTCTAGCTTCCTGGCACAAGAGTACACATACTGAGGACTTACTCACCCTGGCCAACCTCAGGAGGTCATTGAGCCTCTTCTGGCTTATCTAAGTGCGCTGCACTAGCTCAACACTGCTGATCTCCACAGCAACCTTCTCCCAGGCTACATGTCTTACTAAAAGACGTCTCTTTTCCCCGTCCGCTGGTATTAGTTGCTCACATTGGCTGGATGCAGCCCACAGGAGGGCACACAGAGCATCTTCATCAAATCTAGTGGCTGATTTGGCCCTTCTCCCCATCTCACCTCCCACTTTCACTTTCCCCGGAAATATTTGTAGGGAAACACGCAATAACTGGACAACTTCTCTATGCTAAGATCTGGAAATTTGTTAATGTTCAAATTGAATGCCGTCTGTGCTCAGTGGCAAGCTATGGACATTTCAGAGAAAGCTTAAGCAGATGCACAATTACCTTAAAGACCTACAAATATCTCCAGTTCTAAAGTGCTAAATATCTGTGCTGATTGTTCACTTTTTCTGGGTCACTTGCCAGGTGGCCCTTTAAATGACTGGCTGTGACCTCAATCTCTGGTGCCGGACACCCGGCTCTCCAGCACTGATTGGGCAGAATCCTCACTGTTTTTGGGTCTCAACCTGCCCACCGCTCCCAATTTGCCTAATTGCTGTTTTATTTGGTGTATTTGGACGGTGGGCCAGGAAGTCAGAAGGCCCCTTCTTCCAGGTGCGGGTCCCTCCCACTGTGCCAGAGCATATTATTCAACCCGCGGAGTGTCCTGGGCTCATTTATAGCTGAAGGGTCCCAGTCCACAGTAGCTGCTGGTTCTTTGGGTTTCTCACTGGAGACAATGATGTTGATTCAGAATTCTCCTTTAAGAACACTCAGTTTGCAGCAATGAGGTCTTCTGATGGGTTTTTCAAATCGCAAGCAGCTCAGCTTTGATGAGAGGTTTCAGAAGAATGAGAGATGGGGTAAGGCTGTTGCCCCTGTGGCAGTGTCTCTGTTGCCCTCCTGGCAGTCTCTCTCTGACTATTCAAAATCCAATATCTTTATTACGCCCAAAGGTTGGATCACATGACCTCTCGCTGAGAGCTCCATAGATTCCATGTCTCCATAAAAGCAGCTTCTGTCTTTCACAAATGCAATGTAGTATCTGCTGTAAGATAATGTCCTTTGCTTAGCAAAAAGTGTCCTTTTTAAAAACGTTCAATACATATGTATGTCCAGCTGATGGCATTATGAAGTCATATTTTATATAACACATCTTCATAGCTGTATTCTAGATAGATGATGGGCAGTACCAAATCATTTGGACCTGATGAAGTAACTGTGCAGATGCACAATTACCATGCATCTCTTCAAAATTTATTTATTTTGACCCTCAGAAATAGCCATATCCTACCAACACTGTCAGTCATATCTACAGGAATGTTGATTTTTTTCAAGAGAGAGATGTTAACATGATGTAGAAATCTATTATATGAGTGCTTCGATCAATTTTTACTGTTTCTTTTTTACCAGTCATTTCTCTTTACCTTCCTCCTTTGCATAATGTATAACCAGAAAATTAACTGCATTAGCCACATAAATACTGTGCCCATATTAGCAGGTCAGAGGTTGGGAATTCTGTGGCAAGTAACTTACCTGCTGAGTCCCCAAAGCTTGTCCACCATTTACAAGGCACAAGTCAGGACCGTGACGGAATACTCTCCACTTGCTTAAATAACTGCAACTCCAAAAGCACTCTAGAAGCTCAACACCATCCAGGATAAAGCAGCCCACTTGATTGGCATCTCATCCACCACCTTAAACATTCACTCCCTCCACCACTGACGGACAATGGCAGCAGTGTATACGATCTACTTTGACAAAGTCTCCTTTGACCTCACGTCCCAAACAGCATTCTCTATCACCTAGAAGAACAAGGGCAGCAGATGCATGGGAACATCATCACCTGCAAGTTCCCCTGCAAGCCATCCTGTCTTGGAATTACATTGCTGTTCCCTCACTGTTGTTGTGTCAAAATCCTGGAACTCCTTTCCTAACAGCAGATGGACTGCAGCAGTTCAAAATGGTGGCTCACCACCACCTTTGCAAGGGTAATTAGGGTTGAGCAACAGATGCTGGCCTTGCCAGTGACAATCACGTCTCATGAAAGAATAAAGAAAAGCTTACTGCCAGGCTGAAGTCCCTCGGGCACCAGGAAGCCTGCACTACTGTTAGAACCATATCTCTCAAGACTGAATTTTTCTTTTACAAAATAGAAGGACGTGGCACGATTTGGACATTTGGATTTAACCTGGGATTTTTTTTAAAAAGATCATAAGTTCACCTTGGAACTGTCAGCAAGCAGGCCTCTTCCAGGAAATCACCTGACCTTTATGGTACTTGAGGAAGATCTGGTTGTTTGTTTTGAACTGCAATCACCTTAATTGATGGGGTAAAAGAATTGAAAAGGAAGGTTGGTAACTTACAGGAAGGAACGTGTGTGAGAGGAAGAAAATGTAAGTTGTGAACCTGTTTGTTTTGAAGGCAGTCTTGTTGAGGAACAAGCTGAGGAAGGAAGGCTATTCTAGCTGGCTCCCTCTCTCTACCTTGCCTAAAATTGTGTGTGGCTATCAACCTGTAGCCAGAGAACCTTCGTCTGAGTGTAACTAGTCTGCATTTGGACCTGCAAGGCTGAGACCAATCAGTGAGAACTTCCAGACATCCACCGGGACCAGCACGAGAGTCTTCACACAGGAAAACTCCATGGCGACAGCGTCGAGACCCTGCAGAATTTAACTTTTATTTTATCATGCCCATCCTCCAAAGCCCATCTCTGCAGAGAGACTCTATCTGTTTGTCCTTTGTCTGTGTGCATGTCTGTGTGCGCGCTGGGGGAATTCTTTAGGAGGAGATAGGTAGTTATACTTCCCGATTACAATTGTGTGTTAACCAGTACTTGTAACTTGCTAAAAGAAGTTTTGTTTTAAAATAAATTAATCATTCTGAGTTTTTAGAAAGAAGCCTGGTCAGAGTCTCTTTTCTTCTGGGTACTAGGAGTATAGGTACACCATTGGCCATTTCAGTAAGAAAATTAAATATTTAAATAAATGGTACAGCCTGTGGAGTAGTGGGGCTTGATAATTTGCGCACTCCTCCCATCCCAGTCATACCTTGCACAAGTACCCATTCTTCGTGTTCATGGCTTCTTGCACATCCCCCAATTTTAATCGCTCCACAATTGGAGGCCATGCCTTCAGCTACTTCGGCCCTAAGCTCTAGAAATTCCTTCCCAAACCTCCTCACCACCTTTAACTCCTTTAAAGTGCTGTTTAAAACCTACCTCTTTGATTTTTGATATAATATTTCCAGATGCGGCTAGGAGTCAAATTTTGTTTGATAACTTTCCTTGGGACATTTTGCTATGTTAAAGGCACTATATAAATTAAAATTGTTGTCGCACGAGCCAGTTCAGTGACTACAGGCAAGCTGATAACCACAGTTGTTGTTGCGGACTGATCTTGGTCTCACCCAACATTCAAATATCTGCACCACCAGCAGGGAGTCAGAAGCCCTGTGCAATGTTTGGCTTCCGAAACCAGAGGTGCTGAGGACTAATTGCAACCTTTGCAGATGAGATTAGCTAACTATCCATGTCTATAACTTGGAACCTTCTTGGTCTCTATTGCGTAGCTACTCATCGTCTCAACCAGCTCAGCCATCGAGGCAGCTATAATGTGTTTTTAATCCGTTATAAATTAGCTCTTTTCTACAGTTAAGTACTTTGTAACCATCCTACTCATTCCTCATATGAAGGAATCTGATAGTCACGGATTTTCAGCACCTTGCCTGTAGGAAGACTAAAATGTATTCTCATTAATACATACATACATATTCAGTGTTCCACAGCACTATACTTTAAGAACTATAATTCAAATTCTTGGAGGAAGGAAGCTAGTTTTGAGATGTTTTTAGGACCACCATACTGCAAACATTCTTTTTTTCCCTTTGCAGATCCTCAGACTGTAATCTTTCCTACACATCAGGTAGAATACCTAAATATTGGAATTAGAAAACGCTGGCAGAATTTTATCAGTCACACTACTGCCTTGCCAGCGGTACCATTTGAAATTGTAATTATATGATCTGAGTAGATTTCCGGCCTAACTATGTGCCATTTAGTCATGCAGTGTCAGAGAAATATAGTTTTGAGGAAATGAGGACGGATCAGTCCTGGGTCATTCTTATGTGTGTTTTTGGGTTGAAAAATACAAGTCATCAGCAGGGATAAGAGTTGTTTTATAAATTCTACTTTTTCCACATAATTTTAGCAGCTTTGTTAAGCTAAAAACGTTCAATGACAATTATCTCCTAAACTGTTGTGAAAATTTATTGGAGAGGCTGGGTGGTAAAGCTTCATAACCTCAAACGCAAATCTGCCCCAGATTTACTGGGTGAAAACTTTGACTTTGGTGGCTCCAAATGCTTAGGATGAAATGTGTCTGTCAATCTTAAACAACCTCAGAATGGGAAATGGGTCCACAGAACAAAGCTATCATTAACCAGACCAGTTGGCAATCTGAAGAACTGATAAGGGGCAAAAGGTTACGAATGACTTAGCCAGCACTTACACAAAACCTGAATCCTAAATAACTCTTACATAGTACAGGCTTTCACAGGAGCTCAAGCAGTGATGAGGCCTCTAAGAAAATTTCCCTGGTGTTCAGCATTTAAAGACAAAATTAATTATGGTGAGCTTTGAAGCACCCTAACTGCAGTATTTCATGGTTGAAGTTGGAAAAGGTAAATGAAGGCATTACAGTGTGATTAATAGGCACCAGAGCCAGGCTGCCTGCACCCACCATATGCCACCAAAAGTATTTGCAGGCCCTGGAACACCTATCCGGCAAAGAGGAACTGACTCATTGGACTACAATAGCGGTGAGCTTTACTCCCTGTGTAAGGACAGCTCTGAACAAACTGCACAACTACCAGTTTGTAGCTGGCCATTGACAGTCAAGGTATCCTCCAGCCTCAGTGTTTTTGTCACCATTCCTTGCAGGCTTGCTGCACTGTTGTCCTTCGAGAAGGTTGCTTTTGGGTGCTGAATGATCCAATCCTACTCACAGTCATTATCTGTAGCAGCACTTTGCTTTAGTGGTCATTTAACAGGAGCAACTCAAAACTGGGTATCCATGAGGTTCCGTAGGCCACCAGCAGCAGCAGAATTGAATTCAACCACAATCTGTAACCTCATGCCCTGGCATATCCCCCACTCCACCATGTCAGGAGCAGTACCAGGCATACCTAAAAATGAGGCATCAATCTGGTGAAGCTACAGAACAGCACTACTTGCATGCCAAACAGTGGAAGCAGCGTATAAATAGACAGAGGTAATTAATCCCACAACCAACAGATCAGATCAAAGCTCTGCAGTCCTGCCACACCCAGATGTGAATGGTGGTGGACAACTAAACAACAAACAGGAGGAGGAGCCTCCACAAATATTCCCATGTTTAATGATGGGGGAAACCAGCACATCAGTGCAAAAGTCAAGGCTGAAACATTTTCAGCCTTCTTCAGCTAGAAGTGCCAACTGGATGATCCATCTCGGCCTCCTCCTAAGTTCCCCAGCATCGCAGATGCCAGTTTTCAGCCAATTTGATTCACTGCATGTGACATCAAGAAATGCCGAAGGCATTGGATACTGCAAAGGCTATGGGCCCTGACAACATTCTGGCAGCAGTAGTGAAGACTTTTGCTCCAGAACTATCTGCACCCCTAACAAAGCTGTTCCAGTACAGCTACAACACTGGCATCTACCTGGTAATGTAGAAAGTTGCCCAGGTATGTCCTGTCCACCAAAAGCAGGACAAACCCAACCTGGCCAATTACTGCATCATGGTTTACTATTTATCATCAACAAAGTGATGGGAGGGGTCATCAATAGTGATAAAAGTGCTATTAAGCATCACTTACACAATAAAACTTGTTCACTAAGGCCCACTTTGCATTCCACCAGGGCCACTTAGCTCCTGACCTCATTACAGCCTTGGTCCAAGCATGTACAAAAGAGCTGCTGGACAACTAAACAACTAACAGGAGGAAGAGCCTCCACAAATATTCCCATGCTCAATGATGGAGGAGACCAGCACATCAGTACAGAAGTCAAGGCTCAGGTGAGAGTGACTGCCTTTGACATCAAGACAACATTTGATTGAAAGAATATGGCATCAAAGAGTCCTAGCAAAACTGAAGTCAATAGGAATCAGAAAGAAAACTTTCTGCTGGTTGGAGTCATTCCTAGCACAAAGGATGATGGTTGTGGTTGCTGGAGGTCAATCATCACAGTCCCACAACATCACTGCAGGAGTTTCTCAGCCCAACCATTGTTAGCTGCTTCATCAATGACCTTCCCTCCATCATAAGGTCAGAGTGAGGATGTTCACTGATGATTTTTTATTCATTCATGGGATGTGGGCTCAGTGGCAGAACCAGCATTTATTGCCCATCCCTAGTTGCCCTTGAGAAAGTGGTGGTGAGCTGCCTTCTTGAACTGCTGCAGTCCATGTGGTGTAGGTACACCCGCAGTGCTGTTAGGAAGGGATTCCAGGATTTTAATCCAGTGACAGTGAAGGAATGGCGATATATTCCCAGTCAGGATGGTGAGTGACTTGGAGGGAAACTTCCAGGTAGTGGTGTTCCCAATATGTGCTGCCCTTGTCCTTCTAGACGGTAGTGGTTGTGGGTTTGGAAGGTGTTGTCTAAGGAGCCTTGGTGAATTTCTGCAGTGCATCTTGTAGGTGGTACACACTGCTGCTACTCTGTATCGGTGGTGAAGGGAGTGAATGTGGTGTCAATCAAGTGGGCTGCTATGTCCTGGATGGTGGCAAGCTTTTTGAGTGCTGTGGGAGCAGCACTCATCCGGGCAAGTGGAGAGTATTCCATCACACTCCTGACTTGTGCATTGTAGATGGTGGACAGGCTTTGGGGAGTCAGGAGGTGAGTTACTCGGCACACGATTCCTAGCCTCTGACCTGCTCTTGTAGCCACAGTATTTATATGGCTAGTCCTGTTCAGTTTCTGGTCAATGGTAACCCCCAGGATGTTTATAGTGAGGGATTCAGTGATAGTAATGCCATTGAATGTCAAGGGACGATGGTTAGATTGTCTCTTGTGGGAGATGGTCACTGCCTGGCATTTGTGTGGCACAAATATTATTTGCCACTTGTCAGCCCAAGCCTAGATATTGTCCAGGTCTTGCTGCATTTGGGCATGGACTGCTTCAGTATCTGAGGAATTGTGAATGGTGCTGAACATTGTGCAATCATCAGCGAACATTCCCACTCCTGACCTTATGATGGAAGGAAGGTCATTGATGAAGCAGCTGAAGATGGTTGGGCCAAGGACACTACCCTGAGGAACTCCTGCAGTGATGTCCTGGAGCTGAGATGACTGACCTCCCACAACGCAACCATCTTCCTTTGTGCTCGGTATGACTCCAACCAGTGGAGAGTTTTTCCCCTGATTCCCATTGACTCCAGTTTTGCTAGGGCTCCTTGATGCCACATTCGGTCAAATGCGGTCTTGATATCAAGGGCAGTCACTCTCACCTGACCTTGGGAGTTCAGCCCTTTTGTCCATGTTTGAATCAAGGCTGTAATGAGGTCAGGAGCTGAGTGGCCCTGGAGGAACACAAACTGAGCACCAGTGAGCAGATTATTGCTAAGCAAGTGCCACTTGATCACACTGTTGATTACCCCTTTTCCTTACTTTACTGATGATCGAGAGTAGACTGATGGGGTGATAATTTGCCAGGTTGGATTTGTCCTGCATTTTGTGTACAGGACATACCTGGGCAAGTTTCCACATAGCCGGGTAGATGCCAGTGTTGTAGCTGTACTGGAACAGCTTGGCTAGGGGCATGGCAAGTTCTGGAGCACAAGTCTTCAGTACTATTGCTGGAACATTTTCGGGACCCATAGTCTTTGCAGTATCCAATACCTTCAGCTGTTTCTTGATATCACTTGGAGTGAATTGAATTGGCTGAAGACTGGCATCTATAATGCTGGGGACCTCCGGAGGAGGCCAAGATGGGTCATCCACTTGACCCTTCTGGCTGAAGATTGTTGAAAATGCTTCAGCCTTACCTTTTGCACAATGTTTGCACAATGTTCAGTGCCATTCGAGACTCCTCAGATACTGAAGTAGTCTGTGTCCCTATGCAGCAAGGCCTGGACAACATTCAGGCTTGGGCTGCTAAGTGGCAAGTAACATTCACGCCACACAAGTGCCAGGCAATGACCATCTCTAACAAGAGAGAATCTGACTATCTCCCCTTGACATTCAATTGCGTTACATTCACTGAATCCTGTACTGTCAACATCCTGGAGGTTACCATTGACCAGAAACTGAACTGGACTAGCCATATAAATACTGTGGCTACAAGGGCAGGTCAGAGGGTAGGAATTCTGCAGTGAGTAACTCACCTCCTGACACCCCAAAGCCTGTCCACCATCTACAAAGCACAAGTCAGGAGTGTGATTGAATACTCTCCATTTGCCCAGATGAGTGCAGCTCCAACAACACACAAGAAGCTCAAAACCATCCAGGACAAAATAGCTTGCTTGATTGGCACCCCAACCATTACCTTAAACATTCACTCCCTCCACTACCCGACACACAGTGGCAGCAGTGTGTAGCATCTACAAGATGCAGTGCAGTAACTCACCAAAGCTCTTGCGACAGCACCTATCAAACCCGCGTCCTCTACCACCTTGAAGATCAAGGACAGCAGGCACATGGTAACACCACCACCTGCAAGTTTTCCTCCAAGTCACTCACCATCCTAACTTGGAAATATATCGGCTGTTCCTTCACTGTCGCTGGGTCAAAATCATGGAACTCCCTCCCTAACAGCACTGTGGGTATTCTTACACCACATGGTCTGCAGCGGTTCAAGAAGGCGGCACACTGCCACCTTCTCAAGGGCAATTAGAGATGAGCAATAAATGTTGTCCAAGCCAGCAATGTCCACATCCCATGAAGGAATAACTAAAAGAAAAGGCAGTTTGAGTGCTGTATCACTTTGCAAAAGGGTCAGTTTATTTATTCCACATTTTTTTCACCAGCCACAAGGTTTTGCTAGTCAATATTTTTGCTTAAACAGTCTTTGGAAAGGTTGTACTACGCATTTGAAATATTTATAGATTTTGTAAAGGTTAACTTATTCTTCTGTCTCCATAGTCAGTTACTTATCTTTTCCAGGAGATCAGCGCAGCTTCATACAGGTAAGTGTTCCATTTTTTTAATCACCAAGAAATCACCCTGTTATGTATTTATCTGAGATATAAGATCAGCGAGGAGTTGAGGGATGTAAAAAAATGCATAATTTTTCCTACCCACAAGTTTCTTTGAAAATACTGAGCTTTGTAAAATTGGAGAAAATTATGCATATCTCCACACATACATTTAAAAATTGTTATATTTGGTTAAATATTCTTGGAGAAGAAAAAGAGCTTTAGGGCTTACTCAAGTTACTCAGCTTTGTTAATATCTACATGTTCAGGGATCCCAGAGGACTGAAGAACCACTCCCTCCAGAGTGCAGAGAGTTAAGAGTAGGCAGGCAGAAAGATGGATGAATGAAAGGCAATTGTGTTATTAAAAATTAACTGTTCCTTATCCTTTATATCAGAGTTGAATTTAAAATAAAACTTACATAATGGTATCATATAAATCCAGATATCCTCTTATTCTATTCCTTTTCTCATTTTCATGTTGAGAAGTCACACACACAAGAACATAAGGAGGCATAATGCTCAAATCATAAGATGATAGAAAGGGGATTCAAAAATTAAGGAGGAGGGAAATTTAATTAAAGGAGCATTGTCTTCATCAAAAAATATTCAATAATTTTGATTTCGGTTTGCAAAGAGTGAACACAATGTCATATATACAGGAGAGGTTAACTCCAAGCAACAAGTAAAGGAAATTGGTGGAGGAGGGGCACTGGGTTTTCATCACTCAGGTGGGTAACGGGAGTTGGGAATATTCCAGGCTCGGCCTGTCCACCTTGAGCAAGAGTGCCCGCAAAGGTCGCATCTTCATTGACGGGGGTGGGGTGCATGCTGAAGTTGGGCCAGCTGACTTGGGAAAAGCATCCGAGGCAGTCACAGGGGCTGTCGGGTGCCAAGGTAGGCTGATTTAAAGGCCTGCCTCGGTGCTGTGGGACTTCATCCAAGTTAAAATAAAAACAGGGAGGCCAATTAACGGCCAGCCAGCATGAAATATATGCTGAAAGGCTCAGTGCTGCCAGGGTGAAGGTGGGAGGAAGACCAGCACTGAAATGAACGTGGGCGTGGGGTAACATCGAATGAAAGCTCTCTGAAGGCAGAGAGCTGCCTCAGGAGCTGAAGAATTTAAGTGCAATAAAAAACGATTTTAAAATCCAGAAAAAATGCCCACACATCAGAATCAGTGACCTGAACATATACAAGATGAAAATTCTGTCCGTACGTTTTTTAAAATTTAATAATGGAAACCTCATCCCGCCCGTGGATGAGGTTTCCTGAAAAAAGCAAAGGCCTCCTGACCTCATCGCCCACCTGTTAGCCATAATGTTGGATGGGCAACGAAAAAATCTCTGTTAATTACAACTTTAATGCCCTATATATGTCTCTTAATTGTCGGTGGGCATGCTTCCGATTCTTGTGCGCACTCACTGACCGAAATATCACAAGAGTGCACAATAACGTTGGGATGCTCTCCCAACGTTATCATGCGTTATTTCACGCTCGAGCAGGTCAGTCGCATGCCCACACGCCAAGCGAAAAATTCTGCCCAATGAAAAGTAATGAATGAATGGCTTTTTAAAAAACTTTTTTAACACATGCTACATTCACTATGGGGCTCATTGGTTCTCTATAGTGTATAGTGGGTCAATGGACATGGAAATGTGGTACAGTGCCATAGCTTTGCATTGAGGACATGGCGGTGATGGAGGATGGGTGGAGGTCCACAGCTTGGCATATGGGGCATGAGGATGTGGATGGGGGACCTTATCTTGGCATGGGGGGGCACGAGGAGAACCTTTTATAAAGGTCCCCTCATGCAGACTGGGGTTCATGATGCCTCCAAGGGGCTGTGAATCATGATGCTTTAAAAACCTGGCCCGGCTCAATGAAAGTTGTGGAGGAGTAGAACATGCTTATCTCCGCAATGGAGTTAGCCAGGTCAGGTGTGCTGCATGCTGGCGTTTCACCTGAGCCATCCCGCACACTTAAGGCACTCCCAAAAATCAGGCAGCCCGTGAATGGGGTTGGGAATCCAAGAATCGGGACATGTCAGCCATTTCTAAATGGCTCCCAGGTCATCCCGACTTGAAATCCAGGCCTAAGTCACTGTTAAATATAGGTGACCTGAAACTCTGACCATACCACTCTGCACCAGCAGTAAAGTAGAAGGGGAAGATGGTTGGATAGTGGTAATGTTGTTGTTGTTGTAATCCAAAGGGCCAGGTTAATGCTCCTACTGTCATATTATTGTAATGATATAACACCTTGGGCTTATTTATTGTACAGCACACAAGACATCAATCGCTCACGCGGGATTGGGTAAACACATTATGTGTTCATTTATGAAGACGAGGCACATGGGGGAGAATTTTCTCCCTGTCAGGCAGGCCGGTCAGGACCGGGCGCGGGGCCGATCGCTGCCTGCAATTGGCTCCGCGCCACTATTTTACATGGGCAGACCAACTAAAGCCCGCCCAGTGTGATGCACAGCCAGTAGTGCTCGCTACCTGTGCGGGCAGGGGGTAAGAGGGAGAGTTGGAGCCTGCACTCTTTCGCGGAACTGCCTCAGGGAGATTAAGTTCGTATTGAAATACTTAAATAAAGATTAAGGTAAAAATTATTTAGATGTGTCCCCTCATGTGACAGTGTCACATGAGCTGGGACATGTTTATGAAATGTGAATAAATTATTTATAGATTTTATTAAACCTTCAGGAAACCTCATCCTGCCTGTGGATGAGCTGAAAAACGCAAAGGGAACTTGGACTCTTTGCCTGCTTGCCAATCTCTAGTTTCTGAGAGAGTAGAATGGGTAAGAGCAGGTAAATTGGTATGCACTGGTCTGCCAAACATGAGCTCTGCCAGTGATGGAATAGTTGTACTTAAAGGTGTCGCTCTCAAATGTAACATTGCAATGTGTAGATTTTCCTTGGTCCATCTACACTTGAGAATTATGGATTTCACCACGCAAATCATTCATTTAGCTAGGCCATTAGATTTAGGGTAATGAAGAGAAGAAGTAGTGTAGAAGTAATGTTCCACTTCTCACACATATCCTGAAATGGCTTACCAATAAATTGCAGACCAATGATCTCTCAGAGTGTGCACATTGGGCTTGACATATTGTGCAATGGTTGAATATTGGATCACTTGGTAAAGCAGTTGATGACAATGAAGTTAGTGCCATGGACGTGAAAGAGGTCGGATGAGATTTTGGATCAAGGATGGGTAGGAACTTCATGTGGAATCAGCGGTGTTTTGTGCTGACTTGGCATATGCTTTTGACATGCTTCGCATTTCTTGACGATGACTTCAATGTCATTGTTCATACCCAGCCAATAGACTGTCTCTCTTGTGATTCTTCTCATCCAATCCATGCCCATGTGTGAGTGGTTAAGTTGTTTTGTTGAAGACTATCAGGTCACAAAGATTCCGGCATGATGACCTGCCTGTCTTTAAAAATGACTTCTGGGAGATGCCTCACTCATCTTGATAAGGCCAAAATGATCTCATGCGTCCGTGGACATACTGAATTGAATCAGGCCATCCTTCAATGATGCTTTTCCACAGTTTCTGTAGCGTCGAATTGATCATCATTTCTTCATGTAGCTGCTAGTATTTGCATGGCACAAAATGTACCTGATCAATTTGGAGAACGTCTTCAAGTTCAATATCAATGAAGTCAACTTGTAGATCTAAGGATATATATTCTGTTTTCACATCTTTAGTCAATCTGCTCAGTGTATCTGCTTGACCACCAAGTTACTTGGTTTGTACTTAACCTCACATTCATAACCTTGAATCTTTATCAAGAGACGTTGCAATCTTGGTGTTGCACTAGCCAATGGTTTTCACCAAATCATCTCCAGCAGCTTGTGCTTGGTCTCTACCAGAAATCTTTTTGCCATATAGACAGGTATGAAAACATGATTCCAGGGTAGCTGTCTCCCTAGGATTGTAAAATTGCAATGTTGATGCTTCTGATAATGACTGTTTCAGTGCTTCGAAGAGGTGTTAATGTCACAGGAAAGGCACATCCCTTCCCTTAGTGATGACAAATTTTGAGTGAAATTGGGAATGCATGGAGACAAGAAATTAAAAGAGACCCAGACATCTTCAAAGATCATCCTTATCTTGAAGAGTTGGCATGGCCTTGATATTCTCTATTTTACTTGGGTTGGAATATAAGCCAGCACTGGAATAAATAAAACTGAAGAAATTAACCAGCTGCACGTTGATGTTGCATTCAGATTGTTGAACATCAATCCTTCATTACGTGCCGCCTGCATTAATAAGTGCAGATTGTGGTCATGTTCTTGCTTTGTTCTTCCCACAACAGCTATGTCATCTCTGATAAAGATGCATCCTGGTACAGTGCATGTAATGCAGTCCATGTGAGCTTGAAAGAGATCCTGGCTAACAAATAGCCCAAAAGGAAATCGTTGTAAACGGTATCATCTGAATGGGGTATGAAATGTAGAATGCTCTTGGGACTACTCCATGAGATATACTGATGCATAAACATGCTTGGCGTTAAGCTTTGAAAAGAATTTGTCACCTGCAAATCACAGATTTACCTCTTTTAATGTGAGTATTTTGTAAGGACAACATTTCAAAACTGCTTTCGAATGTCATGGATCGAGGCCTACTCTCAATGATCTGTCCTTTTTTATGACATGTGATTGAGGTGCATCAATCTGTACACTCTTGCACTCTTCTAATGATGCCATCTTTCTCCATTTGTCTGGTTCGACCTTCAATTTGTCTCATATGTGGATGCTGAACTTACATGGTGGATCAATTGACAGGCTTGCATTCTCCTCCAAGTGTAATGTTGCAGCTCCCTTGAAGCTGCCAATTTTGTCGAAACAATCTGGATATTTTAATGTTCGGTCAAGAACTGAGGTAATGGGAGTAGTTTCTGAAGTTAATCTGCATGTGACGTCTGACTGATTCCATAGATTGCTATAAGTGTGATGACGTGACATGCTGGTAGACCTGCAATCACTGGGCCTTTAGTTTCTATGATGTAGAACATCTATGACACCCAAGAGGATTGATCATACTTGCACTCTAGGACTATGGTTCCTGCACAGGGAGTTACTGATCCATTGTGCGCTGAAAGTTTCACAGTAGCAGGTTTTGCCCTGGCCTTCCACACCTGTGGATGCATGTCTTTCAGAATTTGCATGGGTAATATGTTGGCACTTGTCCCTGTGTCAATCTTGGCCAATAATGAATAGTTACCAACTTGCTTGGGTCAGATAATTCAAATCTTGGCAAACACTTTGACAGTGTGATAGCATCTATGTTTTCCATGAGAATGGTGGTGTGAAATATGTGTTCACCACTCTTTGTCTTGTCATGCACATCATTGTCATTTTCTGCTTTCTCAATCACCTCATCTATATGTTTCGCGACAGATACCGACTGGTCTTTCTTATTGCTCAAAGGTAAACGTTCTGTACAGTCTGCTTGGATCAGCTCTTTGCAGCTGCACCAGATTTTGTTCTCGTGCACTGCTGCTGCCAATAACACTTTCTGCCGCATGCCTTGTATAATTGATGAAAAACTCGGCATTTCCTCGGTGCATGCAGAAGGCCACACCTTCCACATGTCTTGCTGGGTTTGGTTGTTCTCATGAGTGCATCAACAATTGGGGTTGGTACTTAGGACCTGTAAACTTCACCAACCAGCAAGGATCACCTCGTATTTCAGTCCATCCTTGGGTAGCTCTTCAATACTAAACTTTTTGGGTTTGTCTAGCAGATCATTCTGAAATGCTTTCATGGAGTTGATGTGATCACCAACTCAACAATTCTGTCTGTTAGCTCTGCATTTGAAAAATCACAGTACCGTACCCATTTCTCTGCATCTACTGACCGAGTGATCTATGGGTCGCTGTTGTCGAGAGGATGTGAACTCTATTTGATGAATATCGAAGTTTAACCTGATTCTGAACTGGTCTTCCAATGTAGTCCATATCTTTTGGGGATCCTTTAGCTCTTCTGTTAATCCTGGCACGTTCAGCCTTTGTGGACCTTCATTCCCAATTGCTAGATGAATTTTTATGGCTTACTTGTCTGGTTCAGACACAACTGAATCAATAAACCATAGCTCTGTATGCTGTTTAATTATTTTGAATTCGGATAGTAGGTCATTTGCATCCTAATTCAAACTGGGGAATTTTGTGGTCATTCTGCCGATATCCCTTCAACCTTCCTTCTTTTGTAGTGCCTGGGAGGAGAATTTTTGAAGCAGCTTCCATGCACTTTCCCGAACCTCTGCTCACAAAGACAAGTTGTGGTGGGAACCCACCACGGAGTAATACGGTCTTTGCTTGTTATTCAATTTCTTATTCAACAACTCCCGAAGCCACTTGTTATAATTGCAAACTTCTCTGGCCCGATTTTTATGGTTGCTCTTTCATTTCTTTTTGTTTGACTCTCCTTTGCTCACTATCAGTGTGGCCCACACCTTGGTCACTCGCCCTCCCCGACTGTGCTAACCCAGTGCTGGTCCTCTCGACATCCTCACGGAATTGACAGGCTATGTACTGCAATCTCAGCTGTCTGCTTACCAGCTCTTTACTTGAACATTAGCTTGGCACTGTGTCTTCAAAGCTTTTCTTTGCAGTCACCATGCTGTGTTTTCAACATATTCTAACAGTGCAACTTTGTTGTGGTCCAACCAAAAAATTAAGGGTCTTCTCATGCCATGTAGATGATCTAAGGCTGTTCACCATGTCGTACCTATATTTAATCTTGCTGCCACCTGTCTCACCACTGCTGATCACCATGTTGAGTTATTATAATAATATAATACCTTGGGCTTATTTATTGTACAAGACACAAGGCACCAATCACTCATAAGGAATTGGGTAAACACGTTGTGGGTTCGTTTATTAAGACTCGGCACATGTGAACAGTTATGCATAGGTATAAAGCTTGAAGACATTAGAGCTGTGTGTGTGCTCTTCTCAAAGTAAAAGTGAAACTAAGTCTGGATCACATGACACATTTCCCTTCTAGTGATGTCATGCTGATATCCCTTAAAGGCATATTGCAATATTGGTGAAACAGGTTTAAATCCCTTAACAGCAGCTGGTGGAGTTTAAATTCAATTAATAAATCTGGAATATAAGGATGGTCTCAGTAATGGTCATCATGAAACTATCATTGATTATTGCAAAGACCCATCTGGTGCATGAATGTCCTTTAGGTAGGGGAATCTGCTATCCTTACCTAGTCTGGCCTACATGTGACTCCAGACCCAAAGCAATGTGACTGACTCTTAACTGCCCGCTGAAATGGCTTAGCAAGCCATTCAGTTCAAGGACAATTAGGGGATGGACAACAAATGCTGGCCTTGCCAGTGACACCCACATCCCATGAAAGAATAAAGAGAAAAAAAATTCTGTGAATATGAGACACCAAGACTCAGACCCAAATTGCAGGGACAGGTTATTTGCATGCTGGAGCTGAGTTGCCTACACCTATAGGCATAATCAACATCATTTGTGCCCAATGTGTCAGCAATTAAATCAGAATGGTGCATGCTGCTCTGAGGGTGTAAAGGGCATTTGGGAAGGGCCTAACACAAAGGTAATTTTAATCAAGAAAAGTGAAAGAAAGGATTGTGAATGCCCTGTTGATGCAGTGATAAGACCTGGAGCTATTTATTTTCTGGTTAATATACTTGTCTGCAGGTTAATGGCAATTACATCTACTCTTCTGAGTTTTCAGAATTGATCCACTATAGTCTTATGTGAGGTGAATACGCTTACCATCGTAGTCCAGCCAGATCTGGTGATGAATGACTAAACTAGCTGTATGCTGTAGTCGGTACCCCTTGGACTTGTTGGGAATAAAGATGGAGACCACGCCAGAGAGAACAAACAAGATGAGAAAGTGTAATGGTATTGCAGGAGCCAAAGCATCAAAGTGGAGCTGAGGCAATAGTTGAGCAAATCAAAAGCTACAGAATTATCATGCTGAAAGGAAGGCTAAAGGCTAGGCCGTTGGGAGATTGAAAGTGCAGTTGTGAATGACTTGGGAAGAGGTCTTTTTTGGATTGGATGAAAAAGGAACTGGGATTAAAGAGGTTTAAGAGGATATGAGTGGTAAATGATACAAGGGTGTGGTCAGAGGTGGCCTTGTCAACGTTCTAGACTTTTGGAGTAAAGGGGCCACAGGAGGTGTAAGATCAGCAGGGAGAAGGGAATCGGGGGTAGGCAGACATAAATATTGGAGAGTTTATATAGAGAGATCTTTGGCGAAAGCAGGATAATGAATTCAGAGGAATGTTCAGGGCATTCAGTGTAGAAGAGAAAAGATATGACATGGAAATTCTTGAGCTGGACTTGGGATGTGGTCGCCAAAATTTCGAAGGAGAGGTAAAAGGAGTAGCATGAGGTAAGATGCTCAAAGGAGGAAAAGGCACTAGAATTGTAGGAAGAGAAACTAGGGTGTAACTTAGTGTCAGGATCACCCTGTCTCTATGTTTGGGTGGGGCAGGTGGTGGAGTGTATAGCCAGCATGAAGGCTTCAGTGTGGATAAATGGTCCAGGTTTCAGTCAAAGACCATGATGTCAATGTAATCATTAACAATGAGGTAATGGATGTTGAGGGACCAGTTCATCTCACAATGGACAAACATGAAGGAAATGTGGAGAGGGATAGCGGTTGATCCCCTGACAGATTTAAAGATGGTTGTGGAATGAGTGGTATGGGAAGGAGGTTAGTTCCCACAAGGTCAATTGGGTGCAGGGCAGAGAGAAAAAGAGAAAGAAAGAAGGAAAGATAAAGAACGTTGGAAGAAGATAGCGAAAGAGAGAGTGAATGAGAAATAGCGGAAAAATGAGAGAGAAAGAGAGAGAGGGAAAGAGAGGGGAGAAAGAGAGGGAGAGAGAGAAAGAGAGAGAAAGAAAAAGGGAGTAAAAGAGAGAGAGGGAAAGAAAAAGAACACGAGAAAGAGAAAGAAAGAGAAAAAGAGAGAAATAAAAATAGAGGGAGAAAGAGAGAGGAAGAGAAAAAGAGGGAGAGAGAGAAAAGAAAGAGACAAAGAAAGAGAGAGAATGAGAAAGAAAAGGGGAGAGAGAGAAGGAAGAGAGGGAGAGAAAGAAAAAAGAAATAAATAGAGAAAGATAGAAAAAAATAAAGAGAGATTGAAACAGAAAGAAGGAGAGAAAGAAAGGGAAATAAAGAGAGAAAGAAACTGACTTGCATTTATATCATACCTTTCATGATCACTACGCATCTCGAAACTCAAAGTGCTTTACAGCAATGAAGTACTTATGATGTGAAGGATAAACAAGCTGGATTGTTGCTCATACAGAAGCAGTGACAAATTCCTTGATAGAACAATGTAACAAGCTGCTGTGGGATTATCTAAGTACGATTCACTGCCCTGGGCCAGTGACAGGAGAATAGGAAGACAGAATGCTATTGATAGTTTGATATTGAGGTTAGGATGGCATGAGCTGGTCATAGGTAGAGAACATGTGGGAAGGTCGGAAATGAACAAAGAGAAAAAGGAAAAGGATATTGGAATAATGGACTTGGGTCTTGAGCTGTTGTCAAAATGCTGACATGAATGGCAGAGTTTAGAAAGGATATGCCAATGTCAAACAGAGGATCTTCCCCTTAACTTCAGATGTCATGTATCAGTCAGTTGGATCAAAATTGTTTTGCTTGGTATACTCAGTATATTAATTCTCCAATAAAAGGTACAATATCTATTAACCAACTGTCAGTACACAGATGTAAAACTTCATTGGATCAGCAACTGTTATAGAGTTGATTTTCCAGTTGATTTTCTTGGTGGAAATATAGAACTGTATTTACAAGACAGCAACAGCATCTACATGTGTGCATCTAACTCTATAACTAAAGAGTTCTCTCCTAAAAATTCCCCTCGCTACTAACCCATTGGTTTGCACAGATCATGCGATCTTACATACAGGATTATTCTTAAAGCTATAGTCCTATGTTTATCATAACTATAATTACTACATTCCTCCCCTTTTAACTTTTCTGTACATTTTGTATTTACAAAGATATTTATCTCATGACATTACATCATTTGTACAGCTCATGAGAAGTTCAGTCTTTCAGGTGATTTCCTGATCCTTGTGCAATGTCATAGCTCCACGACCTCCGATTCTTTGACAGGAACCACATTCTTTGGAACCGCATTAACATCACGTACCTCATTAGGCACACGCAGTTCAGTACCTTCTGCTCTGACAGAGACATCAGGCATGTCTATCCTTGGTTGAGCAGCTTCAACGGAACCACAGGTTCAGCAATGGTTACAGGTGGAACATCATTTTGTTGAGGTATCCCCCTTCTTCTTAAATGATCCACATGCTTATGGGTGATCCGTGGTACAACAATGATAAAAGCAAAAAACTGCGGATGCTGGACAACAATGGTCTGGTCACAGAACTTACTTTACCAGGTAACCACTTCGGTCCTCCACCAAAATCCTTTACATATGCGCTTCTCCAACAGTGAATTATTGCTCATGAATATGCAAATCATGAGTAGCTTTTTGGTTCCCTTGGCTTTTCTCCGCTTTCCCCTCAAAATTGGGAATTAACAGGCTTAGTCTTGTTCGAAGATGGCACCTCATCAGTAATTCTGCAGGTGTTGCTCCTGTCATTGTGTGGGGGGTCGTTCTGTGGTGAAATGGGAAACGAGCAAGTTTAGTTTCCAATGATTCACCTGTTAACTTTTTCATTCCTGCCTTAAAAGTCTGTACTGCTCTTTCTGCCCATTTGTTCGATGAGAGATGGTATGGTCTTCACGTGGTTGATACCATTTAGGCTGACGAGTCTTTGAAAATCACTCGTAAATGCAGTACCATTGTCTGAGATGATTACTTCTGGCAATCCATGGATAGAAAAGCTTAAGCATAGTTTTTCTATAGTAGCGCCTGATGTTGGTGATTTAACCTCATAAACGTCTGACCACTTGGAATGAGCATCTATAATCAGTAGAAACATGATTCCAAGGAAAGGACCGACGTAACCTATGTGCCATCTCACCCAGGGTCTACCAGGCCACTCCCATGGGTGTAATGGGGCTACCACCGGCAACTTCTCTAGTTGTTGGCATTACACAAAGTGTTTAACCACCTTCTCAATATCGCCGTCCATTCCCAACCACCAAAGATAACTTTGTGCTACCGTCTTCATTCTTGTGGTTCCCGAGTGGGCACTGTGTAACTCTACTAATAGTGGTTCCCTTCTTTGTGAAGGAACTACTACTCATGCACCCCAAAATAGAATACCATCTTGAGTGCTCATTTTGTGTCTTCAATTGAAAAATGGCTTCAATTCATCAGAGATTGGTTCCTGGGACCATCCATGTAACACCTGGTCTCTCACTCGAGACAGGACTGGATCACGATTCATCTAGTTTCTTATCTGCCTGGCACAGACTGGTGAGGAATCCAGGAAATTCATCACTAATACGAGCTCTTGGGGAATTGGGACATGATCATTATTCTCTTGCAAAGATAGGCAACTTTGGGCATCGGCATTTGTGTATTCATATGCCATTAACTTAGGGCCCATCTTTGAATTTGTGCAGAGGCTATGGGGGGTATAGCCTTTTCCTCACTAAACAGACCCAAAAGTGGTTTGTGGCCTGATACTGTCGTGAAGTGTCGCCCATGCACATATTGGTAGAATTTTTTACACCAAAAATAATCGACAGACCTTTCTTTTTGATCTGAGAATATCCTTTTTCAGCTGTGGTACGTGCCCTGGATGCATAGCCTATCGGCCTCTCTGTACTGCCGTCTGTCCTGTGAGACAGTACTGCTCCCATTCCATAAGGGCACGCATCACAAGTTAGCACCAATTCCTTTGTCAGATCACAGTGCACTAACAAATTTGAAGAGTGCAAGAGCTGTTTTACTTTCATGAAAGCTTCTTCTTGGGGTGACTTCCAAACCCAACACTTGTTTCTCTTATCAGTGAATGAACCATTGATAAATTTGGTAGAAATTGGCCATAATAATTTACCATCACTAAAAATGATTTAAGTTCAGAGACGTTCTTAAGTGCAGATGCCTCTATGATTGCTTTCACCTTCTCTTCAACAGGGTGTAACCCTTGGGCATCTAGCCAGTGGCCTAAATAAATTACTTAATTTGCCTGAAAAGTGCATTTTTCCTTCTTTCGGTGCACTCCTGCTTCTAAAAATCATTTCAGGACTTCCTCTAGGTTAGCCAAGTGTTCCTCCTCTGTGAATCTAGCTATCAATACAGCATCCAGGTAGACCACAAATTGAGGTTGTTCTTGTAGCAAGCTCTCCATCATCCTCGAAAAATGGCACAGGTTGAAGAAACACCAAAGGGCAGGCGTGTGTATTGATACAATGCTTAGTGGGTGTTTATGGTCACAAATTCTCGGGAGGCATCATCCAGCTCCAGTTGCTGATATGCGTGACTTATCTCAAGCTTTGAATACATTGTTCCTCCTGCGAGTTTGGCATAGAGGTCTTCAATCTTGAAAATAGGCTACCTGTCCAGTTTGGCTGCTTTGTTGACCGTTAGTTTATAGTCCCCAAAGATCTGGACAGTCTGATCCGGTATTAGAACAGGGACTATGGGTCCTTTCAAGTGAAGCAGCATTTCACTTGCATTTCCCCCAACTTAGTCTACTGCATTCGTTGCTCCCAATACGGTCTTGTCTACATTGGAGAGACCAAACGCAAACTGGGCGACCGCCTTGCAGAACACCTGCGGTCTGTCCGCAGGAATGACCCAAACCTCCCTGCTGCTTGCCATTTTAACACTCCACCCTGCTCTCTTGCCCACATATCTATCCTTGGCTTGCTGCATTGTTCCAGTGAAGCCCAATGCAAACTGGAGGAACAGCACCTCATCTTTGGACTAGGCACTTTCCAGCCTTCTGGACTGAATATTTAATTCAACAACTTTAGATCTTGAACTCCCTCCTCCATCCCCACCCCCTTTCCGTTTCTTCCCCCTCCCTTTTGTTTTTTCCAATAATTTATATAGATTTTTCTTTTCCCACCTATTTCCATTATTTTTAAATTTATACCTTTTATGCCCTGTTAGTCTTATTTCACCCCACCCCCACTAGAGCTGTACCTTGTGTGTCCTGCCATCCATTCTTAATTAGCACATTCTCTTAGATAATATCACCACCTTCAACACCTCTTTGTTCCTTTGTCCGTGACATCTTTCGATTATCTGCTCCTATCACTGCTTGCTTGTCCCTACAACCACCCCCACCCCCCCCCAACTTCTCTCCCCCCACCACCCCCACACCCCCCCCACCTTAAACCAGCTTATATTTCACCCCTCTCCTAATTTAACTCAGTTCTGTTGAAGGGCCATGAGGACTCAAAACGTCAACTTTATTCTTCTCCGCCGATGCTGCCAGACCTGCTGAGTTTTTCCAGGTAATTCTGTTTTTGACTATGGGTGCTGCCCACTCTGAGAACTGAACCGCTTTTATGACACCCAGCCTCTCTAGCCGGTTCAACTCAACGTCAACCTTGTCTCTCAGGGCGTATGGCACCGGCTTGCTTAAAAGAAGCGAGGCGTTGCTTCTTGGTCCATGTAAATCTTAGCCTGTAGGCCTTGGATTTTCCCCAGGTCAACCTTGAAGATGGTGTCATTTTTTTTTAGCAGCTCTGGCAGTCCCCCTGCTCGCAACTGGAAGATTTCAGACCAATTTAATGTAACCTCTTTCAACCAATCACAACGTAGAAGGCTTGGTCCTTCACCTTCTACCACCATCACTGATAGTTGTGCTCTTTGCTGTCTATAATAAACAGGTACTCTGGTGATACCTTTTACCTGTATTTCTTTGCCTATGTACATTTTCAACTGGCAGAGGTTTGTTCCAAATTTAATTGTTCAGCACCTTTATTTAAATATCTGAAAGTGTGTTCTCCTATTACAGTGGCAGAAGCACCCGTGTCTATTTCCATTTTTAAGGGTTTACCATTCACTTGCAATGCAACAGTAATTGGCTCTGTCTTCCCAACTTTCATGGTGAATAATGAACAAATATCAGGATTGTTTCTGGCTCTTCCATACTTCTTTGGGGTTCGTTTGTTGCCTGGAAGCCTGTTTCAATCTCACTTTGCAATGTTTCAATATGTGCCCACTTTTGTGACAAAAAAAAACACTCCATCTTTTTAAATTGCCAATCAGTATGATCGTTTCCACATTGATAAAAATTAGTTTCTGAATTTGCTGCTAAGCTGTTCCTCTAAATTCCCGCTTTGTGATGGAGTCCCAGCTTTTCACGCCACTTTCATCTGACCGTTCCTGCCCAGCTAGGAAAATGGCCCCATTTTGTGCACCTTGAATCGCTTGTGAATCCCTTACAGCGCTTTCCATCGCAAGCGCTATTTCTAACGCTTTCTTAAAATCAAGGGGAGAGTTTTTAGCTTGTCGGGCAGGCGCGCGCCCAACCCGACCGAGCGTAAAATGACGAGTGATGATGTCGGGCGAGTGTCCCGACATCATCATGCACTGGCGCGATATTTCGGTCAGCGGGCATGCATCAGAGTTGGCAGCGTGCCTGCCAATAATTAAAAGGCCTATTGAGGCCATTAAAAAGATAATTGAAAGAAATTTTTCGCTACCCGTCAACCTTGCGGTTGACAGGCAGATAAAAAGGACAAGCGGCCTTTGCATTTTTTACAGGCGCGAGAAGGTTTCCAATAGTTAATAAAAATAAAATAAACATTTTTAAATTTCATTTATAACACATCCCTGCTCATGTGACAGAGTCACATGAAGAGACATGTTTTATAACATTTCAGAAATCATTACTTTTTATTTTGAAAAATGTTCACCTCCCTGAGGCAGCTCTGTGCCTCAGGGACCTTTTCCAGCGCGCACTCATGTGCATGCGCCAAGTTCAGGCTCAGTCTCCTCTCCCCCCCCCCCTCCCCCACCACATAAGCAGCGCTGAGCATTCATGCTGGGTGGGCCTTAATTGGCCTGCCAGCATGAAATTGCGGTCCATCCCTGATCGCCGGTGGCAGTTGGCTTCCCGGCCATCCCTGCCTGCCCCGCCAACCCCGCCCGACGAGGGAAAAATTGCCCCCCCCTTCAAGATCCACTTAAGCTAGCAATCTTCACTGAATAGCATCCTCTTGCACGCGACAGACCAAACGGTCATGTCATTCAGGGATTTACCAAAATCACAATATTCCGTTAGTTATTTTAATTTCACCACGTAGCTAGCAATGGTCTCCCCCCCACCCCCGGGGCTCTATTCCGTGAATTGAACCTGAGCCTTTGCATTGTGACTGAGGGCTTGGGTTGGAAATGTCACTTAACGAGGTCTACTAATTCACTGAAGGTCTTCCAATCTGGGGCACTGGGGACCATCAAGCTTTGAATTAAACATTAGGTTTTGCTCCCACAAACACTCAGGAGAATCAGTCTCCTCTTTTCCTCCCCCGTAATTTTGTTGGCTTGAAAGTAGAACACAAGACGTTCTAAATATTGAGACCAGTCATCTGTGGCTGGTTCAAAGGGATCGATTCTGCCAAATGTAGCATCTCGGATGAGTATATCTTCCTTTCCTTTTAGTTATCTTAGGTGCTCACAATTGCTGGGCGAGGGACAGTACCGGATCTGATTTATCCTTGTTGCCAGTTTGTTATAGTTTGATTTTCCAGGCAACTTTTCTTGGTGGAAACATTGAATTTTATTTACAAGACAGCAGCATCTACATGTCTGCATCTAACCCTATAACCAAAGAAGAACTCTCTCCTAGAGGTTCACTGTGTTGCTAATTCATTGGTTTACACAGATCATGTGATCTTACACACAGGATTATTCTTAAAGCTACAGTCATATGTTTATCCAAACCATAATTACTACAGTAACCTTATCAGTGTTAAAGCTCTCCACAAAGTAAGGCTCACAACTCTAACCAAAGTTGTTTTTTTTTCCCATTAGTGGATAAAAGCACTGATCTATGGTCTGTCCTAATACTCTGGTGATTGTAACTGAGAAAGGCATAATCCCTGATCTATGCTCAGCCCCCAATGATTTAGTAGGTAAAGACACCAGTCCCTGTTTTGTCCTGATTCACTGAGGGTTCAAACTTGAAACAATCCTCACTAATTACCGTGCCACCTTATCACCCAGAATGGTTCATTATATTCAAGTATTGCCATCCCACAACTCCAAATATGCACTTGAAAATAATTCAACTCCACTTATTTGGGATATTTATGACAGGCACTTCTCTAACCTTAGTTTAATCCTTTTCATGTTCTAGTAGTTTAATTATGTTAATTTACTTTTAAATGGGAACGAAGATTCTCATGGGCTTGTGTATGTCTGATCAATGATTTTTAAAATATATTTGAAGCTGCTTTTTTTCCCGCAGTTCTTGAATATCTCGATCCTTGTGAAGTCCATCAGCATATTCTTAATGTGTCACTGGGGGTCATTCAGACAAACAGTTTTTAAAAGAATTTCTTTTTGTTCATGCTGTGTGGCACCTCTCTCTGTTGGCTTTATTTCTGTAATAATTTATTAACGTATCATTAGCTAGGGACAGACTCTTTCATCTTTGAAGTGATACTGTTAAGCTAATGAGCTCTTTGATGTCAATTGATTTCAACATTAGATTCCTATAAAGGCTTTATAATGTAACTCTGTGTGCTACTTAGTACAGATTTCAGCCGCGGGTCAAGCAAATTGCTATTGTACAGCGTAGAGACTCCGAGTAAAGCTCTAAAATTTGGTAAATTCACTGCTGCATGTCATCAGTAGCTGCCTTTACATTGACGTTAAAGTATCAAACTGAGAACATTTCGCATAAACTCCTTAACTTTATTTATTCAATTCAGTGGGCTCCAAGTGTACAATCTAAAGTTATAGATTTTAGAATTTTGTTGAGTATTATGAGACCATTAAATGTCAGATGAATGGACCACCACAAATGGCTCAATTTTTAGACACCAGAAGGCTTCACCTTTCATGCCTGCTTGTTTTAGGCCCTCTGTTGAGTTAGCTTACTCAAGGGGGGGCAGCATCAAAGGTCTTGTAATTGCACTCAACATCCCTGTGCATGACAGGGAGAGAAAGCTGCTCAGATTCCCACAGGACCATTACTGAGGGTGACTACATGGATAGTCAGTGAGGGTGAAGAAGGGGCTGTCCCTCTCCACTTCCTTCCCCATATGACAAAATTGTCTTCCAAAAATCACATGTAGAGAAAGACCCATTTCTGTTTGTCTAACGAGCCCATAGGTTATCTAATTGCTGTGCCTATATTAAAAAATGGTTGACGATTCCAGACTTTCAAAACTGAGTGGGGTTTTATGGGCGAGAAGCCTCAAGTGGTGAAAGGAAAGCATATTTCTTGGGAACACAAGTGTACAATAAGGAACTTTTGGGTTATCATAAGCCCATTACTGTATTTTTCTGTCTTTGATATTAAATACATTCGTAAACTAAGTAATGCAAATATGGGTCTAAGTATAATCACAGATAATTATTCAGAAATTGTGGAATTACTGTCAACCTTAGGGTGGGTCAGAAGATCAGCAACATAAAATGCAATGCAATTCACCACCAAGCCGAGAGAAAGAAATGATGATCTGGCTGTGATTCAGTCCCCAACTCTCTGATGCAGGAAGTCAACAAATGAACTGTATGATCCTCAAAGTCTTTTTGTTTCAGCAGTTGAGATATGAAGAGTTGACAGCCAGAGCCATCCGGAGCTCACCAGAGTTAAAATGTCAAACATTTCATGCGGGAATCAATTAAAAAGACCATAATCTGTCTCTTACTTATGGCTGTTTGAAGATTCTGAAACTAGGTGATGTGTAAAATCAAGCAGAGACACTGCAGCCTGAGTATGTGATTAATAATCACATTTACTTTCTTCTAAAGGAGATAGTTATCAGAATTTAAAATTGACATAGCTAAGTGAGTCTTACCAAGAGATCACCCAGTGGCTTGTTATGACCTTATTAATGTGCTCCTCACATTCCAAGAACTATTTTCTGAAAGAGAAATGTCTACCTGAACTTGCTACACTGGTCAGTTTATTAGATGTCTTTTAATTCTTCGGGCAATATTATCCGAGGCAGTGATGCAGCATTGAAATAGGACATACATCCATCAATTCTATTTATGTCCACAACAGCCATTCTTGTGTCCACTTTCTATATGTTTTTCAAAAAGCCCCATTTTTTTAAAAATTGGAAATTGTAAAAGTTCACCATTAGCACCAAGCTTTTGTCTTCTTTTGGCCTTCTCTACCTGCACAGCCACTATTTGATTTAAATTGTCATCAGTTCTCCTCTTGGTTGCTTTCCTTCACGACTAAAGACTCCTGTTTCTTCACCTTTTCATTGTATTTCAATCCTTCCGTAGCAAGGATGATTCTTTTCCTCTTTACACAACATGAATATTTCCCTTAGTCTTGGTAACAAAAATCTGAATACATATCCAAGTTATGATCTCGATCAGGGCTTTGTGCAGTTTCAGCACAACATCTTCTGACACAATCTATTGATTTTGGAATAGAATGCAGCATTCTATTAGTTTTGTTTATTGCTGCTCCCCTGATAGATAGAAATGGATGTATTTATTTCTTTATGTATGTTGCATATATATATAGGCTGAATTTTATACTGGGAAGGGTCCCTGCACCCTTGGTGTAAAGGTCAGTGGCGAGCCCATCTCTGCTTGGCCAGCTCAGCCCTCGGTCGTTTAAAGGCCGTTAGGCCTTTAGTTTGCTTGAGGTGGACCTTCCATCACCATCGGAGAGGAAGTCAAATTCAAGCACCGCTCAGTGCACCACACTGTGCCACTCACGTATCAGGAATGTCTAGCAATCAGAACTCAGGCCTAACATTCAGATTCTCCACCTCACACACTTACCTATACTGTAAGTCTTACATCCACATCTCACAACTTCCACGTAGTGTCAACTGCTCAGCCAAGAGAGGCACAGCATCCAAAAACATTGTAACATACCCAATGATACTCTTTCCTCTCTCTTCCTTGAGAAGGTGGTACATAATAGGAAGCAGTAGAAGAGAACCAGCAGGGTACAGGCACACCTGCATCTCCTGAGCCCTTTGGAGGAGTTACTGTGAATTATTGGCTGGCAGTGACTGAGCCCGTTGAAACTGACATCACAGAAACCACCCAGGATGATGGCATGTTCCTTCTCTATGCACCTTATGTAAGGCTAAAAGAGGTTACAGAGATAGGGAGGAGCAAGACCATGGGGAAATTTGAAAACAAGGATTAGAATTTTAAAATTGAGTCATTTCTGAACTGGGAACCAATAGGTCTGTGAGTGCAGGGGTAATGTTTGAAGATTCTGTGGTTTATGATGCCATCTGTACTTTCTTGATTGTGTTATGGTTTTCCAGCATGTTTCAACATCAGCTTTTATCCTGGATTTAAAATGCAAAACAAAACTAGGACATTATGATGTTTAGAATATGTTTTGCATGATCAAAGTTCAAAACTATTAGACGAAGTTGTGCTCCTGTCATCTCAGCTCCAACTGTGATATTTGTACTACATCCTAGACTCATAAATGAAAAACAATGGGAATTAGTCATGTCTATGAACTGGGTAAATGTATGCTGACAGTAAATCTCCTTCCTGATTTCTGTTCTTTGATTTTGTTTAGAGGCTGTGAAGCAATTTATTATTGAACATCTAATCCAATTCACATAAATCACATCTTAAGGCAGGGTTGACAGCTTCTCAACACAATAAAACTGTATGGTGGGTTCAAGGTATCTTTAATTTCCCACTTGCCCCAACAGATGCTATTCTTTTGTTGAAAACAACATGTTGCTTGTCTGTTCTTGTGGAATTATCATAACACTTATGAGTGCAATGGAACTGTGACCAAAATTAGTGGGGTAATGCAGGAAATTGGTACTGAATTAAAAGCAGAAGATAAAGAAGTCAAAACTTATTTTTATCTCTTGGGGCAGTGTTTTACAGCCCCGCCTCAGCATGTCTCCCCCCAGCTGGTGAGGCGAGCCATTTATATCTCCATTCAGTTCAGCGGGACCATATTATCCTGCCGAGTGGGAGGGACCATAAAATCCTGTCCTTCAACTCCATCAGCTGTGGCTCAATGGGTAGAACTCTGAGTCAGAAAGGTTGTGGTTCAAGTCCCTATCCAGAGACAACAGAAACATTCTGGCTGATATTCCAATGCATTATATTCAGAAATGACATTTTTCTGATGAGACATTAAATCAAGCTCCTGTCTGAACTCTCAAGTGAACAGAAAAAAAATCACGTGGTGGCATTTTGAAGAAAAACAGTGGAGTTTTCGCCATGTCCTGGCCAATAGTTATTACTCAACCTACATCACTAAAATATATTATTTAGTTCTTATCTCCTTGCATTTTGTGGGATCGTGCTTTGCACATTTAGCCGGTGTGTTTCCTCCACTACAACAATGACTACACTCTACAGACACAGTCCTAAAGGTTCTGTTGTCTGCCCAGTGCTAAGATTAAGGGCATCTCCTCACAGCTGGAGAAGAACTTGAAGCAGGAGGAAGAGGAACCAGTTATCATGGTCCAATGTAGGATCCAGTGACATAGCTAGAACAGGTGTTATGACCACAGCCAATGTTAATTGCTGCACGAACCAAATCTCAGAGGGAAACTTGGCTTATGAACCATACCCTTTTTTTTGTATTCCAAAAAGCAAGAAGAAGACGCACTGATCTCAGCAGCAAGATATCCAGTGACATTTTTGGGATTTTAAAAATTTAAAATAAAAGTTTTATGAACAAGAATAAACAAAAACTTAAACACCCAAGATTACAGTTGAACAGTTAAAAATTAGTCTTACAAAACATTACCCCCAAAAGACTCTCTACTTGGTCAGACCCACAAGTAAAGATCTTCCAGGCAACACTCCTTTATAGATGTTTAACTATAAAAATCCAGTAATATTACCCAAGACAAACTGCTGTAGCTTTAATAAAGGCATACCATATGGCTTCTAACTCTCTTCCACTCTGCTGTGGAAAACCAAAGCTTCAGAGCAAGAATGCTTGTTGCTGCCCAAGACTTTCTGGCTTGACCAGATGGCTGATTCAAATTCATCTTCTCCTAGCCTAGAGCTACAATTAACAGCTCCAGCTCCCAACAGCTCAACTAACTCCAGCTACAATAACTTTAAAATACCTTTTCCCCACTTTCATCTCATGCTCCATTGTTCTCATACCTCTTTGAAACTTAAATCCTTCCAAATATAAAATAGTTCATGTTTCTACTTTGTCTTAATACATGGTCTAGATCTTGGTGTGCAGGGGACAATTTCAAAGTTTGCAGAAGACACAAAACTTGGGAGAATTGTTAACTGTGAGGAGGACAATGTAGAACTTCAAAAGGACATTGAGATATTGATAGAGTGGGCAGATGAAGTTCAAAGCAGAGAAGTATGAGGTGATGCACTTTGGTACAAAGGACATGGAGAGACAGTATAAAATAAAAGATACTATTCTAAAATATGTGCAGGAGCAGAGAGTCCTGGCTGTATACGTACATAAGTCCTTAAAGGTGGCAGTACAGGTAGAGAGAGCTGTTTCTAAAGCATACAGTATTCTAGGCTTCATTAATAGGGGTATATAGTATAACAGCAAGAAGGTTTTGATAAACTTATATAAGATACTGGTCAGACCTCAGCTGGAGTATTGTGTACAGTTCTGGGCACCGCACTATAGTAAGGATGTGAACGCATTGGAGGAGTGCAGAAGAGGTTTACAAGAATGGTTCCAGGGATGAAACACTTCAGTTATGAGAGAAGATTGGAGAAGTTGGGACTGTTTTCCTTGGAGAGGAGAAGGCTAAGAGGAGACTTGATAGAAATTTTTAAAATCACGAGGAGTCTGGACAGAGTAGATAGGGAGAAAATGTTCCTGCTCATAAATGGACTGAGAACCAGAGGGCACAGTTTTAAAGTGTTTTGCAAGAGAAGCAAATGCAAGGTGATTAAAAAACTTTTTCACACAGTAAGTAGTTAGGGTTTGGAATGCACTGCCTGGAAGTGTGGTAGAGGCAGGTTCAATTGAGGCATTCAAGAGGGCATTGAATGCTTATTTGAATAGGAACAATGTGCAGGGTTATGGGGAAAAGGCAGGAGATTGGCACTAAATTAAAATGCTCAGGGAGCTGGTGCAGACATGATGGACTGAATGGCCTCCTTCTGCACTGTAACAATACTGTGCTTCAGATTCTGTCTTTGCTTTGGAGTCAATAAAATTTAATATACTGTCAGAAGAATTTTCCCATCGGCGATTTGGGGGCGGGGCCTGCTCGCCAACGGGAAAATGACACGGGATGACGTCGGGAGGAACCCCCAAGTGAGGCCATTGATAGGCTAATTAAGATAATTGAAGACCTGCCCACCCAACCTTAAGGCTGGCGGGCAGGCCAGAAGCCCTGGCGGGCTTCTGATAATGCATGAAACCTCATCCACTGGTGGGATGAGGTTTCATGTCCGTTTTTAAAACGTGTAATAAAGTTTATGTCCTTTTTATTAACATGTCCCATCTCGTGTGACATTGTCACATGAGGGGGACATGATAATAATTTTTTAATTTTTCTATTTTTAAAGTTTTTTGCACTGTCAGTAATCTCCCTGAGACAGCACTTTGTCTCAGGGAGCAGTGTGCTCTTTCGCACGCATGCGCGAAAGAGCGCACTTTGACAGTTGGGGAATCCCTCCCCACCCACGCACAGGAAGTGCACAGCGCTTCCTGTCGAGCAGGCTGCAGGACTTGGCCTTAATTGGCCAGCCCGCTCAAAATGGCGGCAGGCCCCGTTTCGGTGGTGGGGGTCGGATGTCCGCCGGCCGACGAGCCGGTGGGGCCCACATGCTCACCAAGGGCAAAATTCTGCCCTGTCTTTTATTTACCTATGGAACTTCTGCAAGATGCAAACATGTTTCTGGTTACTTCTGACTTCCCCTTTGATATTCAAACAAACTCTCAGCTTACTAAAAATGCAAATGTTAAATCCAACTTATTCACTTGTGCCTCAAACCTAACACCTCGATCCTTTCATGTTCTAAACCCCCCCAGACAACATGTTTTCTATTAACCTTTTCCCAACTTAATTAAATCATTTACACATGCACACACGCACATGCATACGCACAACCTTCTTTGCAGAATAACACAATATTCACCAAAGGCATCAAAAGAATAACCTCCAATTCTCACATTGGAAATGAGGTTCTGATGGGAATTTGAGGAGCTAGGGTAGAAATTAAAATACAGAACCTCTAGTTATACAGATTATAACCTTTGGATTGTTACCTGAGCCAAATGCAAATTGGTATAGAGTCAAACATACGTTCATACAAATTCAGAGCAGGAGTAGGACATTTGGCTCCTTGGTCCTGCTCTACCGTCCAATAAGATCATGGCTGACCTGATTGTGGCTTCATCTCCACTTTCCTTCCTACACCCTATACTCTTTGACTCCCTTGTCAATCAACAATCTCTATACTAAGCCTTAAAAATATTCATTGGCCCCGCCTCCACTCCTCTCTGGGGAAGAGAGTTCCACAGATTCATGACCCTCAGAGAAAAAAGTTCTCCTCATCTCAGTCTTCTTTGGGAGACTCTTTAATTTAAACTGTGTCCCCTGTTCTAGTCTCTCCCACAATGGGAAACATCCTCTCGGCATCCAGATTAGAAGTTTAAATCTGTGGTTGAAAGAGTGGTGTTGGAGGTTCTGGCACTAGTGCTGGGGAAAGAGGGAGCTGTTCCATTGGAATGGGCTCCACTTAAATTGGGTTGGGACCAGTGTCCAGGTGAATTGAAAAACTAGGGCAGTGGGCAGATGCCTATAAGAGGGTAGAAACCAAGGAAGCGGGGTTGGAGGGTACAATAAAGGTAAATTTGAACGCAATAAGAAAAAGTTAAGGCTGTAGATCAGGCTAGAAATTTGGGAAAAGTAAGCTGAGTGGGTCAGGAAGGGACAGAGAGCTTATCAAAGATATTCATGCATTAGGGAAGACTAAGGTGGCATTAAAGCAAAATAGAGAAAAAAATAAAGCTAAAGACATGAAACATTCACAGATAGAAACGAATGCATTTTATCTAACAGCTATTACTGAGACATGATTGCAGAGTGACTACAGTTGGAACTTAAATCTGTCCAGAATGTGTTATTTTTAGGAGAGATAAGCAAAATGGAAAAGAAGGAGGGGCAGCCTTGTTACTAAAGGATGGGATAAAGACAGTAGAAAAAAAGGAACTTAACTCAGAAAATCAAGAATTATATCAATTTGATTGGAGCTAAGAAACAAGAAAACACTTACAGTAGGCCCCCAGACACTAATTGTACAGCCAAGCACAGTATAAATTAGGAAATTATTTGCACATGCTTCAAGAGTAAGATACTAATCATGGGAAACTTGGTCTTAATATAGACTGAGGAAACCAAATTTGCAGTAATAGCGTAGAGGACAAATTCCTCGAGCGTATACAAGGTAGTTTTCTGGAGCAGTATGTTGCGGAACCAAAGAAGGGGCAGGTTAATCTAGATCTAGTATTGTACAGTGAGTTGTGGTTAATTAATAACCTTGCCATAATGGAGCCTCTCGGGAGGAGTGATTATAAGATGAAAGTTTTATATTGACTTTAAGGGTGATTTTAGTTAAATTTGAAGCTAGTATCTTAAACCTGAACAAAGAAAACTATGTAGCTATGAGGAACAGTTGGCTAAGGTAGATTGAGAAGCTTGTTTAAATGCTAAGCCATGTCAAACATTTCAAGAATTAATTTATAATTTGCAACAAATATACATTTCCTTTCGGAATGAAAATACCACAAAGGCCCAACCATGACTCACAAGAGACATTAAAGATAGTGTTAGATTAAAGGGAAACATTTATATTGATACCAAAAAAAGTAATCCTTAAGATTGTGACGACTTTAGAATTCAGAAAAGGATGATCACAAAATTGGTAAAGAAAGAACGTAAATAATGGGTGGAATGTTGTGCCCCCCGCCCCCATGACAATTTTTGTAGCGGGGGAATTTAATCAGGGACTTCCGCCACCTTCCTGTCTCCACCCAGATTAAGTCCGTGCTGGGTAGGTATTAACCCAACAGCAGGCGAGGGTCTTGCCATGCGTGGAACACAACAAGCAAACCCTGGCACGTGTGCTTGCTGGCTCCCAGGAGAGGGGTCCCTTATTCAAAGGTACTCAGTGCCTGATTGAGGGACCCAGCATTTGGAAGGAGAGGCTGTTGAAAGCCACTCCCCTGGCCTTGCTGTTGAACCACCCCTCTCCACCACAGCCCCCACTAATCAACCCCCTTACCTGCCATCATTCACCTCTGCCTGGGCCCTTCCCTCAACCTGAAGGTTTGGGTGCATGTAGTACTGGTAGCACCCCGGGGTGCATATAGTACTGGTAGCACCCTGGCAGAGCTACTAAGTACTGAAGAGCTGCTCTCCTCTGATTAGCTGGCAGCTCTCATCGGGTGGGACTTCCGCCCACGGGGTCCTAGATCTCTGGGAAGGCCTCCTAAGTGTCTGAGGGGCATAAGATGTGGCAGGCTTTCCTGAAAACAGGCTGCGTGGGGATCTCACTGGCTCTTCACCTGGCAGTCAAGACCCCCGTCGCCTTCACAAGATTCCACCTTATATGAAAGTAACCTGGCAAAAGGTACAAAAACAGATTGAGAATACTTTAAAAGATGTAATATGAAGAGGTTAGCGAAAGTAGGCATGGGTATCGGAATCAGAAGAAGTTATAATGGGGAATAAGGAAATGGCAGAAACATTAGTCAAACACTTTTTTTTTCTTTAATGGGATATGGGCAGCAATGGCAAGGCCAGCATTTGTTTCCCATCTCTAATTGCCCTTGAACCAAGTAGCTTGCCAGGCCATTTCAGAGGACAGTTACTAGTTAAACACATCACTCTGGGTCTGGAATCTCATATAGGCCAGACCAAGTAAGGCTGGTAGATTTCCTTCCTTAAAGGATATTAGTGATCAGATGGGGTTTTAGTTATGATAGCCAGCATTACTGAGACTAGCTTCATATCCCAAATGTCTTATTCATTGAATTTGAATTCCACCAGTTATCATGGTGGCATTTGAACCCATATCACCAAAACATTAGCCCAGGTTTCAGGATTACTAACCCCATGGTGTTACCACTACACCACCATGCACCCCTCAGGTGAAGTTGAGGCACAAGATGTTTTTGAATGGAGGAACAGGCTCAAAGGGCTGAATGGGCTACTCCTGCTTCTATTTATTATGCTCTTGCTTTAAAAAAAACTTAATTGACTCTAAAGTGGATTGGAATGTTTTGAGGTCATGAAAAACATTGGCCCAAATCCACTGGTCTTCCAATCATCAGAGATTGGATGTATGACCCGAGATCGCGCCAGGACCCCACGGAAGTCCTGACGTTGTGGCCTCCATGTGAATTGCCTCGGAAGTTTTAATTCTGACTGGCAATTCCGCTGCTCCCCAGGACCCTCTACAAATGTCTCCAACTTTAAGTGAGAGTCAGAGACTTCAGACAGTTCTTCAGTACTTAGCTGGATAATTACTCAGGAAATGTTAAACAGATTAAACCTAGCCTAACTCCTGGGTAACTACACAACTGACCCCAACCCCAATTGCTCACACTGAACCCCTGACTTACCCTCCCACCACCTCTCCGACACCCCAGCTATCCCCTCGACCCCAGATTACCCTCCAAACCCGACTTAACTACATCTCCTGACCATGCTACCCACCATCCACCTGACAAACCCTGACCAGACCTGACTACACCCCACCGCCCAACGACCCCCAACTCGACCTTGACTAGCCCCAACCTGACTATCCCTCCCAATCCAACCCGACACAACCCATGTACTCACCTCACCCAACTGCCGCTCTACTCACCTGCCACCCTAATCATGTACCACCTCACCTACCTGCTACCCTTCCCATCAACTGCCTCACCCATTTTCCATCCTGTCTACCTTCCACCTCACCCTTCTGCTACCCTTCCCATCTACCACCTCACCCATTCTCCACACTATCTTCCTACCACCTCACCCACTTCCACCTTACCCACCTGCCATCCCACTCACCTGCCACCCTAATCACGTACTGCCTCACCTATCTGCTACCCTTCCCATCCACCACCTCACCCGTTTTCCACACTATCTTCCTACCACCTCACCCACTTCTACCTCACCCACCTGCCATCCCACTCACCTGCCACCCTACCCATCTACCACCACAACCGCCTGCCACCTCACCCACCCTACCCATCTATTCACTTTCCACTGACCTCATCCACCCTACACACTTCCCCCTTACCTCACCCACCTGCCCACCCTACCACCTACCCATTCACTAACATTCACACTGGACATTTAAACTTCCTATACAGCAGCTAGTGTGTTCTGTCTTCCTAATGACTCTATAGTGCTGCAATGGCAATCTTGGAGGGATGCTGCCCTTTGCATTTCTGGTAAAGCCAGGCTCAGAAGACCGGGTAAGGAATGCGGAGCAGTGTTGAGGCGGGAAAAATTTCAAGCAGAGCAGCTATCCAATGATGATTGTCACTCAATGGTAGATCCAGGTCATTACATAAATCGAAGTCTTGATTTTTATTGCACTTTACCCAGTGGTGATTGCTGGGTCAAAATCCTGGAACTCCCTCCCTAACAGCACTGTGGGTAAACCTTTACCACATGGACTGCAGCAGTTCAAGAAGGCAGCTCACCACCACCTTCTCAAGGCCATTAGGGATGGGCAATAAATGCTGGCCCAGCCAGCGAAGCCCACATCCCATGAAGGATTAAAAAAACACAGTGCAGCATTTTACATTTCCTTCCTTTCTGCTATGTTTGGCTTGTACGACAGATTAAAAATAATCAGGATCTTAAATATGATTCTTTTTCTATAAAAGTACAATATTCATAATATTATTAGTTAATTGCAGGGTGAGAACAGTCTTTATCCTGCATGGTTCATTGGTTAAATATGAAAATTGATTTAAAAATATTCAAATATATGTTAATTGAGTCATGGATATCAATGCGTTTGAAGTTGAGCGATATTAATGAAAATAGGGTGATATTAGTAAATGCTACATTCACACTGTTTCAATAAGTGTTTAAGGCCCATGGTTCCCCTGGCAGTGAAGGTCAAGGACACCACTCAGCAAAATAAACCACAAGCTATAAAAGGAAAAAATTGAAAGTGAAGTTTGTGAAAGAGCATTCTGTTATATAAATAAAGTCAAATAAGCTGTCCTGTCATATTAGGGCCTTTGTATGGATAAATTCCCTAGTTCACTTAGCAGTGTTCTAATCAGAATGAATGATAATTGGACAAGGGAGATCTTTCAAGAATGATCACTATACTTTGTGAAGACACTAATAAGGACACAGAAAATGCAGCAGATTGATGTATATCCCTAAATCAGTGCATAGTTTCGGGCTTAAGAATAAAAATCGCGCAGCCTTTGTTTGTGCATTATGAACAATATTTGGTTGTGCATTTTTTTAGATTCTGGCTAAAGATCTAATGGGAGAAGACGACTTCTGGAGCTGAAAGATAATGTCAAATCTTTTGGACTTACAGGTTGCAGGTTATGTTTCAGGTATAACATGGCAAAACAACAAAAGATCCTCCCAACTCAAAATTCTCATCTAGATTTCTCTTCCTTCAGAGGAATTCCTGTATACTGTTTCCCTGTCTGTTCTTTCTTACCACTTAAAATGGTTGAGCTGCCAATAGCATAACTTGGTGATGCACATTTACTTTGGCAGTGCCTTTCTCTTCGATGAGGTAAATCATGCCAATCATCAGACCTTTGCAAATTCAAAAGCTGGGTTTTGCAGGCAGTTTAAACCATTCTGGTGCCAAGCTTTTCAAAGTCCTTCCTACCTGCAATATAGATATTAGCAGCGAGGAAACAATTAAAGGTCATACTAGCTATAGAAAAACTAAGAGTAAGAAGTAAATATAAAAGATAAAAGACAAATATGAAAACATTCAAGTCAGCTATATGAAACTACAATGTTAAGCATTGTTTTACGAATGCTTTATGTTTAA
This sequence comes from Cetorhinus maximus, assembly GCF_964194155.1. Lineage (NCBI taxonomy): Eukaryota > Metazoa > Chordata > Chondrichthyes > Lamniformes > Cetorhinidae > Cetorhinus > Cetorhinus maximus. The sequence continues at coordinate 108,435,888 of NC_135888.1, forward strand.
CATTAGAGTAATAAAACTATTACTGATTTTGAATAGCTGGTTCCTCTAGTTCTTATGTTATTCTCAGCATGATGGTGTGTGACCTGGAAACATGCACATTCATCTGCTGAGAAAAATAGGAATTCCCTTGGCCCACTGCCAGTCTTAAGGGTTAAGCTCCACACTTCCCTTTAGCAAAAGTGCTTTTACTTGGTGATTTGTTAATATTAGAGTATTAATATATACCTAGAAGCCTGAAGGAAGGTGAATGCTGCACTTTTGGAGGTTCCATGTTCCACATTGAATCTAAGTCAAGCTGCAGGATTTTCCCCTCGGCGATTTGGGGGCGGGGCCCGCTCGCTGTGGGGAAAATGATGCGGGATGACATCGGGAAGAACCCCCGACGTCATCCCGGTCCATGTATATCTTCAGGAAAGCGGGTGGACAGCGAAATCAGCTGTCTGCCCGCCAACCTGTCAATGGCCAATTAAGGCTATTGACAGGCTAATTAACTTTGTTAAAGACCCTGCCTGTCCAAGCTTAAGGCTGGCGGGCAGGCCAGGAGCCCCAGCGGGCTCCTGATTATTCATGAAACTTCATCCACTGGCGGGATGAAGCTTCATGTCCGTTTTTAAAAAATTTAATAAACTTTATGTGTTTCTTATTAACATGTCCCATCTCGTGTGACATTGTCACATGAGGGAGACATGTTAATAATTTTAATAGCTCTGTATTTTTTGACTTTTCTTACCTGTCAGTAATCTCCCTAAGACAGCACTTAGTCTCAGGGAGCAGTGCGCTTTTTCACGTGCATGCGCGAATGAGCGCACTTTGACAGTTGGGGATTCCCTCCCCCCACCCTGCACAGGAAGCGCAACTTTCTGTTGGGCAGGCCGCTGGGCGGGCCTTAATTGGCCCACGCACTCAAAATGGTGGCGGGCCCCGTTTCAGCGGCGAGGGTCGGCTGCCCGCCCGCCGCCAAGCCGGTGGGACTCGCTCGCCCACCAAGGGCAAAAGGTCTCACCTGTCCTCTCAGGTCAGTGTAAAAGACTAATGGCACTTTTTGAAGAAAAGCAAGGCATTGCCTCAGCTAATATGAAAACGAGGTACTATAGATCCTGGAAGTCTGAAATAAAAACAGAAAATGCTGGAAATATTCAGCAGGTCAGGCAGTATCTCTGGATTGAGAAGTAGAGTTAATGTTGAAACATTTCTGCCTTCTCAAATACTACCTAATACCACTGAATATTTCCATAATTTGGATTGTCCTATCACGATCATTCCTTAACTAACACCACAAAACACATTGGGCTGGATTATACACTGAGGCCGAACCCTCCACAGCCCTGCTTAAATATTGAGGTGAGCTCGCTTCCTATTGACTGGCTTACAAGCAACCACCCCACCCCTAACCCTTTAATTTTTTGGGCAATTTTGTCTCTTTCCAGGAATAGATCCCATCTCATAGCGCTGCCAGCCAATTAGACGTCGGCAGCTCTACAGTGCCGGCAGCACCATCAGGAGTGATGGCCATTGCTGGTACTGCAGCTAGGCTAAGGAGGAGGTGTTCAGTGATGGACCTCCAGGTAAGCCCAAGATCTAACCAGGACCAGGCAGACAGGCCTCAATGAGGGGTTTGAAGGGGGTTGGGATGGCATTCTGGAGAGGGCGGGAAGTGGGTGGATGCAGGAAGGGAACACTTTGGGGAGAGGGCGTCTGATTGGCATCAGGGACCTTGTAAGTTGCACCCCCACACCGTCCCCTCCGCCCCTCCACTGCCTTTCACTGGCCAGCAGCCCTTAGGGACAAACCTGTCGGACTGCAAGTTGGGCGCAGGGCTCTCATGCTGGTCATTGAATCAAAACAGCGGTGGGATGAAGCCCTTCAGTGAGCATTAATTGCCCACTTAAGGGCCTAAAACAAGGGGACACAGTCTCAGAATAAGAGGTAGGCCATTTACGACCGAGATGAGGAGGAATTTCTTCAGTCAGAGGGTGGTGAATCTTTGGAGTTCTGTACCACAGAGGGCTGCGGAGGCTCAGTCATTGAGTATGTTCTAAGCAGAGGTCGATAGATTTCTAGATACCAATAACATCAAGGGATACGGGGATAGTGCAGGGAGATGGCATTGAGTTAGAAGATTAGTAACGATCTAGTTAAGTGGCAGAGCAGGCTTGAGGGGCTGAATGACTTTCTCCTGCATCCATATTCCTATGTTCCTATTTGGGCCATGGGCAGGCAGTCCACCCCAGGCCTCCCTGGCTGCTCATAAAATCATAGCGGGATGGGGGCGGACAGGCCAGTGGTGAGCACAGTGCCAATGGCATGCACCCTACTTTACAGATCCACACACTGTTTTTTCCCACCTGTGGGTGGCCCATAAAATCCTACCCATTATCTGGTGAATCATCTCATTAACCTTTGAAAGACTGTGATGTGTGCAGATTGGTTCTTCTATTTGTCCACATTACATGAGTGATTACACTTCTACAAGTTCTTAATTGGCTGTGAAACAACTGTTCCTGTATATCCTGAGAATGTGAAAGGAAATTTTTTTCAACCCAAATGTCAAATAATTCTCAAAGGGTGTGGCAACTTACTCATGTTCATCAGCACTTCTCCCCTTTTGATTTCCCTGTTCTAGATTCCCCAGCACCTTCCACATACGCTTCACTAACTTTTAAGGGGTCACGGGGAGTAGAACATCATTTTTGTCATGTTGACATCACACATAAGAGACACAAAGTGGGTGAATGCAAGTTGCTTCATTGTGTTACCATTGTAAATAAATAAAAGGAAAAAATTGGCCAAGAATTTTTCATTTGAAGGCTTCCCAGTTAAGCTCTCAAGATTGTTCTAATTAAATTATCTGCTTCATTTTAATTTGTCTTTTCACTTCTACTATATTTTTGATTTTGTTTCTGTAATGTGCCCTTTTCTTTTTTTATCCATCATATTTATCTGAGTTTTTTTTTGTATTTTCACACCTCTCCTCATATGTCTAGTCATAATGGAAATAGAGTTTTGGATTTGTCTCTCCTGGACAATTAAAAGGGAAGGTGTTTCTGTCCAGTCTTGGAATGAAAGACTTTAGGAACCAGATCCAAGAGATGCCTGGCAACAAGATGATGATTTTCTTTTAATATTTTATCCATCTGTTTCATCTGCAGAAAAAAAATGCTCTGAGGCAGAAATGATCCAAAAAAAAACGTGTAGCCATTTGGGTAAAGATGGGAGATACGTGTAGGAATAACAGGGAGTATTATTGATTTAGATTTTGGCTGTGCAGTAACAGATTAAAAATAGAATAAACCATAAATCTGTCGATAAGTCACATAAAAGGGATTTAGTGGGTAAACCAATGGAAGATGTCAGGTGCAGAATTATTTGGAAGTGTGAATGAAAGCCAAGTGAAAATTCATTCTGTCACAATCCTACCAGAATAATGAATATTTAGGAGTCCTACAGCTGGAATAATGTGAGAAGAGGATAATAGTCATGAGCAAAATGGTATGAAATGATGTACAAATTCTTCAAAAAAAAATTGGTGTTGAGACCTTGGAAAAGTGATTATGTCAAACCATAGAATGAATAATGCTGGATCATCTAAGGTTTAGCAATGCATTTTAGCTCTAGTCAGCCAGAACTAAATGCTGTAACCCCACAATTAAAGATTTACTTTATCTAAGGTCAATTCAATATAGAGCCTGCAATTTAGTAAGTAGGCTCTTGCTGTGTTTAAAGAAAACACCTGCCATAGTTCACATATTGAGAAAATTGAATAGAATTTTGGACCTCCTGCCTTCAAAAAGGTCTTTAATACATTAGAGAGAATTTGGAGAAGAATGACAAGGATGGTTCCAGCCCAAAAAACAATAAAACTTTTAGTTAGTGAGGTTCCTGAGGAATAGATAGAACATCTAATCATAAATATAAGCCATCTTCCAACAGTGGTTATGCAGAAAAAATATAACTTGATAAACTAACAAATTATAATTCACTCCATTACATCTTAGACTTTTTCCACCACTGAGTTTACACAAGTAAATATGTAAAGTGCAACTGGTATGGGATTTATTGAGTTGTAAATCAATTGGAATTGAAAAATTGGTTTTGCCCTACACCATTCAATTCAGGTATTCATTTGCTAATTGTTGATTAACAGTTACCTATTAGTTAGGTGAAAAGTTAAGTGAGACAGCTAAAGGTTAAGTGATAACTATTGTAAATAAGTAGCATATGAGGGATGCAACCTTGAGCTGATAAAATATTTTCAGGAGCTGAGTTTGCAGCATGCACAGCGACGCAATCTCCTCTGAGGTGCCCTGCTAATTGCCCACCTCTGCATCCACTGTCCAATTAAGAAAGGCAGTATGGTTTGCTTAGGCTGCAGGCCCAAGCAGAAGGCACACAGCTATGAATGGCTGACAGCCCCGTCACGAGAGGCGGTGCTCAGGCCCAAAGATGGTAGGACCATTGGAGTGAAGCAAAAGCCCCTCTGGAAGATTAATTTCAGACACAGGCACCAGCCTTTCATTGCCATGGGCCTGTCATTAGGACTGTAGCTCCAATGGTCCCCTAGCCTACCATTGGGAGACCACCTCCATGGAGCTGCTGAAATCCATTACAATGCTGGGGAAATCAGGTAGAATCCTTCTCATCCCCCTTCATTAGTTACTTGTGTGCTCATTATTGGCAATCTGTCGCTGCCAGGAATGTAGATGCAGTCGATTTTAAAAATTGACAGGAAGCGGGAACGCATTGAGCACTGTTGCAAGGCCCTTATCTTCAATCTTGCTCTCGGTCCCATCTTCAAACCTGTCACCACGGGACAGGGAAGATTCAGCCCGAAGAGTCAAAGCATAAGCATGATAAGTTATTTTTGAACAGCTTAGGATGAGTGATTTTTCTAAATAAAGGCCACCAGATTAATTTTATTTTATACTGAATTCTATAAATATTATATTGAGATTGAGGTGTCCTGAAAATCTAGGCAGGCTTGCAGGATCTACATTCTTATGTTTCAGAATATAGTTGGGGTTGCCACAGAAACTGATCATAGTGTGCTACAGAATTCTAGGGCTGGATATATTGTGAATACAAAGTTAGAATTGCTATACAGAATGGAACTGTGTCAATATTGAATTAAAACTTTGTATCGGTAGAGAAAGCAAGTACTTTGGCTATGTCCTATGATTTTGGAGGCGCTTGTGTGACTGACTGTTACAATACTGATCTAAAATGACAACATAGTAAAAAGCATATTTAGTTACCTGAGCAGTCCTTCTGATTTATTCCCAACAGGCATGTAATGACAAATGCAACATGAGACAAGGTTGTTGTCAAGCCTGGCTGATTCATTGGAGTTTAAAAAATGGCAGTCAGGAATGCATGCAGAACCCTTGGCCCCATTTTCAGCAGAGCTCATTTTTTCCTGAAGGGGAAAGGAGGAAAGGTATGAATCGCACAGATGCAGAAAATGAATCTGCTGGGCCATTTGAAATTAGTGCTGAGTTCAAACAGACCCCATCTTTGCTGTTTTAAGGGCCTTAGCCCTCAGTGTGGGAACCATGATTTTATGGAGAAGGCATAAATGCTTGTGAAAGATGGAATTAAGGTCTGTTTAAGCATCATTATCTGAAGTGATTTAACCCCACCTACCTATTAAAATTTTTTAAAAGTCTGCAGCTTTCACTTAACATAAAAAAATACACACCAACAACTGGAGTGCCTTAATTGACAGGCCATCTGGATTAGCTTAGTGAAAGTCCATTGCCATGTGTTTATAAAAGTTCAATAGACTCCAATTTTTACATTTCCTAAAGTTTATTAGTATAGCTGAGTCCATTATGAATAGTTGGCTGAGTTTCAAAATGCTCAGCACCACTTATCTCAGCAGGGCTTTGCATAGACATTTTGATTGACAGTTTTAAGAGGTTATTAAAGGATTAATTGTCTTTGATGTGGTTAGTGAAATAGATGTTTGTCTGCTTTTACAACAAATTCCCTACTTGAGACGATTTACATTTTGAATAGGTTTTATGAGTGAGAGCTTCTTTCAGTATCAAGTGTTGCAAATATTTAGTTTATGGTTCATGTGTTTTAGAATATAACTTGTAGTTTTAAGGATTAAAGTTTTAACTGTAGAAAATGGGGTAAATGCAACATTAACAAGCTGGGAGGTTAATACAATTAAAAAGTCAGAATAGAAGGGATGGTGCTATAAAACAACAGGTAGAGAAACTAAAACAATGTATGGCTTAACTGCAAACAGAAACTGAAAGTGGAAAAAGAAAAGTGAAAAAGAAAAGAAAAATAGAAAGAAAAATGACCCTCCTTGTTTCTAAGGAAAGAAAAACTGAACCTGAGATTTGGAAACCAAAACTTCATGGCATACTGAAACTGGTTGAGGCTATATAAAGGGACTCAGAGCCATCTAAGCAGGTGTTGCAAGTTTGCACTGGTGAGTCAAGTATGCAGCTCATTGAGAGAAGATAGCCAATGTACCTGACAGTTAGACCTGCACTAGAAGCAGAGTGAAAAGCTAACTTCATCACTCGCCATGTGAAATGTTGGTGAGGCTTAATCTCGGTTTTAATTTTGTGAGGCAACAGAAGCTGGAAGATTGCCCAGCTTGAAACAAGTTGAAGAATCTACTTTGGCCCCCACAAAGTCTTGTGCTGAAGAAAGCAACCAGCAGATTAGTTTGGAAGAATTGGAAAAGTAACCAGAACAAGGAACTGAGGCATCCATAGTCAAAAGATGGTAAATGGAAGTTTTATCTCTGAAAATAGCTGGAGCTGAGGGAGAATTCAAGTAGCCTCCAGAGAACTGTGGCATACTTATGGATGATCCCTACAGAAGTAAATAACTTTAAGATTACATGTCTTTTAAGAGAATTATTGGGGGAAGTAAGAAGTAAACCTGAGTGCAAAACATACGCAGTTATAAACTATATGGTTAAGTTAATCATTAAATCAATTAGCTAAGTTAATAGTGCTTGTTTTTTTTAAGTATTTTATACACAATTAAGTCTGTGTTTTTGTTTCAAAATGTGAAACCTTGTGGCGCAGTTCTATTGGTTAAAACAAGGTGTTCAGGTTTCTCTTTAAATGTTGATGGTCCCTAACCAGATCATAACACAAGTGTGTTCGAGCAAGACTTCTAATAGATTGTTAGAAGTTTAATTCTTTGGCTCCTGATGTTTTCTCATAGTGGATACTGGGTGAGTGGCTATGGCTGATGCATGTGGGGCATAGAGGGAGCACGGGGAGTATGAGGGGGCATGGTAGATATGGGGACATGGAAGAGCCATGGGGAATAGGAGGGAGCATGGAGGTGGCATGGGGAATATGAGGAGCATGAGAGGGAATGGGAGTGGACGGGGTAGTGAGGGTGGGAGGTGAAGAATGGGAACTAAAGGACCCAATAGCCTTTAATACAACTGGCCAGCGTCCTAGCGATCCGAGTTTGGCCTTTTACCCAGCAATCCTTGGTGCTCACCCCCCACTGTGGCCACCTCCAAACTGCTTCTGGGGTGGGCCAGTCTTGACCCTGCCCACACCTCCTTGGAATGAAAGTAGTGCGTACAGGGGCCATTCGTATGAAAACAGGTCCACCTATAAAGGAAAACCCAGCCCATAATGTCAAAAGTGGAAAGTATGTAGCAATTCCACCAGAATATTCTAAAAGGGGATCCAGATGGAAAAAGGAATATTTGCAAACAAAAACGGTAGCTCCCTATAACTTGTGCTATGCAACAGATTGAAAGATTGAGATGAATAAATGGGTCCACAAGGGCATTGATTAAGAAGCTCAACAAAAACAAAACCCCTGCACTAATTACCATTTGTGGCAGAGAGGGTGACAAGGAAAATAAATGATGCTTTTCAGTGTCAGACAGATGAAGAAGAGAAGACATTGCTGTTCTCACCAAACTGGAAAATTACTGTCTTGGGAAACCAATGAACTTTATGAATGCTCCAATTTCAACAATATTCTCAATGAAGGGTCTACGACAATTACAAAACGATGTTGTTTGTAGCATGTGCCCGCATCTCAACGCAACATTTGGCTGTGGAATCCTAGGGGAAACTGACTGGAAGTTATGACTAATATTTTAGATAGGAACCAAAAAGGATGGGATGTTAGCTTGAAATTAGCTATAGTGTCAAATGTTAAAAACAGATCTATTCTTCAGTACAAATGCAGGAATTGCTCAGGAAAGTCATTTCGATTTTCAGCTTGCTACTGAAAGGTTACGTTTAAGCTATTGTCACAGGAACTGGCTCATAAGTGTGTAATTAAAGGACAAAATTCGCTCCAAATATTTCTAGATATTCTTGAAATACCGTTAGCCATATCCACTCCAATTATACCCAGAGATATTCGAAACATTATGAGCCATATTCACTCCATTTTTTCCCAGAAATGCTGGAAATATTTTAAAGCGTAAAGCTACCTGGAAGATTGGGGAAAGTTGGTTATTTCACTTAAAACTGGCAAATAATTTAGTTTCTGAAATCAAAGAATGGTGCATCTGGTGCTGGGGCTGAAACTCAGAATGGCTTGAAGGCTGAGTGCTAGTTCTGAGATGGTGCAACAAAACTGAGTATGTTCGTTTTAGTTCATGAGAGTCAGGATATTTGAGGAAACTGACAGAATTTTGGCTCATGAAAAGCAAAACCCAAAAAAGACCATTTCTCTTAAATGAACTGGATGGAGTTCATTGAACAGAAAGAATATAATTAACTAGCAAGTTACATTGGAATAACAAGTAAGATTGTAAATTAAGAGAGGAATTGGACTCATTACTGTCTAAGGTGGAAGATTGTGTGGAAAAGCACACTTACTCTAACATACAGAGTACGTTGGAACTGAAAAAAAAACAAGAAGCAAATCCAAAAAGCTTATCAGTCATAGTGTGAAGTGCCCCCATGTTGTCTTCTGAGAAATGTGAAGCTATACATCTGCAAAACATTTTACCCACTAGGTGGAGTATTAGCTAGCCTAGTGCAAAGCCTGAAGTCAGATCTTGTGTGTTGTACTTCATATGCAAAATTGAGATAGTCCATATATTCATAGAAAAATTTACAGCAATTGGAGCTCTTAAGCCATCGTCAAAGGCAGGTAAATTATTGTACCACCTTTTATGTAAAGACATTTTAATGACAAATGCAATTTTGACCCCACTGAAATATTGGGTGGAATTTAATGCAGGCTAGTGGAACGAGAACCATGGATGGGGTGAGCCGTTGAATTGCACGAGTGACATGTGTCAGAGACCCAACATCAGAAACTGAGGGCTGAATCATGCAGGTGGCAGGTAGTTAATGAGGAGGGGATGCCACATACAAGCGGTGGGAAGGTAATTGAGATCATTAAAAAGGTCATTATGTCGAATTAGCATTCCTCTGACTGAAATTAAATGCTGCCCTGCAACTTTAAAGAGCCACAAATGGGGATCATGGACCACCAGATTTCTGACCATTCAAAGGTGGCAGTTTCCAAACGATATCGCTGACTCTTTGTAGAAGGTCAATCATTCCAGAGTTGCATTCTATTGAAGTGAAAACTTTCCTTGAACAGAGAAAAGAGGCCAAAGAAGAGGGGCAGCTCTGAGAAGCAGAAGGCCAGACCTCTGAAGGGGCCGAGCTGCTCTGAGAAACTGAGGGTCAACAGTGGGACACTGCATCCAAGGACAGCAGCCAGTGAAGGAGGTGTCATCCAAAGATGGGACTCATCCAACCAATCTTCCTGGACCCATGAGCGGTAGAGGGGAGGCACAGAGGAAGGGTGCATCAGGCACTAGAGGCACCATTACAGGGGCAGCTGCAGCAATAACATAGAAACATAGAAACTAGGAGCAGGAGTAGGCCATTCAGCCCTTCGAGCCTGCTCCGTCATTCATTATGATCATGGCTGATCATCCAACTCAATAGCCTGCTCCCACTTTCTCCCCATACCCTTTGATCCCTTTCGCCCCAAGAGCTATATCTAACTCCTTCTTGAAAGCATATAATGTTTTAGTCTCAACTACTTAATGTGGTTACCAATTCCACAGGCTTACCACTCTCTGGGTGAAGAAGTTTCTCCTCATCTCAGTCCTAAATGGTCTACCACATATCCTCAGACTGTGACCCCTGGTTCTGGACTCCCCCACCATCGGGAACATCTTCCCTACATCTACCCTGTCTAGTCCTGTTAGAATTTTATAGGTTTCTATGAGATCCCCCCTCATTCTTCTGAACTCCAGTGAATATAATCCTAATCGACTCAGTCTCTCCTCATACGTCAGTCCTGCCTTCCCAGGAATCAGTCGGGCAAGCCTTCGCTGCACTCCCTGTATAGCAAGAACAGCCTTCCTCAGATAAGGAGACCAAAACTGCACACAATGTTCCAGGTGTGGAACATTGGTCTCACCAAGGCCCTGTACAATTGCAGAAAGACATCCCTGTTCCTGTATTCGAATCTTCTGGCTATGCAGGCCAGCATACCATTTGTCTTCTTTACCGCCTGCTGCATCTGCATGCTTACCTTCAGCGACTGGTGTACGAGGACACCCAGGTCTCGTTGCACATTCCCGTCTCTCAGTTTATAGCCATTCAGATACTAATCTGCCTTCCTGTTTTTGCTACCAAAGTGGATAACCTCACAGTAATCCACATTATACTGCGTCTGCCATGCATTTGCCCACTCACTCAGATAGTCCAAATCACACTGAAGCATCTCTGCATCCTTCTCACAGCTCACCCTCCCACCCAGTTTTGTGTCATCTGCAAATCTGGAGATATTACATTTAGTTCTCTCATCTAAATCATTAATATATATTGTGAATAACTGGGGTCCCAGAACTGATCCCTGGGGTACCCCACTAGTCATTGCCTGCCATTTGGAAAAGTCCTGTCTGCCAACCAGTTTTCTATCCATCTCAATACACTACCCCCAATCCCATGGGTTTTAATTTTACACGCTAATCTCATATGTGGGACTTTGTCGAAACCCTTCTGAAAGTCCAAATAAACCACATCCACTGGCTCCCCTTCATCAACTCTACTAGTTACATCCTCGAAGAACTCCAATAAATTTGTCAAGCATGATTTCCCTTTTGTAAATCCATGCTGACTCTGTCCGATTCTGCCACTGTTTTCCAAGTGCTCAGCTATTAAATCTTTTGTAATGGACTCTAGAATTTTCCCCACTACCGACGTCAGGCTGACAGGTCTATAATTCCCTGTTTTCTCTCTACCTCCCATTTTAAGCAGTGGGGTTACATTAGCTACCCTCCAATCTGTAGGAACTGTTCCGGAGTCTATAGAATCTCGGAAGATGACCACTAATGCATCCATTATTTTTAGGGCCACTTCCTTAAGTACTCTGGGATGTAGATTATCAGGCCCTGGGGATTTATCGGCCCTCAACCCAATCAATTTCCCCAACACCATTTCCCCACTAATACTGAATTCTTTCAGTTCCTCCCTCTCACTAAATCCTGTGTTCCCCAACATTTCTGGTATGTTATTTGTGTCTTCCTTTGTGAATACAGAACCAAAGTATGTATTTAGTTGGTCAGCCATTTCTTTGTTCCCCATTATAAATTCCCCCGTTTCTGACTGTAAGGGACCTACATTTGTCTTCACCAATCCTTTTCTCTTCACATACCTATAGAAACTTTTACAGTCAGTTTTTATGTTCCCTACATGCTTACTCTTGTACTCTATTTTCCCCTTCTTAATCAATCCCTTGGTCCTCCTTTGCTGAATTCTAAACTCCTCCCTATCCTCAGGTCTGTTGTGTTTTCTGGCCAATTTGTATGCCTCTTCCTTGGATCTAATACAATGCTAATTTCCCTTGTAAGCCATGGTTTGGCCACCTTTCCTGTTTTATTTTTGCGCCAGACAGGAATAAGCAATTGTTGCAGTTCACCCATGCACTCTTTGAATGTTTGCCATTGCCTATCTGCCATCATCCCTTTAAGTAATGTTTCCCAATCCATTATAGCCAACTCGCCCCTCATACCATCGTAGTTTCCTTTGTTAAGATTCAGGATTCTAGTCTCAGAATCAACTACGTCACTCTCCATAGTGCTCAAATACACCTTGAGAAGTCCTTCATCTGCTAACATCATTGTGGGTCTTAGCTTAGGTTGTCCTTGGTTAGGATCGATAAAGACTGCTGGAGGTAAGACTGTTGGCAAACCTTACCTTTTATTAATCACTCTTCTAACAATGTACAGGGTAAGAATTAGCATGAGGCTTCACATAGAACTATCTCTCAGCACTTTCTGTTGTCATGTGATCTTATGTCATTGTTGATGTAGGCTGTCTATTTACATGAACCCTTTACACTACATTTTCTCCCCAAGTCTCTAACTCTATTCAATACATTATTTACACTATCCTCTAACTTCCCCCGATGTCCCTACCTTCATCCCTGGTTCACAGAGATGTAGTGGTTTCATCAATCTCCCCAAACTTGTGCTCAGTTCTCTCGGAGGATATATGGGATTCAAGTTCTTCATGTTCTCTCTTGAACTTGATAGAGTAGTACGCGAATCATCAGAGATTACCAGCTGACTGTCTCCGTCAATTTCCTAATCTTCTGGGTAACTGTCCATTCCATTGTTGTTCTTCTTCTTGTAGATGCAAATGCACTTCTGTTTCTTCTCACTATTCCATTTTCAGTCTCCACAAGACAAGATGCAGATGTAGTGTTTGTTTCCAAAACCTGGTCTTCATGATTTTGGTCATGAATCCACACTGACTCTCCTGCCTGGAGTTCTGGTAAGTTTTGTACTATATGGCATTGATTATAGTTTCTCGTTTGATTTGCACAATACTCATCAGCCTCCTTCTCCTTCTCCCTGACTCTCTCTATATCTGTTGCTTTGAGGCATAAGTGTCCACAGGAGAACAGGAAGTTGAGTCTGCAGTCATCTTCCATCAGAAGTTCGGATGGGGCCAGACCATTCTTGAGCAGTATGGCATGATAGTTCAACAGCATTAAGTTGGTATTGTCATTTTTCTTCAACAAATCCTTCACCGTCCTTACTCCTCATTCAGCCTCCCCATTAATTTGAGCATATCTGGGTGAGCTAGTCATGTGGACAAACCCATAGCCTTCTATGGACTGCTTAAAACATTTGGAAAACTGTGGCTCATTGTCTGAAATGCTATATGGCAAAGATTTCTTTTATTAACTTAATGGCAGTTACCGTGCCCTCTCTTTCTTTTCCTGTTTCTGAGTAGGTGTGCTGTTAGTTCTGTGTCGTACAAACTGCAAAGTAAGTACTTTCTCTGCAAGAAATCTCCCTGTCTCCTTGAATAAATACATGGCTTTACTTTCTCACTACTGCCTGCCTTGTTAACTGCACAACGTTTGATAGCGTTAAATCCTCCCTTGGCTGTAGAAAATCTGATAAAGACTCCTCTAAGACTCCTACAACAATGTGATCTTGAATTAATTCACAATTGTGAGCTAGTCAATATAAACCATTAATGAAGGAATCTATGCTTTCTCCCAGTCTTTCAGTACATCTATTGAACTTAGCCCTTGCTATGATTGTTTTCATTCTAAAGCTGAAATATATATCAAAAGCTTTTATAACATCTTTGTATGTCGCATTTCTTCATTTATTCCCTGTCTGACCATTATATTATCTGCATTACTGCCTATAGCATAGAGAAGGGTACTGACCTATTCTCTGGTAGGCTTCTTTGCCAGTCCTAAAGCAGTTCTGTATCTGATAAATCTACAATGCCAGTTCTTCCACTTCTTGGCTTGATCTGGGCCTTCCACATGTTCAAAGCTCTCTGTTAAGGGTAAGATGTCCTCTATGGCTTTTCTTCACTCTAGCCTTTCTTTGAGATCTGTTGGCATTTATTCCTACGCTGTCCTTACATTGCAGTTTTTGCCTGTGATTTTTCAGTCACTGCACCATTTATTCAGTGCTTTTTGCATTGTCTTTACTACTGTCACCATCTGTTATCAGCTTAGGTTGTCCTTGGCGAGGATCAACAGAGACTGTTGGAGGCAAGGCAGTTGGCAAACTTTAACTTTTATTAAACATTCTTCTAACAGTGTACAGGATAAAAATTCACATAGAACTGTCTCTCAGCATACCCTGTTGTCATATGACCTTACATAACTGAAGATGTAGACTGTCTATTCACATGAACCCTTTACCCTACCCTTCACAACCTGGACCCTACACATATGTTAGAAGCTGCCAATCAGCCAGAGAAACCACCATCTTTTGCCTAGTCAAACTATGCCCCCTATGCTGAATGCCAGAAGGAAGCAGGACTTTACACCTATGACCTTCCGATATGATTGTATGTTTAAACAGCACTGCAGCAACTATGCAGAGCGAGGCCACAACTGTGTCAGAACAACTCCTTCAACTACCGGCATCCAGTGTCAGGACTGTGTCACGCCTGCAATATGCAATGCTGCCAAACACCTTGGTTCCCTATGACCCCACAGCCTCTACCGCCTGGAAGACAAAGATTCTAACGTAGTGAAGAAACCGCACAAGCATGTTTCCTTGGAACATACATGGCATCTTCACATGCAAAAAATGTACTTAAGTCACTGTCTAACACTTACCTGTGGGTGACTGCCTTCGACACAGCACTCACGCTTGAGCTGCACTTGATAAACTGGATTTGATCTTTGGGTATGATCATTGATCTTCCCTTAAAGACATTAATTGATGAACATGAAACGCTGCAAGGAGCATCACAAATGGCAACCCTTGTTGTACAGCTACCTTATCTGAAGGTCTAGAGAAGGAAACAGCCTTCCAGTGTTGGATGTGCATGGGCACACGCTTGCTGCTGATGGTGTCAATGAGATGGAATTCAGTATGCAGTCTTCAGTGCCACTGGTAAGAAATACCTTCATTCTGTAAACATTCTCGTTGAGGGCATTACTGTACAAAAGCAGACCAAAACATTTTTGGAATAATAATTTGTATTTACAGTGTGCTTAATTGTGATATTGTTATGACGGGATGGGAGGAGTGCGTGAATTATCAAGCCGCACTACTCTGCAGGCCGTACCATTAAGTTAAATATTTAATTTTCTCACCGAAATGGCCAATTGTGTACCTACACTTCTAGTACCCAGAAGAAAAGAGACTCTGAAGAGGCTTCTTTCAAAAGACTCGGAATGATTAATTTTTTTTAAAACAAAATGTCTTTTAACAAGTTGCAAGTACTTGTTAACATGCAATTGTAATCCAGAAGTATAACTATCTATCTCCTTCTGAAGAATTACCCCACATACAGGCGCACGCACACACAGACAAAGGACAAACAGAGTCTCTCTGCAGAGATGGGCCTTAAAAAGTAAAGGATGAAGTCCGAAGGGTCTCAATGCTATCAACCTGGACTTCCATCTGAAGATAGGCCACTGGTCCCAGTGGAAATCTGGAAGTTCTCACCAACTGGTCTCAGCTTTGCAGGTCCAAATGCAGACTAGTTACACTCAGATGAGGGTTCTCTCGCTACAGGTTGATAGCCACACACAATTTCAGGCAAGGGAGCCAGCCAGGGTAGTCTTCCTTCAGTTTGTTCTCCAACAAGACTGAAAGCAAAACCACAGGTTCAGACTTAAGGTTTGCCTCTGCCATGTGATTGCCTATTTTGTTTTCCAGCTTTTCATTAATTACATGCTTTGCAGTTCAAAACAACAAACAGCTCCTTCTCAAGTACCATAAAGGTCAGGTGATTTCTTGGAAGAGGCCAAG
The DNA here is from genome assembly GCF_964194155.1 of Cetorhinus maximus. Lineage (NCBI taxonomy): Eukaryota > Metazoa > Chordata > Chondrichthyes > Lamniformes > Cetorhinidae > Cetorhinus > Cetorhinus maximus. The sequence continues at coordinate 108,451,618 of NC_135888.1, forward strand.
GTAAACTGATGACTTTTAAAAAAAAATCCCAGGTTAGCATCCAGATGTCCAGATCATGCCATGTCTTTCCATTTTGTAAAAGAAAAATTCAGTCTTGAGAGATATGGTTCTAACAATATATACAAAGTGATAGAAAATAAAATCATGATGAACACATCAATGATAGAGGCTAGATGGCACCCTGTGCTTGCAAACATTCCTATGTAGTGCTCCCATGTTGCCTCAGAGAAAACGGAGACAGGCTGCTCAACTATCATGCTATTTGGTGTTGAAGGAGCGTGGTGGCTGGCCTCGTCATGCAGGGACCCACTGGGGACCAGCTCAGACTGCGGCCTCTGCATTTTTTCAGAGGTAGCCATTGTCACTGGGAAAAGTAGAGCTAACAAGGGCTCAGGCGGAGGGGCTGGGAGTTAGAAGGGGGTGCTGAGATGCTCTCAGAATCTTCACCCTCTTCAATAACCTCTACAACCCTAGGTTGGCCTTCATGGGGCTGGTCCCGGGGGATAACAGTCATCTAGTCCAGTAAATGTTGTGCCACCGGTGCTAATGTCCTATTAAGGAAATGCCACTTCTCATGTATTTCGTTGTTACACCACAGCAGTTGGTAAAGCTGAGTTATTTAAAAATCCCAGAGGGAACCTTTAAACAACTGTCATAACCTATATTTTCATTTTGTATGTTTAAGATGCAATTCTGAATTCAGGCATAAAACCACCAGTTCTCGAGAGGCTTTTATATCAAATTACATGAGACATTTATTAATTTACACAAGTTAAACATATACACATGGCTACAAATTGCCACTATCATAACTTTTAACAAATTCCCAAACTAATCTCCACTGAGGCAACAGCAACCCATAGACTTTAAGTGGACACCAGGGAAAGCATTTTCATTTTACAAGTTCAAAATGAAGTTCCTTTCACTTTGGTTCCTTTGCAGACACAGTGGTAGGCTTACAGGCTTTGATGTGACATGCCTGTACTCTGCACACACAAAACTGCTTTCTGTTATACCCAGCACATCTCAGTGAATGTAAATTCTCATTGTATCACCAGCCCCTTTTAAACTCCACCTCTTCTAACAATAAAACCCCTTTCATAGTACCAATTTTAGTAGTAATATAAACATTGCTTGGTCTCTGCAAGCTAGGTACCAGATTTCACTCCCCTTCTTGAACGTTCTATTCAACAAAATGCAAATGCACTCTACCTCTTTTACATCTCAAAACTAGTACACATCAAAGCACTCAGGCTAGCTGGCTTTAATCCAATTAAGACACACCCACAGACTAAAGATCTATTTAAAAAATAATTTCCAACAATATATACAGGAATAGCTTCATGACATCCATGGATGTCAGTGCTCATACACTGAGCAGACAGCTCAGGCTACAAAGTGAACCTCGTAGGCTTTGTAGGGAGTTACGCTGCTCTTTCATCTATTCGCAGTGATGCTGCATGTGTCTCTCCATGAGATTGGCTATTCTCTCATGGTTGGAGCTCATGTGGTTGAACCCCCAAGACAAGATAGAGCTTATCATTTCGATGGAATCCTCCCCTTGCCATACATGAGCATGCATTGCCTCAGGGACTCCGCCAGATGCCCATGCATCTGTTGCTGATGCTCCAAATACTGTGCCCATAAGGTGACTCCTGATACCCTACGTCCATGCCTACTGGAGCATGATCTTGACTGTCTTCCCTCAACTGAGGGTGATTGTGCACAGACGACTCTGCCTTAGACACCTCCTGCACTCTGGCGCAATGCCCTTCACTATATGCCACTGACTCTAAACACTTGCTACATCCCTCCAATGTGCTAGTATCTGAGTTGGCGGAGTGTGGGGTAGTCAGATGTGATGCTATCTCCTCAGACCTGATGCCCAGGGGTTGAGGTGACTTTGGAGGGTAGCTCAGGGACCTGTGTGAAACACAAAAGAAGGTAATGAGATGTAGCCCTTTACATCGTGAGAGCACACTCTGATTCATGCTATTGCCTTTAGCTTCCATCCACAATTGTGGTGCCTTTATCACGCAAACTGTATATTAGGGTGTTCAAAATTGAAAGGGTTAATATGGGGCTGGGGAAAGTGTACCGCCCACATGATGATGTCAAGGGAGTCACATGACTAGTAGTCATTTTGTAGATGCCTGAATGGAGAAAACTCATGGCTTGAACTGAAGAAGTCTACTGTCTTGTACATCTGTGCATTGTTATGTTCCACAATAAATAGTTACTGTTCAGACTCTTTGCCTCTGAACCTCTTCCTTAGACAATCACAACAACATACAAAATGGCGGCAGCAGATGAAGAATGACCCCGAGATCTCCGAAAATAAAAATGGAAAAATCTGCAGTCTGACCTGAAAAAATGTGCCACAACAGAAGACTTTGATGAAACAGCTGGAAATCATCAGAAAAGCCCAGGGGAAGTTTGCTCTTCTGGGCAATTGCCATATAAACCTTACTTGTGAACTTCTGAATGGGGATACCCCAGCGCATCTTTGGGGTACCCCCCAATCCAATGCTGGGGATCTCAGACATTACAGCAATGAAATACGAAAGACACTCTCGGGAAAGAAGATCATATGCAATTGAAACTCAAGATGGTGGTAAACCTGTGGCGCCAAAAAGCCTCACAGGCGCTAACGGTGTCCTGGAAGCACAGCAGAATGCTTCCACTGCAAAAGGCTGGGACACTTTGGGAAAATATGCAGGTCAAAAACCTCCAAATTTACAGAGGGTCACCAGCAAATCTTCACACAAAAAGCCATCAATGAAATAGAAGAGTCACAGCAATACAAAAAGCAATGATGCTTCCTAGGTGAGATTAAAGATCCCAGGTATACCTTCTGGAATGCTGACATATGCATCAATGGACAAATTATTAATTTTAAATTAGACACAGGAGCAAGTGTGACAGTCTTGTTCGATAGAGAGCTGTGGATGGTAAAACAATCTCTGCAGCTACCTACAACATAGTTGTACAGACCAGGAGGAATCAAGCTCCAGGTCAGAGGTACATTGCAAACAACGCTCCAATATAAGAACAAACAGATATGGAAAATGTTATATGTGCTTCACAACCAGTATTTTCTCTTCTGAGCAAGAAAGCCTGTGTCAATCTCACTTGCATCCAAAAGATCAAAGAGATCAATCAGCAAGGGTCTGGTTCTGATTTTAAAAAGGATTTTCCAAAACTATTCACTGGGCTAGGGTGACTGAAGACCGAATACAGCATAACAGTGAGAAATGATGTAAAACCTGTGTGCTTGTTTACTCCATGGAAAATGTCGCATTCACTTATGAAGCAAGTACAACTGCAACTTGCTGAGACAACCAACATCTCCCCCGTCACTCAGCCGACAGACTGGTGCTCCAGGATGGTCCCAGTTCCGAAAACAAACAGGTCCACTCACATCTGTGTTAATCTGAATCAACTCAGCAAGGCTGTGCCGAGGGAAATCCACCCGATGTCCTCGGTGGACGACAGCTTGACCAAGGTCTCCAAGAGTACAGTGTTCTCGAAACTTGTTGTCAACAGTGGCTTCTGGCAGGTACTGTTAGATGAAAATTCAAATTGCTGACAAATTTTATCACCCCATTCGGCAGATTTTGCTTCAATTGTTTGCCCTTCAGCATTACCTCGGCACCCGAGATTTTTCAGTGCACAAGGTCGGCCATCTTACAAGACCTAAAAGGAGTCATCTGCCACATGGATGATATCCTTGTCCACAGAACAAGTGTTGAGGAATGCATCATGTGACTCAATGCTGTCCTGAACAGCTTGCAGGAAGCAGGATTAACACTGAACAATAAGTGTGAATTCTCTAAGACCTCCTTTCGTTTTTTGGGTCGTATTATCAGCAACAAAGGCATCATGGCAGACCCACATAAAACAAAGGAAATCAATGAATTTCCAATTATGTCATCCATTCCAGAGCTCCAAAGATTCCTGTGCATGGTAAACCAGCTTGTAAAATTCTTGACAAGTTACAGAGCCCTTGTTACACCTACTGAAAAAGACCCAAGCAAGGTGTTGGGATGCACACCATTCTTCAGATCAAAAACATGCTGCTCTCACCAAATATCCTAGCTCACTACAACCCATCCCTGCCAGCCACAATCACAGTGGATACTTCATCAACAGGACTAGGAATAGCCCTGTTGCAGGAGCAGCTGGATGGATGACGCCAACCAGTAGATTACATCTAGGGTGCTGTGAGACACAGTGATGAGATATGCAGGAACAGAAAAAGAGGGTCTTGCAGTCATGTGACCTTGTGAAAAGTTCTCTGACTATATCAGATGTCATCGAGACAGATCACAAACCATTAGTCTCACTACTGGACAAGAAGGAACTCCCAAGAATGCCCTCCAGAATTCAGAAATTATACTTGTGTCTCATGCTCTTTGCTTACGAGACTGTATTTTGTTATGACCCCAGCTAAGGTTACCCTTGGACAAGCCTTATCCCAGAGTGGAACCCAGTTTGATAGATCCTAACTTTTATTTGTTTGTATAGATACATGGAAAATAGCTACTGAACAGAGTCACAGGAGTCAGCTGATGAACTTTTAACAAAAGAATAAAACATTTATTGAACATGAAAAGATGAACTATATTACAATACTCCTTCACCCATCCTATACCTTTATAGATATGTACAGATTTATAGGGATAACACAAGTTACAAAAGCTATCTTAACCTTAATGTTCACAGTAAATACACAGTCTGTGTAAACCTATGGAAACCTGTGGTCAGACACACCATGCTCTGAAACCAAGTGACAGATGCCACCTTAAACAAGTGCTATGGATCTCTCCTCAACTCCCCCCAACCCAAAGATGCTGTCACTGCATGAGCCAACTGGTCTCACTGCATTCCATCTTTCACATAAGTTCTTCCAATTTTCACTCTCCAAGAAATTGCTTTGGAACCCTTTCCGAAACCAACGCTTTCTAACAGATGCCTTCCGCAAGGGTTCACCTCCAGGATTTCGAACTCTCCTTCCCATGTTCCTCTTCCTTGGGTCATCACTTGCATTCAAGTTGTCTTCCACACATTCTCTCTCACCAACTCAGCCGTCAACAGTACACCACTGATTCACATGCCCATAGCAACAGCACATCACTGTTTCATATGCCCATGGCAAAGATTACTCATAGACTCATAGACGCCTACAGCTCAGAAGGAGGCTATTCGGCCCATTATGTCCACACCAGTCAACAAAGATCTGATGACACTAATCCCATTTTCCAGCGCTTGGCCCATAGCCCTGGAGGCTATGGCAGTGCAAGTGAATATCTAAATACTTTTTAAATGTTACGAGAGTTTCTGACTCAACCACCCTTTCAGGCAGTGAGTTCCAGACTCCCACCACCCTCTAGGTGAAAAATATTTCTCCTCAACTCCCCTATTAGCCTTCTACCTCTTACCTTAAATCTATGCCCCCTGGTAATTGACCCCTCTACTAATGGAAAAAGTGCCTTCCTATCCGCCCTATCTATGCCCCTCGTAATCTTATACACCTCTATCAGGTCCCTTCTCAACCTTCCCTGATCCAAGGAAAACAAGCCCAGCCTGTCCAATTTTTTCTCATAGCTCAGACCCTCCAGCCCAGGCAGCATCCTGGTAAATCTCCTCTGTGCCCTCTCCAGTCAATCACATGCTTCCTATAATGTGGTGACCAGAACTGCAACTTCAGTTGTGACCCAATCAGCGTTTTATACAGTTCCAGCATAATCTCCCTGTTCTTGCATTCTATGCTTTGGCTAATAAAGGCAAGTATCCCATATGCCATCTTAACCACCTTATCTACTTGCCTTGCTACCTTCACCGATCTATGGATATGCACACCAAGGTCTCTGTGAACTTCAGTACTTTCTAGGGTCCTACCATTCATAGTGTAATCCCTTGCCTTGTTAGCCCTCCCTAAGTGCATTACCTCACACTTTTTTGGGTTGAATTCCATTTGCCAGTGCTCTGCCCACCTGACCAGAACGTTGGTATCCTCCTGCAGTTTCCGGCTATCCTCCTCAGTATTTACCACTCTATCAATTTTGGTGTCATCCGCAAACATCTTGATCATACCCCCTACATTTAAGTCCAAATCATCTATGTACACCACAAACAGCAAGGGCCTCAGCACTGAGCCCTGCGGAACCCCACTGGAAACAAACTTCCTGTCACACAAACATCCCTCTACCATCACCCTCTGCTTCCTGCCTCTCAGCCAATTTTGGATCCAACGTGTCACTTTGCCTTGGATCCTATGGGCTCTTACTTTCTTGACCAGTCTGCCATGAAGGACCTTATCAAAAGCCTTGCTAAAGTCCATGTAGACCACATCAAATGCATTACCCTCATCAACATTCCTGGGGGGTTACATCCTCAAAAAATTCAATCAAATTTGTCAAACATGACCTTCCCTTAACAAATCCATGCTGACTATCCCCGATTAATCCGTGTCCCTCCAAGTGCAGATATATTCTGCCTCTCGGAATTCTTTCTAGTAACTTCCCCACCACCAAGGTTAGACTGACTGGCCTGTAATTTCCTGGTCTACCCCTTCCTCCCTTTTTTAAAAATGGGTTAATGTTAGTAGTCCTCCAGTCCTCTGGCCCCTCACCTGTGGCCAGAGAGGATTTGAAAATTACTGCCAGTGCCCTTGATTTCTCTTCCCTTGCCTCCCTCAACAGCCTGGAATACATCTCATCTGGGCCTGTGGATTTATCCACTTTTAAGGCCGCTAAGCACGTTAGTACCTCCTCTCTCTCTATGTTAATTTCCTCTAATATTTCACAGCCTTCCACCCCTTATGCCTATACCTGTGTCGTCCTTTTCCATTGTGAAGACCGATGCAAAGTATTCATTGGGGGCTGCACCCACGTCTTCTGGGTCTGCACACAGATTACCTCTATGGTCCCCAGTTGGCTCTACTCTTTCCCTAATTATTTTCTTGCTCTTTATACATTTAAAAAACTCCTTTGTGTTTTCATTTATTCTATCCACCAATGCTTTCTCATGCACTCTCTTAGCTTTCCTAATTTCCTTTTTAAGTTCCCCTCTGCATTTTTATACTCCTCTAAGGACTCTGCCATATTGAGCCCTTGGTATCTGCCATAAACTTCTCTTTTTTACTTAATCCTAACCTTTATGTCCCTTGACATCTAGGGTGCTCTGGACTTGATGCCCCCCTTTGTCTTTACGGGAACATATTTGCACTGTACTCTCTCTATTTCCACCTTGAATGCCTCCCACTGCTCTGACACAGTTTTACCTGCAAGTAGTTATCCCCAGTCCACTTGGGCCAAATCACATCTCGTCTTAATAAAATTAGCCTTTCCCCAGTTTAGAACTTTTAGTCCTGGCCCAACCTTATCCTTTTTCATAACTATCCTAAATCTAACTGAGTTATGGTCACTATCTCCAAAATGCTCCCCTATTGATACACCTTCCACCTGCCTGGGCTCATTTCCAAATATTAAGTCCAGAACTGCCCCCTGCCTTGGTGAGCTTTCTACGTACTGGCTAAAAAGGTTCTCCTGGATGCAACTTAAGAATTTTGCTTCCTCCCTACGTTGCACACGAAAACTATCCCAGTTAATATTTGGGTAGTTAAAATCCCCTACTATTACTGCCCTATTATTCTTACATTTCTCTGAAATTTGATTACATATTTGATCCTCTATCTTTCCCTGACTGTTTGGGGAATTATAGTACATGCCCAACAGCGTGTTTGCCCCTTTTTTGTTTTTTGCTTCTACCCATATGGATTCATTTGATGATCCTTCCAAGATATCATCCCTCCTCACTGCTATAATTAATTCCTTGATCAATATTGTGACCCCCCCTCCTCTTCTATTCCCCTCTCTATCTTGCCTGAATACCCTATAACCAGGAATGTTGAGCTGCCAATCCTGCCCTTCAACTCAAGTCTCGGTCATAGCTATAATATCATTTTCCCATGTGTCTATCTGTGCCCTCAACTCATCTGTCTTATTCCTCAGGCTCCTTGCATTAAAATATATTCCATTTAGCCTTGTTAAACTCACTTCTTTCTTATCTAGCCTATGTTTCCTCTGCTTTCCAGAGTCACATACTATCGTTTAACTTCTAATTCCATCTCAGCTTCTCTCCCCTCTGAACTACTTTTCAGGACCCCACTCCCCTGCCAATTTAGCTTAAATCCGCCCCAACAGCATTGGTAAACCTCCCCGCGATGGTCCTGTTCCTGTTCAGATGTAACCCATCCAACTTGTACAGTTCCCACCTCCCCCAGAAATGGTCCCAATGCCCCAGGAACCTAAAGCTCTCCCTCCTTCACCATCTCCCCAGCCACACATTCATCTGCTCCATCCTTCTGTTCCTTCACTCACTACTGCGTGGCACTGCGAGTAATCCAGAGATTATTACCTTTGAAGACCTGCTTTTAATTTCCAACCAAACTCCCTAAAGTCTGCTTGCAGGGCTTCATTTCTCTTTCTTCCTCAGTCATTGGTCCCAACATGGACCACAACCTCTGGCTGTTCACCCTCCCCCTTCAGAATGTCCTGCAGATGTTCTGTAACATCCTTGAACCTGGTACCCGGGAGGCAACATACCATCCTGGAGTCACGTCAATGGTCGCAGAAACACCTGACTACTCCCTTCACTAATGAATCCCCTACTACTATTGCCCTTCCACACTTCTTCCTCCCCCTTGAGCAGCTGGACCACCCACAGTGCCATGGCCTTGGCTCTGGTTGGCCTCCACAGAAGAACTGTCACTCTCATCGCTTTCCAAGGCCGAAAAACGGCTTGCAAGTGAGATGCACTCGGGGGATTCCCTCACTATCTGCCTGGTCCCCTTCTTCTGTCTGGCGGTCACCCATTCCCTCTCTGCTTGCATTTCCTTAAAGTACAGGGTGACTACATCCTGAAACATGCTATCCATGAACCTCTCAGCCTCATGAGTGCACTGTAGTACACCCAGCTGCTGCTTAAGCTCCAAAATCTGGAGCTCGAGTTGCTCCAATTGGAGGCACCTCCTGTAGACATAGTCATCCATATTGCCAGGAGCATCTTGGATTTCCCACATAGCGCTGTGTAGGGGGTGGTGGTGTGTGTCAGTTTCACCTCTGACTCCCGAGCGGTTCAACTCACTCCCACTCCCTGGGTTCTAGACCTTGGACTTTATTTGGGGGTTGTGACAAAGTGCAGCAGACAACTGGTTTTGGTGCAAGAAAAATTGAGTTTATTGAAGTCACAAATGAACTTATAACATTAGGATTACACTGAGATTATACAGACTTACAAAGTACACTTAGTTAAGCATGGGGAACACACGGCATAACGAGGGAAAATCACGCTACTAATCCCCTTACCCTTGTCCCACCCCCAAAAATTCACTAAATTGAACTAGGAGAGGTCAGGGATCATGCTCACCAACCCAGGGTTTTTTGACAGTTCGGAATCCAGCCAGGTAAGCCGGTTGCAGTTTTGGGGTACATTCTTTTTGTCCTCCGGGGCCTGCCATCCCCATGTGGTCCTGGTCTGTGGAATCTGCGAAGGTTCTTTAGTTGGGTGGAGGACGCGGTTGTGGGTGGTTGATCTTCGTGGAGGGCTGCGGTTGTGGCCTTGTTGTCTTCGGTTGAGCCTGCCACCCCGTGCTCCTTGCCGTGATGTTGCCTGTGGGCCTGCAAACCTCCAGATCTTCTTGCTTAAACTCTGTTTCAACCATTTCAAAACTGGCCACCCTCCTGCTAGCTGGTTTCTCTCTCCCTCCTTTGTAACTGACTGGGCCAGTTATACTGTCTTTCGAATTTCTTATCGGAATCCAAATCAAGGTTAGTTCTTTGTTTGATTTTAGTGGGCTTCCCCCAGTGATTATTGTCTCATTGTTTTTAATGGGCTCGCATGATGTTTATCATTATCTTCCTGCCCCCGTAACTAGTTTTGAACTGAAAGCCATTGTATGTGTGGAGTATTGATGGGTTCGCATAATTGCATTGATTGTGCCTTCCTGCCTTAGTAGTTAGTAGCGATTATTTATGCAAGATTTTGATGGGCTTTAGTTTCGTGTAACATGAAGTCTTTCTCTGGTTTGATTGTTTTAAAGGGAAGAATGTGTATTCTGTCTCCTCTCGTTGTCTGGTTTCAGGCAAAAAAAAAACCACACTGCACTCAACAAGCCTGGGCATGTCCAGTTCCAGGCCTTCATGGGTCTAGCCTCCTGTCTGCAGGGTTTTACACTTAACTCAGCAGTTTAAAAGTCCAAAAGTCATATCCTTGTTGATGATATGAAAAATGTGGGAATTTTGAGAGCCCTTCAGCTGGATGTGTAAATCACAGGACTGAGCTCTCCAGATATATTTAACTAAATAGAATATGTACCCTGGCTTTTTTTTTACCCTTACTCCTGCTTGAGTATAGACCAGATACTAGATCCTCTAGGTGCTGCTGACTGCCTGTCCCAGGATCCTCCTCTCATACTCTCCTCTAGACACAGACCTTCAGTTGTCTCTTTGGACCTTCTTGCCTCTTGCAAGCTGTTCTCACTTTAAATCTGTTTTCTGCAGCTTGAAGCTTTAAACTTGAAGCTTGGAGCCTTTCTCTCTGCCCCTCCCTTTTAACTTCACTTAACAGGACATTTTGCGTGTACTGGAAGCTACATATATTAATATGCAGAGCTCTGTTCATTGCAGACAGAAAGAACAGGTACACACATTGCGCCTGTTTCAGCTAAATAAAATAAGTGACAGCCCATTTGCTGACTCATTTCTCCGGACAATGCCTTGACCAATCAGGGTCAAGTTGCCTGGTTTAAATTTTCAAACAATGCTTCGCAGTTAACTGTCAGTCACCATCAGTGGTACATTCCCAATGCAAAGCCACTTGCCAACCAATCAGCACTCTCTTCACATATAGTATAAATTGTTGTTTTTTCCTTATACTGGCATTCTTGCAAAGTGGCCTGATGATTGCAGGACAAAAAGCTTAGACATGTTCTTTTCTCAGCAATACTTAAATTCAATTCATAAATCAGGAATTGAAAGCTAGATTCAGTAATGGTGACCGTGAAACTATGATTGTTGTAAAAACCCATTTGGGTCACTAATGTCCTTTAGGGAAGGAAATCTACTTAGTCTGGCCTACACATGACCCCACAGCAACGTGATTGAATCTTAACTACCCTCTGAGATGGCCTAGGAAACGACTCAGTTCAAGGGCAATTAGGGATGGGAAGCAAATGCTTGCTTTTCCAGTGACGCCACATTCCAAGAAAAAATTCTATAGGTGTTTAGCCTTTATTAACAACCAGATGTTAAAGACATTCTTTAAGCTGCAAGCCCACATGAATACATTTCATTCTGGTTCCAAATCTCATAATATTCACGTGGAATTGATTAACTTCAGTTATTGATTAGAATGCCTTGAAGAATAACCTGAATGACCAACGCCCTTTTAATCATTAAGGCAATTGCCAGAGATGATTGGAATATCAACATTCCTCTCTGGACTCCACAGAATGGCCCATCAGATCATATACACAGTGCTTTTATGGGCACACGCAGCATATGGTCCCAAAAACCAGACCAGGTTCCAAATCCAAATATTTGTTGCACAATTTACATTTTTAAGTATTTACAACCCATTGAGTACTTGGAATGTGGTAGTCCGAAATCAAGTTGGTGGCAACCTTAATCTTCCACTCATAAAATGTAAAAGTCCAGCTCTGGGAGCTACTTAGTGCAATATTTTAGTTTCTGCTCCTCTGTTATCTTGATAATTTTTCTCTGGACCTCCAGCACAAAACCATCCTCCATGTGCAACAAATTGGCTCTAATTTGACAAAATCTGATTCAGAGATCACAGTGATGGATAGCATGTGAAAAAGAAGTGTTGCAATATGTGGTACTGGACACTCCTGAGATTCAAGTTTAAAGCACAACTTTGGTTGGTGTAGATGGAGTTTTATTCTGAATCTAGTCACAGCTAATCTGTCTCAAGAGTACTTGATGTTCCTGTGGGGTGCCACAAAGAATGATTATAAGTAGAAGTCAGCAGCTTGATCAAACGACTTGACCTCCAAGCTTCCTTTTCCATCAAATGATCTATCCTCAATCGGAGCCTCCTGCTTATTGCTTAAATGTAAAAGCTTAAATTAGTCTTCCAAGGTCAGAAGTTTAGGACACAATAAGTGGTGCATTAAGATAAGTAAGAAGTTGAAATAAGTCGAATGCTAGTAGTGAACCAATAAAACTTAACTTACTGGAGGCCATGCTAATTTAATTGCAGAATACAGTTTGTGTGCCAGTGAGAAGCATTTGCAATTCTTATTCAACCTTTAGCTTAGCATTAGGATTACCTGCTCTATCAGCTCAGGAGGTCGATGTCACTTTTGAGTGTTTCATTGAAATACTGCAAACCCTCTTCCCTCTGCGTCCCCCAACACCTCCACCCAATCAATGTACAGGCACCCTAGTGCCCCTCTATTCTAAATGGGACAGTTTTATGGCTGTAGGGACAATGGCATTAGTTTAGGATTGTTATAGTAAAGAACTGGTACAAACATATTACTTTGAATGAAGCCCTTATGTTGTGTAAACATTTGTGGTTCTATGGTTCATGAAAAATGTGTTTTCTAATTTCTGAATAAAAAAATCATTTGCTAATCTTTTGTTTGTATTGTAGATGAACAATATCCCTCAGATTTTGAGCATTGGCTTGGTGCATCTCCACCTTTCACATCTCTAAGATTCTCATCAAGTAAAAATCAACCTCCTGCCATCCTGCATTAGTATGTTCCTTGCTGAGAACTCCAATCTGTCCTCTCTCAATAAGAACAACTTCTGATTAATGGTCATGAATCCGCACATGAACATATCCCTGCTCCATCTCCCCTGAATTCTTGGCCCTCTCTCTCATCTCAGCCTTAACCTCTGCATTAACTTTCCTACTCATGTGTCTTGACCTCGGGTTTAAAAAAACTGCACACTCTCCAGGGTCACAATCTCAGACAGATAACTCGATTTCTTTCCCCATACACATTTCCCCACCGACTTCAACTCCGAAATATTTTACATACCCTTGCGTCTCTGAAAGCAAAACTACCTTAAGTTGTTCAGTTGCCTTTCCAACTCCCATCCTCAGGCACAACAGACTTTGGACGGAATCGTCCCAGAGCTGCACTAAGTGCGGTAGCGGGCGGATAAAACGACATTTTACCCGCCGGCCGCAATGGCGGCTTTTCACGCCGTATCATCCCAATCCCGCCACATTAATTATGCATTCCCAGGATACACGTCGTTTCCATGGTGGGCGGGCTCTCATTCAGCCTCCACGCCATCACCTCACCACTTCATCACGCTGGGCACCATATTTAAAATCCAGCTGCGCACACACATCTCAGTGCTTCCAGCCCAGGACTACCACAGGGAAGATGCCCACGAAAGGCAAAAAGACTGCAGCTCCAGGTTTAATGACGCATCACTGGAACGCCTTTTGGATGCCGTGGAGGCCCGATGCGATGTCCTCTAATCCCGCACTGGCCACATGATGGGCAGTGTTAGCGGTGGTCAGCGCCAATGCCCTTCAAAAGCGGACAGCCATCCAGTATCACAACAGGATAAATGATCTCCTCCGTTCCGCCAGGGTAAGTCACTCTTCTCATCACTCTCAACTCACACACTCACAAACCCATCACACATCCACAGGGCCCTCACTCACTGCCAGTTCAAGGGACATCACAATTCACTCTCTCACACACACTGTCATTATCCTCATCCTGTCCATGGGGCTACTGATCACCCACACGTGCCAGGCATACTTATCATCTGGCCTGAAAGGTGTCCTGCTTATGCTCTTTCCAGCTCTATTCATGCAGGAAAAGCTGGCACACAACAAGAAGGAGAGGTCGCAGGCCAGTGTAGGAATGTCTGAAATCAAGGTCCTCATGGACTTTGATAACAGAGCCATCCAGCTGGCTGGTGAGGATCTAGACCAGTCCTGTATTGACGGTGAGGCTACCAAGCGAGGGTCCAGCAGTGCAACATCCATCAGACAACCATGCCGTGACTGATGTGTCCTCTTTCACAGGCCACTGCCATGCACTAATTATCTTCCCTTGCTTCCGCAGGCACATCTGGGAAACAGCCAAAGGCGTGCATGAACCGAGGCTTCCAATAAAGCTCCAAAGACACATCAGGAGAAGAATCTGAAGGCACCCTAATTGAAGACTCTATCACAGCGCTCACCCATACCCTCCACGTAGCTTTGGAGTAGCCTCAGGATCACAATATGATGAGCACATCGCACTGTCTGATCCACAGCAGGCAAGCAGCAGGGACTTCCCAGGTGTCCAGCACTCAGAGGACTGCAGAAGGCCAGAAATTTGCTGAGTCCGAGTCAGATGACGAGCCCCTGGACTCGGTCATGTCACAGTTGCTGGAGCTGCAAAGGCAAGCTCAGGAACATCAGGAAGGGATGTCCGCTGCACTCCTCAGATTGCAAGGCACGATGGAGGAGCCCACCGCCTTCAGGCTGAGGTGATAGCGCCAACATGTCAATGCACCAACGTCAACACAGGTAGGATGGCAGCCGCCATGGAGACCTTGGTCCAGGATGTCACTCCTGCACTGCTGCACGAGCTCAACTCCATCACTGATGCCATAGTTGGTCTCCAGCAGTGTGTCCGGAAGAACGGTGTGGGGCAGCTCAATCTCACTCCAGCGACCCCTTCACCTCAAGCACTCAGCCAGGTGCCTTTGGTAACCCATCAGGAGGAGGTTCAGCAGGTGTACCTGCCGGGGCCATTCATCCAGTTGACTCTGGGAATGTTTGGCCCATCCGAATCTCCTCTTCCTGTTACCTCAGAAGCTCCAGCTCCACAGGCTGAGGAGGGTACCACTGCCACACAGAAGGACCCCAAAAGCAGGCCGGGGTCCTCCAGGCCTCAGCCCTCCAGAGGAAGCCTGCCAAGGTAATCACAGAAGGGAATATCAGTCAGCAGGCTGCCTCCACCTCTGCTGTGGATATCTGGGGAATGTCAAGACGTAACGGCAGAGTTAGGAAAGTGAAGATGATGTAGTTGCACAGCCTGGGCATGGGTGTCAATCCCTTGTATGTAATGTTCACTATTGTAAATAAACTCCCAAGAATGTCTCCCTGCCTATGGCTCCTTGTTCTGATGAGCAGTGCTCATGTCACTCAGGTATGAAACCTTTCTGCACAAGATAAAGACAGGTGTCTCAGTCCAGGGCCTCTTCCCTGTGCTTTGTGCAGCCTTCAGACCACAGTGGTGGTCCAGCCTCACACTCCCTGGACACATTACTGATGCCTGCACCTTGGTGGTGCTTGTCTTTGGTGCCAGAATGTTGTGGACAGCTGTCACAAAGTTCCATCACTCTCTCTGGGTGCTCTCAGCACCTTAGAGGTGGGGCTGGCCCTCATCATTTCAGCATCTGTGACCAGTGACACTGTGCTCCGGAAGGGGACAGGTGCTGAAGGCGAACAAAGGATCAGATGCTTTTAAAGTTTCATGACTGCGTATCTATGATACAATCCTGATCACAGAGTACAAGCAAACCCTCAGACAGGCAGGAGTCAGATATTCTCAGAGGCAATGTGAAGATCTATGGACTGTCCTCACTGCATGTCCTCATCAGCTTCCTGCGATTGAACGACTATTAGGGCCTCCACTGCAGCTCCATGACAGGAGTATTATCACAGAGGGTATGTACGCTGCCATAAGCCAGACTAGAGTCAAACGTTCATAGATGCAATGTGAGGATCTATGGTGTCTCCTCACTGCATGTCATCATCATCCTTCACAAATCTACCAGCTATGAGGGCCTCCTGAGCACACGTGTCTTGTCTGGCCAATGTAGGGGCCTCATCGCCATCATCGTCGTCTTCGAGGACCTCCTCACCCTTATCCCCGTCGGCATCCTCTTCATCAGAGGAGACTTCCAGCTCTTCCATCTCCTTCTCAGCCAGCTCCTCTCCCCATTGCGGTGCCAGGCTGTAAAGGGCTCAGCAGATGAAGACGATGCATGACACCCTCTCTGGACTGTATTGCAGGACTTCCACCAGTCCAGGCACCGGCACCTCATTTTCAGCATCACGATGGTCTGCTGCACCAAGTTGCGAGTTGCAACATGTGCCTCATTATACCTTCACTCTGCTGCAGTCTGAGGCTGCCACACAGATGTCATCAGCCACAGCCTTGTCCCCGAGAAGCCAGCCCTGCAGCCTCTGTGGACCCTGGGAGTCTTCAGGAATCTGTGATCGACTGAGAATGTAGGAGTTGTGCACAGACCTGCAGGATGCATTTATGGTGGTTGCACACCAGCTGCACATTCAGCGAATGGAAGCCCTTGCAGTTGATATAGTTGGCCCCATGTTGCGAGGAAGATCTGAGTGCCACATGAGTGCAGTCAATGGCACTCTGCACCTGTGAGAAACTCAAGATCTGGGCAAATCCAATCACTCTAGCATCCTGGCTGTCCTGGTCCTGGGCAAAATGCACAAAGTTGTGTGCCCTCATGAAGATGGCATCCGTGACCTCATGGATGCATTTGTGAATGAAGGTTTGTGATATCCTACAGAAGTCACCTGTGGAACCCTGGCATAGAAAGTGAGCACCACTGTCACTTCAACGGCCACTGGCAGTGGATGCCCTCCATGTCCCCATGGCGTCAAATCCTGAAGTAGCTGGGAGATGTGACTGACCAGTTCCCTATCATGCACAGTCTTTGGCGACACTAGTTCTCGGTCACCTGCATGAATGAAAGGCAGCGTCTATAGACCCTGGGCCGAGCTAGGCGCTGAACAGTAATGGCTCACTGTGGCTGTTCAGCGGTGTGTGCGGGAGCCCCAGCCGCCCCTTCTTCCAGAGGGTGCTACTTCTCCCTCTGCATAGCAAGGTGCCTCTGTCGCTCGCTTTTCCATCGTCTTCTCCCTCTGTAAGCCACGAGGCATACAGTTAAGTCACCAGGCTCCATGATCCGGATGTACTCTTCCTGCAGGATGAAAGAGAGAGACACGTGGGTTAGCATGGGTGTACTTAGAACCTGTCTTGGTTAAGTCTGAAGACCCCTTAAGGCATCTCGGAGAGTCCTGGCCACCACTTGGATGGCCAGAGATTAGTGCGCTGCATGGCTGCCCAAAACCCCATCCTCCTCTGCCCCACTCTACTTGACCAATTAGCGGCAATTTTGCCCATTCGTCCGCATGCTGTGCCCTCAGCTCAGGTGCAGGCATTCTCCTAGGCTGCACTGTTAGCTTGAACCATGGGGACACTGGTCCAAACCGGGATGCTGACATTGCAAGGGGCTGTGAGCACCTCCAGCAGTGACTGCTCCCTGGCCAGCTTTAGCACGGGGATAGTACAACATGCCTAGTCATCCAACTGTTTTGCAGTTCACTAAAATGCTCATTACTTTGCAGACTGAGCTTGAGGGATGAAAAGCTCTGGAGCACTTGGTGGCACTTTGATGCCTCTGCGCTACTTTGGTGGGCAGAGAAGTGAGAGGCCTGACTCCAATCATGTCAATGTGGCTGTGCCTGAACTGTCTCAGCTGCAGAGGAATGGTCACTTTATACAAGGTTTCCCTCATGCACGGCTGCTTCCCTCGCCCACCACCCCTCCGCCCTGCACGTGCTTGTGCGCTTCCTTCAACCACAGGGCAGCCCTTGCCCCACCCCCCACCAACGCGCCTCAACCTTGAAATCCAACAGGCAGCCTGGCCGAGTGCTCCACAACGTTACTATGCTGTCACCCCTGAGTTCCCCTCAAAGTGCAGCCCACCAAGTGCACACTTTACATATGATGTTGTGAAACACATCAGCATACAATCACGCCAACGTGGGCGGACAATCCAGCAGGGGGGAGGGGGGCGCGGGGATGATTCTGGCGGGCTGGCCTTATAATGATATGCTGGTGTATTACAATGAGGTTCCCGACATCCAATGGTGGGAAACGCAGCCCGCCATCAGCGGGCAGAGCAGACAATCGCAAACTGGTTTCACAACATTGTGAAACCGATTTCTGGTCTTCTCGACAGATTGTTCGCTCACGCCACCAAACACGTCCGACGCCAGTGGACATGGAAAATCCTGGCCATTGGCACCTTCATTATCTGTTCAACAGCTGCTTTTCCTCCCCTTTCAGTGTTTCATCCCCACCACTGCTGCTGGATAAGAAGACTCCTCCATTGTCTCAAGACCTTGGACCAGGGATGAGAATGAATGTAATGTGCAGCAGCTCTGGCTGCCTGTCATCAGATTAAACTTGGTCATTCAGCACAGAAGTCCCTTTCCAGGATGCGCTGCAGAAACCAGGGTTACTTTGGCAGCACCTTCCTCCCCTCTGACCTCTACCACTGAGAAGGACAAAAGCAGCAATGTGAGGGAACACCTTCACCTCCACATTTCCTTTCAAATCACACACTATCCTGTCTTGGATACAAGTCAAAGTAATATGCAGTCTTGTCAGAATCGCTTATATCCAAGGAACAAATTTTAAAAAGAATTTATCTGGCTGCCTGCTCAGCTTGAGCCCAGTGCTACACAATTACAGACTTCTGTTGAGCTCTGAGATGAGTTTTCTATCCAAA
The DNA here is from genome assembly GCF_964194155.1 of Cetorhinus maximus. Lineage (NCBI taxonomy): Eukaryota > Metazoa > Chordata > Chondrichthyes > Lamniformes > Cetorhinidae > Cetorhinus > Cetorhinus maximus. Next base: position 108,470,223 of record NC_135888.1, read on the forward strand.
CCTGATTTGCCAAGACAATCCAGAATATTATTGACCTTTGCTCCCCACCCCCCCCTCGTGCCTCCTGTTGCTAGCATCCTCATCCATTTCATCATTATTTTGAAGATAGATATTTCAAATGTTCTCTTCATCAGTCTCCTCATCTCCACTCTTCATAAACTTCTTATAACTAAGAGTTTGTGGCCTGAATCGTCTCTCAACCAATGCCCATATGTTTATCATTCCACCCTCGCCTGACTGTTCTGACTCTCTGTATCCTACCATATCAACTTCAAGATCCTCACTGTCTTATGGGACTCTCCCTCGGTTTCACAGCAACCCTTTTTTGGCTAATCAACAGTCTTATACTCTAGCCCTCTTCTTCTGCTCCTCTGAGTCTGGTTTGTTGTTTTTGTCCACATTTCTCCAGCCTGCAATGAGTTGCCAATCATTGAGCAGATGCGCCCTGTCCTCTGTGTTGCTGCCTGCTGCTGCTTTTGAAACCTTCATAAAAATTTATTTCATATTTTTTACACTTGCTCCTTGGGCCGAATTATGCCAACCCTATGGTGATGGGCTGGAAGGCAGGAGGAGTCACTATAAGACGGCAAGAGGGGTTCATATCGCGGCCGCATGGGCCACTTGCTGAAACGCAGTAAAGTAATTAAGCCTATTTTAACAGGCAATTGACTGTAATTTATCAGGGATTTTGAATTTTGTAAACTGTGCATGGGAACAACAGGGCTTTCAGAGCCTGACCATGTATAAGGAGGTCGTGGACTAGCAGGAAGCCAATGCTGACTCCAGACGGTATTCACTGTGAACATTAGCATGAATTGACAGGGAGTGTGGAACAGTGTGGGCTTTGGCAGCGATAGTCGGGAGCAGGGACAAAGTTGTCAGCACAGTGGGGGCATACCACCTCAGAAGGGACACTTGTGTTAATAGAGCAGGGAAGTGCGATGCCCTGGAAGTTGAGTGCAGCTATATCCACCATGGGTCTCATTCACTCAGGCTTTGAGAGCTTCAGTGAAGAGGAGCACCAGCCAGGGAGAGAGCTGCAGCCACAGGCAACAGGCAAGCAGGAACTTGAGGATAACCAGGAACTTGAGCATTGTTGTTGGGGGAGTGGAGTGAGGGGGGGGGGGGGGGGGGGGGGTGGGTGGTGCGTGAGGTTGGGGGAAGGGATGCAAGAAGAGGGCACAGAAGGGTACGCAACCAGTCTCTAAAATTCAGAGGTGGTTACCCACCAGAGAGAGCCTATGGTCAGAGGCTCAGCTTCCTAAAAATGTTAGAGCAGCAGTGTCGTTGAAGACTGCACCTCTCCAGGGAGGTAGTCATAGAGCTGTCTGCTATGATGGTGAATGAGTTGGGCCCCATGGAAAGTGGTGCCCACCTAATGGCCCTGGTGCTGAATTTCTGTGCCTCAGGATAATTCCAGGGATCTGCTGGAAATATGTGTGGGATCTCCCTGTCTGCAGCTCACCAATGCATCAAGATGGTCACGAATGCCATTTTCAAGAGGGCAAGCGAATACATACACTTTCCTACCAATCCAGAAAATCAAACTGAGAGGTCCATAGGGTTTGGGGCCAATGCTGCATTCCCCCAAATTCAAAGTGCCATTGACTGCGCGCATGTGATCACCAAGGCTCCCACAGGAAAGTCTTCCACCTGCTCAATGTCTAATTGGTCTGCCACCACTGGAAGCAGTTTCTATAGTTGTGTGTATAGTTTCTAGGAAGCAGTCTCAATGCCTAACGACTAAGACAGCCCTAAGTATCAGAACCTCGCACATCACCCATGTACGTTCAAACATGATTAAGGTCTGAAGCCACAGTTAATGATACCTGTAAGGAACCCAAGCTCTGAGGTACAACACCTCAGGGGACAAGTCAAGTGATCACTGAACAGGCCAGAGGCCTTTTGAAGGTGCAGCTCATCTGCCTACATCAATAACGTGACCTTCAGTATGCCCTAACAAGGGTCTCGCATATTATTGTAGTGTGCTGTGCTCTGCACAACCTGGTGCTATAGAGGAGAAAAGCCTTGAATAATGAAGACATTGTAGAAAATGATCCCTCCTCCAGTGAGGAGGATATGAAGGAAGATGCTGGCCAGGCACTGCATGATGAAGTACCTCAGAGAACACAGGCCAGGCACGATAAAATAGGCACAAGGGAGACTCACGATGAGCTAATACAGGAACATTTCAGATGATGTTTAATGACAGACCCATGCAATTCAATAAAGCTACAGTCTCTGCAACCCTGGGCAAAATTTTGCCCTCAGATGGCGTGCGGGCCCCGCCGGCTCGGCGGCGGGCAGACAGCCGACCCCCGCCACCGAAACGGGGCCCGCCGCCATTTTGAGTGGGCGGGCCAATTAAGGCCCATCCAGCGGCCTGCCCGACAGAAAGCGCTATGCGCTTCCTGTGCAGGGGTGGGAGGGATTGCCCATCTGTCAAAGTGCGCTCTTTCACGCATGCACACGAAAGAGCGCACTGCTCCCTGAGGCAAAGTCCTTTCTCAGGGAGATTCGTGAGAGGTAAGCAAACTCTAGAAATAGAAAAATATTAAAATTATTAACATGTCCCCCTCATGTGACAATGTCACACAAGATGGGATATGTTAATAACAAACACTTAAAATTTATTACATTTTTGAAAAACGGACATGAAGCTTCATCCCGCCAGTGGATGAAGTTTCATGAATAATCAGGAGCCCGCTGGGGCTCCTGGCCTGCCCGCCAGCCTTAAGGTTGGCCGGGCAGGTCTTTAATTATCTTAACTAGCCTGTCAATGGCCTCAATTGGCCATTGACAGGTCGGTGGGTGGACAGCTGATTTCACTGTCTGCCCGCCTTCCTAAAGATTTAAAGGATTCCTCCCGATGTCATCCCGCATCATTTTCCTCTCGGCGAGCTGGCCCCACCCCCAAATCGCTGAAGGAAAAATCCTGGCCCATGTTACCATTTCCTTTATTGCATTTACCAATTACCCGCACCAGTTAAAACAATGGACTGGAGCATGGGGAATGCATTATTCTTATTCAGTGCTGTCTTTCCTATCTCATCTTTTGAGGGAGTCAGGGTACTGCTGAAGGCCCGGTGGCCTGGAAGAAATGGAAGCATCCCTTTTGCCTTGCAACGTTCCACATTTATTGAAGGACAAAAAAATTGGCACCCCTTTAAATATGGAACCAGCACTTGCTGCCTTGACGTCAAGCCTCCTACGCCACCTGAGTTGGCTGGCTGCTATTGAATCCCATTCTCTAGCATGGCCCCTGCCTTAGCGGCAGTAGCTCTCACTTCCAGTCCAGGAGTAGGAGCTTCAGGTCTTTCCAAAATTCAGCCCTTTGTTTATATTTATTTCACATGGCATGTATCATCGCAAGTTGTTGTATCAGAAGCAATAAAGAGCATATGTGTATATATATTCAAAGTAGGATTCACATTTATGAATATACAATATGAATTGCAATCACAAGCTCAACAAAGAAATAAGAAATTCACGACAGCCAAATGGACAGAAATTTGAAAATGGCATCTTGTGGCTTTCTTAATGGGGAGAATGTGTATACAGTGAAAAGGCATTTTGCAATCAATTATGTAAGCATACTTTGAAAAACATTTCAACAAATTTCACCAGTGTCCCAACTAAAATCAAAATGACACAGATGTGACTACTAAGTATGGAAGGGATGATCCCAACTCTCACTAATAAACTGAGATATTTGTCAGTCTGTTCAAGCAACATTTATCTTGGAATTAATTGCTCCAAATATTAACATATTTACATAAAATCGGTAAACAGCTCTGTTATAATGGTGGACAAAGTAATTTGATATTAAATGCTCAAAAAGCCTACTTTTAAGACAATAATCTCAAATATATGATGCCCCACATCTGTGTCAACTAAGCAACATCTGTGGGGAATGTTGGATAAAGAAGCAAGGATAGTCCTATTAAGAAAATTGTTGATGTATTCCCATAAAAAGAAATTAACCATCAAGGCTTTAAAGTGCGAAAGTTTAACTGTTTCGTTCTCATTTCTTTACAGAATCACCATTTTAATCATTTTAAAGAATTGGAAAAGGCACTTTGAATCTTCAGTTATTAACAATTTGGCTGGAGCAATTTATGGAGAGTTCATCAATATTAAATTGTTTATTTACTCAATAGTATCATGAATGACTGTCACAAGAGTCTTAACACTTTTCTGCGATTCAGCCATTAGCATTGTTGGCAATCTTATAATAGCTACTCAATATTGATTGATTTTGTTGCAGGATGGCATTGAAGGCTTTTTATTTTGCCTGTATTAATCATCAGCATATGCTTTAAATTCTCACTTTTTGTGGCCTCTTGATGTTTGAGTAGCTCCAATATCCTTCTGCCAATTTAAAGTAGATGCTCTATGTCATACTATTCAGAGTGACAAACATAAGAAATCTTGGAACAGGAAAGAGCAATCTTGTTGCATTTGCTCAGCTGTCTCCATTGTTGTTCAAGACATAATGGTAATCATTGAGGACATGCTTGTTCAAATGTAACATTATGATTGTAGTGAATGTATTGATTGAGAAGTTGCTGCAGCTCATGTTTTTCTCTGCTGATGAAGGATCCACACCTGAAATGTTGATTCACCTATTCACTCTGCAGATGCTGACTATTCCAAATACTTCCTGTTTCTTGTTTTACGTTTTCATCTTTTTCTGTCATTCCTTATGTTACTGTTCCATCTGTTTATACAAAGGATATTTTCTTGCTATCCAGAGTTGATTTGATTTCCTTTGTGACGAAAGATCTACCAGTTCTTATGCTGGCTCTTTCATTTCATCTTCTTTGACTCAGGGAAACTTGCAGGATGAACCGGCAAATCTGTGTGTTGGTTGTGGTGCAGCCAGAATGATAGATTGGATTGTTGCAGAGCTGGCAAAATAGAAAGGCACAAGGACAGCATTATAAAATTGCTGGCACTTAAAACAGGCCTATATACTTATGTCAGAAATGTAAAAGCTACTGTAAAGCCCATTGATATTTTGCATTAGTACAAAAAAGTCTTCATGGTTGTCATGAAGCTATTAATGTATATCATATTATTGGAGAATATTTTTCTTTTGAAACAGAGGTTTAGTCTGTGGGTGTGTCTTAACTGGATTAAAGACAGCTTGTCTGGGTGCTTTGATGAGAACTAGTTTTGATATGTAAGAGAGATAGCGTGCATTTGCATTTTTTGAATAGAGCGTTCAAGAAGTGGGGTGAAAACTGATGCCTTTCTAGCAGCTACCAAGCAATACGTTTATATTACTAATAAAATTGGTACAATGAAAGGAGTTTTATTGTTAAAAGGTGAAGTTCAAAGAGGCTAGGGAGACAATAAGAATTTGAATTCAATCAGTGCTGGTAGGTATAACTTTAGCAGTTTTTGGGTGTGCAGAGCAGAGGCAATGTGAGATCAAAAGGCAGCTGTAAGCCTCCAGCTGGCTCCACAGGAACCAAGTGAAAGAATCTAATTTTGAATTCGTAAGGTGAAAATGTTTTCCACCCACGGTGGTTGACAGGGCCCTTAACCATCTCCCATGCATCCACCCTCACACCTTCCTCTTCCTCCCAGATCCATGATAGGGTCCCCCTTGTCCTCACTTATCACCCCACCAGCCTCCACATTCAAAGGATCATTCTCCGCCATTTCCGCCAACTCCAGCATGATGCCACCACCAAACACATCTTCCCTTCACCCCCCCGGTGGCATTCCACAGGGATTGTTCCTTCTGTGACACCCTGGTCCACTCCTCCATCACTCCCTACACCTCAACCCCCTCCCACGGCACCTTCCCATGCAACCACAGAAGGTGCAACACCTGCCCTTTTACTTCCCCTCTCCTCACCGTCCAAGGGCCCAAACACTCCTTTCAAGTGAAGCAGCATTTCACTTCCCTCAATTTAGTCTACTGCATTCATTGCTCCCAATGCGGTTTCCTCTACATTGGAGACACCAAACGCAGACTGGGTGACCGCTTTGCAGGACACCTTCGGTCTGTCCACAAGCATGACCTAGACCTCCCTGTCGCTTGCCACTTCAACACTGCACCCTGCTCTCATGCCCACATGTCCGTCCTTGGCCTGCTGTATTGTTCCAGTGAAGCTCAACGCAAACTGGAGGAACAGCACCTCATCTTCCGACTAGGCACATTACAGCCTTCCGGACTGAATATTGAGTTCAACAATTTTAGACCATGAACTCTCTCCCCCATCCCCACCCCCTTTTCGATCCCCCTTTTTTCCAATAATTTATATAGATTTTTCTTTTCCCACCTATTTCCATTATTTTTAAATGTATTTCCAGCCATTGTTTTATCTCTACCTTTTAGCCTATTTCGATCCCTTCCCTTCACCCACCCCACCCCCACTAGGGCTATCTGTACCTTGCTTGTCCTGCTTTCTACCCTTAATTAGCACATTCCTTCAACACCTCTTTGTCCTTTTGTCTGTGACATCTTTTGGCAATCTCCACCTATCACTGGCCCTCTATCCAGCTCTACCTGTCCCACCCCCCCCTTAAACCATCTTATATTTCACCTCTCTTCTATTTTTACTTAGTTCTGTTGAAGAGTCATACGGACTCGAAACATTAACTGTGTTCCTCTCCGCAGATGCTGCCAGAGCTGCTGAGTTTTTCCAGGTATTTTTATTTTTGTTTTGGATTTCCAGCATCTGCAGTTTTTTGCTTTTATGCTTTGCCTGGTGTTTGGTTAAGTCTATGGGTTGCTGTTGCCTTAATAGAGATTAATTTGGGAATTTGTTAAATGTTATGATAGTAATAATTTGTAGCCATGTGTATATCTATTTTAACCTTTCCTTCAGTTTAATGTAAAACCTCGAGAAATGATGGTCTGATTCCTGCATTTAGAGTCGCATCTCAAACATCACACTTAAAACCGCTAAAACCGCTTCCTCTTCACCATGGATGTCCAATCCCTCTACACCTCCATCCCCCACCAGGATGGTCTGAGGGCCCTTAGCTTCTTCCTTGAACAGAGGCCCAAACAATCCCCATCCACCACTACTCTCCTCCGTCTGGCTGAACTTGTTCTCACACTGAACAATTTCTCCTTTTAACTCCTCTCACTTCCTCCAAATAAAAGGTGTGGCTATGGGTACCCGCATGGGCCCCAGTTATGCCTGTCTCTTTATGGGGTATGTGGAACATTCCTTGTTCCAGTCCTACTCCGGCCCCCTCCCACAACTCTTTCTCTGGTACATCGATGATTACTTCGGTGCTGCTTCATGCTCTCGTCGGGACCTGGAAAAATTTATTAATTTTGCTTCCAATCTCCACCCCTCTACCATTTTCACATGGTCCATCTCTGACACTTCTCTTCCCTTCCTTGACCTCTCTGTCTCAATTTCTGATGATAGACTGTCCACCAATATCCACTACAAGCCTACCGACTCCCACAGCTACCTCGACTACAGCTCCTCACACCCCGCTTCCTGTAAGGACTCCATCCCATTCTCTCAGTTCCTTCGCCTCCGTCGCATCTGTTCTGATGACGCTACCTTCAGAAACAGCTCCTCTGACATGTCCTCCTTCTTCCTTAACCGAGGTTTTCCACCCACGGTCGTTGACAGGGCCCTCAACCGTGTCCGGCCCATCTCCCGCGCATCCTCCTTCACGCCTTCTCCTCCTTCCCAGAAACATGATAGGGTCCCCCTTGTCTTCACTTATCACCCCACCAGCCTCCGCATTCAAAGGATCATCCTCCGCCATTTCCGCCAACTCCAGCATGATGCCACCACAAAACACATCTTCCCTTCACCCCCCCTGACGGCATTCCGTAGGGATCGTTCCCTCCGTGACACCCTGGTCCACTCCTCCATCACCCCCTTCTCCTCAACCCCCACCTATGGCACCTCCCCATGCCCACACAGAAGATGTAACACCTGCCCCTTCACTTCCTCTCTCCTCACCGTCCAAGAGCCCAAACACTCCTTTCAAGTGAAGCAGAATTTCACTTGCATTTCCCCTAACTTGGTCTACTGCATTCGTTACTCCCAATGCGGTCTCCTCTACATTGGAGAGACCAAATGCAAACTGGGCGACCGCTTTGCAGAACACCTGCGGTCTGTCCGCAAGAAAGACCCAAACCTCCCTGTCGCTTGCCATTTTAACACTCCACCCTGTTCTCTTGCCCACATGTCTGTCCTTGGCTTGCTGCATTGTTCCAGTGAAGGCCAACGCAAACTGGAGGAACAGCACCTAATCTTCCGACTAGGCACTTTACAGCCTTCCGGGCTGAATATTGAATTCAACAACTTTAGATCTTAAACTCCCCCTCCCCCCATCCCCACCCCGTTTCTCCCCCCTCCCTTTTTTTCAATAATTTATATAGATTCTTCTTTTCCCACCTATTTCCATTATTTTTAAATCTAAAACTAAAACTTTGTTAGTCTTTCCACCCCACCCCCACTAGAGCTGTACCTTGAGTATTCTGTCTTCCATTCTTAATTAGCACTTTTCTTAGACAATATCACCACCTTCAACACCTCTTTGATCCTTTTGTCTGTGACATCTTTTGATTATCTGCTCCTATCACTGCTTGCTTATCTCCACAATCACCACACCCTCAACTTCTCTCTCCCCCCGCCCCCCCCACCTTAGACCAGCTTATATTTCACCTTTCTCCTAACTATACTCAGTTCTGCCGAAGGGTCATGAAGACTCGAAATGTTAACTGATTTCTTCTCCACCCGTGCTGCCAGACCTGCTGAGTTTTTCCAGGTAATTCTGTTTTTGTATCACACTTAAAATTATAGGTTATCACAGTTGTTTAAAGTTCCCCTCTGGGATTTTTAAATAACTCCTTTTTACCAACTGCATCGGTCATAACAATGGTATATTAACAGCAGCATCTCACATCCCAGACAAAATCATCAAATCATCATGTACACAGAAATTAAAACAAAAGTTTGAACTTTCTCCATGAATATATGCAACTGGGATGCAAGCCAATTGTGCATTTTAGAAGATCAGGGAATTTTGGGCATAAGTGAATTAACTACAAAAATTCCAAAATCTTCTCAATATTTTATCAATTCCTGCACTTTCAATGCATCTCCACCCATAACACAGGTCCAGCTCCCAGTTGCAGAGCCTCATATAAGGGTTTTCTATTGTGATTCTTACAGGCTCTCTATTAAAATTGCAGAATCTCAGGTGCAGCAGGGATCAATGTGATTCTTCTGGGATTTTACTGCTATCTTTAGAGCAGTTTTAAAAAAAAATCCTTATTTAGATCTGCACTTTTTTAAAATGCACTTTTATGGCATAAGCACAAGTCGCATTAAAAATTGAAAAGCTTAAACATGTGTGCAGCTGTGCATGAATGATGAAAAAGTTGAAATGTTACTTTTCATACTTAAAGAAGGAACATGATACAAGTTTGATGCTTTCCTTGAGGCCCCTATATGCAACGAGGGACTGTGATAATATTGATTGATTTTTGATACAGCACAGGCCTGCTATTTCATCTCTATAAATAAAAAAAAATAGTTCTTGTACTAACAAGATAGCTCAGTGGGTAAATGTCTTTCATGGATGGTATTCACCTATACAGACCAAAGTGCTTTCAAGTTAAATGTTGATTTCTTCTGATTTATCTAATGGCAGCTAGGATACTGGTGGGGATCACTGAATTTGGCTTATGCTCCATCGGCTAGAGAAGGACAAAAATAGACTAGCATCGTCAAGCCTCACCAATTATTAATAGACTCAGTAATGAGTATTGAGATGAGAAGTGCCAGCTTGGCTCAATTGGTAGCATCCTTGTCTCCAGGTTAGAAAACGAAGGATTTAAGCTCCTCTCCAGGATTTGCGCAAAGGCCAAAGGCTGCAATCCCAGTGCTACACTGCCAGAGTGCTGCATTGTTGGAGATATCCTATTTCAGATGAGATGGCCCCCATTTACCTGTTAAATATTCAATGACACTTTTAGCAGAAGAGCTGGGATTTCCCCTAGTGCACTGGGCAGGATTTCTCCCTCAATCAAATCCAGATATATTTATTGTTTGTGGGCTGTGCTGTGTGCAAACTTAACCACACTTCAAAAATGCTTCATTGGCTGTGAACGCTTTCAAGCATCTGAAGGCATGATCAGGTGCTGTATAAAATGGAAGTTATTTTTCCTCTGAAACTGGGATTTAAATGAATTCTTGTGACTGAAGCATGCAACTTGACAAACTGTAGGAGCTCCAATACTGATGTAAATACCAATTGGTTCAATTGCTCTGGTGGACAATTGGTGAGTGGAAGGAAATGCAAGAAAATAATTACTAGATAGGTGACATTTTACTTGAGCTTCACTTTCATAATTTATGGCATTGGCTGAATCTCTCAATGTGATTAAAATCCCATTATTTGTATATAGGTAGCGGGGTTCTTTTTAATGATAAATCTATTCTAATGCCATGCAGAAGATTAATATTTGGAAGCCACTGTCATAGCAGACCTTAGCTGAGTTGCTTCATCTATTTGATCAGTAATAACATCCATATAGGAGGCTTAAATCTTTAACATAATGACTACACGATTGAGATGTAATATGTTGCAATTTATTGGGAAATAATACTGCTTTGTAGATTATAGTAATAAAATTTAAGTGTGCGTTATGTTAATTCATTTCTAAACAGAGTGCTTGTTTATACAATTTAATTCTTCAGACAGTTCTAAACTCTCAGTCAAATGTACATTAACCCAGTGACCAGCCTCTGCTACTCTCTCTGGGGTTCTGTTTGTCTTTTTCTATAAACTCTGGCTAAATAAATCCTCTGTAAAACTCCACAGTTTAAATCAATAACCTATGTTAATGGGGACTGGATGGCATTGTGGATTACACTGCACTGCTCTTACGTCTCCAGAATCTGGGTGTGGAGCAATGCTCCATTTTGCTTCATAACATAAAGTATCTAGTTATATTTTTTTTCTTATGAAATCTTGGATAGATCAATACTTTTCAAATTTAAAGTTGACTTCAGCCACCAATGCTTCAAGAAGAAGCTCTTTGTATTTGTAGCCCTGGGAAGCATCATCACATTGTCTGGATTGAAGTCTTTGAATTCTGACTAATCAAATTTATTGATCTTTTGGAGAACAGTGGATGGCTTTTTAGGATTTCCAAACAGCTGGGCATATGGCTTAGATTGCTGAAAGGTGTCAAAGAATGCAAATTTCCAGACATGCTATTAGCAGGAATGGCTGAGCCATCAAGCTTAAGCTTCATTCTATGGAGAAGAATGACTGTGTATTGTTTAAATCATTAGAAGTGTCTAAGAAATGCAGGTGATAGGTTTAAGTTGCTTACTAAAGTACAACTAAAATGTGAGTATCTCCCACAGTTGTGTATTTGATCTGGTTTCTGTTTTATTGGGCATATTGTAGAAACACTGAAATTTAAGCACAGAAGAAAATAATTTTGGCCAATGCCCCTGTGCTGATGCTAGCTTTACACTGGAGGCATCTATTGCAGTTCAATTTTTCTACTGTTTCCTTGCACCCGGTAATATTTTCTTCATGCGCTTATCTAACTGCCTCCTAAATATTGTGACTGAATTGGCTTATAGGCCACGGTTTATAATGGATTACCTATTCCAATTCCAATCTCCTCATTTCTGCTATTAATCTAAACTTATGCCCCTATTGTTGCTGAGTCACTGACCAATAGAGACTATCTTTCACTATTTACGCTTTCATAATTTTAAATGTTTCTGTTAGATCTCTTCTTTGTCTTATCTGCTCCTAATGTTAGGTTTAGTTTAGGCTCTAACTTAAACATTGATTATGACCTATGGCAGATAGCAAGGACATTACCTTGCCCTCGTGTAAACATCATAGCAGGAATCCTTGCAATTTAATGGGCTTTCTAAGGATTATGCTCTGATAGGTGTTTATTGAACTTTCCTGAACAGACTCAAATGCTATGTTTTTTAAATACGTGTACTGTCAGTTCCTTGCTGTAATTTTCTTTGCTTCTGTGTTATGCCCTAGGCCAGACCCCCAATTTATGTTATAACCCTAGGCCAGACCCCCAAGGTTTTGGTAAGGTTTGGTTTTGAATCAATACCATTTTGTTTAACGTAGACAAAGTTTGAGGTTCAAGACACTTGCTCAGTGAATAAAGCCACAAGATTCCATGGGTTTTGAATAGACAAAGATAAACTTTACTGTATAAAAGCAAAATACTGCGAATGCTGGAAATCTGAAATAAAAACAGAAAATACTGGAAAAACTCAGCAGATTTGACTGCATCTGTGGAGAGAGAAACAGAGTTAACATTTTGAGTCTGTATGACTTTTCTTCAGAACATTACTGTATTGGTCAGAAAGATAAAACAAGTTGCAATATCTATCTTGTACTCTAACATTCAGGGTCAATATGAGATACATATGAATTAACAAACTGTGATCGAACAGACCACACTGCACAATAAATGCCAAATGCGACCAAAACAGATTCCAGGATTTCCAGACGTCAGTGACAACCAATCTCAGTGAAACTCTATCTCTCTCACAAGGGATTTCAATCTTTACCTTTCAAGACCTTGTCTTGGAATTCCCCCCAAAAGTCGCTCCAACTTGGATGACATCAATGACGGCCCACCTCGCAGTCTTTCAATTTCGTCTCCCGAGATTCCATTCCCCTGGATTCCCGAGGATACGCTCAAACACCAACTCAGAAGCACAACCTCAGCTCTTTGGTTAAGCAGTTCTAAGCAGAACACTACTGCTCTATGAGGGCAACTCCACCCCAATTACCCGTAGCACAGAGTCGACAACCTTTAGGTGCTCTCTTCACTTAAATTCTGCTCCCCACAGCCCTTTTCCTGTTTTGAACCTGTTGCTCTGCTCTTTTTTTTTTAACTGAACTGGGGCCTTTTCCTGCACCTACCCCCTCTCTGAGATGCTTCCTCTGGGACCTCTCACTGTGCACTCTCCCTGTCCCCTGCTTGAGGCACTAGTCTTCCATGGCACTCTGCTCCCGGTTACCTAACCTGGGTTTTCGCACCGTTTTTTCTCCCTGCACAGGCGTGCTAGGTCCAAATAATGTGAAAATGTAGAATTACACATGTGCAGCCTTCTCCTAGCCTGCGCATGCACAAAACTCCAAGGTCCATCGGGGGTTGAAGTTCCTAACGTCTGCTCTTCATGTCAAGATAAGTTTGACTTTCATAACATGTGTACTCCAATTCCAAACCTTGTAAATAAGATTGATGTAGTTTTAGGCTAAATGATATATTCTTTTAATTCTTTCATGGGATATGGGCATCACTGACTAGCAGCATTTGTTGTTCATCCTAAATTGCCCTTGATAAGATGCTGGTAAGCCATCTTCTTAAAATGCTGAAGTCAATCTGGTGTAGGTGCACCCACGATGCTGTTAGAAAGGGCATCCCATGTTTTTGACCCAATGACAATGAAGAAAGGGTGATATGGTTCCAAGTCAAGATGATGTGTGACTTTGAGGGGAGCTTGCAGATGGTGGTGTTTCCTCATGGCTGCTGCCCTTGTCCTTCTAGGTGGTAGAGATTGTGTGTTTGTTGTCCAGGAAGACTTGGTGAGTCGCTACTGTGCATCTTGTGGATGGAGCAGACTTCTGCCACAATGCTGAATGGTGGAGGGTGTGAATATTTCAGGTGGTGGATGGGGTATGAATCAAATGGGATAATTTTGTTCTGGATGGTGTCGGGTTTCTTGAGTGTTGTTGGAGCTCCACTCATCCAGGCAAGTCGGGAGTATCCCATCACACTCCTAACTTGTGCCTTGTTGATGGTGTACAGACTTCGGGGAGATGTGAGGTAAATTATTTACCACAGAATTCCCAGCCTCTGACTTGCTCTTGTAGTCACAGTATTTATTTGGCTGGTCAGTTAAGTTTCTGGTCAATGGTAACCACAGGATGTTGCTAGTCCGGGTTTCAGCGATGGTAATGCTATTGAATGTCAAGCGGAGATAGTTGGATTCTCTCTTGTTGGAGATGGTCATTGCCTGGCACTTGTGTGGCACAAATGTTACTTCCCACTTATCAGCCCAAGCCTAAGTGTTGTCCAGTTCTTGCTGGATATGGGGGCAGGGACTTCTTCAGAATCTAAGGAGACACTATTGATACTGAAAACTGTGCAATTGTCAGCAAACATTCCCACTTCTGACCTTATGATGGAGGGAAGGTCATTGATGAAGCAGCTTAAGATGGTTGGGCCTAGGACACTACCCTGAGGAACTCCTGCAGTGAAGTCCTGGGCCTGTGATGATTGGCTTCTAACAGCCACAATCATCTTTCTTTGAGCAAGGTATGACTCTAAGTAGTGATACGGTTAATAATAAGATTTTTTAAGTCAGAAGTACATTATTATTAAACTCTACAATCTTCAGTGTGAAATTTTGCAATAAGAAGGGATTGTAGCACCACTACAATCCACTACAGACCAAGCTGGCCAAGCCCTAAGGGACATAGCGCTGTGTCAGCGGCAGGTGGTGAGGGAACCAACAAGAGGGAAAAACATACTTGACCTCATCCTCACCAATCTACCTGTCACAGGTGCGTCTGTCCATGATAGTATTGGTAGGAGTGGCCACTGCACAGTCCTGTGGAGACAAAATCCCATCTTTAAATTGAGGATACCCTCCATCGTGTTTTGTAGCTCTACTACTGTGATAAATGGGTTGATTTCAAACAGATGTAGCAACTTAAAACTGGGCATCCATGAGGCTCTGAGGGCCATCAGCAGCAGCAGAATTGTACATAATCACAATGTGTAGCCCCATGGCCTGGCATATCCCCAACTCTACCACTACAATCGATGGGGGATCAACCCTGGTTCAATGAAGAGTGCAGTAGGGTATGCCAGGAACAGCATCACGCGTACCTAAAAATGAAATGTCAACCTGGTGAAGCTATAACATGGGACTACTTGCATGCCAAACAACAATAACAGCATGCAGTAGACAGAGCTAAGCGATCCCACAACCAGCAGATCAGATCTAAGCTCTGCAATCCTACCACATCCAGTCATGAATGGTGGTGGGCAATTAAACAACACACTGGAGGAGGAGGCTCCACAAATATCCCCGTCCTCAATGATGGGGGAGCCCAGCACATCAGTGCAAAAGATAAGGCTGAAGCATTTGCAACAATCTTCAGCCAGAAGTACCGAGTGGATGATCCATCTCAGCTTCCTCCGGAGGTCCCCGGCATGAGAGATGCCAGTCTTCAATCAATTCAATTCACTCCATGTGATATCAAGAAATGGTTGGAGTCACTGCAAAGACTATGGGCTGTAACAACATTCCAATAGTACTGAAGACCTGTTCTCCAGAACTAGCTGTGCCCTTAGCCAAGTTGTTCCAGTACAGCTACAACAGTGGCATCTGTCCGGCAATGTGGAAAATTGCCCAGGTATGTCCTGTCCGCAAAAAGCAGGACAAACCCAAACCAGCCAATTACCATCTCATCAGTCCACTATTGATAATCAGCAAAGTGATGATAGGAGTCATCGAGAGTGCTATCAAACGGCATTCAATCAGCAATAGCATGCTCAATGACACCTAGTTTGGATTCCGACAGGGCCATTCAGCTCCTGACCTCATTACAGCCTTAGTCGGAAAGAGTGAACTCCAGGGGCAGGATTTTACCGTCGGCAAGCAGGGGCTGGGCCTGCTCACCGACGCGTAAAATGACGCGTGGTGACGTTGGGCGGAACTCCCGACGTCACCGCGCCCCATTTAAATTTTCAGGAAGGCGGGGGCGCAGCAAAAGCTGATTTTGCTGCGCCCCCGCCGACCTGTCAATGGCCAATTGAGGCCATTGACAGATCAATTAAAGTAATTAGTGGACCTGCCCGTCGAACCTTAAGGTTGACGGGCAGGCCAGGAGCCCCAGTGGGAAGTAGAAAAAAACATGAAACTTCATCCACAGGCAGGATGAGATTTCATGTAGGGTTTCAAAAATTTTAATAAAGTTTTTCTGGAAATTATGAACATGTCCCAACTCATGTGACATTGTCACATGAGGGGACATGTAAGGGGATTTTTTTTTTCTATTTTTAATATTTTTGAAAGTAGAGGCGATCTCCCTGAGGCTGCACTTAGCCTCAGGGAGATGAATGCGCTCTTTCGGGCACATGCGTGAAAAAGCGCACTCTCGATTTTAGGCATTTCCCCGCCCATACAGGGAGTGCATAGCGCTTCCTTGCGGACGTCACGCTGGGCGGGCCTTAACTGGCCCGCTCACATAAAATGGCGCCACACCTCCAATTGGAGGCACCGATCGGAAGCGTGGCTGCACGCGCCCGCCCATCAACTTCCCCACAACGGGGGGAAAATTCTGCCCCAGAAGTAAAGATGAAAGTGACTGCCCTTGACATCAAGGCAGCATTTGCCTGTGTGTGGCATCAAGGAGCCCTAGCAAAACTGGAGCCAATGGGAATTAGGGGAATAATGCTCCGCTGGTTGGATTTACACCTAGCACAAAGGAAGATGATTGTGGTTGCTGGAAGTCAATCATCTCAGTCCCAGGACATCGCTGCAGGAGTTCGTCAGGGTGGTGTGCTAGGCCCAACCATCTTCAGCTGCTTCATCAATGACCTTCCTTCCATCATAACATCAAAAGTGGGGTTGTTCACTGATGATTGCACAATATTCAATACCATTTGCGACTCCTCAGATACTGAAGCAGTCCGTGTCAAATGAGGCAAGACCTGGAAGGTATCCAGGCTTGGGCTGACAAGTGGCAAGTAACATTCACGCCACACAAGAGCCAAGCAATGACCATCTCCAACAAGAGAGAATCTAACCATCGCCTTTTGACATTCAATGTCATTACTATTGCTGAATCCCCCACTATAACATTTTGGGGGTTACCATTGACCAGAAATTGAACTGGACTAGCCATATAAATACTGTGGCTACAAGAGGAGGCCAGAGGCTAAGAATCCTGCAATGAGTAACTCACCTGATTTCCCCAAAGCCTGATCACCATCTACAGGGCACAAGTCAGGAGTGTGATAGAATACTCTCCACTTGCCTGAATGAGTGCAGCTCCAATAACACTCATGAAGCTTAACACCATCTAGGACGATGCAGCCCGCTTGATTGGCGCCCTATCCACAAACATTCACTCCCTCCACCACCGACGCACAGTAGCAGTAGTGTGTGCCATCTACCAAGATGCTCTGCAGGAACTCACCAAGGCTTCTTAGACAGCTCCATCCAAACCCACGACCACTACCATCTAGAAGGACAAGGGCAGCAATCACATGGGAACACCACCACCTGCAAGTTTCCCTCCAAGCCACTCACTATCCTGACTTGGAAATATATCACCGTTCCTTCACTGTCGCTGGATCAAAATCATGGAACTCCCTCCCTAACTGCACTGTGGGTGTACCTACACTAGATAGACTGCAGCAGTTCAAAAAAGCAGCTCATCACTACCTTCTCAAGGGCAATTAGGGATGTGCAATAAATGGTGGCCCAGCCAGCGACACCCACATCTTGTGAAAGAATGAAAAAATTGTTAACCTTGTCGCACAATAGTTCTGTTTATGACATAATATATTGTAAATTTCTATACTTGGGGACACGGATCTGTTCATGTACAGTTGTCTGGAAACATGAATAAAAAAAGTATGGGAGAGCCTGAATTGTAATCCTGAACTTGAGTCTAGCTGAGACTAGAGAGGGGTCTTTTCTATTCGCCAGCTGTGAAGGTACTAAGTGACATTAATTCATGGCTGTTTCATCTTATTCTCTTCCAAGCATCAGTCCCTCGCACAAAACTAGCAATACCTTAATGCAGATTGTTGCAAAACTGGCCATCTTTTTCAGGCAGGCTAAAATGATGGCTGGGAAGAGAATCAAAAGCGTCATACTGACAACAGCAAGAACACTTTTCTAAAGTTGAGGCTAAGGCTTACATTCAGTGTGTTTTATTCTACATATTAGTAATACTATACCTGATCTGCAAGTCTTTACTGCTGACATTGGGTGACTCAATGGCAATGTTCCATTCCTCATCAATAATAATGCCTTAGCTTCAAAGAAAGCAATTTTTTCTTGTTCTTGATTCATAGAGTGTTGTATATTCCTCAATGAACCTCTTGATTAAGTATGAAAGGAATAATTGTTCATGGACAATAACACTTGTAGAATCCAATAAAAAAAATTAATGTTGTTTTACAATATAATTGAAGTGAGGTACAAAATGTGAATGGTTTAACGTCTAACATTTATTCCACAAAATAATTTCTCACAGTCTGTCAGCTGATGTTCACACCCATCTGCTTGTTACTATGGTTACCTGAAAGTGGCCTCTTGTGTCAATTAATGCCCTTGGGCTTCAGGTACATGTATAATGACAGACCTGTGATCACACTGGTAAACATCAAACCAATAATCAATAACCTTCTCAGAGCAATGTCCCTGGATAAATGAACAAGTAACTGAAGCTTTCCACCTTCCTAGCCAATTTTTCAGCTGGAGGCAGAAGGCAGCCCCAGGATGTGCCTTTGTGCATTTGCACCTCTCTGCTGTTGTCTGTTGGCCTGTGCCATTAAGAAAAACTGCATTCATTGTGTTTCATGCTAATAGCACTTCTCAGATGCTGGACGTACAGCCTATCTTGCAGATCCAGGGTGGAGATGAGCAACATCACTGAAATACAAAAGTAAAAGCAAAATACTGCAGGTGCTGGAAATCTGAAATAAAAACAGAAAATGCAGGAAAAACTCATCAGGTCAGGCAGCATCTGTGGAGAGAGAAACAGAGTTAACACTAAAATACAGTTGTGATTAGGGGTTCAACCATGGAGCAGGATGGGGCATGGATGGGAAACTGGTACAAAAAGTAGAGCAGCAAATTGGGATAAAGCAGATTTTAGAATGATAAGGTGTAAGCAGCCAAGGAGAAATGGGAGGAGAAATGTGCACATAGGACTGTTGAACAGCAGTAGCGATCTTTTTGAAAAGACATTGATAAAGTAGAGAATAAGTATATTAAATTGAAAAGAAGGAAATTACTAGTATCTTTAGAATACAACAGATCAATATAAAGTTTTTAAACCAAATAAAATTCAAGAGGACCCATGATGTTTATTGGAATAATAATAAAATAACATGAAAAATGCAAGGTTAAGAGCAGATTAAGGAAAGCTAAATATTTCACAAATCAGTTAAAATAAAATTGTTAAAAATTAGTTGTAACACCTTTAGAAAAGAGGATTGCTAATTTGTAGATAATTGTCAAAAATGGCAGTGGGACTTAAGTGTTTTAGATTGATTTTTTTAAAGGGGTGGGCATTGGAGAGGAGGTGAATCCTGAAGTGATAGTAAGTAATTAGGATGGATAAAAGGAAATTTTTAGATAGGCTAGTTATGCTCAAGGAAGGCAAAGCGCTAGGTCCCAAAGGAATACATTCTAGGAACTTAAAGGCAATGAGGGACTTTAAACCACATCTCTTAAATATTTAGTGTTATGAAAATTTAATATATCCATTAAAATATCTTGTTTTAAATCGGATACATCTTAGAAATTTCTATATAAATTGGTAATATTTCTGTAAAATGTCATGGTGCAAAACAATTAAAAGTATAATAATTTACCTATTAAATGTATTTTTACATAAAATGTACAAATTACAAAGCAGATAAGCTGCTATGGAGCAACTCTATTAAAATACTGTTATTACAAAACTTGTTTCAGACAATGTTAAATGTGTAGATTATTGTGCTAAATATTTATACTTCCTGGTGATTCTTGTAATAGTTAAGATGAGGAGCAACATGATTGAAAATGGAACATTTTCTCACTATTTTTATCCAGTGTCAGTTTCAAATATTGTCAGACCAACTACAGGATATGTTAGATGCCAATTCAAACTGCTGCAACAATGGATTTTAATCCTAGCATCAGAAGAGCACTTCTTACTTTATTCAGCCTGGTATTTTCATTTTCCATATTAGCCATCCGGTGGTATCTTCAGGTGTGTTTAGGTTTTAATGCTGAAATGTAGGAAGCTTTGTGCTGAGGCACTCCTGTCAAATTGGAGCTTGATTGAGTTTGGTCAAGATCATTTTAAATTAGGGATTTTATATCAGCAAATATGAATAGATTCTCAATATTCTACAAGGTCACAAACAGATCAGCAACACCAGAGTTGATAACGTTTCAACCAAATGTAATTTTTTTTTGTAAGATTTTTAAAATTCACTTACATGATGTGGGCATTGCTGGCTAGGCCAGCATTTACTGCCCATCCCTAGTTGCCCTTGAGAAGGCAGTGGAGAGCTGCCTTCTTGAACTGCTGCAGTCCATATGGCGTAGGGAGGGAGTTCCAGGATTTTGACCCAGTGGCAGTGAAGGAACGACGATATATTTCCAAGTCAGGATGGTGTGTGGCTTGAAGGGGAACTTGCAGGTGGTGGTGTTCCCATGTATCTGACGCCCTTGTCCTTCTAGATGGTAGTGGTTGTGGGTTCAGAAGGTGCTGCCTAAGGAGCTTTGGTAAGTTTCTGCAGGGCACCTTGTAGATGGTACACACTACTGCCACTAAGCATCGGTGGTGGAGGGAATGAATGTTTGTGTATGGAGTGCCAATCAAGCATTCTGCTTTGTCCTGGTTTATGAACTTATGAACTGTTGTAGCTGCACCTCAACATCCTGGGCCATATTCTGGGCCATAGTGAGTGATTGCAGGGAGGGTGGGGGGGGGGCTTCCTTAGCATGGGGTGGCATGAGGGATCATAGGGGTGGGTGAGAGGCATACTTTGGCAAGGGGGACATGAGGAGGATCTTTTGAACTTACCATTCAAAAAGATCCCTCATATCAACTCTGATTCACGACTCCTCTGAGGTGCCGTGAACTGTGACTCTTTGAAAAGCTAGCTCAACTCCATTAAAATTGCAAAGAATAGGACATACCTATCTCAACAATGGAGCAGGTCAGGAGTGCAGGATGCAGCCTCATGACCTAAATAGCCTTCACCCTTAAAAGGTACTTCTGAAAATCTGGAATGGGGTCAGGAATCCTGAAATCAGGCCGCGGTCACCATTTTCACCCCTCCAGTGAATCCTCCCAACGCCATGAAAATCCAGCCTTTTGTATCAATTCACTATACAAAATTAATAAAATGCAGAAGGAATTCCTGCTGTCTCCATGATGAACCTGATAGCTGTGCATTAATGATCGGGTTTGCCAAAATAAAGATTAAACATCGCGTTGTCCACTGGACAGGCTCCTCATCAAGCTCCTGAATGAGCTTAACGAGTCATTAATTGTCAGCGAGCAGGTTCTCTGTTCCCTCTTGCCTCCTGGGCGTTTGAAAATTCCAAACCAACCTGGAGGCATTGGGATCCTGGGATGATCTCTGGTACCACAATTTTGAAACCAGGCCTACCCGACCTTGCAGGCATTTGAAAATCCAGCCAACAATGCCAAATCACATCATCACTGATTTGCATGTACCAATCTTTATTTCACTTTCTGTACAAAGATTTAAATGTGAAATATAACCTCTTCTATTTACTTGCCCATTTTCACTCTGTTTTGCCTCAAACTGCCAAGGATCTACACAAGTCATTTTAAAATTGCACTGCTCATTTTTTTTAAACATTCCCTCTAAATGTTTTAATAGATATTACTGTGATATATTTGTCTGCTGCCTGATGTGGGGCACTTATACTTTTCACTGTTATACATCTGAGAATTAATATTGATTGCAGTTATGGTTGTTATATTTCTCATTGGATGTGCAAACTAGATAAATAGAACTTTGTGCTTGCTGAAACAATGTTGGGAAGTTGCTTTTCTTCTTTAATGCAACCGAAAGCCTTTTGAAGGGATACTCCAGTCAATCACAAATGTGATGGGCTGGTTCCCATTGCATGACTCATGGCTAATACAGGAAAATAGCTTGTAGTCTGATATAATATGGATTTTCCAGTTATTTGATTATGGATACCCATGCTGCTGCTAGAATTTAGTAAGCTTTTTTGCAAGAGCCTTCACTGGGCTCTGTGTAAATCCTTTTCATGGCATCAAGGCAGCTTGCCTAGATTGCAGGCTTTAGTCAGTTTGCTGTTGTTAGTACTCTTGCCTCTCCTTCAGAAGTTAATGGACACAAACCCCAATTTAGAACCTATTTTCCCTCTTGCACAGGATGTGGGCATTGCTGGCTAGGCCAGCCTTTATTGCCCATCCCTAATTGCCCTTGAGCAGGGACTGATGAGTAACCTTCCGAACCACTGCAGTCCATATGGTGTAGATACACCAAAAGTACTGCTGGGAAGGGAGTTCCAGGATTTTGACCCAGTGCCAGTGTAGGAGCAGTGATATAGTTCCAAGTTAGGATGGTGAGTGGAATGTGCAGGTGGTGGTGCTCTCATGCACCTGCTGCCCTTGTCCTTCGAGGTGATAGAGGTGGCGGGTTTGGAAGGTGCTGTCAACGGAGCCTTGCTGCAGTGTTTCTTGTCGATGGCACACATTGCTGCCACTATGCATTGGTAGTGGAGGGAGTGAATGTTGAAGGTGGTAGATGGGATGTCAATCAAGCAGGCTACATTGTCCTGGATGGTGTGGAGAGTATTCCAACACACTCCTAACTTGTTCCTTGGAGATGGTGGACAGGATTTGTGGAGTCAGGAGGTGAGGTAATCTCTGCAGAATTCCCAGCCTCTGACCTGTTAGTTACAGAATCACAGAATCAGAGTGTAGCCAAAATATGTATATGGCTGTTCCAGTTCAATTTTTGGTCAATGGTAACCCCCAGGATGTTGATAGTGGGGAATTTAGCGATGGTAATGCCATTGAATGTCAAGGGGTGATGGTTGGATTCTCTCTTTTGGAGATAGTCATTATCTGGCTTCTGACTTTATGATGGAGGGAAGGTGATTGCTGAAGCAGCTGAAGATGGTTGGGCCTAGGACATTACCCTGAGGAACTCCTGCAGTGATATCCTGGGTCTGAGATGATTGACCTCCAAAAACAGAGACATCTTCCTTTGAGATATGTATGACTCCAAGCAGTGGAAAGTTTTTCCACAGATTCCCATTGACTCCAATTTTGCTTGGGCTGCTTGATGCCACACTTGGTCAAATGCTGCCTTGATGTTAAGGGCAGTTACTCTCATCTTACCTCTAGAGTTCAGCTCTTTTGTCCATGTTTTGACCAAGGCTGTAATGAGGTCAGGAGCCGAGTGGCCCTGGCAGAATCCAAACTGAGTGTCAGTGAGCAGATTATTGCTAAGTAAGTGCTGCTTGATACCACTGTTGATGACACGTTCCATCACCTTGCTGTTGATCGAGAGTAGATTTGAACATGTAATCTAGCATGACATTTCAGTGTTGTACAGGAGGGGACGTGCTGCATTGCTGATGCTGCTGCTCCTCAGATAAGATGGCAAAGTGAGGGACCATCTGCTTATTCCAGTGGTTCCAGTGTATCTAAAAATACCATAGCAAAAATAAAAAGAAATGCAGAGATTTCATCTGAATAATATTCCTTGCTCAACTAGCACCAATTCAGACTAACTTCTCACATGTTATGACATCTTGTTAGATGTAAAATGGATGCTGCATTTGCCTACACACACAACATTGGCTGTACTTCAAAATAATTGATTGTATGTGAAATTTGTTGATGTGTTAATACGCAATATGATAAGGTGTTGGACACACACAGACACACCAGCTTCAATTTTAACCTAATTCACCTGTTAGGGACAGCTCAGATGCTGATTTTATTCTCCATTAGATTCAATGGTGATCATAAGTAGTAGAGAGCCAAGATGAATGTAGAAAGTAAAGACGAGATTATGACAATGGAATAACAGGTACAAAGAGAGAGTATGAGAATAGATTAGTGGCTAGAAAGTAAATCCAAAAGAGCTTATAAGCATCTAAATAGTAAAATGGCAGGCAGGGGAAAGGTGGGGCTCAATAGAGTTCCAAAATAAGATGTACTTGTGGAGGCTGAGGTACTAATGAGTACTTTGCATCTGTTTTCACTAGAAAAGAGGATGGTGCTATTGTAACTCTTTCTGAGTCAAATAATTAAACTAAATTAACAAAATGAGGGATAAAATAAACACAGCCCCTAAGTCAGGTCAGCTGTGAAACCAAGGACAAAGTTTAAAGGAAACTTACAAACATCAAATCAAAATGTGATTAAAAGGGTCGATAAAACACCCCGGTCCCCGCGGTGCCCACCGGGCACAGAAATGGTACTATTGTAGCAGTAAAGAAGGAGGCAGTAGCAAGATTGGATAGGGTAAAATTGATAAAGAGAAGGCACCTAAAAAGTTGACAGTCTTCAAAGTAGAAAAGTCACTTGTCTTGATGCAATGCATCCTAAATTACTGAGGAAAGAAAGGGTGGAGGTTGCCTCAATCCCCTTTGGATATGGGAGGGGTGAAGAAGTGAGGAGGATTGCAAATGTTACACCCCTGTTTTATTTTTTTAAAAGGGGGAGAGAGTTAAGCCTGACAATTACAGGGCCACCGCTTAATGTCAATGGTGGGTAAACTTTTAGACACAATACTCTGGGACACAATTATCTGGCATATGGAAAAGTAAGGGGTAATAAATGAAAGCCCAGCAAAGCTTTGCTAAAGGCAAATTGTGTTTTACTAACTTCTTTAAAAAAAGCAAAACGGTTTGCTGAAGGTAATGCAATTAATGCTGTGCAGATGGACTTCCAACAAAATATCAAATAATAGACTTGTCAGTAAAATTAATGTTCATGCAGCAGTGGCAGCATGGAAATGAAATTGGCAAAGGGACAGAAATAGAGAGTGGTGGTGATTGGTTGTCTCTCAGATTGATGGGAAGCATACAGTGGTGTGCTCCAAAGATTGGAATTCAGATCACTGTCTTTTTGATATATATTAATGACCTGAACATGGGTATACAGGGCACAATTTCAAAGTTCACAGATGACACAAAGCTCAGAAATGTACAAAACAGTGAGGATGAGAGCAACAAACTTCAGGAGGACATAGACAAACTCGTAAAATGGGCAAACACATGGCCGACGAAGTTTAATCCAGAGAGGTGTGAAGTGATATGATTTTGGTAAAAAGAGAAGGAAGACTTGCATTTGTTTGGTGCCTATCGCAACTGCTGGATGTTTCATAATACAATACAGCCAATGAAATACTTTTGAAGTGTAGTCACTGTTGTAATGTAGGAAAAACAGCAGCTATTTTGCACACTGCAGGCTTCCACAAACAATATTGTTATAATGACCAAATAACCTGTTTCCATAATGTTGACTGAGGGCTAAATATTGGACTGAACACTGGAGATAGGCAGAATTATGAGAAGCAATATAAAGTACATAATATAATTTTAAAAGGGGTGCAGGAACAGAGTCCTGGGGTGGGGGAGGGGGGGTTCTATGTGCACAAGTCTTTGAAGGTGACAGGACAGCTTAAGAAGCCTGTTAAAAATACATATGGATGTGTGACTTTATTAATAGAAGCGCAAAATATAAAAGCAACCTATGCTAAACCTAAATAAAACACTGGTTAAGCCTCAACGGGAATGCTGAATTCTGGGCATCACACTTTAGGGAAGATGTCATGACCTTAGAAATGGTACAGTGGACTAGAATGGCACCAGGGATGAAGGACTTCCGTTATGTAGAGATACTGGAACAGCTGGAGTTGTTCTCCTTAAAGCAGAGGAGGTTAAGAAGAAAATCAGGAATTTTTTTGATAGAGTAAATAAGGACAAACTGTTTCCAATGGCAAAAGAGTCAATGCCAAAAGATTTAACGTATTGCTGAAAAAGAGACATGTCTAAGCTTTTTGTCTTGCACCCATCAGATCAGCTTGCAAAAATACCAATGTAAGGGAAAAATAACAATTTACACGGTATGTGAAGAGAGTGCTAATTGGTTAGCAATTGGCATTGTCATGGAGAATGCACCAGTGATGATGACTGACAGTTAACTGCTAGCTTGACCCTGATTAGTCAAGGCATTGCCCTGAGGAATGAGTCCTCGAATGTCTGTCACTTATTTTGTTTAGCTGAAACAGGTGTAATGTGTGTACATGTTCTTTCTGTCTGCAAAGAACAGGGCCCTGTGTACTAATATATGTAGCTTCTAGTACACAAATGTGCCACACTGTGAGCCTAACTGACAATTTTGAATTGGTTGTCAGTGTAATTCTTAGCACACTGAGGGTTATTTAGCAAATGTTGTCCAATTGCAGGATCACATTTAATGTTGGACACTGTGTTTTTAGATTTGCAAGCACGGGCTGGTTGGGTACGGTCTGTACATTGCTTATTGCAAGCAGTGGCTGGGACATGCTCTTTGAAACGATCCGCCAGCCTTTGAGACATGCAGCCTATGTACCTAGCATCACACTGGCACTGAAATTCGTGCCATATTACTCATTTGTGTGATAGGCAGAATGTCGTTTTGACTTGACAGCAGCAACCTGTTAGTGGTGAATACCACTTGTGCTGCTACTGCATAATAGCAGCGTGAAACTGCTAGCTTCACCCGTTGCTCAAATTTTTGAGACACCTTGCCCTTCTCAAAAATTTGAGTAACAGGTGAAGCTAGCTGTTTCACACTGCTACTATGCAGGAGCAACATGAGTGGTATTCGTCACTAACAGGTTGCTGCTGTCAAGTCAAAAAGATGTTCTGTCTGTCATACAAATGAGTAATGTGGCATCTGAATTTCAGTGCCAATGTGATGCTAGGTATGTAGGATGTACATCCCAAAGACTGGTGGATCATATCAAACAGCATGTCCCAGCCACTGTTTGCAACAGGCAGGGTACAGACCGTACCCAACAAGCCCGTACTTGCAAAATTCAAAACACAGTGTCCAACATTAGATGTGATTCTGCAATTGGACAACATCCTCAGTGTGCTAAGAATTATGCTGACAACCAATTTAAGATTGTCAGTTAGGCTCACAGTGTGGCACATTTGTGTGTACTAGAAGCTACATATATTAATACACAGGGCCCTGTTCTTTACAGACAGAAAGAACACGTACACAAATTGTGCCTGTTTCAGCTAAACAGAATAAGTGACAGCCATTTGCTGACTCATTCCTCAGGGCAATGCCTTGACCATTCAGGGTCAAGCTGCCTGATTTAAATTTCAAACAATGCTTGGCAGTTAACTGTCAGTCACCATCACTGGTACATTCTCCATGGCAACACCTCTTGCCAACCAATCAGCACTCTCTTCCAATACAGTATAAATTGTTGTTTTCCCCTTTTATTGGTATTTAATAAATAAAAGAAAGTCTAAGGTTTAGGGAGGGAATTCCCGATCTTAGAGCCTAGGCAGATGAAGACACAGTAGCTCAAAGGTGGAGCAATTAAATTCTGGATTACACGGGAGGCCAGGATTCGAAGAACACATGATCCTTGTAGCATAGTAGGGCAGGAGGAGATTACAGAGATAGGGTGGAGAGACACCACTGATGGATTTGAAAACAAGAATGAGAAAATTCAATTTGAGGCAGTAAAACAACATTGGGCCAGAGTTTGCCATGACACAATATCCAACAGCAGATGGTGTTAATTAGACTTGTCCCTGTACCTTTTAGTTCAAAACATTTTGAGTAAAGAGTTGTACTAATTGCATGGTAGGTATAAATTAGACCTGCTGCACATATTTGCAGCAAATAATTAGCAATGTAAAAATCTTTTTAACAACATGATTGTTAATTACAATTAATCAACAAACTCTGAAACTGAAAATTGATAGAAGTAGGGTATATATATCTTCAAGTTTTTTTGAATTTTTCGGAAGCTTTTAAAATACCAATTTATTTTTTTCTTATATGTCTTCTATATCTTTCCCTCTCTCTTTCTCAAACCAACCTTTGTAGCCTTCTCTTTATCTCTTTCTGTACCTGATTTGACATGTAATTCACCCCTTTAATTTACCCTCCTTCTCAGTCATTCCTGTGTCTATTTTCCAATTCTTAAATCTTTTTGCTTAAGTGGATACCCAATGATTTCCCTGTTCACTTGGCTACCAGAATCCTGTTTCACTCACTGAGTCATTATCAGGTCACACTTTCAGCAGCTTTATAGGCAAAAGTGCTTTGAGCTGAGGGTGCAAAGGTAAACCTAACCCATAGCAGATACCATTAAATTCCATGCTACAGCAGATCTAGGCTCCACAATATGTATTGTGTATCAATGATGAAGGAGACAGTGAAATATTGTTTCTACAAAGCTAATAGTGGAATGGCGCAACTTGGACAGCGACGTTTGGTTATTCAAATTCAACCACCGTTATGACCTGGTGAAAAGGGATGAATTGGCTACACTCCATTCAACCTCCTCGGTTGGTCACAACAAAGGTTTAAGTTTCTTTTTGAGAGGGTACGCCTTTTCCAAATCAGAATGTAATTAACTGTTTAAGCTGTGAGCAATAAGGAGCCAATCAATGTTTTCTTGAGTCAAAGAAAGAGCAAATTTATTAACTCCTAAACCCGGGAAAAATTATAAAAACGTGACTTCAAGCATTCAGCCCTTATGCTGCCACTAGGGTGCACACAGAAATAGAGGGAGTTAGAATCCAAAAACAAAAAGGTAAAAGAATATAAGGCTAAGTGTCCTTTGATTGCCCTTGGGGCGTTGATTTTAAACATTGTGTCTGATTGCTAACTTAGCTTATCTGGTTTCTTGGATACAATCAAATGAAGAAGATGTTGCAATTATTATGAGATCTTGGTTCGCTGGTAGGTTTCTGGTGAGTTGGCTTCTTGAACTGGGCAACACACTTATTCCCAAAGAGACAGAGTAAGCAGCCATCAGCTTGTTTCCTCTGTGGAAGGCTTTTTTGACACCACCTGTGTCACTTGCAACCTCTCTCTAGTGGCTGGGCAGCTTTACCATGAAATACTTCACCCATTGTGTCTTTCCAAGAGGCTTTGAGTGGGTCTGTCTATGTCAACCACTGTTTCAATGTCCAGTACTTTGTATTTTTAATGTGTCTGCCTTAGGCAGTTATGAGTTTTGATGGGTGTCTGGATCACAGGAAATGTCTCTTGCTGCACACTCCCCTGAGGGTGACTTTCTGGTGTCTCATCTTCAACTTGAAATGTGGCTTTGCATTTTTAAGCAGTTTGCTCTGTCTCAGTTCAAATTGCAAAAGTTCCAGTCAGTTGAAAGTTGAAAAATCATAGTTTCAAAAATAAAGAAGCATAGCCTCATGACATCACACATCTGCTCCTGGCTTGAAGTTACGATCACATTCATACATCACAGCAGCAAATGCTCTTAGCTTCACCATTATTTTGACAAAGAAAATTTGGCCACATGTTTCTGTGGCAGACTGGTGAGCAAAGGGAATCACCACGACCGGCTACTCAAACTTCTGTCTCTGCTCGTCTGCTGCTGTAACCCTCATCCATGCCTTTGTTACATTTAGACTTTACTGCTCTAACACATTCCTGGCCAGCCTCCCATCTTCTGCCCTTCATAACTTGAGCTCATTCAAAAAATTGCTGTGCATAATCTAATTCGTACCAAGTCCTATTCACCTGTCACTTCTGTGCTCGCTGACTTATATTGGCACCTGGTCCAGAAATACTTTGATTTTAAAATTCCCTTCCTTGTTTACAAATCCCGTCATAACCTCGCACTCCCAACCACTCCTGCTATCTCTGTAGCCTCCTCCAAGTAGGATCTACCCACCGAGATCTCTGAGTTCCTCAAAATCTAGCCTTTTGTGCATTTCCAACTCCCCTTGCCTCACCACTGGGGCCATATTTTCAGCTGCACAGGCTCTAAGCTCTGGAATTCTCTCCCTGAACCACTCCTCCTCTCTATCTCTCTCTCCTCCTTTAAGACTCTGAAGACAATGTTGCAAAAATGTCTAATTTCATAATTCATATGTTGTAGGAATATAATTTTTAGTTTGGGAATTGAAATGTTAAATATAAGATGAATGAAAACCCCTGGTGAGAGACCGATAAACTGATTTAAAAGTTATTGCAATTCAAAGGGTGTCCTGTGTTTATTTGATAAGGTCAGAGTTAGAAGTAACATTAAATAATGGGTGGCCCCTCCCTGAGTCTTGCTGGAGACAAGGCATCTACAGTTGTCTTCAAAAGGAGTTTAAATTATTCATATGGTTTCCCAGAGCAAAGGGAATGTTTGGGACTTGGAAATAATGAGTCTGAATTTCTATCTGGGACATCCCAGGAATGTTACATTGCCAGGGGATAGATTGCAGGGAGGTTTTTTGTGGTTTTGGGTTATCTGTGTGCTTTCTCACCGGAGTTGGAGTTGGAGCCTAGGAGCAGCTTTGAGAAGCAGAGAGAAAAATCTGCCAGAAGCTGTAAATGATAAGCAAATGGCTATCAAAAACCAAGGTTGTTTTCTGATTTTGGGGTCATTGAGCAAAAAAGCAGTGAGGCCCATGTTTGAGTTGGCGTGTCCACAATTGTGAGGTGTTGGAGGAGAGTTGGAGTGTCGCCTAGCCGGATGCAATAGAAAGACCCCAAGAAATCTCATCCCTAAGAGAATAGCAGGAACACTGAGGAGAATCAAAGTGAACTCCTGAGAGCCACACCTTGATTTGGTTTCAGTAGAAATGAGGGAGCCTTCAAGCTCCTGTAAAGTGTAGGTCAACTCCTGGTGTAAATGACGGTAGAACAGGAAGAGGCCTGCTGAGTTTTTCAGGTATATAATATAATTGTTTCTGAAATAGATAGTGTTAAGTTAGTAGTATTTGCTTTGTTTAATTCTTGTACAGTAAAAGGTTTTGTTTAAAATGTCAAACCTTGTGGCGTAATTCTTTCAGTTAATAACTGGGAATTTATTTTTTTTAAGTTACTGGTCTTCTTTGAGATCGTAAGAACAGTTTTTGGTCACCTGTCTTGATATCTCCTCATGAGGCTCAGTCTCAAATTTTATTTGATTCCTCTCCTAGGAAGGAACCTTGGAATGTTTTCCTACGGGCCTGACTTTCCTTCCAGGGTTGGGAAGCCAACGTTGGGACCATTTCTGAGACTTGGTCCCATTCCCCCATCACCCAGGTGAAGCACACAGGTCCCGATTTTCACAGGGGCACCTGTTAATTGGCTGGTAGGTGGGTTGGGCAGCCAATTAGTGACTGCAGGGGCTGGAATGGAGGTGGGACTGAGAGAATATGGGGTTGATTTAAGCACACCAAGGCGGCCATAGTAGCAGCAGTCATGGAACAGGAAAGACAGATAGCTGGAACCTGGGTCAGGGTAGCTGGACAACGCTGGAACTCGGGACAGGACTGTCCCTCACTTCATGCACAATGACCTGGAGGTTCTCCTTGAGGTAGTGAGGGAGAGGAAGGCTGGAAGGTGGCTGGAGAAGACCAGCCTGACAAACCAAGAAGGCCTGGATCAAGGTCACCGAGACTGACATTAGATGAAGCATAAAAACAAAAAACTGCGGATGCTGGAAATCCAAAACGAAAACAGAATTACCTGGAAAAACTCAGCAAGTCTGGCAGCATCGGCGGAGAAGAAAAGAGTTGACGTTTCGAGTCCTCATGACCCTTCAACAGAGCGAGTAATATTAGGAGAGGGCTGAAATATAAGCTGGTTTAAGGTGGGGGGGTGGGGGGAGAGAAGTTGTGGGAGGGAGTGGTTGTAGGGCATAGGTTGTAGGGTTGTAGATGAAGCATGCTGAGGAGGAACTGGATCCACTACGGCAAAAGGTTCAATGACCTTATTTATTCTAGCAGGATGAGTGCAACGATAGAGTCTCATGACAGGCCTCTAGCTAGTCCCCTGTGGACACACCAGCTATGGACCCTACAGGCGCAGGCTGTTCCTGAAGATGGAATGAATGTGAGCCCAGGGTACTTACTGACCCCATAGCAAGGCTCAGAGCCCTGGTGCTGCTGAAGACTTGCCAGCACTGATACATACAGCTTCCTATCTAGATGAGCCACTGACATTGGCTATAAGAGACCAGCACTGCCATATCTCTCTCTTTCATCCTCGCAGGAGAAAAGAGCTCAGAACACCAAGAAAGGGTACTCACAGGAGGAGGGGGGCTCCATTTATACATTGTGACTACCATGGAGGAGGGAGTCATGAAGATTGCCAGGGTTGCTCCCCAGGAGCAAGTCAGGGAAGGCGAGATGGGCATTCGAGGTGCAGAAGGCGAAAAGATATTGCAAACAGTAAATGAAGAGAGTGAAGTGCACTCCACTCCATCCGAAAGCACGTCAAAGACTCAGCTGCACTGGAAAGCCTCAGCATTGAAGAGGCTTCTGCTCCCAAAGGCTAGTTCTCACAATCTTTTCTTGTGCTTCTCACAGGTTCTGACATTGATGGGGAAGGATAGATGCCTTTGTTTGCACCAGGCAAGCCTGGTATCAGAGCAAGCACCACCGCATCCCACAAGTACATCCTCTGCCAGCTCAGGTACAGTCACCTCAGTGGGTTCTCACACACGATTAGATTGGGTAGCGCTGGGTGAAGAGCATAGGATGAGTGAGAAGGAGGTGAGAAAGGCAGAGGTAGCTGTGGGCAGTTCCCTTCAGAGGATGGAGAACAGGCACAGCCCTTCAGTGCTGGGCACATGTGCAAGACCTTGCGAGTCACAACTTTGACCAGCAGCAAGAGATGTGTACCCACAGGTCAGAGCTCTCTGAGCCAGTGTAGGTCATTGGCTGAGAATGGAGGAGCCCAAATGCTCATGTGCACAACCCTTGCTCGGGGCTTTGAACACATGAGCTCCTCCATTGAGAGAGTGGCCAACCTCATGGACAGCCATATGCAGCAGCACTCAGAGTGGATGCAGGAGCAATGCGTTGACATACACAGAATGCATGCCACACTGCAACCTTGAGCGGTCAGTGGCACTAATAGCACTGATTTATTTGGAGTGGTTGCCAGTTGCGCCACAACTGGTGCTCCCCTCCAGCAATCAGGAATGCCAGCCAAGGAAGAGGAGGAAGAGGCTGCCAGCCCTCATGTGGCACCATCATCATCGTCAGCCTCCTTGGCCTTCTGACTGAGGGAATATCTGTGCAGCAAGGCCAAATGACGGAGGCTGCTCCTGCATAGACCAGTGCAGCAACATCTGCAGGTACTCCTGCTGACCCCTCATGATGAGGATGACTGGCATCACACTGATTTAAAAACAGTGGGAGCTGAGAACTGAGATTTTAAAAGAATGGAAGCTGAGAGTTAGAGTGGAGATTTAATAAAAGAGCAGGAACGGAGAGCCAGAGCAGATATTTAAAAAAAGTGGGAGCTGAGAGTCAGAACAGAGTGGAATCAGGTTGTCCTGGAATCGAAGTGACGTCACAGGAGTCATGTGTGGTGAATTTTCTGGTAAGCTTTTAATTTACTCAAAATTAATCAATGATAAAGTAAGGGTTGATTGATTAATTAGTACAAATGCTAAAAGCTGAATCCTATTTATAATTTATCATATAATTATAATCAGTGCTCAATCAGTTAATCAGATCTAGGGAATAAAGTTAAAATTAAATAACAAAGGATAGTAACACTAAAGGAGTCTGATTTTTTCAGGAAATTAAAATCCAATGTTCTTAGATAATAAGAGTCAAGTAAAATATTCCAGTTAACCTCCCTTTATGATTCTCATGTCCTGGACAATCACATGTCGAGTAAGTGTCATTAGCTGCAGAAGCTCGAGCATTAGGTCTTGGAGCTTGAGCAGCAGCTGGTGTCACTGCGGCGCATCCATTAAGTTGAGAGCTTTTGGAAAGCATGTTTATAGATGTGGTCACCATGCAGCTTAAGGGTGTGCAGGCAGAGAATGAATGGGTGACTGCCAGGCAGTGAAGGAGGAACAGGCAGGTAGTGCAGGAGTTCCCTGAGTGCATCTCACTCTCCAACCAGTGTTCAATTCTGAATACTGGTGAGCGTGATGTTTCACCTAGAGAGGGCAGCCAGAGCCGATGTCCATGGCACCATGGCTAGGTCAGCTGCACAGAAGGGCAGAAGGAAGATTGGGAAATCAATAGTGGTAGGGGATCCAATAGCTAGGGGAACAGACAGACATTTGTGTGGCTGCAGACATGAATTTTGGATGGTTTGTTGCCTCCTTGGTGCCAAGGTCAAGGATGTCACTGGGCGGAACAAAATTAACAGCTACTTGGACAAATACGGATTAATTAAGGAAAGCCAGCATAAATTTGTTAAGGGAAAATCCTGATTTATTAATATGCTGAGGTTTCTGATGATGTAACAATGAGGGTTGTTGGGGGTCATGCAGTCGATGTGGTATACATGGACTTTAAAAAGGCATTTGATAAGGTGCTACTTAACAGTTGTTTTTTGGATTGAAGGAAGATATACCTTGGGGTTCCCCAGGTATCAGTGTTAGGACCACTACTTTTCTTGATCTATATTTATGTCCCAGACTTTGTTGTATTGGGCAGAATTTCAAAATTTGTGGATGGTGCAAAACTTGGAAGTATTGTGAACTATAAGCAGGATAGTGATAAACCTCTTGAGGACATCGACAGGCTGGTGAAATGGGCAGACAAGTGGCGGATTAAATTTAATGCAGAGAAGTATGGAGTGACTAATTTTGGTAGTAAGAACAAAGACAAACAATCTAAATTAAAGGGTAAAATTCTAAAGGGAGTGCAGTAACACAGGGACCTGAGGGCACATATGCACAAATCATTGAAGTTGCTTGGAAAGGTTGAGAAAGCGGATAAGAAATGAGATATGGGATCCTGGGCTTTATAAATAGGGGCATAGAGTACAAAAGCAAGGAGGTTATGATGAACCTGTATAAAACCCTAGTTTGACATAAACTGGAGTATTGTGTCCAATTTTGGACACCACAGTTTAGGAAGGATGTGAAGACATTAGGGAGGGTGCAGAAAAGATTCATGAGAATGGTTCCAGAAATAAGGAACTTCAGCTAATTTGTTAGATTGAAGAAGCTGGTTTGTTGCCCTTGGAGAAGAGAATATTGAGGACATTTAATAGAGGTTTTTAAAGTCATGAGAAGTCTGGACAAAGTTGATAGGGGAAAATATTCCCATTGGTGGAAGGATCCCAGAACCAGAGGACACCAATTTAAGATGATTGGTAAAAGATGCCATGGTGAGATAAGGAAAATCTTTTTTTTTGCAGTGTTATAATCAGGTGAAGAGGGGTCGGATGGCTTCCCTTTTTTTCTCTTCTCGCATGACCACAACCAGTTTCTTGAAAAGGACATATTTGCTAAGTCAGTGAGTGCTTAACTGTTAATACAATGCGATCATAAAAGAACCAATAGACAGGTTTTCTTGCCTAAATAAAATATAAAATATGCTCTGACTTTCATACACACACACACAATCAAAGTTCACATACCAATAGGTTACAGAGCAGGGAAGGATAGATTTGTCAACTTAGAGTCCAGAGAAATAAGATGGGTATACAGTCTGTAGTTCGGTGACTCGGGTCTTTTCAGGCTGAATTCAGTGGCCTTTTGACTTTCCTTCAGTGGTCTCGATGTTTCTGATTTAAAAATGTAGATGGCTGATTTGGCTGTTCTCCTGGAGACAGTAGTGCTGGGTTGAATTCTTTCAAGAAGCCTCTGCCTACCACAGGGGTGTCCCTGGATGGTCGCAGTCAGCAAACAGCATTCAAAGCTTACAAGATGGGTTGGACAGAGAGTGAGGAAGGAGGGACTCCATCGGGTCTTTTCTCACCAGCTTCTCAGCTGCTTGTCCTCTTACTGCAAGAAAGAAGAAGTTTAAACACACAAAGGGTCTTAATAAGTTCCTGTCTGAGAATCCTCTCTCTTAGTTAATGTCCCATTGTTCAAGTTATTGGGTTTA
This sequence comes from Cetorhinus maximus, assembly GCF_964194155.1. Lineage (NCBI taxonomy): Eukaryota > Metazoa > Chordata > Chondrichthyes > Lamniformes > Cetorhinidae > Cetorhinus > Cetorhinus maximus. The sequence continues at coordinate 108,506,045 of NC_135888.1, forward strand.
GCATATTCCCATTGTGGCTTGATGAGTTCATGTCTGCGAACCCTCTGTCGAATAACACAGGTGATTGCCTTCATGTCTTGCTAAAGGGGACAGTATTTGTGGCACACTGTATTCTCCTGAGGCCATTGTCCTTGATGGGCCTTTGCAGACATGGTGTCTCCATCTCTGTGGGTTGCAAGGTGAAGAGCATAGAGATGTAAATTAGGTAGCCATCTTTGTTATGAGCTCAAGTCACATATTTAGTGTGTGTTTTTCAAATGTCTCTGCTTTTAAAAGTTCTGTTCGGTTTTCCAGCCAATGGATTAAAAATCATTGTTTGGCATAACACATGTTTTCATGACAGCAGTGAATGGTTAGGATCTGGAATGCACTGATTGTGAGTGAGGCAGATTCAATCAAGGACTTCACAAGAGATAATTATCCAAAGTGAAAACATTTGCAGGGCTACAAAGAAAAGGTGGGGGAGTGGGGCTACGTCAGTTGCTGTTGCAGAGAGCCACAGACATGATGGGATGAATGACCTCCTTCTATACTGAAGCCTATACCTCCTTCTATCTTTCTATGTACGTCTCAGCTGAAACCAGTGATAAGTGAGCAGGTGGCCTCCAACTCATCTGAGGCCACAAGGAGGCACTGTGGAAAAGTAGCCAAGAGCGGAAGCCACTGCACGGGCAGAGTACTGAATAGGCCATTGGAGTTTTCTCAACCGTAAGTGTGCATTTCTCTTTTCCAAAATATATGGACAACTGATGTCAAACGTCACTTCATACTTCTCTGCATTAAATTTATTCCGCCACTTGTCCACCCATTTCACCAGCCTGTCTATGTCCTCTAGAGGTTTATCACTCTCCTGCTTTCATTCTTTAATGGCAGGACAGAAGAAGAGTGAAGAAGTGCTGAAGGGAAGCAATTGTCCATAAAGCAGGGCAGTGAAACCCCTGGACAGATGTGCATCACTCAGTGACAGTAAGAGTGGAATATGACTAAGGTCAGAATTTTCCACTGCAATTGGCTGTGGGTATGTTTGGCGACGTAAGTGGACAATATGGCGAGTAGGACAAAAATCGGTTTTAGTCCATCGTGGAATCAGTTTGCCATCTTCCACTCCACCTGTCAACAGCGGCCCACGTTTCCCACTGTCCAAAGTCGGGAACTTGATTTTAATGCATTTGCATCTCATCATTGTGCCTGCACACCGGAATCATTCCCCCAATCAAATTTACCGCCCACGTTGGCGTGACTTCAGAATGGCATCATTCATGACTGTCTTTACCTGGTGAGCTGAACTTCAATGGGAACTCAGAGGTGAGTGCACACAACTTTGCACAGAGCTCATGAAGATTGCCCGTGGGACATCAAGGAGGAGGCACCGCACATTCGGTAGGGGGACACAGACAAGTCGCTTTTTCCCGGATGACTTTCAGTGCAATGCCAGGGCAAGGACTCCAGTGCACGTGAGACCGGGGTGGGGGTGGGGCCAAGGCAGCAAAGACTGTTGGAAGTACATAAACACATTAGGGGCGGGTGGGGGAGCAGGGTGGAGGGGGTGGTTGAGGGAAGCGGCCACACACTTAGAGAAGCTTGTCAAAAGCGAACATTTTTCTGCAGCTGAGACCGGTCGGCAGCAGCTCCATTGACATGTTTGGGGTCAGGCCTCTGAAGGGTTTCTGCCCACTCAAGCAACGCATAAGCATGAATGTGCCACAAAATGCTCCAGAACTTTTCACCCCTCGGGGGCAGACTGCAAATTAATGTGTGTTTTAGAGGGCTGCAGGACATTTGGATGATAGGGCAAGTTGTTGAATCCCTTTGCAAAGTGTGGCCAAGGGCAGTCACTGGTGGAGGTGCTCAGAATCCCTTGCAATGTATGTATTCAGGTTTGGACCAGTATCCCTCATGGTTCAAGCTAACAGCGCAGCTTTGCAGTGTGGGTTAGGAGAATGCCTGCACCTGACCTGAGAGCAGACCATGCAGTGCAGTGGGGCAGAGGTGCATGGGGTTTTGGATAGCCATGAAGCGCACTAAACATTGGCCATCCAAGAGGTGGCCAACACTTTCCGGCATGGGTGAAGGGGTCTTGAGATGCAGCCAGAGCTGGAGACTCAACCAAGAGAGGTCCTTGGGAGACATATGCTAACCCTCACATCTCTCTCTTTGATCCTACAGGAGGACAACATCAGGATCATAGCGACCTGGCTCTATGCCTCATGGCCTACAGGGAGCAGAGAAGAAGGAGAAGATTGCGACGGAGATGCCTGGCTTGCCAGAGTGAGGAGCACCACCCTCAAGGTGAAGGTGCAGCAGGGCCCCCTCCACACATAGTTGAAGATCCACAGCGAGCCGTTGCTTGTAGGTGTCTCGCTAGACCCAGGGTCTATAGATGGCGCTTGTCATTCCTACAGATGAGCGAGAACCAGTGTCGTCGAAGATTGTGCAAGTCTAGGGAACTGGTTGGTCATATGTGCCGCCTTCTGCAGGATTTCGTGCCACAGGGACTTGGAGAGCATCCACTGCCAGTGGCCGTGAAAGTGACGCCGGCACTCAATTCTTATGGCAGTGGCTTCTTCTAGGGTCTCACAAACCGCCATGCACAAGTGCATCCAGGGGGTCACGGGCACCATCTTTACGAAGGCACTGAAATATGTCCATTTCAACTGGGGTCAGGCAAGCCAGGAAGCAAGAACGCTGGGATTTGCGGCGATCTCTGATTTTCCACAGGTACAAAGTGTCATTGACTGAACTCAAGTGATGCTTAGATCTCCATGGCAACAAGCAGTCCGGTATGTGAACCACAAGCGCTTCCACTGGCTGAATGTTCAGCTGGTCTGCGACCACTGCAGACGCATCCTGCAGGTCTGCACAAGATTCCCCAGGGTGCGTCCACGAGTCCTGCATCAGATCCCTGACATCTTCCAGGGTTGACTGAGGCTACAGGGGTTGGCTCCTCGGTGAGCAGGGCTACTGACCGGGCTGTTGACGCCCATGTGGCGGTCTCAGATTGCAGCAGAGAGATGGTTTAACAAGGCTCATGCTGCAGCCCGGGCTTTGTTGGGACAGATGATTGGCATTTTGAAAATGTGGTTCCAGTGCCTCGACAGGTGTGGTGGAGCATTGCAATACAGTCCTCAGTGAGTGTCGCACATCATTGTTGTTTGCTACACAGCCTGGTGCTGCAACTGGGGCCCAATGGTCCCTGGCTGACTTCTTGAGGAAAAGGTGAAGCTGGAGTGAGATCGAGCTGCCCTGCACCCCTTTCGCATTGACACTGTTGCAGGCCAACTATAGCATCAGCAATGGAGTTCAGCCCACACAGCAGTGCAGGACCGATGTCCTGGACGAAGGTCTCTATGGCGGCCGCCAACCCGCCAGTCTTAAACTTGGTGCATCAGCATGATTGCACATACACCTTGGTCTTAAGGCAGATGGACTCCTCCATTGTCCCTAAGGAGTAACCTGAGGAGTGCAATGGACACCCCTCCCTGATGTTCCCGTGTTTGTCTTTGAAGTTCCAACAACGGCTTGAGGACCGAGCCCAGAGGCCCATCATCTGACTCGGACTCCGCGGATTCCTTGCCTCCAGCAGCCCTCCGAGTGCCAGTGACCTCGGATGTCCCGGCCTCCGCCTGCTGTGGAACAGATTGTGTGCAGTGCTCACCAGATTGTGATCCTGAGGCTGCCCTACATCCAGATCCCACGAAGGTGTGTGTCGCTCCTCCGGTGGAGGGTGCAGGTGAGCGCCGTGATAGGTCTTCAACGATGCTACCCTCAGGGTCCTCATCAAGGGCACTCTCGGCGCTGGAGTCTGGGTCAAGGTCACCTGAAGGCAACGTGCAGATGTCTCTTTGAGAGAAAGTGGAGATTATTAGTGCTTGACAGCTACGTTCTACACAGAACATTGGACTCAGAGTAGCATTGAGAGAGGGATGACCTGGTGCAGGATCCTCATGTGGATGCTTGCCGCCGACCTCACCATCGCCGCAGGAACAGCCCATGTCCTCTCCGGCCAACTCAATGCGTGGCTCTCGAATGGAGTGAAGATCTTTATGTCCGGCACTACACCCCTGGTCTGGGACCTCTCCCGGTGATTGTGCGTGATCTTGCCCTGCATAAAGACAGATGGAGAGAGTGTGAGCAAGGCGCATGCCAGGCCAAATAAGATGGATACCAGGCATGCGTGTGTGCTGAGTGGAGCCATGGACGGAATGAGGAGGCGATCTCCAGAGGAGATGAGGCCAGATGGAGATGTGAAGTTGTGTGTGAGAGGGTGAGTGGTGATGTCCTTTGAGCCGGCAGTGAGTGAGATGCCAGTGAATGTGTCATGGGTTTGTGGGTAGGTGAGTTGAGAGTGACAAGATAGTTGACTTACCCTGGCAGCACAGATGAGATCTTTCATCCTTTTTCTAGACTGGATGGCGGACCTCTTGTGTGCAGTGTTGGCACTGACCACCTCTGCCACGGCCTCTCAAGCTGGAGTGGTGAGACTCTGCGACCAGAGTGGGTAGAGGACATCACAACAGGCCTACACAGCATCCAAAAGGCATTCTGGGATGCGTCACTGAATTGGGAAGCTGCACTCTTCTTGGCTTTTGGGGCCATGTTGTCACTGGAGCAGCCCTGGGCTTCAAGCATTGAGAACTGTGCGCACGGCTGCAGTTTAAATGTGGCGCCTGGAGTAAGGAAGCAGCGAGATAACGGCATGGCAGGCAAATTGGAAGCCGCCTGCCAGCGAGATAGCGTGGCTCCTGTGACTGTATAATTTATGAAGTGGGAAGGGGACAATATGGTGCGAAAATTGCCACTGCAGCCAGCAGGTAAAACATTGCTTTTCAAGCCCACTACTACATTTAGTGCAATTCTGGGACAAATCCGCCCTATGTCTTCAATGATAGTGTTCTTAGGGGTGGGGGTGGGGGTTGGAGGGGGTGGGGGGAGTAGTCATCTCTTCAAGGGATATCCTTGGACCCCAGAATCCATCCACGGAGATTGTGAAGTGGAATGCAGAGTTGCAGCACCAGGGATGAAGGGCTTATGACTGCTGCCCGGAAAGTGAGTGCTTACATTCTTGTTGAGTGTTGAGGGAGTGGAAGCCCTTCCTGTTGCTGAATCGCATTAGCCAGTCACTGGGTGCCCTGATGGCCATATTAGTGCAGGCGATTACACCCTGCTCCTGGGGGTGTCCAGGAATTGAGGCAAAACCCACTGCCCTTTGTGCCTAGGAGGGCCCATCATGTCTGAATTGAATCTCCTACCCAGCTCTTGCAAATTGGGCATTGGTGACCTGCAATGTCAGTGGTGCTCAGCTGTTTGCAAGATTCCACCAAGGTCACAGCTAATCCTTAGAAGGATCCAGTGATGAGGAAATTCAAGGCCACAGTGGCTTTTACAGTTTCTGGCAGGGATGGCGAGCAATGCTGTGAGGTGTGAGATGTTTCACCATGAGGGCACACACCTCTCTGACAATCTGTGTGGACAGTCACAGTTTGCTCCTGTATTGCTTATCCAACATCTCCATGTAACTCTGTCCCAAAATTCGAGAGTTGTGCTCCCATTTCCTTGTGTTCAGTTAGACTCTCAATATTGCCCCTGCAATACCAAGAGGGTGCTGACCCTCTGTACTGCCCAAGCACATTTTGACCACTCACCCTGCAACCTGTGCATAACTGAAGGCAACCATGTGCCAATGGCTGAGTGCCCCTTTCAGCCATGCTCCCTTTTATGAGCCCAACTAATTTTAGTGGGTGACCGTGACTGGCTCCCCACTGTGCTGCCACCTCCATGCACCTTGATCAAGCCTGCAATTCATGCAACCACATCAAAATCCCAACTTGGTCGTCTATGGTCTCGCAATGAGCGCTTTAACCAGCTTAACTCACCATATCACCGGATGGGCCTGATGTCTGCTCCTGACCTAATTAAACTTGCCAGCAGCAGGAATGGCGATGGGGAACTGGCATGCTGACTGGAGACACTATTTCCTATGCCTGTCTGCCTCCGTTCCTGTCCCCAGTGGAACCTAAAAATTAGACCCTATGTCAATGATGCTATATAAATGCAAACTGTTGTTGTTGAATTTAATAAGCTATCAGTTATGTAGAATTCAAAGTTTGATCTCCAGAAGCTTTGTAGTATAACCTGACATATTAGGTTAATAGCAGTCCAGCCTGATTAACATATCGATCTGATTTTATTTAAAATTAATCAAATCTTTGTGTGAATTAAATTCAGAGCACTGGTTAATAGCCTATGCCTGACAAAGTATCAATTTTAATCTCAAAGTTTTATAAATGTAGTTTCCTGAATCTTAAGTTATTAATTAAAATATGAAGTTGTTAATGGCAATACAATATTAACCCTTTACATTTCCTGCACCTTTCCCTGTGGTCCAAAGTCAAATGGTATATATTAACTTGGTTTGATAAGTGTAGGGATGGAACAGAGCCTATAAATTCTCTAATAATAATCTCTGTTCCACTGCATATTGATAACAGTCACTGAATTTGTTGTAAATTGGTAAATTGATCCAAATTGGTTTGTAGCGGTGACTCAGCCATATAGTTTTGTATTTATAGAAAGGCATTTTGTTTTATTACTGAATCTCTGTTTTCAAAGTGAAGGATGTTGATACTAGACATTGAAATACCTGCTATTTTTGTCACAGTGTTGGGTATAACATGAGTTCAATACAGAACCAAGTTTCCTTCTACCGCCTCTTTTAACCAAAAGGACAATATTTCAGAAATCCACTAGCATGTATTTTTTCACTGCAATTTCACAGGGTGATGTTACCAATTTGTGCCAAATTATGGCAATTTTGTGCTCTGAATTTTTGTGGATTTGCCCAAATCTATTACAGATGGGACATTTACAGCTGGATGAAAATGGAAAATTACATCTCATCTGTCTGGGCTGAATTGAACCAAGGTCCCAGGAGTGAAAAAGGACATTTGCTAACCTGCTATGTGACTCTGTCCTCTTGATCTCGATATATGATGATGCATTGATACCACACAATCAGGACAAGTAAATGAGCACATTTATTCAATTAATGTTGTTAAAATCAGAATAAAATGTGTAGTCCACCATGTGTTTTGTCTGCATTCTTTTTATACAATATGTATCAAGATAATCAAATAATTGCCTTTTTTTCCTTTTTTTTAAAAATGCAGTGACTTATAGTAGAATACCTTGATGCTATTTGTTTTATAAGCAGAGTATCCGCAAGCTATCTAACTATTGGGGATTCAAAGCTGAAGTTAGTTATCTGTCTTTTGCTCAGTGGTAGCACTCTCGCCTGAACCAGAAGGTTGTCATTTCAAGAGACTTGAGCACATCATCTAGGATGACACTTCAAACTAGGCAAACTGAAGCCACATATTCCCCCTCAAGCACACATGAAAGATCCTGCGGCACCATGCAAAAAACAATAGGTGAGTTCTTCCCAGTGTTTTTGCCAATATTTATCCCTTCACCAATATCATCAAGACCGATTATCTAGCCAATTTCGTATTGCTATTTATGGAAGTTTCCTGTGTGCAAATTGTCTAATATGTTACAGTGTATTACAACAGTGAATATACTTCAAAAATGTTTCATTGGATGGTAAGTACTTTGGGTTGTCTGAAGTTTTAATAGGCGCTATATAAGCGCAAGTCTTTCTTCCATCCAATGCTTTCACATTCACATTCTGACTGAGGTCGAAGGATAATAATCAGTTCAAAAGCTGCCTGATACTTTCCCATCTCTTAGCCCCAGCAATATTGAGATAATTAGTATGGATGCAGTTGCCTAGGATCAACGAACTCAACACAGAGCAGATCCTTCCTGGTTTGCCTGGTTCCAAACCATATGGCTCATGCACTGTGCCACTGGTGGAAGTTCCAATAACAAAGTAAACTTTTATTTAGTTTATTATTTAAAAAGCAACAATTTCCTTTCTGGCTACCATGACTCTACACATCCTTACATATGCACACCAGTCAGGGCAGCCACTTGTGACAGAGATTGTGCAATTTTAAAATTGCTCGCTAGTCATCCATCCCAGCTTGAGTCATTAATATTGGGGAGTGAGGGGGAGGGGGGTGGGTTAGACAATAAAAATGGAGGCAAATACACAAAGTACCATAGCAAGTTTACACAATCAAATGCAGAGTTGAAAATAAAACTATCGAAATTTGGGTTGAGAGTAAATCCTTGAAATCAGTAAAATTTCAGCATACCTGCCAATGGACATTTAGATGGTTTATGAATCAATAACCGAATATATTATGCATAATAGGTGACAATTTTTTGGAAAAATATACTTTATTCGTAAAATACCTGAAAGAACATTACAACACATTTCAAAATGGCCATCACAAAAAGTGCAATGGTCTTCAACTTTTCCACATAGAGAGCTTCAATACAATCAATGAACATCGCAGGCATTTCAATATGGTCATTACAGACAGTCAGGCAGTGCAATGTGGATAGCAGAAGGTGCGACTTAACCAGTCCGCTCTCGTGTCCTGAATCATTGAGCTTCAAGTCATCAAGGACTGACCCTAACGCCAGCGCCAGGTATTGGCTACGGGGCGGGCTATATGCAAATACAGAGTCGCGCAAGGCTCCGCAGTCATTGGTTGGAAAGGACTCGTGGGTGTGTCAGCGCTGTGTAGCGTGTTGGCATAAAGATGAGCAGGAGAGGTGGGAGTTGTTGGTGCCGGCGATGCAAAGCGTGGTGCTAATGCTGATGGTAATACCGATCCTGAGCCCAAAGCAGGTCGTTCACCGCCCACAGTTCTGTGTTGATCGCGACACACTCCTTTTGGACAACAAACGAGGAATCTTTGACATTGGCTTTTCCTCAGTTGTGACTGCACGTCTCGGATTTCTCCAGTGACTGCGGGCTGTTGCAGGTAAAACTCAGTCAATGCAAGTGTCACCGCTGCATCTGTTTTTTTTTCCCCCTGCGTTGTGGTTTAACGTGTTACTGTTACTCTATCGGAGCAAATTGTCACAATAGATTGCCATGTTTTAACCACCAGAGAACCTTTCTTTGACTTTATTGGACCCGAGACTGAGTGGAGCACTTGGAAAGGATAATATTTCTAAAGTCTAACTCTAAGCAGTTTTGATTCTCAACAGGACAGTGGAAACGCTTCTCTGAGCATTTAAACTACAGAGGACACTGCACTGCAGGCCATTCGGCCCACGGTGCCTGTGACGGCACTTAGAACAATCGAAATAGTCCCATTCCCCTGAAATAGTTAATTAAAGAGGAACCTCTTGTCTATAAAACTGTTTTTTTTCAGGATTGCTATATTGCTGTAAACAGTCTTCAGAAAGATGTTAAAAATGACTTCAATCTTATTTACTTAGAAATGTATATTAAAACCTGGCCGTGATCCTAGGTGATTGATATAATACGCGGCAGGAACGGCACTGCAGTTGCTGTCTGTTGGAACTCGGCTGTCTAATTATTAGTTCTGGCTCTGTCTTTAGATCCTGTGACTTGGACTTTTTTGAAAATACACGACGTTGAACCAGCGTCCTGGGTTTTTATCCAGCTGCTCCCAGCAATGTGCCACCGATGGATTTAAACTATCTCAGATATTGTGGCGAAGCCATCGTGTCTTCGTACTTTTCTTTTATTCATGTACGGGATGCCGGCATCGCTGGCTGGACCAGCATTTATTACCCATCCCTTGTACAACGAAGCTCTAATGAAATAGAGCTTCAACATTAATGCATGTGTGCACATCCCAGTCTGGTGTAGGACAATCATTGTCCTAAAAGCAACGTCCTTAGAGAGAGAAAATAATCGGAAGAACTTCGAAGATACCCTGCCCTATCGAAAATCGAAGTTGAGTCGCGATTTCTGGCGGACCAGACGCATGTATCTATCCCCCAGCAAGCTGGCTGAAAACAGCAGAGTTTAACATTCATCATTCGATTATCAACTGGCCCCAGGGAATGCAGTAACTTTTCTGTCTATCATGTCCCCAGTGTTTCAGTTTAATAATAGATGCGATGGTGAATACCATTTCTACATTTTAATATCTGTTAATGAGCTGTGAGAGTTCTTCTGTGTTTTGTACAACTTTTAAAAAGAAAGTGTTTTAGTCCCACCAAAGGATTAAAGGAACAGCCTTTCAAGGGATTGACGTTTCCTTTCCAGTCCTTTGATCGATGGGCTGCGGTTAATGTTACTCGCACTTTTGGGGATGCTGTACTTTGGCGAAGCAATTCTCCGATACGTGCGCAGAAACTGGCGCAATACCGGTTTGCACCCGGAGTTTCCTGTGCAGAAAATTGCCCTAAAGAGTATTGGCGGAGCAAGTTAAGGAGACGAACCAAATTAAAATAAAAGGGGGTCAGGTATTCCATTATTTACGGGACTGAGTGGACATCTTGTCTGCAGATATGATCTCAATCCCAACAGCAAAGGAATAACTAGAATGACATGCGATATGTAAAATCAAATTAGTCATGAACGCATTAATTTGAATATTAAGAAAACCTGCAATCAGTTTGAACTTATTCACCTATTTGAGAGAGGTTTTTTTCAGTAAGATTAGTCAAGTGTTTCACGTGTAGGCGAATTTGATTTTGAATATTTTAGGTCATCAGTTAAATAGGTCCTGCTGGGTTAATTGTTACAGTTCCAAGGTAATATTCCTTCAAGCAACACGTGTGGATCACAATTCAGCGTGTTATGCCCACCGCACCAAGTCTGAGTGAGTATTTCAGTAGGTGAGCTGTCTATTGAAATTTACATTCAGAACTGGGTTGGTGTAACAGCCAAAGACCTACTATAGGTTTTTGTTTTGGACGGGGTGGGTTACTAAATGAAAGTAGTGGCTTGGTGGAGCCAAGCAGTTAAGGCAGTGTTGAGTAGTTGCAGCAAGGCTGTGCGCCAGTTCATACAGCTCTTGCGAGGCTATTGGAACGCAAATGAGCTGTCTTCGGATATCAGTGCTGAAATGTACACTCGGCTCCAGTTCAGTTAGATCAGTTCCCGCTTCAACAGCCCAACTGTCCATAGTCAGACTGAACACAGACACACTGCCATTGATTATTGAAACAAGACATTTACATTAAATTGCCACCCCAAGTCAACGATTGCGAGAGCTATGGACCTTTGTGTAAGGGTATCTGTAGGTTTATGTGTATATCCATGTAAATGTACATCTGAATGCGAAATGTGTTGTTGGAAGAACATTTATGCGGAGCAACGTGAGGAGAGATGGCCGAGAGGCCGAAGTGGATAAAATATCAGACCTGTGCCCACGATCCTGAATTGGACGTGAGTCACCATTCGATTGTGACTCTCGAACTCAGAAGCCAATGTCATTTTACTCCACTTTGAAAATCGTTACCATCTTCCAACAGCCTCCTCCCTTCCAGAACACAGTCTTTCAAATCAAGTGGGGTGTGTTTTAGTCTTTTTTCATGACTGACCACAATAAAAGAATTTCAGTGTTATTTGACAATTTTCTACAACTAAAAGGGGGACGGCACTGGATTCCTTTGTCTTAGTACGTTCCCGCAACAAATAGAGAACAATATTAATTTGACGTACAGTTTTCTTTTCATATTCCACATGATTTAATACTTCTACCCACCGTTTGGCAAACCTGGTTCCTCGGCAGCTCATGAACTAAAGTCCCGATGCTGTGGCGTTCAGTGGTGCCATTTAGTGGAGACAGACTGGGGAGCTTCCTGGTAACCAGGCAGCGATGGTTTGCCAATGTTTATTTTAAATTATTTTAATAGCCCAGAATCAATTCTATTAACGCTGCTTTTATTGCTAAGTTAAATGTAATAATTACATTACAAGATATTGGAGACCTGTTTTGGGGTGCTAACATCATCGTTGTTGCTAGTTGCAGTCTGCACGTTTTATTTAAATACCAACTATAGCCAGACAAACCGTGTAAAACAATCTGTTTGTCACAAAAAATAACAAATTCATTCTCTGCAGTCTTTACACTGAGACCAGAATATGTTGATACTCAGTCGGACTATTCACCTCATTGCTCAACCATTTTCAATGTGATTGGGCTTTCAATGGGTGATCCATTGAATGATTTTGATGTTCCAGAGTGAAGCTAAGTAGCAGGTTAATCTGCTAATTCTCAGAAGTCTGAGGCATCAGTGCTGTATTTTTGTAATAAGTTTTTCTGCTGTGGGGTGCTCTTGTGAACACAAATTGAAACAAGAGAATTTAGGCCTCCATGGACTGTTGGGAGAAAGATTATTTTCACATAGTAGCTGGGAGGTGTACGAGTGTTGAGAGGGCACTTTAAGTATTGAAGGTCTATCGTCTTCATGAAGTTTTTGGCAAATCTATTTTGTTTACACACAGACAATGGTGGCATCATTCTTGTCGAAACCCATACATGTATCACTTGTGTTATTGTGGCAAATGACATGACCTTCCTAGTTTTTCTCTCCACACCCTCTCCTCTCTGAAAATGCTTTCTCATTAAACTATTTTAACAGCTGTGCCCCAGTCATCAGCATGTCACACATACATGTCTCAGCAGGGCTCAGTCATCAGGAATCAGAAATCTAGCTTGTTACCCCCTCCTCCTATGCTGAAGCCAATTACAGTGATCCCACTGCTCCTCTCACTGAGCACTGTTGAGAAGAATGAACGACCACCACTGAAGTTTAGTTGGAAAAGGTTTACCTCTTGTTATGTGACTCACATCACAGCATATTATGCTCCTTAGTTGCTGCATCATTGTGCAGCATTTATCTCACCTATTGCAATCATCATCTTCCGCAATCCTCTCTTTACATAACCATTAACTGTTTTGTACGTCAGAGATGCTTACCATAAATTAGTTTATACTGTTCACCAGGCAATGATTTAACTTAATCAAGCCACTTAACTCTTTTTATATTCAAAAGATGTGATCAATCATGTTAGTAACTCTGACTGGAGATACAACTGCAAAATAGTCACTTAGATACTCAGCTTTTAATGCAAACTTGTGTGTGTGTGTGTGTGTGTGTGCGTGTGTGTATCAGAGTGATATAGTGTGTATGTATATATATCACTTTTAATGAGGACCAACACCTTGAAGCACTTCAGTCAGGAAGAAAGGAACCTTAGAGTGAGAATTATAAGAGGTGATGGAAAGCATGGCTGAGGCAATAGGTTTTCAAAAGGCTTTTAAAGACAGAAAGGCAGAGGGGTTTAGGCCACAATGAAGGGCATGGAGTTGGCCAAGAGAAAGTGGGTGAGATAATGGAATTAGAGAATTTTTAAAAATATGCCACATATATACCTTTATATGTGCCCATAAGCATTTTATGACAATTTTGGTAGAATGGAGAAATATAATCTCCATTTATTTTGGTGCACTGTAGCCATATTGACTTTAAAACCTTTTTAGAACTGAAAAAAATGGACTTTTACATCAAAACATATAGAAGATGTGTGTCATGGCCACTGGTGTAAAAAAAAATTAAGTTCAGTTAGAACAGACCCTATGCTTCAATAATACCATTGGATTATATATTGGCATCAGCATAAATTATAATGCAAGTTATCAAATATTAGGATTTAAATTTTATTGAGAAATATGTTAGTAGCTACCAAGGAGTGTTCTGAATGTTTCTGCCTGCATTAAGTTCGCACACATCAAACCCATCATTGTCACACCCAGAGGCTTCTTATGCTGCAGTGAATCAATTTTACCATTGCCAAGATACTAGCTTCGCCCTAGCTGAATATCTACTCCAGTCGTGCATCTCTGTTCGCACCCTGTGTTTCTCTGGTCCAGGTTTACTGTTCATTCCCTGCTCCGTCTGCCATGTCATCAGACCTTATTTTTTCAGTAATTCTCTCTAAACCCACTCCTTGCCAAATCCCTGCAGAGAAAGCACCATAAGCTCAGCTTCTTCCCAACTCTTCACTTTCCTGTAAATGATAATTATTTTACCTGTATAATATTATCATTTTATTTGGTCAGCTTGGCATCTGATACACAGTTAATCATCATATTTATGAATCCACAAATCAAACAATGGAGTAATTCACATCAGTAGGGCTTTTGGTTACATATGAATTCTAGGTCAAACTTCACCTCTTTAGACTAACCTATATTCACTCATATCTCTGTGACATTCGCTACTCCTCTCACTCTCTGATATTCAGCATCCTTCTGGATCTATAACATTCTCCATTCCTTAATTTCTGTGCTATTCATTCTTCCTGCAATCACTGCTCTTGTCATTTTGTGTAATCAGCCTATTTGACCAATCCAGAGAAAGATTAATGCATGGGCCTAAAGGGTCCAGCCAAATGTATGGCAATACCACATTTCTGTGCTATTATGCAGCCCTCAGTACAACCCGCTTGTACTTTAATGGAGTGTGTTAGAAGTGAAGTTGTCTGGAGGGATCATGAATGTACTTGATTCCCAGGCCTGACACTTGAAGGGTGATTCTCTGTCACAAAACTGTGCTGGCGCAGCAGTCTGCAATCTTGATATTAGCTAGTTCTGTACTTCACAGGCTACTGCATTCTGTTCCACTTTGCCAGCTGCTGTTGGTTCTATTTCAGACCTGCCTTGCCTACCGCACCCTCCCTGCCACATCCTTATCTATTCACGTTTTTACTGACTCTTAAGTGCCTTTTTTTAGTCATGCTTCTTCTTATCATTTTGTCTTATTATCAATTTGGCCTTTTAACCATGTTCTGCTTTACTTTTTAGCACTTTACAAGTTATGCTACTGCCGTTAACACATATGCCTATATCCACCCCCCTCCCCTCTCTTTTGTTCGATTCCTTTTTAAATGCAGTTCATTGTAATTTTTCTCCAGTTCGGATAAAGGCTTATACCTGAAACATTAACTTGTCTGGTCTTCCCCAGATGCTGTCACCAGCTGCATGTTTCCAGCATTTTGGTTTTGTTACATATTTCTGAATTGTGCAGCTTTTAGCTCTTTAAGTAAAATTTCAGTTTGCCTAAGGTGGAAATGCACACTTTCTCTCTACAAGGTCATAGCCTGTTTAAGCCAGGTGCTGACTGGATAGGCTTAGCTTTGCATTGATATACAGTTGAAATTAATCAGTTGAAACTCCTATGCAATTTACTAGCATTGGCGTACAGGTGCTTACACAGGCAGGAACACACTCCCTGTATGTCAGCACCGTACTCTGTGTTATGTCTGTGGCTTATTTTTATCTGGATCGGAGTGAGAAAAAACTCAGTCTTCAGATACAGGTCTACCTTTTCAGGTCCCCAGATACTAGACATCAACAGCGTTGTGGAGTACTGCAGACTTGACTAGCAAAGATTACTGAGCTTTATGCTGAAAACAAGGATGCATTTTTGATTTCCTAAAAGAATTGATTAATATGAGCAGTGTCATCACATGTTTATGTGTTCTCATGACCTCAGCAGGGCACCTGCCAGTATGTTGTTAATCTATTTAGTGAGTCTGAAGAACTCATAAGGAGGAGGGTTTTTTTTTGTTTAAAATTAGATAACTGGGATTTCTACAAATGTTCCCCTGGTCTCCTACTGAAGCAGAGGATCAGCAGAAATGTTGGAGAAAAGGTGAAAACTGGTTTACTATAATTTTCCCAGGGTTTTTGCTGATCTTCCATCAACATCATGGTATAAAATTTGGAGATCCACGTAGAAATTTTCCTCAGGAATGAATTGCACCACTGTACTATGACATATATTTGCTCCGAGATTTATTATAGAGCCAAAACATGAAATACATTTCAAAACTGATATTCCGATATTATTAATTCTATGTACAATCCTCACCTTGACTGAATGATACTGCACTCACCTCTGAGCCGGAAGGTCCTGGCTTCAAGGCCCATGATGTAAACAGATCATTTAGGCTGATGCCTCAGTGCAGTACTGAGTGCTGCATTGTTGGAGGTGCCATCTTTTGAAAGAGATGTCTTCAGGTGAATGTAAAAGAACATGTGGCATTTTTTTCAAGGGAAACTGCAGGGAGTTCTCCTGTTGTCCTCTCCAAAATTCAACCCTCAATCAATGATATGAGGCTCATTGGTTGGCCATTGATCATATTACCATTTATTGATTCTTACTTGTGTAAATTGACTGTTGTATTAGCTTGGAAAGAAATTAATTGGCTGTGAAATACAGATTGGGATGTGTTATATAAAAATAAGTGTATTCTTTTACACGGCAGTGAAATTTTGTTTCAGTAATACTGAAATCTTCTGATGTTCTCCTTCCGTAGGATTTTCAAGATGGCAGCGCTCATAGTACCTTTCACAACCTTAGGGTGTTCCAAAGCACTTTACAACAGTGACTCCAAAAGCACTGCATTGATTTTAATGTAGAAGAAGCTACATAATAGGAGTCAATGGAGAATTTGTGCAGCTTATCCACAAAATATAATGACATAGCATATAGAAATTGCTCTGAAGAGTGAGATGATCAAAATACAGGACTTACTGTGGTAAATTTTAACTTGCACCGGACAGGAAACTGGCAGGAGCAAATTGGCTGCAGGTTGCACACCCTGATTTTCCTTTTCATTGACGTCAGTAGGAAGGAGATTCAAACAGAACATATAATTCCTTATCAGAGATCACCTGTTTTCCACCACTGCCCTAAAATTAGCCCTGTTGTCTCTTTCACTAGGTGCAGTGCATGGGCATCACATATTCCATTGCTGACTTGTCATTTTAACTTGCAACTAACTAGATAACAAAAATTCTGATAGATACAAAATAGATTCTTTATTCCATAAGATTTCCTGGCAAATATCCACTATATGCATTGCAAATTACGTTAATATAAAATCTGAGTTTTGTCAAAATAATAATGCCGTGAAAACCTTCATTTTGTTGCCTATTCCCATTATCGTACCAAAATGTTCTGAGTTTCCAATTACAATATTATTTATATGCTTAGTTTTCACACTCCCGATGGAATGTCCAGCATTTGATATTGGGCCTTGTAAAGCTATTATTAACTACTTATGTATGGTTAATACTATAATGTATGTTTAATGTGTCAACTATGTCTAAACGCACAATCTTCATGGTAAACAGCTATTACAGAAGACATTAAGATAAGCTAATCAAGGCAAGTTTCACTAAAAAGAAAATCTTGGAAAGAGTAACAATGAGTGACAATTGTTATCTTGTTTCTGACAGACTTGATCCAATGAAGTCCAATGTGCCGTGGTCATTTCTTTCCTTGCTTGGGTTATGCTTGTTGATGGCAGAAGGATGGTTGGAAAAGAAAACGGCTAGAAAGCTTTATCTACGTGGAGTCTCACTCCCGCAAGAGGTAATACTGTTTTATGTAGCTGGCCGTTATAGACTGACTGATATATAATCTAGATTTGCCATAAATGAACTATCTCAAAATAAGAATCACCAGCACTGAAAAGCTGTTTGCAAAACCCAGATAAATCACAGAATTGGACCTATAATGTTCACCAGTTTGCACATCATTTTTAGGTGCTGTATCATAGGACAATAATGGGTTAGTAAAGTTGCTTGCTTTGGGTTCAGGGTGTGGACAGGGTGATTTCCTTTATTTTTCACTTCCTTCCCTTTGTCTTTTAATTGACATTCAAATTCTGGAAGTATTGCAGAAAAGGTCCGCTAATATGATCCCCAGTGCTAGATAGATGGAATGGAAGTTGGAAGTGGGTGGGGTTGGGGGGGGCGGGGTGGTGGAGGGGTGTGGTAGTTGGTGTGGTGGGTGGTGGCCACACAATTCTACATGGGAAAGCACTCCAACCAGTTAATCTCCCATTCATCAGTGGCCACACAAGGTCGTCAACCATTTTAACTACTGGTACTTATTTAAATGCTGCTGGTCCACTTCTTACCTGGCACACAGCTCCTGGAGGTTACCAGGAAAGTGTTGTAGAGGGACCTTAGGGAGAGCCTTGCACTCCTACTCTTTCCATCCCAACAAAGGAACATCTCTGACTTGCCTTTTGACTATTATCATCCTTTCTAATAACTACCAAACTGCATTTACCTGGTGTGAAAGCTGTGATCACCGCCCCATTCATGTGTTGGTTAAAAAGCAATCACTGCACTATTGGACACGCCACTCCTGTTTTTACAATGAGAGTTTTATTGGCAGTTTATGAATGCGTAAGATTGACATGTACTTGCTGACAGAGAAATACCACAAATCAACAAAAAGTTGGCTTAATTCATTGTAAAATCTAAGCTATTGAGGTCTCTCATGATGAAGGCATGAGCTTAATAGTGTAGAAAACATCACAATCAAAAAAAATCCCATCTACAGAACCAGTATGATTACACACTTCATACAAGAGTGGGTAATTGATCTCTGGATTAAACACTAGTGTAAATTAGCAATTTTTGAAAATTCTGTTCAATTAACCATGGGTGTTTATGTGATGAATAATAATATTGGTGCAGTGAAGCCTTACAAAATTTTATGGGAGGTACTTTGTGGAAAAATCCTCTAGCTTTTATAAGGACAGAAAGAAAAAGCGTGCAATAATGGATTGGGCTCTAAGCCTGGATGAATTACCCTGATTATACTGGGAGGGGCTATTTATTCATTGTACATTCATATTTGTATGTTGCATATCGTTAAAAGGATCATGCATTTACAGTAACATTTCTTGACATTTTTGGGCACTGCACTTGTGTGTACAGCTTCTGTCATTGGCTTAAAGGGGAGGGTGGACCAGAGAATCTGTTGCGGAGTTCACCGATCCCAATTTGAAAGCTTGCATTTTACAGTCATTTATTCTGCTGACATTGTCACTTGATTCTTCAATTCTCCAATAGTGTGGTCTCTGCAAATGAACACTTCCTTGAATGTATTGTTTCAAATGCAGCCAGATAGGCGATTGAGACAAGAAAGGTATGTGAGCTAGAAGTCCTTTATTTACTTCACCTATTTCATCTGAGAGCCTGTGCAGATTTGAAACACTTTTTGTAGAAAAAAAGAATCCTTAGTTTCAGTAGCTGTCACATTATCAAAAATATGTTAGTCGAAAATGATACCTATGCTATTTAATGGCTATTAGACATTCAGATTGGAAAGCATATCAATACAACAAAAATGAAGGTTATTGGAATATTTATGATTACCTATTGTTTTTGCAATACAATAACAATGTGTACTTGTATTTAGTCTTTATCATGGCAAGTCTTCCCAAACCACTTCATAAAGTGAGTGATGATCGGGCTCATGCTAGAATTGGGGAAAAGCCAGATGTATAATGGTAGGTTTTGCAAAGACTTTTGAAAATGAGGAGGTGCAGTGCTTTAGGTAGAGAATTTCAGAGTTTCTTGGTGAGATGGAACTGTCCCTGCGCTTTAGGATGATTCTGGAGAAGGATTTGACTGCCGATAAGAGAACTAATATATTATTTGAAGTGGTCAAGCTAAATCCATCAAAATAACTGGCCATTTAAGAATGCAAAAAGAAGGATGT
The DNA here is from genome assembly GCF_964194155.1 of Cetorhinus maximus. Lineage (NCBI taxonomy): Eukaryota > Metazoa > Chordata > Chondrichthyes > Lamniformes > Cetorhinidae > Cetorhinus > Cetorhinus maximus. The sequence continues at coordinate 108,525,479 of NC_135888.1, forward strand.
TACACTGGGAGAACAGTGGGAGTGGGTATGTGGCAATTAAAGACAGAAGTTAGGACGTTTCTGAGAAAGCCAATATTATGGTAACATGTGGGAGTGAGAAGCAGTTGGGAGTTTCATGTTAAAACCATCTATTGGCAGAACATCATTATTGCAGCAACTCTGGGTGGAATTTTACGACCACGTCATTGCGGGGATGTGACCAGAAAATGCAATGAGCCATTCAAAGTCCATTGACTTCAGCGGGACCAGAAGATCCTGCTGGTGGGGGGGGCCATAAAATTTCGTCCTGTTTCTACTAAGATTCTTTGGGATAGGTGTACATTTTTCCACATGGGTTTAAGACCAATTTCAATGGAAATTAAAATTGAGCAGATTCTATAATCACAGAATCACAGAATTGTTACGATGCAGAAGGAGGCATCTGGCCCACCGTGTCTGCGTCAGCTATCCGCATGAGGAGGTGCAGAGGTCCATATCCGCCATTCTCGTGAATCTTTTTTGCATTCTCTCCAATGCCTTCACTTCCTTCCTAAAGTGCAGTGCCCATAACTGGATGCATTACTCCAGCTGAGGCCAAACTAGTGACTCAATATAACCCCTTTGCTCTTGTACTCTATGGCCTTACTAATAAAGCCCAGAATATTGTATGTTTTATTAACCGCGCTCTCAACCTGTACTGCCACCTTCAATGACTAATGCACATATATACCCAGGTCCCTCTGCTTCTTCACCCCTTTTAGTGTTGTACCCCTTATATTACACTGTCTCTCCATGTGCTTTCTACCAAAATGAATCACTTCACATTTCTCTGCATTGAACTTCATCTGCCACCTGTCCACCGATTCCACCAGCTTGTCTAAGTCCTTTTGAAGTTCTACACTATCCTCCTCACAGTTAACAATGCTTTCCAGATTTGTATCATTCGCAAACTTTGAAATTGTGCCCCGTACACCAAGATGCACATCACTAATATGTATCAGGATATTATGATCTGCAGCATCAGTTTTAGGTTTGCTGAACAAGTTAAAATTCTAACTCTTTAAATCCAATATGAACACCTGAAAACTTGATAGGTATCTGATTGAACTCTTGGGTTTCAGAATCCCACATTGAACAACTAATATCAGGTGTTGCATAATGGTGCTCACACAAAGAACGTTGGAAGTTTGAACTCTTTTCCGCAAATTAATCTTTCCTTTTTAACTGCGTACTAATCTATGCAATCTCCCTGTACCAACTCTTAAGTTTGGATATGACGCAGAAGTTCGAAGGGAGGGATTTCAACTCATCCAGGTCGCCTTTTGATAGGAATTTATGCCCGTCACAGCATCTAGTTGTTTCTTTAATGACTTCAGAATTTTATCACTATCCTAATTGGTGTATCATGTATGTATCTTTTTATATCAGTCTTAAACTTGTCTTTTACTCCATTGTGCTTCCATTTTAGCTTGCAACAACAATACATTCTCAGCTGAGTAAGGAAGTTGTGGGTTCAAGCCCCACTCTGTGAATTGAGTATATAACCTAGGCTAGCACAGTACAAAGAAAGTGCTGCACTGTCAGAGATGCTGTTTTTCAGGTGTGATGTCACGGTACAGGCCCATTTGGCTCTTCAGGTGGATGTAAAATATCCATGGAATTACTTGAAGAAAAGCAGGGGATCTCTGCAATTAAAAGTCCCTCAGCCAACATTAACAAAAACAGACTAACTGATAATTTACCTCATTTTGCCATTCATGGGATTTTGCTTGCAAGTTGGCTGGTGCCTTTGCCTGCAGATCAGTGAGCACACCTCAATAATACTTAATTTGAATGCTCAGGGTTAATGTTTCTTATTCCACCCAGTATCTTATATGCATTCATTATAGTTCCTTTTCATTCACCTTTATTTAAGCCTGAACAGTTCCAAGTTTCTTCTTTAATAATTCCCCATAATTCAGTCTTCTGACATAAGGGATTAGCCTCGTTCCCCTTGTATGCAGCGTTTCTAGGACCTCACTATTTCTCTTGTTCCTCATTGACAGTAAATGTGATATTTATGGTGCGGCCTGACCAGTAGGTCTCCACACTGCTTCATCATAACGGCTTTAGATTTACACTGTACTGATTTGGCAATAAAGATTAACATTCTGTTTGCTTTGATTTCTGCTTTGTTGCGACTAAATCTGGTAAGAGTGCACTCAGACTCTTTGATCTCTTTCAACCTTTTCCCTAACTAGTTTGGTGCCAATCATTCATTTTGACATGTAAAACGATACACTTATTCCTATGACATTTTCAATTGATCACTGGAAATCATGGGGCTAATTTTAACTTTGAGCAGGGACAGAGAGTTAGAAGCTGCGAATTGGGCACTAAGATACACACGTAGCTTTTCCATTTCCCTTAATGGAAAGGGAATTCGGGCAGGGTCTTAACGGGCAACCGATATGTAAAAACCCATTTTCCATTCTGTCGAAAATGCTAGTCTCCACAAGTCTAAAATTTAAATAGTTTGAGTGAAAATAAGGAGAATAAGATTTTGCTGTTGAACAGTAGATATGCAGAACAGACTTCCAGTCAAAGCTTTTGGTGACACGTTAATTAATTCTTTCAAAGAAAAACTTGATAAATTTCTGGTTAGGAATGGAATTAAAAGTTTTACAGATAAATATGGACAGAGGTGATAAAATACTCTGTGGAATATGGCCATTTCTGTGCTGTGGCCATTAAATACCTGGCAAAACTGTTCAGGCTTGAGTAATGCATCTGTAATAGAAATGGAGATTGTGGAGTTTTGCTTGGATTTCTTTGAGGATCACAGAAAAGATATGAAATTTTTATGCAATTAGTCATGCAGAGTGCATGATGGGGAAAATGTGCTCTGTTGAGTGTGCCAACTGTCTCCTTCTAGTTGCATGCTTTCTCACATTCTAATCTATGAATTTCTGAATTTATTTTGATAAGTTTAATTATTGTCAGTAATTACATTGTTATAATACCATGTGATTACTTAATTAACTACATGATATACTATTATTGCTATAATGGTTTATGGAAAAATTCCTGGCAATTTGTTGTCAGTGTGTGCAGAATCACTTGAATTATGCAATAATTCATGTGTCAAGGAAAATATAGGACTATGGCAAAGACGCAGGACAAGGAGAATGTGAAAACATTTCACAGTCACAGATGAGATATTTATTACTTGGAAAAAAAATGACTTTTTGGCTATGTGCAACAGAATTATGTTGATGACAATATAGTTCATCAATAGCACAACAGTATTATAAACATCTGCCTGGTTTACCTGTTTTAAATGGCTTTGTAAGTGCTAACTGAGTTTGCCCTGTACCTTTTTGTGTTTCAGTCGAAGTTCTGCTTATTTGACAGTAGCTGTTGTATGAATGATTTCATGATATTATACCATCCAGGCTTGCAAAGTGCAATTGAACCGATTATGAGCACACATAAAATAGTTGAAAAAAGGTCATGTTATTAGCTAGCGCTTGTGAGGCTTGCACACTTATTTACAAATGTTATGAAATTAGTCACGTCGATGCTTTTTTATGTCCTTATTACATTTTGGCCTTGTTTTGTGATTTTCTAAGTCATGCTTAAGTGGCTAATTTGATCTAAGATGGATGATACCTGTGAGACATTAACTTTTAGATACATAATCCATTGCAAAGTTAGGACTTTATTACATCCTGTTCATGTGGCTTATCGCCTCTCAAAATATTAGGATTTCCTAATGAATTACTACAATCTAATGAGCTGCAATATACAACAACTTGCATTTATATAGCATTTTTAATGTAATAAAATGTCCCAGGGTTGCTAAACGGAGCGTAATCAGACAAAATTGGACATATTAGACATAACCTTCTCAAAATGACAGTTCAAATTGGATAAGCTGTCCAATTGATGCATATAAAGTGACCTAACATTAATTACAAGGATCACCGTGCTATGGGAAGTTGAAATTTGAAATTGCCCTCTAACCTTGAAAACAAAAGGGGTGGGGGTATTGTGCTTTGGATTATAATTCTGCTACAGCCTTTCTTAGATGAAGCTTGATTATAAAAAACTGACTATAGTTGATGCCAAGAAATTGTATTGATGGGCTCATGATTTTATGAAATGAGACCCACAGGAATAATGAAGGCGATACGTAGAAAGAGCTTGTCTGCTCCATTTATCTGTGGTGGTGATCAGTGCAGTAGAACGAGATAACAGGCTACCATAAGCTCTAGGAATGTAAGATGAGTTGAACATTATTTTATCATGTGCCAAATTATGTGATTTACTCTTGGGGCAAATGTTTTATTTTAAATAAAATTGTAATATATAGTGGAAATGCTCAAGCTCTGTCAATTATGGCACACACTGGCTATGATTTACTAATCCAAGTAGGTATTAATGTTATATTAATGCCAAATTCAGCATACTGCCATAGCGAAAGACAATGGCCCGTAACTTCCATGCTCTCCAGTGTCGGATTTGAGGGGTTCACCAAAGATACGCTGGGGAATCCTTCTGGCAAGTTCCCAGGTTAGGGTTTGCACGGCAATTGCCCAGAAATGCTAACTTCCTTTGGACAATTGCAGTGCACTGGGAACCATCCGAAAATGTGATTGAAATCGCAAACTACGATGGTTCCACCAGGCTTATAACAAAAGTTACCCAGAAAAAGTTAGAAGAATTAAAACCTCATAACTTCTGGGTAACTGTTGTAAAGAGCCAGACCGACCCCACGGTACTCACCCAAACCCTGCACCCCGCGCCCCCAACAGGACTCCCCCAAATCCCCCTCCGACATAACCATCTCCCCTCCTCCCTCCCCCCACCACCGATCTTAGCCCCACCCTCCACTCACCAGACCCCGCCCCAACATCGGACCCCGAAACCCCCCCCCCCCGAATCCTGACCATCCGCCTGACTTCGGACACCCAAACCATCCCCCACCTCTGACCTTGGACCCCATCCACCCACCCCCCCCCCACCCCCACGTCGGACCCCCCGACCTTTGGAACCCCCACCCCAGCCTCCAGAACACCCGGGCTGACCCGACCCCAGACAACCTAGACCCCCAACCCAATTTCAGATCCCACCCAACCCAACCCGACTTCAGATCCCCTCCCGACCCAATTCACCCAACCTTGGACACCCCCCGACCTGATCCAACCCGAACTCGGACCCCCCCTTCTCCCGACCCGACCCAACCTGACCTTGGACCCAACCCAACCCGACCTTGGTTTCCACGCTCCACCTCAGACCCAACCTCTCGACCTCCGGACACCCACCCACACCCCTCCGACCTCTGGACATCCACCCACACCCCCTGACCTCCAGACACCCACTCCCATCCCCCTCCGGACACCCACCCTCACAATCCCTCAACCTCCACACACCAACCCCACCCCCACCCAACCTCCAGACATCCACCCCCAGCCCCCCAAATTCCAGGCACCCAGCCCACCCCAATCCCCTTCCAACCTCTGGACACCCAACCCCCACTCCGACCTCAGGAAACCCACCCCCACCCCCCCCCAACCTCCAGACACCCACTCCCATCCCTTTGACCTCCCGAAACCCACCCCCACGCACCCCTCCAACCTCTGGACGCTCCCCCCCTCCAGCTGACCTCCAGACACCCACCATAACTCCCCTCAACCTCCGGATGCCCACTTCCCAACCCCCGAATACCCGCCCCCGACCTCCGGAAACCCACAATCCCCAAATCCTATCCACTTACCTTAGACACTTACCTTCCCCTTGGCCTCTTGGTTTCCCTGGCTCTTTAAACTTATCAGCTTTATGGCAGCAAGTGCTGTAAAAATGGAGCGTGGCCTCCTTGAATACGCTGGATCCAGACTTGGGAGGACTTGTAAGGTTTCTTTTGCTGCAGGCCCCAAGCAGGTCTAGCAAACAGAAGTGGCCACGCAATTTTCAATACCAGGTAAGTATGCATTTATTTCTTCTAATTTCTGCAGGCCAGCACTTTCCGATGCTAGTCGGAAGTTATGGCCCAATTTGAATTTGACATTAGTGACCCTGTGGAAAGGCTGGACAATGTTGATCTAACCTTGTAATAGTTGTACATTAGGTGGAATTTTCCTACTAAACACCAACAATGCAGGATGGAAGGGTTAAGATGGCAAGGGGCTTCGTGCCATGTTTCCAATATAATTTTGAGCCCCACCATTTTAACTAGTCTGAAATCAGGCACAGGAAGGTGATTTTACCCAGAACAGAGTGTTCCTAATTTAATTGTAGGGAAAACGTTAGAAGCTATTATTAAAGAATTTATGGCAGGGCACTTGGATAAGCTCAAGGTCACCAGGCAGAGTCAACATAGTTTTCTGAAAGGGAAATCATGCTTAACCAACTTATTGGAGCCCTTTGAGGAAATAACATGTGCTCATGATAAAGGGGAACCAGTGGATGTACTGTACTTAGATTTCCAGAAGGCATTTGATAAAGTGTCACATTAAAGGTTATTGCAGAAAATAAAAGCTCATGGTATTGGGGATAACATATTGGCATGGATAGAAGATTGGTTGGCTAACAGGAAACAGAGTAGGCACAAATGGGTCTTTTTCAGGTTGGCAAGATGTAACGAATGATGTTCCACAGAGATCAGTGCTGGGACCTCAATTTTACAATTTACAATTTATATAAATGACTTGGATGAAGGGATAGAGGGGTGGTTGCCAAATTTGCTGATAACACAAAGATAGGCTGGAAAGTAAGTTGTGAAGAGGACATAAGGAGGTTACAAACAGATATAGATAGGTTAAGTGAGTGGGCAAAGATCTGGCAGATGTAGTATAATGTGGAAACATGTGAAATTGTCCATTTTGTCAGCAAGAATAAAAGAGAAGCATATTATTTAAATGGTGAGAAATTGCAGAGCTCTGAGGTGCAGATGGATCTAGGTGTCCTGGTGCATGAATCACAAAATGTTAGTATGCAAGTGAAGCAAGTATTTAGGAAAGCTAATAGAATGTTATCATTTATTGCGAGGGGGGTTGAATACAGAAGTAGGGAGGTAATGCTTGAGTTGTACAGGGCACTAGTGAGACTACATTAGGAGTACTGTGTACAGTATTGGTCACCTTATTCAAGGAAGGATATAAATGCTTTGGAAGTAGTTCAAAAAAGGTTTACCAGACTAATACATGGAATGAGTGGGTTGTCTTATGTGGAAAGGTTGGACAGACTAAGCTTGTATCCACTGAAGTTTAGAAGAGTAAGAGGCAACTTGATTGAAACATATAAGATCCTGAGGGGACTTGACAGGATGGATGTGGGGAAGATGTTTCCTCTTGTGGAAGAATCCAGAACTACGGGTCACTGTTTAAAAATAAGGGGTCGCCCATTTAAAACGGAGATGAGGCAAACTTTTTCACTCAGAGGGTCATGACTCTTTGGAACTCTCTTCCTGAAAAGGTGGTGGAAGCAATCTGTGAATATTTTTAAGGCAGAGGTAGATAGATTATTGGTAAGCAAGGGAGTGATAGGTTATCGGCAATAGGTGGGATGCAGATTTCAGGTTACTATTAGGTCAGCCATGATCTTATTTAATGGTGGAGCAGGCTCGAGGGGCGGAATGGCCTACCCCTGCTCCTTGCTTGTATGATAGTTGCATCCGGATGATGTAATTGGCTGTATGGCATTATTATCGCAGGCCTGACTTAGGACTAGCAGTCTTAAACCCATCAGTATCTAAGATCCTGGCCACAGAGAGTTATAAACATGACTGAAGGACCTCTGTCTTGGTAAATTTTTGATGATGTAACAGGGAGGGTTGATGAGATTAATGTGGTTGATGTGGTGCACTTGGACTTCCAAAAGGCATTTGATAAAGTAATACATAACAGACTTGTGAGCAAAGTCGGAGCTCATGGAACAAAGGGGACAGTAGCAGCATGGATACAAAATCAGCTGAGTGACAGGAAACCAAGAGTAGTTGTGCACAGTTGTTTTTCAGATTAGAGAAAACTATGGATCCCCAGGGTTGCGATTAGGGCTGTGCAGATCTACATTAATGATCTGAAATTTGTGGATAACACAAAACTTGAAACTGTTATGAACTGTGAGGTGGATAGTGATAAACTTCAAAAGAGCAGACAATTGACAGATGAAATTCATTTTGGTAGGGAGAATGAGGAAAGGCAATATAAATTAAAAGGGACAATTCTAAAGGGGCTGCAGGAGCAGAGGGACCTGAGAGTATATGTGCACAAATTATCAAAGGTAGCAGGGCAGGTTGAAAAAGCACACATTCTGGGCTTTATAAATAGGACATAGAGTACAAAAGCAAGGAAGTTATGCTAATCCTGTAAAAAAAAACTCAATTTGAGTATTGTGTCCCGTTCTGGGTACCAGACTTTAGCAAGGATGTGAAGGCATTAGATAGGGTACAGGAAACATTCACAACAATGGTTCCAGGGATGAGGAACTTCAGTTACATGCGTAGGCTTAAGAGGCTGAGCTGGCCTCCTTGGAGAAGAAAAGATCAAGAGGACATTTGATGGAGATCAAAATCATGAGGCACCTGGACAGAGTAGATAGGGAGAAATTGTTCCTATTGGCAGGGGAAGGATGCATAACCAGAGGACACTGATTTAAGGCAGTTGGCAAAAGAAGTAATGGCAATATGAGAAAGATCTTTCTTATGCAGTGAGTGGTTGGGATCTGAATGCACTGCTTGAGAATATGGATGAGATAGATTTAATTGAGGCCTTCAAAAGGGAATTAGGTAATTATCTGAAATGAAAATTGCAGAGCTATGGAGTAAAGGTGGTGGAGAGGGACTAGGTGACTTGCTCTTGCAAAGGGGTAGCATGGACACGATGGGCCAAATGGCCTCCTTCTGTGTTGCAACCATTCTATGATTCTATGAAGTCTTTCATACTGTGTGAGACTGGCTGACATTATACTTGTTTCTTCTGGAACTTTTTGACACGTTACTAATGTTCAGCGATAGTATATATTTCTGCATATGAAATAGCAATTTAAATCTTGGAGGAGGGCACAGTTTCATTCCTACATGGAGTGATTTAATGAATCCCTTGTGAGTTAGTGTCCTGAGGTACCTGTAGCATAACAGTGCCATAATGTGGGGCATAGGTCTTAATACACAGTATTCTGTAATATATCATGACCTTTGATTTAGTACCAATGTTTGTGGTCCCCTTAGTACTAGGGAAGCTATATAAAACATGCCTCTCATTTTAATAAACTGATTCTGTCATTATCAAAGAAAACAATTTACATGATTTGTAAGTTGTATGCTCCACAACGCCAGCATGTTTTATCATCAGAAAAGGGAATTCTGACGGAATATGTACCGCAAGAAATGAATGGCATTGCTACCCATACTGACTTAATGGGAAAATGCACTGCTTGGCATTGTACTATGAGGCTTGAACACAGACACCGAGGGCGGAATTTTCCCTGAATTGCACTAAGTGTGGTGGCAGGCATGAAAGAAGATTTCTTGCTCGCTGGCCGCAATGGCGGGTTTTTGCGCATATCATCTGCTTCCCAGCGTGTCCTGTCACCTTCTCAAGGGCAACTAAATGCTGGCCCAGCCAGCGAAGCCTGTATCCCATGAATTAATTTTTAAAAAATGCATGCACAAGAAACACGCCGGGTAGCTGATGGGCAGGCTTGGCTTTGCCCACCACACCGTGACCTCAGCGCTTCCTCGCTCTGGGCGCCATATTTAAAGCTCACCAGAGTGCAGCCTACTTCGTGTCTTCAAACCAGAGGACTGCTCCAGGTGACAGATGGTCCCGAAAGAAAAGATGGCGGCCCCCAAATTAAGTGATGCCTCTTTGGGGCATCTACCGGATGCAGTGGAAGCCCGTCACAAACTCCTGTACCCCTGCTTTGGGTGAAGACCAGCCACCAAGCTTGCCAATCCAGCATGGGAGGTGGTGGCAGCAGTGGTGAGTGCCAACATCCTTCAAAAGAGGAAAAGCACCCAGTGCCAAAAGAGGATGAATGATCTCCTCTGTTCTGCCAGAGTAAGTCACTCTTCTCATCACACTCGACCCACACACTTACAAACCTATCACACATCCACATCCATCATTGCCAGCTCAAGGGACTTCTCCACTCACTGTCTCCCAAACATCCTCATCTCCCCTGCCCATCGTCTCCTCATGCTGTCTATGGCACCACTCACTGCACACATGTCAGGCAACTGTCTGATCTGGCCAGGCAGGCATTTTGCTTACACTGTCTGCATCTGTCTCTATGCAGGATAAGCTAGCTGACAACAACAGGGAGACATCCCAGACTGATGGAGGAATGCCCGCCATCAAGGCCTTCATGACCTTTGAAAATAGAGCCAACCAGCTGGCTGCTGAGGACTTGGACTGTCCCTGTGTAGACGGTGAGGTCGGCGGTGCTCAACCAAGTGAAGATCCTTCACTGCAACATCCATCAGACAATCATACTGCTCCTGTTTCACATTCCCCTGCCATGCACTAATTCTCTCTCTTTTCTATTGCAGGCACATCTGTGAAGCATCTGAGGGCAGTCACAAGCCAGGTCCTCGGCTTCAGCCCCGAGCACACCTTGGAAGAGGAATCCGCAGACATCAACATTGAAGTCCTGTCACAGCGCCCACCCACACCCTCCATCGGCGCAGAGACACCAATCTCAGCGGGACCTAGTTCTAGATTAGCCTCAGAGTCACAATCTCGTGTGTGCATCACACTGATCTACAACAGCCGGAGGCAGAGAAATCCATGGATGCCGGCATTTGGAGGATAGCTGAATGCCAGGAATCTGCTGAATCTGAGTCAGATGAGGAGCTTCTGGATTTGGTTCTACCTCAGTTGCTACAGCTGCAAAGACAAGCTCGGGAACATCAGGAAGGGATGTCCGCCGCACTTCTCAGATTGCAAGGCTCGATAGAGGAGTTCGTCTGCCTTCAGACTGAGGTAATAGCGCCTGCATGCCAGTGCACCGAGGTCAACACTGGTAAGATGGCGGCCGCCATGGAGACCTTGGTCCAGGACGTTGGTCCTTCACTGCTGCAGGAGCTGCACTCCATTACTGAGGCACTTGCAGATATCCATCAGTGTCAATGCGAGAGGGGGGTGGGACATCTCAAACTCATTCCAGCTGCCCCTTCCTCTCAAGGAGTCAGCAAGGGGCCCTCGGGCACCCATAGGGAGGAAGATCAACAAGTGCACACCCTGGGCCCATCAACCCAGGTGACTCCAGGACTGTCCGGCCCATCCGAATCCCCTCTTCCTATGACCCCAGCAGCTCCAGCTCTGCAGGCCGAGGAGGGTGCCACTGCCATATCGCAGTACCCTGAAAGCAGGCCGGGGCCCTCAAGGCCTTGGCCCTCCAGAGGACGCCCGTCAAGGTTATCACAGTACATAGCAGTCAATAGGCTGCCCCCACCTCCACTGTGGATGTGGGGAGAGCACCAAGACATATTGGCAGGGTTAGGAAAACTAAGAAGATGTAGTTGTACAGCATGGGCATGGGTGTTCATCACTTGTACATAATGTTCACAATTGTAAATAAGCTCCCAAGAATGTCTCCTTGTCTATGGCTTCTTGTTCTGATGAGCAGTGTTTTTGTCACTCAAATGTGAAATCTTGGTTCCTGCAAAATATGAAGGCAAGATTTTCAGTCCAGGGCCTGTTCCCTGTGCAGTGCGTAACCTTCAGAGCAAAGTGATTGTCCAACTTCACAATCACTTGACACATCAGTGATGTCTGCACTTCAGTGTGGCTTGTTATTGCTGCCAGAATATCGTGGGCAGGCATCACAGAGTTCGTGAGTTTCTTTGTGTGTTCTTAACACCGTTGAGGTGGGCCTGGCCCCCCCCAAAATCTTCAGCATCTGTGCACAGTGATGCTGTGCTCCTGAAGGGGTCGGATGCTGAGAGCTACCAAAGGATCAGGTGCTGTTAAAGTATCACTGCTGTGTCTCAATGACATGAGCCTGATCACTGAGGGTATGTGCACTGCCATTAGCCAGACATAAGTCTGACATTCACGGATGCAATGTGAGTATAAAAGCAAAATACTCCGGATGCTGGAAATCTGAAACAAAAACAGAAAATACTGGAAAAACTCGGCAGGTCTGACAGCGTCTGTGGAGAGAGAAACAGAGTTGACGTTTCGAGTCTGTTTGACCTGCTGCAATGTGAAGCTGCAATGCGAGTATGCCAGGGCTGTCCTCACACATGTCGTCGTCATCATCCTCCATGAATCTTGTGGCTATTAGGGTCCCACGAACACGCCTGCCTCGGCTTACTGCTGCGATGGCCTCATCGCCAGCATCCTCATCTTCCAGGACCTTGTCACCCTATCCCCTTTGACATCCTCCTCATCGGAAATATGCAGCTCTTTCATCTCCTCAGCCAGGTCCTTGCACCGCTGCAGCGCCAGGTTTTGTAGCGAGCAACAAGTTACGATGATGCATGACACCCTCTGGGGACTGTGCTGCTGTGCTCCACCGGGCCTGTTGATGCACTGGAACCATGTTTTTAAGATTTCAACCATGTGCTTCACCAAAGTCTGGGTTGCAGCATGAGCCTCATTGTACCGTCTCTCTGCTGCAGACTGAGGCCTCCGCACAGGTGTCATCGGCCATGTCCTCTGTGGATAGCCCTTGTGCCTGAGAAGCCAAGTCTTCAGCCTGTGTGGACCCTGGAAGATGTCAGGGAACTGAGACCTGCAGAAGATGTAGGAGTTGTGCATGCTCTTGCGGTATCGTGCGCAGACCTGCATGATGCATTTGTTGTGGTTGCACATCAGCTGAACATTAAGCGAGTGGAAGCCCTTTCGGTTCACATACTAGACTGTTTGTTGCCATGGAGATCTAAGTGCCACGTGAGTGCAGTCGATGGCCCCTGCGCCTGTGGAAACCAGAGAATGCCACAAATCCCAGCGCTCTTGCTTCCTGGCTTGCCTGATCCCGGGTGAAATGTACAAAGTTTTGTGCCTTCCTCTGAGTGCACAGAGGGTGTCTGTGACCTCCAGGATGCACTTGCGGGTGGCGGCTTGTGAGATCCTGCACAGATCACCTGTGGAGCCTTGGAAGGAGCCACTGGCAAAAAAATTGAGTGCCGCAGTCACTTTCACTGCCATTAGCAGTGGATGCCCTCCAAGTCCCTGTGGCCCCAAATCCTGCAGAAAGTGGTATATGTGACTGATCAGTTCCCTGGACATGCACATTCTTTGGTGACACTGTTTCTCTCTCATCTGCAGGAATGACAAGCGCCGTCTATAGACCTTGAGTCTATCGAAGCACCTACGAGTGACGGCTCGCTGTAGACCTTCAGCTGCGTGTGCAAGAGGCTCTGCTGCACTTTCATCTTATTAAGTTGCTGGCTCCGACTGCACCTTAAGGCCCTTTCACCCACGCCATAGAGTGTTGGCCATCTCTTGGGTGGCCAGTGTTTAGAGCGCTTCATGGCTGTCCAAAACCCCACCAGCCTCTGCCCCACTGTACTTGACTGATTGGCGGTAGTGTCGACCACTCGACTGCATGTTATGCTCTCAGCTCAGGCGCAGGCATTCTCCTAACCCGTACTGCAAAGCTGCACTTTTAGCTTGAACCATGATGGCTACTGGCCCAAATCTGAATAAATACATTGCAAGGGGCTGTGAGCACCTCCATTAGTGACTGTTCCATGCCCACCTTGTGTCAGGAGATCCTACAACTTGCCAAGTCATCTAGTTGTTCTGCAGCCCCCTAAAATACACATTAATTTGCAGTCTGCGCCCGAGGGGTGAAAGGTTCTGGAGCATTTGGTGGCAATTTCAAGCTTTTGCTTTGCTTGAGTGGGCAGAAATGCTTCAGTGGTCCAACTCCAAGCCAGTGGAGCTGCTGGAGAATGGTTCCAGCTATGGAAGAATGCTCACTTTTGACAAGCTTCTCCAAGTGTGTGGCCGCTTCCCACCCCCCACCCCCCCACCGCCCCCCAGGCCCCCCTGCCCACCCCATCCCGGCATGTACTTGTGTTCTTCCATCAGCCTGTGCTGCCGTGCCCATCCTTACATTAAAATTAAGTTCCCAACATTGGATAATGGGAAATGCAGCCTGCCATTCAAGGGGGGAGATCACGTCCTGGATTTATGTCATTCAGAAACGTGACTGGGGCCATTTCGTGATGCCTGTCCTTTCAGCTGGACATAAAAGACCCCATGGTACAATTTCACAGAAGAGTGAGGGAGTTTTTCCTGGTGTTCTGGCCAATATCTATCCCTCAACCAGCATCACTGAAAACATATAATATAGTCAATTGCACAATGCAGTTTGTACAACTTTGCTATATGCAAATTAGCTGCCATGTTTTCTATGCTCCAATGTGGACATCACTTTGAAAGCATTTAATTGATTGTAAAGGATTTCCAGACATCTGAAGGTGGTATATAAATGCAAGTCTTTCTTTTCTTTATCTACTGACACTGCTGGTGTGGATGATTGATGAATGTAGGATCTGACAAGAGTGTGGTACTTCCTGTAATTGAATAACTTGTTGATATTCACTGTCTAGACTAATACACCAATAATGGCCACTTGGTTGAGGTACTGGAAGGCTGCATGTATCCTCTGAATATATCCACACATCAGTTATGATCTTCAGGGGATAAAGGGAGAAAACTGTGAGACATGGGGAAGGAAAGACTAGAGTTTCTTGCCAAATATAATGCTTCCCACATTTGATTAATAGATGGCAAGAACATTTAATTTCCCATCTGAATATGTCAGCTTCTGAATAAATTTGAGCAACATTACTGAGCTTAAAATTGTCCTTTTCCCACTTAATTCCTCTGTACATGAATGTACTTATTCAAGCATGTGCCAAAGGTTCAGTAGTTTGAACTGGCAGTTAATTCATGAGTAAGACTGACTTATAGAGTTACATAACTGAGGCCTTCAGTTATTATAAATGGTGTGAATAAAGCTTAAGCAATTCTTTAAATGGCCTCCGAACCCTAAAATTAGCCATCTTGCAATTTTCCCTTTCCTTGCTCTGTTTTTATAACTAAATTATCAGTTTTCTGTCTACAATGTTATAATGCTTTACTGGTTTACAGGAGTAGCTAAAATCCCTAGCCAGGGTTAATTAGGAAAGTCTGAAATAGCCCTTTCTATCTCCAGCATCTGCAATATTTTGCTTTTATTTTAGTTAAGAAGGTCATTGGGTGCAAATTTCAAGCCCACCTGATGCAAGCAAGTACAAGTTTATGCTTCATCGGATTCACCAATAATACTCATTAATAATAGCATTCAAATGTAGAATTTAAAAATACAGTGCATTGCTCAGTTAGACATGGAATGTCCAGAATGAGGGAGAAGTATATAAAAGACAATGTCATGATAGACCTGGGTATATTTTTGGTTACTTAGGAGGGTGAAGCCAACAACAGGATTTTCCCTTCAAGCAATTAATGGATGAGTTCCACATCACCCACATCCTTTCAGGCCCAGTGATACATTGAGAGTGGCCCCAGTGGAACTACACCCCCTCAATCCCCAGAGGTTCATTAACATATCTATGCTTTGTATTTTGTGCTCATCTCCACAGCAACAGTCAGTTCAGAGAGGTAAATGGGAGCATTCGGAGCGAAGCCCCAGGCCATCAAATAATAGAGGAAACATGGAAGAACTTAATTCCTGGCAACTTTTAAAACCCATCTATGTGCTGCCTTTTTTATTTTGATTTTTCATTGTGTTCGATATCCTTGAAGTTAGAATTGGTTTGAAGGTTTACAGATGAGATTAATTATAGCCTGAATTGTTGCTAAATCAAAGCTATGTCACTGTTTGCACTGACACATGATACTTATCTTTATGAGACTGAACAGTTGGCTCACAAGTGGAAAACTGGCATGTCAGTAATCATCTACCTTTTGGATGAAGACATCTATCATCTCAATGTCCTACTGTTATTTTTGCATTAAACATGTATCATTTTCATGCAGTGAAAAAAGCCTAAAACCAAGCTCACATTTTCAGAAGATATGTGATTTTGTTTCACAACATATGTGTGAATATATTCCGATCATTATTTTCCAAAACCAGGGGACATAATCTCAAAATAAGGGAAGGCCATTTAAGACTGAGATGAGGAGGAACTTCTTCACTCAGAGGGTGCTGAATCTTTAGAATTCTCTACCCCAGAGGGCTGTGGAAGCTCAATCATTGAACATGTTCAAAACAGAAATCGATAGATTTCTGGAGACTAATGACATCAAGGGCTATGGAGATAGCGTGGGAAAGTGGCATTGAGGTAGATGATCAGCCATTATCTAATTGAATGAAGAAGACTCGATGGGCTGAATGGCCTACCCCTGTTCCTATGTTCCAATCAAACATACATTTGGAGTATTTTTTTTAAACTTCTAAAATAATTAAATATGGTTTCTATTTTACCTCTGAAGTTCAGAGAAAGACACCTTTGAAATGGAAGCTATTTTTGTGTCTAGTTTCTCTTCTCCTTTATGCTACCCAGAAAGTGATGATTCATATTTGACTGTGATTCCACAGGCACTGACTGCTCTTTAGTACTCCTCACTCAAATTGCTATTCTGAGTCTAGACAATGCAGGGGTAACTTTACTTAACTGCTGGTTGAGAACCCTGTGGAATCGGGTGGAATGCTGGTTCTACAGTCTGCCCAATATTACCCTCCCGTGCCTTTTGAGTAAAATTGGGCAAGGTGTAAAATCAGAATTGCACCGGATCCCATCAGCTTCCTGGTTGGTGGTGGGTTAGGTTCAAATAGCTCCAATAGATGTCAGTAGGTTATTGATCATGGCCAAGCTTGGTTCCCTCCTCTTCAGATATCCACACATTTGCCTTCCAGTGGCGTTCATAGATAATGATCAGAGGCAGTATGTTTTATTGACAACTTTTACCACCCATCAACCCAAAGAGTGTCCCTATCCCAGCCCTATCTGGGATTCATTAAATCAGCATGGAACAGAGACCCAACTAAGGACCTTTCTGGTCTGACTGATTCTGTGCTGTGCTTACCTACTGATCTTAAAAATTGGGGGTGGTGGGGGTTGGGGTTTGGTGAGACAAGTGTTAACATTGTTTTTCCTGTTTGCATTTTGCTAAACAATGTCGATAATTCTATGTGTTCTGAATATATTCTGCCTAGGCACACACCAGTCTTTTATGCTTTTTAAACAATCAAGAGCCTAGTATAACTGCTGCCATAACAGCTAAGGTTGGAGAACACAATCTCTTTTTGATATGTGTCCTTGTGTAACTACTGTAGGCAAGGAATAATGGAAGTGAAAGTTAGGGTTGGATTTTTCTCTGCAATGCTGCCCAATATTGGATGTGATAGCTGTAAATAAGTAGTTTAAGGTTCAGTCCCTGAACAAAGACGCTCAAAGGTATTTTTGTTCTAAAGTATAAAGGCTTTATTAAGTTACAATACACATTAACATAGAATAAGCCACTGAAATACCAACGAGCTTTAACATTAACAAAGCTTCAAACAGATCAATCTCAAATGACCTTGTGGTAACACTTGAGTGGTTCAACCTCACACTGAGAGGTTGTAACATACACAATTACAGACTCAATTTGTATAGGTTAATGGTTCTTATGGAACCTTGAAGCTGCTTTGGGCCCAATTAATTTCACTGCCTCAAGCCCAGCACCTATCTATCAAATCCTGCACACTCCACAACAAAGTATAAACAGATATTAACATTTCCCATGCCACCATTCCATGCATGTGAGATAAATATTGGAGACTTAGGCATGAAATTGGATTCCATAGTGCTGTTGATGCTTGAACTCAGAAAATGGTGGTCGGAACACTTCTGGTACAGCCGGCGCAGCACACGTTGGGTGTGCTTGGCGGCATGAGTGGACAATATGGTGAGAAGGCCAGAAATCGGTTGCACGATGTCATGAAGCCAGTTTGTGATCGTCCGCTCAGCCTATCGATAGCAGGCCATGTTTCCCATCATCGGACGTCAGGAACCTCATTGTAATGCATCTGCATATCATTATAAGGCCAGCTGCCAAAATTCTCCCCCGACGCTGGATCATCCGCCGGTAAACGCTGACGTATTTCACAACAGCACATGTAAGGCTTGCACTTGTTGGGCTGCACTTTGAGGGGAACTTGGAGGTGAATGCACAGTAACGTTGAGCAGCATTTGTCCAGGTCGTCTGTTGGACTTCAAGGTTGAGGTGCATTGGAATGGGGCGGTGGGGGAGCAAGGGATGTCCTGTGGTTGAGGTGACATGGGGGTGGGGGCGAGGGCTGTCTGGTGGTTGAAGGTAGTGCCCAAGCACATGCGGGTGGAGGGGGGGAGGTTAGGAAAGCATCATTATGGAAACGCTGTATAAAGTGACCAATCCTCTGCAGCTGAGACAGTTCAGGCACAGCCACATTGACACATGTGGAACCAGGTCTCTAGCTTATCTGCCCACTCAAGCAACGCAGAGGCATGAAAGTGCCACCAAGTGCTCCAGAGCTTTTTACCCCTTGGGCACAGACTGCAAACTAAATGAGTGTTTTAGTGGACTGCAGAACAGTTGGCAACTGGGCACATTGTACAATCTCCTTGCTAAAGCTGGCCCTGGAGCAGTCACTGGTGGAGGCGATCACAGCCCCTTGCAACGTCTTCATCCCGGTTTGAACCAGCCTCCCCCATGGTTCAAGCTAATAGTGCAGCCATGCAGCGCGGGTTATGAGAATTCCTGCACCTGAACTGAGAGCACAGCATGCACTGCAACGGGCAAAGCTGCTGCCAATCGGCCAGGTGGAGTGGGGCGGAGGTGGGTGGGGATTTGTGCATCCATGCAGTGCACTAAACTCTGGCCATCCAAGTGGTGGTCACCACTCTTCAGGATGCGTTAAGGTGCCTTCAGACTTAAGAAAGAGAGGTTCTTAGTACACCCAAGCTAACATGAATGTCTCTCTCATCGTGCAGGAGGGGTACATCAGGAGCATGGAGCCTGGTGAACTAGCTGTATGCCTCGTGGTGTACAGTGAGTGAAGACAATGGAGAAGAGAGCGACGGAGGCGCCTGGCTGTGCAGAGGGAGGAGCAGCACCCTCAGGAAGAAGGGGCAGCTGGGGCTTCCACACACGCTGCTGAAAAGCCATAGCGAGGCGTCGTTGGTCAACGCCCAGCTAGACCCAGGGCCTATAGACACCGCCTTTCATTCCTGCAGATGACCGAGAACCAGTGTCACCGAAGACTGCACATGTCTAGGGAGCTGCTCAGTCACATCTGCCAGCTACTGCAGGATTTGGCGCTATGGGGACATGAAGGACATCTACTGCCAGTGGCTGTGAAAGTGACCGTGGTGCTCAATTTTTATGCCAATGGCTCCTTTCAGGGCTCCAAAGGTGCCCTCTGTGGGATAGCACAGGCCTCCACACGCAAATGCATCCATGAGGTCACGGATGCCATCTGCGCGAGGGCACACAACTTTGCATTTCATCCAGGACCAAGAGAGCCAGGATGCAAAAGCGATTGGATTTGTCCAGATCTTGAGTTTCCCACAGGTGCAAGGTACCATCGACTGCACTCACGTGGCGCTCAGATCTCTGTCGCAACACTTGGCCAAATATGTCAACCGCAAGGGCTTCCATTTGCTGAATGTGCAGCTGGTGTGTGGCCACCACTCACGTATCCTGCAGGTCTGAGCATGGTTTCCAGGGAGCGTCTATGACTCCTACATTCTCAGTCGGTCACAGATCCCTGACCTCTCCCAGGGTCCACAGAGGCTGCAGGGATGGCTCCTAGAGGGCAAGGGCTACCCGCAGATGATGTGGACAACACCTATACAGCGGCCTCAGACTGCAGCAGAGCAAAGGTATAACAAGGCTCATACTGCAGCTTGTAACTTGGTGGAGCAAACCATTGGGATGCTGAACATGAGGTTCCAGTGCCTGGACCGGTCGGTGGAGCCCTGCAATATAGTCCACAGAGGGTGTCACACATCGTCATCACCTGCTGCACCCTTTGCACCCTGGCGCTGCAACAGGGAGAGAAACTGGCTGAGGAGGAGATGCAGGAGCTGGAGGTCTCCTCCGATGAGGAGGACGTCGATGGTGATAAGGGTGAGGAGATCCTCAAAGATGACGATGATGGCGATAAGGCCCTTGTACTGGGCAGATGATGCAGGCACTCAGCAGGCCCTCATAGCTGCTATATATGTGAAGGATGATGACAATGTGCAGCGAGGAGACACCATGGATCCTCACATAGCACCTACGAACTTTTGATTCCAGTCTGGCTTATGGCAGCGCACATACCCTCTGTAACAATGCTCCTGTCATTGAGATGCAGTGAAAGCCCTAATAGTCGCTTGATTGCAGGAGGATGATAACGACATACATTAAGGACACTCCATAGATCTTCACATAGCCTCTGAGAATGTCTGACTCCTGTCTGGCCGAGGGCAGCTCACTTGCACTTTGTGATCAGGGTCATATCTTGGAGACACAGCCATGAAACTTTATCCACCTTCAGCACCCGACCCCTTCAGGAGCACAGTGTCACTGGTCACAGATGCTGAAGAGATGAGGGCCAGCCCCACCTTAAAGGTGCTGAGAGCACACAGAGAGAATGACGGAACTCTATGACGCCTTCCCACTCCATTCTAGCAGCAATGACAAGCACCATCGAGGTGCAGGCATCACTGATGTGTCCAGAGAGTGTGAAGCTGGACCATCACTTTGGTCTGAAGGCTGCACAAAGCACAGGGGAGAGGCCCTGGAATGAGACAACTGCCTTTATCTTGTGCAGAAAGGTTTCACATCAGAGTGACACAAACACTGCTCATCAGAACAAGGAGCCATAGGCAGGAAGACATTCTTGGGAGTTTATTTACAATGGTGAACATTATGTACGAGTGATTAACACCTGTGCCCAGGCTGTGAAACTACAGCTTCTGCACTCTCTTAACCCTGCCGCTACATTTTGGTGCACTCTGGACATTCGCAGCAGAGGTTGAGGCAGCCTGCTGATTGATACACCCTGTCTGTGATTACTTTGGCAGGCATCCTCTGGAGGGCTGAGACTTGGTGGGCCCCGGCCTGATTTTTGGGGTCCTGATGTGTGGCAGTGGCGCCCTCCTCGGCCCGTGGATCTGGAGCTGCTGAGGTCACAGGAAGAGGGGATTCGGATAGGCCGGACGCTCCCAGAGCCACCTGGACAGATGGCTCTGGGGTGGCACATCTGCTCATCCCCCTCGCTG
Source organism: Cetorhinus maximus (assembly GCF_964194155.1). NCBI lineage: Eukaryota > Metazoa > Chordata > Chondrichthyes > Lamniformes > Cetorhinidae > Cetorhinus > Cetorhinus maximus. Next base: position 108,546,696 of record NC_135888.1, read on the forward strand.
TGGGTGTCTGAGGGCTCCTGGCTGATTCCTTGAGGAGAAGGGATAGCTGGAGTGAGATCAGGTTGCCCTGCACTCGTCTTACGAATACACTGTTGGAGGCCAACTATGGCATCGGTGATGGAGTTTAGCCCGTGCAGCAGTGCAGGAGCGACGTTCTGGACCAAGGTCTCCATGGCGGCCGCCATCCTGCGCTATCACCTCAGCCTGAAGGTGGACGGACTTTTCCATCGTGCCTTGCAATCTGAGGAGAGCAGCAGACATCCCTTCTTGATGTTCCCGAGCTTGCCTTTGCAGCTCCAGCAACTGTGACATGACAGAGTCCAGAGGCTCGTCATCTGACTCGGACTCAGAAGATTCCTGGCCTCCAGCTGTCCTCCAAATGCCAGCACCATTGGATTTCCCTGCCTCCGATGTTGTGGATCAGACAGTGTGATGTGCACACAAGACTGTGACCCCGAGGCTACTCTAAAGCTAGGCTCCCCCGAAGAGTGTGTCTCTGCGCTGGTGGAGGGTGTGGGTGAGCGCTGTGATAGGACATCAAGGAGGATGCCTCCAGATTCCTCTTCAGAGGTTTCTTCGGGGCTTGCTTGGAGGTCCTAGGCCATGGACTCCATTGGCTGTTTCCCAGATATGCCTGCGGAAGCAAGGGAAGATAATTAGTGCATGGCAGTGGCCTGTGAAACAGGGCACATCACTCTAAGCATGGTTGTCTGGTGGATATTGCACTGCTGGATCCTCACTTGGTCGAGCACCTCCAACCTCACCGTCAGCACAGGAACTGCCCAGATACTCACCGGCCAGCAGTTGCTCTGTTTTCAAAGTCACTGAGGACCTTGATTTCATGTATTCCTCCACCAGTTTATGACCTCTCCCTGCTTGTTGTGTGCCAGCTTGCCTGCATGAATAGAAATGGAGAGAGTGTAAGCAGGACGCCTGCCAGGCCAGGTGACAAATACGCCTGGTATGTGTGGGTGGTGAGTGGTCCCATGGACAGGATGAGGACAATGAAGGTGTGTGTATGAAAGTGAATGGTGATTCGTCTTGAACCGGCAGTGAGTGAGAGCCTGTGGATGTGTGATGGGTTTGTGAATGTGTGAGTTGAGAGTGATGAGAAGAGTGACTTACCCTGGCAGCACGGAGGAGATCATTCATTCATTTGTGGCACTGGGTAGCTGTCTTATTTTGCAGGGCACTGGCACTAACCGCTGCTGCCACCGCCTCCCATGTTGGATTGGTGATGTTGCTGCCCATCCTGTGGCCAGAGTGCGGTAGAGGACATCACGTGGGCCTCCACGGTGTCCAAAAGGCTCTCGAGGGATGCATTATTGAACCTGGGGGCTGCAGTCTTTTTGCATTTTGGGGCCATGCCTTCCATGCCGCAGCCCTGGGCTCAAAGCACTAAGAGGTGTGCACACAGCTGCACCTTCAATATGGTGCCTGGCGTGATGGGGCAGCTAGATGATGGTATGGTGGGCGAATGAGACTCCACCTGCCCACCATGGAAATGGCCTGTTTCCTGGGAATGCATAATTAATGTGGCGAGTTTGGGATGATACGGCGTGAGAAGCTAGGTAAAACGTTGATTTACCCTCCTGCCATCGCACTTAGTGCAAAGCTGGGACGATTCTGCCCACTGACTGTAAGGGCGCAAGCGTGGGTATGCCTTCTGTGAGCCAGAAACATGCAGAGTGGGCAAATTGTGACATTAAATAGCCTCTAATGCTGATTTGATGGACAATTAGCCATTTCATACCATGCAAATCAAGTTACTACCTTTCAAACAAAACCAAAAAATTGCTGGAAAAACTCAGCAGGCCCAGCAGCATCTGTGGAGAGAGAAACAGAGCTAACATTTTGAGTCCGTATGACGTTAACTCTGTTTCTCCACAGATGCCGTTCGACCTGCTGAGTTTTTTCAGAATTTTCTGTTTTTGTTTCAGATTTCCAGCATCCACAGCATTCTGCTTTTACCACCTTTCAAACACCATTTCCTTCTCTCCAGCAAATTTCAAAAGCTTTTCAATTTTTAAAACTTCTGTCTGTAGGCTTCTGGTACTAACTCGCAGGCATTGAGAGCAGCATGCTTTACTCTGTCATAGTCCCCTAATTTTTTTAATTATTCATTTACAGGATGTGGGCTTCGCTGGCTAGGCAAGCATTTATTGCTCATCTCTAATTGTCCTTGAGAAGATAGTGGTGAGCTGCCTTCTTGAATCGTTGCAGTCCATGTGGTGTAGTTACACCCACAGTGCTGTTGGGGAGGGAGCTCCAGGATTTTGACCCAACGACAGTGAAGGAACGGTGATATTTTTCCATGTCAGAATAGTGACTTGGAGAGGAACTTCCAGGTGACGGTGTTCCCATCTATTTGCTGCCCTAGTCCTTCTAGATGGTAGTGGTCGTGGGTTTGGAGGGTGCTGTCGAAGGAGAATTCCTGCAGTGCATCTTGTATATGGTACACACTGCTGCCACTGTTCATTAGTGGTGGAAGGAGTGAATGTTTGTGGAAGGGCTGCCAATCAAGCAGGCTGCTTTGCCGTGGATGGTGTCAAGCTTCTTGAGTGTTGTTGGAGCTGCACGCATTCAGGCAAGTGGGGAGTATTCCATCACTTTCCTGACTTGTGCCTTCTAGATGGTGGACAAACTTTGGCGAATCAGGAGGTGAGTTACTCACCGCAGGATTCCTAGCCTCTGACCTGTTCTTGTAGCCACAGTACTGGCTAGTCCAGTTCAGCTTCTGGTCGATGGTAACCCCTAGGATGTAGATAGTGGGGGATTCAGCGATGGTAATGCCATTGAATGTCGAAGGGCGATGGTTAGATTCTCTCTTGTTGGAGATGGTCAATGCCTGGCACTTGTGTGGTGTGAATGTTACTTGCCACTTGTCAGCCCAAGCCTGGATATTGTCCAGGTCTTGCTGCATTTGGACACGGACTGCTTCAGCATCTGAGGAGTTGCGAATGGTGCTGAACATTGTGCAATCATCAGCGAACATCCCCACTTCTGACCTTAGGATGGAGGGAAGGTCATTGATGAAGGAGCTAAAGATGGTTGAGCCTAAGGTACTACCCTGAGGAACTCCTGTAGTGATGCTCTGGAACTGAGATGATTGACCTCTAACAACCATAACCATCTTCCTTTGTGCTAGGTATAACTTCAACCAGTGAAGAGTTTCACCCGGTTCCCATTGACACCAGCCTTGTTAGAGCTCCTTGATGCCATACTTGGTCAAAGGCTGTCTTGATGTCAAAGGAAGTCACTTTCACTTCACCTCTGGAGTACAGCTCTTTGATCCATGTTTGAACTAAGGCTGTAATGAGGTCAGGAGCTGAGTGACCCTGGCAGAACCCAAACTGAGCGTCAGTGACCAGGTTATTGCTATGCAAGTGCTGCTTGATAGCACTGTTGATGATCCTTTCCATTACTTTATTGATGATCAAGAGTCAACTGATGGGGCAGTAATTGGCCAGGTTGGATTTGTCCTTTTTGTGTGCAGGACGTACATGGGCAATTTTCCACATTGCCAGGTAGATGTCAGTGTTGTAGCTGTACTGAAACAGGTTGGCTGGGGGTGCAGCAAGTTCATGAATACAAGTTTTCAGTACTATCGCCAGAATACTCTGAGGGCCCATAGCCTTTGCACTATCCATGCCTTCAGCCATTTCTAGATGTCACGTGGAGTGAGTTGTATTGGCTGAAGACTGTCATCTGTAAATCTTGGGACCGCTAGAGGAACCTGAGATGGATCAGCCACTTAGCACTTCCAGTTAAAGATTGTTGCAAATGTTTCAACCTTATCTTTTGCACTGATATGCTGGGCTCCTCCATCATTGAGGATAGGGATATTTGTGGTGCCTCCTCCTCCAGTGAGTTGTTGAATTGTCCACCACCATTCATGACTGTATGTGGCAGGACTGAGCAAATTAGGTCTGATCCGTTGGTTGTGGAACCGCTTAGCTTTGTCTATCACTTGCTGTTTATGTTTTTTGGCATGCAAGCAGTCCTGTGTTGTAGCTTCACCAGGTTAACACCTCATTTTTAGGTATGCCTGGTGCTGCTGCTGGCATGCCCACTTGACCTCTTCATTGAATCAGCATTGATTCCCTGGCTTGGTGGTAATTGTAGAGTGGGGAACATGCTGGACCATGAGGTTACGGATTGCTTGAGTACAATTCTGCTCCTGTTGATGACTCACAACGCCTCATGGGTGCCCAGACTTGAGTTGCTAGATCTGTTTGAAATCTATCCTGTTTAGCATGGTGGTAGTGCCACACAAGACAATGGAGGGTATCCTCAGTGTGAAGATGGTGCTTTGTCTCCAGAACAACTGTGCTGTGGTCACTCCCATCAATACTGTCATGGACAGATGCATCTGCAGCAGGCAGGTTGGTCAGCATGAGGTCAAGTATGCCTTTCCCTCTTGTTGGTTCCCTCACCACCTGCCACAGAACCAGTCTTTTAGGACTCAGCTAGCTTGGTCAGTAGTGGTGTTACCGAGCCAGTCTTGGTGATGGTCATTGAAGCCCCCCACCCAGAGTACATTCTGCACCCTTGCCACCCTCAGTGCCTCCTCCAAGTGGTGTTCAACATGGAGGAGCACTGGTTCATCAAGAGTGGGGTGGGCAGGGGGGGGAGGGGTATGTGGTAATCTGCAGGAGGTTTCCTTGCCCATATTTGACATGATGCCAGGAGACTTCATGGGGGCCAGAGATGTTGAGGACTCCCAGGGTAACTCCCTCCTGACTGTATACCACAGTGCCACCACCTCTGTTGGGTCTGTCCTGCCAGTTGGCCAGAACACACGCAGAGATGGTGGTGGTGGTATCTGGGTCTGGGACCTGATCTGTAAGATATGATTCCGTGAAGATGACTATGTCAGGCTGTTGTTTGATTGGCCTGTGGAATAGCTCTCCCAATTTTGGCACGAGCCCCCAGACATTATTCAGGAGGACATTGCAGGGCTGAGATTGCTGCTGTCATTTCCTGTGCCTAGGTCGATGCTGAGTGGTCCATCTGGCTTCATACCTTTTTATTGGCTTTGTAGCGGTTTGATACAACTAGGTCATTTCAAAGGGCATTTAAGAGTCAACCACGTTAACTATGAATCTGGGGCCACAAGTAGGCCAGCCCAGGTGAGGATGGTAGATTTCCTTCCCTAAAGGGCACTAGTGAACCAGATGGGTTTTTACAACAATGTTTTCATGGCCATCATCAGACTTTTAATTCCAGATTTTTTTTTACTGAACTCAAATGCCACCATCTGCTGTGGTGGGATTTGAACCCTGGTCCCCAGAGCATTACCCTGGGTGTATGGATTACCAGTCCAGTACACCACCGCCTCCCCTAATTGCTCTTCTGAAAGGGATGACTAAACCTCCAAAGCTTTTCCTATGAAAGCTTTCTGTAAGAACACAGTCCAATTTCTTTAGGCCATTTCATTTTTGTAGCAAATTTCTCAAGTGACACACGGTACCTAAATTTGGTGAGGAAGGAGTAAAAATGTACCAAGTAAATACACGTCACGACATCAAAGGTACGAGGTGTTGGGTCTTGGCCATCCTCACTGTTCCCCTTCAATGCATAGACTTTAAGCTTGTCTCTTTCCAACTCTGTCTCGTTCCTTACTCCTTTCCTCTCTTTCTTCCTACTCCCGTTCTGATTCTAATTCAATCAGAATTATGCTTTCTTCTCTTTCTCCTTTGAGTTTTTTTTTTCATTTCACTCTCTGTCTTTCCTTTCCCTCTCTTTCAAATTTCATTTTTTTTTCTAATTCAATTTTTGCTAATTTGATCTGAGCATGAGAAGAGCTACCCTTTTCTCACTTAAGCTTCATGTGCTGAGGCTCTACTTCAATGATCCCTGATTTTTTTAACTCTTGATTTCATGTCGACTCTTAACTCCTCTGCCAGACCTTTCAAATTAACCATTGTTAACTTTTCCAAGGCATCAATAGTTAACTCCGTTCTCTTCAGAAAGGTCTGAGCATTAAAGGTGGCCATTTTGATTTCCAATGCATATAACAAAAGTAAATGTGAAATCTTATTTGTTTAAAGTCTGGAAAATTCCAGTGTACCTGTTTTCATATCTTAGTGTTTCATGATCCCAGACATGCCCACAATTTGTTACAATCTCCCTAGTGACTGATAACTTCTTAAAAAGAAAGGAATCCTCATGACGCCAATAGAAAAAAAACCTTTGGACAAGATTTCACTTTTTAAAATGTTTACTGTAACAAACCAACTAAAATCAACATAATTCAAACATAAATTAACATGTGAAGGATATTTTCTGCAAAGAGGTAAAATCAATACAACAAAAATACACATCACATAGTTATAAGTTACTTCCCACACAAATCTGGGACCATGTGCAATCTTACAGTCTTTCCAACTCGGCCTCCATTATGTAGGGTCTCTCATTTCCCATTCATTTGTTTCAGCCTTTGAGTTGCATTCACCAGCAGCCATATTCCATCCAATGTGGCGAGACATAGTCAACACTGAAAAGCTGCATGTCTATGAACGTTCTCTCACTCGGGTCACGATAATCCTGATGGCACAGAATTCCCAGACACTCCCTTCTCCAACCTTTAAACAGTCTGGTGGGCTCTGGCAACACTGAAAGAGCAATATTGGGTCTTGTTCAGTCCACCACCCTTCCTGTCTTCAGCTCTCTACTCTTTCCAACTGAATAACACACACAGTAACATAGCTTCTGCTCTATTCTCAGAGACCTGCTTCAATACCAGGATCTATTTGAAGACTGTCAAACAGAAAACTGTTCCATTTGGAGAGAGCCTTGCGTGTTTCCTCTTTACACAAATTATTAGTGTGTTTTGAACTGCCAAACACAAAACATAGGCTGACCCAACCCCACTGCAATATCTTTCTATTTGTTCTTTGCTTCTTAGCTGTTCATCCCCATGGCAATCTCAGCACACATGGGCATTTCTTAGAACCTTATGATGTCATAATCAGAAAACCAATTAACCCTCTTTTAAAATACTCCCCATTTCACCCTGGTCCTCAAGGAGACATCGCATGAAAAAAAAATACAAGCTTTTCCCAGCAGATGGGTCATTACAGGGGGATGCAGAGTATCTGAGTGTTAGGCATGAGTCCTGTTTAAGAACATAAGAACTAGGAGCAGGAGTAGGCCATTCAGCCCCTCGAGCTGGCTCTGCCATTCAATAAGATCATGGCTGATCTGCTCGTGGTCTCAACCTCATATTCCTACCTGCCCCCCATAACCCTCGACTCCCTGGTAGATCAAAAATACATCTGGCTCAGACTTGAACATATTCAATTACCCAGCATCCACTGCTCCCTGCAGTTGAGAATTCTAAATATTAACAAAAATCTGAGAGAAGAAATTCCTCCTTATCTTCATCTTAAAGGGGAGCCCCCTAATTTTTAAATTCTGCCCCATAGTTCTAGATTCCATCAAGAGGTAAAACATCCTCTCGGCATCTGCCCTGTTAAGCTCCCTCCAAATTTTATATTTTTCTAAAGGACCACCTCTCATTCTTCTACACTCCATGAGTATACACCCAACCTTTCCTTGTAAGATAACCCCTTCATCGCAAGAATCAACTGAGTGAGCCTTCTTTGAAATGCCTCAAATGCAAATGTCTCTTTGCTTGAATAAGGAGACCAACGCTATATGCAGCACTCTAAGTATGATCTCACCCACACCCTATACAGTTGTAAAAGACTTCCCTACTTTTATACTCCAACCCCCTTCCAATAAAGGCCAACATTCCATTTGCCTTCCTTATTACTTGCCCTACCTGCATGCTAACTTTTTGTAATTCATGTAAGAGGACACCCAGATCCCCCTGTATTGCAGAATTCTCCAATCTCTCCCCATTTAAATAATATTCTGCTTCTCTACTCTTCTGGCCAAAGTGGACAACCTCACATTTTTCTACTGTACACTCCATCTGTCAAGTTTTTGCACATTCACTTTATCTATATCCTTTTGCAGATATTTGTATCCTCCTCACAACTTGCTTTCCCACCTCTTTTTGCTTCATCAGAAAATTTGGCTACAACACACTCTGACCCTTCAGCCAATCATTAATATAGATTGTAAATCATTGAGGCTGCAGGACTAATCCCTGTGGCACTCCACTAGTTACAGTTTGCCAATCTGAGAATGACGCATTTATTTCTACCCTCTGTTTCCTGTTAGTTAGCCCATTCTTTATCCATGCTAATAGGTTACCTTCAACACCATGAGCTCTCCTCTTGTGTAGTAGCCTTTTATGTGGCACCTTATAGTATGCCTTTTAGAACTCCAAATAAACATTATCCACTGGTTCCCCATTATCCACCCTGCTTGCTACATCTTCAAATAACTCTAATGAATTTGTCAAATACATTTTTCTTTTCATAAAATCATGTTGATTCTATCTGATTGTATTATGGTTTTCTAAATGTCCTGTTACTACTTCCTTAAACATGGGTTCTAGCATTTCCCCGATGATAGATGTTAGGCTAACTGGCCAATAATTTCCTGATTTCTGTCTTCCTCCTTTCTTGAATGGGGCGTAACTTTTGCAGTTTTCTAGTCTGCTGGGACCTTTCCAGAATCTAGGGAATTTTGGAAGTACAGCAAGTACCTCCACTACCTCTGCAGCCACTTCTATTAAGACCCTATGATGCAGTGTGTCAGATCCAGGATTGCTGATGAGTGCCTATTGGGAGTGTGTTGCATTGAGCAGTGTGAGATGTTGATGGAGCAGTGAGTAGAGTTTGTCAATGGAAGATGCATTCATTGACTTTGACCACTCATTTTAGGTCATTGAACTACTTCCAGCAATGCAGCAAATTGTTTGGGACCAGACTCCAGGAATTGATGTCTGTGGCCATCTGCTTCCATTTCCTTCTCAGGGTATGCCTTGAGGACCTCCTGGTCCTTTGTCGGAATATGGCGTTTTTCCTCTTACCTCCACCACTAATGCCACCATTAGTATTGCCTCCAGTGCCTCATCAGATATCCTGCCAGTCCTCTTTGCCTGTTGCTCCATTTGTTCTTTTCCTTCCAGCAATGTGCTGATATCCTTAAAGAGGTCCAGATTACCTCCACGTCATACTAGGCAAGGTCACTAGGCAAGTGTACAATCACTCTGCAGCATGTTCCACACAGGACAGCTTGCTGAAATCATTTAGATGAGGGGGCAGCACAAAGTTTGCCTGAAGCTTGCCTGGGACCAGACACATGTTGTGATTCCCGTGCCCAAAAACAGGCCTTATTCAATTTTTCCACCATGGGAACACATGTGGACACATCGAGGACACACTATTATAACAGTTTAAGCTGAACTTGACAATTTTCAACAGAAGCCCACATTCTACAGTCAATCTGAGAAATTTATTTTCTGACATATCCCATCAATGAGCCTAAGGACTATTTATCACTCAAGCTCATATCTCCGTCCAAAGATTAGCTCATGCCATTGATAGGCAACAGAATGATTTGCATTTTATACATTGAAGGTGCTATATTATCTAATATATTATAATAATAGAAATTATGATAATGGAGTGGTTAAAGATTTAAACTTATGAGAATTCTAGCGCAGTGATGCAGTCCTACATTATACACTGTTTCCGTCATCTATGCTGTCCAAACTGTTCTATGGTTTTGCTTTGACTGCATTTTGTTGTAGGTCAGTTAGGTTGCGTCTGATGTGACCTTCCTGCCAAGTATAATTTTAAGACTCAGTGGTCAAATTGGATGTTTAAACTCTGTAACAGCCTTTGCGTTTCCTTTCTTAAACCGATTTCCTCCTAAATAATGTACCCCTGTAGCATTATGGGTGTTAATGAGGACCAGGACCAAGTCTGTAACAATGGTATATAACATACGAACATACAAATTAGGAGCAGGAGTAGGCCACTTGGCCTATCTTAGCCTACTCTGCCATTCAGTAAGATCATGGCTGATCTGATTGTAACCTCCTGATAACCTTTCACCCCTTTGTTAATCGAGAATCTATCTACCACTGTGTTAAAAGTATTTAAAGACTCTACTTTTACCGTCTTTTGAGGAAGAGAGTTCCAAAGACTCAGTACCCTCTGAGAGAAATAATTCTCCTTATCTCTGCCTTGAATCGGCGGCCCCTTATCTTTAAACAGTGACTCCTAGTCCTTGATTCTCCCACAAGAAGAAACATCCTCTCCACATCCACCCTGTCAAAACCCCTCAGGATCTTATATGTTTCATTCAAGTCGCCTCTTATTCTTCTAAACTGCAGCAGATAAAAGCCGAGCCTGTCCAACCTCTCTTCATAAGACAATCTGCCTTCCAGGTATTAGTCTGGTAAACCTTCTCTGAATGGCTTCAACATATTTACATCCTTTGTTAAATAAGGAGACCAACACTGTACACAGTACTCCAGATGTGGTCTCAGCAGTGTCCTGTACAACTGAAGCATAACCCCCCCTATTTTTATTTTCAAATCCCCTCGCAATAAACAATAACATTCTATTAGCTTTCCTAATTATTTGCTGCACCTGCATACAAGCCTTCTGTGATTCATGCACTAGGACACCCAGATCTCTCTGAATCTCAGAGCTCTGCAATCTCTCACCATTTAGATAATAAGCTTCTTTTTTACTCTTTGTGCCAAAGTGGACAATTTCACACTCACCCACATTATACTCCATTTGCCAGATCTTTGCCCACTCACTTAACCCATCTATGTCTCTATGTAGCCTCCTTATGTCCTCTTCACCCTTTCCTACCTATCTTTGTGTCATCAGCAAATTTAGCAACCCTACCTTCAGTCCCTTCATCCAAGTCATTTATATAAACTGAGAAAAGTTGAGGCCCCAGCATTGATCCCTTTGGCACACGACTTATTGTCCTGCCAACCAGAAAAGACCCATTTATGCCTACTGTCTGTTTCCTATTAGCTAGCCAATCTTCTCGTCATGCCAATATGTTACCCTCTACACCATGAGCTTCTATTTTCCTCAATAACCTTTGATATCCATTATTGTTACGTCGTATCAGTTTCTCCCTGTGTATCCATATCATTCTTATCCTGATTTCTGGCCTTGAACATTAACAGTGTAATTAGGGGAGCTAATCTTGGGTGGACACTGTTCTGAGTGACATCATACTGACAAATCAATGTTTCTTTGATCAGAGCATAGCAAGATAAATTTGACACTACCCAGGTTTCACCACTCTATACCAATATCTCTGGATAGTTAATTCATTATGTATGCCACTCTTGAGGATGTCAGCAGATGCCACCTTGAAGACCTGGTGGCAGCTTCTGATCAGGTGGAAGGTGTTGAGTTGCAATATAGTCACAATATAGCCCCATCCTTCATAGGAGCAATTTACTTGTTAAACAGATACCAGGCACCCAATATTGCATAAGTTTTCTCCAGCACCAGTCTATCATGTTCCTACTTGCTTCCTATATCTGTTTCAAGTGGACGTCCCTGCTCTAGCCCCTATACACAACCTTTCTGCTTTTCTCTCTGTCTCATGGTATATGTGGTGATATCCCTTGGAATTGCATCTGTATCTTAACCTGAATTTCTCTCCATAAACTTGAGTTTTTCGGGCAACATTGGTTGGTAGAGCCTCTCCAGTTTTATTTCATAAGCATGACAGCAAAGCAATTACTTGACCTCTTATCAGACATGCCCGAGGTCGACATATTCTCACAACGTCGCCCTTATCTTGAAACTTGGAACGTAAGCAGCTTTCAGCTGTAATTCTTAATTCTGAGGCGTTTTAACTTAGCTATTTAACTTAGCTTAATTTTAGCTACTATCCTATGATTCCTAGCTAGCTTATGTTTATAAGTATGTACACTTTGTGTATTAGGCTGCCTAATCTAAATTTGAGTAGTTTAGAGTTTAGAAGTTAAAAATTCCTAATCTAAATGCAAGTTTTACATGCAGAAGTAACAAATTCCTGACTTCTCACCCTTTAATCAAAGCATGCAATACCAAGCTCTGGATGTTCTATAACACTCTCTAACTGATCATTAGAACATTTGAACAAACTCATTGTACTGATTTAAAATATGAGGACAATTATCTAGACTATGACCAAACTCATTGATATTTTTTAGCCTATGGGTGCTGAGCTATGTTGTAAACCATCTCCTACCATGCATAATTTCAAAGGATAAATCTCTCCTTTTTAATGACAGCATTACTTTGTTTCCTATGCATGTCAGCCTTTGAATAATAGGTTATATAAACTACAAAAGTAATGAAAGAAATTGGTTTCCTTTGCTACTTCTCTGTTTTAATCTCCAAAGGCCCCTGGTTGCCCTACATGGTCTTATCTGAGATCTTCAGCTTGTTAGGGTCACATACCTTTCTTGAGCCATTTTCTCTTTTACTCTAAATTAATTCAATTAATATTATACATCATGATACAGGCATAGAAAATCATAATATTCTTAAGTTGCAATGCACAATATTATCAAGAAATCATGGACATAAAGGGGGAGCTGGAGAATCCTTTACTACCATCCATCTTGTGGATAAGTCTTACTGAGTATTGCTTCTCCCTTGCCCTCAGTTGTCCCAATTTCATTGTTAGCTCAAAGGAAATGAGATCTAAATTTTGGAAATCCAAATTTTGTGTCCCTCTTTTTAATTATTCAGTTTCTCTGTAGAGGATGTTTTAGTGCATTGATTTAAAAATACTTTTTTATCACTCTCTTTAGCCCCACATCAACCATGTTATGTCATGCTGTCAAGCAACTGAGCATATCCAAACCACATTCTACAGTGCATCTTCAAAATGCATTTCTGCATACTAGTTGCCTCACATTTAATTTGAAATATTGTTACATTCATTATTATACAAAAGAATGCAGGGTCAGAAACCAACGGATTTGTGTGTTACCGATTCCCCAATATCTCGTAACTCGTACACTTTGAGATAAGGTCCTTGCACCACGGAAATGGGGTCTGTTTGAACTCAACACTGAGTTCAAATAGCTCTATAAAGTTTGTGTTTTCCACATTGGGAGTCATATCCTGCCCCCGATTTCCTGACCTCCAGCAAAAATAAATTGCGCCATTCAGGGCACTTTTTCCAAAGGCGGGTGCATCGAGCCGGGAAGTTTCCTGAGTTCAAGCTACCCACCTCAGGAGTGAAAATCTGGCCCAATTTCTCCTTCTTTATTTCATCAGAGATTGATTTGTCCTTTCTCTCTCAAACTAAGTTTGAACCACTGGTGTCATATTTGCTATTTCACCCCATTCTGTACTGATTCAAAGTCTCAAGTGCACAGTCTATGTCCTTCCCAAGCCTGCTGCTTCCTGTATAATTTTTTACACAGCTCCCATGTATCCAAAGGGAAGTGTTATGACCCACAGGAAAGGGGACATTGAGAATCCAATCGAGACCCAGCCCTTTACCCAGTACATCCTCTGTAACAAATCTCACTGCTGATTTCAACATTACATTTCTGCATCCCCCTTAGATCATGTTTGCAACTCCAACATTTTAGGTTTTCACTAAACATTTTAGCAGTTTTAATACAGCCCACTCCTACAGAAACTTTGACAGCTTTTGAGCAAGCTGTTCCCATTAGGATCATCTTTCACTGTTTCTGCTGGCTTCCCTTCTATTTCTACACCTATCGATCTCATCTTCCATGGCTAAACATACTTCATTTTTTTTCTCCAAAATTTTCCTGATGCGAGGCCAAATGGTTTTAGGCAGGCTTTTTAAATGGCAGATGGGAAGTGATTAGGGATTCCCACCTCTATTCCCATCATCAGCAATTTTCATTGGTACCGGAAAGGGGGCATGTCACAAGCCCACACCCAGCTTTTCCGCTGTTAAGAGGATTCTGTTTTTAAGCACTTCTGAAGTACTGTTTGTTTATTTTGACAGATTTATAAACATCTCAAAGACTTCCCGCTGCTATTATAGGGCTCATGAGTTCTTATGTATTGAATATTGGGTGAGTGGGTTTTTTGGGGAGTATGGGGGGCAATGGGGGGTGAAGGGAGGGTTAGGGGGTGAGAGGGTTAGGGGCTGAGAGGGGTAGGGAATGAGCTTTAGTGGGGCTCATCACCAGAACTGGGCCAACGTCTCTGCAAATGGAGGTGGGCTTTTTAACCTGACCGCATTAGCCCACATGCATCTCTGTCTCAAGGCTGTGGAAAGCAACGGCCCGAACATCAGCTTATTTCCAACAACCCACCGTGAAGGTACTGTGGACGACAGGAGGTGGTCTTGTGACATTGGAAAAGCTGCTAATTCCCGATTCCTGCCTCCAAGATGAAAACCCCGCCCAATGAGCCTGTGGATATAATCTTTTGCCACCAGTACTGTTCCTGAACTATTATGCAAGTCTCTCAAAACTGGAAACTCTTAATGCTAATATTAGCGTTAACATGTACAGCAATCTAAAGGTTACAATGTACTTCATCCAAAATTGCACCCCCCACCCTTCATCGTGGAATCAAATGTAATTTATTTAAGGCTCAAAGCTTAAATGCTTTATTAAGCTTCAAACAAGAAATGAAGGTGTTAATGTATAAATAAGATGTTGAGATATAACCTGGATTTGACATCAACATTGTTTTGAGGTGTTCAATCTAGAATGTCTTTGTGATCCAGTGTTACTCCAGGAAATTTTCAAATCACACAAGCCCAGTCTAGACTAACATACATTTTCAGTTCTTATGGATCTTGTGCCTAATTTGGACCCATGAGTTAATCAATTTCCCTGTTTCAAGCCCAGTACCCATCTGGTGGCATCTTTACATTCCTCAACAGTTAAGGCAAATAGCAAAGATGTATTTAAGGGAAAGCTAGGTAAGCAATGGAACGATATGTTGATGGGGTTAGATAAAAAAAAGCTGGAAGTGGTTCATGTGGAACAAACACACTGGCATGGATTTGTTGGGTCGAATGCCTGTATCTATGCTGTGTATACCGTGGTAAATTTTGCCGTCGACATGTGGGGGTGGGCCCGACATGTCGATGCGTAAAATGACGCGCGATGACGTCACCGCGCGTCACTGCAATGTTTCGGAGGGCAGGCGAGCTATGAGTTCCAAGGTGCACCCGCCATTAATTAGCGGGCCAGTTAAGGTCCTTGAGGCAGTATTTGATAGCGATTTTTCACAGCCCGTGTGATTTTCAGTGCATCGCATGGGCACAGCGAGCAAACTGGTAGGTCACATTTTTGAAAGCCTCATCCACGGGCGGGATAAGCGGGGTGAGTGGGCTCGCTGATGCGAGTTGTTAGTACTTTAGTTTTTAAACTTACTGCTATCTGCTTGTGTGAACAGGACAACTTCAATTCTCTTCAGAGCTGCTTTGACAGAAATAACAGGTTTCAGTTCAAGACTCTGGAGGAAATATAACACTTGTGGCCAAGCAGGTTTCAGGAAGCCTTCCCTTACCCTGGGAATGGGGATTGTGCTCTTCTCAGGAGGCACCTCCTCTGGGGGAGAAGGGAGGGCCAGAAAGGGGGAGGAGGCCAGGAGTCCATATTCAGCCTCCAGGGAAGCCACCTTTGTGAGGACAGGTGCAAGCACAAGGGGTGTAGGGCCAACAGGAAGTTCAAGGCGGAAGGGGCCACAGAAGATGCCACTATCCTGCTGCCAGGGTTTACAGGCGGCGATGCAGTTACCTCAATATGTCTGAGGTGCAGTGCCAAAGAAGGCTCTGTCTCTCAAGGGAGACAGTGACCTCCATCTGTCAGATGATCGACCCTGAGACCAGCTCCAACAATGTGGGTTGACACCCCATGCCTGTGGCTCTGAAGGTCACAGTTGTCCTCAACTTCTATGCCTCCGCTCTTTCCAGGGGTCGGTGGGTGATCTTTGTGGAGTCTCCCTGTCAGCTGCCCACAAGCTGGTGACAGACGCTCTGTTCAGGCGTGCATTGACTCTCATTCACTACCTCTCGGACGAGGCCAGCAAGGCAGAGCGAGTCAGAGGCTTTGGAGCGATTGCTGGGTTCTCCCGCATCCAGGGTGCAATAGACTGCACACATGTGGCCATCAAAGCGCCAGCGGGTGAGCCCGGTGCCTTCGTCAACAGGAAGGGCTTCCACTTCATAAACACGCAGATAGTGTGTGACCATTGGATGCAGATTCTGCAAGTCTGTGCAAGGTACCCAGGCAGCTCCCATGACACCTACATCCTGAGACACTCCCAGGTGCCGGGGATCTTCAGTGCTCCAGCCCGGCTGGATGGATGGCTGGTGGGTGACAAAGGCTACACCCTCAAAAGATGGCTCATGACACCTCACCGCCATCTAAGAACAGAGGCTGAGCAGCGGTACAATAGTAGCCACGCCTCCACAAGGGCTGTGATAGAGAGAACCATCGGTCTTCTCAGGATGCACTTCCGATGCCTGGACCGTTCAGGGGCGCACTCCAGTACCCCCAGATCATGTGTCAGTGATAGTGGTTGCATGCTGCGCTCTCCACAATTTGGTGATGGAAAGGGGGGGCGCAGTGGAGGAAGAAGTTGTAAACGCAGATGCTCTAGCTGCAGACGATGACTCCAGCAGTGAGTCCGAGGATGAGCACGGTCAGGAGAATGCTGAGGGGTTAGACGCTGACCTGGTAAACCTCCAGGGAGGCAGGGACACCTGGGAGGCTTTGATCCAACGCTCCTTCAGCTAGCCTACCAAAGATGAACCTTCAACACCTGAGAGGGCTGCAGGCTCCATACTCGATACCGGAGAGCAACATCTGCCTGGTTAGGAACATTAACTATGTGTCTTGTCAATAAAGCTCAATGACAAACAAGTCACTCATATTATCATGGGTTCCCATACACCTGCAGAAGTAATGAAGCACCCTGAGGCTTGTTGAGAACCAAAACATTTAACGATTGCATACTTGCATACAGAAATGAAAGTCCATTAAAAGGTGTTGAACAGCACACCTACTGAAAAACAACTGAAACAGGAGTCAAAAGAAATCCACCAGTGATAAGCTTGTGTTGTGCCTAAGGTGATTTACGTTTATGTTTGCGGGTGCTACGTCTAGGT
Source organism: Cetorhinus maximus (assembly GCF_964194155.1). NCBI lineage: Eukaryota > Metazoa > Chordata > Chondrichthyes > Lamniformes > Cetorhinidae > Cetorhinus > Cetorhinus maximus. Next base: position 108,563,712 of record NC_135888.1, read on the forward strand.
TCTCCCCCCTTGCTGGCACTCTGCTGTCCTGTTGGCCTTGATGACTTTGGCGGGCATCCTCTGGCCCATGGAGCCTTTGCTGTCCCTGACTGGGAGTGGTCAGTGGCATGGTTGGCATCTCCCCAGTCGCAGCAGCCTCATCAGATGCCACAGTCACTGGCAGAGGGGCGGAGGAGCTGTTGCCATCCTCCGGAAAGCCCTGAGAGGAGTCTGCAGAGGTGACAATGTGAGGTCGCTTTGGACCTCCCTCCTCACCATTAATGGATGGGCATCCAGCTGGGATACTGGGTGCCCAATCCATCTCCCACACTGACAATGACCACCTGAGGTCAATGCCGCTGTGAGGGCTTGCAGGTCCAAGTGCATCCCCAGGAAGTCCCGGTTATTCTGCTGGAGGAGCCTCTCCATAAGAGTTGCCACTCTCTCCATGGAGGAGGCAGTGTGCTCAGCTGTGAGGGTCATTGCATTGCTCATGCTCTGCATGGACTCCTCCATCACGGAGACCATGGCACGCATTCCCTCATGTATCTCCGCTAGATCCTCCCGCACACCCTGCTGGACTTCCAGCATCAACTGCCTCAGGGACGACTCCAGAGGCCCATCATCAGCCACCGACTGAGCATGTTCCTGGTTCCCAGCAGTCCCCCGACTGCCGGCGCCCTGGGCACACTCTGTCTCCGCCTGCACCTCAAGCAAGTGTGAAGTGCCCTCACCGCCGTGCACCAAGACACTAGCTGACCATCTTATCCCCACCAAGGTGCTGGTATCTTGATGGTTCCTGTCTAACTTAGAGGGTATGACACTGGTGCGTTTATACCTTCTGGGCCCTCAGGGGTCATCGGCGGTCCCTCTGCCTCCTGAGTGTGGCCATGTTCCGCTGAGGCTGAAAGGAAGAACAAGGACGTTTGATTAGTTGAAGTCATTACACTGTTAATGTGCATGCCTGGCACCTGGATCAGGATGTTCTCCCCCTTCCATTATTAACAGGGATCCCATGTTGGAGGCTGAAATCAGTATACAGTCAACAGTGGAATGTTTGCACTGACAGACATTGTGACCTCAGTGCACGGCAGTCTTACCTCCCAGTGGCACCCCGACCTCACCATGGCCACTTGACCTGGGCGCACGGTGCCTCCCCAGCTCGAGAGTCTCCTACTCGTATCTGGTCATGATGAGAAGGTGGAGCCACCCTCCGCCAGTCTGCAGCCGCTCGGCATAATTGTGTGCGGTGTTCTGAAAGGAGAGAGGAACGTTGCTTAGTCCACCCTGTACCTGGATTGCCATTGCAGCCTTGCCACCCCCACCTGAGTGAAACATTGCAGGGCTCTTCCAATTCGTGACCATGGAGCTGCCGTACACTCACTCCGCTTGCCCAGATGCTGCCTCCATCACATTTGCCACTCACACTCTAAGACCTTCCAAACCCATGAGCATTACCACCTAGAAGGACGAGGGCAGCAGATAGATGGGAACACTGCCACGTGGAAATTCACCTCCAAGTCACTCAGCATCCTGACTTTGAAATGTTTTGGCATTCCACCACTGTGGCTAGGTCAAAATCCTGGAGCTCGCCCCCAAACACTGCAGTGGGTGTACCTGCGCCACATGCAGCAGATGCAGAAGGCAGCTCAGCACCACCCTCTCAGGGGCAACGAGGGATGGGCAATAAATGCTGGCCCACCCAGCGATGGCCGCATCCCATGAATGAATGAATGCAAAAACAAAATTCTGAGCTGGGGTTGGGGCCGGGTGTGGAGGGGCAACCAAACTGCTGTGCTAAGTGACCCATGCCAACACGGTACTCACCCTTCCCGATTGCAAGAGGTTATTAAACCGTTTGCGGCACTGCACCCAGGCGCATCTCACCACATTGTGGGAGCTGACCCTTTCTGCTACCTCCTCCCGGGCACGTTTTGTTATGTGGGGGAGCCTCCTCCTCCTGTTCCTTGGCACTATGGTGTCGCGCCGTGCCGCCACCTCCTCGAGGAGGGCAGCGAGGCACTCATCCGAGAATCTCGGGGCACACTGCCCCGCCGACCTGCCCTCCTGCCTGGCCTGCTCTCCGAGAGCGCTGCCAGACATCCTCCTGTGCGATGTCGGTGTCAGCCTTTGGAAGGCTGACTGCACCATGTTTGAATAGGCCGCTGGGTCGCCACTGGATCTGGTGGTCTCGGGAACCGCAATTCATGCTGGGCGGGTCTTAATTGGCGCCCTCATGTAAAATGTCGGTGCGGAGCTGATCACGGAATGTGATCGGCTCTGCGCTCGTCCGCGCCTGCTCCCAACCAGCCTGCCCGCCAAATGTAAAATCCTGGCCAACTTTTCCCATGCCACCATTCCATAAACATGAAATAAATAATGGAGTCAGGAGGCTGGATTTTCCCATTCTGACACAGGCCGAACGACATTGGGTGGACTTTAAAAATTCTGAGTGGGATGCAAATTCTGTGATTCCTGCCTCCCTTCCCTTTGCCAGCAGTTTTGATTGGTGTGGGATACATGTGCAGGCAAGTGTGTCTGCAATTGTTCTGACATTGCTGACTCCATTGTGGATGTGGGCATTTCAGACCCTCTGCAATTTTGATGGAGTCAGGCTTGCTTGGTTCACACCAGATCAGTGGTATGAAACATGGGGGATTCCTGTTCTGGAGTTGGGAATCTTTTTACACATAAATTGAGAAGTGGCAATTAACATTCGTGCCACTCAAGTGTCAGGCAATGAGCATCCCCAACAAGGGAGAATATAACTATCACCCCTTGATGTTCAATGGCATTACCATCACTGAATCCCCCACTATCAACATCCTGGGGGTTACCATTGACTAGAAATTGAACTGGACTCGTCATATAAACACAGTGGCTACAAGAGCAGGTCAGAGGGTGGGAATCGTGCGATGAGTAACTCACCCCCTGACTCCCCAAAGCCTGTCCACCATCTACAAGGCTACAGTCAGGAGTGTGATGTAATACTCCCCACTTGCCTGGATGAGTGCAGCTCCCACAACACTGAAGAAGCTTGACACCGTCCAGGACAAAGCAGCCCGCTTGATTGGCATAGCATCCACCAACATTGACTCCCTCCACCATCGAAGCACAGTGGCAGCAGTGTGTACCATCTACAAGATGCACTGCAGGAATTCACCAAGGCTCCTTAGACAGCACCTTACAAACCCATGACCACTACCGTCTAGAAGGACAAAGGCAGCAAGTACATGGGAACACCACCACCTCGAAGTTCCCCTCCAAGCCACTCACCATCCTGACTTGGAAAAAACTCACCATTCCTTCACTGTCGCTGGGTCAAAATCCTGGCACTGCAGGTGTACCTACACCACATGGACTGCAGTGATTCAAGAAAACAGCTCCCCACCACCTTCTCAAGGCAACTAGAGATGGGCAATAAATGCTGGCTCAGCCAGCGAAGCCCACATCCCATGAATGAAAAAAAAAACAAAATGAAATTCAGAATTGGCTGTGTCGGTTGTCCCTTTTGCTTCAATCTATGCATCTAATTTAATCTCAGACATCCTTTTGACTGCTGCAAAGCTTGAACAGATGGCAGAGCTCTTTGAATGACTTCAAAGACTTTCATGTATTCTGCTCTGGAGATTTTACTGACACAATTGTGCAATGCAATCTCATCACAAATGCTTGCCTGAGCTCCAAATGCATTAATGGATTTAGCTCAGCACAGGTTGTTGATACAGCTATCAAGGGGACTGTGAGTTTGTTTATTTTGACAGTTTTATGAGCTCCTAATAGGATAATTTGCTGTAAGCCATATTGACTTTAAAGTTCCTTTGTTCAATTCTGTTCTGTGCTGAGTTTGCTGAACTGGTACACTAGTGGATGTGCTTCAGACAGGATTCCCACTTTACATTGTTGTCCAAGATCCTTGTTTGATACTCATTGTTTAGGTTTAAATATGACAAATGGACTTTCAATAGAGGTTGCTGCAAGCCAAGGAACTGCTTTGAGAGGGAGGGGGTAACTAAAGTCATAAGAACTTGCAAAAATAATTACACATTTACTTCTAGCAAGCAAGCGGAATTTCAGCTTTTAATAGAAAAAATTACCACACAGATTAACCATTTTAACCATGAACAAAAGAAGCTTAACATTCCAGATAGAATGTTCTGAAGTCTTCTAAAGCTTCTGACAAGGAAGAATAGTGTTCACAAGGCAGAGTGTTGATGTGCCTGTGAAAACATCACATTAATGAAATAATGATCATGCCAGAGCTGGATATGTTAATATATTTACAATTATAGGTGCCAAAAATCATCAGATTTCTTTTATAGCATGGGATTCTAATCTATTCTAATTGTCTTTTGTGTTGGTATACTGCTAGCTGGTCAATCATGTGATTACTGCAATAACAACATATTTATATTGTGCCTTCACACAGATAAACCATCAGAACCAATGTAGGTCATCAAGGATGGGGAATAGGTGAGCAGGACTTGGTGTGGTATAGCATAGGGGCAGTAGAGTTTTAGCTGAGCTGAAGTTTATTGACGTGGAAGAAGAGGAGGTTGACTAGAGGAATATTGAAATGGTCAAGTTTGAAGGTGACAAAAGAACAGATGAGGGTTTCAACAGGAGTTGGGCTTAGGCAGGCGCAGCTGTAGGTGATGTTACGGTTCTTTGTGATAGAAAAGATATAGGAAGCTCAGTTCACAGTTGAATAGGGTGCAGATATTGTGAAGGTTCAGCCCAAGATAGTGGCCTAAAGAAGAGACTGGTGGCAACAGTACAGAGTTAATGGCTGGGGAATTGAAGAAAATGGCTTCTATCTGGCTAGTGTTTACCTGAAGAAGTTACAGCTTAAACAAGTCTAAATTTCAGACAATTCTTGTTAGAACAGAGACAGTGATGGGGTTGAGAGAGGTGAGGAATAGCCGGAGATGTATATTGTCAGTGCACCTGTGGAATATGACTCCCATGTTTGCAATTATCACTAAGGGGCAGTATATGGATGAAAAAGGGGCATGAGAGTTTTAACTTGACACAATCAGTTGCAATAAACCTCTTTAATTGTCACAGAGCAGGGGTCACCACATTACAGTTTTTAAACTGTAATTTATGGCTCCAAGCAGATCATATATTACTCATTTGATTACTTGATAGAATAATGCAAACTGTTCCTTTCTTAACCTCTTTTCTCTCCTTCCTTTACCTTCTTACTTTGTTAACTATGTAAATGTTGTTCTCTAGCCAGAATTTTTCCGCATATCCATGGGATATGAGCCAGGGCAGTATTTAATGATTCTCCTTAATTGACCTTGGGAAGGTGGTGATGAGATACCTTCTTGAACTGCTGCAGTCCATCTGGTGTAGTCATACCCATAGTCCCTTTAGGGAGGGAGTTCCAGGATATTGACCATAAGACACAGGAGCAGAAGTAGGCCATTAGGCCGTGCAAGTCTGCTTCGCCAAACAATGAGATTATAGCTGATCTAACACTCCTCAATTCCACTTTCCTGCCTTTTCCCCATAACCCTTGATTCCCTTACTGGTTAAAAATCTGTCTATCTCAGCGTTAAATATACTTAATGACCCAGCCTCTACAGCCCTCTGTGGTAAAGAACTCCATAGATTCATTACCCTCTGAGAGAAGAAATTCCTCCTCATCTCTGTCTTAAATGGGTGACCCCTTACTCTGAGATTATGCCCTCTGGTCCTAGACTCTCCCATAAGGGAAACAACCTCTCAGTATCTACCCTGTTAAGCCCCCGAAGAATCTTATATGTTTCAATAAGGTCGCCTCTCATTCTTCTAAACTCCAGAGTGCAGGCCCAACCTACTCAACCTCTCCTCATAAGAAAACCCCTCCATACCCAGGATCAACCTAGTGAACCTTCCCTGGACTGCCTCTAATGCCAGTATATCTTTCCTTAGATATTAGATAGTATTCTAGGCTTGGTCTTACTAATGGTTCATACAGTTCTAGCAAGACTTCCCTATTTTTTATATTCCATTCCCTTTGAAATAAAGGCCATAATTCCATTTACTTTCCCTATTAGCTGCTAAACTTGTATGCTAGCTTTTTGTGATTCATGCACGAGGACCCCCAAATTCCCCTGTGCTGCAGCTTTCTGTAATCTTCCATTTAAATAATATTCAGCTACTCTATTTTTCCTGTCAAAGTGCATAACCTCACATTCTCCCACATTATATTCCATCTGCCAAGTTTTTGCACACGCAGTTAACCTGTCTATCCCTCTGTAGACTCTGTGTCATCCTCACCACTTGCCTTCCCACCCGTTTTTGTGTCATCCGCAAACTTGGCGATAGTACATTCACTTCCCCATCCAAGTCATTAATATATATTGTAAATAATTGTGGCCCAAGCACCAATCCCTGTGGCACTCCACTAGTTACAGGCTGCCATCCTGAAAATGCCCCCCTTATCCCAACTCTCTGTCTTCTATTAGTTAGCCAATCCTCTATCCATGCTAATATACTACCCCCAACACCATAAACTCTTATGTTATTACTCAGCCTTATGTGTGGTACCTTACCGAACACCTTTTGGAAGTCCAAATATATTACATATACTGGTTCCCTTTTATCTATCCTGCTTGTTACCTCCTCAAAGAATTCCAATAAATTTGGCAGCCATGATTTCCCCTTCATGAAGCCATGCTGACTCTGCTTGATTATATTATGTATTTCTAAATGCTCTGCTATTATATCCTTTATAATAGACTCTAAAATTTTCCCAAAGACAGATGTTAAGCTAACTGGCCTATAGTTACCTGCTTTTTGCCTCCCTCCCTTCTTGAATAAGGGTGTTACATTGGCAGTTTTCCAATCCTCTGGGACTTTTCCAGAATCTAAAGGCTGAAGTTTGAGGTCGTTGGGCGGGAGCGGTGGTCAGGAAAAGTTCCGCCGCCCGCAATTGGCCCTCGACCTCAAATTCACGCTGGCTGGACAACTAATTAACCAACTAACAACTGGCCAGTGTGAAAGGTGCGCTGAAACACTCAGCGCTGCCAGGATGTGGGTGGAGGAGGGCAAACGTAGAAGTCTGTGCATGCACGGAGGGGCACGTGCTGAAAGCTCCCTGAGGGCACAGAGCTGCCTCAGGGAGCTGAAGTGGAAAAATGAAAATAAAGATTTTAAAGATGATATAAACATATCCCCACATGTGAATCTGTCACATGATGAGGGACATGTTTAAAATTATGGTGAAAAATATTTAATGGATTTTTGTTTACCGTTGGAAACCTCATCCTGCCTATGGATGAAGTTTCAATAAAAATGCAAAGGCCGCCTGGCCTACTTGCCTGCCTGCCAACCGAACAGCTGAGTGGGCAGCAAAAAATACTAATTAATTGCTTAAGTGCCTTAATAGGCCTCTTAATTGTTGGCGGGCGTGCTGCCAACTCTTGCACACACCCGCTGACTGAAAGATCGCGAGAGTGCACGGTGACGTCTGGACGCTCGCCCAACATCATCGCGCCCGATTTTACGCCGGATCGGGTCAGGCACACACCCACCTGACAAATGTAAAATCCTGCCCTAAGGATTCTTGGAAGATTACCACCAGTGCGTCCTCTATCTCAGAAGCTAGTTCCTTTAATATCTTAGGATGCAACCCATCAGGTCGAGGGGACTTATCTGCCCATTAGTTTCCCAGTACTTTTTTTCTAGTGTATTTTTTTGTATTGTATTTATTTCCTCCCCCAGGCAACCACCCCCCCACCCCACCCCCACTTTTGCTCCTTGGTTATTTAGTATTTTTGGAATGCTATTAGCATCTTCTACCATGAAGACTGATGCAAAGTATTTGTTCAACTCCTCTGCCATTTTCTCATTCCCATTATTATTTTCCCTGCCTCATTCTCTAAGGGGCCTATGTTCACTTTGGCCTCTCTCTTCCTTTTTATACATGCAAAGAAGCTCTTACTGTCTGTTTTTATATTACTTGCTAGTTTACTCTCAAAGTTTATTTTCTCCCTCTGTATTTTTGTTTTGGCCATCTTTTGTTGGTTTTTAAAACTTTCGCAATCCTCTGGCTTACCACTAACCTTTGCCACATTGTATGTTTTTTATTTCAATTTGATATGATCCTTAACTTCCTTGGTTAACCATGGTTGGTTTATCCCTTCCCTAGAATGTTTCTTCCTTGCTGGGATATATGTTTGTTGTGAGCCATGAACTATTTTCTTAAACATCTGCCATTGTTCATCAACCATCTTTTCTGCTAACTTCCTTTTCTACTCCACTCTGGCCAATTCTGCCCTCATTCCTTTGTAATTATCCTTAGCACACTTTTAGCACAGTTGTTTCTGACCCAGGTTTCTCACCCTCAAACTGAATGCTAAGTTCTACCATGTTATGGTCACTGTTTCCTAGGGGATCTTTCACTCTGGGGTCATTTATTAAACCTGCCTCATTACACATTACCAGATCCAAAATAGCCTGATCCCTGGTTGGATCCACAACATATTCTTCTAGGAAACTGCCCCAAATACACTCTATGAATTTTTCCTCATGGCTACCTCTGCCAATTTGATTTTCCCACTCTACGTGAAGATTAAAGTCACCCATGATTAATGTACTGCCTTTTTTACATGCCCTCATTATCTCCTGACTTATTTCCTGTGCTACAGTATAGCTACAGTTAGGGGGCCTATATACTACTCACACCAGTGTCTTCTCACCTTGTTATTTCTTACCTCTACCCATATGGATTTTACATCTTCCGATCATTTCTTGCTATCATATTTATTCCATCTCATAATAACAAAGCTACCCCACCATCCTTTCCTTTCTGCCTGTCCTTTTGAAAAGTCACATACCCCTGAATATTTAGTTCCCAGCTTTGATCTCCTTGTAACCATGTCTGCATAATGGCTTTAAGATCATACCCATTAACCTCTATTTGTGCTGTTAATTCATTTATTTTGTTCCGAATGCTACATGTGTTTAAGTAGAGAGTCATTAATTTTGCCCTTTTACCATTTTTCCCCCTTTGACCCTAATTGCTGCTGTTTTTTTTGTGTATGTACACTCTCTCTCTTCCTGTCACACTCTGGGTATCATTACCTAAAAGTAGCTGCCCTGCAATGCTGCCATATCCTTTAGCTTTGTAAGCCTATGTATCCCCTCTCCAGAACTTTCATCCCCTCTATTTAGTTTAGTGCCCTCTCCACAGCCCTAGGTATTTGATTCTCCAGGACACTGGTCCCAGCACGGTTCAAGTAAAGCCCGTCCCACCAGAATAGCTCCCTTCTACCCCAGTACAGGTGCCAGTGCCCCATTCCTCCCACACCAATCTTTGAGCCATACATTTAACTCCTTAACTTTGTTTACCCTATGCCAGTTTGCCCGTGGCTTAGGTAGTAATCCTGAGATTATTACCTTGGAGGTTCTGCTTTTTAATTTAGCTCCTAACTGTTCAAATTCTTTCAGAGAACCTCCTTTCTACACCTATAAATGTCATTGGTACCAACGTGGACGATGACAACTGGATCCCTCCCCTCCCACTCCAAGTTCTTCTGCAGCCCTGAGGAGGTATCTTTAACCCTGGCACCAGGCAGACAACACAGGGACTCACACTCATGGCTGCAGAGAACAGTATATCTTTTCCCTTAATTATACTGTTCACTATCATTACTACGTTCCTATTTCCTCCCCCCACTTGAATGGCTCCCTGTACCACTGTGCCGTGGTCAGTTCGCTCATCCTTTCTGCAGTCCCCGCTCTCATACACACAGCTTGCAAGAACCTCGTAACTGTTGGACAATTGCAGGGGCTGAGGCTTCTCAAATGCTACCCCCTGGGTCCCCATACCTGCCTCACCTGCAGTCACACCCTCCTGTCCCTGATCACAGAACAAATTTGAATGACCTAATCTGAGGGGTGTGACTGCCTCCTGGAGCAAAGTGTCCAGGTGTTGGGACTTGTGAATCCCAGTTGCATGCTTGTTGCAGGGTGACTGACCTGGTACTTTAGATAGAGTAGTTCTGCAGACACTTCTTAGGTGGAATGCATTCTGTTTACTTACAAAGTGCTCAGCAGCCACACATGTGTGCTCTACACAAACTCACCAAATTCTCACTAAGTACAGAGTTACCCCGTGCTACTCTTCTATTGGTTACAAAAGATCATGTGATCTCCCATTATAATATCCTTCTTAAAGGTATACTACACGTTACATGAAACCATAATTACCACACCAGGTAACTTTCCCCCTCCCTGATGTGGTGCAATGACTGCAGCTCGGACTCCAGCTCCTGTTGACCTAGTTGACCTAGCAACTATGAAGGAACAGAAATATAGTTCCAATTTAGGATGGTATGTGGATTGGAGCTGAACTTGCAGAAGGTGGTGTTCCCATGTGTATGCTGCCCTTGTTTTTCTAGGTGGTATAGATACATCTGATGCATCTGAATATATCTGCAACAGATAGGTCAGTGAGGATGAGATCAAGTCGGTTCTTCCCTCTTGTTGGTTCTTTCAGCACCTGCTGCAGGCTCAGTCTGACAAGTACGTCCTGCAGGGCTCAACCAGCCCAGTCGCTAGTGGTGCTATTGAGCCATTCTTGGTGATGCACAGCGAAGGCTCCCACCCAGAGTTCATTCTGTGCCCTTGCTGCCTTCACTGTTCTTTCAAGTGGCATTCAGCATGGAGAGTGCTGTTTCATCAGCTGAGGGAGGGTGGAAATTGGTAATCAGCAGAAGTTTCCTTTCCCATCTACTCAAGCTAGGGCTCTTTTGATTGCCTTCTAATTCTGTTCTGTTTGTGAAAAATGCCCTATCCTTTATATACCATTTTCCTAGGCCATATGATGCAATGCATCCAATCATTTTGTCCTACTTAGGGCTTTTTACTGTGCAAAACCTCCCTGCACATGTGTTTTTTCTCACTTCCCTTTTGCTTGTCTCACATCTTGCAGAGGTATCCTGTTTTTCTGCCTATTCAACATTTGGCCTTGGCTTATTTGGTCCAAATATCATCCATTGTGACAGTTTGAGTTCATATTTGTTATAAACAGTGGCAATTACTGATGCAGCATGGAAGGTTAGGTTAGTTAGCTATTAATCATAAACATGTCTCTGAAAACTTCAGCTTGTCTGGATAATGGTGTTTAAATGGTTCCTTGTCCAGACGTGTGGTTTAAATTTCTTAAATTACTCAGATTACTATTCCATTGGAGACAGAATCCCCTCCAGAAGGCCAAATATTGATATATGAATCCATAATGCAGTTATCAGTAAATGAATTAAAACAGAATAACCTTACAGGAGTCAAGGATGCACCTGAGTAGGGACTTGCTTATTTGATCTTAACATGTTGAGAGTTAAGAAGGATCAAATACAACTTTGCTAAAGATTCCCTGAGTAAGGCTCTTTAGTTCAATGTACCATTTGCAACTATAAATGGGAGCAACCTTGTTTGGTGTCTCTGTGAACGAGGTGGGAGGATGGCTGGCATTGACATCAGCGAGGCCGTGGGCGAGCGCTAACAGAAAGCTCCTTGAAGGCAGAGAGCTGCCTCTGGGAGCTGAAGACCCGAAAAGCATTAAGTTAAGTTTTAAAATCAGGAAAAAAATGTCCAAGCATTGCAATCAGTCACCTGAACATGTACATGATATAAGTGCTGTCCACAGATTTTTTTTTCATTTAATAACGGAAACTTCATCCCACCCTTGGACGAGCTTTCATGAAAAATGCAAAGTCCACCTGGCCGATTCGCCCATCCGCCAACCGTAAGGTTGGACGGACCACAAAAAATCGGAGACAGTTGCACCTTTAATAGCCTTAAATGGCCTCTTAACTGTCGGCAGGCGCACTTCTGACTTTAGCGCAAGCCCGCCCACCGAAATATTGCACGAGTGCGGGATGACATCAGAAAGCTTGCCCAATGTCACCTCGCGCAATTTTGCATCTGATCGGGTCGGCCGTATGCCCACCCGATCAGGGTAACATTCTGCCCTTAAAGTGTGAGAGAGCCTTAACTCATTGCTGTTCTCCTAGTTGGAGCCTAAGAATGCAGGAATTCAATAAATCTCTTCCTGGTTGATGAATGCTGGAGAGATTGATGCTGGATTTAAATCTAATCATTTCAAACCGCTGTCCTGACTGGCACAAAAACAGTAACCAATATTTTGATTTCCTCAGGCCCAAGCTAATCCTGCTGGGGTTACTTCAGAGGGCATATAATTTGTGGCCTAGCTCAAATTTCAGGATTAGAGTTGAGAAAGATAACTCTATTGCTGTAAGAATTATATATCTCTGGTATGTTGAAAAAATATATTGACCTTGGAGGGACTGTAGCACAGATTAACCAGAATGATATCAGGGCTTAATGCATTAAATTATGAGGACAGGTTGGTTAAATTGTATCCCCTTGAGTTTAGAAGATTGATGGGTGCTCTAATTAAGATGTTTATAAAATATTAAAAGGAGTTGATAGGGTAAAAGACAGAGGATTTATTTTCTCCTCTGTGGGAATCAAGAACGGGTGGGGGGACGCATAAACTTAAAAACCTCCACTATCAAGGAGTGAAATCAGAAAGCAATATTCAACATAAAGAGTAGTTGAAATCTGGAACACACTCCCACAGTTGTACCCCCTTAAAAGACTGTGGATACCCAGCCTCTTGAAGCTTCCAAGATTGAGTGAAATTTTTGTTGAGTAAGGTATCAAGGGATATGAAACAAAGGCATGTAAATGGAGTTGACATACAAACCAGCCAAGATCTAATTAAATTCTTTATGAAAACATAACACTATCATCAGGTCCAGAACACAACTCATACAGTGAGTAGGACAACAGAGAAACCGATTCCAAGTACCACAAAAATAATGTTCAATTTAAGGATACTCTTCGATAAAGTATGATTGGCCTTGTGCACATGAAAATTGTGCCAATAGACTCATTGACCCAAATAAGTCAGTAGGTCAGAAGGGTGCTGTTGGTTGGGGAAGGGTGGGGGGAAGGGGCTTTGGTTACTCAGAAATGCTTAATTATGGGTTTAACAAAAATCTTGACAAGTCAAATGACAGGACCGAATTCTTTTACAAATTCTCTGTTGTCTGGCTGCAACCAAACACATTGAATGTTGGCTGTCTGGGTGGTTAGGACTCTGGCTCTAGGCCACACCTGGGGATCAACAAAAGGGTTGGTCATTGGATGAAGTTCTATCAGATTGGTCAGAGGGACGTCAACGGTTGGCCAGATCATGAGGTGGTCTCATGGGTTATTCAGATCTTGGGGGAGGTGACAGGAAAACCTGTCCTACAGGTGTTAAAACTAAAGTGATGTTACAAAGTAGGTACGCAGCCTCCCGAAAATATTTTAAGGAGTGACTAGGGGGCACTGTTTTAAAATTAGGGGTCGCTCTTTTAGAGCAGAGATGAGGAGAATTTGTTTCTCTCAAAGGGTCGTGTGACTCAGTCTCAGAAGGCGGTGGAGGCCAGGTCATTGAATATTATTAAGGTGGAGACAGATAGATTCTTGTTAGGCAAGGGAATCAAAGGTTATCAGGGGTAGATGGGGATGTGGAATTCAAAGCCCAAACAGATCAGCCATGACCTTATTGAATGGCGGGGTAGGCACAAAGGGCCGAAAGGCCTATTTCTGCTCCTATTTCATATGTTCGTATGTCTTGGGAATGGATTGTTCGCTCACCCAGGACCCAGCTATTTTAAAGATGGATGTGGGCAGTTTGGGGTCATGTTGCCCATATTTTAATTACCATCATTCCCAACCGTTCTGGAGTTAAAGTTACCCCCATTGTAGCAAGGGGAGGCAGTGGTGTAGTGGTATTGTCATTGGACTAGTAATCCAGAGACCCAAGGTAACGCTCTTGGGACCAAATTAGTAACAAATAATTTTTAAAAATCAGAGAAAAAATAGAGAAGAGGAAGATAATATAGTGTAATGTGTAAGGGATCAGCTGTTACTGTCCAGTAAAAATCAGACAAGGTAGTAAAGTACTACTTAAATTTCAATGATTTGATTTACATTGTGCTTCAAAAATAGCCTGCCCTAATTTTCACACAGATTTAATCATTCACAATTTGCTAATTTGATTAATTTACATGATTGTAAAGGTATTTCTTTTTCATGCCTTTTGTCTATTTATCCTCAATGATGGAAGAGCCCAGCACATCAGTGCAAAAGATAAGGCTGAAGTATTTGCTACAATCTTCAGCCAGAAGTGTCGAGTGGATGATCCATCTTGGCCTCCGCCGGAGGTCCCCAGCATCACAGATACCAGTCTTCAGCCAATTCAATTCACTCTATGTGATATCAAGAAATGGCTGAAGGCACGGGATACTGCAAAGGCTATGGGGCCTGACAATATTCTGGCAATAGTACTGAAGACATGTGTTCCAGAACTTGCTGTGCCCCTAGCCAAGCTGACAACTACAATACTGGCATCTACCCGGCTATGGGGAAAATTGCCCAGGTATGTCCTGTGCATAAAAAGCAGGACAGATCCAACCCGGCCAATTACCGCCCCATCAGCCTACTCCCTATCATCAGTAAAGTAATGGAAGGGGTCATCAACAATGCTATCAAGCAGCTCTTGCTTAGCAATAACCTGCTCACTGACGCTCAGTTTGGGTTCCGCCAGGGCCACTCAGCTTCTGACCTCATTACAGCCTTGGTTCAAACATGGACAAAAGAGCTGAACTCCCGAGGTGAGGTGGGAGTGACTGCCCTTGACATCAAGGCCATATTTGACTGAGTGCAACATCAAGGAGCCCTAGCAAAACTGGAGTCAATGGGAATGAGGGGGAAAACTCTCCGCTGGTTGGAGTCATACCAAGCACAAGGGAAGATGGTTGTGGTTGTTGAAGGTCATCATCTCAGCTCCAGGACTTCACCACAGGAGTTTCTTAGGGTAGAGTCCTTGGCCCAACCATCTTCAGTTGCTTCATCAATGATCTTCCTTCCACCATAAGGTCAGAAGTGGGGATGTTCACTGATGATTGCACAATGTTCAGCACCATTTGTGACTCCTCAGATACCGAAGCAGTCCATGTCCAAATACAGCAAGACCTGGACAATATCCAGGCTTGGGCTGACAAGTGGCAAGTAACATTTGCGCCACACAAGCGTCAGGCAATGATCATCTCCAATAAAAGAGAATCCAACCATCGCCCATTGATGTTCAATGGCATTACCATCACTGAATCCCCCACTATCAACATCCTGGGAGTTACCGTTGACCAGAAACTGAACTAGACTAGCCATATAAATACTGTAGCTACAGGAGCAGGTCAGAGGCTAGGAATCGTGCGAAGAGTAGCCCACCTCCTGACTCCCCAAAGCCTGTCAACCATCTACAAGGCTACAGTCAGGGGTGTGATGGAATACTCCCCACTCGCCTGGATGAATGCAGCTCCCACAATACTCAAGAAGATTGACACCACCCAGGACAAATTCCCAGTTGATTGGCACCACATCCACAAACATTTACTCCCTCCACCACCGACGCACAGTAGCAGCAGTGTGTACCATCTACAAGATGCACTGCAGGAATTCACCAAGGCTCCTTCGACAGCACCTTCCAATCTCACGACCACTACCATCTAGAAGGACAAGGGCAGCAGATAGATGGGAACACCACCACCTGGAAGTTCCCTTCCAAGCCACTCACCATCCTGACTTGGAAATATATCACCGTTCCATCACTGTTGCTGTGTCAAAATCCTGGAACTCCCTTCCTAACAGTACTGTGGGTGTACCTACACCACATGGACTGCAGCGGTTCAAGAAGGCAGCTCACCACCACCTCCTCAAGGGCAATTAGGGATGAGGAATAAATGCTGGCCCAGCCAGCAAAGCCCACATCCCATGAGTGAATAAAAAAAAATTCTCATATTATAGACTGGTCAGTAATATGTAAATTAGAAGATATCAACAGCACATAAGAACATTGGAACAGGAGTAGGCTATCTGTCACTCGAATCTGTTCTGTTATTCAATGAAATCATTGCTGTCCTGTGACGCAACTCCATACACCCATCTTTTCCCCCTATCCCACACTACTGATTTATCTATTTATTTAAGACTTAAAATTACCAATCAATTTAGCATCAATTGCTGTTTGAGGAAGAGAGTTCCAAACTTCTATCAACCTTTGCACGTAGAGGTGTTTCCTAAAAGGCCTGGCACTAATCTTTAGACTATGATCCCTCATCCTAGGCTCCTCAATCAGGACAAATAGCTTCTTTCTATTTACCCATGGGCTCCCTTCAATATCTTCAATAAAACTTTTATCAATCTTCTAAATTCCAAGGAATACAGCACTAATTTATGTAATCTTTCCTCATAATGAACCCTGGGAATCCAAGTAGCATTCTGGAAAATCAGTGGTGCACTTCCTTCAAAGCTAATATATCCTTCCTAAGGTGCTCACTGTACTCCTGGTGTGATCTAGACAGGGCTTTATCTAGACAGGGCTTTGTCTCGCTGTAACATAGCACCTGCCCACTTGTACTGTGTTTAGATATAAAGAGCCTTTTTGATTATTTTCTGTACTTGGTACAAATATTTTAATGATCTAGGTACATGGACCTCTAAGTTAATTTTGGACTTACATTGTTTCTAGCTTTTCACCATTTAGAAAGTACCCTAGGTACCTATTGTATACTTTTAAGGTCCAAAGTGGATGGCCTCACATTTGGCTACATTGAAATCCATTTGCCACAGTTTTGTTAATTCACTTAGGGCAGAATCATCCCAGAATTGCACTAATTGTAGTAGGGGGTGTGATAAACGACGTTTTACCCACCAGCTGGAATGGTGTGTTTTCCTGCTATATCGTCCGCTTCCCACCTCATTAATTATGCAGCCACAGGAAACATGCCGTCTCGCCAGCGGGCGGCCTTTGAATCACCAGCCACACAATTACCTCACAGTTTGGGGTGCCATATCTAAACTGCGGCTGCACACACAGTTCTCAATGCTTGCAGCCCAGACCGCTCCAGTGAAGACTTGGCCCTGAAAACCAACAAGAGCTTAGTGACCTGTCACTGGAATGCCTTTTGGAGGCCCGCCCTGATGTCCTCCACCCCCACTCTGGCCGCAGGAGGTTCAGCAATCTCACCACGCTGGCTTGGGAGGTTGTGGCAGTGGTGATCAGTGCCAGTGCTGCACAGAACAGGTTGGCCTATGCAGGAAGAGGATGAATGATCTCATCTGTGCCACCAGGATAAGGCAACCATCTCATCACTCTAAACTTACACACTCACAATTCCATCACACATTCACTGGCATCTCACTCACTGCCAGCTCAAGGGACATCATCACTCACTCTCTCGCACACACCCTCGCATCTCCACCTGGCCTCATCTCCTCTGGAGACAGCCTCCTCAGCCCTCACCATCTTGAGGCCACTTGCACAGATCAACATGTGTCCCTACACACACCCTGGGATACCCCCCTTCCCCAGTGCAGCCCTTGCCCTGCAGCCTCTTCCCTTGCCTGAGGCCACTTCCCCTCCTTCCCCAAGCAAACCCTAAGCCTGCAGCCATTGAAAAGCCCAGGGCTGTTCCTTACAGCTGCTCTGGTAGGTAGAGACCAGCCCATGAGCCCCCCTAAAAGTGAGATGGTGCTGCCTGCGAAACCTGGCGCTGATGATCACAAGTACTACTCGAAACAAGGTAGACTAACAAACCTCAAAATCCCAAGCGAGGTGCAGCTCGCCTGGTGCACATTGCTTATGTACAGTTGTGAAACACATTGGCATGCCCAGGTGATCCAGCATGGGGGGATGATTCCGGTGAGCAGGGCTTATGTTGATATGCAGGTATTAAAGTGACATTCCCGACGCCTGGCAGCAGGAAACGTGGCCCACTATAGACAGGTAGAATGGACGATTGCAAACTGGTTTCACGATGTCGTGAAAACAATTTTTGGCCTGCCCGCCATAATGTCCACTCATGCCCGCCATGATGCCCAACGTCAACAGGGACGGAAAATTCTGCCTTTAGTCTGTTAGTACCTCATTGAAATTTGAAACTTCCATCTGCACTGCTTATAATGCTACTTTGTCACTCTGGCAAACC
This sequence comes from Cetorhinus maximus, assembly GCF_964194155.1. NCBI lineage: Eukaryota > Metazoa > Chordata > Chondrichthyes > Lamniformes > Cetorhinidae > Cetorhinus > Cetorhinus maximus. The sequence goes on from NC_135888.1 coordinate 108,581,753, forward strand.
TGGATATGTGGCTTGCTACCCGATCATCTAAATCATGAATAAATACGTTGAATAGCAGCCGCAACACAAACCATTGTGGAACACAAATGGTTACATCTCACCACTTAGAGCCCTGCCTGTATACCCCAACTCTCTGTCTCCTGATGCTCAGTCAATTTTTTAACCAGGTCAATAATTTGCCTCAATTCCTTGAGCTTCAAATTCAACTAACAGTCTCTTGGGATGGACTTTATCAAATGCCTTCTGGAATATTAATAACTTTCAAAGGCACATCTTTGTCCCGACTTTAGTCACCTCCTCAAAAAAAGCAAGTCAGGTTTATTAGACAAGACCTATCCTTTACAAATCCATGGTGGCTCGTTCAGAGGAGCTGAACATTTTCAAGATGTTCAGATATTCTATCCATAATTTCTCAACAATAGATGTTGGGTTAACTGGACTAATTCCCATGTTTCTTTCCTTCACCTATCTTATGTAGCAGAGTAACATGCACAATTTTCCAACCTAAAGGAATGGTTTCCAATCAAGAGAACTTTGGAAGATTATAGTTCAGGCATGTGCAATTTCTTACGTAGTACCTTTAAAATGTTGGGGTGGAAACCATTTGACCCTTGAGAATTTTTTATTCTTTAATGCCATTGTTTTCTGCATTGCTATTCTTTTGCTTGCAGTAATTTTATTGAGACCCTGTCCCTGATTCAATATTAGCTTCCTTGGAAGGTCTGGGATGCTGACCTTTACAGTAAATACTGATGCAAAATAATTATTCAACTGTCTTCCGTTCCCTTATTTTCATTGACAACGGCTGGAATTTTCCACCCCCCCGCCAGTGGCAGGGTTTGTGGCAGGTGGGAATTGGACAATACAAGGGGATGGAAAAAAATGAGGCTCCCAATGGCGGGAAATGAAGGCGGGAGCTTGTGGTCCCAACTGTCATGGCAGGTCGCCATTCCCGCCAAAGGCCATTCAGTTAGCATCTCATTAATAGAATTAAAATGAGCAGCTGGCCAGAATTCTCCCCCCCCCCCAACCCCCACCCCCTCCAGCATATCATGCACCCCACCAGCCGATTGAAACACAACCAGACCAACGTGGTGTTGAGATGGCAATGATAAGCCTTGTCCAAAGGGAAGTAAGGTGTGTGTCGACCAGGTTGGTGGGGAGGGAGGGGATGGGGTCACTGGAACACGAGGTGGGGGAAGCCAGAAGTGGATGGAGTATTAAGGTCCGAGGTGGGAGGTTGAAAGGCCAGAGCGGGTAGGTAGATAAAGGCATAGAGCCTTGCTGGGGGAGGAAGTGGAGAGGCTGTAGGAAAACAGAGGGCAGTGAGAAGGGTTGGGAGTTGGTGGGGAGGGTTCAGGGGGAGGGGGAGGTGTTGTCGATGGTGGGGAGCAAACCGAGGGTACTGGTGGTTGGACGACACTGTAACTGTTAGAGCGGACTGTGAGATGCGGTAGGGTGGGAGAGTGAGGGCCCATATGTGGTGGGGGAAGGGCTGGTTTGGATTATTGGCAGGGATACAGAGGTGTACATGAATTTTAGGGGTGGGCTGGATCAGGATGGGCATGGGGACCATGACAGGTGTGGGCTCATCAGGGAGGGAAGACATGTGAAGGGATATGGTGAAGGGCTGAAGGGTGATGGGGGTTTGGGGTTCAAGGTTCACAGAGTGAAAGTAACACAGGAGGAGGGGGGTGGTTACTGGTGATTGAGGGGGCATAGAGGGTGTGGGTTACAGGAATATGTTGGAAACGGTTTGAAAGCTCACGTGCATCATCCTCATGCATTGAGTCCACACCCTCGATGACCAGCTCAAGAAATGCTGCTCGGGAAGAGCATCACCGGATGGAAGGAGCTGAAGGTCAGCTCGACTGGCCAACTGAAGGGGAACCCTGATAATCTGTCCTGACGAGGTAAAGGTCTCTCTCTCGACTCAGGAGGGTAGTGGAGGGAAAGGGAACAATGCGTATGGGAGGTTCCTCGCAGCTGGCTCGCACAGGCATGATCCAGGGGGACGTCAACTCAGCCTGGGTTGCCCCCTGGATGTAGGGGAGGGGGGAGGCAATAACATGAGCAGCAGCAACAAAAAAACCCAGGTGAACTCTATCAGGCGTGAAGATTAATATATTTATTTACAAAGCTGCAACAACTATTTACAATGGCCCTACATCCATGCAACCAGAGTGAATTTAACAATCTTAATTTTCCTTACCCTATCGCTATGCCTAGGTGCTTCTCCAACATCTGCAGCCGAGGTGGAGGGAGCCTGCTGACCACTTTGCACTCTTGTCTCTGATGACTTTTGTGCCGTCCTCTGGAGGCTTGAGACCTGGAGGGCCCTAGTGTCCTTTATGTCTCCTGCTCTGGGACAGGTGCACATTCAGCGGTCTCATGGTCTGATGGGGTCACAGAGAGAGGGGACTAGGAATGCCTGGACCCTCTTGTAGAGTCCAGACTGGAAGACCCAGGAGTGTCTGTCTGATGCCCCTCTTCCCTTTGTGTGCCCGAGGGCCTCTCTCTGACTCCTTGAGGAAAAGAGGTACCCGAAGGGAAGTCAAGGTGCTCCATACCCCTACTGCGTGGCCACTGTGAAAGCTCACCCATGGCTACAGTGATGGAGTACAGGTCTGAGCACACCCTCAACAGAAACTGGGCATTCTGCTGTCTCCATGGCATACACCATCCTCCCCATGGAGATCTACATGCACTCATGTCACTGCCACTACATCAGAGAGTACGCGGACACACTCCTCCGCCTTGTGTGTCACTCTGTTGAGGACCTCTGGCGCCTCTGCATGATGTTCTCCTGCGTCTCACTGATAGTCCAGTATCTTCTCCATGGCCTCTTCCAGAGGCTCATCATCTGACTCAGACTTAGCAGGGGCCTCTTCTTCAGTAGTCCTCCGAGTGTCAGAAACCTTGGCTTTCACAGTCTCCTCCTGCTGTAGACAAATGTCTGTGTAGTGACCACCAGACTAGAGCCCAAGCCTAGATTAGACATGTCACCTAACAAGGTGTGTGTGCCTGGGCTGGTGGAGGGCACAGGTGAATGCTGTGACAGCTCTACAGGTGAGAGGTCAGCCTCTTCTGAGGTCTCATGCGGGCTGGGGCTGAATTCTGGCATGGAGTCTTAGCTCACCCTCTTCCTGCTGGCACCTGGAATGAAAAGAAGAGAGGATCTGCAACTGCATATGCTGCCTCCGACATAGCACAGAGCCCCACCCTCAGGTTCCAAGTGGCAGAGGTTAAGCGTGCTTCCTCACTGGACGCTTGGGGAAGGCCGACCTTGTCTTCAGCATGTGCACAGTCACGGTCCTCCCTTGCCAGCTCAATAACCTGCTGTTCATATTGTGTGAGGGTTTCGGACATGCCCCTTCCAGTCTTCTCCCTCTCACGCATGTTGTGCATTGTCTTCTCCTGCATAAATGTAGATGGATTATGAGCACTTAAGATGCTGGAGGAAGTCACATGCTGCTAATTCTATGGCATATAAGTGACTTTGTAACACCCCAAAGCCTGTCCACTATGTACAAGGCAGAAGTGAGGGGTTTGAGGGCATACTGTTCACCTGCCTGAATAAGTATATCTCCAATAGCACTGAGGAAGCTGGTCAAGCCGCTTGATTAACACCCCATCCTGCACTCCCACTGAGTCCCTGCATCACCAACCCATTAGCAGCTGTGTGTGCCATGTAAAAGATACACTGCAGCTGATCCCCAAGGCTAGTTCAGCAGCCAGCTCCAGACCCAAGGGCTCTATCAGCTAGAAGGACAAGGGCAACAGAGGCATGGCATCAGCAGCATCTGCAGGTTGCCCTTTACTACAACTCCCCTACCATGGCTGTGCCTTCAGTGTGGCTGGGTCAGCAACCTGCAGTTGCCTCCATGTCAGTGGACCACATGAACTGCAGTGGGACATCTTGTGAAGGGCTTTTGGGATGGTTAGCACAGATGCTGGTTTTGCTATTGATACCCATGTCCCATGAGCCATTCAGAGACTGGTGAGGTGATGGAGAGTAGAGGGTTCACTTACTCTGACGGTGTGGGTTAGGTCGTTCATTCATTCCTGCACTGCAAGGCTGTTCTCCTCTGCCTAGTTATGGCATTGACCACCCTGGAGACCTCCTCCCAGGAAGGTCTGGTGAGTCAGGTGGGCCTCCTTCTCCCACCCCTGGGAAAGACAACGTCCCTCCTATCCTCCACAGCCTGGAGGAGAGTCTCCAGTGAGGCGTCGCTGAATGTTGGGGCCCGTGCTTGCTGCTTCCTGGAGGACATGTTGGTGTTGCAGAGTCCTGGCGCGATGATGAATGAATGTCCGGGTGCCTTTTAAAAATGGCACCCGGACATGACTGTGGGGCGTGCGACTTCCTACCCACCCCACGATTTGGCATCAAACCCCTTGCTGCATAATTAGTGAGGCGGGCAGCGTACGATTTGGCGTGCTCACCCGTCCTGTTCTCTGGCAGGAGTCCCTCTGGGTTCCCGCTCCCACCACCGTTATCAGTGGGGCTGCACATTCCTTCTGATTAACCTCTTTTTCCTAATAAAATTTTTTTTAAATAGTGCTGATCCTAATATTTCTTCCAAGTTTCTTTTCATATTCTGTTTTTGTTGTTCTTACCACCTGTTTTGTCACTCTTTGATGCTGTTTGTATTTTTCCCTTTCACTAGCATCTGCGCTAATTTTTGCATTTTTCTATGCGCTTTCTTTTAGCTTTATCTTCTCTCTTGCCTCTTTGGTTTCCTATCGCTGTTTTTTTTTTTGGTAGTAGAGCTCTTTCCCCTTAGGTGTATGAATTGGCTCTGTTTCACATGAAATATTTTTTTGAACACCTCCCCACTGTTAGTCTGTCATTCTACCCATGAACAGATTTGCCCACTTTACTGTGGATGGCCTCCATCTCATCAATAGAAGTCAACCTTACGTAAATCTAGAATCTTAGGAGCTGTTTTGCAATTCTCCCACATTATGCTCAATCATAACATGATCATTATTAGATAAATGTTCATGAAAGTTAGGTCTCTAACTAGGGCTGGCTCATTCTTCATTACTGAATCTAATACGGCATCTGCCTTGTTGGATATCGTTGCAGAAAACTATCCTGAATTCACTCAAGAAACTCACTACCTTTCTGACACGTTGGCCTGAATTTTAAGTCTGGATTTGGGAACCCAACTTTGGGACCATTTCTGGGTCCTGACCCCATTGCATCAGGGTCAGTCATGTGATGTGATTTTCGATGAAAAAGTTCCTAATTGACTCAGAGGCGTGTTTAGCACATAATTAGGGGTGGTGAGTGCAGGGAGGAAGCGGGGACTAGTTCTGGAGGGTGAATTTAAAAGGCAAGCAGTCATTAATTGTCTTGCCCTTCCCTTGAGGAACGGAGCACGTAGGAGAGCAGAGAGCCAGCAGCCTCAGGTTTCACACAAGTACCCAAACGCTTACTCCCCAGGAACTCAAACCACCTTGCTTAAGTGATGGCAACTTTGTGCTACTGCATGAGCACCTCAGTTTAGCTAGCCTTTTCTGTACAAGATTTTTCATCAGCAGCCACAATCAATATTGACTTCCTGCTGTGCTTCTGACAGCTGTGCACTAAATTGTCCCAGACCATTTGCTCTTCCTGTTAATAACTTTGAAAATTTGATTCCATCCCTCTCCAGACTGTTAACACACTCTTCCACGAGCTTAACAGCAATTTAATTGGAGCCATGCAGCATGTGGTTACCCTGGCCCTCTCTTTAAAAAAATCCAGCATGTCACAGAGACACCGGAAGGCTGATGCCATCCTAGTGCGCGATTTTCAGAGCACACCCAATCTCACTCCCATGGACGATTGAAAATGTTGCCCATGTAATTTGCTTATCACAATCTACATGAACGTTAAAATTCCCTATTAAAACAACTCTGCCTTTATTACATGCTTATCTAATCTGTGCATTTATACATTCCACCACTTTACTGCTGCTACAAAGGGAGCTATATCTAATTCCCACTACAGTCTTGAAATTTTTTTGTAACATGTGATTTAAGCACTTGGACAGCACAAAGGTTAGAAAACAAAGTTCGTTTATTTCACTGGCGTCAAAGTGCTACCAACTCTCGTGGAAAAGGGTAACTTCAAGAAACAAACTATTTACAGAGAAAATTCACTTTTTGAAGCCTTGGCTCCTCAACACACAGTCACTCACCAAGCATGTTCAGGTTTGTCCTGTGGTCCAGCTCCTGGCTGCAATCCTGTTCCCTCATTCTTTCACTCATGAGGCCTCTCAGACCCTCGGGTGCTCCAATCAGCTGGAATAGGTTTCCAATTCTCTTCCTGGCTCCTTAGCCTCCCTCGGGGGCTTCAAGCTGCTCAAGGCCCCAGCCACTCAAGCCCTGGCTTTGTCCTGGCTACGTTCTCCTTCATCACATGGCATCTAGTTCCACCACTCAGCTTGTCAAAGATACTGCTTCCTGCAGGGAGGGGCCCATAGGGGCTGACCAATTCCCCTCTTAGTGCTCTCCACCAACATCTCCAACTGCTGTCAGAGGCCCCGCCACATTTTCTTAATTCTACCTACAAAGTCTCCATTGCCTGCTTATCTCTCATTATATACTTTCTCATCATTAAATTAATTTCAACGTTAATCACTTAGGCCTGAATTTCTCCCCGGTCGAGCACGTGTGATCGGAGGGACCCGGAGCGGCCGGGAAACAGACCCCCTCCCCCCACCGCGATCGGCCCCCAACTGCAATTTAACACTGGCTGGTCAATTAACAGCCAGCCAGTGTGAAACGCACATTGAAAAGCTCAGCGCTGCTGGGATGGGGCAGGAAGAGGGCGGGCGATGGCGTCACTGCGGGTGTGGGTGGTTGCTGCGAGAGAGCTCCCTGAAGGCAGACAGCTGCCTCAGGGAGCTGCAGACCTGCAAGTAATAAAATAAAGTTCTAAAAAGCTGCAAAAAAATGTCCATGCATCACAATCAAGCACCTGAAAGCATTCCTCATAAAAATGCTTTCCCAAGATATTTATTTTTATTTTCTTTCCTAATGGAGATTTCATCCCGCCTTCGGATGAGATTTCATCAAAAATGTAAAGGCCGCCTGGCCAGTCCGCCCATCCACCAACTGTAAGGTTGGATGGGCCATGAAAAATCGCAGACAATTGCACTGTTAATGGGCTTAATTGCCTGCTTCATTGTTGGCGGGCAGGCTTCCGACCCCCGGCAAGTGCGCGATGATGTCGGGACGCTCGCCCAATGTCATCTCACGCAATTTTAAGCCTGATCGGGTCAGGCGTGCGCCCGCCTGTAGGACATAAAATTCTGTCATTAGACTATTTCTCCTCCTCTACTATTTTCCCTCTCTTTCCTTTCAGTCTCATAATTTGGTATATTTAGTTCCCAGTCCTGACTGTTGCAGTCTTACTAATGGAATTCATTCAATTTGTCCCTTTATATTCCACCCGTTTGTAAAAACATTGCTTATTTCAGCCACACATCCTTACCTGTCCTTCTAATGTTTTACTCACACATTTCTTAATTCTCTCTCCTGGATTAATTATTTTTACATCTTTTAGATTTTGTTTTTCTTTCACCTGTACAATTTCTGACTATTACTGTACTCTCATCCTGTATGTTTGTTTTTGGCCTATTATTTATACTATATTTTCTACCTGAGACCTACCTATTACTGGTTTAAAGTCCTTGTTGTCACTGTATTGGTCCTTTTTGCTAGGACCCTGGTCCTAACCTAGTTCAGGTGGAGTCACAAAGGTGGGCATTTTCCTGTCCCAGTTTTGGAGCCAGTATCTCATGAGATGGCATCCCTCGTTCCACTCATACCACTCCTTCAGCCATGTTAACCCTGGTTATGATCCCGCAGCTCCGAGGTGTTACTGAGCTCTGGTCAAGCTGTCTAGATTCTCCTTTCTTTTGCGTGTCAAAGTGTCTCCAACTTGCAATCTAGCTCAATTACTCTAAACTGGAGAGATTAAAGATAGAGCCATCTATTGCAGATGTGTTCCCTAGAGACAGTTTCACTGACCACAAACTCCCACATTACACTGCAATTATTGTAGCAGAAGGTTGAGACTTACTGTCGGGCTGAGATTGCTCAATGACATATTACAGTGCTGCAGGCATGGTAACAAAGAGAAGTGTGGCAATTGCTTGCTGATACCCGAAATAAGAAAAAACATTAGCCCAAGCATATTTTGCTTTTGTTATCCACTTAGATTATAATATGAAGGGAGAGCAAGGATGTTAAATACAATATACCACTACAATTTGTGATACATTTGTCAGGAGCATGTACTTAACAATGAACCATCCATTTGAGATTTATTTTTAACTATCAATTGAAGTGAAAAGGTAAACTTGTGTTAAAACAGTACAGGCAGGAAATCATGTGAACGTATTCATGGCTGCCCTGAAAACAGTACGCAATGGGAATGAACTTTACGAATGGCTGGCAAGAATTAACACTAATCCTAAAGCTTTTTCTTTGTATTCATTTCTGTTAAGTTTTACTGTTTCTGCTTTAACAGTGAGCGCTGGAAGAAGTGGAGCTTATTTTTTGTGGAGCACAATTATCATTAATGTAAATATAACTTGGAAATTACTGTTAACTATCAGTGTATGAATGCTAATGTACTATTATGACTGTTAATTTCAGCTGAGGTATAAACCATCTTGAAATAACTTGCATTAAAATAACACCTTCTAATATCAGCAAAAGTAATTTCAAAGCTGGAACCTAAAGCCTAGCAAGAATTATCAAGGTATCAGTTGTGTAATTTCCTTTAACACCCTCACAAAGTTAGATCTCAGTAAATTAATAAAGCCAGTTTCTGCATGATAAAAAAAATTAGCTGCTCCCACTCCATCTCTGTGACTTTGCCGGAGGTGCTTCAGAAACCCTGGGCTGGATTTCTAATTGCTGGCAAGGATGGGAATGATTGAAGGCGCCACTTGAAAATCATGTTCCCAGATGCGGCACTGGATTCCACCACCTCTGGAATACAATATGATTTTCGGTGAGGGGGCGATTCTGAAACTTGCACGCCTTCAATTAAATGCTTGTTGATCTCATTGATGAGCTCATTAACAGGCCTCAGGGGAGCAGTTTTACATTTGGAACTGTCAGGCATGGGGGAACAGGCAGGCCTGAGTTTTCGCCATGACGGAGAGTGTTCCAGGCTTATTCAAAATGGTGCCGGAGATCTAAATCCGGAAGACCGGCCCCAAACCTGGACCCCATTTTCACAGGAGGGGTGAACGAGGGTGGGTCGCACTTTGGACATGCATGTTTCATGGAGGCAGCTGCACATAAAAAGCTGCAGCTGCCTTCAGATCTGATTTTCAAAAGGAAGGAGCAGGAAATACAACTTCTGCACTTTAGAGCTATCAGGAGAAGGGCAAACATTTGAAGAGTTCTTTGGAGAGATAGGGTACCCTCTTGGATAACCCCAGGGGCCTCTTTGGATAACTGAAAAGCTGCAGCAACTGCCACAGATGTAGCAAAAAACCTATCACAGGTGTCTGGCATTCACCCAACAGAATAGGAGAGTGGGGCTACAGGACCTGGAAGGACAAAATGTTTTGTCTCTATTGAGTTGGGCACCCAGGTGGCAGGAAGGAGAGTGTGCCAGAGATGGGAGCATTGCGCCAAAGAAGAGACTGAATGGGTATGACACCTTCACACATAGAGGCCAGTGAACATAACCAAAGTGAGGGCACCAGGCCAGGAGGTTGAGGCCACACAGCATGCAGCAGGAAGGAGGGCAACCAGATTTTACCCAGAAGTAAGGGTGTACTGACCTCAGAGGTCATATTTCAACATATGACTGGGAACTAATGCAGAAGGCTGCTGAGGTTAAGCTGAGCAATGGTCATTGACATATGTGGCATGGTACAATGATTTTTGAATCACAGTCTGTCAGTCCTCATGAACTGTCAGTGACTGTGAAGGTTGCTGTGGCTTTGAATTTTTATGCATCAGGCTCAGCAGGAAATCTCAGAGTCAGCAACATACATCTGCATCAAGTCACTGATGTCCTCTTTGCTCAGGTAGGGGATCACAGTAACCTTTTAGTTGATGTGGTGTCTCAGATTTTTTTATTGAATTCAAACTCCACCATCTGTTGTGGTGGGATTTGAACCCAGGTCCCCAGAGCATTACCATGGGTCTTTGGATTATCAGGTCAGTGACAATATGCCACTGCCTCCCCTTAATGTGGTGTTTCAGACACAGAGAGCCAGGCTTTTTGCACCGTTAGCAGGCTCCCCCCACCCCCCTCAGGTGCAGGGAGTTATCAACTGCACCTACCTCACCATAAGGGATCCAAATTATCAACCGGAACCAAAAATCATTCCTCCCCTAGGCAGTTTGCGAACACAGCAAGGCTTTTTTCAAGTCTGTGCAAGGCTCTCTGGCAGCTGCCATGACTCCTTCACACTGAGGAGCTCCCATTACCTCATTTTTTTCAGCCACCTACACAGATCTGTGGATGGATTCTGGGGGAATAAGCCTCCCTTGAGGAGGTGGCTCATGACCCCCTTAAGGCAGCCACAAACTGAGCCTGAATGGAACTATAACAACAGTCATGTAGTGACCTGGGGTACTGTAGAGCAGGTTATTGGCGTTCACAAAAGACGCTTCAGGTGCCTTGACTGCTCATTCCCCTACAAGGGGGCCTGGAATAGCAGTGCTGCATATCTGCACACACTTGCACAGAAGAGGAGAAAAAGCCATGCCCAGAGCTCCAATATCTGAGGAGGAGGATGATAAGGAAGATGATGAGGAGGAGGAAGAGGAGGAGGAGGAGGATGTCCCTGACCATTCTGGGTAATCTGACACAGAGGAGGATGAGGAAGGGCGGCAATGGCAGAGCAGCTAAGAGGCAGACCCATATAGCCGTAGCTGATTTTGTGCAGGAGGGGGGGCCATCGCCAGAAGTGTCCTAATCCAAAATAGATTTTATTGAATGATCTTATTCAATGGTGGAGCAGGCTCGAGGGGCTGAGTGGCCTACTCCTGCTCCTAGTTCGTATGCAGATTTACCTGAGGTCCCGAAATCTCACACTTAGCATCAGCCAGTCCCTGGTGAACAACTTCAACATAATAAACCTTTTCCATGGAAACCACAGTTACACATCGAAATGCTCATCCCCGACAAGGGAGAAAAACAATAGCAATGAGTTTGACTCAATAACATAAATGTGGCTGATAACCTCATCATCAAAATAGTATAACGATTGGGCTCAACATATTGCAAATACACAGCTTGAGAAATCCTTCACAACCTGGACCCTTCAGATTTCTGCCAATGGCTGCCAATGAGGCGCCAAAGTTACGACCTTGTGCATACTCAAACCATGCCTACTATGCCCATGGGAGGGCCAGCAGGAATCATGACCTGTTTTTTAAATTCATTCATGGAATGTGGGCATCTCTGGTTAGACTTGCTTTTATTGCCCATCCCAAATTGCCCTTGAAAAGGTGGTGATGAGCTGCCTTCTTGAGCCTCTGCAGTCCATGTGGTGTAGGTACACCCACAGTGCTGTTAGGAAGAGAGTTCCAGGATCTTGACCCAAAGACAGTGAAGGAATGGCGACATACTCCCAAATCAGGATGGTGAATGGCTTGGAGGGGAACTTCCTGGTGGTGGTGTTTCCAAGCATCTACTGCCCTTGCTCTTCTAGATGGTAGTGGTCGTGGGTTTGGAAGGTGCTGTCTGAGGATCCATGGTGAGTTGCTGCAGTGCATCTTGTAGATGGTACACACTGCTGCTATTGTGTATCAGTGGTGGAGGGAGACAATGTTTGTGGATGTGGTGCCAATCAAGCGGCTGCTTTGTCCTTGATGGTGTCAAGCTTCTTGAGTGTTGTTGGAGCTGCACTCATCCAGGCAAGTGGGGAGTATTCCACCACACCCCTGAATTGTGCCTTGTAGATGGTGGACAAGCTTTGGGAGTCAGGAGGTGGGTTACTCGCTGCAGGATTCCTAGCCTCTGACCTGCTCTTGAAGCCACAGTATTTATATGGCTAGTCCAGTTCAGTTTCTGGTCAATCTTAATCCCAAGATGTTGATCGTGGGGGATTCAGTGATGATAATGCCAATGAATGTCAAGGGGGATGATTAGATGCTCTCTTGTTGGAGCTGGTCATTGCCTGGCACTTATACCACCTAATACCCGCAGATATGATTGCATGTGCTGACAGAAATGCACATAATGCACATTGTGCAGGGCGAGGTCACAACTGTGCTAGACCAGCTCTTTGGACCTCCTTCCATATTATCTGTACAATTCCATGGTCCAGTTTCAAGAATGGGAGACAAATGCAGCATCCATTGCTGCCATATACTTTGGCTCCCTTACGAACCACAGTCCTTGCCGTCTGAAAGACTAAGGCTTCCAAAATAATGGGGAGAGCACACAAGCACTCTTCACTGGAGCATACATGGCATCTTGACTGGTGGAGCCTCCACTTAATTGACTGCATGTCAGTGGTGTGCAGATGATTGTCTTGCACACAGCACTCACGTTTGAGGTGCACCTGATCACACAAATACATGTTGCCATAGATTTTGCTGCTGTCATTCCCAGATGGCATGCTGTGCTACTGGCCACTAACTCCCTCTGGGTCACACTGTTCTGCCTGCCAGTGTGCTACTGCAAGGGAGCTGGTCAAGGGTCAATTGAGTGTGTGCATCCTGATAGATGGGTGGCATTAGATGGATGGGCAAAGGACTGTGGCAATTGTAGTATGCACCAGACATCCTCTGAGACAGAATTAAACAGAATTAAAACTTGCTTTAATTTTGCAGAAAGTCATTAGCAACTATATAGTGTCATCTCCATGGCTTTGTCTTGTGAGGCCCCTCGATGCTTTATGTGGCTCAGTGTGCTCCTTCAATACAATGTGAATAGGCAGCAACAATGACTACTTTTTTCCTATGGAAAGCCCATGATGGGCCATCTGTTCCAGGGTCAGCATCCAGTTGGGCAACGTTTAGAGAGTTTGCACTCACCTGACTGCTCAGATGACATTTCCTCAAAGGCACAGAAACAACAGCATAGACTTCCTGGCTCAATGGACCTCTTTACTGGCCAGCTTTTTAAACCTAGCCGAGTTGCCCAACCCATGCTGGGCCCACCTCCGTCTCTACACTTCTTCTGGGGTCAGTGGGACCTACTACCAATCCACCCTACCATTCCCCCACCCACCCCAGAACCAAAATCAGAGCATCCAGAGTACCTGTCCCTAGGTCGGATTTGTGGAGTTAGGAATTTACCCTACTGTATGCCCCCTACCTGGGAACGAAAATTCAGGCTGTAGTGTCTGGGACATGTGAGGGCAGCTGACGTGCAGACAGTGGGGAGCCATGAGGCAAATGGATACACTGCTCAACTCATTTAAAACAGGTAGAATAAAGCCAACTGCTCAACCAGTGGCACAGAGTTACTATCGCTCACACTGACAGGCTTGTATTTCTCACCAGTGGGAGGTTGGTGTCCTGAGAGGGGCATCAGGCTGTCATCATCAGGACAGCAGAGGTTGGCAGAAGAACCTTGCTGCACAGACGAGCGCCAGCTGAGGGAATGGAGATAGGAACAGGTTACTCTGACATAGGACAGAGTAGCAAGGAGGAGCTTCAACAGACTCATCCTCCTGATCAGGAGGAGACCAGAGAAGCACAGAGAAGGGCTGCAAGGAGAAGAAGGTGCTACCCAAATCATCAGGTGTAGTACCCAGGAGTCAGCTGTTTGTAAATGACAGAGCAGGAATGCTGTAGGAAGCTGCACCTATCCAGGCAACTTGTTTTGGACATTTGTGCTCTGGTCTGCAACGACGTCCATCAGTGCCTCAAGGGAGACATCAGAAAACTTTGGTGCTACCCATATGTACTTGTGCATGCCAGCGTTTGCCCAATCAACACCCCCCTGTGACATCTCCTCAGTGAATGGCAAGCCCAGCCTTAGCTGTTGCTTGCTTTTTCAAAGGATCCTCCAGATCAGTATTCTGCCTCCAGGCTGCTCCCATAGCCACGGATTGGACACTGAACTTGCTCCGTGCCAGTTGTGTGTTTTACACTGTGCTGAAGCTGCACAATGTTGGGACCTAGAACCCCAGACTGAAAATCCAGCTCCCTGATTCCATGCATTAGCTAGATTTCCACTCTGCTTCTGTTGAAATTATGGCAATTGAGCATGAGCAGCTCTGATGAGTGATTTCCCAGCAGTGAGCATGTGTGTGTACTAGTTGACTCATAACCACCAAATCATATCTGGGATATTGAATTTGATATTGCTTTTTGGACCCACATGTGGAGTGGCCAGAAACTCATACCCGTGGCAAACAGGCAACTATAATTTTGAGACATCAGCAATCTGTGGGGCTCCAAATGGGGATCCTGAAACAGCTTATTGGATTAAAGCTGGCTTCACCAGTATATATATATTTATCTTTAAAACATTCTCTTTGCTGTGACTATGATGTTTATTCATGCATAGATTATGAACTAGTCAGATTAAAATAATAACCCAGAATTTTCAAACGCCGGGTCATTATACCAGGATGTATTATGCCAAGAAAGAAAAGTGCCACAGAACCTCAAGGTTTTGTTGTCCGTATAGTATACCTTTTAACAGCTTTCTCTCAATTTTTTTTTCATTTGTTCATGGGATATGGGTGTCACTGTCAAGCTCATCATTTATTACCCATCCTTAATTGCCCTTGAAAAGGTGGTGGTGAACCACCTTCTCGAACTGCTGCAGTCTGTGTGTAAGTACACTCACAGCGGTGTTAGGTAAACAGTTCCAGGAGTTTGACCCATGGACGATGAAGGAACAATAAGATATCTCCAAATCAGGATGGTATGTGACTTGGATGTGCTGGTGATCCCATGTGCCAGCTGACCTTGCTTTTCTATGTGGTAATGATTGTGTGTTTGGAAGGTACTGTTGAAGCAGCCTTGGCAAATTGCTGCAGTGCATTCTTTAGATGGTACACACTGCAGCCATATTACTCAGTGGTGGTGGTGGAGGGAATGAATATTTCATGTGTTGAATCAAAGGGGCCACTCCTAGATTCAGTTGAGTTTCTTGAGTGTTGTCGGAGCTACACTCACCCAGGCAAGTGGGGAGTATTCCTTCACACTCCTGACTTGTATCTTGTAGATGGTGACTGAGGAATCAAATTGAGTCACTTGCCACAGAATGCTCAGCCTCTGACCTGCTCTTGTAACCACAGTAATTCTAAGGCTAGTCTGGTTACATTTCTAGTCAATGGTGAGGGAGTTCAGCAATGATAAGGCCATTGAATATCAAGGGGAGGTAATTAGATACTTTTTTGTATGTGGCCATTATGGCACATGTGTGTCATGAATGTGATTTGCCACTTACCAGCCCAAGCCTAAATTCTCTGAGGACTTATGAATGGAACTGAACACTGGTGTGGAAGCAGGCTGTTCAGATGCCTGCTCTGACTGCTGAGATGCACCTGGCCAATGATCTCTGGATTTTGGAGCTTATGAGGACCTTGCCAAAGACTGCTCCACCTGTGCAGAGCAGACTTGGTCATTGGGTAATGAGGCAGCATGTCAGGTACTGTCTGAGTCAGAGATGGCAGGACGGGTGGGGGCAGGGGAGCTGTTGGTAGAGACAGTTGGGTGCATGGTTGAGAAGGGGGGGTACTTTGTGTGTAATTCTCAGTTCCTGGTCCCCTTTCACTATCATTCCTAACCTGGACCAGTGCGACATCACTCCTGTACTGCTGCAGACACGATGGCTGAAGGTAACCGAGATGGCTAGACCACGGACATGATTTCTGTCACCCTGTTCAAGGCTGCATACAATAGTATCTGAATTCTGCATGGCCTTGGTCATGGCCTGGACTCATTTGAGAACCTTGCTTGAGGCTCCATGATGGCAGACTCTCTATACTTGGCAGACATTCTCACAATTCATTGCACCTCCAATCCACTAGTGACCAAGATAAAAGCAAAAAACTGCGGATGCTGGAAATCCAAAACAAAAACAAAAATACCTGGAAAAACTCAGCAGGTCTGCCAGACCTGCTGAGTTTTTCCAGGTATTTTTGTTTTTATTTCCACTAGTGACCAAGTTGGACTCCTCCATCGTCTCTGCTAATGTGGAGAGTGTACGTGGTGCATCTGTTAGTATCTGACTACGTTGCTGATGCACTTTCCAGTACTTATGTTCTCAACTCTGTTTACTCTTAAGTGCCCTCTGAACATGGGCAATTAGGGATGGGCAATAAATGCTGGCCTAGCCAGCGACACCCACATCCCATGAATGAATGAAAAACAACAACAGTCCGTGGAGGTCGGTATATTTGTTCAGCTGAATAGAGCTTGGAGGGGATTGCACCCCCAGCATGGCCTCTCCAAAGAAATCTCTGCTACCAGTGTCTCCTCCTGCTCAATTTCTATATTAAGGAATAATCAAACCCCCTGTAACAACTAATGCCCTTAAAAGTTTTTTTTTAAATTTTGCATGATAATATTTATTTACTTGTGATGTGACTTTATGCCACTCAGAAATATACCCTTCACAATTTCACTGATAGCTCAGCTGCAAATGGCTCTTAGCCCTGCTTATATTGGCTAAATTACTTGTCCATCTGCCCTGGAGAAAGATATTAAATGAATTGAATGGCGTAGCTGTTGCTCTGCTTTCCTTCTGCTGTGTTGCAGTGAATCTTGTTCTCTCCTAAATTAGGGCAAATATTGAGATGATTTAAATTTGTTTGAATTTGATGGAGGTTAATGAACCTCTTTATTTAAGTGTGCAAATGCAAAGCCACCTTTGGACATACACGAAAGCAGCAGTGTCCAGATTGTAATAGCAGTTACTTAAGTTGCTGCCTTAGAGCAGATGTTTTACACCTGGTCCTGAGCAGATCCGGTAACCCAGATGAGCTGAGTGCTGCAATCCAGTGATTTGATGAAGGGCTCCTTTCCTTGCCAGAATATTACTTGACAGATGTAAGGATTATAGCAGTTACTATTTTGTGGTTAATGAGGCTGAAAGAATCACCTACCAATAATAATAATAATGGTTACAATGCTTGCTGTAAAGCATCCATCATTATTAAAATAGTGAAACTATTTATGGTGTGTGGTAATAACTAAATACTGGCAGGCAGAATATGTGAAAATGGTTTCTAATTGTTCTCTGCATCTAATTGGCAGAGCTCGGTGTGTTAGTTAAAAGCTTCCACCATATCTACAGTGCACACAGCTCAAAAGCGGCCCTTGTAACTCTTTTAGATAGATGACCTGCCAGGCAAGGTCTTCTTCATACATCAAAGCTATGCAGCCTCCACACCCTGTAGGTATAGAGAATAGCTGATAGATTCTAGAGAAGTGATGTATCCCCATATCTCCACCATTGCACCAGTTTGTTTTGACCACAAGCTACACTGAAATTAAATGACCATTTAACACTAACTTTCCTTCCTAAATGCCCTGTCATGACAGATGAGTGTGATTATGCTAAGCATTCTGCATTCTACACACATTGTAGTCCATAAGCTTTCAACCCGAGTCAATGGGCTGACTCTATGTGGTTAGTAAGGAGATCCAGAGTGTGCAGGAGGGCATCGTATAATCCTCATCCTAAGGAAATGTGTAACAGTTGCTGAGGTTGTTTTCTGTGAGAGACACTTTGTGGAACCAATTTTTCAACTTGCAGCATTATTCTTACCATGGCGGGCTGGGGTTGAAGAGACTGCCAAATGCTGCAATGTTATGTTTTGTTTGCTCCTCGTTGGCCCTGTACGGTGTGTTATTTGCCACCTAGTCTCCATAATTTCCCAAGTGGTATGGATGGGTTGTGTGGTGCATTTAGCTTTCTGATATAAAATGGCTGTTAAAGGTCGACCATATTCTGGCCTTTCAAGAAGTAATTTTCTGGAGGGTGATCAAAAAGGGCTTGAACAGGATTTGGCAACCATATTTGGCAATGCAGTCGGCTCGGGAGGAACACTCCTGCATCTTCCAGCTCCACATTCAGGCAAGTACTTTTTTTAAGCTTACCTTTTTGGTGGCAATCCCAATTATCACTTTATGGTCTGAGGTTACCCTGCCTGCAGACCACGTTTTACTGCATGTGCCTGGTCTGACTGTGTCATACTAGAGCTTAGGCACCTGTTTTACTGGTGGAGGGAGTGTTTAAGCTGGTGATGGAGTGTCAATCAAGCAGGCTGCTTTATCCTGGATGTTGTCAGTTTCTGGGTATTGTTGGAGCTGTACTTGGGGGGAGGTGATGGCGTAGTGGTATTGTCAGTAGACTAGTGATCTAGAGGCCTTGGGGAATGGGTTCAAATCCCATTATTAAATCCAATAAAAACCTGGAATTAAAAGCCTAATGATGACCATGAAACCATCATTGATTGCTGTCAAAAACCCATGTCCTAATAATGCCCTTTAGGGAAGGAAATCTGTCGTCCTTAATTGGCCTACATGTGACTCCAGACCCATAGCAATGTGGTTGACTCTGAAATGGACTAGCAAGACTAGCAAGCCACTCAGTTGTAACAAACTACTACAAAGTCACAAAGAAGGAATGAAAACCACCCGGCATCAACCTAGGCACCGGAAATGATAACGGCAATCACAGCCCTGTCAACCGTGCAAAGTCCTCCCTACTAACATCTGGGGGCTAGTGCCAAACTTGAGAGCTGTCTCACAGACTAGCCAAGCAATCATACCTTACAGATAATGTCCCATACTCCACCATCAGCATTCCTGGGTATGTCCTGTCCCACCGGCATGACAGGGAGGTGGTGTACAGTCAGAAGGGAGTTTGTCTTGGGAGTCCTCAACATCGCCTCCAGACCCCATGAAGTCTCATGACATCAGGCCAAACATGGGGAAGGAAACCTCCTGCTGATTACCATGTCTGCCCCCCCTCAGCTGATGGATCAGTGCTCCTTCATGTTGAATGTCTCTTGGAGGAAGTACTGAGGGTAGCAAGGGTGCAGAATGTACTCTGGGTGGGGCACTTCAATGTCCATCACCAAGAGTGGCTCGGTTGTACCACTACTGACCGAGCTGGCCGAATCCTAAATGACATAGCTGCTAGACTGAGTCTGCGGCAGGTGGTGAGGGAGCCAACAAGAGGGAAAAACACACTTGACCTCATCCTCGCCAATCTGCCTGCCGCCGATGCATCTGTCCATGACAGTAATCGGTAGGTGTGACTACCACACAGTCACTGTGGAGATGAAGCCCTGCCCTCACATTGAGGATACCCTCCATCATGTTGTGTAGCACTTCCACTGTGCTAAATGGGATAGATTTCGAACAGATCTAGCAACTCAATACTGAGCATTCATGAGGCGCTATGGGCCATCAGCAGCAGCAAAGTTGTACTTGATCACAATCCCCCACTCTACCATTACCATCAAGCCGACTTCAATGAAGGATGCAGGAGGGCATGCCAGGAACAGCACGAGACATACCTCAAAATGAGGTGTAAACCTGGTGAAGATATAACACAGGACTACTTGCGTACCATACAGCATAAGCAGCAAGTGATAGATGGAGCTAAGCGATCCCACAACCAGCGGATCAGATCTAAGCTCTGCAGTCCTGCCACATCAACTCCTGAATGCTGGTGGACAATTAAACAACTCACTGAAGGAGGCTCCACAAATATCCCCATCCTCAATGATGGAGCAGCTCAGCACAGTAGTGCAAAAGATAAGGCTGAAGCATTTGCTACAATCTTTAGCCAGAAGTGCCGAGTGGATGATCCATCTCGGCCTCCTCCGGAGTTCCCCAGAATCACAGATGCCAGTCTTCAGCCAATTTGATTCACTCCACGTGATATCAAGAAACTGCTAACGGCACTGAATACTGCAGAGGCTATGGGCCCTGACAATATTCCGGCAATAGTACTGAAGACTTGTACTCCAGAAATTGCCGCGCCCCTAGCCAAGCTGTTCCAGTACAACTACAACACTAGCATCTGCCTGGCTATGTGGAAAATTGCCCAGGTATGTCCTGTACACAAAAAGCAGGACAAATCCAACCCGGCCAATTACCCCATCAGCCTATTCTCGATCATCAGCAAAGTAATGGAAGGGGTCATCAACAGTGCTATCAAGCTGCACTTGCAATAACCTGCTCACTGATGCCCAGTTTGGGTTCTGCCAGAGTCACTCAGCTCCTGACCTCATTACAGCTTTGGTTCAAACATGGACAAAAGAGCTGAACTCCCAAGGTGAGTTGAGAGTGACTGCCCTTGACATCAAGGCATCATTTGACTGAGTGTGGCATCAAGGAGCCCAAGCCAAACTGGAGTCAATGGGAATCAGGGGAAAACTCTCCGCTGGTTGGAGTCATGCATAACGCAAAGGAAGATGGTTATGGTTGTTGGAGATCAGTCATCTCAGCTCTAAAGCACCACTGCAAGAGTTCCTCAGGGTAGTGTCCTAGGCCCAACCCTCTTCAGCTGCTTCATTAATGACCTTCCATCCATCATAAGGTCAGAAGTGGGGATATTCGTTGAAGATTGCTCAATGTTCAGCACCATTCGCGACTCCTCAGATACTGAAGCAGTCCATGTCCAAATGCAGCAAGACCTAGACAATACCCAGGCTTGGGCTGACAAGTGGCATGTAACATTCGTGCCACACAAGTGTCAGGCAATGACCATCTCCAACAAGAGAGAATCCAACCATCGCCCCTTGATACTCAATGGCATTACCATCACTGAATCCCCCACTATCAACATCCTGGGGGTCACCATTGACCAGAAACTGAACTGGACTAGCCACATAAATACTGTGGCTGCAAGAGCAGGTCAGAGGCTAGGGATCGCGTGACAAGTAACTCACCTCCTGACCCCCAAATACTGTCCACCATCTACAAGGCTACAGTCAGGAGTGTGATGGAATACTTCCCTCTTGCCTGGATGAGTGCAGCACCCACAACACTGAAGAAGCTAGACACCACGCAGGACAAAGCAGTCCACTTGATTGGCACCGCATCCACAAACATTCACTCCCTCCACCACTGACACACAGTAGCAGCAGTGTATACCACCTACAAGATGCGCTGCAGGAATTCACCAAGGCTCCTTAGACAGCACCTTCCAAAACTACGACCACTACCACCGAGAAGATCAAGGGCAGCAGATAGGTGGGAACGCCAGCACCTGCAAGTTCCCCTCCAAGTCACTCACCATCCTGACTTGGAAATATATCATCGTTCCTTCACTGTCGCTGGGTCAAAATCCTGGAACTCCCTTCCTAACAGCACTTTAGGTGTACCTACATCACATGGACTGCAGAGGTTCAAGAAGGCAGCTCACCACCAGCTTCTCAAGGGCAACTAGGGATGGGCAATAAATGCTGGCCCAGCCAGCGAAGCCCACATCCCATGAATGAATAAAAAGGAAGCGGAGAGTATTCCATTACATTCATGACTTGTGACTTGTAGATGTTGGACAAGCTATTGAAGAGTCAAGCGGTGAGCCACTCATCACAGAATACTCAGCCTCTGACCTGCCCTTGTAGCCACAGTATTTATAAGGCTGGCCTAGATAAGTTTCTAGTCAGTGGTGACCTCCAGGATGTCGATGGTGGGGATTCAGCAATGGTCATGCCACTGAAAGTGAAGGGGAGGTAGTTAGGCTCTGTTGTTGGAGATAGTCAATCCCTGAAACTTATTTGGTGTAATTTTACTTGCCACTTATCAGCCCCAGCCAGAATGTTGTCCAGGCCTTGCTGCGTATGGGTACAGACTGTTTCATTATCTGAGGAGTCACGAATGGTACTGAACACTATGCAATCATCAGTGAACACCGCTACTTTTGATGTTATGATGTAGATAAGGTCAGTGATGAAGCAACTGAAGATGGTTGGGCCTGGGATGCTATCCTGAGGAACTCCTGCAACGTTGTCTGAAATAATTGGCCTCCAACAGTCACAACGATTTTTCTTTGTGCTAGTGGCGATGGAGAGTTTCCCCCCTGAACTCCTTTGACTTCAGTTTAATGGAGCTCTTTACACACTCAGCCAAGAGCTGTATTCATGTCCACGGCAATTACTCTCATGTTACCTCTGAAATTCTGCTCTTTTGTCCATATTTGAACCAAGGATGTCATAAGTTTAGGAGCTAATTGGTCCTGGCATAACCCAAACAGTGCATTGGTGAGCAGATTATTGGTGAGTAAATGGCGCCTGATAGCATTGTCGATGGCACCGTCCATCATTTTGCTCATGATTGCATGTAGACTGATGGGGCAGTTATTGGCTGCATTGGGTTTGTCCTGCTTCTTGTGGACAAGAAATAATTGGGCAGTTTTCTTCATTGTTGGGTAGATGCCAGTGTTGTAGCTGCATTGATGCAATTTGACTAGGATACAACTAGTTCTAGAGTGCAAGTCTTCGGTACTACAGCAGAGGTGCTGTGGTGATGGTGGGGGAGGGGGGTGGTGGTGGGGAGCGTGTGGTGGTGGATGGGGGATGGGGCAATGGGCTCAACCATTTCTTGATATCATGTGTTGGAGCTCCAGGCTGACAAATCCCTGGGTCCTGATGCACTTCATCCTTGAGTCTTGAAAGAAGTGGCTAGTGAAATAGTTGATGCATTGGTTTTAATTTTCCAAAATTCCCTAGATTCAGGGAAGGTTCTATTAGATTGGAAAATTACAAATGTAACTCCTTTATTCAAAAAGGGGGGGAGACAGAAAGTACGAAACTACAGGCCAGTTAGCTTAACATTTGTCATAGGGAAAATGTTCAAAGCTATTATTAAAGATGTTAAAGCTGGATACTTAGAAAAACTTAAGGCAATCAGGCAGAGCCAAAATGGTTTTGTGAAAGGGAAATTTTAACCAGCTTATTGGCTTTCTTTGAAGGAGTCACACGTGCTGTGGATAAAGGGGAACCAGTGGATGTACTGTACTTGGATTTCCAGAAGGGATTTGATAAGGTGCCACATCAAAGGTTATTGAAGAAAATAAAAGCTCATGGTATGGGGAGTAATATACTGGCATGGATAGATGATTAGCTAGCTAACAGGAAACAGAGGATAGCCGTAAATGGGTCTTTTTCTGGTTGGTGGGATGTAACAAGTGGTGTGCCACAGGGATCATTATATGAATGACTTGGGTGAAGAGACAGATGGTTTTGTTGCTAAATTTGCTGATGGCACAAAGATAGGTAGGAAAGTAAGTTGTGAGGAGGACATAAGGAGGCTACTAAGTGAGATAAATAGGTTAGGTGAGTGGGCAAAGACCTGGAAAATGATGTATAATGTGGGAAAATGTGAAATTGTCCACTTCGGCAGGAAGAATGAAAAAGAAGACTATTATCTAAATGGTGAGAGATTGCAGAGCTATGAGGTTCAATGGGATCTGGGTGTCCTAGTGCATGAATCACAAAAGGCTGGTATGTAGGTACAGCAATAATTACAAATCTAATAGAATGTTATCATTCATTGCGTGGGTAATTGAATACAAAAGTAGAGAAGTTATGCTTCAGTTGTACAGGGCACAGTTGAGACCACATCTGGAGTACTGTGTACGGTATTGGTCTCCTTATTTAAGGAAAAATGTAAATGTGTTAAAAGCAGTTCAGACAAAGTTTGCTAGGCTAATGGCAGGAATGGGCAGGTTGTCTTCTGAGGAAAGGCTGACAGGTTAGGCTCGTATCCACTGGAGTTTCGAAGAATAAGAGGTGACTTAGTTGAAACCTTTGAGATCCTGAGGGGACTTAACAGAGTGGATGTGGAGAGGATGTTTCCATTTGTGGGAGAATCTAGAATTACGCATCGCGGTTTAAAAATCAGGGGTCACTCATTTAAGACTGAGATGAGGAGAACTTTTTTTCTCTCTGAGGGCCGTGAGTCTTTGGAACTTTCTTCCTCAAAAGCAGTGGAAGCAGAGTCTTTGAATATTTTCAAGTCAGAGCTAAATAGATCCTTGATTAACAAATGTTACCGGGGGCTAGGCAGGAGCTTCCAATCAGATCAGATCTTACTGAATAGTGGAGCAGACTTGAAGGGCTGAGTGGCCTACTCCTGCTCCATGTATGTATGTTCAAATGTGGAGTGAATCAAAACAGCTGAAGACTGATGATGAAGGTAGGTTTGAGGTTCAAGGCAAAATCAAATGAGGAAAATGTTTCGACATTGGGACAAGTGACAGTGGAACCACATCTAATCCCCTGTTTAATTGTTGGCAAAGTGGGCATGCTGCTGTATAAAGAAGAGTCCTGTATGACACTTTAGGCTACTCTTTCTAGAGTATAGCAGTGCACCTTGTCTGTCCGGTGATGACAACTAGCCCCAATGATCTGTGAAGTACATTAATGTCAGGTACTATGTGCTGTAATTTTGGTAATCTTGGCACCTGCGAAACATTCTCCACCCTGTAAAGCTGATGACTGCTTTTTTCACAGGCAGAGTGGTAAACATGTTGCAGCAATGCATCTGTGGATAGCCAAATGACTAATCCAAAATTTACTCAACTTGTGGAGTATAAATGTGAAAAGAAAATAAATTGTTTATATAGCACCTTTCACCACAAAGAATTCGTTTTACAGTTGAGTTCAAATTCAGAGAGCATCTATTAATTCTGAAAAAAAATCTCCTTCTTCTGTAAAAGCTGAGGTCTGCCTCATGACACCAAAATCATTGGAACTTCATCTTATCTCAGACAAATTCAAAGAACAGTGTGGTAGACATAGGGGTGAAATACTGGAAACCAAATTCAGCACAACTACTTTAGCAAAGTCTGATTTAATTTGGAGTAAGGTTTATGAAGGCAGAATGACAAAACTATTCTCTTCCTGAGGCGATATGGATGTGTAGCAGGTTCACATCTTAAAGCAATATACTGTGGATGCTGGAAACCTGAAATAAAAACAGAAAATTCTGGAAAAACTTAGCAGGTATGGCAGCATTTGTGGAGAGAGTCGAAACATTAACTCTGTTTCTCTGTCCACAAATGCTGTCAGACCTGCTGAGATTTTCCAGTATTTTCTGTTTTTATTATACATCTTTGTAAGCAAAGCTTGTGATATCCCAGATTTGCCATCCTGTATTCCTGGTGCAGCATTTGTGCCACACAAGTGCTAGGCAATGACCGTCTCCAATAAGAGAAAATCTAACCATCTCCCCTTAACTTTCAACAGCATTACTATCAATGAATTCCCCACCAGCAACTTCTTGAGGATCACCATTGACCAGAAACTGAACTGGACTGGCCATGTAAATATTGTGGCTACGAGAGCAGGTCAGAGGCTAGGAATTCTGTGGCGAGTAACTCACCTCCTGACTCCCCAAAGCCTGTCCACCATCTACAAGGCACAAGTCAGGAGTGTGATAGAATTCTGTCCACTTGCCTGGATGTGTGCAGCTCCAACAACACTTAAGGAGCTCGACACCACCTAAGACAAAGTAGCCAGTTTGATTGGCACCCCATCTGCCACCTTAAACATTCACCCCTTCCAGCACCGGTGTGCAATAACAAAAGTGTGTACCACCTACAAGATGCACTGCTGCAACTCATAAAGGTTCCTTTGACTGTACCTTCCAAACACATGACCTCTACCACTTGAAAAAACAAGGGCAGCAGACATATGGGAACACCGTCCACCTGCAAGTTCTGCTCCAAGTCACACACCATCCTGACGTGGAAATATATTACTGTTCCTTCATTGTTGTTTAGTCAGCACCCTGGAATCGATCCCTAACAGTACTGTGAGTGCACCTACACTACAGCTGTCCAAGTTGTTCATCTTGTCAAGGGCATATTAGGGATGGGCAATAACTGCTGGCCTTTCCATTGAAGCCAATATTCCGAGAAGGAAGAAAAAATGTTCGCTTTATGTTGTCAGTTTCTGTTGGTTTGTTGATTTTATTTGTAGGATCCCCTAGAGACCAATAACTTTAAAGAAGCATGAATTTCCAGTGACAGAAAGCATCGCATGACAAGATTTCATGTTTTAAGACTTTACTGCAGCAAACAAATGAAAATCAACATTGGCTAAATTTTACTTAGTAGACAATTATTACACTAAACAACAGAAAAAGTACTTTCCCCATTAACTAATTAACACATCTGGAAAAACCCACACCACATTTATACATTACGCCACATTTTCAGCAGATATGTAGCCTTGTGAATAAAGTCCAAATCTCTTCCAGTGTATCAACAGGCTCCCTTCTCCCTGCCATGTCAGGGCGAGTCTTCCAGTGTCCTTTTGAAAGTTGCTTCACTCTGTCTTCCAGCATTTTCAGCAGCAAGGCACCCTCTGGCGACACCTTGGTTCTTTAATCTCTACAAGTTCTGAATCTTCGACCATGGAGCCATTTCCTAATAGCATTCTGCTTGGGGCTAACACCATGACACAGTCTTTTTCTTCTGTTAATCACAGCAGCATCTCTCTTCTCTCTCTCTCTCTCTCTTTCCAGGTCTCTGACAGAGTCTGACTGAGAGCCTTTGTCCAGCAAGACCAACTGCCCCTCTTGTGTCAAGGTGTGAAAACTGGCTCTTGGGTGTCAGTGGCTTTTGACCTGGACCTCTGTCCCCATGGCAACCAAAACACATAGGCCTGTGGCTCAGGGCAGAGTTCAGTTCAATCGCTATCCCCCATTCAGGACATTCTGTTTCACCTTAAATTAAAGGAGACATTTTAAAACATGATTGTCTTAAAACACCTCACTTTTGTAATAGTTTTCTTTAAGTATTAAGTGCTGGTGATCTCCCTGGACAAACATTTGCTGAAATGGGTTATTAATACTGGAGAGTCCGTGAGCTGAAGTAGCATCAATGGAGATACAGTTAATAACATGAGCATTTCAGCATTCCCTCTTTATGTGAATCTACCTCTCTCATAATCAGGCTTTTTCAAGCCAGTAGCCACCCCAAACTTTCTAATGTCACCAGCAGTCAATATTCAAACAAAATCATCCAGCAAAATCAAAAAATGTTGCAATTAACCATTATTCTTTAAATTGTTTGGTAGCTGGAGGCTTATCCTACTTTCTGATTGCTCTGTTCTTATCCCCCTGTGTTCGTTTGCTAGTGTTCCTGTTTTCTCTGTTTAATTTAGTTTATATAATTTAAATTAGATTCTGAGAAACAAATTGGAGGATACTGTTTGTGATCTGATCCAATAAATTCTTAACTGGGCTAGATTGATAATTTGTACTAAAAATCCACACTGGACTCTATACAAAAGGGTGACTAGAATGAACATCCTTTCACCTGTTTCAGTAATGTTTTTCTGTATATAAATTGCCTGGGTGATTGCAGATTACACAGCATGCATATCTAATTTGAAGGCATACTATTAAGCAAGGGTGAAGACTGTAATTTTCTACTGCAGACTTTTTGCCAAATTAGAACTTGGCAGAAAGAGAAAATGAGTCACTCGGAGGTAATGTTTAAAGCTGAATTGAATTTAAATCTTGGATGCTGGAGTAGGAATCCATTCAGAATCATGCGTCCTAGGAATAATACTGGATCCAAAGAATTTCAGAATATAATAGTGATTTACCCCATATGATTTTTTTAACAGCCATTATAATACAAAATGTATTTTTACAGTTTTTTTTTTGTTATGCACTAAATGTTATTTTTCTTTCATTAACCAGATGTCCAAGGTGAAATCTTGTGTTCTTTCTGTAATATCCCATTGGAATGCCAGATGTTCATTGGATACTTGAATGTTTTAGCAGTGATTTAGTGCTAACAACGCCACAATAATTTGTTGTAAAGTACAAATTCTAAAGTTTTTATACTAACTATTTTGAGAGAAATTGCCTTCTGATTTTCAGTAATTCTATAACTAAAGAGAGCTTCTTCAACATTTTGGAATCAGGAATCGCTCATAAATGCTGCAGTTTGGATGTTGAATGTTCTAATGGCATTGTTACACTGCACTGAATGATGTACTCTGGATCAGACACTTCAGTCGAATATAACTCTGGCTATATTAGCTGATTCCATTGCGGTTGAGTGAGAGAAGATAAAGATTGTGCACTGAATACTAATTCTCAGCTTCACACTGCCAGCAAGGTTTTTGACGATTTGAAAAGATTTGATAGGATAAGTGTTTTGTTTCAAAGATTAGAAATTGAAAAAGTGGTAATTTAAAATATAATGGTTAAGGTCTAGATTGTACATCTACTGCTCATTTATTATGTACCTCTTTCAGATGAACTTATTAATTACAGCGCAAAGACAGAAAAAATTTAAAAGGGGCTGATAATATCGTAGCAGGCAACCGATCCACTAAAGCACCTCTCAGGTTATCAGTTATGGAGGCTGCAGCACCCTAGTGTGGCTGGCCTGCACTATGCGCAAAGTTCTTTAGAGTTTATTAAGGGTCTTCTTAGTATGACTGAAGAACCTGAATGGCAGCAGTTTGGAATTGATGCTGAATACAAGGTCCTAATCAATAAATGCTTTACATTTCCCTGGCTGTCCTTGCTTACGCCCCTCCCTCATTGCACTCTCGCCCCTGTACACTCCGTCCTATGTGCAACCATGCCTCTCATAGAATACTGCTGGTGCTTGTAGATTTGATCACACAACTAGTGCTTCCAGTATGTCGTGTGCTATGTGCTAGGAGGGCCATAAAATATTAGTGAGCTGACCATACATTATGGAGTGATGTCAGCTTATTCATGTGCAAGCAAGCAGAGCACCTAACCAGTGCTATCTCCAGTGGCACTGTGTGGGAACCAATTAATACAACCCCCAAGCCCCCTTTCCTCCACTCATCAACAGTGTTAGGCTGTACTTTTGCTATCACTACAATGGAAAAGGTCATGGTGCATCGCAGTCAAAAGTCTAGTAAATGACTATATCATTGTTTGACATTGTAAATGTTTCCCTCGCCTCAGCTCCCATTTTTTCCTTCAATTAAGCATTGGAAATCAAAAACATAATATTCAGTTCCTGCCACAAACTCCATACCCTTGATACCTATTCATCGCCATCCCTAATACTGTCTTCAGCTGAACCAGATTGCTCATGACTCTGGCGTCCACTTTGACTCCGAGCTCAGCTTTGAACTACATTTCATCTCCATCACCAAGGATGTCCACTTCCACATCTGTAACGTTGCCTGTCTCTTCCACTGTCTTAGCCACCATGTGTAACCCCCTTCCACAACCTTGTCACCTCAGACTTGACTATTTCATTACTTTTCCAGTCAACCTTTGATCCTCTGCTCACAAGAAACTTCAAGTCATCCAAAATTCTACTGCCCATATCATATCCTGCACAATGTCTAATCCACCCATTACCACTGCCTTCACTCAACTATGTTGGCTCCTGGATCCTAGTGCCTCCAATTTAAGATTGTCACCTTAATTGTTTAGGTTTATGGCCACCTTTATGGCCACACACCTCCCTACCTCTGTATCCTCCTCCAGTCCTACAACCTCCCACACACTGTTGCTTAAACTTTGGTGTTTTGTTCACCCCCTTCCTCCACTTACCCTGTGCCTGGGTCCGGTGCTCTTAAATTCTCTCATAAACCCACCTATCTCTCCAACTCTATCTATATATCCCATCACTCTGATTAACCTTTTAACAACCCATCCAGTTACCAATCCTTAGACTTGGCTTCCCTTTTTAATTACATGCTGTAAAGTATTTTTCTACATTAAAGATACCTTTAAAGGAGGTTACAACTGCATGATACGGCCATCCTTCAGGACAGTGGAGAATGTTAGATTTTCATTTGTCCCCTAAGGTTTCCAACTCTGGACGTTTTCTTGGAGGTTTTATCAAAGTATGACCGGCCTCCAGCTGCCCTTCCCCTACACCCCCAACATGTTCATCCTGTCAGCCTTCCCACACTAACTGGAAAGCAAAAATCTCTGAATTATCCAATCGAATGATTCTTGACCTTCAGTCAAACAGCCTTTTACCCCAGCCTTCAATATCTTTATAACTAATAAATAGAGGTGTGCAAAGAAAATAAATGAAGCACACCTTTGCTATTATGCCGGTATGATTTTTCTCCAGGGTGGCTTGCAACAGTGCTGTGGAGACTAATCTTCAACTCCAGGAGATGCTAAGCCAATCAGGGAGGAATGGAAACTCTGCTGTCTCCCATAGGGCACTGCATGGGATGTGGGATCTGAGACCAAGTTCCTGGGAGCACCCTTCAAGGACAGCATCAGCAGTGGCGGCAGACCAGAAGTCCGTTGTCATTGGATGAGGGCCACCTCAGCCCCAGCCTTTTTTTTAGTAGGATGAGGGACCAAACACTTCTTTAAATCCCAAACCTTCCAATGGCAGTTGGAAGAACACTGCAATAAGATGGTCCTAGGGAATGCCATATCTGCTCCTGAATACTCATGACGCAGGGTACTGCATGGTGTGTGTGGGTGGCCGTCCAAACATCTGCTGTCATCTGACCCTCTGAAAAGCAGTCAAAAGCTAATGCCTGTAAGCTGAATATAAAAAAGAGAATTGATTTTAAAATAAACATTTCCTATCTTAAAGATCTTCAATGAAAGTTCTGCAGGCTCTTCGAAACTCTTCAATTCCGTTTTTAGCAGTTGATCGTGACAGCTACTGTCCCTAATGGAAACAAATATAACTTATCCCCAGATAACCAAATCCAAGTAGGAAACTGCCACTCATAGTTCGTCTGGCTCTCAGGCAACATATGTAAATAAAGTCTATGGGTGTGCTTAGGAACAGCCCCAGGAATGCCAGGAAACTTGGGTGGTACAAGCATTTGAAAGTATTGTACAAGTATATTCTCCACTTTCCTGGAGAAAGTGAGGGAGTTTCCCCACTATCTCATTGCTGTTTGTGGGAATACCTCAACAATATTGACTCCACTCTAAAAATATTTTATTGGCCTAGAAGTGCTTTGTGGAATATTGGGGTCATGAAAGGTGCTATGTAAATTAAAGTTTATTGTTTTACAATGTTAGTTATGAAAGGGAATTGGGATTTTCTTTTTTTCCAAGTCCATGGCCAGGATTTTTGGGTCATCGGGCAGGCGCAGTGGGCGGGTGGGGTGGGTGGGTCGGGCCCGGGCCCAGGACCAACCGGGAAATAGGCCTCCGCTCGCGATTGGCCCCCGATCTCGATTTCACGCTGGCTGGCCAATTAACGGCCAACCAGAATGAAATGTGCGCTGAAAGGCTCAGCGCTGCCAGGGTGGGGGCGGGAGGAGGGTGAGCACTGAAGAATGCGCGGGGGAGTGTGCAATGAAAGCTCCCCGATGGCAGAGAGCTGTCTCAGGGAGCTGAAAAGTTTAAAACCAAGAAATAAGGATGTAAAAATGCAGAAAAAAATCTCCACACATCGGACTCTCACCTAAACATACAGGTAATAAAAATTCTGCCCAAACATTTTTCTTATTATTTTTGATTGATATCAGAAACCTCATCCTGCCCTTGGATGAGGTATCCTCAAAAATCGGAAGGCTGCCTGGCCAATTTGCTCGGCTCTCAACCGTAAAGTTGGGCAGGCAGCGAAAAATCACAGCTAATTGAAACTTTAATGGCCTTAATAGGCCTCTTAAATGTCGGCAGGCGTATTGCCGACTCTTGTGTGTGCCCGCTGACCGAAATATCGTGCAAGTGCATTGGGACAATCAGCCAACGTCATTGCTCACTATTTTACGCCCAATCGGGCCAGGTGCGCACCCCCCCCTCCACGGGATGTAAAATTCTGCCCCATGATCTGTTAAGAAGAACTTCAAATTTAAAGAACATTGATTGATGTTGTGTAGTGTTCATGAACTGCAGGTCAGGTGGCACTTTTAGGGGTGAATTTTACTGATTACTGGCAAGTTCCACAGTTGGGGCCGAAAGTGGGAAGCAGCAGGACCCAAGGCAGAACATTGCCACCAATGGCCAGTTAAGAAACCGGGGCTGCTGTCCAATTAAGGATGGCTGTCCATCTCCAAGAGCATCAACCTTAGCAGTGCCACCACTCATGGTGGCCAGTTCTGAGGCTGCAGCTCCAGGGAGAGGCTGCCTCAATAATAGGGAACCCTGAAAGTGAGGTGACGTAGATTGGGCAAAGCTGGGGCGATGGTGGGGGTCATGAAGCAATGGCCACACTGGGGGCCCTCTCAGTGGGCCATGGAGTGCCCATAAACAAATGCTGCCGTGTTCCCTCCCTGCCAAAGCCGAGACTGGCACAGCAGAGTGCTCTCCTGATGCAGGCAAAATGCCTGCAGAGGTGGGAAATGGCTCTTAATTGGCCATCTGATGGGTGTCTGCTGCCAAATTTCCCACTGCCATCCCATATGGAGGTACTGGATAATGCAAAGGCTATGGGCCCTGACAATATTCCAACAACAGTACCGAAGACTTGTGCTCCAGAACTTGCCGCACCCCTAGCCAAGCTGTTCCAGTGCAGCTACAACACTGGCATCTACCTGGCAATGTGGAAAATTGCCCAAGTATGTCCTATACACAAAAAGCAGGACAAATCCAACCCAGCCAATTAGCGCCCCATCCGTCTACTCTCGATCATCAGTAAAGTAGTGGAAGGGGTCATCGACAGTGCTATCAAGCTGCACTTGCTTATCAATAACCTGCTCACTTATGCCCAGTTTGGGTTCCGCCAGGGCCACTCAGCCCATTACAGCCTTGGTTCAAACATGGACAAAAGGGTTGAACTCCCAAGGTCAGGTGAGAGTGACTGCCCTTGATATCAAGACTGCATTTGACCGAATGTGGCATCAAGGAGCCCAAGCAAAACTGGAGTCAATGGGAATCAGGGGGAAAGCTTTCCACTGATTGGAGTCATGCCGAGCACAAAGGAAGATGGTTATGGTTGTTGAAGGTCAGTCATCTCAGCTCCAGGACATCACTGCAGGAGTTCCTCAGGGTAGTGTCCTCCGCCCAACCGTTTTCAGCTGCTTCATCAATGACCTTCCATCATAAGGTCAGAAGTGGGGATGTTCACTGATGAATGCACAATGTTCAGCACCATTCCCGACTCCTCAGATGCTGAAGCAGTCCGTGTCCAAATGCAGCAAGACCTGGACAATATCCAGGTTTGGGCTGACAAGTGGCAAGTAACATTCACGCCATACAAGTGCCAGGCAATGACCACCCCCAACAAGAGAGAATCTAACCATCAGCCCTTGATTTTCTATGGCATTACCATCACTGGATCCCTCACTATCATCATCCTGGGGGTTACCATTGACCAGAAACTGAACTGGACTAGCCATATAAATACTGTGGCTGCAAGAGCAGGTCTGAGGCTAGGAATTGTGCAATGAGTAACTCACCTCCCAACACCCCAAAGCCTGCCCACCATCTACAAGGCACAGGTCAGGAGTGAGATGGAATAGTCCCCACTTGCCTGGATGAGTGCAGCTCCCACAACACTCAATAAGCTTGACACCATCCAGGACAAAGCAGCCTGCTTGATTAGCACCACATCCACAAACATTCACTCCTTCCACCACCAGTGCATAATAGCAGCATGGTGTACCATCTACAAGATGCACTGCAGGAATTCTCCTTTGACAGACCTTCCAAACCCACAACCACTACCATCTAGAAGGACTAGGGCAGCAAAGATGGGAACACCACCACCTGGAAGTTCCCCTCCAAGTCACTCACCGTCCTGACTTGGAAGTATATCTCCGTTTCCTCACTGTTGCTGGGTCAAAATCATGGAAGTCCCTTCCTAACAGCACTGTGGGTGTACCTACACTACATGGACTGCAGCTGTTCAAGAAGGCAGCTCACCACCACCTTCTCAAGAGCAACTAGGGATAAATGCTGGCCCAGCCAACGAAGCCCACATGCCATGAATGAATAATTTTTTTAAATTGCCAGCAGTGGGATAGCAGCAGGTCCCCTCCTGATGCCTTCCCCCACCATTTTGCCAGAGCCTCTGCCTCCCAGCCTGCCCCCATGTGACCTGAAAAATTCAACCTTACTTTCCAGTGCTTATGTATGAATATTTTGCAGTGTGTTTCTGAACCTGTTTTATTACCTTTCTGTTTTAGCACACTAGCACCGTGCTCTCTATTAAGTATGCACAGAAGTTCAGCAGTTGTGGTTGTTGTTAATAACAATTTTTATTTGCTACAGGAGTGATTTCATAAATTATTAAATTACCTTTCATCTTCATTCTTCACCAAACACCTTTGCAACAGCATTCTATGCTACCCAAGTGCTGTTTATAACATGCCTAAATTCAGAATTTTTAAGGCAGATGATCCCCAACCTTTCACCCATTGAAGTTAACCTTTTTCATGCTGTTCACCTGTTTGTGTTGTCTCTCAGAAACACAAACAGACATATACCAGTATAAGAGGTTTTATCACTGTAACCCAACTGAACGCATTACAAAACAAACAATAATGGCAACATTTCAAGTACAAATCTTCACTTATAAAAATTCAATTTAGCGAGTTAGGATTAAAAGTAAAACACTCCTATATTTCTACTTAATGCAATCAAATTCCTTTGTTTATGTGTTGATTATCTATGGGCTGATAAAGAATTAAAAGAAACAAACTCTCCCTTTATGCCATATATAGTCTGCTCTTTGTCTTGAGCTTGTGCCTTATCCTGAAGCTGCAGCAGGTTAACTGTAATTACTTATACACCTAATCTGATCTTCAACTGGTGGACTCCTACAATTTCTGCAGCCTGAAAATTAACTCCAAACAGGTGTTTTTACAAGGATTGTAAATCTATTAAATCTCAAATTTTGTCATTGTAGAAATCCAGCTGCTGTCATCAACCTCCTAAAGCTTAATTTATGGATGTAAAAATTTGACAAATTATTTTATGACTGTAATATGTATCAGTAGCACTGAGATACAAAATTGTGTTTTCCTTATCTCTCTCCCCTCCCACCCCTATTTGAAAAGGTTGGTTTGCTTGAGCTAATATAATTCTAATCTACTCAATCCTTGTACTATAATGGAATCTTAATTGATGCATACGCGTTGAAAATGTGTCCAACAGGTTGATGTGATGCATCTAATGTGTGGGTGAAGAGAGTTAGCGCTTTCCACTATTTGTATGCTAGTTTGCTTCTCATTTTCAGCCTGCACAGCTGGTGAGCAGCAATGGGCAGAATTTTGACCTTGGTGGGCGTGCGGGCCCCACCGGCTCGGCGGCGGGCAGACAGCCGACCCCCACCGCTGAAACGGGGCCTGCCACCATTTTGAGTAGGCGGGCCAATTAAGGCCCACCCAGCGGCCTTCCTGTGCCGGGGCGGGGGAGGGAATCCCCAGCTGTCAAAGTGTGCTCTTTCGCGCATGCGCACGAAAGAGCGCACTGCTCCCTGAGACTAAGTGCTGTCTCAGGGAGATTGGTGACAGTGCACAAATGTTAAAAAATAGAAAAATAAAAATATTATTAACATGTCCCCCTCATGTGACAACGTCACACGAGATGGGACATGTTAATAAAAATGACATAAACTTTATTACACTTTTTAAAAACGGACATGAAACCTCATCCTGCCAGTGGATGAGGTTTCATGCATTATCAGAAGCCCGCTGGGGCTCCTGGCCTGCCCGCCAGCCTTAAGGTTGGACGGGCAGGTCTTTAATGATCTTAATTAGCCTGTCACAAAACAAAAACAAAAATACCTGGAAAAACTCAGCAGGTCTGGCAGCATCTGCGGAGAGGAGCACAGTTAACGTTTCGAGTCCGAATGACCCTTCAACAGAACTTTCTGGTATTTTTGTTTTTGTTTTGGATTTCCAGCATCCGCAGTTTTTTGCTTTTAATTAGCCTGTCTTCCTAAAAATTTAAAGGGACCGGGACGATGTCGGGGGTTCCTCCCGACGTTATTCCGCATGATTTTCCTGTCAGTGAGCGGGCCCCGCCCCCAAATTGCCGACGGGAAAATTCTGGCCAATGTCTCTGTCAGTACACAGCTCCTCAACTGTGCCTCTATGTGGTGATTCATGGAAATTTGGCCCCTTGAGGCCCAGACTAAAGCTTCAGGGGAACTTGGAGGAGGCTTAACTTCCAGCCATGCAGTGTGCAGGCCCACCGGTATGCCCTGGCACTCATGAACCAAATTCACAGTTATGGGTGAATAGCTCCATTGCCTTCTAGATATCTTGGGAGAGTTGAAGGCTAAGGGAGTAATCCCTGACAAAAAAACCTGAAGTAGAGCCCAAAGGCAGACTGAAGTCTAAATATGTCATCTCTCCAGCAGCACTTGCAACCAAGCTAGTGCTAAACATAGTGCTTTGCGTTCCTTTGAGCTCAACCAGGGAGGTTGAGAGGGGGCCCTGAAGTATGGGAGACCATAGCTATTCATAGAGTTGACCACCAAGGTGCAAACCATCATCTCACAAGACAGAAGGATGCCTGACTTGACACATTGAAAATCCATTGTTTTTTGTCAATGGGAGGATCTAGAATATCTGTTTATCTTTATACTCTCACTTCGTTCGCTTGCTTCCGTCCTTTATTAGGAGACTGGGTAATGTTGCATCCTTCTACTTTTACAGTTGCAACACTTTGCTCAGTTTTATCATTTTTCATTTGACCTGTACATAAAAATACACAAAGATATAGATGGCCACATATTGTAACAAAGACCATTCAGAAGCTAAAACCTAAACATAACATTCCAATGGCTAAAAAAAATTGTCATTGTTGCCATTATGTAAAATTCAAGTGGTTGAGCTCCTTTCCTATTCACTGCGCTTGTATAGGACCCCTGATCTAAGTGTAACAACAGGTTTTAAATGCTCAGCATAACGACTGTCAATTCTCTTGTAAATTTCACTAAACAGCAGATTTTATATGTGAAATCAATTGTGTGTTAATTGTTTTCTGCTGGTTTTGTTTAAGTCAGTGAGCTACATTCTGTCAGAATTTTATGGCAGTCTTGATGTAAGTAGAATGTTGCTTGGCAAAAGAATGGTGCATTTTCAGGATTTCATTGCAGGGAGCCATTCTGAACTTCAGCACATCTGAGAATGGTGAAAAGGGGATGACTGTAAACTTAATTAGCTCAATTACTGTCAGTTCTCTTAAAATGCTATGAAAAATGAACATCTTTCCTGCCTAACATGATGGTATTTTTCTTTATACTGGGAGGCTGGAAACTGGGTGACATTGTGGGTTAGAACCTGGCCTTTTACCTCTGGGACCAGGAGGGAGACAGCAACCATCATGTGACCCTCCTGTTAAAGTAAGTTTTCCAACCTGAAAATCTACGGGCTAATGCTGTCAAAAAAAAACCACTGGGCTCCTGGTCCAAGTGGTAAAAACGCACTGGAAAATGGCTTCTCTCAGGGACAACAACAGTGAGAAACAGGACCAGCAACAAGAATATACCAGCTCAATGTTGAAGGCCTTTCCTGAGCAAAACATAAGCCCCTTGCAAAATAATTATCTAACAGGAATGTGGACATAGTCACCCTGCAAGAAACCAACCTCACAGACCACTCCAGCTGTCAAGCCCGCATTCCTGGGTACCAACTCATTGCAAGCAGGGATTACAAGACGTATGGCCTAGCCACCTACATCAAGGAAAGCCTCATCAAAGGTGCTGAAGACCTAAAATCAGATGGCTCCTACTTCATTTCTATCAAAGTAGGTAAGCTGATCATTCCAAATGTCAACAAGCCACCAAATGACCGATGGCCCAACATCGTAATACAGTCTCCAGCACATCTAACCATCCAAATTGCCAACTTCAACAGCCAGCACCGCATATGGGAGTTGTTAAAAAAAACATGCTGTATATCGAAAATGACTTTAATTACTGGACTGAAACCACTTTTTGAGTTTTAAAAACCTGAAATAGCATTCCAGAGACTTAAACCAACAGCTTCTAAGATGGCTGAACATTTGTGTGACTGTACTTTACATATTCCAAAGTCATTAAAATGGAGTCAGCCATTCTGGAGGAACCCATCAAAGACAATCACCTTGGAGGAATGTGAATTAGTCACATCTCCTGACCTATTCACAAAACATCCAGACAGCACATGGGTATTCAGTTGGGTGGGGAACAAGCCTTTAGATGTAATCACTTTGCACAATGGACTCTGGCTGAGAAAGGAACTCATCCAGCCATAATCCAACCATGTCTAAACCACGAACTTGGAATCAACTTGCAATGACTATATTTGTATAACTGGTCAGTTGGTGAGGGGGATCAAGCCCTCTTCTGTGCTTTAAGAAACTGTTTTTCTTCAGGTCACAGAACAGAAGTTGAAGAGACACTGAAGAAGTAAGACCCTGAGCAGGGCACCCAATCTCCCTCTCTCTCTATATCTCTCTCCATCCAGCCTGCAAGCTCGAACCCTACCTGCTGTTTTGAACACCCAGATGCTGCAGGCAGTTTTAAGAACCAACCTTATTTGCTGCTATTTTATCTATCTTCCCACTTTATAACTTGTGTGTGTGTGTGTGTGTGTGTGTGCGTGTGAGAGAGAGAGTGAAGCCTTGAATGCATGTGTGTGTTAGCTAGACTGGGTACTAACTAATATTCTCACTTCTTTTAACTAAAACTTAAAAGTAAACCTGTAGATGTGTGTTTTTTACAGTAACAGCACATAAACAGTTAAACAATCACTGAATTAGCGAGCATATCTTTTGTTTAAAAAAATACCTGTTGCAGTCAAACAAGTGGCCCTGATAGAGTTCATCTTAGGGTCTTGAAAGAAGTGGCTTGTGAGATAGTTGATACGTTGGTTTTAATTTTTCAAAATTCCCCAGATTTGAGGAAAGTTCCATTAGATTGGAAATTAGCAAATGTGACTCCTTTGTCCAATAAGGGAGGGAGACAGAAAGCAAGTCAGACCATCGCCCACATACTGAACTTCTGCCCTGAGAGATCTATTCCTGGTGGCATCATAACCATTCATACTGCATCAGCAGAAGCCAGTGAATGGATTGTTAACCACTATATTAAACCATAGAACTGCTACGTCAGCCATACGAATAAGTAAAAATGATCTCTGGGACCTGAATTTAAATCCAACCCAGACTTGTGGATGAACGTCTCCTCTATCTATCTACTCTAAGTGGAGTCTTAATTGAGTTTCTAGTGGGCATGAATCTGCAACACAAAACTCAATTGACACTAGTTGGCATTGTCCTTTAGGTAGGTAGTTGGTGCAGGAAGTGGAAAATATGCCACATTACAGTTATCTGGAGGTTAGAGTCAGAGCATATTGCTGAGTCAAAAAAGAGGAGGTTTTGTGTTGCGCTGTATTGATTCTGGGAATGCTAAATACTGATACTGGATGCTTGAAATGTAAAGTAACCCATTTCCTAACACTGACATCCCTCACCTTGATGAGTCAAAAACAGTGGAGACCAGCAAAGACAGAGAAAAAAAACAGATAAAAGGCAGTGTACATGCCTCTTAAAGCATTCTCTCAGCTAAGAATTAGTATTGTATGACCTTTATCTTTTAAGTACTGTTGTCGTTGTTCATCTCTTCCATTAGCATCCCTTCCAGTTTCAAATTGAGTGGCAGGAAATACTTAAGAGATTGCTGTTGGAAAATT
This sequence comes from Cetorhinus maximus, assembly GCF_964194155.1. Taxonomy (NCBI): domain Eukaryota; kingdom Metazoa; phylum Chordata; class Chondrichthyes; order Lamniformes; family Cetorhinidae; genus Cetorhinus; species Cetorhinus maximus. The sequence continues at coordinate 108,621,241 of NC_135888.1, forward strand.
AAAATGTGTTTATCCCCTCCTATGTGTAAATAGCACCCAGATTTAAAAACATATTCACAGTTACTGGGTTTATAACACTTCTGTGTGTATAATGTTTATTTATCATTGGCACATTTGAACAAAGGATTGTGATCTAGAATGCTGAAGGCTATTGCCATTGCAACACTGAGGTTAATCAATGTTGCACAACTGATATAAAAAATATTTTTAATCTAGACAAGAAAGCAATATATTATAAGATTTACTATTCAGAACCATATGGAAGATAGGCTGACATTTATTTCAAATGGGTTAAGTTTTGACTACACTTGCTTGTTTAAACAACATTGGGATGATTATTCATTTTGATGGTTCACTAATTTTAATAGTGAAATGGAGCTGGATTTACACATTCAATACTCAGTTCGTCCTGTATTTTGGGCTCATAATTTCCTGAAACCTGTGCTGAAATAATGGCAAAATGCCATTTTTTTCAGTGCAAAAGATTGAAGAAATTTGGGCACAAGTCATTTACGTAGGTATTCATCAGGTAAGAATATCTAGGGATATGGATCAAAGGCACATAAATGGAATTGAGTTACAGCCAGCCATGATGCAAATGAATGGTAGAAGTGGCTCACAGGGCTTAATGGCCTAGTCCTGTTCCTGATTCTTTGACTGGAAGTACATACACTTTTCTTGACTCCTTGTAGAACAGGTCAAAGTAAGTGGCTTATAACCTTGCCAGAAAAAGTGATAAGCCCGAGGATTGGGAGCAATTTAGAATCCAGTAAAGGAGGACCAAGAAACTGATAAAGATAGGGAAAAGAGAATATGAATCCAAGCTTGTGAGAAACATAAAGGTGGACTGTAAAGTCTTCTTTAAGAATGTGAAAAGGAAAAGATTAGCAAGGACAAATGTGGGTCCATTATAGGCGGAGACAGGAGAATTTATAACGGAGAATGGGGAAATGGTGGAGAAACTAAACAATTACTTTGTGCCTGTCTTCACGGAGAAGATACAGAAAATCTCCCGGAAATAATTTGGGCAGGATTAACGGCACGAATTAACGGCTAGCCAGCGTGCAACGCGCGCTGAAATGCTCAGCGCTGCCAAGGAGGAGGGCGGGCGCTGGCATAAGCGCAGGTTTGGGGGAGCGTGGAACGTAAGCTCCCTGAAGGCAGAGAGCTGCCTCAGGGAGCTGAAGAATTTAAAAGCAATCAATAAAGATGATGAAATTCAGAAAAAAATGACCGTGCATCAGAATCAGTCCCCTGAACATGTAAATGATGAAAATTCTATCCAAACATTTTATTTGTTTTGAATTTAAGAACGGAAACCTCATCCCGCCTTTGGATGAGGTTTCATCAAAGATGCAAAGTCTTCCTGGCAGATTCACTGGTCTGCCAACCGTAAGGTTGGATGGACCATGAAAAATCAGAGTCAATTGGAACTTTAATTGGCTTAATTGCCCTCTTAGTTGTTGGCAGGCTCGCTTCCGACTTTCGTGTGTGCCTGCCGGCCGAAATATCACGCGAGCGCAGTATGGCATCGGGGCGCTTGCCCAACATCATCACGCGCTATTTTCCACTCGAACGGGTGGGGCGCGTGCCCGCACGCCGAGCTAAAAATTCTGCCCTTGGGAACCAAGGGGCTGGTGAAAATGCGGAACTGGAAAGAATTAGTCTGAATAAAGAGGTAGTATTCGAAAAATTAATTGGATTGAAGACTGATAAATCCACTGAACCTGATGAGCTACATCCCAGAGTGTTGAAGGAAGTGGCTAGAGAGATAATGGATGCATTGGTGGTTCTCTTTCACAATTCTTTGGATTCTGGAAAGGTTTCTGCGGACTGAAATGTAGCAAATGTAACCCCACTATTTAAGAAGGGAGGAAGAGACAAAACGGAGAACTACAAACCTGTTAGTTTGATGGCATGAGTGTTAGAATCTATTCTAAAGTAAGTCATAACAAACACCTGGAAAGTAATAGTATGACTAGGCAGAGGCAACATGGACTAATGACAGGGAAACCATGTTTGACAAACCTGTTGGAGTTTTTTGAGGACGTTACTTGTAGCATAGATAAAGGAGAACCAGTGGATGTGCTGCATTTGGATTTTCAGAAGGCTTTTGATAAGATCCCGCACAGGAAGATGGCAAACAAAACTAGAGCACATGGCACTGGAGGTAATATACTGATTTGGATTGAGAATTGGTTAACAGATAGAAAACAGAGAGTAGGAATAAATGGACCATCCTCAGGTTGGCAGAATCTTACTAGTGGGACCGCAAAGATCAGTGCTGGGCCACAGCTGTTCAGAATCTGGATAAATGGTTTGGATGTGGGGACTAATTGTAATATTTCAAATTTGCTGATGACACAAAACTAAGTGGGAATGTAAGTTGTGAGGAGGATGCAAGGAGGCTTCAAGAGGACTTGGGCAGGCTGAGTGAATGGCAAGAACATGGCAGATGCAATATATTGCGAATAACTGTGAAGTTAGCCACTTTGGTAGAAAAATCAAAAAGTCAGAGTATTTCTTAAATGTTGTGAGTTTCTCAAGTGTTGATGTTTCTTTTTTGTTCATTTGTGGGATGTGTATGTTGCTGGCTAGGCCAGCATTTATTGCCCATCCCTAATTGCCTTTGAGAAGGTGGTGGTGAGCTGCCTTCTTAAACCGCTGTGGTGGCTGTGAGGGTAGGTGCACCACAGTGCCTTCAGGGATGGAGTTCCATGATTTTGACCTAGCGACAGCGAAGGAACAGCGATATATTTCAAAGTCAGAATGGTGAGTGGCTAGGAGGGGAACTTCCAGGTGGTGGTGTGCCCATGTGTCTGCTGCCCTGTCCTTCTAGATGGTAGCGGTCGTGGGTTTGGAAGATGCTGTCTAAGGAGCTTTGGTGAGTTACTGCAGTGCATCTTGTAGATGGTACACACTGCTACCACTGTGTGTCGGTGGTGGAGGGAGTGAATATTTGTGGATGGGGTGCCAATCAACCAGAATGCTTTGTCCTGGATGGTGTCAGGCATCTTGAGTGTTGTTGGAGCTGCAGTCATCCACGCAAGTGGAGTGTATTCCATCACACTCCTGACTTGTGTCTTGTAGATGGTGGACAGGCTTTGGGGAGTCAGGAGGTGAGTTACTTGCTGCAGAATTACTAGTTTCTGACCTGCTCATGCTGCCACAGTATTTATATGGCTAGTCCAGTTCAGTTTCTGGTCAATGGTAACCCCAGGATGTTGATAGTGGGGGATTCAGTGATGGTAATGACATTGAATGTCAAGGGGCAATGGTTAGATTCTCTCTTGTTGGAGATTATGATTGCCCGGCACTTGTGTGGCGTGAATGTTACTTGCCACTTGTCAACCCAAGCCTGGGTATTGTCCAGGTCTTGCTGCATTTGGACATGGACTGTTTCAGTATCGGAGGAGGTGTAAATGGTGCTGAACGTTGTGCAATCATCAGCAAACATCCGCACTTCTAACCTTATGATGCAAGGAAGGTCATTGATGAAGCAGCTGAAAATGGTTAGGCCGAGGACACTACCACTGCTGAGGAACTCCTGCAGTGATGTCCTGGAGCTGAGATGACTGACCTCCAACAACCACAACTGTCTTCCTTTGTGCTAGATATGATTCCAACCAGTGGAGAGTTTTCCCCCTGATTCCCATTGACTCCAATTTTGCTAATGCTCCTTGATGTCACACTTGATCAAATGCTGCCTTGATGTCAAGGGCAGTCACTGTCACCTCACCTCTGGAGTTCAGCTCTTTTGTCCATGTTTGAACCAAGGCTGTAATGAGGTCAGGAGCTGAGTGACTGGTGGAATCTAAGTTGAGTGTCAGTGAGCAGGTTATTGCTAAGCAAGTGCCGCTTGATAGCACTGTCTATGACCCCTTCAAACACTCTACTGATGATCAAGAGCATACTGATGCAGCGGTAATTGGCCAGGTTGGATTTGTCCTGCTGTTTGTGTACAGGACATACCTGGGCAATTTTCCACATTTCCGGATAAATGCCTGTATTTTAGCTGTTGTGGAACAGCCTGGCTAGGGGTGCGGCAAGTTCTGGAGCATAAGTCTTCAGTACTATTGCCAGAACACTGTCAGGGCCCATAGCCTTTGCAGTATCTAGTGCCTTCAGCTGGTTCTTGATATTATGTGGAGTGAATCGAATTGGCTGAAGACTGGCAACTGTGATGCTGGGGACATCCAGAGGAGGTCGAGATGGATCATCCACTTGGCACTTCTGGCTGAAGATTATTGTGAATGCTTCAGCCTTATCATTTGCACTGATGTGTTGGGCTCCTCCATCATTGAGGATCGGGATATTTGTGGAGCCTCCTCCTCCAATGAGTTGTTTAATTGTCCACCACCATTCATGACTGTATGTGGCAGGACCCCAGAATTTAGATCTGATCCAATGGCTGTGGAATCACTTAGCTCTGTCTATCACTTGCTGCTTATGCTGTTTGCAAGTAGTCTTGTGTTATAGCTTCACCAGGTTGACACTTCATTTTTAGGTATGCCTTGTGCTGCTCCTGGCATGCTCTTCTGCATTCTACATTGAACCAGGGTTGATTCCCCTGGCTTGGTAGTGATGGTAGAGTGGGGGATATGCCAAGCCATGAGGTTACAGATTGTGGTTGAATACAATTCTGCTGCTGCTGATGGCCCACAGCGACTCATGGATGCCCAGTCTTGAGTTCTAGGTCTGTTCGAAATCTATCCCATTTAGCACGGTGGTAGTGCCACAAAACACAATAGAGGGTATCCTCAACATGAAGACGGTACTTTGCCTCCACCAGGACTGTGCAGTGGTCACTCTTACCGAAACTGTCATCGACAGATTCATCTGCAGCAGGCAGGTTGGTGAAGAAGAGGTCAAGTATGTTTTTCCCTCTTGTTGGTTCCCTCATCACCTGCTGCAGATCCAGTTTAGCAGCAGTTCCTTTCAGACTCAGCCAGCTTAGTAGTGGTGCTACCGAGCCACTCTTGGTGATGGACATTGAAATTGCCCATGCAGAGTACATTCTGCGCCCTTGCCACCCTCATTGCTTCCTCCAAGTGATGTTCAACATGGAGCAGTACTGATTCTTCAGCTGAGGGTCCAGAACGGGGGTGGTATGTAGTAATCAGCAGGAGGTTTCCTTGGTTTCCTTGCCCATGTTTGACCTGATGCCATGAAAATTCATGGGGGCTGGAGTTGATGTTGAGGACTTCCCGGTAACTCCCTCCCGAAGGCATACCACTGTGCCACCATCTCTGCTGGGTCTGCCCTCTGGTGGGACAGAGCATACCCAGAGATGGTGATGGTGGCGTCTGGGACATGATCTGTAAGGTATGATTCCATGAGGTAGCTCTCCCGATTTTGGCACAAGCCCCCAGATGTTGGAAGGAGGACTTTGCAGGGTCGATAAGGCTGGGTTTGCCATTATCATTTCCGATGCCTAGGTCGATGCTAGATGGTGTGTCCAGGTCAATTCCTTTTTATTGACTTTTTAGCAGTTTGATACAACCGAGTATACAAACTCAGAGAGCATTTTAAGAGTCAACTACATTGCTGTGGGTCTGGAGTCACATGCAGGCCAGACCAGTTGAGGACGGCAGATTTCCTTCCCTAAAGGACATTAGTGAATCAGATGGGTTTTTACAACAATCAACAATGGTTTCATGGTCCAGATTTTTATTGAATTCCAATTCCACCATCTGCCATGGTGGGATTTACCCTAGGTCTCTGGATTACCAGTGACAATGTCCTTGTTCATGAGCCACTAAAAGCTAGCATACAGGTACAGCGAGCAAGTAGGATGGCAAATGGTATGTTGGTCTTGATCAGAAGGGGATTTGACTACACAAGTAAAGATGTCTTGCTGCAAGAGCCTTGTTGAGACTGCACCTGGAGTATTTTGTACAGGTTTTGTCACCTTATCTAAGGAAAGATATACTTGCCTTCGAGGGAATGCGACAGACGTTCACCAGACTAATCTCTGGGATGGTAGGATTGTTTTATGAGGAGAGATTCAGGGAACTGATCCTGTATTCTCTAGCGTTTTGAAGAATGGGACGTGATCTCATTGAAACTTACAAAATTCTTATAGGGTGTGACAGGGTAGATGTAGATAGGATGTTTCCTCTGGCTTTTGAGTCTAGCAACAGGGGATACATGCAGTAAAACATCATACATATTAATTTGGAACATGCCAATGGAGATGTTCCAATACTAAACATCTTAAAATCACTGACACCCAGTCAGTTACCCAGCGTCCTACCATGATTTCTGCTGGGATTATCTCCCAAAGACATTGTTTACCTGCCCTACCTAAAGTAGCTGCTGAAGAGAATAAAAAGTATGTAAGCCCCTAACATAGTTGCATGTGGCCAAAAGAAGCTTTGTTGAGCTGCATTATGTGGCGACTTCGACACAGTATGGAAATATTTGTCAGCAAACGCTGAGAAGGGATAAATAAAAACACTTCAAGCTGAGCATTGGCAAGTATTTAACAGAACTCTCCTGGTAATATCCTTGCTCCAAGTGGCTACCTGCTATTTTATTGCTATTTTGTTCAGTTATAATTCCACTTCAATGTGCCAGAAAATAAAATCAGTTTGTCATCAGCAAATTCTGAAGTGTGGACAGTACCTCTGAACTGCTGCTGATTGTATTAAATATAAACAGTTGGCATCAATCTCATAACTCAGATGCCAGGCTCAAGCAGCCCCATGAGTCAGCTCACTGGCTTCATGGAGGGTGGAAGATTGGAGGTTTGTCAAGAGAACATTGGAATAGTCGAGGGGAAACAAAGGCATGGCTGAAGTTTAAACAGCAGATGAGTTGAGGCAAGGGTGGAGTTTGGCAATGTTACGGAATTGCACGTAGGTAGTCTTGGTGATGGTGTAGGTTGGAAGCTCATCTCAGGGTCAAATAAGATGTCAAGGGCCAGAATATTTCACTCGCCGGGCAGGCGCGTGCCTGACCCGAACGAGCATAAAACGATGCACGATGATATCAGGCGAGCGTCCCGACATCATTGCGCACTCGCGTCAGTCAGTGGGCGCGCGTGGGAGCTGGAGCCGCACCCGCCATGAATTAAGCAGTCTATTAAGGCCCTTAAGAACCCAATTGACTCGAATTTTTCACTGGCGGGCAAAAATGCCAAGCGGCCTTTGCATTTTTGGTGAAACCTCATCCACGGGAGTGATGAGGTTTCGACCAGTGATTAAATTTTTTTTTATAACTTTTAACATGTTTAACATGTCCCTGCTCATGTGACAGAGTTACATGAGGGGACATGTTTTCATTACTTTTAATATGTTTGTTTTTATTGTTAAAAATCTTCAGCTTCCTGAGGCAGCTCTGTGCCTCAGGGAGCTTTTACTGCACACACCTGCGCGCATGCGCACACTTCTGCGCTCGTGCTCCTCCTGCCCCATCCTGGCAGCGCTGAGTGCTGGAGCGTGTTTCACACTGGTTGGCCGTTAATTAGCCAGCCAGCGTGAAACCTATGTCGGCTGATCGCAGGCAGCAGGCGGCTTTGCGTCCGCTCCTGGGCCGTGGCCGCCCGATGAGGGCAAAACTCTGCCCAAGGTTGTGAACAGTCTGGTTCAGCCTCAGACAGTGATGAGGGAGAGGAATGGAATCAATAGCAAGAGAATGGAGTTTGTGGTAGGGACCAAAGTGATTAACTTGAAGGAAATTTCTGCTCATTCGTAACTGGATGTCAGGCAAGCAGTGTGATGAATCAAACACCGTGGTGGGGACAAAACAGGTGGTGGTGAGGTAGAGCTGGATGTCATCAGCATACATGGGCAAGCTGATGTTGTGTTTGCAGATGATACCTCATGACATGTGCACACGTAGATGGGAAATAGGCAGGAGCCAAGGATAGATCCTTGGGGGGATACTGTAAGTAATATTGCTGGAGCGGTAAGAAAAGCCATTGCAGATGATTCTCTGGCTACAACCGGATAGACAAAAATGGAACCAGGTGAAGACAGTCCCATCCAGTTGAAAGAGGGTGGAGTGGCATTGGAAGAACATGATGTGGTTAACTGTGTCAAAGACTGCAGACAGATCAAGAAGATTGAGGAACTATAGTTTAACATGATCACAATCATGTCAGATGTCCTCTGTAACTTTGATAAGGACCATTTCAGTGTTGTGGCAGGATATAAAACGTCCTATGTCACTATTGGGGGAAGAGCAGAGGAGTTATTCTGTTGTCCTGGCCAACATTTATTCCTCCACCAACACTCTGAAAAACAGATTCACTGATTATTTACCTAATTTGTTTGTGCTCATTTTGACAGCCATATTTCCCTACGTTTCAACAGTAACTACACTTTAAAAATACTTCATTGGCTGCTGAAGCCCTTTAGCAATGCTTTGAGACTATGAAAGGTACTATAAAAATGCAAGTTCTCTCCTCTTGCTTTTATTTCTATTACATAGAAAACATAGAAACATAGAAACTAAGAGCAGGAGTAGGCCGTTCGGCCCTTCAAGCCTGCTCCGTCATTCAGTGTGATCATGGGTGATCCTCTATCTCAATGCCATATTCCCATTTGCTCTCCATACCCCTTGATGCCCCTAATATCCAAAAATGTATCAGTTTATTTCTCGGATATACTCAGTGACCCGGCCTCCACAGCCTTCTGTGGTAGAGAATTCCACAGGTTGACCACCCTCTGAGTGAAGAAATTTTTCCTCATCTCAGTCCTAAATGGCCTGCCCCGTATCCTGAAACTGTGGCCCCTGGTTCTAGACTCCCCAACCAGGGGAACATCCTCCCTGCATCCAGTCTGTCTAGCCCTGTTAGAATTTTATATGTTTCAGATCCCCTCTCATTCTTCTAAACTCTAGTGAATACAGGCCTAGTCTCTCCTCATAGGGCAGTCCTGCCATTCCCGGTATTGTGCTGGGATGACAAATAGCAAATGACTAATAATGTAACATAATGAAATCGGAAAATGGTGGAAACACTCAGCAGGTCTGGCAGCATCTGTGGGGAGAGAAACGGAGGGGAAAATTCTCCCCCCGTTGTGGAGGAAGTGTAGGAGCGGGCGTGGGCAGGCACACCTCCGATTGCTGTCATTTTACGTGGGTGGGCCAATTAAGGCCCGTCCAGCGTGGCATGCGCCAGGAAGCGCTATGCGCTCCCTGTGCGGGAGTGGGGGGGGAATTCCCTCAGCATGCGCATGAAAGAGCGCGCTCACCTTCCTGAGGCTAAGTGCTGCCTCAGGGAGATCGGCTCCAAATTCAAAAATGGTAAGCAAATGATAACAACATTTCCCTGACATGTCCCCTCATGTGACACTGTCACATGAGCTGGGACATGTCCATCACTTTTACTGAAAACTTTATTAAATATTTTAAAACCCTCATGAAACCTCATCCCGCCCATGGATGAGGTTTCATGCTTTTTCTTAAGCTCTCTAGGGCTCCCGGCCTGCCCGCCAACCCTAAGGTTGGACAGGCAGGTCCATTAATGAGGTTAATTACTTTTTCAATGGCCTCAATAGGCTGTTGACAGGTTGGCGGGCGCACAGCTGACTCGGCTGTGCCCCCGCCAACCTGAAAATGGAAATGACGCGGGGCGACGTCGGGAATTCTGCCCAACGTCATCCCAGGTCATTTTACACGTCGGTGAGTGGGCCCCGCCCCTGCTCGCAGACCAGAAGATCCTCCCCAGAGTTAACATTTCAAATTGATGATCTTTCATCAAATTGTAACACATTTGGCTATTCCATCTACTTTTATTGCTAATTAGATTGGTTAATAAATGTATCAAACCTATGAGAAAGCTTAAAAGAGTTGCAGGCATTATACATTTTATATGCAGATTTCTGTTTTTTAAACAAAATAATGATTTAAATAGCAAGTGCCAATGATATGACCAAAGAGAACTGGGCTGGAGAAGCTACTGAAGAAGGTAAATTAATATCAGTTGAATTATAGTCCAGACACGGCTGGCTTTGAAGAACTTGCCATTTCAACCTTACAATCTTAATACAGGGCTTATCATTGGCAAAATCCAACATACTGTCTGTGCCAGTTTAACAACACTGACTTAAAAATGAATTTTAAAAGACCACTACAAATGGCACTTTAATTTGGAGGTTTAGGGAGAGGGCTAATGGTGCAAAGTGTCACAGTCACACCTTAAGCTCTTATACTAGCTGTGAAAGAGCTACAGAATATGATCAAAAAATTTTAATTGTAATAGATTGGCAGTAATAAGGTTGCAGTATACCTAAATTATTGTAACATTTTGATTACTCTATTTATTTTCTTTTACAGCAGAGTGAACCTTCAGACTTGATGAAGAGGAAAGGTAAGTGACTCTATCTTAAATATGCAGTATACAACTTTCATTCAGGGTCCTACAATCAGGCTTAGGACCCTGATTCAAATATACAAGTTGCCTAACACCTGTTTCACGAGGGTGCCCTGTATACCTGAAGTTTCCAATTTAACACACGGCACAATTCATCCCCCTATCATTCTTTTCTCATCCAGAAAATGGGCAAACCGATGTCGAGTTTCTCTCCCTGGTTGTATTTAACCGTTGCTCAGCACTCAGAGACTAGAGGCCTGATTTCAATCCAGTTTGTCTGGCTGGAACGAAATTTAAAGGAGGCAATGATTCGCCTCACTTTGGGTGATTGAATGGGAAACCTCTTTTTCACATTGAAATGAAAACTTGGAATTAGGGGCAGGCTCTATGCTGGTGAGGTCTTGGGGGTGTCCCACTTGCCCTATGCCCTGGCTGTCCTATATGTGCCCCGAGTTAAATTTGGCATGTAGGGATCAACCTTGCGTCCCATTTTACATTATTTGTGAGCTCAAATATTTCTCCTGTGCCTTGGTGGCCAGAATTGAATGTAATATTCAAGAGCATTGGACATTGCATCAGTGTGACATTTCCATTCACACCAGTTTTATTTGAGGCTTCTCCGAGTGAGACAGGCAACTTAGCACCAATTTGTAATAAACAAGAAAAAAATTATGCTGTAAATTTGTGCACTTAGGAACTGAGTTGACAGTGCCTTCAGCTTGGTTGGCTTACAGCCATTAAAATCATCAGGTTGAAACTTTTGTGCTTTCATTCTAGATTAGGTTTACATCTCAGTGCTAGAGGTGAAAGGTATGATGACCAGCCACACCAGACAGCCATTGATTTTCCCCAAATGTTGTATAGAAATCCTCCATTTTTAAACAGGTGGAAAGTCAGTCCTGATAGGATATTGGAAACAATTTGGTTTGGCAACAAAATCCTTTTTGGTGTGTGGATCCTACTTTTAATGTTTATATTTGAAGAGCCATTGCAGATATAAGGTTATCATAAACTTCGCTCACAGAATCTGAAGGAATAACCATTCATTTCTCAGCCTGTATTAGTTGAGCATGGGTATGGAACTTTTGAATTTTCTGTGCACATTTGAATCAATTGAAAAGAAAAACACGTTGGCCGGTAAAAATGTGGAATTCTTTAATTAGGCAGTTGTCAATGACATGAGTTATGTTTAGTCTTTATCCACCTGCATTTCTTTCTTTTTTTGTCCATCCTTCCACCTCTTCACTGGTTTATTTCTCTCCTGTGCTTATCTATCTCAATCAGTAACAGTATTTCTTTCTTTGACGTTTTACATCTTCACCACCAGCTTGTATTTATATAGTAGCTATAATAAAGAAAAAGGTCATAAGGTGCATTACAGAATATTATGTTCAACTGTTAGTCAAACTTCTTCCTTCTATGGTTCGAGTAAGCATGAAATACTTGATGGTAGAGTTATTGATATATAACATAGATGATTGATCAATACAATACAATAAGTCCCCGTTTAATATTGCCCCATTTCAATTTAACGTTGGTAAGCTAATGGGGCTTGTGTTCTTGTTTAACATCGTGAGATTTTTTAATAGTTTCCTGCCGGTCTGACATAGGGCTGAGTGACCTAATCAGCGCCATTTTGGAACGGCTAACCCTCTAGCTGTTGAACTCCGAACCTGTGGCTTCTTCCTGACTCACCCTCTCACTGCCAATGCCCCCCCGCCCCTGACCTGCAGCCTCTCCTTCTTCCTGACTCACCCTCTCACTGCCGACCCCCCGACCCACAGCTTCTCCTGCTCTCCGACTCATCCTCTTGCTGCTGAGCCCCCCAAACCTGCAGCCTCACCTGCCCCTTAAGCCACCCTTTCGCTGATCCTTCTTTTCGCTGACCATCCTGCTCCCCGACTGTCCCAATCGCCACTTCCCTCTCCCGAATCCTCACTGTGAGCGTGGGCTGTGGAGGTGAACAGCAAGAGGCAGGAGAGGTAAGTTCTCTTCAAGTGGGTTTGTGATCAGCTTCATCCCTTTTTGGTCAGAAATTTCCCTTCCCACACCTGGCTAGGCTTTAAAGCCCCCAGAAGTGGTTCCCACATTCATAGCGTGGGCGAAGGCAGAGTAAGTGAGACAGTTGGCCCGTTTACCCAGTTTTGCCACGGTAGAGAGAAGTCGTAACCCGGCCTGATGTCCAAAACATATTCAATCCATTTCGTCTCATTGTTGGAATCAGGAATCTGTTGCCAGGAGATTTCTGATCAAAAAGGGATGAAGCTGATGACCAGCCCACTTGAAGTCCTCCTGCAAGTCAAAGCTGCCCCTTCTGTCTCTTGCCGCGCTCAGAGTGAGGGTTCAGGAGAGGGAAGCAGTGAATGGGAGAGTGGGGGAGTGGGAGGGTCGGCAAGAGGGTGAGTCAGGGACCGACAGAGACCACAAATCGGAAGGTTGGCGAGAGGAAGGGTCTGTAGCAAATGGGATGTATGGCAAGCAGGATTGGCAGAGGGTGGGAGGTACTGTAAGAATTACCGTATTTCTTTTTATATTTTTAAGTCTATTTTATTTTATAAGTTATTTCATTTACCAATATAGCACTTTAGAAATGTAAATTATTTCAACTTACAGGGGTTAATGTTTTAATGGGTTTTTTTTTGCTGATGATGAAGGTCCTACAGAACCTAACTACAGCTTTTACATTGGTTTTAATGGGAAAATGTGATTTGCTCAAAGTCGTTTAACATAAAGTAGCGATTTTCAGGAACACAACTACAACTTTAAGTGAGAGTTTATGGTATTGTAAACAGAGAATGACTTTCAATTTCTCTATCATTCGAGCTCCACAAAGAACAATTGAAAACCATATACACCCCATTTGCCCGCATCAAATGTGCATGTCACAAATAAGACCTCATGACACATCTGTTTCTGAATCTATTCATGTTAACAGTTATGGTTGTTTACTCCAAAGCTATTTCACTCAAACAAGACTTCCTGGTTTATCTGTTCTTAAAATTGCTGAACAGTATTCTTCATTAATCATTTTCTTTCCACACTATAGTTAATAGATCACTCCACTCAGGCTTATTATCCTAGATGTCATTCTGGTCACATTTCCTTGTGCAAGTAATTGCTGCAGATAATACTCAGACATGTGGAGCAGAAGATAAGCCATGCTTCATCTCAGGGTTCTTTGAAGTCATTCTGTTTTTATTGGAAAGTCCATTGCTCCAGGAGACAGACATTTGTTCATACACCAGTAACTCCTCAAGGTCCAACATACAACTTGTATTTACTGTAAACAAAACATCCTAAGATGCTTCATAGAAGAAAATTTGACACTGAGCCATGTCTGAAGATATTAGGGTTGATGATCAAAAGCTTAATTGGTCAAAGATATAGGCCTGTAGCTTCTGTGCTCCCCAGCGTCGGATTTGGGGGGTACCCTAAAGATGCGCTGGGGAATCCCTCTGGCAAGTTCCCAGGTAAGGGTTTGCACAGCAATTGCCCAGAGGTGCTAACTTCCTCTGGATAAGCGCTGCACTTGGAACCATCCGAAATGCGATTTAAATCGCAAACTTCGGATGGTTCCATCAGGGTTATACCAATAGTTACTCAGAAAAAAGTTAGAAGAATTAGAACCTCTGCTAACTTCTGGGTAACTATTGTAAAGACCCAGACCGACCCCACAGGACTCCCTCAACCCCCCCAACCTCCGACAACCCCACCTCACCCTCACATCAACCTGAACCCCTGCCAACATCGGATCCCCGCCCCTGACCTCAGATCCAACTCCTCCCACCGACATTGGGCAACCCCCCCTACCTCCGGACCCCCCACCAACTCCCTGACCTCAGACCACCACCCCACTCCCCAACCTCGGAGCCCCCAAACCCTCTGACCTCCAGACCCCCCTTGACCCCCAGACACCTCTGACCCCCAACACCCCCACCCGCCCCCTGCTTCCGGAACCCACTGATCTCCAGACCCTTCTGACCTCCTGACCCCCCTCTGACCCCCACCCCCAAAACCCCCAGACACCCACGCCCCCCCCCCGACCCCCTCCCCGACCCCCCCCGCCCAACCTCCGAACACCCGTCGAGCCCCATCCCCCCACCCATCCCCCAAGTTTGCCAAGATTTTGGCTCGGCTTCAGGAAGTTGCCTGGAAAAGGGATGGAGTCAACAACGAAAACAACAAATTGCATTTGTGTAGCACCTTTAATGTAATAAAACAATCCACGGCACGTCACAGTGGCATTATAAAAAAAAAATGACATCGAGTCACACAGCAGTTACTGGGACAGATTATCAAAAGTTTGTTCAAAGGAGTAAGTTTTAAGGAGTGGTTAAAGGAAGAAAGTGAGGAAGAGAGGGAAAGAGTTAGGGAGGGAATTCCAGAGCTTAGGGACTAGCAAACTGAAGGCTGGCAGTGGAGCGATTAACATCTGGGATGCCCAAGAGGCTGGAATTAGTGCAGCACAATGGATTGTAGGACTGAAGGAGATTACAGAGATAGGGAGGGGCATTGCCACGAAGAGATTTGAAGACAAGGATGAGAATTTTAAAAATTGGGGCATTGTTTAATGAGGAATCAGTGTAGGTTGAGGGAGGTGGTGGTGAGTTGGAGCTGGGTGCCGTCGGCGTATCCGTGGGAAATTACATGTTTTCAGAAGATGTTGCTGAGGGGAGCCATTTTTATGAGAAATAGGAGGGGGCCAAGGATAGATCCTTAGGAGACACCAGAGGTAACTTTATGAGAATAGGAAGAGAAGCCATTGATGACAATTCCCCGGCCATGAGTAGATAGTTGAGAATGGAACAAGGTGAGTGGAGCCCCATCCCAGCTGGACGACAGTGGAGAGGTGTTGGAGGAGGATGGTGTGGTCAATCATGTCAAAGGCTGCAGAACACTCATGAAGGACAAGAAGAGAAAGTTCACCTTTGTCATAGTCACATAAGATGCCATTTGTGACTTTGGTAACAGCCATTTGCACAGACCCGTAAGGAAAATGGATGCCGAACCAAAGAAAGAATGATCAGGAAGGATGGTTGAAAGCTTTATCAAACAGCTGAGATTTAAGACATTAAAGGAGCAGAAGAAAGTGTAAGAACAGGTGAATAAAAGCAAAATATTACGGGATGCTGGAAATTTGAAATAAAAACAGAAAATGCTGGAAAAACTCAGCAGGCCTGGCAGCATCTGTGGGGAGAGAAACAGTTAACTTTTCGAGTCCAATATGACTCTTCATCAGAACTGGAGAGAGGTAGAAGTTCAACAACTTCGGACCATGAACTCTGTTCACCATTTTAATTGATCTTTTTCCAACTTCCTTCCCCAACCTCCCCACCAAGTGCTTGTCTGCATCTTGTTCTCATGTTTTGATTTCAGACAGCATGGAACCTTTTTCCACTGTATTGTATTCAGACAGTGCTAACCTTTATTCTGCTATTAACACCTGCTATAGTCTTTAATACTATAATTACCAATCCCTTTGCTTTGTGTTCCATGACATCTTTGTCATTTAATCTCTCTTAATCTCTATTGACCTTTTATTTTGCTCCAGCTGCCCCTCTCCTCTTTTTCAACAGCATAAAAACCCACCACATTTCTACCTCTCTCAGTTCTGATGAAGAGTCATATTGGACTTGGAATGTTAACTCTGTTTCTCTCTCCACAGATGCTGCCAGACCTGATGAGTTTTTCCAGCATTTTCTGTAGAAACAGATGAGTTTGGTAAGGGAATTCCAGAGAGTGGGTCCTATATATTGAAGGCATGGTCACCAATGGTGACCAGAGTCAGAGGCATTGATAGATATAGATAGTCACAGGCAAGGGGCATGTGGGTAGATTGTAGGATCAGAAAGAAGTTATGGAGTTAAGGAGAGAGGCACAAATTAAGGTATTTAAATACACAAATGTTAATTTTATCTTTGTGTTTGGGATACTAGATCAATGATGGCTTTGTGGTTCGCCTCCATCTTAAATGACCAACTGCTTATCCGTAGACTATGGCCTCTAGTTCTAGACTCTCCAACGAAGGGGAACAGCCTCTCTACATGTACCGTGTCAAGCCCTCTCAGAATCCAATATGCTTCACTAAGATCACCTCTCATTCTTCTAAACTCCAGATAGTATAGGTCCATTCTACTAAATCTCAATAGGGCAACCCTCTTGTCCCACAAATCAACCTACTGAATCTTTGTTGCACTTGCTCTTAAGGCAAGTATATCCTTCCTTAGGTACAGAGACCAAAACTGTACACAGGACTCCAGTGGTGTCACCAAAGCCCCATACAATTGCAGCAAAATTTTCTTGCACTAGTATTCCATCCAATCCCCTTGCAATAAAGGCCTCCATACCATTTTCCTTCCTCGTTCTATGTTTTAGGTACAAGGCCATCCAAATCCCTCTGAACACTAACATTTAATACTCACTGTTTAAGAACATTCTAATTTTCTAGTCTTCTAACCAAAGAAAAGAACCTCACAATTCCCCCACGTTATACGGCACTTGCCAGCTCTGACCCACTCTGCATCACTTTGCAAACTCATGGTTTCTTTACAGCTGAATTTCTCACCTAACTTTGTGTCATCTGCAAACATTGACACATTACATACAGTTCCTTCATCTAAGTTATTAATCTAGTTTGTAAATAGCTTAGGCCTCACTGATCCTCACAGCACCCCGCTAGTAACAGCCTGCCAACCTGACAAAGAACGTGGGCAGAATTTTATGGCCCTCCCAGCCGGCGGGATCTTAAGGTCCCGCCAAAGTCAATGGACCGTTAAACGGCTTGCTGCATTTTCTAGCCCCACCCTAGCTGCGACGGGGCTGTAAAATTCTGCCCCATGAATTTTTACTCTCTTTTCCTGTCCTTTAATTAATCTGCTATGCACAGAAACCCCATGAGTCCTCAGCTTGTGTGGCAGCCTTTCGTGTGGCATTGTTTCAAAAGGTTTTTGAAAATCCAAGTATGCTACTTCCACTGGTTCTTCTATTACCTATCTTGCTAGTTACATTATTCAAAAACTCTAATAGTTTTGTCAAACATGATGTCCCTTTCGTAAAACCATGTTGACGCTACCGAAACATATTATGATGTTTAAGTGTACTGTTGCCAATTCCTTAATGAGGAATTCCAACATTTTCCCAGTGACTGATGTGACACTAACTGAGGTAGTCCTCTGTTTTCTCTCTTCCTCTTTTCTTGAATAGCAGTGCCACATTTTCTATCTTTCAAACCGTGAGACCATTCCAGAATCCAGGGAGTCTTGAAGATCACAGCCAGTGCACCCACTATTTCAGCAGCCATTTCTTTTAGTTCCCTAGGATGTAGATCATCAGGTTCAGGGGATTTATCGGCTTTTGGTCCCAATAATTTCTTCAGTACTTATTCTTTTCTACTATTAGTTACTTCAAGTTCCTCAATCTTAATTGACCCTTGGTATGCTTCTATTTCTGGTGTGCTGTTTGTGATTGCTCCTGTGCCATGTCATAGTAGTGATCTGGCTAAGAACAGGTGCTCTGCTCATTTTTCCATGCCTCATGGTCTTGCACTTTTCTCTTCAGTTGCTCGTGCCTCCCATTCTCAATTTCAAGGAGCAATGAGCAATATGACAAGGGCAAAGGGTACTTGAGGCGGTTTCTCTGTTGCCTTCCTCATGTGTTCTCAAAGGAAAGTCCTCTTCCTGAAGGAACCTCTGCCTATAAGAACTGTTGTCCCTTGAGGTTCTAGCTCTTTCGCCACCACCACTGAAAATTTGCTGGTTCCACCAGATACAACAGATGTAGGTAGATGTGGACAGACACAAAATATTAGTTTAACATCACTGTTATCTTTTATTTCCTACAATAATTTCTTCTGTCTGAGTCTCTAAGGTACCCACATTTGCTTTCAGTACTTCCTTCCCATTTAAACACTTGCAGAAGCTCTTACAATCTGTGTTTATATTTCTTGCTCTCATGTTCTACTTAGTTCTCTTTATTAATTCTTTGTCTTCCTTTGCTGATATCAAAAACTCTTCCACTTCTCAAGTTTACTACTCTACCTGACAACATTATCAACCCTTTCTTTTAATCCAGTACCACCCTCAACCTCTTCAATTAGCCACAATAGGATCACTTTTCCCATGGAGTTTTTGTTTCTCAATGAGATGTATACCTATTGAGAATTATGATATATTTATAGTTGGTTGGTAGTATAGAACTTGAGTATTGCTGAAAAAAAAGACATTTTGTCAAATCTTTTTGTCTTGCACTCATCAGGACAATTCACAAGAAAATACCAATGTCAGGGGAAACAACATATTTATGCTGTATGATAAGAGAGTGCTGATTGGTCAGCAAGTGGACTCTGATTGGCGGAGGCATTGCTATGGAAAATGCACAGTTGGTTGTGACTTACAGTTAACTGCCAAGCATTGGTTGAAATTTAAAATCAGGCAATTTGACTCTGATTGGTCAAGACTTTTGCCTGGGGAAAGAACTAGCGAATGGCTGTCACTTATTTTGTTTAGCTGAAACAGGTGCAAATGCGCCACACTGCGTGTAATGGAAGCTGCAGATAATAATACACAGGGACCCGTTCTTTGCAGACAGAAAGGACATGTACACACATTGGCCTGAATTTTACCCTTGGTAGGCAAGCATGATCGGCGGGCCCGGGACCGAGGACAAACCCCTGGCGTTAGAAGGCCGCTGGGTTTCAGCTGCACCTGTGTCGGAGGACTGCTGGAGACCAGGATGATGCTGAGTCGAAGGCAAATGGAGCCCCTGGAGCCGTCCATTAAGCGGTAGATGCTGGATGTCCAGCGGAACGTGTGGGAGGATCGGTGGAGATCCATGATGGTATGTGTGCCAAGGTTGTGGAAGAGTCCATGCGGAGCATAAGCACTGCATTGACCCTCATGGCCGAGCGCACTGCCTCCTCTATTGAGAGAGTGGCGATTCTCATGGAGAGGCAGCTCCAGGGACAGCATCAGGGGTTCCTGGGGTTGTGCTCGGACCTGCAAGCCCTCACACAGGCACTGACTTCAGGAGGTTAGTGCCAGTGTGGGAGATGGATGAGGCACTCAGTATCCCAGCTAGGTGCCCGTCCATCAATGGCGAGCAGGGAGGTCCAGAGCGACCTCACGTTGGCGCACAAGCTGCTTGTCATCTCTGCAGGCTTCTCTCAGGGCGCTCTGGATGATGGTAGCAGCTCCTCTGCCCCTCTGCCAGTGACCATGGCATCTGATGAGGCTGCAGTGACTGGGGAGATGCCAGCCGTGGCACTGGCCGCTCCCTCCCAGGCGGGGCCAACATAGACTCCACTGGCCAGAGGACGATCGCTGAGGTCATCAAGACCAACAAGACACCAGAGCCAGCAGCTGTCTCCAATGCTGCTGCCAGCAAGATTGGAGGTTGGGGGGAGGGGGCACAAAAACGCAGCACTCATAAACTTAAGTTTAAGGCACCATGAGCACAAAAGGGACTGTTCGCGGGTGATCTTCTGTTCTGTAATGTTTTGTTTATATGTTTACTGGTGTGGTAATGAACACCAGAGATTGTAATGTTAACTTGTTTTGAGTGTGAAAATTAAGTTTCTCTTTTGTTATAATGGCCTGAGAATGCTTCCCCTTTTTTTGGTGCAGGGTACGCCAGTTTGGAATGCTGGATGTGAGTGGCTCTAAGTGTTATTGCACAGGCACTGAGTGGATTTTGGGTTCAAATGAAAGGGTCATTTCAGACATCCTGGAGGGAGGGGGCAGCCCTGAGGCTGGAGGTTGAAGCAGATCTTTGGCAGCCTCGCTGAAGGAGCATTGGGTCAAGGCATCCCTGGTGTCCCTGTATCCCTGAAGGATACAGAGATCTGCTTCCATGCCCTCAGCGTTCCCCTCACCATGCTTCTCTTCTGACTCACTACTGGATTCATCCTCGGTGGCCTGTGGAGCTGCCTCAAGATCCTCTTCCTCCAGTGGGTCCCTCCTTGCCAGTGCCAGATTGTGGAGAGCGCAGCAAGCAATCACTATTAGTGACACCCGCTCTGGACGGGTATTGTAGTGCTCCCCCTGAACAGTCCAGGCATAGGAAGCGAGTCTTCAGAGGACCTATGATCCATTCTATTGCATGACTTCTATTATAATGCTCCTCTGCCTCTGTTCTTGGGTGGCGGAGAAGTGTCATAAGCCACCTTTTCAATGTACAGCCCTTGTCACCCAGCAGCCATCCATCCAGTCGGGCTGGAGCACTGAATAGCCTTGGCATCTGGGAGTTTCTGAAGATATATGCGTCATGGGAGCTGCCAGGGTACCTTGCACAGACTTGTAGAATCTGCATCCTATGGTCACAAACTATCTGGACGTTCATGGGGTGGAAGCCCTTCCTGTTGACGAAGGCACCCGGCTGACCCACTGGCACCTTGATGGCCACATGTGTGCAGTCGATTGTACCAGTGATGCGGGAGAACCCAGCAATCGCTGCAAACCCTCTGGCTCACTCAGCCTGGCTGGCCTCGTCCTGACGGAAATGAATAAAGGTCATTACCCGCCTGGACAGAGCATCAGTCACCAGCTTGACGCAACTGTGAACAGCTGATTGGGAGACTCCACAAAGATCCCCCGCTGACCCCCGGAAAGAACTGGAGGCATAGAAGTTAGGGGCCACTAATATTGGGTGTCTACTCACACAGTTGGAGGTGATCTCAGGCCTAATCACATGACAAATGAAGGTCACAGTCCCCCTTGAGAGGTGGGGCCTCCTTCGGCATTGTACCTTGGACATATTAAGGTAGCTGCATCGCCACCTGTAAACCCTGGCAGCAGGATAGTCGTGTCTTCTTTCGCCTTGGACTACCTGTTAGCCCTGCGCCTTTTGTGCCTACGCCTCTCCTCCCACAAGTCACTCCTCTGGAAGCTGCTGCCCCTCTCTTCCCCCTCCGACAAGGTGCCTCCAGCGGAGACCACAATTCCTATTCCCAGGGTTACAGAAGGCTGTCTGATACCTAAAAGGTTCCACACAGCCAAAATCCTCCGGGGGCCTTGGAGACACCAAAGACTCCTGAAGGGAAGCCTGGAAATGCTAAGAATGAAGCTCAGAACTGAGATGAAGGTGTCAAGTTCAAATAATCAACCAGCAACAAACTATCTCCTAACTCACGATAGCAATGCTGCTAACCCTTTTTATTCCGCCTTTGGATAAGGTTTTGCAAAATGTGGGCTGCCCGTCTTGCCCGTGCAATGAACGCGAAATCACATAGGCAAGGTAAAATCAGGATCAATTGGGTTTCTAATGCCTTAAGTGGCTTTTTAATTGATGGTGGGCATGGCTCCGACACCCGTGCATGCCCACCAATCTGAAGGTTGCATGCAGGATGATGTTGGGGCACTTGTGTTATTTTACACCCGATCGGGCTGGGCGTGCGCCCGCCCATGAGGCGTAAAGTTCTGCCCATTGCACCTGTTTCAGCCAAACAAAATAAGTGACAGCCATTCGCTGGTTCATTCCCAGGGCATTGTCTTGACAAATCTGCCTGGTTTAAATTTCAAACAATGCTTGGCAGTTAACTGTAAGTCACAATCAACTGTGCATTCTCCATAGCAAAGCTTCTACCAATCAGAGTCCACTTGCCAACCAATCAGTTCTCTCTTCTCATACAGTATAAATATGTTCCCCCTGACATTGGAATTTTCTTGCAAATTGTCCTGATGAGTGCAGGGTGAAAAGTTTTGGCAATGAATGTCTATGATATATTTCTTTAAATACTCACCATTTATTTTCTACTGCAATCCTACCTTACACAAAACACCCCTAATCCCTATGTAATTGACTTTATTTTAAGTTTAAGATTCTAGTTTTGGGTTTATGGACATCAATCTTGAACTCAATGTGAAATTCCATCATGTTATGATTGCTCTTCTCCAGTGGATCCCTTACTATCAGCTTATTAATGAACCCTGATTCATTACACAAAACATGATTTACAATAGCTTATTAAAAGCAAAATACCGTGGATGCTGGAGATCTGAAGTCAAAACATGAAATGCTGGGAAATCTCAGCAGGTCTGGCAGCATCTGTGGAGAGATGAACAGGGTTAACATTTCGAGTCCAATACGACATCTTTGGAACCACAAAGAAGAAGTAGTTCCGAAGAAGAGTCATACAGATTTGAAATGTCACCTCTGTTTTTCTCTCCCCACGTGTGCTATCAGATCTGCTGAGGTTTTCGAGCACTTTCTGTTTTTGTTTACAATAGCTTGTTCCTGGGTTGGTTCCACAAAGTATTGTTCCAAGGCACTTTCTTGAATGCATTCCATGAACCTATCCTCCAAAACGCTATTGCCAATTTGATTTATCAGGCTGGATTGTCATGTTAGAGGCAGGTGGCTGAAGTCGAGAAATGTTTTGGGGTTCAGTGGGCCTTCCTTGGGAAAATGTGCCTCGAGAGGCATGCTTTTTATTCCAGGGAGGGGCGAGTGCGCATTGGAGTCGGTCCTGCTGTCCCTATAAACAGCTTGGCGGTGGCCACAGATGCTGGCTGGCTAAAAGGCTAACCTCGGTTTTCTGGAACTACATCCCAGTTGCTTTGTTCAATATTAGGCTTTCACCCCTCACATCCTCTCAGCCCCCCACCCACCCCCCATTCCCCATCTATGTCAACTCAGGCCAACCCAATGGCCTCTCATACTCCCCATGCCAACTCATCCCCCTACCCAGCCCCAATGGCCCCTCATGCCCTCCATGCCAACCTATAGCAATTCCAAGCCCCTTCACCGATTATACACTACTTTTAGAACTAATGAACCCTATGGTAACAATATCAAGTGTGGAAGCACTTAAAAAACAGCCATTCATAACTTCCTTTAAAAAAAATTGCTGTTACTGGTGCCCTATAAAAGAGTCAATCAACCGACCTTTAAAGTTTCAAAAACAGTAACTATGAGCACATGCCACCTTTTTACTTTGTGTAAATAAACTTTGGGCCATCGACAAAATAGATCTAAGAAAAAAGCTGCCAGTCAAGCAGCATTTTCCCCTGTGTGCACTTTCCTGCCATACTCGGCTTATCTTTACCCAAATCACTGCACTGCTCTATGGCCTTGAATTTTCCCTTTAAACTTATAAACTCCCCATGACTTGATTTACTCTCCTTCCCTTTTCAGTTTAAAGTCTGTCTGCAGCCCTTGTTATTCAATTCGCCAGGACAGCCCGATATAAGTGGGGCCAGTCCCAATGAAGCAGCTCCCTCTTTCCCCAATACAGGTGCCAGTGCTTCACAAATCAAAATCCCTGTCTCCCATATCACACTTTGAGGCACACGTTCAACTCTCATCCGTTTGATGATATTTGCACGTAGCCGAGGTGTTAACCCAAAAATTAATATATTTTTGATGTTCTGTTTATTAATTTGGACTGTAGCTCCTCAACCTCACTTCCTCAGCAGAACCCCATTCACAGTTCTGTCTATGTTGTTGGTACCTATATTGATCATGACACTTGGATCCAGTGTCTTTTTAAACAAAGTCCCCTTCATCAGTCTTCCGAGCATAAGCGAGTAGTCTTCCAGTAACAAGGCACCCTATGGTGAGTCTTTGAACATGGTTTTCCAGGACCGCCTGCCACTGAGATCGCCTGGTCCTGCTGAAAGTCAATGTATTTTTGGCTGGCCCATTGCATACCCTGCAGTGCGTCCCGCCATGGTGGTCCAGAAAATCCCGGCCTTTGTTCTTTAACTCTTCACAAGCTTTGTTTCTTCAAACTGGGAACCTGTCCTCACCAGCACTCTGCTTGGTGATTAACCCCAAAACAGTTCTTTTCTTCAGCTTGTCATAGCAGCACCTGTTGTGGGTCCTATTCCCCAAATCTCTATCTGATTGACTCTGATAGTCTGTGCACAGCAAGGCCAGCTGCTTCCTCTCTTGTGTCAAGTGTTAAAACTTGCACCTTACTTTCAATAAGTTTTGATTTGAGTTTCTGTCTCCATAATAAGCAGGTCACATGGGCTTGTCTCCAGGCATATTTAGTATGAGGTCACATGGGCTTGTCTCTGGGCAGATTTCATAGGAGGTCACTTCCCACTCTCCAATCTACTCCATTTTACCTTAAATTAAATGAGGCAATTTAAAACAAAACTGTGTTATAAGTCCAGCATTCATAACAGCATTCCTCTCCTCTGGCTTGGGACCATTTCCTGCTGTTCTCTGGATTTAAAGAGCATTTGAATATTCATAACCAAGTCCAAGTGTAATAAAAATGTTGGCAAGACATGCAGTGAAGTTATTTGGGAGGGAAACAAAAGGGCCCAGCAATGTTTCAGCTTTACCTTCTTGTTCCCTAATGTTCTGCTGAACAACACAAACAGAAGAGTATATTTAAAAAGCCCTGCAGAAATTTCCTTCTGCTTCAGCTGCTTACCCAGTTCCCACCAGTTTCACACCAATGTTTGCAGTAATCGGTTTGCAAATAAGCATACTCAAGAAACTTGCTTGTTCCTCCTTCTAGAGTCCAACAATGGGCCTAAGAATTTTATCTAAAGGTGCACTGAGGAAATTCCAGGCAAAATGTCTTCCTGATGCCTTTCACAGTCTTCCTCGCTCTTTGTCTCCTTATCCAGAGAGTGGTCAGAATGTGGAACGTCGTTCATGTATTTTTCAATGTCATTATCTCAACAATGCTGCCTGTCATTTCTGTGGGGGTCCTTCCAATCTCCCACCATAACAAGTTTTCTTTTCTTTTTAACTTATAAGCCACACTGAAATCACACAGCCACCAAGCAGATTCATGTTAATTGCGTACGTACGCTATGAAAAGATTTGTTTACATGACTTAAGCCATGGTTGGCAATATCTTGTGGGGCTCCTTCCACTTCACAGTCATAATTTCATCAGAAATGAGGTTTCCGCAGTACTCTCAGTGAAGTTTTGACATCGAAGTGGGAAGCCCCCAGGAAATTCCCAGCCCATGTATATCTTGTGTTTATTTGGGAGCTTGTTTATTGCAATTACTCTTGAAGTGAAACAATAAAAGCAGTTCAGAGGTGTCACTTTTTTTCCAGAGCTCTCCAGTCACTTAGCAACTGTGACGAATGGCATTTAACATAGAGAAATGGTAGGGAATTAATTTCAGTCCTAAAATAGTAGATATAATTAGACAGCCAGGGGTATATCATTAAACAACGTTCACTAGGTCAAAAGATTTATCATGCGTCTCAATGTTCAACATCACTTCACCATAAGCTATCAATTGCCAAGGTGGATTGACTATTATGCTACACTTTTTTAATACAGTAAATTCATTGGTAGGGCTATATTGAGAAGGCTAAGGCATGACTGTGGTCACATTTTAAATTTTATTCATTCCTGGAGACCACAATTATGAAATTACATGTATGCATCAAAAATTGTTAACCTAGGAAAGTATTGAATAAGAGGAGCACATTGAGCCCCCAAACACATTCTTCCAAAGGCCATGAATGATAATCTCTAATATTAACTCAATCCATTTAATCTCGTGGTTACATAGGTTGGTTATTCTGCAATTTTTCTTTCTGGTCCCCACAGATGAAGGTCCAGAATACTTATACAATATTACATCTTATTATTCATCTATGGCTGTTTGTCTTTCTTAGTATAATATTTGCACAGGCCCAGCATGTCAGGGCTCAAAGAAGAGCAATGAATGAAAACTTGTTTAAAGGCATGCTGAAAGAGATTGAGTGAACCTTTTCCCGTGTCTTTTTCCAGATACGCCACCTTACAATGAAAATCACAATGAAGCATCCTGTTTTATGTTTACATTTGAAATCATTGCAATAAACTTGATTAACGGCTCTTTTTCCCTGCCCAACAACATTGACAACTTGACATAGATTCACCTTACAACATGGCCGCATATACAGACTACTGCAACTTACAGATAGTTTAAATTATGGGGTGGAATTTTATGGCCCTTCCTGCTGGTGGGACCAGAAGGTCCCGCCGAAGTCAATGGAGTTTTGAAACGCTTGCTATATTTTCCATGATGGGGCCGTAAAATACTGCCCCTGAAGATTTTGCCCCTTTGTTGCAATACAACTCGATCTTAAATAGTAGTTGAGATAGATTTGCAGTGGGTGCATGGCAAAGCACTGGAGCTGGCAAGTAATGGGAGCACATGGATAGAACAAAGAAGAATCAAATGAGCAATTGGCAGGTAGGTGAGCTGAAGTATTGACACATGCAAGTAGCAAAAAAGAAAGACTTACATTTATTTACACTTTTCAAGACCACCAGGCATCTCAAAGTTTACATCCAACTAAGTACTTTTGAAGTGCTGTAATTGTTATAATGTAGAAAGCACAGCAGCCAATTTGTACACAGCAAGCTCCTACAAATTACAATATGGTAATGACCAGATAATTTGTTTCTGTGATGTTGAGGAATAAGCATTGGCCAGGAAATCAGAAATAATCCCCCTGGTTGTCTTTGAAATACCCCTGTAGTGCAAAGGGATCTTTTATACCCACCAGAGCAGGCAGACCGTGCCTCAGTTTACTGTCTCATCCAAAAGATGGTTCCTTTGACATTACAGCAATCCTTTAATGTTGTACTGGAGAATCAGCTTGATTTTTGTGCTCAAGCCTGACGTGGAACTTGAATCCAGAACCTTGTAACTCAGAGTCAGGAGTATACCATCTGATCCACAGCAGCCAACAACTGAATTTTATTGAATGCAATAAAAGGGGAGGTAAAACCATTAAACACAACATATAGCTAAGATTGAAATTAATCTTGAATGGGTGTCACTTACTGGGAGATCTTGCTGAAAAAATAGCAAGTAACATTCATGCTGTACAAGTGTCAGGCAATAACCATCTCCAACAAAAGAGAATCTAACCTTCGCTCCTTGACATTCAATGGCATTGCCATCGCTGAATCCCCCACTGTCAACATCCTGGGGGTTATGACTGACCAGAACCTGAACTGGACCAGCCATATAAAAACTGTGCCTACAAGTGCAGGTCAGAAGCTGAAATTCTGTGGAGAGTAACTCACATCCTGACTCCCCAAAGCCTGTCCACCATCTACAAGGCACAGGCCCGGAGTGTGATGGAATAATCTCCACTTGCCTGAATGAGTGCAGCTCCAACAATACTCAAGAAGCTCGACACCATCCGGGACAAAGCAGCCTGCTTGATTGGTACTCCAACCAGCACCTTAAACATTCACTCCCTCCATACCAATGCACAGTGAGAGCAATGTGTACCATCTACAAAAAGCACTGCGGCAACTCGTCAAGCCTACTTCAACAGCAACTTCCAAACCTGAGACCTCTACCACCTAAAAGGACAAGGGCAGCTGATGCATGGAAACACCACCACCTGGAAATTCCCCTCCAAGTCACACAGTATCCTGTTATGATACAGTAGATGATATTTGCCAGGCTGACCAAATCTATAAGGGAAACTATCACAACAGTTTTGCAGTTTGTATTTATTACGAGAAGATTTGTGCACTGAATTCAGAAGTAATGAGTCCACTAATACCTTTGGGGATCTGAAAAATTAAATTAAAACATTTATTAACTAAAGAAAAGAATAAAACACAAACTCAAGATTACGCTTACATGGGTACTTAATATTATAACAATTCCCACAATTCCTAGTTAACCAGAATCCCAACTATACAACCCCTTTAAGGCAACAGTCCAAAATAGATTTTAAATTTATGTAGACAATCCAGCAGGGTTACTACAAGCACCCACTTGGCCGTGGAATTCTAAAGGCTTTTAACACAACTTTGGTTAATTGGAATAGCAGACCACTGCAAAGGGGCTTTTCCCCAAGTTTCTTTCACACAGTGTACCTTTCCGATATTATGCAGCCACACACACATAGCCATCCAACCCTTCTTTAAATATATTTCTTCCTTTTTCAACTGTAAATCCCCCATGTTCCCCCATGTCTTTGGAATTTACTTTTCCCATAATATAAAAATATTTAATGTTGTCATTATGGTTAGCCCTTTTGGGAAAAATCAGCATCATAACCTGCCTTATTTATCTTGTTAGCTGTAAACATTCCACCATCCCTTTGAAAATCAAACACCTCTCCACTTACCTTAAAATCAAATTTCATTCACACACTATCTGCTGACTTTACCCTAGCTCATTTATTAGCATTTCACTTGCCCTTTTCACCTAATTCTTTTGATAATTTCAACCTTGCAGCCTATTTGTCTCTAATTTAATTAAATCAGCCATACAAACAGAACCATCCACACACAGACAAATGTAAGCCTACTTTTTAATACCCCACAATAATATGAAAAGTATGATAGTTTTGTGATGCCTCTATCCTTATGGAAAAATGAACCATCATAATTTTAAAAGACGACTTCATGTTCTCAACCCATCTTACATTACCTACTACACTTATCTATATACACAAATGATTATATTACCAGGTGCACGCATTAACATAACAATCTATACACATCCTTTATATCAACAGAGGTCATTTCAGTCCAGTGTCCACGTTTCAATTTGAATTCCCAATTTCCTTTAAACTTTAAACTCTTGACAATGCATCTGCAATTAGATTTTCCAGTCACATGTATAATCTGTAAATTAAATGGTTGCAGGAATAAACTCCATCTGAACAGACTTGCACTTCGGTCTCGAAATTTGTCCAGAAATTTTAAAGGATTGTGGTCTGTATAAACAATTGTTTCTGATGAATTGCTTGCAACAAGGACAACCAACGGATCAGATCTAAGCTCTGCCACACACATGCCAGGCAATGACCACCTCCAACAAGAGAGAATTTACCAATTGCCCCTTGACATTCAATGGCATTACCATTGCTGAACCCTCCCACTATCAATATCCTGGGACTTACCATTGACCAGAAACTGAACTGCTCCAGCCTTATAAATACTGTGGCTACAAGAGCAGGTCAGAGGCTAGGATTCCTGAGGCAAGTAACCCACCTCCTGACTCCACAAAACCTGCCACCATTTACAAGGCACAAGTCAGGAGTGTGATGAAATAGTCTCAACTTTCCTGGGTGAATGCAGCTCCAACAACACTCCAAAAGCTTGACACCATCCAGGACAAAGCAGTCTGCTTGATTGACACCCCTTCACGAACATTCAGTCCCTCCACCACTGATGCACTGTGGCAGCAGTGTGTATCATCCACAAGGAGCACTGCAGCAACTCACCAAGTTTCCTTAGACAGCGCCTTCCAAACCCATGGCCACTACCATCTAGAAGGACAGGGCAGCAGATACATAAGAACACAGCCACCTGGAAGTTCCCCTCCAAGCCCCTCACCATCCTGACTTGGAAATATATTGCCGTTCCTTCACTGTCACTGGGTCAAAATCCTGGAAGTCCCTTCCTAGCCTCACGGTGGGTGTCCTACACCACATGGACTGTAGCGGCTCAAGAAGGTGACTTCATCAGCACCTTCTCAAGGTAGTTAGGAATGGTAACAAATGCTGGCCCAGCCAATGACGCCCACATCCTGTGAAAGAATAAAAAAAATGAATCAAATGATCATAGGGACTATGTTGGTAGAAGTTCACTGTAGTGCTCATGTATGAGAACATGAAGGGAATTAAATTTCTGTTCATAAACAAATAGATTGGCTGTAATGCTTTCCGTGGCACTACTAATTGGGGGCTTGTGTGTAGGCTGCTTCACCACAGCTGAAAAACCTTTACTCCAACATCAGGCAACATTGTGATCATCTTGGAGGTGGAATATTTGAATCAGACAACTATTGACACCTGCAGAAATTCAGCATTAAAATCCATAATAAGTGTAATCAGGACATAAAGCATGTAATTTGTGCTTCCTTTACAAACCAAAATACTATGTTGTGAGGGAATTCAGCTGTGACAGATTATATTTAATATGAGTAACCTAATCACAGACTTTTCCATTACTTCTTGTCTGGACTCTCATCTTCCTGGTTAATGTGTTTGCATACTGCATATGCAAGCATCAGGATATAATAAATGTGGATTGTCATTCTGAAAAATATCTCCATTATAATGTATTCTGATACTGATTCAGTTCTGCCTCTCTGGTGCACCAATGCAAAGGCAATGACTTTCATTGTGTTATGGTAAGTCTTTACCCTAAGTTGCCCCGTTTTGAGTTATTTTGATTGAATGTTATGTGTCTAAAGGGACCTGATTTGTGATTAGTGTTGTGGATTCACATTAACCTTGTTTCGCACCAGGTATGACATAGGGCTGCATAATCTCATCGGTGCCATTTTGGAGCAGCCTCACATGCACGCCGACCCTCCCATTTCCTGACCCTCTGGCTCCCTGGCCCTTCTACTGGCCGCTGCCCTCCCAACCCTGAACCTCCCAATCCCGACTCTCCCGCTCGTCATCTTCCTCCTGGCCGCTGCCTCTTGCAGCTTATTTTCATGACACCGCAACTTTAAATTGCTTTCATTCCATAGGTTGCTTTCTGTCCCTTGCTGCTCATCTCCTGAGACTTCACTCAGAGGGTCGGTGAGCGGTAGAGTCAAGAGCAGGAGGGTTGGCCAATGGGTGGGTGGTGAATGGGAGATGTGGCTGGTAGGAGGGTCAGGAATGGGAGAGGTGGCCAGTGGGAGGGTTGGCAGGGAGTGGGAAAATTGAAGAGTTGGAGGGTGGGGGAGCATGATTAGTGGTGAGCTGGAGGGTCGCGGAGTGGGAGAGGCAGTGGGTGGGAGGTAAGTAAAAACTGTTAGCATATTTCTATTATATTTTTACATTTATTTTAAAAGTTATTTCATCTACAAATATAGTATTTTAGCAATGTATAGTATTTTATCTTACAGTGTTTAATGTTTTCACGATTTTTCTGACAGGAAATGTCCTACAGATCCTAACTAATGTTTTTACATTGGTTGTAATGAGAAAATCTGATTCACTTAACATTGTTTCATTCAAAGTTGCATTTTTCAGGCATGTAATTGCAATGTTAAGTGAGGAATCACTTGATTCCTCAGTGATTTAAATATGGGCACAGGGGAAAGGCACAGACATAATAGATAAGCCTTGTTTGTGCACATCCCTGACAACCATATATGCTTCCAAATCAGCAGCAGGGTTCTGGGAGACTTCCCCCTTCCTATGGTGCTGAGACTACTTGTAGCACCTTTGTTGCTGTTGTCTCAGTTGAGACCAGGCACCACAGCTCTCTGCTCTGAATCCTTAATTTATTCACTGGTTAAACTCTCTTACCCTATGTTATGGCACAGCCGATGGTAAATGCTGAGCTGCTCAAATCCCAGAGGGAAACTTGAAACAACTGCCACAATTGTTTTGCAATTTGTGTAAATTTTGTGATGTGTGCCTTGAATTCAGTAGTAATAAGACCAATGAGTCTCATAGGGTTTTTACAAAACTAAATTAAACCTTTATTACATAAATCTACAAATTACTACTATGATAACTTCTAAATCCCCTAGTTAATCTAACTCCCAGTTACATTTCCGTTAAGGCAACAGTAAGGCACACAGATTTTAAAAGACAGGTAAAGAAACACAATACCCTGAACAATCCAATACAAAGTGAGTTTTCTTAACTTCAGATCTTTGTAGACAGCATCTTGAGGCATAGATGCTGGAGGGTTTCACACTTGTTAGATCTTAGAATGCCTAACCTTACACACAGCCTTTGCTCATTTGTACATATTTTCCCCTTTAAATGCGAATTCCCATTGTTTCACCATGTCTTTGGACTTTACTACTCTGATAATAAAAATCCCTCAGAGTACCAAGTTTACCAGTAATCTTTGGGAAAAATAAACACACTGTCTCTAAACTTCTCCTGGCTAGGTGACACATTTCACATCCTCTTTTGAACTCAAGCTAGTCTGGTTTATTTAAAAATGCAAATGTTCCATTTACACCTATGTTTACCTCCTTAACATTTCAAACTTAGTTTATCTTCTAATACATCAAAGACACACACATATACACAAACCCCTAGACACAGACTCCACTAGTACTGTACTTTACAATAAATTGAAGTAACATTATGAGAATCATTATATCTTCCTGAAACCCTAATCTGGGGTGATGTGACCAATTATAGAGCCCTTACAGTTGCCCCAATTGAGATCAGATAACTCTGTACCAAATGGGAGTCAACCAGGGAGCATTTAGACTGTTATGGCTCAGATGGTGACTTTAGCTTAAATTCTGCTAATTGGTAGAAAATCTCTCCAATCATTTCAGATCTTCTCAAAGATCACTTGTGTAAAATACTATCCTGTATTTTTCATAACCAACTGTTATAGTTCCTTCATTTCAGTTTCCCTATGACCTCTGGAAGTTAGACTTTTGTTATATTCATTTTGGGATGTGAGTATTGCTGGCTAGGCCAGCATTTATTGCCCATCCCTAATTGCCCTTGAAGGTGATGGTGAGCCACATTTTTGAACAGCTGCAGTCCAAGTGGTGTAGGTACAACCACAGTGCTATTAAGGAGGGAATTTCAGGATTTTGACTCAGTGGCTGTGAAAGAATTGCAATATAGTTTCAAGTCAGGATGGTGTGTGACTTGGAGGGCAAGTTGCAGCTCCTGGTGTTCCCATGCCTCTGCTGCCCTTGTCCTTCTAAGTGGTAAAGGTCAGGGTACTAATCAAGTGGGTTGCTTTGTCCTGAATGGTGTTGAGCTTCTTTAATGTTGTAGGAGCTGCACTTATTCAGGCAAGTGAATCGCGAGTATTTCATCACACTAACTTATGCCTTGTAGATGGTGGACAGACTTTGGAGAGTCAAGAGGTGAATTACTCGCTGCAGAATTCCAAGCCTCTGACCAGTTCTTGTATCCACAATATTTATATGGCTGGCTGAGTACAGTTTTTTGCCAATGGTAACCCCCCTAGAGGATGTTTTTGGTGGGGGATTCAGTGATGGTAATGCCGTTGAATACAAAGGAGAGATGGTTGGATTCTCTCATGTTGGAGATAGTCATTAGCTGGCATTTGTTTCGCACTTATCAGCCCAAGCCTGAATATTGACCAGGCCTTGCTGCATTCAGACATGGATTGCTTCAGCTGCAAATGGTACTGAGCACTGTGCAACCATCAACAAACATCCCCACTTCTGACCTATGAATGTCATGAATGAAGCAGCTGAAGATGGTTGGGCCTAGGATGCTACCAAGTGTACCACGTTGCTTTGCTCAATACCACAACAGGAAAGAATTCCACTCTTTCAGTGTGCAGCCTGTTTGTGACCAGTAGCACTGAATAATGCAAGTGAATGCTTGGTTTGCTGACAGCTGTCATACTTTCTTCAACTTTAATGCAGCCCAGTGTGCCAGTATCCTGTGACCCAGGGCAGCAAGTTTCAGGTTGGTGTCGACTTTCTACAGCAGTATTTCAAGACATGAGCTGTATATTGGTGTGAGGTATAATAATTCACCCGTGTAATCATTGAGTGCACCATTGAAATATTGAAGGAATAAATGCGCAGGCTTGAGGGGCTGGATGGCCTACTCCTACTCCTAATTTGTATGTATGTTTGTTCCTAAGTATGTGGATTGATTTGGAAAACCTGCAATATGGTCTGGCTGGGATCTCAAAAATGTTGCATTCAGCTGAAATATTTTTTTAATCAGTCAACAATCCTTTCTGGTTTCATGTTTTAATGTTATAGTGAGGCTAAGCAGAAACAGTGCTTTATACTACGTCTTCGGTTTTTAAAAAAAATTTACTTCATTTGGATCAAGGTACTTGAGACATATAAATCTGTAATACAATCAATGTGAATCTCTGTGAAGCACCAGAATGTGCGGAATCTCCTTTCTTTCATCTGTTGAAATGTCATTTCTGCAAATTGGATTGTGTTTCAGTCAGCAAATCATTATGCATTCAGAGAAGCAGCTAAAGAAAATAACTGAAAAAGTGTTGTGAGCATAGGCCTGCTCTCGGTCTGCTCTTAGAAGTCAAATATTACATTAAACATTATGACATTGTATTCATTACAGCACTCTGCAATGCTATGGAGTGGTGGAATACATGTTGCTAATCTTGATTAACCTATTCAGTTTTGACAGCAAGCACATGGATTTGCCACATGGAATCAGGGAAGATAATTCCCAGCCTGGCTGGTAGAAGCCTGGGACAGAATCACAGGCTGTCCTTTCATCAGTGGTTACTGAATGCCATTGACCAAGAAGAACTGGGGGGAAAAAAAAGATAACACATTGTTCATAACCCATCAAAGGGGGTAGGGTGGGCAAATGAGTATTTATTAAGTGCTTTGGTTGTCTTAAAGAAATCTTTATGCTGGACAGTAGGTAACTTCTGACTTCCAGCATTTCTTCACATTTCCCTTCTTCAGTCCACACTAAGAATTGGTCCCTTGCTTGGATATTGCTCTTTTTGGGGGCAATTGTTTTCTTGTCAATTGAGGTCTAATTGTTTTAGAAAACCAATTATTTAAAACCATTAATAGCATACGTGATGAAAAAACATTAATGTCATAAAACATCCCTCCTTTCATGTAACATTCTTGTTTTCCGAGTTTTGCTAATCATTGCTTATGCCATGATATCACTATGAGGCAAGGTGAGGAGGCAGGCCCCAAGAACTACCTCAGCTGGTACAGGGATTGAACAAAAGGTTTTGGCATTATTCTGCGCCATGCTCTAGCCATCCAGCCAACTGGGCTAAGCGATTCACCACCCCCATAAAATATCACGGGACTAAATTGGGCTATGTAGCGCCTATTTTTCTAGGCATATCTGACCACCTAACACTTAAAAATAGTGTCGGAGATGCAGGCACGCAATTGTTCTTTATCTTATTGTTTTTTGTGCTTTGCTTAAGTTTTACTGTTATCTGGAATAAAGGCAGAGTGATGAACATGAAGGGGTAATAAAGATGATAGTGATGGAATGCGAGGGTACGTGACATCATTTGATTGGTGACGTACTAATACCAGGATTTGATTCTCAGTTGCAGATGATTAAGACATATAGGCGTTTGTCCCAAAATATAGTGTGCATTTTGCACTGTATATGGTATACACAACAAACAGCAAATATATAAATATGCCATGTGATCTATAATACAAAAACAGCATTATATAGGCAGAACAGGAGCTAATTTTCACAGAGTAAATTCTCACAAAAAACAAATAACAGGTTCATCTGTTTTGATGATCTTTGGAGATAAATTTGGTCAGGATATCTGATCTTTGAAAAATTTGTGATAAAACCTTCTACAGTTACAGGAACAGGCCCGGATGGCCTTGATTCAGTATCCTATCTGAAAGGTGGCACCTCTGACAATACACCTCTGACAATACAGCAACCCCTCAGCACTGCACTGAAAAGCCAACATAAAATTATGGACTCAGGTACATCATGGGGCCCGAGCATACAAATTTTGACTCAGAGGCAAGAGTGCTACTGCTGACCAAGTTGGCACTGGAACAAAGAGATAACGCTGAATGATGCACCACACCCAAAATTTAGCCCCGTCTTACCTTTTCAGAGAGTGACTTTCTTACAGTGTATTTCAGGTTTTGTTTTTGTTTCAGATTTCCAGCATCTGCAGGTTTGCTTTCGTTTTATTTGTTTTATTTCGCTGAAGAGAATGTTCTGTAAATTTAGTTTTCGCATATCCAAATAATCAGTATGTGCTCCCACCAGGCAGGGCTCCTTACTAAGAGTACACAGTCAGGAAATTTCCCCATTTTCTATTCTTATTGAAAACTTCCCATGTTACCAAAAAGCCTAGGAAATTAAGACCTATTAGAATTAAAAGTGTATGTATTTAGATGCAGTAGGTTGCCTTTCTAAAGCAAAAAGGTGGGTAACCATCTACCTGTTGTAACGTTCACAATACAGGTGCCATTTGTCCTCACTTCACTGGGAGATTTCCCACTCCCCAATCCCAAGTTTTTAACAACACCACGACAGTCATCAGGAGTTGTGTGGAAATTGCTGAGAATGACTCTTTTTATTGCCTGTGATGGAATGTCTAAGAGCTAAGAGTAAGAGGGAGAACTAAGGTAATGTGTGAATCTACATCCTCCCATCCTGTGGCACTGAATAGTAAAACCTCACTTTGTAACAAATCAAAATGTCTTTCTGTTATTGATTAGAAATTTAACTAACGTTTGTCTTAAACTGATTAAACATTAACCTAGGCCAACATTTCCCCCCCTTTGGGGTGGAGGAAGAGCGGGAGCGGATGCAGGTGGGCGGGCCTCTAATTGGCGCCCCCGGTCAGGGCGTGCTGCCATTTTGGTGGGTGGGCAAATTAAGTGTGACGTGTGCCAGGAAGCGCCATGCGCTCTCTGTGCGGGCGGGGAAGGAGTCCCTCAGCCGGGAGTGCGCTCTTTTGCTCCATCCAATAACTCAGGATGTTGCTTAGCCCTGAACCATGCAGTCTTAGAAGGTCCCTCATGCAATCATTGATCTGTTAGTCGATCTCAGCTGTGGCAATAGTGGAAAGTACATTTGGGGGAGAATTTTCTCCCCGTCAGGGGGGGTTGGGCGGGAGCGGCACAGGTGGGCACGCAGCCGATCGCCGCCCGCGATCGGCTGGGCACCGCCATTTTACATGGGCAGGCCAATTAAGGCCCGCCCAGCGTGATGCACGCCCGGAAGCGCTAAGCGCTCCCTGTGCGGGCGGGGGGTATAGGCTGAGTCGGGGCCTGCACTCTTTTGTGCATGCGTGCGAAAGAGCACAGAAATCTCCCTGAGGCACAGAGGTACCTCAGGGAGATTAGTTTAAGTTCTGAAAATTTTAATGATGAAAAAAAATTTAAGACATGTCCCCTCATGTGAAAGTGTCACATGAGCTGGGACATGTCTATGAATGTTATTAAATATTTTTTAAAAACTTTAAATATCTTCATGAAACCTCATCCCGCTCATGGATGAGGTTCCATGATAAATACGAAGGTCGCCTGAACTCTTCGGCTGCCCACCAACCTTAAGGTTGGACGGGCAGCTCAGTTTATTGTTTTCATTGATATTTAAATGGCCTTAATAGGCCTTTGACAGTTTGATGGGTGCGCACCCGAGTTGGCTGCGCGCCTGCCGCACTGAAAACCTGAATGACGCGCGGCAACGTCGGGATGCATGCTCGACATTGCTGCACGCTGTTTTACGCGTCGGCAAGCCCTGCCCCCACTCGCCGACCCAAAAATTCTGGCCTTGGTGTCTGTTTCCCAACATGGGAAAGAGAGAGAAATAAAATCAGCCTGCTCCTGATTGACTGAGTGTGCCCCAGTAACCCCTGTTGGCAAAGGGCAAGTTTGTTGATTTTCAGTAAGGAATGAATTGGCCTTAGCTGTAATACTCCTACAGTTGAATAACCTGCAGATGCTCAATGTCTGGGCATATTAGGTGAAGAATAGTCAATTGGATAAGGCAACATTTGTTCCAACTTCTGGATCCATGAATCGCTGCATTCAGAAGAGGAAAGGAGAAATTAAGGTGCATTCATTAATGGGAGGCTGGGCCTCAGCCCAAAGTCTTTTCAGGACATGGTCTGACTTCTTTTTCTTTAAGTTTCAAATGAAGCACTCGCTCTGTTCCAACCCTCTTACTGTTCCTCTGAAATCCGTGTTGACTATGATTCCCCAAGACCACTGAGTCTCAACGCATTGTCCTTTCTTTCTTCCCTCAGCCCCTATACTGAGCGAATCCTCACTCTAGGTGATTTCTGTCTTTCATCTCAACTACACCTATCTTCGTTTATTGGAATTCAATACCTCCTGCACTTTCTACAACTGTCCCTCCCTCTAAGTTATCTTACCTATATTTATAGTCATCCCCTCAATTGTGCCATCTTAACCACTACGTGCATATTCCCCTGGAATGCACACCATACTGATTTGGAACTATATTGCCATTCCTTTCACTGTTTCAGGGTTGGAATCCTGGAACTCCCTTCCTAACAGCACTGTTGGTGCTTCTACATTACATGGACTGCAGTGGTTCAAAAAAGTGGTGCACCACAACCTTCAAGAGAAAATCGTGATGGGCAGCAAATGTTGGCCTTGCCAGCAGTGCTCACGTCCCATGAACAAATTAAAAATAAAGCTGTCTCTCACTCACATGGTTTCAATCGCTGCTGAGGTTGTCTCATATGGTCACGGATAAATTTTACATGTTTTTTTATTGGCCATGATCAAATTGTTTTGTATGAGAGGTGTGTGCATCTTTTTCTGTCAGAGTCATTAGCTCAATTAAATAGCTCAGCAGCAGGTTGTTTTGTGAGTTTAAAAATAAGGAAGGTTATTTATTATCCCACACTTGCCCCAGAGGTTTAAAACGTGACATCTCACACACACACAGTATCACTCACACAAAGATTAGATACATATGAAGAAAAAAACTAAAATAGTTATAATGTGTAATTGTTTCAGTCTTTCTTTTGGGCAGGCCATTAGTTTCTTAGATGTGTTGATGTTTTTAGCTGAAGTAAAGGTCTTCTAAGCGGAGGATTTTCAGTAAGCTGCGAGGTTTTTCATAGTTGAGTTTCCAGGAGGTTGGTTCTCAGGTGAACTTGAAGTCAGAACAGGTTGGAGAGAGGCATTCTCCTACTTTCAAGGTATTGCTGTTTATTACCTTTACTGCTTAGTTCACTGCAGATGGTTCGATGGCTTTCACCTGTCCCCCTATCTCATAACAGCTTTTCCTGTTATTTTAAAAGCAGGCAACAAATATGGCTATCTCATCCATGTGACCTGTTACAAGTCCAAATTCCTTTTCCAAATAAGGTGGCATGTTAGGCCAACATCCTGTGTTGTGGCTTTTCACACCTTGAGAGTTTGAGAAAGCCAAGGGGCGGGATTTTCCGTGCCTGCTGGCGTCAGGCTTGTTCAGTGCATGAGCGGACAATATGGCAAGAAGGCCCAAAATCGGTTTTACGATGTTGTGAAACCAGTTTGCGATCGTCCATTGAGCCTGTCGATGGCGGGCCACATTCCCCGCCATCAGAAGCCTCATTGTAGTACATCAGCATATCATTATAAGGCCAGCCCTCCGGACTCATCCCCCACGCTGGATCATCTGCCCATGTTGGTGGGAAAACACGCTAGTGCAGAACATGTCTTGACAACTGTGACGTGCAGAGGTCGGGACTCATCGCCAAGGCCTTGCTCAGATTGCGGGCATCCGAGGAGCAGAAGATGCTGGAGCCCGACAGAAACAGGATCCTGGAGGAACGTACATGGCATTCTGGGTAGATTCTCATGGGCATGGCTGTGCTGCGAAGCAGCTCATGGATGTTGGAAAGTCACTGTTGATGCTCACAACAGATGATGACCGAGGGGGTGGGAAAGGAAGGCCTAGGATCGAATGGGAGAGGAAGAGGTGTCGGGGGGATGGTGAGGTTGTGGTGGGGGAATGAAGGTGTCGGGTGTTGAGGTTGGGAAAGGGGAATGAAGGTGTTGGGGTGGGGGGGTGATGCTGGGAGGGGGGAGGGGTTAACAGGGGAGATAATGGCAACTGGGGAGGTAGGTGTAAGGAGAGTGTAAGGTGTAAGGGAAGGAGTTTGGAGCGGGGAAGGAATGCGAAGAGGGGAAGGAGTCCAGGGAGAGGAAGGAGAGTGGAGAGGGGAGAGAGTAAGGGTGGAGGAGGAAGTGAGCCTAGAAGAAGGAGTCAGGGGAGGGGAGGAGGACTAAGGGTGGCAGAAGAAGTAAGGGCGTCTGCTGGAGTCCGGAATGGGGAGGGACTAAGTGGGTGGGTGGTTGGGGGGGTGGGTGTGTGTGTGTCCAGTGGGGTGGGAGGACTAAGGGGGGTGAAAGGGGTTCTAGGGTGGCGAAGGGGTCCGGAGGGGAGAAGGGGTTCTGGGGGGTGATGTCCAGGTGAACGTGCAAGGGAGGGGTCTGATGGGTCCATGATTGCCTCCTCCTGGGGAGTGAACTGAGGGTGGGCGTTGTATGAGAGGAATAGTGAGAATGACCGAGGGTAGAGTGAGGTGGTAGGGTGGGAGGGTGACGGCTTTTAGCTGTAGAAGGGGCAGTGAGGGTGGTTGGTGGGGACTTGGAGGCAAACACAGACCCTGGTTGTGGGAAGGTGATGGTCAGGGAGATGGCTGGGGGATAGGATTTTTGGGAAGGAAGGGAATGTGCACCTTCACCAGGACACCCCCGAAGGAGAAAGGGATGTGGCTGGTACGTCACGGAGGGGAGGTGGAAGTTGATGCCAGGGGGTCAACTGTGATGGAGGAAATTAAATGGGTGACTGGGGGAGGGGAAAAGATGGCGGAGCTGATGACAAAATGAACCCAGACCATGCTGTCCAAATCGAAAGTGAAACGACAGTCGTGGGCAAGATCAGGTGCTGCGTGGGAGTGTGATCATTGGGTGGGCAGAGATACTGATCAGCTCAGATGGACAACTGAAAGCGAACCCCAGCAGGCAGCATTCAAAATGCTCAAGACGTTGAGGGGAGTGTGATACGTGAAGGATCCATGTGCGTGGGAGAGTGCTTGCACGAGGCTCCGAAAGGCCCTGCCACACACACACTTCACCCTCTAGAATCACTCGCTGGCCAGCTGCTCCCTCTGTGGTGGCAGAGGATGAGGTTGAGGGGATCACAGGCAAAGGGGACTCGGAGGGAGAAGACAGCCTCTGAAATTCTCGAGTGGATGACCCAGGGGTGTCCAACTGCCGTTCCTCCTCCCTTCGGGTGCCCGGGTACCCTGGCCTGACTCCTTGAGGGGAAGGAACACCTGGAGGGACATTGAGGTGCCCCATTTCCCTCTCGCGTTGCCACTGCAGGAACTCAACTATGGCTGCTGCGATGGAGTGCAGGACTGCACACAACTCCGCATTCTGCTGGACCAGGGTCTGCATGGTGTCTGCCACCCTCCCTGTGGAGACCTCCATACATGCACATGTAGGCACCACTTCATCAGAGAGCGGGCGGACGCACTCCTCCGACTCGTCTGCCACCCTGCAGAGGGCTTCCAACAGCTCTGCGTGATGTTCCCACGCCTTCTGCTGACTCTACATGATGAAATGAAAGCCAAAACTAGAGGCTCATCATCTGACTTGAACTTCACTGATGCCTGATTCTCAGCAGTCCTCTGAGTGTCGGGGAGCTTGCACAGACCTGCGTCCTGCTGCTGCGGACATGTGTCCATGTGGTGACCACCAGATTATTAACGCGAGCCTGCTCTAGGTCTAGATTCCACCGAGATGTGTGTCTCTGCGCTGGTGCAGGGTGTGCGTAAGCGCTGTGACGGGTCTTCCAGGCTGCTTATTTCCAGCTCTTCAATGGAGGAGGTGTCCTCTTGGCTGGAGGTGAGGACGTGGATGGAGCTGAGGGACTGGCTGGCTGAGGGTGTTGGTCGCTTGACAGAGCTCCCTGTGAACCAAAATAGAGATAATGAGTGCATGGCAGCAGAGTCAAAAGCAGGAGAGAGAGCATTCACAGTTGCATTGAGAGAGGGATGATGTGGTGCAGGCTATTTACGAGGGTGTTCGCTGCCGACCTCATTGTCACCGCAGGCACGGTCCATGCCCTCAACAGTCTGTGCGATGGCACACTCCTCAAAGTGAGTGAGGGGCCTCATGTGGGCCACTCCACCCCAGTCTGGGACCTCTCCCTGCTGATGTGTGCAGGCTTCTCCTGCATGGCAACAGATTGAG
The DNA here is from genome assembly GCF_964194155.1 of Cetorhinus maximus. NCBI lineage: Eukaryota > Metazoa > Chordata > Chondrichthyes > Lamniformes > Cetorhinidae > Cetorhinus > Cetorhinus maximus. The sequence goes on from NC_135888.1 coordinate 108,663,150, forward strand.
AGAGTGTGAGCAGGACACATGGCACTGTGTGGAATGTTTGTGTGGTGAGTGGAGCCATGGACAGGATGTGGACGTGAGCTCCAAAAGGTATGAGCCTGATGGAGATGTGAGGGTGTGTGTGAGAGTTAGTTGTGTTGTCCCTTGAGGTATGAGGTCTCTGTGGATGTGTGATGGGTTTGAGAGTGTGTGAGTTGAGAGTGATGAGAAGAGTGAATTACCTTGATGGAATGGATGAAACCATTCATCCTGTAGCAGCACTGTATGGCTGCCCTCTTTTACAGGGTATTTGCGCTGACCACCGCTGCCATTGCCTCCCAAGCCAGATTAATGAGGTTGCTGCCCATCCTGCGGCCAGAGCAGGGGCAGAGGACATCATGGTGAGCCTCCACTGTGTCTAAAAGGTGCTTGAGGGAAGTGCCATTGAACCTTGAGTGGCAGTCTTTTACCTTTCAGGGCTATGCCTTCTCTGCAGTAGTCCTGGGCTGGAAGCACTAAGATGCGTGTGCACGGCTGCACTTTAAATATGGCGCCTGGCATGATGAAGCGGTGAGGTGATAGGGTGGCGGGTGAATGAGAGCCCATCCGCCATGGAAACGTGTTTCCTGGGAATGCATAATTAATGCAATGGGTTTGACAATATGGCGTGAAAAGCTGCCATTGCGGCCGGTGGGTAAAACATTATTTTATCCACCCACTACCATACTTAGTGCAAACCAGTTTACAATTATCCACTCTGTCGCCAATGGCGGGCTGCATTTCCCAGCGCCACACATCGGGAACTTCATTGTAATATATCGGCATATCATCATAATCGCCGGAATCATCCCCCTACCTGGATCATCCGCGCATGTCAGCACGATTGCACATCAACGTGTTTCACAATTGAACATAATGATGTGCATCTGGGGAGCTGCACTTCACTCTGGATTTTAAGGTTTGTTTGCCTACCTTGCTTCGGGCAGTACTTGTGGTCATCAGCGCCAGGCAGCACCACATCGCTTTTAGGGGGACTCATGGGCAGCTCTGTACTTACAAGACCAGCCGTAAGGTGGAGGTGGCTTTTCAATGGCTGCAGGGCTAGGGCTTGCTTGGGGAATGGGGAGAATTGGCCTCAGGCCAGGCTGCAGGACGAGGGCTGTACTGGGGAAGAGGGGGTAACCCAGGCTGTGTGTGGGGCACATGTTGATCTGTGCAAGTGACCTCAAGAGGGTGAGGGCAGAGGAGGCAGTCTCCAGAGGTGATGAGGCCAGATAGACCTGTGAGGGTGTGAGTGAGAGAGTGAGTGGTGATGTCCCTTGAGCTGGCAGTGAGTGAGATGCCAATGAAGGTGTGATGGCCTTGTGAATGTGTGAGTTTAGAGTGATGAGATGGTTGTCTTACCCTGGCAATATGGATGAGATCATTCATCCATTTTCTGCACTGTATGGCTGACCTCTTCTGTGCAGAGTTGGCACTGACAACCTCTCCCAAGCTGGAGTGGTGACTCTGATGACCTCCTGCAGCCTGAGCTGGGGTAAAGGACATTGCGGCGGGTTCCAGCGGTGTCCAGAAAGCGTCCCAGGGAGGCATTACTGAGTCGGCGGGCTGCAGTCTTCTTGTCTTTTGGGCCCATCTATTCTGTGCAGAAATCCTGGGCTGGGAGCACTGAGAGGTGTGCGCGCAGCTACACTTTACATATGGCGTCTGGCATGAGGAAGCGGCGTGCGGTGACAGCGGGGCAAGGGAATCAGAGGCCACCCGCCAGTGAAAAGGCATGTTCCCTAGGAATGCATGATTAATGAGGCGGGATTGGGATGATACGGCATGAAAAGCCGCCATTGTGGCCATTGCGGGTAAAGCATTTTTTTTCCCACCTGCTACCGCACTTAGTGCAAATTGGGATGATTCCACCAAATGTCTTTGCCAAAACATAGGATTGTAAAATTCTCGAACTAATTTTATTGAACTATGTTTCAAAATTAACAAGGATATGAATAGCATGCTGATTGCTGATAGGCAGGTGAATAACATCATGCATCAATGAAAAACAAAACTTTCAAACTGATTTCGCTCAATTCAATTGTGTCCTCATTTTATAAATACCCCACAGAAGCTGAATCCTCCAATCCAGTTCATGTTTTAGCTTTTAAACTACAGGACAACTGGCCTCTTTCATCAAGCTCCCTGTCTTACTTTGAACTATGACATCAAAGGTTTACACAATTAGTTGTCGGGATAATGTCCACAAAGCTTAATCTTCCACACAGTATCCAGCCTTGCCCTTCATTCTCTTTACTTTAACCCACAGAAAAACTGGCACTTCCCCTCCAGCTTTAACTCGACCAGGAGACTAAAAGGTTATGCGTTCCCTGAACGATAATCACAAGCTTTCCTCTTACCCAGCCTAGCTGGTCCCTTCTAATCCTTGTTAACACCTAGAGTGCTGATCAGGCACCCAGGGGGAAAGGCGTAACTTCTGACATGTTGGCCAATGGTTGACTGTACCACAAGGAACAAAGGAAAGCACGCCTTTCCTGTACCCTTCTGTACATGTGTTCAAAGCCTGTGGTGATCCGGGATTAGTTGCTCGCTGCATGGTCAGCTGTGTAGGTGGTCAAAGGTGATGTCGCCCCTCATGGACAAAGTCCCCATGTTCTGTTTAAAAATGCCCTTTTTAACAATTACAAGTCTCCCAAAGAGGCCTAGCATTCCATATGGTTGATAAGCACCACCCAAGTGTATCTTCACACTGTTTCAAGGTTTTTTGCTCCCCATAACACAATGATAATTTATGAGATGAGAAGTAGTTTCAAAATTCCCTTAATGAGGTCCTTCCTGTCAGAACCTTGATAACCATAAGTATTTGTACCATTGAAATGTTTGCAATAAGGACAAACCCATATCTGACCTCTTATAATTACAGGCTTTTGGTCAATTAATTGCTTATATCCTATTTTAAGAATGCAGCTTATGCAGGACACAAGACATTTTATACTGATTTCTGTTTGAGTGCTTGTTTGCACAGGCGAATTGACCATTACTATTTTCCACTCACTTAGCCCTTGAGTTCCCACAAAAATCAAGTTCAACAGTAGCCAATCCAATTTAAGATATTGTGCCTTATGTACATTCTCACAGCATAACAGACATAACTGTAGTTGTGCTGTGCAACTGAAAATTGATCAGTTACATCATCATTTCAGGCTTTTCAGTCCATATTACAAACTCTTATTTCCCATCTTCTCATTTTCCATTTGCTTAACCATTTCCTCACCACCTTTGTCCTTGCCCCCAGCAAAACTTCCATGAAATGACCCTCACCAAGTTCAAAAATAACATGCACTGTGACTGTAAACATGATGCATTGTCCTTCCTTATTCTCTATTGCCTTTCTGCAGTCTTTGACACAATCAATCACACTATCTTGTTCTGCTCTATCTTCCAGCCCAGCGAAAATGCCCTTGTTTGATTATACTCTTGTCAATCTAATCATAAAGAAATAAATACTTGCTTTTATTTAGTGATTTCCCTGACAGCCAATGTGATATTTCTTGAAGTGCAGTCACTGTTGCAGAAAACACAGCAGCCAATTTGCACTCAGCAAACTCTGACAAACAGCCCTGTGATAATGACCATATAATCTGTTTTTTTGTGATGTTGATTGAGGGATAAATGTTGGCCAGGACACTGGGGGTAACTTCCCTGCCCTTCTTTGAAATAGTGCCATGGGATCTTTTACATCCACCCAAACATGCAGATGGGGCCTTGGTTTAAAGTTTCATCCAAAAGAAAGCAACTCCATCAGTACAACATTTCCTTGATACTGCACTGTAGTATTAGCCTTAATTTTATTGCTTAAGTTTTGGAATGGGACTTGAATCCAGAACCTTGCGATTCAGAGGCACGGGTGTTACCAACTGAGCCGCAGCTGACAAGCAATTTTAAGCCAATGAAACCAATTTTTTTATCCAAGTTGACTCCAACTCTCCTATTCCACGAGCCCAATTTTGTTAACGAGACTTTAATACTGTACTTTGTCACTTCTTGAAAATTCCTATAGACAACAATCACTGCATCCCTTCATCAATCTTCTGTTACTTCATCAAAAAATCAATTAGATTGGTCAAGCACAATCTGCCTTTTGCAAATCAGTGCTTGCTTTCCTTAATTAATTCAAAACTCTCCAAGTGCCTCTTAAATTTTTCCCTGATTATTGTTTCTAAGACAACCACTGATATTAAATCAACTGGCCTGTAGTTACTACAACCTTGCATGCACCTTTGGCAAATATGCCACCCTTATTCAAGCAATCTCTAATCTCCTCTGTCACCTCCCCCATAGCTGGGGAAGATTGGAAGGTTATGGCGAGCCACCTGGGCCAGGCAACCTATCCACTCTAAGCATAGTCACTCTTTCTTGTATATCCTGCCTATCAATTTTCAATTCATCCATTACCTCTACCATTTCCCCTTCTTCTGATATTTTATCTGCAACTTCTTCCTTATCAAACACTGATTTTTAAAAAATAAATATTCTAAGATAGCCCTGCATTGTTAAGCATATATCACCTTTTTCCTTCATCGGCCCCACCCTACCTTTTACTACTTGCTTGCTATTCGCCTGCCTGTAGAAGGATTTTGGATTCTCTTTTATGTTAACCATCATTATTTTGGTAGTACAGAACTTGAATATTGCTGAAAATAGAGACATGCTGTCAAAAGTTTTTGTCCTGCACTCATCAGGACAGATACGGAAGAATGCCAGTTGGAAAGGGAACAACAATTTATACTGCATGAGAAGAGAATGCTGATAGAAACATAGGAAAATAGGAACAGGAGTAAGTCATTCAGCCCTTCGAGCCTGCCCTGTATTCAATATGGTCATGGCTGATCCTCTACCTCAATGCCATATTCCTGCTCTCTCCCCCTACCCCTTGACACCTTTAGAATCTAGAAATCTATCTATTTACTTCCTAAATATATTCAGTGACTTGGCCCCCACAGCCTTCTGTGGTAGAGAATTCCCCTCTGAGTGAAGAAGTTTCTCCTCATCTCAATCCTAAATGGCCTACACCCTAACCTGAGACTTTGACCCCTTGTTCTAGACCGTCCCTGCCCCCAGCTAGAGGAAACATCATCCGTGCATCCAGTGTGTCCAGCTTTGTCAGAATTTTATACATTTCAATGAGATCCCCTCTCATTCTTCTAAACCCCAGTGAATACAGGCCTAGCTGACTCAATCTCTCCTCATACAAAAATCCTGTCATCCCAGGACTCAGTCTGGTGAACATTCGCTGTACTCCCTCTATGGCAAGTATATCCTTTCTTAGGTAAGGAGACCAGGAGATTGGTTGGCAAGTGGACTCTGACTCCATGGCAATGCCTCTATTAATCAGAGTCCACTTGCGAATCAATCAGCACTCTCTTCTCATGCAGCATAAATTGTTAGTCCCTTTACAATTACTATTCTTGAGTTCTTGCGTATCAGTCCAGGTGAGTGCAAGATGAAAAGCTTCAATAGCGTGTCTCTTTTTCAGCAAAACTACCATTATATTCTTATATTCTCTCTTTGCTGGTCTTATTTTCCTCTTCATTTCCTGGTTCTTGCTTGAAGAATGTTCTCACTTGAAGAATTCGTCTGACATGCATTATACACTCACTTTTTTGTTTCATCATATTCTCTATCTGCTTCATAATCCAAGCCATCCTGGCTTTGGTTCCCCTACCTTTTGCCCTTGTTGGAATGTATCTAGCCTGTACTCAACCATTTCCTCCTTAAAGATCACTCATTGTTCCATTACAGTTTTTCCTGTCAATCTTTGGTTCCATTTTACCCTGGCTATGTAACCACTCATCCCATTGAAGTTAGCCCTCTTCAAACTTAGAAGTTCTACCTTAGATTGTTCCTTGCTCTTTTCCATTACTCATCTAAACCTCATTGTATGATAATCACTCTTACCCAAGTGTTTTCCCACAGATACTTGGCCCATTTGGCACACCTCATTTCCCAGCACCAGATCCAACAATGCTTCCTCCATGGTTGGTCTAAAAACATATTTGTCAAGGAAATTATCCTGAACACATTTCAGAAATTCCTTCTTCTCCCAATCATTATTTGAAGAAATTAAAATTCCCTGAATCTCTATAGTTCTCTTGTGTCTCTGTGATTTCCTTGCATATTTTATTCCTCTATCTTTCTGGAGACCCCAGTAGCATGATCATGCCCTTTTTGTTTCTCAACGCTAACAAAATGGATACTGTCATTACCCACCCAAGGATATCCTCTCTTTCCAACAGTGCATCTTCCCTAATCAGTAATTCTACCTAACCTTCCTTATCTGAACACTTTATATCCTTGAATATAAAGTGCCCAGGCCTCATTATTTCAAGCCACAGTTCCATTATTGCCTTACCTCATATTCTCAACAGACATTTGTGCCTGCAGCTTGCCAACGTCATTCACCACAGTTTGTGTGTTTACGTAGATGCATTCCTTTATTTATTTTTTCATAGGATGTGGTGTCCCCAATTGCCCTTGAACTGAATGGCTATGCCATTTCAGAGGGCAGTTAAGAATCAACCACATTACTGTGGGTCTGGAGTCACATGTAGGCCAAACCAGGTAAGGATGGCAGATTTCCCCATTAGTGAACCAGATGGGTTTTTAACAACAATCAACGTTCGTTTCATGGACTAATTCCAGATTTATTAATTGCATTCAAGTTCCACCAGCTGCCATGATGGAATTTGAACCCATGTCCCCAGAGCATTAGCCTGGGTCTCTGGATTACTAGTCCAGTATTACCACTATGCCACCATCTCCCCTAAACCTGCCTTTGTCTTCTTTGTAGTCTTTCTTAGTCGGCTCCTAGTTAATATAGTACTATTTCCTCCTCTAGTACTGTCCAACACTTCTACTCCTCTTTGCATCTTATTCCTCCTTTCTACTTCTGTCTGCTGGTGCTTTTGTCTCCCTGGCAATTTAGTTTAAATCCTCACCAACCATACTAGTGAACCTTGCCATGAGCATATTGGTCCCAGTCCTGTTGAGGTGCAACCCTTCTCTTTTGAATGGGTGCCTCCTGTTCCAGAATGGTCCCAATGACCAAAGAATCTGAAGCCCACCCTCCTGCACCATTCCTCATGGCACACATTAATCCACCTTATATTCTTATTTCTACTCTCACTAGCACATGGCACTGGGAGTAATCCAGAAATTACTACCTTCGAGCTCCTAATTCCTTCCTCGCTCCTGACTAGTCTCAATAATTGTACACAATATTTCTCTGCATGACAAAAGAATGTTTGTTATTGTCTGCAACGGACTGCTTTGTTTTGGCAATTAATTGACAGTTCTCATCACTTCTCTTAAGAAATTACCACTGAAGTAGTGAGGCTTATTATCGTAATATAGGGTTTGGTGAAACCAGTGGTGGACTTATAGTTAGTGGGGCCTTGTTCTCAGCTTCACTTTCGGCCACCCCACCCCCACCACCAACCCACATCGCCCCCGCAACTCCAACCCCACCCCGCAAAACCGGGGCACGAAAGGCAAAGCCAAGGAAGTACACAAATTGATCAGTGCTTCTTCACTTGTAAAAACATGCCTGTATGAATAATTGCCTTGTTGAAATCCAAGCTTATCTGTAGTCTGGATGATGGTAAAGATGGTAAATACTGCGATGTGAGGCGAGCAAACATGGAACTTGCTGACGAGAAAGGCCAAAAACCAAGGACAAATTATAAATAGAGAGAGATGGAGGGAGAGATCTGCAGGTAGGAGAAGGAAGCTGACTAGATTCCCACTTGAAGATCGATATGTCAGTCCGTTAGTACAATTTTGTTCAGAGCTGGAGACAGCAGACTGGAGCCCTCAGTGTCCATCACCAAGAGTGGCTCGGTAGCGCCACCACAGATTGAGCTGGTTGAGTCCTAAAGGACATAGTTGCTAGACTGGGTCTGGGGCAGGTGATGAGAGAACCAACAAGTGGGAAAAACATACTTGAGCTCATCCTCACCAACCTGCCTGCCACAGATGCATCTGTCCATGACAGTATCAATAGGAATGACCACCTCACACTCCTTGTCGAGACAAAGTCCTGTTTTCACATTGAGGATACCCTCCATCACGTTGTGTGATACTACCACCAGGTTAAATGGGACAGATTTAGGACAAATCTAGCAGCTCAAGACTGGGCATCCATGAGGCACTGTGGGCCATCAGCAGCAGCAGAATTGTACTAAACCACAATCTGTAACTTCATGTTCCAGCATATTGCCCACTGTACCATTATCACCAAGCCAGGGGATCAACCCTGGTTCAATGAAGAGTGCAGGAGCAGCACCAGGCACAGCTAAACATGAGTTGTCAGCCTGGTGAAGCTACAACACAGGACTACTTGCATGCCAAGCAACATAAGCAGCAAGTGATAGACAGAGCCAAGCGATTCAACAACCAATGGATCAGATCTAAGCTCTGTAGTCCTGCCACATCCAGTAGTGAATGGTGGTGGACAATTAAATAACTCACTGGAGGAGGAGCTCCACAAATATCCGCAGCCTCAATGAAGGGGGAGCCCAGCACATCAGTGCAAAAGATAAGGCTGAAGCATTTGTAAGAACCTTCAGCCATAAGTGCCAGGTGGATGATACATCTTGGCCTCCTCCAGAGGTTCCCAGCATCACAGATGCCAGTCTTCAGCCAATGTGATTCACTCAATGCGATATCAAGAAATGGCTGAAGGCACCCGATACTGCAAAGGCTATGGGCCCTGACAAAATTCCAGCAATGGTACTAAAGGCTTGTGCCTGCTGCGCCCTTAGCTGAACTGTTCCAGCATAGCTACAACACTGGCATCTACCGGGCAATGTGGAAAATTGCCCATGTATGTCCTGTGCACAAACAGTAGGACAAATCCAACCCAACCAATTACCGCCCCATTAGTCTACTCTCAATCATCAATAAAGTGATGGAAGGGGTCAATACAGTGCTATAAAGCGGCACTTGCTTAGCAATAACCTGCTCACTAACGCTCAGTTTGGGTTCCACCAGGGCCACTCAGCTCCTGACCTCATTACAGCCTTGGCTCAAACATGGGCAAAAGAGCTGAACTCCAGTGGTGAGATGAGAATGACTGCCCTTGACATCAAGCTGGATTTGACCAAGTGTGGCATCGAGGAGCCCAGAAAAACTGGAGTCAATGGGAATCAGGGGGACAACTCTCTGCTGGTTAGAGTTGTACCTAGCACAAAGGAAGATGGCTGTGATTGTTGGAGGTCAATCATCTCAGTCCCAGGGTATCACTGCAGGAGTCCCTCAGGGTAGTATCCTCGGCCCAGCTATCTTAATATGTTTCATCAATGACCTTCCTTCCATCATAAGGTCAGAAGTGGGGATGTTCGCTGATGATTGCACAATGTTCAGCACCATTCGTAATTCCTCAAATACTGAAGCAGTCCATGTCCAAATGCAACAAGACCTGGACAATAGCCAGGCTTGGGCTGACAAGTGGCAAGAAACATTCGCGCCACACAAGTGCAAGGCAATGACCATCTCCAACAGGAGAGAATCTAACCATTGCGCCTTGACATTCAGGCATTACCATCGCTGAATCCCCCACTATCAACATCCTGGAGGTTACCATTGACCAGAAACTGAACTGGACTAGCCATATAAATACTGTGGCTTTAAGAGTAGGTCAGGGGCTAGGAATCCTGTGATGAGTAACTCACCTCCTGACTCCCCAAAGTCTGGCTACCATCTACAAGGCACCAGTCAGGAGTGTGATGGAATGCTCTCCACTTTGATGAGTGCAGCTCCAACAACACTCAAGAAGCTTGACACCACCCATGACAAATCAGCCCGTATTATTGGCACCCCTTGCACAAACATTCACTCCCTCCACACCGATGAACGGTGGCCGCAGCGTGTACATCTACAAGATGCACCGCAGAAACTCACCAAGGCTCCTTAAGTAGCACCTTCCAAACCCACGACCACTACCATCTTGAAGGACAAGGGCAGCAGATACATGGGAACACCACCACCTGGAATTTTCCCTCCAAGCCACTCACCATCCTGATTTGGAAATATATCGCAGTTCCTTCACTGTCGCTGGGTCAAAATCCTGGAACTCCTTCCCTATCTGCATTGTACATGTACCTATTGCAGCTGTTCAAGGAGGCAGTTCACCGCCACCTACTCAAGGGTAATTAGGGATGGGCAATTAAATGTTGGCCCACTTCCTGCAAATGAATTTTTAAAAGTTTACTAAGGCAAAATAGCACTGACAACGTATCTGTGGCCAAGGAGACCCGAGAAACATTGCACTTTACTGAGATCTCATCACTCACTGGAGAATCTCATAACTGTGTCACTCAGTGGAAGAGGATGACTGCTGTTGTGGTTTCAGGCTGGCCCGCATTACAATCATTTAAATTAAAATCAAATTAAAACTCGGCTCGAGGTCAATGTTTCAACCTCTGAACAAACTGACCAAAGTTTTACTGAAACTCCTCTCCCAATCAAAGCTTGCTGATCATTAAGAGAGAATGGGAATGTGTGGAGTGAAGCTCTACGACTGCCCAACATCTTCCCCCTAGCATCTGACCACAGTCAATTTTCCAATCCAGTTTCTGGTATCTCTCTGCATTGGACACGATGTCTGGAGTGAGAGCCAAGGAAAGATTGACTATGAAACCAGCTGATAAGATGTAGTCTAGAGCAGTGCCAGGTGATTCTGTCTCTATTTGTTTTTTGTCATTAAGTCTAACTTGGCATTACTGAGGTAAGAAGCTAGTCGTAAGCGTGTGTGTGGACTACAGTTCCTCCTGCCTCAGCATAGTGGGCTGGCACTTTTAAATCCACCTCGTATACATACCAAAATTTAAAGAGTTGCAATTATATAGCGCCTTTCACAAGCACCAGAAGTCCCAAAGTTGTACAGCCAATGAAGTACTTTTGAAGTGGGAATGTGGGAAATGCTACAGCCAGTTTGCACCCAGTAAGGCCCCACAAACAATGTGATAATGACCAGAATCTGTTTTGTGTGATGTTGATTGAGGGATAAATATTGGGCAGGACACCAAGGGTAACTCACCTGCTCTTCATCAAGATAGCCTCATGGGATCTTTTACATCCAAAGGTGGCACCTCTAACCCGTCAGTACTTCCCTGGAATGCCTGTGTAGATGGGACTGGGACTTGAATCCACAACCATCTGATCCAGAGACCAGACTGCTAGCACCGGAACCATCACTGATACCTTTAACCTGTGGCCTTGGCCATTCATTCAAACCACCAGTGAATGAGCTCCCTACTTGCATCAGTGATCATGGGCTGAGGGGAGCAGATGGACTTCACTATTGTTGGTAAAGCAAGTTGGCTCACTAGTGGTGCCCCTGGTGCTCTGCTCTAGGCTTATTAGCAAGTGGCACACCTTGTATCAGAGAGAGAATGTATGTGGAGGGAGGCCTGTCTAGATCTGACTCTGTGCTGACTGTGATCAACCGGAGTTTACTGCATCACACTAGCCTGCCTTTAATGAAAGCGTGGGTGTACAGGGCAAGATGTTCAACCCTGAGGATATGACACTAGGAAGTGATTGATTATGAATCAATAGTTCTTCAATTGATCATTCCAGGTGTGGGTTTTTGTATGGTCAGTTTAGTGAATCATGTAGCTTTCTGGGTATTGTAGTGAAGTCATCTGACTTTTTATGTCCTGTTCCTAACACAGAATATGAAGTGAAGCAAGACTGTAAGCCCCCAGCTTTCTCCGCCAAACACAGACCAGCCATTGCCCATGAATGCTGCAAAGAATGTTTTCCCTTTTAAAGGAACAGGCTAAAATGTGTTAAACATTTGCCAATATAACATTGTGCATTACAATCATTGCTTTTTAATTTACATTTGATTTGCAACCATTAATAAATACTCCAAGTCCATTTTGAAATCCGTTTGTGCAACTCACAGATTGCCTGATTCTGTCTATATCGCCTCTGCAGTGACAAATATTGTCTTAAGTTTCAATTAACCAATGATTCCGTTTAAATTTGAAGGCTGAGGGATGAGAGGATTGAGTGTTCAAGGTGTCCCACTGAGCTTAATATATAGATTATATATATATAGACCCAAGCGGTGGGATCATTGAACCTGAGCCTCAGACGGTTTGCGGATTTTCAGGCTGCAGGGTCATCGATCTGACAACCTCAGCGCCGCAGGAAGCGTGAGCAATTAGCATGAAATTAAATCAGCCTCATAAAGCAGAGCAACTGCAACAAAACCAGAGGAAACACGTCTCACAGCCCACTGGGTAGGAGAGGCTGTCGCAGCATTAGTTCACGCACCCAGTTTGAACATTTTGAAACTCATTCATTTTGGGGGCCCCCTGTTGTTTTGGGGGGTCCATGCCACGGCATAGTGTGTTTCATCCCTGGGTGAAACTATACCTGGAGAACTATGTGCAGTTTTGGTCTCCTTAAGAAGAAAGAAAGACTTGCATCAATACATTATTTTCCACAACCACCAGGCATCTCAAAGTGCTCGACAGCCGATGAAGTACTTTTGGAGTGTTGTCCCTATTGTAATGTAGGAAATGCATACCTAAGGAAGGACATATTTACCCCAGAGGGAATTAAACAGAGGTTCACTAGACTGGTTCCTGAGATAGGGAATTGTCCTAGGAGGAGAGATAGAATAGACCAGGCCTGTGTCCCCTGGAGTTTAGAAGAATGAGAGATGATCTAATTGAAACATATTAAATTCTTAACAGGTTTGGCTGAGAACATTCCCTGGCTGGGAAATCTGGAACATAGAGCCACAGTCTCAGAATAAGGGGTCACGTAGCCAGCTAGGACTGAGACAAGGAGAAATTTCTTCAGTCAAAGGGTTGTGAATCATTGGAACTGTCTACCCCAGAGATCTGTGGATTCTCAGCTTTGACCATTTCATGATGGATTTTGGGGTACTAAGTGAATTAAAGGATATGGCGATAGTATGAGAAGGTAGAATTGAGGTCTGGAAATGCCTCCAGTTCATCTATGATCTTGTTGAATGATGGAGCAGGCTCAAAGAGCTAGCTCATTTTTCTAATGCTCTTATGATCTTTCTTGACCTTCTGGGGTATAAATCTTGTCCTGCATGGAAGTGGGATCCTGGGGAATAAGAAGTTAACACTTATTCACTGTTTGTGTCACTTTATTTCATGTGGTGCTACCTGTTGTATTGACAAGTTTCATGCCACCCACTCTCACTGACATTCTCCTATGCCTATTTCCAATGAGTAGATGTTTTATATCACTCTTTGAGAAGTTTAATACACATTACTGTTGGAGTTATATGTTCACCTTCTAATTGCTGTTTTTGTTTCAAGAGCAGTCCAGCTTTAAATGCTGCAGAAGTACATCCACTTATTCTTTAGCATTTCCAGACCTTCCAAGCGTAAATTGCTCATTAACCTCATGCCTATTCTGCTGAGTAATATACTAATGACCTAACCCCATGATTTTTGACATTAGTCTGCCACTAGATATGCGGAAGTCCCAACTCATTGGACTTCTGGCAGAGGATCATGGGACTCAGAGTTCCTGAACCTTAGTTTTTAACCTTTTCAAACTTTATCATCTGTTACGTTCACAGCTAAGCAAAAATGCACAATCAATAAATAAATAATGTTTCATGCTCTTCATTTGCCAGCTTCTGTGAATGGATCTGCATTTTGTAAGTCTATACAATACTCTTATGCACTTAAGCATCAGTGGGTGAACATGCTGAGTTTCTGGTCTCAGCTGCATTGCTGTGATGCATGGAATGGAAGCTGGGGAGGAGAAAATAAATCATTTGCCTGTTCTGTGTGCCTTTTGGTAGCTGACTAGTTGCTTAATTGGTTTACGGCTACATCAAGCCTTTGCAGCACTTCCCCCTCAAATGCAAGGGATCCATATCCCAAAGGGAACCTTGTGAGGGTATCAAGTGGGTGGGAGGAAAAAGGCAGAAGTTTCACATCCCCTAGCTGTGCATACCTCAGAAAAGCGAAATCTGCATTTCATCGCAAAAAATGTTTTGATTTTTTCACTTTTAATTCAAAAATATTTGATTGCTTTGCAAATTTTTATCTCATGATTGTATGATTCTCAAAGATGATCTTGATACTTGGTTCCTGGTAACTATAGTTTGAGATTGCAGTAATATACATCTTTCACTAGATAGAACATTTTCTTACTCCTTTACCAATATAAAAAAATTAAACCCATTAGAGGCAAAATTATGAACTCTCTACCCATGTTTTAGTTGCCAATGGAATCCTTGAAGTAAAGATGTGTAAATCACCAGAGCTAGATGGATTGTATCCCAGGCTGTTGAAAGAAGCCAGGGAGGAAATAACAGATGCTCTGAGGATCATTTTCCAATTCTCACTAGATACAGGTGAGGTCCCAGAGGATTGGAGGTCTGCGAAAGTTGTACCATTATTTAAAAAGGGTGCAAGGGATAGGCCAGAAAATTATAGACCGGTCAGTCTGACTTCGGTGGTGCGCAAATTATTGGAGCAATTCTGAGAGACAGTATAAACTGTCACTTAGAATGGCACAGATTGATCAGCATGGTTTTGTTAAGGGAAGATTGTGTCTCACTAACTTAATAGAATTTTTTGAGGAAGTAACAAGGAGGATTAATGAGGGTAGTACAGCAGATGTTGTCTACATGGATTTCAGTAAGGCATTGGCGAGGTCCCACATGGCAGATTGGTCAGGAAAGTAAGATCTCATGGGATACAGGGGAAGATAGCAAATTGGATCCAAAATTGGCTCAGTAACAGGAAACAAAGGGTAATGCGAGTGGAAAACTTTTTCCAGTGGTGTTCCACAGGGCTCAGTGTTAGGGTCCCTGCTGTTTGCTGTATATCTTAATAATTTAGACTTAAATGTGGGAGGCATGATTGGGAAATTTGTAGATGACACAAAAATTGGCCATGTAGTAGATAGTGAAGAGGATAGCTGTTGACTCCAAAATGATATTAATGGTTTTATTGAATGGGCAGAGAAGTGGCAATTGGGTTTGAATCTGGAAAAGTGTGAGGTAATGCATTTGGTAAGGGCAAACAAAGCAAGGGGATACTCAGTAAATAGGAAGTTATTGAGAGGGGTTGAGGCAGTGAGAGATCTTGGAGTGCTTGTGCACAGACCCTTGAAGGTGGCAGGACAGGTGATCAAGGTTGTCAAGAAAGCATGTGGAATGCTTTTATTTATTGGGCAAGGTATTGAATACAAAAGCAGGGATGTAATGATGGAACTGTATAAAACGCTGGTTAGGCCACAGCTGGAATTTTGTGTACAGTTCTGGTCACCACATTACAGGATGGACATAATTGCTCTGGATAGAGTGCAGAGGAGATTTACAAGAATGTTGCCAGGGCTTGAAAATTGCAGCTATGAGGGGAGATTGGATAGGCTAGGGTTGTTTTCCTTAGGACAGAGGGGGCTAAGGAGTGACCTAATTGAGTTGTACAAAATTATGAGGGGCCTAGATAGGGTAGACAGGAAAGACCTGTTTCCCTAAACTGAGGGGTAAATTACCAGGGGGTATAGATTTAACGTGACTGGTAGAAGGATTAGAGGGGACATGAGGAAAATCTTTTTCACCCAGAGGGTGTTGGGCATTTGGAATTCACTGCCTAAGCAGGTGGATAAAGCTGAAACCCTCAACTTATTTAAAAGGTACCTGGATCTGCATCTGAAATGCTGTAACCTGCAAGGCTACAGACCAGGTGCTGGAAAGTGGGATTAAAATGAGTGGCTAGTTGGCTAGCTTCTTTTTTCTCTTTATGACCAGCGCAGACATGATGGGCTGAATGGTCTCTTTCTGCACTGTAACTTTTCTGTGGTTCTTTGGGATAATTATTGCTGTAAAATTATGATGCAAGTATTATCTAACATTTATGACATAATTATAGATTTTCATACCTAGAACAATTGCTCAACTATGACTCAACTACAGGAGGTCTTGTAGCGCAGTGAGTAGCGTCTCTGTCTCTGAGCCAGAAGTTCTAGGTTCAAGTCTCACTCCAGAGGGAGAATTTTCTCCCTGTTGGGGGGGTTGTGTGGGGGTAGGCGCGGGCGGGCGTGCCCCTGATCAGCTGGGTGCTGCCATTTTACGTGGCCGGGCCAATTAAGGTCCGCCCAACGTGACGCGCGCCCGGAAGCGCTGTGCGCTCCCTCTGCAGTCTGGGGGTGTTGCCTGAGTCGGGAGTGCACTCCTTCGCGCATGCGTGCGAAAGAGCACAGAAATCTCCCTAAGGCATGGAGGTGCCTCAGGGAGATTAGTTTTAAGTTTACACAGTTTAATAAAGTGCTGAAAAAACATTTTATGATATGCCCCCTCATGTGAAACTGTCGCATGAGCTGGGACATGTGCATTCATTTTAATTACAATTTTTCTGAAAATTTTAAATAATTCATGAAACCTTATCCGGGCCGTGGATGAAGTTCCATGAAAAATGCGAAGGCCACCTGGGCTCTTCGCCTGCCCCCCAGCCTTAAGGTTGGATGTGCGGGTCAGCCGATTGCCTTAATTGCTTTTTTACAGGCCTTAATAGGTGTTTGACAGTCCAACTCGGCTGTGTGCCCGCCGAACTGAAAATCTAAATTATGCACGGTGACGTCAGGACACACGCCCAACATCACCCCGCGTCATTTTACACCTCGGCGAGCGGGCCCCGACCCCACTCGCCAAGCTGAAGGTTCTGCCCCAGGACTTGATGGCCAAGGAAGGTTCGTTCATAATGTGACTAAACAAGTTGATTATCAACCTGGAAATCAATCCAATTCACACCTATGGCAGGCAGTAAGAGTGGGAGAGATTCCTGGTCAGCCATGTGTCAGCTTCTACCATAATTTTTCATAGCTCTGGTCGATAACATGCATGCAAAAGTGTATGTTGCCGCAGCAACCCAGACTGCTTTGGGCGCAGGTTGGTTCAGTTGGCTAAAGGGCAGGTGTGGATCAGATTGATACCAATCTGACATGGGGTAACTTGGGGTTTGATCACTGTTTTGGCTGGGGTGGATTTGGGAACTGCCTTCTTGTCCTATCCATGGAGGAGGTAGTGGCGCTGTGGGTCAGACCTGCCTTCAGACAAAGAAGTCTCAGTTGTGGCTATATGAAAAGATAGTTAATTTCTACTAAGTTGAAACTCCACTGTATAACAATGCCAGCTTGGAAATGGTAACTTTTTTTTGCTTTTGTCGTAACAGTTTCAATGATGTTAATGACATAATCGAACCAATTTGTTTCTTTAACATTTCTAAAGAGAAAAAATAGTGTAGATTCTGAATGCAATTTTAGAGAATTGATTATCTTAGTCTACAGAGACAATGGCTCTGCTGGACCTTGAAAAATTATCTAGCCAATTTCTTTCATCGGACTGGAAATGTCAGACAGCTCAGGTGGAGCAACAGTGAGCCACTGCTGGAGTGTTCTTGCAGGCACCGTGCACCTGCTTGGTCATTCAACTACCTTTTCCCAGAATTTAGGATGGGGCAGACGGGGTTTCCACTCTGCCACACTTGTGCCTGAGAACTTCAGGGTTCTTTGCTATATTAACAAAATTATAATATCAAATTAAAATAAATGTTAAGAAATGTAATTCAATTGAACAATGAATAGATCACATAAATCAATCCGTTAGAATCTACAAGTGCCTAAGGAGACATAGCTAGAAAGGAAGCAAGCTGACAAGTAAAGCTGTTTGGTATTATTTGAACTAGAAAAAGGTGGTCAATTAGATATATTGACAATCTGACTGTTCCTCTGAACAGGATAGGTGCTTGATAATA
The DNA here is from genome assembly GCF_964194155.1 of Cetorhinus maximus. NCBI lineage: Eukaryota > Metazoa > Chordata > Chondrichthyes > Lamniformes > Cetorhinidae > Cetorhinus > Cetorhinus maximus. Next base: position 108,680,957 of record NC_135888.1, read on the forward strand.
ATCCTTTGAAGTTAAATTACACGCTGTGATGTTCTTCTTAAACCTTTTCAGGACATTTATTGCACTTCTGAAAAGTTGCAAACAGTCTGTTTAAACATCTCATTTACATTTAAAACCATTAAGTGTAATTATAGTAAAGTGTCTTCTTTGTAATGACCCACTTTTTTGTCTTCACATTAATAATTAAAACTGTCAGGACCATTGAGACATAGGAACAGGAGTAGGCCATTCAGTCCCTGGAGCCTGCTCCACTATTCAATTAGATCATAGCTGATCTATATTTCAATTCTCTTTGCTCCTTATCCATTGATACACTTACCTAACAAACCAATCAATCTCAGTCTTAAAAATTTCAATTGACCCAGCATCCACGGCCTTTTAGGGGAGAGAGTTCCAGATTTCCACTGCCTTTTGTGTAAAAACAAGTGATTTCTGGTTTCACTTCTAAATGGCCCTAGCTCTAATTTTAAGATTCAGTTCCATTGTTCTAAATTCCCTGCCAGAGGAAATTACTTATCTGTATCAACTCTTTCAAATCTCTTAATCATTTTAATGATCTCATTTAGATTCCCCCTTGACTTTCTAAACGTAAGGGGCTACAAACCAAATTTATGCAACCTGTCCTTATAATTTATCCCTCTAAGACCTGGTAACATTCTGGTAAATCTGTGTTAGACTCCATTCAAGACCAATATATCTTGCCTGAAGCTTCAGTACCCAAAGTGGAATGCAGATTCCAGTTGGATTCTGAACAACTAAAAAATTACTGCCTCACTTTTGTATTCTAATCTCCTTTAAATAAAGGGCAACAACCATTAGATTTCTTTCCGTCTGTGCACTGGCTTTCAGTGACCTGTGCACATAAACACTCAAATTCCTTTACTCCTTCACTGCTCCTACTTCATACCTCCCATGAGAGTGACAATTTTGTAACAGTGGATTACATGTGACAATAATAAATTATTGTCTTATGGCTTCAGGGCATCCCAAAGTACGCTACAGGCATTTAAATGCTTTTGAAGTGTGGTTACTATTATCATGTAGAAAATGCTGCAATCAATTTGCACACAGCAAAGTCCCACAAACTGCAATGTGATAATTGTAGTTTAAGTTCCTGGCACATAAAGAGTTAACATGGGGCTGAGTACAAAACCACCCACACAGTGATGTAAGAGAACACACAATGCGCACCTAGGGGCCAGTGTAGTGTTGGACAGAGCAGTGTGTAGAAGCAAGCTCCTAGCTTGGACCTTTGCTGTACTTATGTTTCTAGTCATTAATAAATACTGACTTTTAAGCTACCTAAAACTACAAATACTTTTATATGACCCACCAAACTAAGCCCAACACCTTACAACATGGTGGCAGTAAATGGAACAATTCAAAAGCTTGCAGAGGCTGCAGAAGAAAATTAAAATCCTGGAAAACTGAATGAAAAAATCAAAGGATTCTGACCTGAAGAAAAGCCCAAGAAACAAAGGTGCAGAAGGAAATCACCAGAGGAAAGCTCCAAAGAAAGTCTTGGAAGCTGAAGGCAGAAATTAAATTGCCATTGCATCCCATGGAAGTCCAGCTTCAATACCCAGTGTGTGTAGAGTCAGCAGATCTGGCAGGGGTGAGCTAAAAGTTCAAAGTTCCTGGACAACACAAGCCCTGAAAAAAAATTAAATGGTGCAGTGGTCAGAAATTGCCACTTCAATCACAGTTAAACTAAATAGTCTGGGGGAGGGTTCTGGAGAGGGGATATGTAGGCTAACAAAGCTAAAGGATATGGCAACATTGCTGGGCAGCTATTTAGGTATTGATATCCAGAGTGTGACAGGAAGGAAGGGAATGTACAAACATTAAAAAAACAGCAGCAAATAGGGTCAAAGGGGGAAAAAATGGTAAAAAGGGAAAATTAATGGCTCTTTACTTAAATGCACATAGTAACAAAATAAATGAATTAACAGCACAAATAGAGTTAATCATATGATCTTATAGCTATTACGGAGACGTGGTTACAAGGAGATCAAAGCTGGGAACTAAATATTCAGGGGTATGTGACTTTTCGAAAGGACAGACAAGAAGGAAAGGGTGGTGGGGTAGCTTTGTTAGTATGAGATGGAATAAATGACCTTGGATTGGGAGATGTAGAATCCATCTGGATGAAGGTAAGAAATAACAAATGGAAGAAGACACTGGTGAGAGTAATCTATAGGCCCCCTAACTGTAGCTATACTGTAAGACAGAAAATAAATCAAAAGATAATGAAGACATGTAAAAAAAAGCAGCACATTAATCATGGGTGACTTTAATCTTCATATAGATTGGGAAAATCAAATTGGCAGAGGTAGCCATGAGCAAGAATTCATAGAGTGTATTTGGGACATTTTCCTAGAATAATATGTTATAGATCCATCCAAGGATCAGGCTATTTTGGATCTGGTAATGTGTAATGAGGCAGGTTTAATAAATGATCTCAGAGTGAAAAATCCCCTAGGAAACAATGACTATAACATGGTAGCATTCAGTTTGAGAGTGAGAAACCTGGGTTGGAAACAACTGTGCTAAAATTAAATAAAGGTAATTGCAAAGGAATGAGGGCAGAGATGGCTGGAGTGGACTGGGAAAGGAGTTCAGCAAAAAAGACAGTTGATGAACAATGGCAGACATTTAAGAAAATAGTTCATAACTCACAACAAAGATATATCCCAGTGAGAAAGAAGCATTCTAGGAAGGGGATAAACCAACCATGGTTAACCAAGGAAGTTAAGGATAGTATCAAATTGAAAGTAAAAAACATACAATGTGTCAAAGATTAGTGGTAAGCCAGAGGATTGGGAAAGTTTTAAAACCAACAAAAGATGACCAAAAAAAGGGAGAAAAATAAACTTTGAGGGTAAACTAGCAAGTAATATAAAAGCAGACAGTAAGAGCTTCTTTACATATATAAAAAGAGGAAGAGAGAGGCCAAAGTGAACATAGGCCCCTTAGGGAATGAGGTTGGGTAAATGATAATGGGGACGAGGAAATGGCAGAGGAGTTGAATAAATACTTTACATCAGTCTTCACAGTATAAAACATAATAAAATTCCAAAAATACTAAATAATCATGGGGCAAAAGGGGGAGGAACTAAATATAATAATGATCACTAGATAAAAAGTACTAGGGAAACTAATGGGGCTAAAGGCTGATAAGTCCCCTGGACGTGATGGGTTGCATCCTAGGATATTAAAGGAAGTAGCTACACAAATAGTGGATGCATTGGGAGTAATCTTTCAAGAATCCTTAGGTTCTGGGAAAGTCCCAGAAGATTGGAAAACTGCCAATGCAACGCCCTTATTGAAGAAGGGAGGCAGAAAAAAATAGGTAACGATAGGCCAGTTAGCTTAACATCCGTCATTGGGAAAATGTGAGATTCTATTATAAAGGATGTAATAGCAGAGCATTTAGAAATACATAATATAATCAAGCAGAGTCAGGATGACTTCATGGAGGGGAAATAATGCCTGACAAATTTATTAGAATTCTTTGAGGAGGTAACAAGCAGGATAGATTTGGATTTCCAAAAGGCATTTGATAAGATACCACATGTAAGGCTACTTAATAAGATAAGAGCCCATGGTGTTGGGGTAGTATATTAGCATGGATAGTGGATTGTCTAACTAAAAGAAGACTGAGAGTTGGGATAAGAGAGACATTTTCATAATGGCAACCTGTAACCAGTGGAGTGCAGCAAGGATCAGTGCCGGGACCACAATTATGTATAATATATGTTAAAGACTTAGATGAGGGAAGTGAATGTAATGTTGCCACTTTTGAGGATGACACAAAAATTGGTGGGAAGGCAAGTGGTGAGGATGATACAAAGAGTCTACAGAGGGATATGGACAGGCTAAGTGAGTTGGAGAAAACTTGGCAGATGGAATATAATATAGGCAAATGTGAGGTTATGCATTTTGGCAGGAAGAATAGAGGAGCTGAATATTGAATATTATTTAAATGGAGAAAGACTGCAGAATGCTACATCACAGGGGGATTTGGGAGTCCTCGTGCATGAATCCCAAAAGGCTATTAATACAAGCTCAGCAGGTAATAGGGAAGGCAAATGAAATGTTGGCCTTTATTTCAAAAGGAATGGAGTATAAACATAGGGAAGTCTTGCTAAAACTGCACAAAGCACTAGTTAGATCACACCTAGAATACTGTGAACAATTTTGATCCCCTTATCTAAAGAAATATATACTGGCATTGGAGGCAGTCCAGAGAAGGTTCACTAGGTTGATTCTGGGTATGGAGGGATTTTCTTAAAAGGAGAGGTTGAGTAAGTTGGGCCTGTACTCATTGGAGTTTAGAATAATGAGAGGTGACCTTATTGAAAGATATGAGATTCTTCGGGGGCTTGACAGGGTAGACGCTGAGAGGTTGTTTCCCATTGTGGGTAAAGTCTAGGACCAGAGGGCATAATCTCAGAGTAAGGGGTCACCATTTAAGACAGAGATGAGGAGGAATTTCTTCTCTCAGAGGGTAGTGAATCTGTGGAATTCTTTACCGCAGATGGATGTAGATGTTGGGTCGTTAAGTATATTCAAGGCTGGGATAGACAGATTTTTAAACAGTAAGGGAATCAAGGGTTATGAGAAAAAGGCAGGAATGTGGAGTTGAGTATTTTCAGATCAGCCATGATCTCATTGAATGGCGGAGCAGACTCAATGGGTCAAATGGCCTGCTTCTGCTTCTACATCTTATGGTCTATAGTCAGAGAAACCTGATTCCCGAGCCTGCACCTGGACAGGTGATAGCTGAGCTCGATCCGAACAAAAAAAAAAATTAAAAATTAATCATGACTGAGTAGGCAGCTTTAAAACCTAGCAAAAGCTGGATTCAATGCTTCCATGACCTGAGAACATTGTGCTAAGGCAGGGAAGACTCTAACGAATCAATCTAGGCAACTATTGTTGGAAAACTTTACAGGCTGAGATTACAAATGTCATTACTGCAGGAGCCCACCAAAACCGGCAAGCGCGGGAGAACCCTTTGTGAAGAAGCATACAGTGGCACCATTTTCGGAAACCTCTTAAGGCTGAGATTGTAATTAAAAATTTTTAATCATGAATCAGAAATCAATTCTTCCAGACCAGCTTGGACTCATGCAAGGGCCGAACCTGACACAAAATTGGGCCCCCGGAGAAGAACATTTTTGAATTACTGGAGTACATATGGTCTAAGTAGGAAATCAAAAGATGTCCGAATTAATATGTTCCTATGCTCATTCAGTGAATTTGCTGACAAAGTAATCTTAATGCACTGCATTGAAGAAGCCTCAGCCAGCTTCGATGAAATATTAAAAGTCTTTGACAAATACTTTAACCTTCAAGTTGTGGAGTGCACAAAGCTTAAAAAGAGGGATAGAAAACCCCCAGTAAGGCTATGAAAGGGAAAAAGGCACTACCCAAGCAAACCATACAAGGGTGCCAGAGAGGCAGGGAAACTTCTGGAAGTTTTAAAGATAAATCTGTTTGAAAATACTGACACATTTGCTAAACTGCAACAGCAGGTGACAGTGCTGAGCCAGCTGACTGTGGTCGAGGGGGAAGTTGTGGACTGTTCCACGCTACAAGCAGACAATGAAGCCATGTGCAGCACCATTAGAGAAGTGGAACAACTTAATACATCACCAGGGGCACACCTGAGACCAAAGTGAATGACAAGGACAAAGCTCTGTGGTAAGCTGAGAAAGAAAAAGCAGAAGTAAGATCAGAAAATGTTCATATCAAAGCTGAATGGAAAATTTGAAATTCAAGATTCAAGCTGAGTATGTACTTTGGAAATACAAGATAAACTAAGGTCTTCAATGAACCAAACTGTTCAAGATCTGAACAAATAAATTTCTGAAGTGTCACAAAGGCACAAAGGAGGATTTGAAAGAAACGGAAAGGTTGAAGGCTGAGAAAGAATTGCTGATGCATCAAAGCATTTGCTTGAAAGTAGAATTAACAACCAAAAATGATGGAATATTTGAACTTCAATCCAATCAAAATAACGTGCAGGATGAGATGCACAGTATGGAAAAACACATCCAGCCTTCCCAAGCAGATAAGGAAAAGTCTAAGAAACATATTGACAATCTAATGTATAAATTGAAAGAGTCAAAGGAGCAGTCAGTAAACATGGAAGAAAGACTCTGACAGCAACTGAATGCCTAGGCAACGTTGTTTAAATAATACAAGAGATCAGCAGATAATTCTGTAACAAAGGCGACTGAACTTATCAGAGTAGTTACAGAGCTAAATGCAAAGACTCATAAATTCGAAAAATAACTGGAAAATAAGAGAGTAATCAAATATTTGGGTATAATCGTGAAACAAGTGGGAATGAAGGTTTCATTTTTGAAACATCAATCTCAACATGCATTGCACTGAGCCGCATGAAGGAAGAAAAAGAAGACACACTGTATAGATGAGCTGAGAGTTCAGTCTCCCTGTAAAGAACGGGATGAACCAATGACTGTCCGTAACAGAAAATGGGGAATCGACAAAGAGCAATTCAATGCCACAGAACAGAAGATGATGAAAAGAAACTCAGATACCAGAACAACTTCTAATTCAACATAGTTTACCTACAGCGACAGAGCCTACCGCTCCTCTGACAGTCATGAGAACAAGGTATGGAAGGGTTATGAGGCCTCCAGACCACCTGAATCTATGAAATCAGAGCCTAGAGGGGGGAGATGGAGTAGGAGTAATGATGTAAATGCATGGGATAAACTGGGATAACTTGTAAATATGTAGGATAAAGACTTGGGCGGTGGTGTAGTACAAGGTTCTGGTGCTAAAAGGGTTAACGTGGGTCTGAGCACAGTAGCACCCACACAGTGATATAAGAGAGCACCTGACCCGCACCTAGGGGTCAGGGAAGCATTGTATGGAGCCATGTGTAGAAGCAAGCATGGAGACAGGTCTGAGCTTGGACCTTTAGTGTGCCTATGCGTATAATTTCTAGTGCTTAATAAATGCTTACTGCTGAACTACCTAAGACTGCTAATAGGACCTACCAAACTACACCTTACCACAATAATGAATGGATAACTTGTTTTAGTGATGTTACTTGAAGGTTAAATATCGGCCAGAACTCCCATGCTCTGCTTCGAAGCAGTGACATTGGATCTTTAACGTCCAGCTGAGAAGGCAGATGGTGCTGAGGTTTAACTTCTCCAACAGTGCAACGCTGCCCAAGTGTCAGCCTAGATTTTATGCTCAAGTCTTTGGCATAGCAAAGGCAAGACTGCTACCACTAAGCCACAGCTGACACCTTGAATACTAATCAAAACATCAGAGTTTGAAACCTGCAATTGGTTAAAGTATTTTTTGTTGCTTCTATCAAATTACATTGAACATTGCTTTCAAAGATTTTGTGTGCGTTATCACTGTAAATTTTGAAGGCAGAAGTGGATACTCTGGGGGTCCAAAAGCTCTATTTTAATCTCTTAAATCCTGTATTGTGTTAAAATATATTGAAGCTTGTAAACTATTTAAAACCAAAGCATTTGTGCTGACTGAAACAGACACTGCATAAATTACACATAAATGTCCCTTGTTTCTGCTAAAAGCCCTTTGTGCTGGAGAATGGCATCATTGATTGTGAAACTGATGCTATTCTGATCCTTTTTTTTGTCTTCAAGATTAGTCATGACATGTGAACAATTATCATTATAGTGGTACATAATTATTTGAGCACTTATCTTATGCATTTTGTGTATGTTAGTCATAGAGCAGTCCATCTTAGTAAAAAAACAACCTTGAGCTTTGAATGACAGGGAATGAAAGGGCCTGTTGCACTTTGGTTAGTTGTGTTACAAATGGTGTTTTGTTTTAGTATTAAATTGGCAATCTTATCCAGAGAGATCACAAGGACAGCTGACGTCATTGATTTATATCTGTGAACCGGTGTCAGGATGGGTTTGTGCCTGAACGTGGTGATGTTGCTCACTGCTTGAGCCCAAGGAGCCATCCTGCCTCCCACTCGCTCCCTCTCCCTAGCCCTTGCTACCTCGTTCCTGAGCCCTCAACACCCCTGTCCACTTAAATTGTAAAAATACCTTTCAGTCTCCCAGCAGATCAAGCAGCTTTACAATCACATCTTGAAATAGTTTATTCTAAAAGTGAGCTCATGAGCTGGCCAGTCTCAGGCAATAACTATCTAATACTCAATCTGCATAAGTATTTCCATTAGTATTAAAAAAGCAAGTTTTTTTAGAGAGAAGGATACAGAATAATTTACAGTTTCTGATTCAATAATCAATTTGGTTAAACACGGTTAATTGCAAAACAGAGCATTAAAGATAACAATAATCAGTGTTTCTGTTTGAGTCCAGCTAACAGATGAATAGAGTCATTGCCATCTCCCCTCGCTCTCTCACCCACTCCTTCCCTCCTTCTGCCTTAAATCTGCGCCACCTTTGATGCTGGCAGTGAGAAGTTTGCTCTGCTATTGCAGTATCACCAAACTTGTGAAAAGTGAAAAAAAAGTGAAGAAATCGCAGAAGGAGGTGATCAGTGAAGGCTGGGGTGGTGGTGGTGAAGTGTTGGCTCCAAGAAAGAGCTTCATCCTGCACTCATTCTGTATTATACCTGACCTAGGAATGCTTGATATTATTTAGAGAAGGACTGTGTTGCATTCAGTAGTCGTGATATCTGTCACATTGATAAGCACAAAAATATCACCAAAAAATATAGACTAAGTATACATCTATTATGTTGTTCTTCTTCTTGTACTTACTGTTATGATGTGGCAGATGATGTGTGCCAAACGGCCAAATCCACAAGGTAAACTTGCCCATGCTATCACGATGATTTTGCAATTTGTATTTATCACGAGTGTATACACTGAATTCAGAATGAGTCCTTGACACCTTTAGAGATTTTAAAAACTAAATTAAACATTTATTATCTAAATTAACCACACCTCCTTTAAGGCTACAGTCCCAAAATAGATTTTAAATTTAAATAGGCAAGCCAGCAAGTTTACCACATCACCCACTCGACAGTGGAATGCCAAAGGCTTTCCTCCACCTTTGGTTACTGGACAGAGCAGACTTATGCAAAAGTGGCTAGGGCCTTCTCCAAAGTTGTTTTACATGATCTTACATGGCCACCCACCCTCCCCACCCCCCCAACATAACCTTCTACCCTTTATATATGTTTCTCTTTCTTTAATCTGTAAATTTCATTGTTCTATATGTGTTTGGAAATTTACTTTTCCCATAATATAAAAACCTTTCATGTTTCCAATATGGCAGTACCATTTGGAAAAATAAACTTTGCCATGCTTATATTGTTAGTTTTAAACATCCTATCATCCCTTTGAAACCCTTCACTTATCTAAAACTGAATATTTCCTTCACACCCTACATGCTTAAGCCCTCATCCATGTTTACTCAATAGCATTTCAAATGCCTTTTACCTCTAACTTCTTTTGGTAAATTTAAGCTTGCAGTCTATCTGACTCTAATTCAATTAAATCACATAGATAGAACCATCTACACTCAGACCCATTTTACAATAAATCACAATAGTATAATGAAAAATATAATAGATACATGACATTACTTAGTAGATAAACTTCAAGGCATGTTCATTTATTAAGGATCTGGGAAGTTGTTAGCAGTATTACAAAATTGGAGAACTTGTACATGTCTAAGTTGGTAGCTACCTCAGAACAAACTGCAACTAAGTCTGAATCACATGATACATTCCATTATTCCTCTCCAGTAATGTATACAGAACACATAACCACACCCACTTAAAGGTGAGCCATAACAACATCAAGGTAGTTATTCTCAAGCTTCTGATTTTGACCGTGAGTTTTGTTGACCTCATGATGTGTAGAATTAGTTACTTCATTTGGTAAGTGAAGGTTGCTGATTGTAACATTCTCTCAGAAATGCAGTTGTAAGGAGAATATAATTTTTCCGAGGGCAGAATTTCCCCCCCGTCAGAAGGGGAAGTTCAGGAGTGGGCATGTGGAGGCGCGCTTTGATCGGCGCCTCCAATTGGGGGCATGCCGCCATTTTACGTGGGTGGGCCAGTTAAGTCGGCAAGGCTAAGTGCTGCCTCAGGGAGATCGGCTCCACATTAAACAATGTTCAAAACAGAGAGAAAAAAAAATTCCCTGACATGTCCCCTCCTGTGACACTGTCACATGAGTTAGGACATGTCCATCACTTTTAATTAAAGTTTTATTAAATTTTTAAAATCCTACATGAAACCTCATCTTGCCCATGGATGAGGTTTCATGTTTTTTCCAATGCCCGCCAGGGCTCCTGGCCTGCTCGTTGGACAGGCAGGTCCACTAATTACATTAATGACTTTGTCAATGGCCTCAATAGGCCATTGATAGGTCAGTGGGCACACAGCTGATTCAGCTAAGCCCCCGCCAACCTGAAAATTTAAATGAGGTGGGGTGACGTCGGGAGTTCCGCCTGATGTCCTCCCGTGTCACTTTACGCATTGGCGAGCGGGCCTCGCCCCCCCCCCACTCGCCAACCAGGAAATCCTGGCCCGGATATTACCGTGGGATGCTGTGATGCAGGCTTGTGGGGACTGCTTGTGTGTGTGTGTGTGTGTGTGTGTGTGTGGTGCGTGCGTGTGTGTGCGTGTGTGTATGACTAATTTAATTAAACTGAAGACAGTCAGACTGCAAGGTTTAAATCAAGGGAATTAGCTGTAAAAGCAGGCATTTGAAATGGGGATGGGCGAGTTAAGATGAGATCCCAGTTGATACAGTATGAATGGGAATTTGCATTAGGAGATAAGTGAGGAGTGAATTGTTCACTGTTGAATTACAAAGAGGCATAATAGTAAGTTTTACAACTGGCAAAGGACACAAATAAATGAGGCAAAGTTATTAGGTTTATTTTTCCTATAAGTGCTGGCCATAATGACAACACGAAAGATTTTTATATTCTGGTAAAGGTAACTTCCAAAGAAAGTTTAGAACAATGGGTTTAGAGATAAAAGGGGAGAAAATATATTTAAGGGAAGATTGAAAACTGTATGAGATGAGTGGCTATATGAGGTCTTGAAAGGTGGGCTGTGCAAAGACAGGCCTGTGAATAGCAGCCTCTAGCCACTCCAGAGAGGTGCTTGTTTGTACTAGAATGCAACATTTTGTTTTAGCCTTGGATTTCCATTGTCAAGTGAGAGAGAGAGGGAAGCCCTGTGAAATACCTCCCTTATAACAACAGTGGTTGCCTTGTGATAATATTACTGGATGTTTTATAGGTTAAGGATCTATTTGGAATGTTGCTTGGAAAAGTATTTATTTGGGAGTCTAGCTAAGTTGAAATATTTTAGAAAATGTAAGACTGAATTTAACTTTGTAACTGTAATCTTGTGTGTTCAAGTTTTCTTCTCTTAATAAATGTTTTAATTTAATAATTAACATTTCCAAAAGTAGCAGTGGAATCTTTACTTCTGACTTCAGTGCACATACCTCCTCGTAATAAAAATACAAATTGCAAATTGTTGTGATAGCTTCGCCAAGTTTCCTTTTGTGATTTGGTCAGCCCGGCAATTACCACCTGCCATATCATAATACAGTACACATGCAATGAGCTAGGATGATTAGAATGACTAGGATTCTACAGGGCAAATATTTATTGGAATAAACTTCCTCATTGAGTATTCTAAAGCGTGACAGATCTGTGCTGAATGTATCCTGATTTAGCATTCCAAATGCTAGCCTAACAAAGGCAGATCTGTTTGTTCAATATAATGATGGTTATCAATCTAACTCCAATATTCTGGCTTGAGTGTTCCAGATTGTTTTTATCATAAAGCTTGACATCATACACAAATGTATCTTTGAATGCATTTATTGTCATGATTGTTTCTAATTGTAACATTTATTTTTGCAATTGCCCATGCCTCATCCAATATGAATCTTCAAATTAAATCTTGTCTCAGGCTGTTGGCTTTGCTATGTTCTACCTTAGTGCCTTCCTGTAAGATAGTTCCGTCTGATTTGCGTTGTTGCATCTCATATCAGAAAGGAAATGCCATAATTTCCCTTGCCTTGCACGCACTTTGCATCTCTTGTGTATAATTCATTTTATTATTTTTTCCTGAAATGTAGACAGTGGTAAAAGGCAATGTGTATTGCCATACCCAGTTGCTTTGAAGGCATTGAGAGTCAAGTGTGGAACTAGAGCCACATGGATCCCAGAGAAGGCTGGGATGGGACAGATCACAGAAGAGCCTTATTTAGTTTTTGTGAGGTTCTAGTGGTTTACATTGTTGTTTCTTCTCAATCAAAATCATCATTATGAGGTCTCTGCCTGAAGGCAGGCCCTTCACAATTAATTGCTGAATCACAGCTATATATATGCTGTGATTTTACTAAGGGTTGAGGCATGAAGGCAGTCCCTGATTCTACCTCAGCAAGAATAGGATCGAACTTCATGCCGTTGGTATTAATCTGAACCACACATTAACCATCTAGCCAACTGAGCTACCCCGACCACCACCCCCCACTTCCTATTACCAGCCATAAATTACCAGGTTAATTGAATTCAGGTTCACAACTTGCTACAATAGGATTTGAATTCACAATCTCTAAGTTGCTGGTTCAGTAGTATGACTACTAGCCTACTATTCCTGAATCATCTGAATTGTACTCCATTTTTCAATTTTTAGTCACACAGCATTAGTGCTTCCTATTTTGACCGTTAGTTTGGAGATTTTGTTAAGGGAAGGAACTGAAGTTGTACATAATTCTAAAGGAAGAAATTTGTAAACTTACTGGCTTCCCTCAGTTTTGCCTTGTTCCTATGTTTTATGCTTCATAACTACTTCTCAAAGGAAATCTAGAAGGAGACTTTTAACTTTTAATTTTAACTTTCAGAGACTTTTAGTTTCTTTTTAATGACCTCACAGGTTGAGAACTGCTCCATGATCCCACCTGAAGCCAGTTGAGATGACTGCAGAAAATGAACAGAAATTCAGCAAGTAGAGCCAACTATCGCCATCCACCCAACATGTATTTCCTTCTCCCGCCCCCACTACTTTCCCAACTGCTGTACAAGAATGAGGGGAGGGGCCTGAATCCTGGCCAGTTCTTCCTCATAGTCACCCTTGTTCCTGTCACTTTATGGGATTGCAAAGGGGAAGATGGCAATAGGCCCCAGGAAACAATGGCACTTAGGTGCTACCATTGAGTGAGAGGACATTTTGGTCATTCACGGGGTGTGGCTGTTACTGGCAAGTCTGGTGTTTGTTGTTTATTCCTAGTTCTCTTTGAGAAGGCGGTGAGCCTACTCCTTGAGCTGTTGCTGTTCTTTGTAGTGGGTTGATACAACTAAATGGCTTTCTTATAGGCCACTTCAGAGGATAGTTAAGAGTCAGCCATGTTGGTGTGAGATTGGAGTCACAAATTGTCCAAAGTGAATCAATTGGTATTTTGATGACATGATCACCTTTACTGCTATCAGCATTTTATTTCAGGCTTTTTAAGGAAAGATTAAACTTTTAAACTATTTCAAATTCCTCAATACCATGATGGAATTTAAGTGTGCGTTCTCTGCATTGTTAGTCTAGTAACATAACCACTATACTACGGGTCGAATATCCTTTACTCGTAAATCCGAAAACCAAACACATCCAAAAACTGCCCCCCTTTTGAACCTTATTGGCCTTTAGCGCGGAAGTCCATGATCTGAGCCGACATGACCTAAGCCAACACGAACCGAGCCAACACGAGCCTCCTGGACTGCACCAACCTTTAGCATGGGAAGTCTAGTTGTTTGTTTGCGCCATTTACCTTGTGAAAGCTCTCCTACAAGTAGAATTGCAGATGGTTCCATAGGTGGGAACTTATTACAGGTGCCCTGTATTTATTATTCAGTAATACGCCTTAATTTTCCAGCCATTTTATGTTCTTTAGACTATAGCTAGCCTAGGCTTTGGCCATTGTAATGTAATTAGGGCTAGGCTTTTGTGCGGTATCCGAAAACCAAAATTATCTGAAATCTGAAACAAGGGCCCCGAGGGTTTCAGATAAAGGATATTTGACCTGTACCATATCCTTGTAGTGGCCTCTCGTCCCCAATTCCACCCGAGTACCTATGTCCTGAAGATCAGTTGATCCTGGTCTTCAGGGTGCTTCTGCCCCTTAACCAATGCTCTTAGCTCTCCTGCTGCGGCAGGGGATTTGCCAGGATTTTGTGTCCTCACAGCTGCAGGCTCCCTCTTGGCAGAAGCGATTCAGCCAGGAGGCCACCCTGCATAGGGAATGGCCACCAACTGGGTTGGCGTTCTGGCAGTGTTGGAGACCCTGCCACTCGAAGGAGGATCCCAGCCCTTGATTCTTCTGTCTCAGGCAAGGAGCATCATGAATGAGTTGAAGGGTTGTGGGTATTTCTTACAACCTAAAGAGCAAAATGGAACAGTTAGAACTTTTCCAGCTATGAAACAACATGGAGAAGATTCATTGGGCGTAAATTGGCATCTTCACCATCTGTCGTAGTCAGACTGAGTGGTTTGCCGCTTCAGTTCTGCCGAAGGGCCATGAAGGCTCGAAACGTTAACTGATTTTTTCTCCGCCGATGCTGCCAGACCTGCTGAGTTTTTCCAGGTAATTCTGTTTTTGTTTTGGATTTCCAGCATCCGCAGTAGCTTTTAGCTTTTTGTTTTTATCTGAGTGGTTTGCTTGTCCGTCATTGAAATCTTCCAATTTTCATTTAAATGGGGTGAATATCAGGCAAGTTCTCTAATGGCTGGGGTGATTCTCTCCACAAGATTACCCCCAGATGGTGAAGACAATAATCTTCCCTGTTATGTTAGCTTTCTCCTCTGGGGAAGAAAAGCTGCTCAAGTAACAGATTAATTGGATTTGACAACAGGCGGCTCTCATTATGCTGAGGACGCATCAGCATTCATTCTAGTCCTAGATTGCGGCTCCCAGAGCTCAAGTACACTGAAAATATACACATCCAGACTGTAACATGATGGATTTCCAGCAAGCTGCCAATAGTTAGAAAGGTTCAAATGCAGCATCCAAGAACTATTTTTAATCAGCTTTGTTGAGGAAAGTTGCTTGGCAGTGAAAATTCTTGGTCCACTCTCAGAGCCTGATTAAGAAGTCTTGGGGTCCAGGGTGTCAAGACCATTCAGGACCCATCTGCAACCCTGAACGACCCCCACCCTAGATCCTCTTATTGCTAAGCAAATGTGAAAAGGACAGAGCCTTCAGTATTTAGATTAGGTTGTTTGCTGCTCTACATTATCTCTGCCACATAATTTATGTACATTCTCAGTTTAACCTGCTGCCAGCCAGCACTCTTATGCTAACATACATATTTCAGTTAGTGAATTAACAGACAAATGCATCCTACAAAAAAACAAGCCAATTATGCCCACTTTTAAGTCACAACTGAATTTACTTACTTACAAAATAATAGGTAATTCAAGAGGTTGAAGAAGAAAAGGAATAAATCAAGGTTATTGTCACACTTCATGAGACTGGAAATGAACCACAGGTGTGATGTGCAAATTCTACTCCCAGATTTTCTCCCAGATTTTTCACTCACAGCAGTTCCTGCAAGGTCACAGGACTCCATATTTGACTTGGTCGCCTGGGTACATGCTTCTGACGGTACATATGTTAATCTTCCCTGTCCTCTCCAACAACGTGCAGCACTTGTCCCAGACTTCCGCCACGATGGAGAACCCTAAAACACGGCATTTCCTATTTTCATGGGGTTGGGACTGGAGTCAGGCTGGTGTTCCTGCCTGCGTGGTTTATGGAGGCAGCTGGCCATTTAAATCACCAGATGCCTCCACTGAAGTGGGATTTCGGGAGTGTGAAGCCTGGGGTGTGCAGGTTAGACCAGGTAAGAGCTAGTTTGAACTTGGTGAATTTGTTTGGATAGTCAGTGTACTCCTTTGGATATGGCCCTGGACACCTTTTTGGAGAGGTAAGGCACCGTTTGGGATTGCTAAAAGTAAACATGGCTGTGTGTAAAAAAACACAAGCTCATTGGAGCTATCAAAGCTGTCAAGGAACTGTCGAAGGATACAAGGTGAGTTGGCGTTGAGGGGGTAAAGGTAGTGGGTGGGATAGCCCGCTGAGAGTCAGCCACTTGCCTTTGCTGCTGACCTCCATGATCCACCTTCCCCCCATGACCCCGACCCTGCGACCCCAATCCTGCCATTGCTCTCCTGTAGCCTGGGGTCTGGTGATGATACTAGGCCTTGGATCGGTATAGTACTGGTGTCACTGCCGTTCAGTAGAGCCGATGGTCTCTGATTGGCTGGTGGGACTTCCTCCCCAGGGTCCTTGATCCCAGGGAAGGCCCTCTGCTGTCCAGCTAAGTGCCTGAGTGGCACTTAATACGGCGAATCTTCCCTAAAAGAGATGACATGGGGCTCTTACTGGCTCTCAGGCAGGCGGGCGAGACCCCCGCACCTCCATTAAATAACACCCATAGAGAGATTTGAAATGTGTGAACAAGAAAGAGAAAACAAGAGAGAATTGCATTTATATCTATAATAAATTTAAAATCTTACATCTGTACATAATTGTTGACTGCATAACATTACTGCCTCTTAAAGTATCAAAGAAGAGCCATGTTGGACTCAACGTTAACTCTGCTTCTTCCTCCACAAATGCTGCCAGACATTCTGAGTTTTTCCAGCACTTTGTTTTTGTTACATCCTGTTATATTTTTGGTCTTGAATCTCATGTAGAGCACCATGGAAGACCAATAACGAGTTAAAAACTATGGCCTGGATTTTGTGATGGTAATGACAGAAAAACTGTCCGCCTTTGCCACCATTACTCCACTGAAACTGACAGAAGCTCCAGGAGTCCACACATGTGGAAATCAAAAAGTTGCTCTCAATGGTTCTATGCTACTACAGGGCCAACAGTGATAGTGGAGGTCACCCCAGAGTGCAATCTCTAAGCAATCAGTTAATTTATGAAAGCCTCCCCTTCTACACTGTTAGGCTTGCTGTAGAAAACATTAAAAAAGTTGCACCTTTTTGAATGAGGGGTTTTTAATGGAGTACTATATTCATAATTACTGCTAAGCACCCTCAATGGCTTTGAAAAGCTAATCTTATATTTGAAGAATATCAAATTTCTTCATTTTATTTAAAAAATTCCATACATTTTTAATTTTCTTTAGTTTGTTTATGGTATTTATCTTCAATGTTAATCATAGTCATTTATTTTTCTATCTGAAAATTAAAATTAAAAGTGAAGGGATTCACCGCTTTTATCTTCCTGGTTTGCTGTCTGTGAGAATGCTTCTCTGTGATTTGCTACTTACCCTGCTTGCTGACATCCCTGCTGCTGGATGCCTGGAGAACCCCTTGACTTGGTGCCAGATTTAAACTGCCATCGGGAAAGGGGAAATCCACACTCCAGAGATTGCGAGATCTTTGTGGCAGTGCCCTTTAAGGTCAACAGTGAGCACTGTTGCTTTGCAGCTGACCACAAAATCCAGCCCTATGTTGGGTCGTTGATCCCTCTTAGTCAAAGAATGGAATTGAGCCATGAAGACTAAGGACATATCTGTTTTAATCTCCAGTCTGTGTTGAATTAGCTGAGCTTAGCTGGAGTGGTGGTTGGGTTCTATAATTAGCGTTAGTGCTGCAGGGCTCAGAAAGGGAAGTATCAGCCAGAACTCTGATATTTACTGATCTCCACAACACGTTGGCAGAGATGGTGCAGTGAGAATTTCGGCTCCAAGGAGGAAAGATTCCCTCATGACTTGACCTCAAAATGGCCCTGCAGCATTCTGCAGTACAAATGGAATGGGCAGATCATGTGGAGCAGTGACTGGAAATTACACCTGCAGAATCTGTCAAAACCACATTGCTGCAGTATCTGTCATGTTATAAAGTTAATAGAACAAAACATTGAATCAGATTAATTTGACCAGAATCATTTTACAAAATCATATATATATATATATATGTATATATACATATTTTTTAAAACTGAGATAAATTTGTTCAATCATTTTAATAAATCATAAATTAATATATTTTCAAAAAGCCAGCTAAAACATCTAAAAAGTGATATCCGTTGAAACATTGAAAAAGTCTGAAAAATCATGTTAAAAAGTGTTATATATTAAAATATTTAAAAAGACAGATTATTCTTGTTAAAGTCATTTGAACATTTAAAAAGTTTAATGAATTAAATTTGTGGAGATTGACAAATCTACCTGTATCTGATAGCCATTTTGTATGTTCCCTTCAGATGCCGGCTTGCTCATTAAGTATTCATGAAATGAGAGGGGGGTCTTAATGCCTCGAAATACCAGCCCTAAAATTTTTCGATCAGAATAATTCGTTGTTAGTGGGCAGTCAGCCTGATTTCTCACCACTGCAATCTCTTGTTTTAATCAGCAGGTCAGGGACTGATCCAGCAAAGTCACAACAACAACACCAGAGATTGGCCCACTGCAATTTTGATACTTATGCACTAAAGTGTAAACACAAGAAGTTGCTGGGCCTCTCCACCATGCATAGTGAAGACTGAAAGCTTTGCCTTCATAACTTATGCAGAATTCAGGCCAATATATGCATGGATGGCAGCTGAGGACAGAATCAAACTCAACTGTGATGCCTCTTTGCCTTAGCTTGATGCCCTCTAACAATTACTAAGTAGATGCTGGGAGATACCCATGACACTATCAGCACCTGTAAATGTAGGAGGCAAAGTATAGGAAATAAATTACTTGTAACATGGGCAATTCACTCCCTGCATAGACAGCACATGACTAAGTCATGCCAAATTTGAATTTTAAATGCCAATAGATTATAAGACGACAGGATTGTTCCAATTCTGAGATTCTGGAAAAGAATAAGTTAGACTGAGAAACAACACGATAAATCATTTTTTAAATATAGTGACAATTCAGGGAGGAGGCAGAGCAGGTTAGCTTATTTGGAATTTAAGGGGAATTAAGAGAGCAAGAAATTTCGGAGAGAGAAAGATGATGCTATTAAGATAGTGATAACGTGAAAGTTTGTTAGAGGAGAGAGTGTGATTGGAGGCTAAGACTGCTTTCCAGATGGCTCAGGTTCATGCCAGATTGATGTGGGGAAAAGTTTCTCTCTCTCTCTCTCTCTCTCTCTACTAGCTGTATCAGCTCAAAATAAAACAATTTTGGCTCCATCTCAATCTCATTCTTACCAGGTACAAATCCAAGTGCAAAGTTGACCAAAATTTAGCAGTAAATTGTTAATCTAACTGATAATGAAGTCATAATAATAGCCAATATGGATAATGTGACATTGATCGGTGTTTTCCTGATGACCAATTAAGCCACCCTGGGCTGGATTTTCTTTCTTGAGGTGGAGTAGTAGTGGAGCAGGACATCTTCCTGCCCTTCCACTCCTGCTGACGTTCCAGTGCACCTTTCTCCATCAGGGTAACTTGGAGTCTGCTTTGCAAGACCAACTGGATTCGTGTCATCGGTGCATGTTCCTGGCACACCACTGCAGCACCCAAAGAAACTGCCAGGGACTCTTAGACAAAAGAGACACCAAAAGAAAGTAGCTGTAATTTTTCTAGGACTTGGCCAAGACTGAGGCCTAGCGTAGCTACATGGGGGCTAAACTGGGGAGAGAGGAGATCACTACTACGCCCTCACTATCAGTTAGCTGACAATGAGACCTTGGATTTTCAAATGCCGGTGGGAACAGTGGTAAGAAGGTCAGGAAAATCTATTCTTCTTTAGCTCAATCAACCTCAGGCAGAACACGGTGGGTCACTGTTATTTATAAATACAGATTGAGTTAAGTGCTACTGAAGGAGCTTCTGAGCACCAGCAGCTCATAACAACTATGCACATTTGAATATGGTCAACAATTATTGACAATGGAGCACATGGGGATTCTAAAAGTGTGACAAAGAGATTCATGTGGAATTCTCAGGCCTCTGTTTTTGCCAAATATGAACAGGGCAATACACTACAGTCCTTCTCTGAAGAATGTCTTAAGCCAGTCACTTTCTTGGAGCTGCTCCTTTTCAGCTGTTACGTAACTTTGTTAGAAGTGCAGAAGAATCCCATTTAAGAACTTAAATGAGTTTTCCATCATAAATTTGGTGAAATTACAATGACTGAGAAGCTCCAAGGAAATTGCTAGCCATGGTCTACTGAGTCCCCACTCCAGGAGATTTGTTGGAGCTCTGTGGAAAGGGTAGCGAGATTAGCAACATCAGGAGCACCGGCTTTGGAATTGTTAATGAAGGTTTATTGATTCATTCCCACTGTGCAGCTCCACAAGTATTGCCTTCTGTTCTGAACATTTTAAGTTGTCTGTTCCTGATTGATATTCCTCCAATGAACCAATTGAAATAATTGAAACTGCACAAGAAAAAGATAATTCACTTCTATTGTCCACTTGCAGTTCTCGTCAATTTTAAGTGTTTATCTATGTGCACTATAATGGAGGGTGTTTGGGGCAGATTGCAGTTTATATACACTAGAGGTAAGTGTCATCTTTGAAAATGCTCATTTGTAAATAACTCATGAAAATAGGGTCATTCAGCTAGTCATTCTTAAAGCCTGCCACTAGAAATGGTACAAGGTACTTCGGAGAGCTTGAAGTGCTTTTTTACTGGTGCTTATTTAGGTTGGCATTTGAACCAGTTCCTGGTAATTTATACAGTCCTATGAAGTCCCACTCCCTTATCCCAGGAACCAAATTATAGTCCAGTTTTACTTCCAGGTTAAGGGAGATGATGGATTTAGTAATGTATTGTACATGGAGTAATTCACAGACCCCAATTAGCCCATACTTTGGCCTAAATAAGTGGCAGTGTGCTTAATTTTTTAAATTTATTCAAGGGATGTGGGCTTCACTGGCTATGCCAGCATTTATTGTCCATCCCTAATTGCCCTTGAGAAGGTGGTGGTGAGCTGCCACCTTGAATCACTGCAGTCCCTGTGGTGTAGGTACATCCACAGTGCTGTTAGGGAGGCAGTTCCAGGATTTTGACCCAGTGACGGTGAAGGAACAGCTGTCTATTTCCAAGTCAGGATGACGAGTGGCTTGTAGGGGAACTTCCAGTTGGTGGTGTTCCCGTGTGTCTGCTGCCCTTGTCCTTCTAGATGGTAGTGGTCATGGGTTTGGAAGGTGCTGTCTAAGGAGTCTTGCTGAGTTTCTGCAGTGCATCTTGTAGATGATACACACTGCTGCTACTGTGTGTCTGAGTTGGAGGGAGTGAATGTGTATGGAAGGGGTGCCAATTGAGTGGGCTGCTTTGTCCTGGATTGTGTGAAACTTCTTGAGTATTGTTAGAGCTGCATTCATCTAGGCAGGCGGAGAGTATTCCATCACATTCCTGACTTGTGCCTTGTAGATTGTGGACAGATTTTGGGAAATAAGGGGGTGAGTTACTCGCCTCAGGATTCCTAGTCTCGAGCCTGCTCTTGTAGCCACAGTATTTGTATGGCTAGTCCAGTTCAGTTTCTGGTCAATGGTAATCCTCAGGTTGTTGATAGTGGGGGTTCAGTGATGATAGTGCCATTGAAAGTCAAGGGCGATGGTTAGATTCTTTCTTGTTGGAAATGGTCATTGTCTGCCATTTGTGTGGTGCGAATGTTACTTGCCACTTGTCATCCCAAGCCTGGATGTTGTCCAGGTCTTGCTGCATTTGAACATGGACTGCTTCAGTATCTGAGGAGTCGTGAATGGTGCTGAACATTGTGCAGTCATCAGCGAACATCCACACAATTCTGACCTTATGTTGGAAGGAAGGTCATTGATGAAGCAGCTGAAGACGGTTGGGCCTAGGACACTACCCTGAAGAACCCCTGCAGCAATGTCCTGGAGCTGAGATGACTGACCTCCAACAACCACAACCATATTCCTTTGTGCTCGGTATGACTCCAACCAGCGGAGAGGTTCCCCCCAGTTCCCATTGCCTCCAGTTTTGATAGGGCTCCTTTTGTTAGGACTCGGTCAAATTTGGCCTTGATGTCAAGGGCAGTTACTCTCACTTCACAATATTGGTACCATTGTGAAATTGCATATCACAGATACAGTCCTGGCAGAAACAATCCTTGTGAAATCACAAAACAGGTTGTGCTCCTGCTCATGTTGGCTTCATTCAGATATGTTAGACGAAAAACACAGCACGTTCACCTTCCTGATGCATTACAACCAGCTCCTCTCAATAAGTGGTTAATTGCTGTTAATAATTACCTTGCTGTGATTCCACATGTTCCCACAGTACTTGGATCTGCCTCACCTACTGAAAATAGTGCAATAATCATCCTTATCCAGGCACCCTCAAATGATCTCACCCCCAGTATTATTTACATATTCCTTACTTTTCTTTTGTCACATATTTTTCAAAGCTCTATCCCTTTTTGCAGCCTTCCACCGTTGAAGGTATAAGTTTGCCTTGGAATATGTTTGTTTATTTTTTCTTAGTCATCATCTTTCTAGGCTTTATAGTTAAACACAGGCCAGATATTGTTTGATGGATGGTTTTAATGTAAACCAGAACGCCAATTTGATTGCCCAGTCAGAAACCTTATGCATCATAATACTTAATGCAAACACATTTACTCACTACAGATCCCTGAGCCAATGCATGATATATTACAGATACAAACTTACAACCATTCCCTATTCACTCTCTTGTCCAAAATTCTTGAGCCACATACAACATTTAAGCTGTTTTTATGTTGCAATTGGGCGTGATGGCAATGTTAGGAATGGAAAAATGCCCCCAAAAAAACCCTGCTAATTCACAATATAAGGCTTGGTAGTTCATTTTTTTAGAGTACTTTTTAAGACCATGCATCTGTGAGAATGCTTTACACCAACTTTTTTTTGCTGAAGATGCAATTCTAAAGGACATCCCCTAATACTCCCCAAGATGAATACAGCAAGAGTCTCCTATGCTGCAGCATGTGCTCATTGGAAAAGCCAGGGCTGGAGTAAAATGAGCACAAGAAAATTGAATTTTAGCCACTATATTGAGCTCCACTCGGAAGTAAAGTTGGCCAGAAGCCGACTTGCTACATGCCAGCCCACCCCGCAATCATAACATGCTGCAGGTGGGCTAAATTGGTGGAGAGTGGGACTTCTGCCCCTCATTTGGGAGGATGCCCTTCCATTGGGAACTGCTAGTCAATCTGATTGGCCGGCAGCTCCACCAATCCAGGCAGCGCCACAGCTGAGTAGTGGGCGCTGCTGGGGCTGCAGGAAGAAGGTCCGAGGAGGATCATGGCTGCCCTGAGAAGGTAAGTCATAGACTCAGAGACTCATAGACGTTTACAGCACAGAAGGAGGCCATTCAGCCCCTAGTGTCTGTGCCGATCAAAAATATCTGACTATACTAATCCCACTTTCCAGCGCTTGGCCCATAGCCCCGGAGGCTATGGCAATGCAAGTGAATATCTGAATACTTCTTAAATATTACAAGGGTTTCTGACTCAACCACCCTTTCAGGCAGAGAGTCCCAGACTCCCATTACCCTCTGGGTGAAAAAATTTCTCCTCAACTCCCCTCTTATCCTTCTACCTCTTACCTTAAATCTATGCCCCTTGGTTATTGACCCCTCTACTAATGGAAAAAGTGCCTTCCTATCCACCCTATTTATGTCTCTCATAATCTTATACACCTCTATAAGGTCCCCTCTCAACCTTTGCTGCTCCAAGGAAAACAGCCCCAGCCTATCCAATCTTTCTTCATAGCTCAGACCCTCCAGCTCAGGCAGCATCCTGGCAAATCTCCTCTGCACCCTCTCCAGTGCAATCAGTCTTCCTATAATGTGGCGACCAGAACTGCACGCAGTACTCCAGTTCTGGTCCAACCAGTGTTTTATACAGTTCCAGCATAACCTCCCTGCTCTTGTATTCTATGCCTCAGCTAATAAAGGCAAGTATCCCATATGCCTTCTTAACAACCTCATCTACCCACCCTGCTACCTTCAGGGATCTGTAGATATGCACACCATAGTCCCTCTGATCTTCAGTACTTTCCAGAGTCCTACCATTCATAGTGTAATCCCTTGCCTTGTTAGCCCTCCCCAAGTGCATTACTTCACACTTTTCTGGGTTGAATCCCATTTGCCACTGCTCTGCCCACCTGACCAGTCCATTGATATCCTTTTGCAGTTTATGGCTATCCTCCTCACTATTTACCACCCTACCAATTTTTGTGTCATCCGCGAACCTTTTGATCATACCCCCTACATTTAAGTCCAAATCATTTATGTACACCACAAACAACAGGGGTCCCAGCACCGAGCCCTGTGGAACTCCACGGGAAACTGACTTCCAGTCACAGAAACATCCCTCTATCATCACCCTCTGCCTCCTGCCTCTCAGCCAACTTTGTATCCAACATTCTGGGATCCAACATGCCACTTTGCCTCTTTGGGCTCTTATTTTCTTGAACAGTCTGACATGAGGGACCTTATCAAAAGCCTTGCTAAAGTCCATGTAGACCACATCAAATGCATTACTGTCATCAACACTCCTGGTTACCGTCTCCAAAATTTGATCAAATTTGTCAAACATGACATTACCTTATCAAGTTCATGCTGACTATCCCTGATTAATCCATGTACCTCCAAGTGCGGATATATTCTGTCCCTCAGAATTCTTTCTAGTGACTTCCTCACCACCAAAGTGACTGGCCTGTGATTTCCTGATCTATCTCTTCCTCCCTTTTTTAGTAATGGGACAACATTAGCATTCCGTAGGGATGTTCCCTCCGTGACACCCTGGTCCACTTCTCCATCACCCCCTACTCCTCAACCCCCACCTACAGCACCTCCCCATGCAAACGCAAAATATGCAACACCTGCCCCTTCACTTCCTCTCTCCTCACCATCCAAGGGCCCAAACACTCCTTTCAAGTGAAGCAGCATTTCACTTACATTTCCCCCAACTTAGTCTACTGCATTTGTTGCTCCCAATACAGTTTCCTCTACATTGGAGAGACAAAACGCAGACTGGGTGACCACTTTGCAGAACACCTTCGGTCTGTCTGCAAGCATGACCCAGACCTTCCTGTCGCTTGCCATTTTAACACTCCACCCTGCTCTCTTGCCCACATGTCTGTCCTTGGCTTGCTGCATTGTTCCAGTGAAGCTCAACGCAAACTGGAGGAACAGCACCTCATCTTCCGACTAGGCACTTTACAGCCTTCCAGTCTGAATATTGAGTTCAACAACTTTAGATCTTGAACTTCCTCCTCCATCCCCACCCCCTTTCCGTTTCTTCCCCCTCCCTTTTGTTTTTTCCAATAATTTATATAGATTTTTCTTTTCCCACCTATTTCCATTATTTTTAATTGTATTCCACCCATGGTTTATTTCACCCCACCTCCCACTAGAGCTACCTTGTTTGTCCTGCTCTCCACTCTTAATTAGCACATTCTTTTAGATAATATCACCACCTTCAACACCTCTTTGTTCTTTTGTCTGTGACATCTTTTGGTTATCTCCTACTATCACTGCTTGCTTATCCCAACAACGCCCCCCCCGCCCCCCTTCCCCCACCCACCCTTAAACCAGTTTATATTTCACCCCTTTCCTATTTCTACTTAGTTCTGTTGAAGGGTCATGAGGACTCGAAACGTCAACTTTGCTCTTCTCCGCCGATGCTGCCAGATCTGCTGAGTTTTTCCAGGTATTTCTGTTTTTGTTTTGGATTTCCAGCATCTGCAGTTTTTTGTTTTTATATTAGCAGTCCTCCAGTCCTCTGGCACCTCAACTGTGGCCAGAGAGGATTTGAGAATTACTGCCAGGCCCCTGGTATCTCTTTCCTTGCCTCCCTCAACAGCCAGGGATACATCCCATCCGGGCCTGTAGATTTATCCACTTCTAAGACCGCTAAACCCACTAGTACCTCCTCTCTCTCTAAGTTAATTCCCCCTAATATTTCACAGTCCTCCACCCTGATGCCTATACCTGTGTCATCCTTTTCCATTGTGAAGACCAACGTAAAGTATTCATTGAGGACTGTACCCACGTCTTCCGGTTCCATTACCTCTATGGCCCTTAATTGGCCCTACTCTTTCCCTCGTTATTCTCTTGCTCTTTATATATTTAAAACCCTTTGGGTTTTCCTTTATTCTACCCACCAATGCTTTCTCATGCACTCTCTTAGCTTTCCTAATTTCCTTTTTATTTCCCCATTGCACTTTTTATTCTCCTCAAGGGAGTCTGCTGTATTGAGCCCTTGGCATCTACCAAAAGCTTATCTTTTATTCATAATCTTAATCTTTATGTCCCTTGACATCCAGGGTACTCCAGACTTGGTTCCCCTCTTTTGTCTTTATGGGAACGTATTTGCCCTGTACTTTCGCTATTATCTCCTTGAATGCCTCCCACTGTTCTGACACAGTTTTATCTGCAAGTAGCTGCTCCCAGTCCACTTGGGCCACATCATATCTCATCTTAGTAAAATTAGCCTTTCCCAGTTTAGAACTTTTGATCCTGGCCCAACCTTATCCTTTTCCATAGCTATCCTAAATCTAACTGAGTTATGGTCACTATCTCCAAAATGCTCCCCTACTGATACACCTTCCACCTGCTCGGGCTCATTTCCGGAAATTAGGTCCAGAACTACCCCCTCCCTTGTTGGACTTTCTGGTACTGGCTAAAAAAGTTCTCCTGGATGCAACTTAAGGATTTTCCTCCCTCCCTACCTTGCACACTAAATCTATCTCAGTTAATATTTGAGTAGTTAAAATCCCTTACTATTACTGTTTTATTATTCTTACGCTTCTCTGAAATTTGATTACATATTTGATCCTCTATCTGTCCCTGACTATTTGGGGGCCTATAGTACATACCCAACAGCATGTTTGCCCCTTTTATGTTTTTTACTTTTACCCATATGGCCTCATTTGATGAACCTTCCAAGATATCATCCCACCTCACTGCTATAATTGATTCCTTGATCGATATTGCAACCCCCCTCCTCTTCATCCCCCTCTCTATCTCGTCTGAATACCCTATAACCAGGAATGTTGAGCTGCCAATCCTGCCCTTTTAGCTAAGTCTCGGTCATAGCTATGATATCATACTCCCATGTGCCTTTCTGTGCCCTCAGCTCGTCTGTCTTATTCCTCAGGCTCCTTGCAATAAAATATATTCCATTTAGCCTTGCCAAACTCACTTCTTTCTTATCCAGCCTATGTTTCCTCTGCCCTCCAGACTCACTTACTAGTGTTTTAACTTCTAATTCCATCTCAGCTTATTCTCCCCTCTGAACTACTTTACAGAATTCCATCCCCTCTGAACTACTTTACAGAATTCCATCCCCCTGCCAATTTTGTTTAAATCCACTCCAACAGCACTGTCCTGGGGGTTTTAGGGTGGGGAGGGATCCCAAAGACCAGGACGAGGGAGGGGAAGGCGGGAGCTGGTGGGGGTGGTGGGGGTGGGGAGGCACCAGGTTCAACCGGGCAGGTAGTGCAGGAGGAAGGGGGGAGGTGACATCTTGGGGCCGGTGCCCTCAGTCTGCACAGGGCACACCCTGAATGATGTGCCCCCCTTTCCTTCCAGCCTTTGATCATGTAGGCCTTTAAAAACATCCTGCTCACTGCTGCCTGACTGCTCACAGCAACTATGTTATCACGTGGACAGCATATTATTCAGGTTAATAGGCTTGTTTAGAAGCCTAAATCACCCTTAATAATTGATTTGCATATGGTGTGCTGATTGCCGATTTCTGCGCCCGCCCACCTAGCATATTATAGGAAGGTGGTAGGCTTGGCCGCCCGACCTATTTTACGTGCCCTCTTGCCCACAGACAACATGCCCGGCAGGTAAAATCGAGCCCATTGTTTAGATTATCATGAATCACTTCGAGAAATTGATCCCTTAGTTGACAGACTCTTTTGATCTGTTGCTTTCTACTCCTCTAACTATAATTTCAAATACCACTGGTCCTAAGACAACATTTCTGTAATTACCAGATTAACCTTTCTGCATCATCTGAAATCTTTCTCAGGCATCAATTTATATGCAGTAAGGATAGCACATTTTACATTTTCACGGTGCATCCTGTCCACTTGCAAAATGTTTTTTGCTAAGTGATGGCATTCACCTTTCAGGCCAACCTGCTTTCTTCCACTTTGCTAATCATTCCAAAGCCTTAACGAAGTGATTGATGTTGTCCCCTTTTTTAATACCTCTGTTACATGTGGCTCACTTATCTCTGATTCTGAGTGCTGTGGGTTCTAACCCCACACCAGGGACTTGATCATAGAATCTATGCTGACAATCTAGTATTGAAAGAGTGCTGTACTTTCGGTGGTGCCATCTCTCAGATGAGATGTTAAATTGAGGCCCTGCCTGCCCTCTTAGGGGAATGTAAAAGGCCCCATGACACGTTTGAGGATGGGAATGCATTTGCCTCAGAGCCCTGGCCAATATTTATTCTTAAACCCACGTCATTAAAACTGATTAGCTGGTCATTATCACATTGCTGTTTGTGGTATTTTGCTGTGCACAAATTGGCTGCATTCTTTCAACTTTAACTGCTTTAACTATCAAGAAAATGGATTAAACAATAAAATCATAAATAGTCACCATAGCATACAACCTTTTTTACAATAGCTTTTCAACTTAACTTTCTCCTTGAGTAAGTAGAAAATAAAAAAAAACAGCCACAGCAGCAGTGCTAAACAAAAATATGACTGGAACCAAATGGATTGAACTGCTAAACTCCAAAAGAATGGCCAATTAAATGCACATTCCAACAACTCCATGTGCGAAGAGGGTGAGATGAACAGCTCCAAGAACTCCAAATGACAACTCCAGTTAATGGTGTCAGGAAGAGATATTAATGTATATAATGTTATTGGAATTTTTCTTAAAATAGAGGTTAAGTCTGTGTGTGTGTTAATTGGATTAAAGCCAGCTAGCCTGGATGCTTTGATGTATAGTAGTTTTGAGATGCAAACAGTAGGTAGAGGGTACATTTGCATTTTGTTGAATTGAATAGAGCATTCAAGAGTGGGAGTGAAATCTTGCACCTAGCTAGGGGACACCAAGAAATGTTTATATTACTAATAAAATTGATACTATGAAAGGAGTTCAAAGGGCCTGGTGATACAATGAGAGGGGAAGGCTGGGCATAACAGAAAGGAGTTGGTGTGTGCAGGGCAGAGGCATGTAATATTTAAGCAGCTGTAAGCCTGCAACTGTCTGCAAAGGAACCAAACTGAAAGGAACCTCATTTTGAATTCATAAGGCGAAAATGCTTTGCCTGGTGTCTGTTTAAGTTTATGGTTATTGTTGCCTTAGTGGAGATTAATTTGGGAATTTGTTAAAGTTATAATAGTAGTAATTTGTAGCCATGTGTATGTGCTTAATTTTTTGTAAATTAATAAATGTTTCATTTAATTTGATATAAAAACCTCTCACAAACTGGTGGTCTTATTCCTAAATTTAGAGCTGCAACTCAAAACATACCAATTGAAAATATAGGTTATGACAATTGTTTAAAACTTCCTCCTAGGATTTTAAATAACTCAACTTTTATCAACTGCTGTGTCATAACAACAGGTTCAAAGAGTTAACTGGAATCTTACCTGATGTAGACAAAGATGACCTTTTGTATATGGGAGGCCTGACAACACAACCCTAGGGCATCAGTGCAGTAGTTCCTCAGGGAAGCATCCTGAGCTCAACCATCTTCAGCTGCCTCATTAATGATCTTCTTTCCATTATAAGGGAAGAATTAGGGCTTTTGTTCACTGTGTTCAGCTCCATTCACAACTATTGTGAAGCAGCCCATGTCAGCCTATAGCAGGACATAAGTAACATTTAGACTTGAGCTGACACATAGTTGTACATGGCATTCATGCCAAATAAGTGCCAGATAATGTCCATTTTGAACAACAGAAAGCCGAGCCATTTCCCCTTGGTTATTAATTGTAAAGCTACCACCAAGTCCCATATGATCAATACTCTTGGGGTCAACATTGACTAGAATTGGATTAGTGATATCAATACAGTGCTACAAGAATATGGAGGAGGCTGGGTGCCCTGCAACAAGTGGTTCACCTCCTAACCCTTCAAATTCCCTTCACTGTCTCCAAGGCTCAATTCACCACTGGCCTGATAGTGCAACCACAGCAACACCCAAGGTTTGACATCACCCAAAACACTGTCGTCCTGTCACTGAACCTGACATCCACCCACTTTACCACCAGAAAACTGAGGACACAGTCTGCATTATCTGCAGAATGCAGTGTAGTAACATATTCCCTTCATCCTCACCACCATGAATTACAAGAAGAGCAATATTGTAAGAACACCATCACGCCCAAACTGCACACTGTCCTGATTTGGAAATATATTGCTGATGCTTCATTGTTGTTTACGAAACACCTTTTGTAGGAATACCACTGTTACAAGGGTGACTGAGTTTAAAGAAAAAGGCACACTTCCAACTTATCTGGGTAACCAGAGATGGGTGATTAAAAAGTACCTTTACCAGTATCCTCCACACTCCTAGAACATAGACAAAAATTAATTTTTGACTTGAATAGTGAGGGGCCTCTCAAGGGCATGGCTCCAGAAAAACAACTGAAATTTGCAAATTATTTGATCAAATTAAATCAGGGCATGTTTTTTTTCTGTGAGTGAAGCTTGTTGAATTCTGTCATTGAATTCTGCTATATAAAGAGATAAAGAATTCAATATCATGCTACGCCTTAGGTGAAAACGCTTCATTTTTGTGACACCCACACAACTAAAATTCATTTCAATTTGACTGAAAACTGGTTGTAAAATTGATCTATACCCAACAAGAAATCAGAGTATTAAACTTTAACCTGACTGGACCATTTTTCCACCTCCCTTCCATCTCGAAGTCACACTTGTGCTCTTTCTAATAAGAGCTGGAAGCAGATAACCTGCTGACCCATTAGTTATATAAATTCCGTTTGGATCATGGGATACGAATGTTTTTCATTTCTCTGTGGGAATAAAGAGTTTCATAGTAATAGATGTTATTTGGTTTAAAGGGTCACTGGCTACAATAAAATTGTTTAGCAGACATTGGTTCAGTTGTGTAAAGATATAGTACAAGTGAAAAAGGGTTAGTTGAATTATTCTTTTCACTGAGAAACATTATCCTCCCATCAGTATAAGACATCATTGTAATGAATATGGCTCTTCCAGCTGTTTGGACCCCATAACAAAATAATTTGTCACATATGCACTGCCGCTTAAAGACAAAAGCAGCAATTTCAAAATGTACAATATCAAAACCCGTTGACAACACCAAATTGAGGAGTTAATACTGAGGAAGACAGCAAGAAAATGCAGGGAGACTCCAGGATGGCAAATTCATTTCAATATTGATATGGGTGACGTGGTGCATTTTGGAAGGAGAACTAAGGAGGCCACCTTCTCCTATGGAAAAAGAGGGTCCAAATGGAGTAGAGGAGCAAAGGGACCCAGAGATCCAGATTCATAAATCATGGGCAATGCAAGTCAATAGCCATTAAAAGTGCAAATCATACACTGGGGTTCATTTCTAGAAGATTAGAATTAAAAAGCAGGGAGGGTATGTTAAACTTCTAAAGAACCATGGTTTTACCGCACTTGAAGTACTGTACTCAGTTCCGTTCTCTGTATTACGAGAAAGGATATAGAGGCACTAGAAAAGAGAAAGCTGAAAGCTGACCTGACAGAGGTCTTAAAATGATGAAGTTATTTGATAGGGTAGATGTAGAAAGGATGTTTTAGGGAACATTAATATATGGTAGTCACTAATAACTCCACCAAAGAATTCAGGTGAAACTTCTTTACTCAGCGAGTGGTTAGAATGTGGAACTTGCTTCCACAAGGAGTCGTTGAGGTGAATAGCATTTAAGGGGAAGCTAAACATGCACATGAGGGTGGAAGGAACAGAAGGATATGTGAAGATGGTGAGATGAAGAATGTGAAGGAGGCTTGTGTGGAGCATTGGACCAGCATAGACCTCTTGGACTGAATAGTCTGTTTCTGTGATGAAAATATTTTGTAATGCTATATCAACTTCAGGTGCTACAAAAGATTTGGTAGAATGATCCTAATTCCACATTTGGGTGGAATCTTCTGCTCCTGGTGGTGGGGAGCTTGGAGGCAGGAAGAACACTTAATTAGGCAGGATGTTGGCATACCCAAATTTGCTTCCTTCGCCCCTCTGCCAGAATTAAGCTATTGGCAGGAAGGTCCATGGTCGACCTTCCCACCCTGCCGCCAATTGAGGGCCTTGAGTGCTCACCATTTGATGGTCTGAGCCCGCCATTCCTGGGATTAACCCAGCTGCTGGTGGTCTGACGCCATGCAGCATTCACAATAGCTACTACCCTGCAGGAAGTTTATCACCTCGGGGTGAAGGGGGTCACTCAAACAAAGACAATCAGTGCCCGCTGTGAGCTGTGTTAATATGACAATCGCCTTGTTAAAACCAATTGCTAGTTAAACAGGTGATGGGCATTGATTATCCCAACTAAATAGAATAAAAAGATACAGCTGGAACACTTTGTGTGAAAGCTACTTGGCAGTCAGTATCACTGAGGAGTTGTCTTGAAAATAAACCAGCTTGAACCAAAAGACCAGCCTGGATTAATTCTTCCACCACAACCTCTTATTGTGAGTAACAAGCTGTGCTTCTGAACCCCCCACCCCTCCTTACCACAAACTCCAACCCGAGAACTCCTGCTCCCCCCCCCCCCCCGCCCTATCACTTACCTCTGTCCTTGGTCCTCCGCAATCCTGGGATTCCGGGGAGGTGTCCTCTTGGCAGCAACCAAGCAACCACAGCCTCCTCAGTGGTGCAGCTGAGCACAAGAGCTTCCGGCCTCTGATTGGTTGGCAGCTCTCGCTGGGCACATCTTCTGCCCCCTCAGTTCTTGATTCCAGGGGAAGGCCCACTGTTGGCCTTGCCACTACCTGATTGGCATGTGGTTTGGCAGCCTTCCCTGGAAGAGGAAGCACGGGTCTCTCGCTGGCTCTCCAGCTGACAGAAGAAACCCCCGTAGCCTCAAGAGGATTCTGCCCCATGGAGTGGATCTTTACTTTGTGTGTTAGTGTAAAACAGGCGATAGAGAATCAGCAGTCCATATTACAGAGATGTAAAATGGACCGCTGTCTCACTATTGTCCAATTTGCACAGTGTACAGCAATCCCTCGCTGAATGATGTAGTTGCATTCCTGAAAAGTGCAACTTTAAATGGAACAACATTAAGCAAATCAGATTCCCCCATTAGAACCAATGTAAAAGCTTCAGTTAGGTTCTGAAGGACCTATTCTGTCAGAAAAAATATTTTGTTTACAAACATGATGAGAAGGAAAAGAGAGGCTTTTAGCAGGTACAAGGGGAGGAAATCAGCGGAGACATTAGTGGAGTACAGAAAGTGCAGGGTGGAGTTTAAGAAAGCAATTAGGAGAGCAAAGAGGGGATATGAGAAAGCTCTGGCTGGTAAAAATAGGGAAAATCCCTAGATATTCTATAAGTATATCAATGGGAAGAGGATAACCAGGGAAAGAGTAGGGCCCATTAGGGACCAAGAGGGCAATCTATGCGTGGAGCCAGAGGACATCAGTAGAGTGTTGAACGAATACTTCACGTCTGCTTTACCCAAGAGAATGAGGATGAAGGTATCGAACTCGGGGAGAAAGACTGCAAGGTTCTTGAGCAAATTGATATGGGGAGTGACAAGGTATTGGAGGTGTTGGCAGGCTTAAAAGTGGACAAATCTCCAGGTCTGGATGATTTGCGTCCCAGACTGCTAAGGGAGGCAAGGGAGGAGATCGCAGGGGCTCTGACCCAAATTTTTAATTCCTCTCTGGCCACGGGGGAGGTGCCAGAGGACTGGAGAACAGCTAATGTGGTTCCGCTATTTAAGAAGGGTTATAGAGATAAGCCAGGGAACTACAGGCCAGTGAGTCTCACGTCAGTGGTAGGGAAACTATTGGAGAAAATTCTGAAGGAGAGATTCTATCTCCACTTGGAGAGGCAAGGTTTGATCAGGGATAGTCAGCATGGCTTTGTCAGAGGGAGGTCATGCTAACAAATTTGATTAAATTTTTTGAGGAGGTGACCAGGTGTGCAGATGAGGGTAGTGCAGCTGATGTAGTTTATATGGATTTCAGCAAAGCCTTTGACAAGGTCCCACATGGGCGACTTATAAAGAAGGCAAATGCACATGGGATACAGGGTAATTTGATAAGGTGGATTCAAAATTGGCTTAGTTGTAGGAGACAGAGGGTGATGACAGAAGGCTGCTTTAGTAATTGGAAGCCAGTGTCCAGTGGCATACCACAGGGATCTGTGCTGGGTCCCCTATTATTCGTCATTTATATAAACGACATAGATGACGATGTGGGGGGGTAGGATTAGTAAGTTTGCGGATGACACAAAGATTGGCCGGGTGGTTCACAGTGAGGTTGAGTGTCTTGGGCTACAGGAAAATATAGATGGGATGGTCAAATGGACAGATAAGTGGCAGATGGAATTTAACCCTGAAAAGTGTGAGGCGATACACTTTGGAAGGAGTAATTTGATAAGGATGTATTCAATGAACGGCATGACACTAGGAAGTTCTGAGGAACAAAGGGACCTTGGCATGTGTGTCCATGGATCTCTGAAGGTGGAGGGGCATGTTAGTGGGGTGGTGAAAAAGGCATATGGGACACTTGCCTTTATCAATCGAGGCATAGATTACAAAAGTAGGGAGATCATGTTGAAGTATAGAACCTTGGTGAGGCCACAGCTGGAGTACTGTGTGCAGTTCTGGTCGCCACATTATAGGAAGGATGTGATTGCACTGGAGGGGATGCAGAGGAAATTCACCAGGATGTTGCCTGGGATGAACATTTAAGTTATGACGAGAGGTTGGATAGACTTGAGTTGTTTTCGTTGGAGCAGAGAAGACTGAGGGGTGACCTGATCGAGGTGTACAAGATTATGAGGGGCATGGACAGGGTGAGTAGGGAGCAGCTGTTCCCCTTAGTTGAAGGGTCAGTCACAAGGGGACATAAGTTCAAGGTGAGGGGCAGGAGGTTTAGATGGGATATGAGGAAAAACTTTTTTACCCAGAGGGCGATGACAATCTGGAATGTGCTGCCTGGGAGGGTGGTGGAGGTGGGTTGCCTCACATCCTTTAAAAAGTACCTAGATGAGCACTTGGCACATCATAACATTCAAGGCTATGGGCCAAGTGCTGGTAAATGGGATTAGGTAGGTAGGTCAGGTGTTTCTCACGTATTGGTGCAGACTCGATGGGCCGAAGGGCCTCTTCTGCACTGTGAGATTCTGTGATTCTGTGAAATGCAGCAAGTTTAATAGCTGTACATTGCTAAATTACTGTATTTGTAAACAAAATAACTTTTAAAATAAAATTTAAAAATATAAGAGGAATACTGACTTTTTCTGCTTACCTTTTACTCACTGCTTCTCCTGCTTGCTATCTCTCCTGCTCCCCATCTTTCCCACCCACTGTCTTTCCCGCTCGCCTTCTCTCTCCACTCGCCATTTCTCGCGTTCACTGCCTTTTCTCCTCCTCGCCTCTGCTGCTCGTCACATCTCCTGCTTCCCAACTCACCGGCTGGCCACCCGATTGTGCTTCCTGACCCTCCTGCTCACCCATCCCTCTCCCAAAATCTTACTGGGCGCGAGGGCTCGGGAGATGAACAAGAGGCTGGAAGCAATCTACAGAGTGAGAGCAGCTTCAAGTTGCAGGGTCACAAGGATAAGCTGCAAGCTGGAAAGGCGGTGATCGACAGCCAGCCAGCGAGAGCGTTGGAGGTGGCTGGGAAAGTCGGGAAATGGGAATGGACATTCCAAAATGGCACCGATCGGGTCACATAATATTAAGTCACTCCCGGCATGAAACAAAATTAACGTGAATCCACAACACTAAATGCAAATACCGCCCTACTAAAAACTCAACGTTAAATCAAAGCAACTTAAAACAAGGCACCTAAAAATGAGCACTTACTGAACAAAGTTAAATCACTAGTCCCCCTCAAGTAAACACCACCTCAGCACCAGACCCCCTCAAAAGCGCCCCCACCTCAACAATTAAACCCTGCTCAATGAACCCCCACCTCAACAATTTAACCTCTTCAATAAAACCTCCACCACAACAACTTAACCCCTCAATAAATCCCACACCTCAACATCATTAACCCCCCCCCTCATTAAACCCCCCCCACCACAGCACTAACACCACTGACCCCTTCCTCAGCACTAAACTCCCCCACCCCCAAAAAAAAATCCTCACTTCAACAATTTAACCCTCTCAATAAATCTGTATGGAGTAACATGAAGCTGAGTCTTAGGACCAAGATGCTGGTTTATGAGGCCTGTGTTCTCAGCACAAGAACAAAAGAAATAGGAGTAGGAGTAGATCATATCTCCCGTTGCTCCACCATTCGGTACAATAACGACTGATCTTGGGCTTCAGCTCCATTTTCCCGCCTGCTCTCCATATCCGTTAATTCCCTGAGAGACCATTGGCGGGATTTTCCGCGCCCGCCCACCGCCACGATCTTCCGGTCCTGCTGCAAGTCAATGGACTTCTGGCTGGGGTGCCACCTTGCCCACGGCAGGTCCCACCTGCAACGGGGCCGGAAAATCCCAGCCCAAAAATCTGTCTATCCCAGTCTTAAATCTATTCAGTGATGGAGCATCCACAATCTCTGGGGTAGAGAATTTCAAAGATTCGCAACCCTTTGACTGAAGTAATTTTCCCCTCATCTTAGTCCTAAATGATCGACCCTTTATCCTGAAATAAGCCCCTGTGTTTTAGAGTTCCCGACCAATGGAAACAACCTCCCAGTGTCTACCCTGTGAAGCCCCTTCAGAATTTAATAGGTTTCAATGAGATTACCTCTCATTCTTCCAAACTCCAGAGAATTTAAGTCCAATTAACTTGGCCTTTCATCTTAGGACAACCCCCTCATCCCAGGGACCTATCTAATGAACAATTGCTGTGCCGCCTTCAATGCAAGTATATCCTTTCTTAAATGTGGAGACCAAAACTGCACACGGTATTCCAGCTGTGGTCTCACCAAAACCCTGCACAACTGTAGCAACTCTTTGTTATTCTTGTACTCCAATCCCCCTTGCAATAAAGGCCAACATGCCATTTGCCCTCTTAATTGCCTGCTGCGCCAGCATGCTAGCTTTCTGCTTTTGGCATACGGGTACACCCAAGGCTCTTTGAACATCAACACTTACAAGTTTGTCATCTTTTAAAAACTCTGCTTTTCTATTCTATTGACTAAAGTGAATAACTTCACACTTCCCTATATTACACCTTGTTGCATGGATGTGAAAAATGAACCACTTACAGCTATCATGAAAAGAAGTTCAACAATGTTCATTATTGCTGTTTGCGACGCATCTCATGGAAGGACAAAATCACAAATGCGGCAATCCTCTCAAAGGCAATCCTCCCGAGTATGTTGGCGTTCATCAAGCGGAGACAACTTCATTGGCTTGAGCATGTTTGCAGGATGGAAGCCTGCTTGTAGACATGACATGAAGGCTCTAAATATCAACTCTCGCACCTGAGAGACACCAGCTGATGACAAAGGAAAATGACAATATCGCCTGTGGGCTGGCATGCGTCACCATGTGGTTTCTGCAGCTGAAGGCAACAACACCGAAAACAACAACCCACAGTGACACCTGATAACAACTTCATGTGCGGCACTTGTGGCTGAACCTGCCTCTCATGGATTGGTCTCTTCAGCCATCTGCAAAAGTGCACCATGTGAAGCTGTCCCACCTCCAACAGATTTGATTCGCTGCATGTCCTTCATCTCACATAGATGGAAAGATACGGCTGATGACTGCAAAGTCAAAATGATCCCCAAGGTGTAAGACAGTAAATGTGAAGGGTTGGATTAGTACAGTCCCAGAGAAAAGCATTACTTAGATCCTCAGATCTGCCTTGGTGGTGTGTTGCAGAGCTAATAACTGCACATAGTGATAAATCTTTCAATTCCCCGAGGGTGCATCTTTTTGAACAGCTTCAAGGACACTTTGTATCCTAACATCTGTACTTAACCTTTCAACTCTATTAGGGCTCCAATTACATTGAAGCGGTTGCAAAACATTATTTACACTGTAAATGCAAATTAGCAGCATTGCACTTGAACTCCCAGCTGTAAATGGTGACATTATTTGCACCATTAGATTATTTCAATGGTGGAGTAATTTGTTATGACGCTGAGCCTCTTAGAAGACAGTTCTTTTCTGATTTTAGATTAGAAGGACTTCAGCTGCAACAGTCCAGAGGTTCTGCTTGGCAGCTGCTGTTGAATTTAAATGAAGATTTATGAATAAAAATTAAATATGGTGTCAAAATGAAAATACTGTCTGTTGTTAGGTGAAAATGGCTGGAAGCTGCTATAATGTAGAGGTACATCGCTTAACCCAACCTGTTTAGATGTTAGACGCTGAGTTTGTGTGATTGTGACTTGTGGCAAACAAACCAGAATGTACTTTACATTGGGTTCCTCATACATGCCAACCTGCAAAATGTGAAAAAGCTGATAAACAGCTTCAAAAAAGATGAAACAGACAGGATTACCCATCCTTTATAGAACCAATTGGTCTTTCCTTCCATTAATTTCAATGGAAGGAAAACCAGGCATGATGCTGTTATCGAACCTCAGCACCAGATTTTCCTTTCTGTACTCCAATGAGACAGTGCTTAGAGCTCAGTTGATAAAGACAAAAACCTAGCCCATGGTCGATTGTGTATTGCAGTCTGTATTGTGCTACATTATATTGAAGTTCCGCGTGATTAGCTGCACCTCTCCATTAACGTATTGTGAAAGAAAGACTTTGGCCAGGATTTTCCATCCTGGGCCTATGTACCATGGCAGGGCGGGAACCGGGAGTGTTTCCCGCCACACAGCCCGGTGGGAATTTGTGCTGAATCGCGCGATGCTGGGCTTATTAATTATACAGCCGGAGGTTTCCAGACGCATTGCGCTTCAGGGCGGGCTGGATGATGTGCCACTGCCCTCACTTTAATTCCCAAGTGGCGAACCCACCATGGAAGGAAGAGATTGCCCAGCAATCCCATAGAGCTCCAGCCCACAGATTCAGCAACGCTCCCCTTGATGTGCTGCTCAGCGCAGTGGAGGCTGAGATGGGCATCCTGTACCCGGAGGATGGAAGGAGGAGGCCAAGTTGTGTGACCAACCTTGCATAGGAGGAAGTCGCCAGGGTGGTCAGTGCCCACGCCCTCCGCCAGGGGACTGCAGTGCTGGAAACGGATGAATGACCTCATCCGCGTCGCAAGGGCAAGTGAACACTCAATTGCTCACACTCACCTCACTGAATGGTAATTGAATGCTGGAGGGACATGGGCCTCAGTGACAAGGGCACCATCCATGTGGCCCATGAATAAAAGAGCTATTCAACATGATAAGTTGGTACCTCAGAGCTCCAATGCAGCCCACCTAGTCTGCAAGTGGAAAGGTCATTGCGGACCCCTTACCCTTCCACACAGAGACCTCCGATGCTGCCTGGGTTGGTGGGATGGGGGGAGGGGGGTTGCGGATGTGGAAGAAAAGGCTTAGGAATTGAGGGCACCAGCAAGCATTGCTAATGACATGCCTCTCTGAGCCTTATCCTTCTATCTGCATGGGGTCACTGCTCTGGAGGCTGCTGCCCCAGAACCTTTATGGACAACCTGCAGTGCATCAATCAGATAGCACACAATCCAGTGGGTTATGCCTAAGACTGAAAGAATGAGAAAGATACCTGAAACCCAATTGCTCTCAGCCCCACCTTCTCTCTTTGTGCAGAATACAGGAGTGAGAGAGAGAGAGAGAGAGAGAAAGAGAGAATGGGAGGGGGGTCCACCTGAACTGAGAAACCTTACAGGGCTCGAGGAGCAGGCAGCCCAGCTGGCAGGGGAGGAACCTGACCGAGCCTGTGCAGATGGAGAGGTTGGTGGGCAGTAAGTGTCCATGCATAATGAAGTCACATAAACACCTAAGGGTCATGTGTTCCTCCATTTTGGAGGCAGCTCATGAGGTCACTCGCTCTCTCCTCTCTCACTTACAGGTGCCAGCAGGAGGAGGGAAAGGCCAGAAGAAGAAGGCTTTCCCAGCATTACCTCCAGCCCACAGAGGACCGAGGGCACTGCGGAGGAAGAATGTACACCTGTAGAGGAGTCACAACAGCCATTTGCACCCTCCACCAGTGCAGAGATACACTCCTCGGTGGGTACCAGATGCGGTTCAGACAGGGTCTCACATTCTGGTGGTCATCACACGGACACGTGTTCGCAGCAGGAGGAAGCAGGGTCAGCCAACCTCACTGGCACTCGGAGGACTGCTGGGTAAGAGGCCTCTGTAGTGTTCAAGTCAGATGATGAGCCTCTAGGATGGGCCCTGCATGAGATGCTGGAGGGGCAGCGAAAGGTGGGATAACATCAGGCAGAGTTGGCGGAGACCCTCAACAGAGTGGCATGCGAGGTGGAGGAGTCCATGTGCCTACTCTCTCATGAAGTGGTGCCGAAATGTGCATGCATGGAGGTCTCCATGGGGAAGATGGCAGATGCCATGGAGACCCTCGTCCAGCAGAGCACCAAATTTCTGTTGTAGATACGTGTTGAACTGCACCCCATCGCTGTGTTGAACTGCACCCCATCGCTGTGTTGACCTGCACCCCATCGCTGTGTTGACCTGCACCCCATCGCTGTGTTGACCTGCACCCCATCGCTGTGTTGACCTGCACCCCATCGCTGTGCTGACCTGCACCCCATCGCTGTGCAGACCTGCACCCCATCGCTGTGCAGACCTGCACCCCATCGCTGTGC
Source organism: Cetorhinus maximus (assembly GCF_964194155.1). Classification (NCBI taxonomy): domain Eukaryota; kingdom Metazoa; phylum Chordata; class Chondrichthyes; order Lamniformes; family Cetorhinidae; genus Cetorhinus; species Cetorhinus maximus. The sequence goes on from NC_135888.1 coordinate 108,721,790, forward strand.
AGACCTGCACTCCATCGCTGTGCTGACCTGCACTCCATCGCTGTGCTGACCTGCACTCCATCGCTGTGCTGACCTGCACCCCATCGCTGTGCTGACCTGCACTCCATTGCTGTGCTGACCTGCACTCCATCGCTGTGCAGACCTGCACCCCATTGCTGTGCTGACCTGCACTCCATCGCTGTGCTGACCTGCACTCCATCGCTGTGCTGACCTGCACCCCATCTCTGTGCTGACCTGCACTCCATCGCTGTGCTGACCTGCACTCCATCGCTGTGCAGACCTGCACTCCATCGCTGTGCAGACCTGCACTCCATCGCTGCGCTGACCTGCACTCCATCGCTGCGCTGACCTGCACCCCATCGCTGTGCAGACCTGCACCCCATCGCTGTGCAGACCTGCACCCCATCGCTGTGCAGACCTGCACCCCATTGCTGTTGCCGTGGGCGAGATCTTGCTGTGGTTATGCAAGAAAGGGATGGGGCATCTCAACCTTCCTCAGGTGCCTCTTCTTCTCAAGGAGTCAGACAGAGGCCCTCGGGCGTCCAAAGGGAGGAGGAACGGCTGTTGGACATTCCTGAGACCTCCACTCAGGATTCTCTGAGGGTGTCCGGCCCTTGGGAATCCCCCTTTCTTGTGACTGCTTTAACTTCATCCTCTGTGACCACAGAGGGAGCAGCTGCCCCATAGCAGGACAGCCAAAGTAAGCCGAAACCCTCTAGGCCTGGGGCCTCCAGAGGATGCCTGCCAAGGTCATCCAAAATAACAGGGCAAACTGGTCAGTAGACTCACTGCACCCCTGCTGTGGATGTCAGGGGAGCACCTAGAAGAAATAGTAGGGTCTGAAAGATTAAGAGGTTATGATTTTATATGCGGTTGCACAGTGCACTATAATTGTTAATGTTCTTACACTTTTGTAAATAGACTGCACTTGTACTTTACTGAGGTCTGATGTGGTTTAATTGCAATTTGTCGTTGTTATGCCTGTTCGCCACCCTCCTACCAATCTTGAGGGGGACATCCCAGGCAGGGTTTATGTCCCCAGGAGTCATGCATGCACGGGGAAACAAGGAGACAAGCCTCCTGTCACGCACTCATCTGTTGAAACGCCTTAGCATTGTCAGTACTACAAGCTGGGGTTCCCCTTGAGTTGTCTAGTTGAGCTGAGCTGCCGATCCACCCACCCCCACTGACCCAACTCCCATGCAGCATCTCGAGATCTCCACCTCAAGGCCCTGGATAGTTGCAACTGGCCATGGTGCATGTGACTTTTCAGGTAGAGTCCAACACCATTCATACCTCCCCCCATGACCTCCGCACAATAACCGTGCAACCCTCCCCCACCACCTTCTGCCCCATGCAGGTGAGTGCCCACATCTCCTACCTTCCCGAGGAGCTCAGCCCCGTGGCAATAGACATGCCCCCCATCATCCTGCCGATCCCCAGAATCTGGTTTTACTTCCATGCCCCCTCCAACAACCCTCAGCGTCCCGTCACCTGTCATTGCAGGCAGGACACTCACCCTCCCACCCTACCAGCTCCCACTACCCCCTTTAGCCCTCACCATCCGTTCCTATCGACAATTCCCTCATTATGTGCCCCCAGGACTCATCTGTTGACACCACAGACCCCTCCCTCTGAACCGCTTTCCCCTCTTCCCCCCCATGCCTATTTACAGCTGCACACACCTCCTCACTACTCCCCCATGCTCGTTCACACCTGCACACCCCCCACGCTCGTTCACACCCGCCCTCGCACACGCTCCACCATGGACCTTCCCACCCTCACACTTCATAAACCACCTCACCAATTCCATGACCGCCACACCATCTCTCTCTTTCCCCTACCACCCCTAACCTCCTCCGCCCCCCTATGTCTCAACTCCTGCCCCACCTTTTCATTCCTCTCCGCCCCTCAGCGTCTAATCCCTCAACGTCTAATCTTCACCCCCCCTCAGCACAGACCATCGCCCTCCATTAGTACCTCATGCAGCACAAAGATCCACGTCCTGGATGCTGCTGTAGTGAGAAGATCCACGTGGTCGATGCTCCATCCACCCACTGCTGCACGTGGTGTTTCAGGGTCCACGGTCTCTGGAGGCCTCCGTCCTCCACTCTCCGCAAGCTGCCCCAGGCCTTCTTCCAGGTGAGTCTCGACATGTCCACGCCACGTTGGTTCGGACGTGTTCCAGACTGGAGTGATATCCCGCTGGCGGTGTGGATAATTGGATGGGACGGACAATTCCAGGTGGCGCTTCATCTGCATCCCGTTAATGAGATGCAAAACGGCTTCACGCCGGCCTCTGGCGAGAATAGTGACCCACCATGATGGACGTGAGTGCACGTTTCCTTCGTCATTTCACCCGGGTGGGAAACTGATTTTTCAGCTCCCACAACATTGTCCCCATTCCCCTGCCCACCATTACACCCACTGCTGTTGGGACTGGAAAATCCTGGCCTTGAAAGACTTGCATTTATATAGCACTTTTCACAACCACTGGACATTTCAAAGTGCTTTACAGCGAATGAAGTACTTCTTGAAGTGTAGTCACTGGCGTAATTTATTTATTTATCTACCTAGCTTTCACAAACACCATTTTCTGGCCAAGCAGCTTCTGAAGGAGCTGACTGGTTTTGCCTCTGGGACATTTTGCGGACTGCCTGTCTAGTTTAAATATTAACAGAGAGGCAGAAAAGTCATAACAGGCAGTGCATGGCCTCCTGACATGTTGGGACACACTACAAATAGAAATTGGTTAGCACTGGAAACATGAACCAACTTTCCCCCTCCCTATCCTGGGGGAGTTGAAAGTAAATGCAATGTCCTTGCCACCACCCTTTCTGCCTTTAGCCACATCAGTACAAATCAAAGTTCAAACCTAGAACCTCTGTGTCTCAGTGGTTCATGCGGTGCCTTTACCAGCCAGGCTATATTCTCTTTAGTAAGAAGGGAAAATATTTGATCCAGTCCGACCTTGGTCTTTAGGTATGCTATTTGCTCTTCATTTTAAGGCCACAGATATATATGTATATATAAAAGGACAGGTCAGAAAAGACCATCAGGCCTTCCCCACCACAAATTTTAATAACTCCTGGGGATTAAAATAAAAGGAAAGAAAATAAAAGAAAGATTGGTATTCCTAGAGGTGACAGTGAGTTAAAACAAAAACACAATAAGTAAAATACTTCGGATACTGGAAAACTGAAACAAAATCAAAAAAAAACTCCCAGCAGTTTCCACTGGTTTGGGGAGATCTCAAGTATCCAATGTGTAGACTGAATTATTTCTGATTTATACACCAATAGGAGAAGGGCTCACAGTTCACTCTATAGCAGCACTCATCCCTAACAGCACTGTGGGTGTACCTACACCATAGACACTTCAGTGGTTCAAGAAGGCAGCTCACCACCACCTTCTCAGGGACAATTAGGGATAGATGATATATGCTGGCCTAGCCAGCAAAGCCCGCATCCTGTAAATGTGTTTTAAAAAAAAAACTATCCCTGACACTTAGAACACAAGGTCAGACTTTGGTTTACTAGGACAAGCTTACCTACAGGAACCCACGTTTGTAGAGAGCAAAAGTAAAACATATAGAGTCAGTTATGGGACAGAAGGAGGCCACTTGGCCCATCGAGTCCATTATGGCTCATTGTGGAGCAATTCAGTCAGTCCCACCCACCCCCCTCCCGCCCTCTGCTCGATCCCCGTATCCCTAAAAGTTTACTTCCTTAAGTGTTCATTCAATTTCCTTTTGAAATGATTGATCATTTTCACTCCCACGCGTCTCATGGGCAGCGAGTTCCAGCTCATTACCACTCACTGCATAAAAGAGTTCTCCCTTACAATCCCCCTGCATCTCTTACCCAAAATCTTACCTCTGTGTCCCCTGGTCCTTGTGCCATTAGCTTTTTGAGAAGATGTTTTCCTTGTCGTCCTACCTAATCCTGCCATAACCTTGTACACCTCCCAAGTTGGAATGAAAACATTGGCCTCAATATTTATGGGGAGCTGGGGGATGGAAAGATTATTGATGAGGAAAGCCGTAAGTAGCAGTTTCCCTCAGGTGTGGTTGAATTTAATGGCAGGACATGATAACTATTTTTGGAATCTGTTTCCTGGCAGTAGCCAGCCAGATTGCGAGGTTGTTGGGCAGGTCGGACTGTGGCATGAGAGTGTAGAGGCAGGATGTAGAGATTATTTCAGAGGGTACATTGGGGTGTGGGGGCAGGGTGGTCATGGAGAAGATCACAGGGAACTGGGAAGAAGATTACAAGCTGGAGAAGTGGAGGTGAGTGAACGTGAGGGGATGAGTTGTTGAGGGTGACAGCTGATCGCTGTGCAAGTTAACAAGGTAGTTTGGTATCCAGGGAAGGGGGAAAAACTCTTGCTCCTCTTGGATCCCAAGCAGTGCTGGAAAGGCACTTACTTATTCCATCCCAGCAACCCCTACCTGCCTTTAGCTATCTGGTTTCCCAAGGCCCATAAAACCTGACTGGCCGGCACTAAAGGAGGACGAGAGATAAAATCTTAGACATGCAGCTTCATTAAAATATTTAAATGACGTATCTGCCAAAGCAGAGTCTGCATTTAAAACCAGAAGCGGGTGGCTTTGAGGCGGGTTGGGGTCGGTTTGAAAATTTTCACATTTGAATTTCTCACCGGAACCAAACGTACCCATTTTTGGAAGTTAAAACCATCCCCATTGCCCCATGATTCACTGCCAGCTAACTATCTTAGCCATGTTGTCTTTCCCTCCCACATGCCAACAATCCTGTACAGCCCAGTGTCATCTCTCCTTTTGGCCATATGCCTTATTAATAGTGACATTGTCTTTAAGCAAAAAATATTTTGCAAACCATTTTTATGTCTGCAGACATGTAATGGAATCTACATTGCATCACTGGTATTTATGCTATCATGGGAAAGGTGATGCAAAGCTTGTCTCTTACAAATACAACTCTAGAATGTTTGTCCGTTCAGCATCTCAACTATTCATCCCTAGCTGGCTATCCTCTTTTGATATCCTTTGCTGCAGTCCTTAGAGTACATGCAAGGTCTTATTTTGCCAGTAGGATTGAATAATGCCACAATGAAAAACTATAAAACCCTGACTTCAAGATTAGCATCTTTTCTCATCTATTGAGTGGCTAACTGCACTACAGGGTGTAATAAGGGATGGCAGGAGTGGTTCCAAGGCCAATCAGAGGGTCTGCAACACGCGACAGCGGATAGCCCCAGGAGGAGAGGTGGCGTTGCTGAGGTAGGAAGGTGACTGTGAGGGTGCCCCACATAGAGGTGCTCTTAGCCTGCAGGAAAGTCAACAAGTAAAGGAGCCTGAAGCTGTCAGGGTCATCGGGGTGGAGAGAAACCTTTTCACAGGATTGGTTTGGATGTGGTTGTGGCCTTTCATTCCCACAGTCCCAGCATTGTGACATAGAGCTTCCTGCTCAGATGGCCTGGTCTGCCATAGAGAGGCTTCCTCCAGTGAGCCACTGGGCTCCACACATGTTAGTGGGCCTGTCTAATGATGGAAAAATACTCTCACAAAATGGCCCCTAAGTGGGGCTTTAATTGCCTGAATTATCTGCTCATCTCTGGAGTGAGCAGCTGACCCTAGCCTTAGACTCCATATGGGAAATTCCCCTGGAGGTGGGAATATGTTGGAGCGCTATCGCAATGTGGCTTCCTCCTACTTTTCCATCCCTTTCCCATCCCTTACCTCGTCTCCATGGGGCAGGAAAAATTCTGCCCACCCTCTCAGTGCCACACTGGAAAATCGAGCTACATTTTATAACTCAGATTTTGAGAGAGGGGCTGATACAAAAAAATGTATTAATTCATCGGTGAGAGCCGTGCGAATTCTGAACTGTACAGACCACAAAGGCTAATGGTTGATCAAAGGTCTGTACTGAATGTTAGCTAATGTTAGCCAAAGGTCACAGTGAGCTATTACAATTGACCTCACTGTCCGGAGCCAGGGATAAGAAGAACTAGCCGAGCTTTGCTTCTGATCACTATCACCGCTGAAAAATGGGCACTTGTAGACATTGAGTGAAGATGAGTTTGTAACCAGGCTATAATGATCTTCATAATCAATTATTGACACAATCCATGCTCAGGCTGTGAGCATTTAGTTGAAATATGAGAAGGTCAGCCACAAATGCATCAAGAATATGAGACCATGGGAATTTTGGATAAGGCCTAATAACTGGTGTGGAGATTGCACTGTGTGAATAACCTGAACCCGTTTGTTCTGATGCAAACTTCATATTGCCTATTCAGTTACGTGATTGTGGCATCCAGCCACACCAAGCATACACACCTGAATAAAGGGCACAAACCATGACTAGTCAGCCAGTATCTTCTAAAGGGAGGTAAATTTTGGCTGAAATTGGAGTTGCTGGAGTTCATTGCACAAGTGAACTTGACCTGAGAAAGGTGCAGGAATGGCACAACATGGCAGAAAGTGTCTCCATGGTCCTCCAATGCAGCGCTGAACATATTGGTGCAGGAGTTCGAAAGTGGGAGAGAAGCCCTCTAGCCACAGAAACCAGGAGCCCCCAGACAAGCTTGGAGATGGGAGTAGGAGCAAATAGTCCTGCAAATTGCTGCAGCATTGTAGCCCCGAAAACCCGGCTGAAGTTCTGAAAGAAGTTCAATGACATCACGTGAGCGATCGAGGTCAGTGAAGGTATCTTCAAGTGCCACACCCACTAACTGCTCCACTAGTCTCACTCAATACACCACATTGCATTTCTCACCTTTCACCTCTGCCTGCTTCTTTCTGAACAGAGACAATGGAACATATTCCCTTCTCCTAACTCCTGGAAGGATCCTGATACTGAGAAGTTCATGGCCAAGGTAATGTTTACAGTGACGTCCTCGCCCTGCTGCAAGCCCTCTTCCCCCTCTTCAAGCAACTTGTCCAGTTCTATGTTGCCTTTATCATTCTCCCTGTCATGCTGCAGGCCAAGGGGGATGTTAACTTTAGCATCCATGACTGGGAGCAAGTGATCTAATCAGAACCCTCGAAATGAGAGCCAAAACCTTCACCACATGCAACATCACTCCCTGTAGACTTCACCAACATCAAAGTTACGGGACCAAGTAGAAAACTCTACATGAAAAATCAGCCCCATGTTTTGAAAGTAAAAAAATAACTGCAGGTAAAGAATCTAAACTTGTGTGCAGTGTTTTAAAAAGATAAATATTACATCTTTGAATGATTAGCTTATGAAAGGGGAAGTATGCGCACTCATGTGTATGCATATACAATCCTCTATTATTTACAAAGGTAAGGCAGCTGTTTGTGAAGTACTTTTGACAGCCTTTCAGCTCACTAGAGCAATTACAGGCCATTTCCTTCTGCATGGATTGGAACCCAGCTGCTGCTGTGCAGTAATGGAGCTAATGGCGCAGCACTCAGTGAATTGCATGTCTGCCTGGTGTTTCTCTATTTTTATTTAAACTTCGTGATTTCAGATTTGTGCCTGGTCTCATTTCCAGCCAGAGAATCAGGCAGTGTCTGGTCATGCACTTAGTATAACCCCTATCCCATATGAATTATGAATGAGTCAATGGTACTAATGTTCGTTGACTGTCGCCATGAGTTTAAGGTACTCAACAATCTGAATCTGAAATTACCTTTGTACTCTAATCAGTTAGATTGTACTCTGAGGCATCGGCATTTCTGAGCTGTCAGCCTGTGTTTATGCTATCAACTCAAGTTTCCTTATTTTAGTGGCTGAATCAAGAGAGCTTTGCAACTCCATTGGACTTGTGCTAAACCTGATCTGAGTGTTTGATGCTAACTTTGGGTGTCAGAAATGGAAAGGTGTTCCATTCTCAGAGAAGGTCCAAACTTGACAAAAAAAATAAATTCTGATTATGTTTTTCTTTTAATAATATACATATCAAAGCTGAGGAAGAAGTGAGAAAAAATAATGTCCTGATAGTTAAAAAAAATTAAATCGCTAAGAATAAACCACCAGATACTTACGGAATTAATGCATATAGAAAGGGCATAGAGTTGGTTAGTATCTCTCTGAAAATTAGAAAGTCTTATTGGCTCGGAAATTCCAAGTGTGAGTGAGATATTGGGCAGAATTTTCCCAGTCTCGGGGTGGCAAGTTCAATGATCGTGGTGGAGGGGCTGGTGCAGGAAAATAATGGGGAGCCACATCAGGACATTCTCCGACCCAACCCTGTCACCAGGAAAGGTTCCTACAGGTGGGCAGGAGTGCAGATTGAAACAAAAAACTACTGTGGATGCTGGAAATCCTAAACAAAAACAGAATTACCTGGAAAAACTCAGCAGGTCTAGCAGCATCGGCAGAGAAGAAAAGAGTTGACGTTTCGAGTCCTCATGACCCTTCAGCAGAACTCTGAAGAAGAAAAGAGTTGACGTTTTGAGTCCTCATGACCCTTCAGCAGAACTCTGAAGGGTCATGAGGACTCGAAACGTCAACTCTTTTCTTCTCTGCCGATGCTGCCAGACCTGCTGAGTTTTTCCAGGTAATTCTGTTTTTGTTTAGGAATGCAGATTGGGCAGTCGGCATGCAGACATTTTAAATAATTAAGGCCCCAATTAAGGGCAGTTTAGAGGGCTCGCTGCCACATGAGGAGGCTTCCAGCTTAATGGTGGCACCCTCCCTGCAGCAGGTTGGGGTGCCTTTAGAAATGAAGGCTGTATCCTCCAAAGTGGGGTCACGGGCATCAAAGGACATCCTTGCGGTCCCAACCATCCAAGTGGAGGGGTTACCCTTCAATCAGCGGGCCCTATCGCCTTCCCTCTCTTAAATAATTATTTATTTTGACTGCTCCAAGGTGGCTCCATTTTGAGGTGTGGTCTCTACCTGCCTCAGCAGCGCTCTCTTATCTATGTCAAAACAAATAGAAAACTGGGCTTCTAGGTGACTAGATAGAGTTTTCTGAAATGTGCAATGCAGTGTTAGCAAGCTAATTTAAACTTGAAAAAAAATGTAAATCAGCTGCACACTTTCAAAATTTTAATAAGTATTTTAACAGTAATTAGAAATACTTCATCACAGCATACATATTTCTCAATTATAGCAGGACTCCCATTGTTAGTTGAGGAACTTAGACCATGAAGGAGTAAGTCTCTTGATGATTGCTGCTTTACCAGCTTCCCAGAGGTAGTGATAATATAGAGTTTGATTCTTTAAACTCCGATTATGTCTTTTATTGGAGGTCCAAGGGAGATTACAACTGTATGAAATATATTCTTTTTCAATTCTATATCCAGGTTGCTCATTAGTGACATATGAATACATTGTATTAGTAACAGTGGAATGATTTTTTTTTGCCTTGATTTCCTGTTAGGAATGAATGAATAATGTAAAATAAAAGTTGAAATATAATTCACGTTCGTGTTCTCAGCATGGTGTGCTGAGGGGTGGTAAGTACATGCATCACATAGGTCCAGATCTTCCAGCCTCTGGATTGCCAGAGACTGGATGTACCCCTCAAGATGCACTGCAGGACCCCTCGGAAGACCCAACACACTGACTCAGTGGGAATTGCCTGGGAAATTTGAACTCCTGATGGGCAATTTTTGAGTTCCCCGGGACCCTCCGAAAAAGTCGCCAACTCTGAGTTGTTCTGACTTACTTACCTGAATCGTTACCCAGGAAATGTTAGACTGAAAATCCTTGTCTAACTTTTGGGTAGCTATACAATTGACACCCCTCAACTCCCCCCTTCACCCCCCCCGAGCACCTGGCAGCCTCCCAACCCCCCACCTCCAATCTCACCACCCAACTGACCTCTTCACCTGCCGAATGCCTGACTACCCCCTGCCCCCTAACCCCATGACCCAATATAACCCAGACTGACTAGCCACCATCACCCGATTCCTCCCTGACTCCCAGCTCCACCCCAACACTCGCCAACCCCACCTCACCACCCTACCCAGCTGCCACCCTACCCCTTACTCACTTACTTCCCCTATCCTACCTCTCCTACCCACTTACTTCACCCACACTGCCCCCTATCCATTAACCTCGCCCACCAATTCCTTATCCACTTACTTTAGCCACGTTACCCCCCTTACCTTCCTACACATTCACCCAGTTACCCAATAGCTCACTTATTCACTCAGATACTCATACACTAATGTACGAAAAGCTGGTTAAATGCCCCAGATTTTCAGTGTGTTGACGAACACTAACCAGAAAATAGCAGCTAGTGCTGTAAAAAGGAAGCTGATAAGCTGGGTTCAGAAGTCCTAGCCAAAAATGTGAAGCTGCAGCGCGGTGCAGAAAAGTAGGAGCTGAGTGGCAGTCCGATGGTGATTGTCACTCCTAGGAAGATTCGGGCTATGCTAAGAAGATGCTTGAGAAAGCAATTTTTAAAAATTTGGTCATGGGGATGGGTGCATCACATGAATTCCCATCTGTAATTCCCCTCGAGAAGGTGGTGGTGAGCCGTCTTCTTGACCCACTGTAGTCCGTGTGGTGTAGATACACCCACAGTGCTGTTAAGGAGGGAGTTCCAGGATTTTGACCCAGCGACAGTGGAGGAATGGCGATATAGTTCTAACCCAGGATGGTGTGTGGTTTGGAAGGGAACTTGCAGGCGGTGGTGTTCCCATATGTTTGCTACTCTTGTCCTTCATGGTGGTAAAAGTTGCAGATTTAGAAGGTGATGTCGGAGGAGGCTTGGGAATTTGCTGCAGTCCATCTTGTAGATGGTACACACTGCTGCCACTGTGCATTGGGGTGGAGGGAGTGAAGGTGTTTAAGGTGGTGGATTGGGTGCTGATCAAGTGGGCACCTTTGTCCTGGATGGAGTGTTTTTGAGTTGTTGGAGTTGCACTAATCCAGACGAGTATTCCATCATACTCCTGACTTATGCCTTATAGATGGTGGACAGGCTTTGGGGAGTCAGGAGGTTAGCTACTCACCACAGAATTCCCAGCCTCTGACCTGCTTTTGTAGCCACAGTATTTATTCAGTACAGTTCAGTTTCTGGACATTGTCAAACCCCAGGATGTTGATAGCAGGGAATTCAGTGATGGTAATGTTGTTGAACATCGAGGAGTGATGATTAGGTTCCCTCTTATTGAAGATGGTCATTGCCTGACACTTGTGTCATGACTGTGACTTGCCACTTATCAGCCCAAGCCTGAATGTTGTCCACATCTTGCTAGATTTTGGCCAGGCTTCTTCAGTGTCTGGGGAATTGCGGCAAGAAGGTCAATCCACTCACAGGAGTGGTCAAGTTCAGTGAATATATTTTAAATGTCATATTTTTCCTAATGCATCATTAGCCTCAGACACTACTCAATTACCCTACCAACAGTCTCCCTCAACCAGGTCTTATATCTGATATTCATATGTTCCATTGCACCTTCGCTTGGCAGTGCTGTAACCCTAATTCTCATATCTCACAGCTTGCACATACTGCCAGCCATTTAACCCTGATAGGCACATCACACAGAGATTTCAGTGACAAACTTCCCTCTCTCTCACAGGACAAGGTGGCACATGACCGTTGGCAGCAGGACCTAACTGGTGGGGGACAGGTGTGACTCCATGTCCTATCCCCATGGAGGAGATGGAGCTGGCCATTATAGGGATGGTCATTGCTGAGGCCATGGCCTGCAGCGGGAATAAAACCATTGAAGATGACGGAATTCTGATACATAACTCTCCTCCTTACATCCCACTTTCCCCTAATCCCTTCTATTTTACAAGCTGCAGTTGGTGTAAGCATGTACCTCTCATTACACCGCAGCCCCCACTCCATATTCCCACCCCACCCTCCTTGCACCAGAGCAAGCTCAGACTGCTGTCATCACGCCTGTGCATTACACTGTGCAAAAGGGCTTGCAGAGTGTCACAGGAATTCAGCAGTCTGACCTCTAACATATTACTTGAATTGCTGAGATGCTGCCCCAGAGGAGCAGCAAGGGCAGCATTCACCCTCTCACCCCATCCACTCTGCCAGCATGCTTGCTGATCCCTGTCATCTGGCCAGCCCAGGCTGCTGCCGTCCATAGCAAGATGATTCATTCTGAAGCCAGGCCTTCTAGCCCCCAAGCTGATTGAGGTTGTCCTCCAAGGCCATCTGCAATCTGCTGTACTGAAATTCAGCAACATATTCAAGCCATGCTACAGCCACTAGGGTAACACTACGTAGGAGCACTAGAACAGGCAAATCCACACACAAAACTGACACTAAACGAATGCACAAGTGTGAATAGTTGTCTTTTACAAGCAATATGGCATGATTTCTTTTATAAATTTGGTTTGGAATATTTATTTTGTGGTGGCTTTTATTTTAGCATTGTGGATATGCAGCTGCTGTGATAGTCAGTGATAGAGGGAAGGTAAGGTGTGGGACTGTTGGTAAATGATGAATTGGCATTGTGGTTACTGGTGAGTCCTTGAGGCAGCTCCACAGGCCACGGGTGATGAGTCCAGTAGTGAGTCAGAAGAGGAGCGCAGTGATGAGAATGCTGAGGACATGGAGGCAGACCTCGGTAACCTCCAGGGAGGCAGGGACACCAGGGACGCCTTGATCCAACGCTCCTTCAGCAAGTCTACCAAAGTTCAGCTTCCACCTCATGCCAGGCTGCCATCTCCATCCAGGATGTCTGAAATGACCCTTTGATTTGAACGCAAAGTCCACTCAGTGCCTGTGCAATAAAGTATCGAGCCACTCACATCCAGCATTATATACTGGTGTACCCTGCACCAATAAAATAAAAAGGTGAAGTATACTCAGACCATTACAACAAAAACAAAATGTATATCATTTTGACAATCCAAAAAAATGTATGTAACATTCTCTGGTCTTCATTTCCAGACCAGTAAAGATAAATCAAACATAAATGAACATAAAATCACCAGTGAACTAACCCTCATGTGCTCATGGTGCCTTTAACTTACATTTCTAAGTGTACGTCTTGGTGCCCACCCCACCCCCCCTCGCTGGCACCGGCATTGGAGACAGCCTGCTGACTGTGCTGTCTTGTTGACCTTGATGACCTTGGCAGTCATCCTCTGGCCAGTGGAGCCTGTGCTGGCCACACCTGGGAGGGGGCAGCCAGTGCCACACCTGGCATCTCCCCAGTCATTGCAGCCTCATCATATGCCATGGTCACGGGCAGAGGAGCTGCTGCCGTCATCCAGAGTGCCCTGAGAGGAGACCACAGAGACGACAAGCAGCTTGTGCGCCAACATGAGGTCGCTCTGAACCTCCCTGCTCACCATTGATGGGTTGGCACCTAGCTGGGATATTGTGCAATAGGATGAAGAGACTATAGCAGAATAATTGCACAATCTGAAACTCTCACCTCCGTGCACTGCGCCCTTACCTTCGTTTGGCACCCCTGCCTCTCCACGCCCAGTTACACGAGGAGTGTGCTAGCTCTCGAACTTGAGGGCATCTTGCTTGAACCTGCTAAGCAGCAGCAGGTTGGGTGGTCCTCCGCCTAAATGTGCCCTCGCTGCTTGGTTATGGCTTGTCTTCTCTTCAAAGGGCAGAGGAGCATTTATTGGTTCCCTCTCTATCTGCAACGCCATTGCAGCCTTGCCAACCATGACTGAGGAACACCTCGCAGGGCACATCCGAGTCGTGGTCCTTGAGCCGCAAGGCACTCAATCCAAACAGCCAGGGCTCACCCCCTTGGTCAGTTCCGGTGTGATTGACAGTTGGCACTCAGGCTCCAGCACCCTGAGGTCCACGGCGGGACGGCCACACCTTAACACTTCTGCACACTGACCCATGCCAACGCAGTGTTCACCCTTCCTGAGCATAGCAGGCCACTGAACTGCCTCCGGCATTGCACCCATGTGCACCGCAATGCGTCATGGCTGCTCACCAATGCTGCCACCACCTCCCATGCTCTCTTTGTGAGGTGCGGTGGTCTCCTCCTCCCATCTCTGAGGACAAGGGTGTTCGTTCTGGCAGCCGCCTCCTCCACGAGGACTGCAAGGCACTCATCCGAAAAGCAGGGGGCCAAGTGCCCACCAGGCCTGCCCTCCCGCCTGCCGTGTCCAGCTGCACTCGACACTATCACTTGAATGTTAAAGACGCAGAAGAAATGTTCTTCCATGGCAGCCTTCCAGGGGCTGCCTGGGCCATTTTTAAACCCGCCACCGGGTCGCCATTGCACGCGGTGGCCGACAGGCATCCGCCCCCGCTCGGCCCTTCCCGACCAGTGACGAGCCACGTTTCACGCTGGGCAGGTCTTAATTGGCCCATCAACGTGAAATTGTGGTCAGGGGCCAATTGCGGATGGTGGACCATTTCCCAGCCACTCCAGGGCCCGCCCACCGTGTCCACCTGACGGCCTCAAAATCCTGCCCATGCCGTATTCCAAGTGAGAAGGCCTACTGATGTACCTATGTCTGGGAAAAACTTGTTTGTGTAGAAACCTTGAAGTCAGCCAAAATTCTTTTGAGCATGATTTTCTTCACAACTGTGCACACAGCCACTGACACCATTTTGGAGCTCTAAGGGCAGAATTTTCCCCCAATCGGGGGCGTGCTGCCATTTTACGTGGCGGGCCGATTAAAGCCCGCCCAGCATGACATTCACCAGGGAACGTATGTGCTCCCTTTGTGGGCGGTGGGGGATTCCCTCAGCCGAGAGTGCGCTCTTTCGCACGCTCATCTCCCTGAGGCTAAGTGCTGTCACAGGGAGATCGGCGCCAAATTTAAAAATGGTAAATGTTGAGATATAAAATTTCCCTGCTATGTCCCCTCATGCGACACTGTTACATGAGTTGGGACATGTCCATCACTTTTAATCAAACTTTTATTACATTTTTAAAAACCTATTTGAAACTTCATCCCGACCCGTGGATGAGGTTTCATGCTTTGTCTGAAGCCCACTAGGGCTCCCGGCCTGCCCGCCAACATTAAGGTTGGATGGGCAGGTCCATTGACTAGTTGAATTAGTTTTTAAATGGCCTCAATAGGCCATTAACAGGTCGGCGGGCGCACAGCTGATTTGGCCGCTCCCCCGCCGACCTGAAAATTGAAATGACACGGGGATGGTGTCGGGAGTTCCACCCGATGTCATCCCGCGTCATTTTATGCGTCGGCGAGCGGGCCACGCCCCCCGCTCGCCGACCTCAATATCCTGGCCTAAGTGTGCTTGTGACTTCCTAGAAACAAGTGCAAATTTCTCGTCTTATGTTTTTAGCAACTCTGCGGTCATGATTTCAAAACCAAGGATGACAAATTGAATTCACTAAATCTAATGGGCTAGCAGCAGAAGAAATGACTTTAAAAGCCATTGACCTTTTGTAACAATCTACCTGGTTCACAAATGTCTTTCAGGAAAGGAGGAAATGTCTGGTCCGCTCTATATGTGACTGTAGTCTCAAACTGTGTGACTGACTCTTCATGAGATAGACAACCAAACCATCCAATTGTCAGGAGACTATAGAGATGGATAATAAACTTGTCTTTGTCGGCATTGTGCACATCCTAAGAACAAATTTAAAAAAAGAGACAAAGGGGAACTATTCTCACTGAATATGTTTAGATACATTTTGTTTTGGCAAAGTATTGGCAGAATAGCCATATATCAATGTGAATTTAGGAGAATTTCAATATATTTCCTATTGCGTGGAGGTGCACAGGGCAAAACTCTCCCTAATTCAGTGCTAATTAGAAATCTTTCGCACAATTGCCATAAGAACACTGGAAAAATTGAAATGACACACTAATGCAGTTGAGAGAGCTCCTTTGAGATTAATGTGAGGCACTTTGCTGAGGTAGTGTTGAAAGATGTTTGCTTGCTGCTGGCTATACTGTAAGTCACTTAAGGAAACTTGACGCTCAGACTGGATGAAAAGAGTGTGAAAGTGTTCCATTCTCCAGCAGAGTATCTCTTACCTGGATGATCATACAAAAAAAAAATCCCAGAAGGAGAGAAAAAACATCAAGGAATACTTGAGAGTGAGTTGGTAAGGATTCCAGTCACATTTCCACAACTCATCAATCTAGCAGATTACTGACCTCTTGAACCCCTCTTGAATGGCCTCTGGTTTGCAATTTGCTGCAAAATATCATTTCTATACCATCATTTGGTCAAATGTGACATGATATGAAAATGAAAGGCTGCAACTTTGTGAGAATTTAATTAGCTGTAAAACTGAAGATTCTGTTATGCATTATAGTTATGCTAAAATATTACAGAAAATTAGTATTATTTACAGCCAATAGTCAAGAGTTTCTATTGACTGTTTACCTCTGAGTGATTTCTCTACCAGACTAACATTCATTTGCAATTCTGAAATCAAAATAAAATACCAATGGGATGAATTTGTTAAATTGACAAACTTGTTTGTAACATTTGTTACCTGGAGAATAACTGGCAACCCAATGACATTATTTACAGCACAAAAATGGACCATTTGGCAAAACAGGTCTATACTGATGTTTATGCTTCACATGAATGACTCACATTCTTCTTTATCTCTTCCTATCAACATATCTTTCTATTCCTTTCTCCCTCATGGACTTACCCAGATTCTCCTTAAATACATCTACAGTAATTGTCTCAACCAAAGAAAATGGCACCAGCATGCTCAGGCTTTCCTGATGGTTAGGACCATTCTGTCCTGGTATTATTGTTTTAAGTAATTTTTTTCACTTTCTCCGGCATGTGTTATGGAAGTCTTGCGGTTCAGTAGCTAGTGCTCCTGTCTTTGAAGCAGCAGCTCCGGGTTCAGGTCCCAATCCAGGGCTTGTTGGTCCTGGAAGGGGCATTCAACAGGTTGATAATAAGCCTGCTAATCCTTCTAAGACTTCCCAACAATTCCCTGAAAGGGAAAAAATGGCCTGTGTAATGATATAAAAAGAACAGTGGGCTGAATCTTTCCTGGATTGGCAATCACCATTCAATTGCCACTCCGCTCCTATTACATTACACTGGAGCTCCATATTTCTCACCTGAGGCATCTGACCCGAGCCTGCTGAGAAATGTGGAGAGTAGCTGCTCCTGAAGTCCTTCCCTCATAGCATAGCAGCATCAAGGAAACCAAACCATGCCTCTTTTTATGGCATTAGTTGCTGTATTATGGTAAGTTTAAATGTCCCAGCCACTTTGACAAGCTATGGAGAGAAGGTAAGTGTGTAAGGTAAGTGGGTGAGAGGGTAGGGTGGGTTGGGGGAGAATGTGTCGGCTACTCTGGGGGTGAGGTCAGGGGTAGTTGGGGGTGGCGGGGTGATTGGCTGGTTGGGGAGTTGGTTGCGGGAGTAGTCGAGTGGTGGGGAGTAGTCGGCGGTGGGGCAGGTCAGGGGTTAGGGATGTCAAGGACTGGGGGGTCAGGAGATGGTCAGGAGGTTGGGGGGAATGGTCAGGATGTGGGGGTATGGTCGGGTACTCAGGGGAGGTTGGGGGGAGTAGCCCAGAGGTGGGGGGATAATCAGGGGGTGGGAGGGCAGTTGGGTGCTCAGAGGGGTCAGGAAGGATAGTCAGGTGGTCAGGGAGAGGTCAGGGGGTAGTTGGGGGTAGGGAGTGGGCAGTAGGGTAGTTGATGGGCTGAGGGGCTAGTCAGGTGGTCATGGGTGGGAATCAGGTGGTCCAGTGGGTGTTAGGGGTGTCAGTACTATAGTGACCCAGGAGTTAGAACTGGTTTAAATCCTAACATTTCCTGGGTAATAAGTCAGAACCATCCAAAGTCTCCGACTTTAAATCAGAGTTGTGGAGGGTTCAAGATGCAGGGTAATTATCCAACAGAAATTGATACTTCCCAGGCAATTCCCATGTAGTCTGTGCATGAGGACCCCCAAATGGTCCCCCAGAGCTTCTTCCGGGCACCTCCAGGGTACAACCATCCAGAGAATGGAAGATCTGGACCAGTACCTCCTATATTCTTTTTGTAATCTGGAGGCCAGGAGTGATCACAATACTTCAAATGTGGTCTAAACAAAGTTCTATAGAAATGTAACATAACTTCTCTGCTTTTCAATTCTATTCCTCAAGAAATGAAGCCCAGTGTTTTGTTTGCATTTGTTGCTTTGTATTGTTACTTCGAATGATTTGTGAGTGTGTACAACTAGATCGCCATGCTCCTCTACTCCATTTTTCAAGAATAGTTGGTTTCCTTATTCATCCTGCCAAAATTCATCACCTCACACTCATCTGTACTGAAATTAATTTGCTATTTACACACCCATTATGCAAGTTTATTAAAGTCTTCTTGTATTTTGTCACAGTATGCTAGCCAGTATTAACTATATTCTCCAAATTCTCCTTGGCAGTGGCACAGCGGTATTGTCACTGGATTAATAATCCAGAGACCCAGCATAATGCTTATGGGGGCCTGGGTTCGAATCCCACAGCAGATGGTGGAATTTGAATTCAGTAAACGAATCTGGAATTAAAATGACAACCGTTGTCAATTTTCCTAAAAACCCATCTGATTCATGAATGCCCTTTGGAGAAGGGAATCTGCCAGTCTGTGACTCCAGACTCTCAGTAATGTGGTTGATTCTTAAATGGCCTAGCAAGCAAGCCACTCAGTTGTATCAAACCACTACAGAAAAATGGATAAGGAATGAAACCGGCCAGACAACCGGTATCAACCTAGGCACTAGAAATGGCAACCCTGCAAAGTCCTCTTTGCTAATATCTGGGGCTTGTGCCAAAATGGGGAGAGCTGTATCCCAACATTGTCATGCTCACGGAATCATACCTTACAAATAATGTCCCAGGCACCACCGTCACCATTCCCCGGCAGGACAGACCCAGCCAGAGGTGGTGGCATACGTTCGAGAGGGAATGTTGAGAGTCCTCAACATTAACCCTGGACCCCATGAAGTCTCATGGCATGGGCAAGGAAACCTCTTGCTGATTGCCACATACTACGCCCCTCCACCTCCCCCACCACACCCCCTCCCCTACTCAGTTGATCACCAAGAGTGGCTCAGCAGCACCAGTACAGACCGAGCTGGCGGACTCCAAAAGGACATAGACTGGGTCTGTGGCAGTTGGTGAGGGAAATACATACTTGAACTTGTTGTTATGACCTAGCAGTTGGTAAAGCTGAGTTATTTAAAACCCCAGAGGGGAACAACCTACATTTTTTAAGTGGTATGTTTGAGATGTACCTCTAAATTCAGGAATCAGACCACCAGTTCTCGAGAGGTTTTATATTAAACTAAATGAAACATTTTATTAAGTTAAAACACATTAAACATATATACATGGCTACAAATTACTACTACCATAACTTTTAATAAATTCCTAAACTAATCTCCATTAAGGCAACAGCACCCAGAGATTGAACCAGACACCAGACAAAGCATTTTCACCTTACAAGTTCAAAATTAGGTTCTTTTCACTTCGGTTCTGTGGAGGCAGTTGGAGGCTTACAGCTGCTTTGATCTTACATTGTCTCAGCCCTGCACACATACAACCACATCTCATTGAATATAAATTCTCATTGTATCTTCAGCCTCTTTGAACTCCACCTCTTCTAACAATAAAAGCCCTTTCATAGTACCAATTTTATTAGTAATATAAACATATTGCTTGGCCTCTGCTAGCTAGGTGCCGGATTTCACCCCACTTCTTGAAGGCTCTGTTCAAAAAATGCAAATGCTCTCTACCTCTCTTACATATCAAAACTAGTACACATCAAAACACCCAGACTAGCTGGCTTTAATCCAATTAAGACACACCCACAGACTAAACCTCTATTTTAAAAGAAAAATATTTTCCAATAATATATACATTAATAGCTTCATGACACTCATCCTCATTGCTTGCTGCAGATGTATCTGTCCAGGATAGTATCAGTAGGATTTACCATCATCCTAAATGGGATAGATTTCTAACAGATCTAGCAACTCAACACTGGGCATCCATGAGGCACTGTGGGCCACCAGCAGCAGCAGAATTATGCTCAGAATTATGCATGGCATAACCCCACTCTACCATTACCACCAAGCCAAAGGATCAACCCTGGTTCAATGAAGAGTTCAGGAGGGCATGCCATGAGCAGCAGCAGGCATAAATAAAAATAAGGTGTCAACCTGGTTAAGGTACAACACTATTTGCGTGTCAACAGGCATAAGCATCAAGTGATAGACAGAGTTAAGTGACAACCAACGGATCAGATCTAAGCTCTGCAGTCCTGCTACATCCAGTCATGAATGATGGTGGACAATTAAACAACTCACTGGAGGAGGAGGCTCCACAAATATCTCCATCTTCAATGTTGGAGGAGCCCAGCACCTGAGTGCAAAAGATAAGGCTGAAGCATTTGCAACAATCTTTAGCAAGAATTGCCGAGTGGATGATCCATCTTGGCCTCCTCCGCAGGTCCCCAGCATCACTTAAGCCAATTCGATTCACTCCACATGATATCAAGAAATGGCTGAAGGCACTGGATACTGCAAAGGCTATGGGCCCTGACAATATTCTGGCAATAGTATTGAAGACTTGTGCTCCAGAACTTGCCGCGCCCCAAGCTGAGCTGTTCCAGTACAGCTACAACACTGGCATCTGCCTGGCAATGTGGAAAATTGTCCAGGTATGTCCTGTACACAAAAAGCAGGACAAATCCACGTGCCCAATTATCAACCCATCAACCTATTCCAGTCATCGGCAAAGTGATGGAAGGAGTCAGCAACAGTGCAAACATGGACAAAAGAGCTGACCTCTGGAGTTGAGGTGAGAGTGACTGTCCTTAACATCAAGGCAGCATTCGACCAAGTGTGGCATCAAGCTGCCCTGGCAAAACTGGAGTCAATAGGAAACAGGGGGAAAACTCTCCACTCATCGGAGTCATACCTAGCACAAAGGAAGATGGTTGTGGTTGTTGGAGGTCAATCATCTCAGTTCCAGGACATCACTGTAGGAGTTCCTCCAGATAGTGTCCTTTGCCCAACCATCTTCAGTTGCTTCATCAATGACCTTCCTTCCATCCATAAAGTCAGAAGTGAGGACGTTTGTTGATTGCACAACATTCAGCACCATTTGCGACTAGACAGATACTG
The DNA here is from genome assembly GCF_964194155.1 of Cetorhinus maximus. Taxonomy (NCBI): domain Eukaryota; kingdom Metazoa; phylum Chordata; class Chondrichthyes; order Lamniformes; family Cetorhinidae; genus Cetorhinus; species Cetorhinus maximus. The sequence continues at coordinate 108,742,780 of NC_135888.1, forward strand.
AAGCAATGCATGTCGAAATGCAGCAAGACTTGGACAATATTTAGGCTTGGGCTAACAAGTGGCAAGTAACATTTACGCCACACAAATGCCAGGTAATGACCATCTCCAACAAGAGAGAATATAACCATCGCCCCTTAACATTCAATGGCATTACCATCACTGAATCCCCCACTATCAACGTCCTGGGGCTTGTCATTGACCAGAAACTGAATTGGACAAGCCTTACAAATACTGTGACTGCAAGAGCAGGTCAGAGGCTAGCAATCCTGAGGTTAGTAACTCACCTCTTGTCTTCCCATAGCCTCTCCGCCCTCTACAAGGCACAAGTCAGGAATGTGATGGAACACTCTCCACTTGCCTGGATGAGTGCAGCTCCAAAAACACAGAAGAAGCTTGACACCACCCAGGACAAAGCAGCCCATTTGATTGCTACCCCATCCAGAAACATTCACTCCCTCCACCACCGACGCACAGTAGCAGCAGTGTGTACCATCTACAAGATGTACTGCAAGAACTCACCAAGGCTCCTTAGACCAGAACCTTGCAAACCCACGACCACAACCATCTAGAAGGATAAGGGCAGCAGACGCGTGGGAACACCACCGACTGGAAGCTCCCCCCCAAGCACTCACCATCCTGACTTGGAAACATATCGCCATTCCTTCACTGTCGCTGGGACAAAATCCTGGAACTCCCTCCTTAACAGCACTGTGGGTGTACCTACACCACATGGACTGCAGCAGTTGAAGAAGGTCGCTCACCACCACCTTCTCAAAGGCAATTAGGGATGGGCAATAAATGCTGGCCAAGTCAGCAGCACTCACATTACTTGAATGAATAAAATAAAAATTGGGGTCATCTACAAATTTTCATACTGTACATTATTTGGAGTGGCAGTATGGTGTGGCAAAATATTTTGTTACAGAATGAGAAGAGTTGAAAGAACCATATTTATTACAATGATGACATGTACACGTGACAGGATGCTTCTCAGAGCAAAAGTAATTTAATAAACATTTTCTTCACTTATGTTGTATCATTAAACAAAAAAGCAAATGGTTCCAAACCATTTTTCATGTAGTCAGTGACCCTTTAACCAAATAACACCTCTGGGGCTCTTACCACAGACAAATGGGAAACATTTGAACCCCATAGTCCAAAATTGAACCTATGCAACTAATGAGCTAGCCAGTTACCTGCTTCTACCTCTTAGCCTTTTGGGCTATTAGAAGGTGCACAAGTGTGACTTGGAAATGGAGGGGGGAGATGGAGAAATGATAAAGTCAGGTCAAAGTTTCATAACCTGAATTATTGAATAATCAAGATCGACAGTGATGGCTGCGGACTACATAAAAGGGAAGAGTGTATTACAGAATCTTTACTTGAGACTATGCAGCAGCAAGAATTGGTGGTGGATGTTAATGTGGAGGTTGAACAAAGCTTTTACAGTAATGATGGTGATGAAGAAAGTAAACCTGAGGAGGGTTTCAATAAAACTGTACATGAAGAAGGAAATAAGTTCAACAGGAATCAACCTCTTATGCCATTGGTAGCATCAAGCTAAGTGAACTAAATTCGTGGTACTGTGGCTTTAAACATAGACGCTTTAAGCCTGTTTACATATAAATACTTTTGTGACGTTAACTCTGTCTCTTTGAGAAACTTATATTTTTCACTTTTGCTAATACACTTTTGAGAATTGGACAGATGATCTGTCTAGGCTGTAAGCTGCAGGCACTACACACCCTAAGGGAATTAGAACATAAACAAAGGATGGTAATTAATTTGTTTTCAGACAAATACCTGAGGAAAGAATAAATGTTGGGCTTTATCCTGGAGTGTGCCCTAATGAATAGCGCAAAATTAACTATTTATATAATCTTTATTCAGAGCCCATGATGTTAATGAAAGTGGAAAAATGAGTAATGTGGAGTTTGCATTTAGCATCTGCCAAATTTTGGAGCAGGGAGACATAAGAAACAAAAATGTACTTCATCCATTCCATCATATCTCTTGAGCGTTGCATTCCCAATGCTGTCATCTCACAGCATTATGTCCTCTCTATGTACAAGTATCCTTCTGCAACAATTTGACTATTTAATTGCATCATTATGGCACTCTGCTGATTTTAATGTGGATCTATTTCTGACTTCCATTTAAAATGAACAGACTGATTTCAATAATTTGTGATTGTTTATCTGAACCGAATGTTCAGGTTTTTTTTCCCCCCAGTAAAACCTAGTGACCTCACCTGATGGCTACGCAATCTGTGCCCTGAATTTTTGTCTGGGCTCGGGAAAACCCGACCTGCGCACATGCGCAAAATGCACACCCGACCCATGTGTGACTTTACGAGGGATTTTTGTCTTTTCACATGGGGGTTGAGTTTCCAGTGCATTTTGCAAGCCGTGATTGAGTGCACGAGGAGAATGAATATAACTGCGGCCAGTTAGAAGGCCATTTCTCCAACACAGCAGCCCAGCACCCAACATCATTTAAGGGCCCCTAAACCTCACCCTCTCACCTCATCTCGCCTCCCATAGTACCCTGTAACACCTCATATTCCCCCATGCCACTCCATTCTCCCTCAGGTTCCCTCATTCCATCTTGCATTCCCCCCACCCCCTGACATTCCCCCACCTCACATTTCCTATACCACCTTACATTCCCCATGACCCCTCAGATTCCCCATGCCACCCCACACCACATCATATTCCCCATGCCATTTCACATTCCCCCTGCCATCCCATGTCTGTTATGATCCCAGCTGATGTTAAAACCAGACAAGTCAGATCGCAGAGTGAAACCTGGCTTGGTGGATCCTAATTTTTATATCTTTTTTAGAATCCGCAGAGGGCATTTACTGAACACATTCACGAGAATCTGCTAGTGTAGTTTTAACAAAAGAATAAAACATTTATTAAATAAGAAAAATGAACTATATTACACTAGAGGAAAAGATTAGAAAGATTTCAATGCAAACACCAGTAAATGAATCAAATCACACTATTCCTTCACCTCAACTATACCTTTACGGATACATACAACTCAATAAAGATAACACAATTTACAATACCTATCTGATACCCTAATATTCAGGGTAGGTATGCAGTGCATGTGAACTAATAGGCGAACTGCGGTTGGACACACCAGACTCCAAAACAAAGCGACAGAAGCCACCAAAGCAGATTCCATGGATTTCTCATCAACCCCTGCCCACTCCCCCAATGTTCCCCCCACTCCCTCGTTGCTTGTTACACTGTGAGCCAACCAGTTTCACTTAAACTGTGGGCAGAATCTTGCCCTTGGATGGTGGGCGGGCCCCACCGGCTTGGCGGCAGGCGGGCAGCCGACCCCCGCCATTGAAACGGGGCCCGCCGCCATTTTGAGTGGACGGGCCAATTAAGACCCCTCCAGTGGCATCCCCGACGGAAAGCGCTATGCGCATGCGTGCGAAAGAGCGCACTTCTACCTGAGGCAAAGTCCTGTCTCAGGGAGAACACTGACAATGTCAAAAACATTAAAAATAGAAACATTAAAAAATTATTAACATGTCCCCCTCATGTGACAATGTCACACGAGATGGGACATGTTAATAAAGACCACATAAACTTTATTAATTTTTTACAATACAGACATGAAACTTCATCCCGCCAGTGGATGAAGTTTTATCAATAATCTGGAGCCCTCTGGGGCTCCTGGCCTGCCCGCCAGCCTTAAGGTTGGACGGGCAGGTCTTTAATTACTTTAAATAGCCTGTCAATGGCCTCAGTTGGTCATTGACAGGTCAGCGGACAGACAGCTGATTTCGCTGTCCGCCCGCCTTCCTAAAAATGTAAATGGACCGGGATGACGTCGGGGATTTCCTTGATCTCTGTGTATAGGCAAGCTTCACCTCCCATGCACACTCTCAGATATTCAGCCATGCCAAGCAGAACACCACTGCTCCAAAGGTCTGTAGCAAGGAGTCACCAACCTCCAAGATCCAAGGCTACCTCCTTGGATCTTCTGGCTTCTCTCAGGCCCACTTTGCTTCAAGCCTGTTCCCCGCAGCTTGCTGTGTTTGATTCGGATCCAATTGCTCTGCTCCTTACTTTTAATTTTACTTAACAGGACCTGTTTCAGATTCCTGTCCTTGTCCCTTAACTTGGACTGTCTTCTGGGACCTCTTTCTGTCCCACTCCCTGGTTTGGGATCTTCTTCTTGAGCTGCTCCATGTCCCCCTCCCATGTCCTGCTTCTTGGGACACACTGTCTACAATGACGCTCCTCTTCCAGGTCACCTGACCTCCTTTTTGTGCTGCTTCATTTTTCTGCTTATTTTCTTCTTCTGTGCAGGCACACAGAAATGGTTTCCAATTTGAAGATGTAAAAGAAACGAACAGCGCATGTGCTGGTTCCCAACCTAAAGATGTGAAATGCACCAACTGTGCACGTGTGGCCATTCTCCTGCCAGCACATGCACAGAAACCCCAAAGATCGTAAAAAACACAAACTGCGCATGCGCGGCCATTCTACGGCCAGCGCATGTGCAGAAACCCCGAGGCCCACTGGGAACTGGAGTTTCTAACCTCTGGCTACTTGTTTACTTAAGGAAAGTTTTTTTTCTTTGGAGTTCATCACACCCCCTCTATGCTCACCGTTATCCTCCATAGCCACTCACCCAGTATGCACTGGGCGGAATCGTTCCAGATTTGCACTAAGTGCTGTAGCAGGCGGGTAAAACGTTTTACCCGTCGGCCGCAATGGCAGCTTTTCATGGAGTATCGTCCCAAACCCACTGCCGTTGATTATACATTCCCGGGAAACACACCATTTCCGTGGCAGATGGACTTTCCTTCGCCCACCACACCGTCACCTTGCTGCTTCGTCACGCCAAGTGCCACATTTAAAGTCCAGCCATGTACGCACCTCTCAATTCTTTCCAGCCCATGACTGCTGCACAGAAGACAGGATGGCCCCAAAAGGCAAAAAGACTGCAGCCCCCAGGTTTAGTGAGCGCCTTTGGATGCCGTGGTGGCCCACCATGATGTTCTCTACCCCCACTTTGACCACAGGGTGGGCAGCAGCATCAGCAATCCAGCATGGGAGGCGGTGGCAGCAGCAGTGGTCAGTACCAATGCCCTGCAAAAGAGGACAACCACCAAGTGCTGCTATAGGATGAATGGTCTCATCCACTCCACCAGGATAACCCACTCTTCTCATCACTCTCAACTCACGCACACACAAATCCATCACACATCCACAGGGATGGTGGCTGTTTTAAGGGACAATGCCACTAACTCTCACACATGCCATCAATCTCCATCAGGCTCAAATCCTCTGGAGCTCGCGTCCTATCTTGCCTATGGCTCCACTCACCACACAAACATTCCATGCAGTGCCATGTGTCCTGCTCACTCTCTCTCCATTTGTTTCCATGCAGGAGAAGCATGCTCACGGTCTGGAATGCGCTGCCTGGGAGGGTAGTGGAGGCGGGTTGCCTCACATCCTTTAAAAAGTACCTGGCACGTCATAACATTCAAAGCTATGGGCCAAGTGCTGGTAAATGGGATTAGGTAGGTAGGTCAGGTGTTTCTCATGTGTCGGTGCAGGCTTGATGGGCCGAAGGGCCTCTTCTGCACTGTGTGATCCTGTGATTCAGTGATCAGCAGGGAGAGGTCCCAGACCGGGGGCAGAGTGGCCCACATTAGGTCCCTTACTCACTTTGAGGAGCGTGCCATCGTGCTGACTGGTGAGGACGTGGGCCATTCCTGCAGCGATGGTGAGGTCGGTGGCGAACACCCACGTGAGGACCCTACGCCACAACATCCCTCTCTCAACACAAATATGAATGCTCTCTCTCCTGCTTTTGGCTTTGCTGCCATGCACTACTTATTTCTACTTTGGCTCACAGGGAGCTCTGCCAAGCGACCAACACCCTCAGCCAGCCAGTCCCTCAGCTCCATCCATGTCCTCATCTTCAGCCAAGGGGACACCTCGTCCATTGAAGAGCGAGAAATAAGCAGCCTGGAAGACCTGTCACAGCACTTACCCACACCCTCCACCAGCACAGAGACACACACCTCGGTGGGACCTAGATCTAGAGCAGGCTCGGATTCACAACCTGGTGGTCACTTCATGGACATTTCTACACAGCAGGAGGCAGGTTCAGCCGATCTCCCCCGTACTTGAAGAACTGCTGGGGAAGAGGCATCTGTGGGGCCTGAGTCAGATGACGAACCTCTGGGTTTGGTCTTCCAACTCATCCTGGAGAGTCATCAGAGGGCGGGTGAACATCTTGCAAGGCTGTTGGAAGTCCTCAACAGAATGGCTCATGAGTCATAGGAGTGCGTCCGCCTGCTCTCTGATGAAGTGGTGCCCACATGTGGACCCTCGTGCAAGCACTCTCCCACGCACAGGGATCCTTCCCGTGTCACACTCACCTCAATGTCCTGAGCATTTTGAATGCTGTCTGCTGGGGTTCCTTTTCAGTTGCCCATCTGAGCTGACCTGCATCTCCGCCCATCCACTGATCACACTCCCATGCAGCACCTAACCTCACCCACCACGACTGTTGCTTCACTTTTGATTTGGACAGCGTGGTCTGGATTTGCTTTTTTGTCAGCTCCCATGTCCTTTACCCTCCCCCAGTCACCCATTTCCTTTTCCCATCACAATTAAATCCCCTGGCATCACCTTTCACCTTCCATTCATGACCTACCAGCCCCAACCCTTTTGCTTCGGGGATGTCCTGGTCAATATGTTCCCTTCCTTCCCGAAAATCCCACCCACATCCACGTTCACCTCCCCGACCTCCTCCTTCCCACAACCAGGGTCCACCTCTGCCTCTGAGTCCCTACCAACCACCCTCGCCATTCCTTCTACCACTACCGTCAAACCCTCATTCTCCCACCCTACCGCCTCACTCTGCCCTCGGTCATTCTCACCATTCCCTCATACCACGCCCAACCACAGTTGTCTCCCCAGGAGGCAGTCATGGACTCTCCCTTGCACATTCACCTGGACATCCCCCCCTCCGGACCCTTTCCCCTCCTGGAACACCTTCCTGACCACTTAGTCCTCCCAATCCCCCGGATTCTTCCCCTGCTTAGTCCCTCCCCCTTCCTGACTCCCTCAGAGACACTTACTTCTTCACCACCCTTGGTCCTTCCACCCCCCTTGACTCCTTCCTCCAGCCCTACCTCTTCCTCCAGCTTTACTCCTTCCTCCTCCCTGACTCCCTCAGACACCCTCGCTTCTTCCTCCAGTTTTACTCCTTCTCCCTTCCTGGCTCCTTCCTCCATCCTTACTTCTTCCTCCTCCCTTACTCTCTCCCCTCTCTGCACTCCTTCCTCCCCAGGACTCCCTTCAGTTTCCGCTCTCCTTCCTTCCCCTAGACTCTCTCCCTTCTCTGCACTCCTTCTTCCCCCTGGAATCCCTCCCCTCTCTGCACTCCTTCTTCCCCCTGGATTCCTTCCCCTCTCTGCACTCCTTCCTGCCTCCGAACTCCTTCCCTTTAACCATCGACCCCCCTTACATCTACCTCCCCAATTGCCATCTTCTCCCCCGTTACCCCTCCTCCCCATATTCCCTCCCTCTTTCCCAACCTCACCGCCGACACCTTCATTTCCCCCTCCCAGTCCCACCCCACCAACACCTTCATTGCCCCCTCCAACCTCACCCCTCTGACACATCTTCATCTCCCAGTCGATCCTGGACCTTCCCCTTCCAGCCCCTTTGACCATTATCCATTGTGAGCATCAACAGTGACTTTCTAACTTCTGTGAGCTGCTTCACAGCAGAGCCATGTCCAAGAGAATCCACCCAGCATGCCATGGCCGCTCCTCCAGTGTGCCATTGCTGTCAGGCTCCAGCATTTTCTGCTCCTCGGATGTCCGCGATGTGAGCAACGTCCTGGCGGTAAGACCTGGCTTCTGCATGTCACAGTTGTCAAGACATGTTCTGTACCGATGTGTTTTCCCACCGACGTGGGTGGATGATCCAGCGGGGGGGGTGATGAGTCCAGAGGACTGGCCTCATAGTGAAATGCTGATGTTGCCGATATATTACAACGAGGTTCCCGACATCTGATGGCAGGGAACGCGTCCCACCATCGACAAGCTGAGCGGACGATTGCAAACTGGTTTCATGACATTGCAAAACTGATTTTTGGCCTTCTCGCCGTGTTGTCTACTCACGCCACCGAACATGCCCGACGCCAGCGGGCACGGACAATTCCGCCCACTATGTACAACTTAGCAATAGCAATTATTTTAAACTCATTGAAAAAAACATTAAACTTCCAGCAATTAAGAAAACCTTGAATTCAAACTTACTATCATTAATACAGGGCCAAAAAAAACCCAAGGGAAAAAACCATTTAAATGCCTATTAGATTTGTAAACAAACAAGAAACTGCATCACAGACATGTTCTGGCATTATATTCCAACACAGCAGCTGCTGGAATTTAAATTCAATTAATAAATCTGGAATTAAAAGTTAGTCTCAGTAATAGTGACCATGAAACCATTGTCGTTAAAAACCCATCTTGCTCACGAATGTTCTTTAGGGAAGGAAATCTGCCATCCTCAGTGGTCTGGCCCACATGTAACTCCAGACCCACAGCAATGTGGTTGACTCTTAACTACCCTCTGAAATGGCCTAGCAAGCCACTAAGTAGTACCAAACGGTTACAAGGTCGAAAAGGGATGAAACCAGGCAGACCACCTGATATCGACATTGTCATTGGAAACAACAACGGCACACCCAGCCGTGTCAACCCTACAAAGTCCTCCATTCTAACATCTGGGGGCTTGTGTCAAAATTGGGAGACCTGTCCCACAGGCTAGCCAAGCACTCACGGAATCATACCTTACAGACAGTGTCCCAGACACCAATGTCCCTGGGTGTGTCTTGTCCCACCGACAGGACAGATCCACCAGAGTGGCAGAATACTGGTATACAGTCAGGAGAGAATTCCTCTGGGAGTCCTCAACATTGAACCTGAACCCCATGAAGGATCATGGCATCAGGTCAGACATGGACAAGGAAACCTCCTGTTGGTTACCACCTATCACCCACCCTCAGCTGATGAATCAGTACTCCTCCATGTTGAATACCAATTGGAAGAAGCACTGAGGGTGGCTAGGGCAGAGGGTACTCTGGGTGGAGGATTTCAATGTCCATCACGAAGAGTGGACCGATAGTACCACTACTGACCGAGCAGGCCAAGTCCTAAAGAACATAGCTGCTCGACTGGGTCTACAACAGGTGGTGACGGAACCAATAAGGGGGAAATACCTACTTGACCTTGCCCTCATCAATCTACTCTACCTGTCGCAGATGCATATGTCCATGACAATATTGGTTGGAGTGATCACTGCACAGTCATTGCAGAGATGAAGGCCTGTCTCCACTTTGAGGATACCCTCCATCGTGTTGTGTGGCATCACCACCGTGCTAAATGGGATAGGTTTCGAACAGATCTAGCAAAACTGGGTGTCAATGAGGTGTTGGGGCCATCAGCAACAGCAGAATTACACACAACCACAATCTGTAACTGCACAGCCGGCATATCCCCCGCTCTACAATACCATCAAGCTGAGGGATCAACCCTGGTTCAATGAAGAGTGCAAAGGAGGGCATGCCAGGAGAAGCACCAGGCATAACTAAAAATGACATGTCAATTTGGTGAAGCTACAACACAGGACTATTTGCATGACAAATAGCAATAGATAGACGGAGGGATTCTACAACCAATGGATCAGATCTAAGCTCTGCAGTCATGCCACACCCAGTTGTGAATGGTGGTGGACAATTAAACAGCTCACTGGAGGAGGAGGCTCCACAAATATCCCCATCCTCAATGATGGTGGAGCCCAGCACATCAGTGCAAAAAACAAGGCTGAAACATTAGCAACCATCTTCAGCCAGAAGTGTCAACTGGATGATCTATCTCAACCTCCTCCTGAGGTCCTCAGCATCACAGATGCCAGTCTTCAGCCAATTTGATTCACTCAACCATATCAAAAAATGTCTGAAGACACTGGATACTGCAAAGGACATGGGCCCTGATAACATTCTGAGAATAGTAATGCAGACTTGTGTTCGAGAATTAGCTGCACCCCTAGTCAAGCTGTTCCAGTACAGGTACAAACTGGCATCTACCCAATAATATGGAAAATTGCCCATGTATGTCCTGTCCACAAAAAGCAGAACAAATCCAACCCGACCAATTACCGCCCCATCAGTCTACCCTCAATCATCAGTGAAGTGATGGAAGGTGCCGTCGTCAGTGCTATCCAGTGGCATTTACTCAGCAATAACCTGCTCATTCTCAGAGTGGGTTCCGCCGGTGCTACTCAACTCCTGACCTTATTACAGCTTAGGTCCAAACATGGACAAAAGATCTGAACTCCAGAGGTGAGGTGAGAGTGACTGCCCTTGACATCAAGGCCGGATTTGACCAAATGTGGCATCAAAGAGCTCTAGCAAAACCGGAGTCAATGGAAATCAGGGGGAAAACTCTCTGCTCGCTGGAGTCATACCTGGCACAAAGGAAGATGGTTGTGGTTGTTGGAAGTCAATCACCTCAGTCCAGGACATCATTGCAGGAGGTCCTCAGGGTAGTGTCCTTGGCCCAACCATCTTCTGCTGCTTCATCTATGACCTTCCTTCCATCATAAGGTCAGAAATGGGAATGTTCACTGATGATTGCACAACAGTCAGCACCATTTGCAACTTCTCAGATACTGAAGCAGTGCATGAACAAAGGCAGCAAAACCTGGACAAAATCTAGGTTTGGGCTGACAAGTGGCAAGTAACATTTGTACCACACAAGTGCCAGGCAATGACCATCTCCAACAAGAGAGAATCCAACCATCTCCCCTTGACACTCAATGGGATTACCATCAATGAATTGCCTACTATCGACATCCTGGGGCTCGTCATTGACCAGAAGCTCAATTGGACCAGTCATATAAATACTGTGGCTACAAGAGCTGGTCAAAGGCTGGGAATTCTGCAGCGAGTAACTCACCTCCTGACTCTCCAAATCCTGTGTACCATCTCCAAGGCACAAACAGTGTGATGGAACGCTCTCTATTTTCCTGGATGAGTGCAGATCCAATAACACTCAAGAAGCTCAATGCCATCCAGGATAAAACAGCCCGCTTGATTGGTACTCCATCCACTACCTTAAACATTTACTCCCTCCACCACAGACGCACAGTGGCAGCAGTGTGTATCATCTACAAGATGCGCTGCAGGAACTTATCAAGGCGTCTTCAACAGCACTTTCCAAACCTGTGACTTCTACCACGTAGCAGGGAAAGGTCAGCAAACGCATGGGAACATCACCTGCAAGTTTCCCTCCAAGCCACTCAACATCCTGCGTTTGAAATATATTGCCGTCCCTTCATTGTCACTGGGTCAAAATCCTGGAACGCCCTTCCTACCAGCATGGTGGGTGTACCTACACCACATAGGCTGCAGCAGTTCAAGAAGGCAGCTCACCACCCCTTCTCAAGGGCAATTAGGGATGGGCAATAAATGCTGGCCTAGCTAGCGATACCCACGTCCCATGTGGGAGTAAAAAAACCCATTTCAATTTCTAATTTACCTCTTCCCCTTGGGATGTTCATTTGGCAATGGATGCAGATTTCCAATCCTTATGATATGGCAGTAAATTACTTGTCTAAATCTTGGTGCCAGATCTAACAGTGGAGTGCATATCCTGGCTCTTGCAGCCAAGTTGTATCTAGTCCCAGGGATCTGCAGCAGATGTGTCTGTTGATGGAGCACGCATCCTCTGCTCATGGCAGGGCACATTCATGTTCCTTGAAGTGAAAACAGAGAATGGTGGAAATATTTAGCATGTGAGGCAGCTTCTGAGGAGAGAAACAGAGTTAACATTTCATTCAGCCTGAAATGTTAACTCTGTTCCTCTCTCCAAAGTGCTGCCTTACATGCTGAGTTTTGCGAGCATTTTTTTTGTTTTTGTTTGATATTTCCAGCATTCGCAGTATTCTCCTTATCGATTACTGTCATATTCCTTGAGGGCTTGGGACGAAGCACATGTCTGATTACAGTCTCTCTTGTGGATTGTTGTATTGTACAGGCAGTCCTAGTATAAGATTGCATTTTTCCGTCTTGTTCAGAATCCAAATGGCTATGAAATCAAGCGAGACGCTGTTGTTATTTTCTAACTTTAAAGAATTTAACTTGACATACAAGGTGACAGTTGGTACCAGAAATAATGTATTAAGTTTTCATGCAACCTTTTTCTTTCTAGTAAGTATAACTCAAGTCAAAGAATCGAGGAGAAAATGAAAGCTCTTTCCAATGGCATCTCACTTTGATGTTGTCTGTAGTTCTCCTGAAAACCCTTGTAGAATGAATTATTTTATATAGTTTCCTTTTCTAGTATTCACTCAATCTGCCAGGCATCATTATGATACAGGCCAAAATAAAAGAGGTTCATTAACCATGTTAGAAGCGGATGTTAGGTCATCAGTGTATGCAGATGTGGCCTAATGCCTACTTATGCTCCTTTTGCAAGTTTGGTTTGTGCTTGTTGCAGCCAGGACCAGTACTGATTGGCTCTGGGAAAACCAATGCATGGAATGAAAAAAAAAGGTTATTACTGACCTTAATCACTGCAGGTCCCAAGGTCTCTGATCTTCCCAACTCTGACCTCCAGGCCCTCTCCATATCTACTTCTCTCATAGCCCCAACTCCACCTCCTAGCTCCACTTTAACCCCCGATCACACTCCCAGCAGCCCCCCAACCACCCAACAAATGCTGCAACTTCCCCCAGCTTATGCTTTTTCCCGACCTCCTAACCATCCCCATCTCAATCTAAAGCCCAGCTGCTCCTCCTCCTCCAGACCCCTATGATTTTACCAAATCACTTATCTGAACATTGGTGTATGAATCTATGTGGCCTCCTACTGCTGCACCTTCCATATGATAATAAGGTCTGAGACCCGAAATCCCAAGCTCCTCTGGTGCAGGCTGTTAGCACTTTGCAGATGAGCCATCCAAACATGGACACTGTTGAATTTCTGGACCCTATTGTATAAGTTTTAAATATCAAATAATCTCTTTAACAGTTTGCCAGGCTTGTTTCCTCATCGGCTACTTCAGGTATAATCTTATGAACATTCCTACATGAAATGAAACACATAGGGGAGAATTTTCTCCCCATCGGAGGGGGGGTTGTGCGGGGGTGGGCAGGGGCAGGCGCAGACCCGATCAACACCCCCGATCGGGTCCGTGCCGCCATTTTACATGGGCGGGCTAATTAAGGCTCGCCCAGTGTGACCGAAGCGCTGTGCGCTCCCTGTGCGGGCGGGGGAGTTCCCTGAGTCGGGGCCTGCACTCTTTCGCGCAAAAGAGCGCAGAAATCTCTGTGCCTCAGGGAAATTAGTTTAAGTTTTAAACATCTAAATAAAGAAAATAAAAAATTTTAAGACATGTCCCCTCATGTGACACTGTGACATGAGCTGGGACATGCCAATGAATTTTTTAAAAAAAATTTTATTCAATTTTTAAACACTTCATGAAACCTCATCCCACCCGTCGATGAGGTTCCATGAAAAATGCGAAGGCCGCCTGGGCTCTTCGCCTGCCGCCAACCTTAAGGTTGGATGGGCAGCTCAGTTTATTAGTTTAATTAGTTTTTGAATGGCCTTAATAGGCCTTTGACAGTTCAGCGGGCACGCAGCCGAGTTGGCTGCTCGCCCGCTGAACAGAAAATCTAAATGACGGTTGGTGACTTCGGGATGCCCGCCCGAGTCACCCCGCGTCATTTTACGCCTTGTTGAGCGGGCACTGCTCTCGCTCGCTGAGCCAAAAATTCTGGCCATACATTTCCCTCTCTCTGTAACCTGAACAATGAGCTTCCTGACTTTAGCTAATCTAATGCTATGTTCTTTACAAAGAAAGCAAGGGTCTCATTTTATGTAGCTTATTTTAATCTTTAAAACATGTATCAAAAGTTCAAAATTCTTCATTAGTGAAGCACACACCCAACCCTTAGTGGCATAGGGTAGGTCTTGTTCAAATTTTCATCTCAACTCAAATTCGCTTTAGTGTTCAAGTTAACCTGTAACAGTTTGGTTTGCTGATGTATGCCTTAAAATTTTGATGGGGTTGAGGAATTGTATATTTTAATTTTAATTGTTTTAATTAAGATAACTGATTAATTATATTTTCCTTGTTTGCTAAATGAACTCATATCCTTTCCACAAGGTGCTTTTGAAACTCATAAATAGTAAAAACAGTTAGTGCATAGTCTCTAGCTGATTATACTTTCCATTAATGCATTTTTCAATCCTTGTGGGTCTAGGAATTCATTCAGTTTTAATAATATGGAGGAAAATGTTGATGCTAGGCCTGTTTAATTAGTCAGTTACATTTGAATTCATGTTCATTACAGAGAATACGCTGAGACCTAATGATCCTGCACTCGGGTCTGCGTTCTACGAGTAAGGTCTTTTTACACTGGGGATTTGTCTCAGCTTTTATACCAACTCTGGCTGCCAGTTCTGGCTGACGATTTGGCAGATGCAAAAATTGTTAATAACCTTGAGAAAGAGAACACAAGAAAAAAAATCCCTGGGAATATAAATGCCTCAACCCAGACATAGATATCAATTATTAAAGTGAATGAAATTTTACCATTATTCCTCCCAGGACTTGTACCTTTTACACTACCTGCTGCCACACAGACCTTGAAGTTCATTGTTCATGGAATAAAACTTGGGGGTCAATTTTAATCTTACACACTCTAAGGAATGTTCGAAACTCTCACCTTTGATCTTGGTGCAGGATGCCCAAATTCACAGATTTTCAGCCCTTGTGTTATGCTCCAAATGATACTTTTGTGCTGATTTTTGACGTACCCCTCTGGCTGACAGCTGAGTGCCTGCAAAAAATTGGCCCAGAGTATTGTTAGGTTATTGAGCCGTCATAGCTGTTTCTGGTTGGATGTCTCAATATCCAGTTGGGATCATTAGATAACAATGAGAAGCTATAACTTTTGGTTAATTTTCCCCTCCCTAACATGAAGCACTGAGGCCAGTTGTATGACTACCTAACCCCACCCTGGCTGAGGTCAGCTAACTCAGGCCTGTTCTGTTCTATTTACTTTAGCTGCACAACTGCCTTACCAGGTGAATATTAAGAGTTAATTCCTGCTGGTTCCACTAATGACAGCAATGCCAAATGTAAAGGTTGCCTGCAGCTAGCCAAGTTGCTATTTAGAGCACACTAGAGTGAATTTACCAAGGCACTGAAAATAGTAAACCTAGTTAGGTGGGATACAGGTTGGGGAAAGAGCTGTAGTACTGGTGAAGCTCAGTACACTTCTGAACCTTATCTATATTCTAAGGAGGGTGTGGGCTTGGTGAACTGGAATTTGTTTTGTTGCCTACTTTATGTTTTTGTTGATGAACATTTAACTTGAATCCACTTATAACTGGATGGAGACTGCCTAAAATAATTTTACTTAGGATCTGTAAATTTAGCAGAGAGGAGACTTTGCCTCCACCATTCGATTCAATTTGTGTGTTCAATGTCACTTTACTAACTAGTTGTTTTAAATATGCTTGAAATGATTTCTTTACAATAGACTGCAACATTTCTGTGACTACTGATGTCAAGCTAACAGATCTAGAATTTTCTGGTTCCAAAATCCGACCATGTGAAATATAGAACAGAAGTAATTTTCTACTCCTCTAGATCTGTCTTTTCTAATTAATGAACTGGTAAAACCATTAAACCACAAGCCCTCTACCTTTTGTTTCCTGAAATACTGTACTTGAGGAGGTCTTGATTCCTATGAATATTCTAGCACTCCAGATATAATGCCCATTTTATTATTCTTTACTCTCCATAAACTCTGATATATATTCAATCTCTCCAACTAACAAAAGCAAGAACTTATTTTTCTATTGTTAAAAACTACTGTAATTCAAAATAATATTCTCAGCCATTTTTAACCTCAATTATTATTTCACAAATGCCACATTTTTTGAAGTCTTCATCATCTTTCCTAAAATGCCCATAGATAATTTTAATAATTCATAATTTTTTTCAAGTTTATGCATTTCCAAACATCTCTCCTTCCTTTTTTTTGTATATCTGTTATAGCATTGATATTTTTGTAACATTTGAATTCAACTTTCTTTAAGCAATTAGATCTACATTTTGATAATTTACCAACCGCATCTACTTGGTAAATTTAATTTAAATTCTCAGCGGTACATGCATAAAACATGCCATTCATTTGGTGTTTTTATGTTGGCATTGTTATCCAAATTGACTGTTTCATTTCAACTCTCATGGCTTTCAAAGTCAGTTTTCTTATAATCTACTTGAATTGTTTGAAATACAGAGAAAACAGTTTTTGAATTCTACCTGGGCACCCAAAGGCAATTGGGTGAGAATATCAATCTAACATTACAATGTACACTGTTCAATCTACCTCCATACCAGAGATTTCTAATAAATAGTCCTTCAATCTCATCATCATAGACTGTTGAGAAATTTTGTCATCCTTTTATTAAGAAGACCTAATGCATTGTTGAATGTTCTTAAAAAGCCAGTGATATTAAGCATCAGTCCTTTTTTCAGGTAAATCATTACTTTACATGAGAAAGCACAGGACAAGAAAATACATTTCAACCTACAAGCCATGAAAATTTGCCCTTTTATAGATTCTATCCTACTTAACCTCTTGTGGTAAAATTCAGCTTAAGCACACCATGTTTTTCCAAAGATAATTGAGCAAATTTCTAGAATATTTATCCTCCCTCATATCTCATTCAGTAATTGTCACCTGGTGCCCTCAATATTCAACTACTCCAGTCCATTCCCCAACCCCACTCATGAACCATTATGTTCCATTGAGTGTTTGATCATTTCAGTCAACACTTATTTCCAAAATATGTAAGCCCATTCTCAACCAGATATTAGTTTAGCTCATTTTAAGAGGGATGCATCATTAACTGCTTTTGATGGCAATCTCTCCTATTTATTCATTGCCCTGTGGTGTGGAAATTCTTCTAATTAGCCTCATTTCAGGCTTGTTAACTTTAGCTGATATTTTCTAGTTAAGTACTGAAATCTACCTTATATTTACATCATCCCTACCTCTCAGTATTTTAAATATGTGAATCATGTCCCTCCCCTCCCCTCCCCTCCCCTCCACTGCCCAACCCCTTCAATTTTATAATCTGTAATGAAAACAAATTGAATTTTCTGAATTTGCACTTGAAATTTGAAAACTAGTCCTGGCATTATCCTTGCCCTTTGCCTTTTAACCTGTTTCCAGTATATCAATGTTCCTTTGAAGACAGCATGCCCAATTAATATTCCAAATGGAGCTTCACCAGTGAATAACAACATGCCTTGTTATCAAATGCCTCAAGACGCACCCTTATGTATGATAAACTTTGTTGATTATAGTTTTCAATTCTATTCATATGCTTTCTCTGCAACATAGTAAGGAAATCAACAATTCCTTGAGTAGTTGATGAGAACTCCAATGATTGTATATTAGGGAACAATGAGTCTGAAGCTGGTCTTTCACCTCAAGCAAGTTTATTCTTCAGTCAGCTCAACAAAGTGACAGACTCCCAATTCCTTTCATTCCTGGAGTGTTACAGCTTTACTCATTTATGGATGAGCCAATGCCCATCACCTGTTTCAACAATGCAGTTGTCTTAACAATGTAATTGCCAGTTAACAAGATGATTGTTATTGTGCCTTGACAATGTAATTGCTGATACATTGAGAGTTGAAGCTATAGTTAGATTATGGTCACATCACTAACTTTTTCTGGTTCTGATGAATAGGATCTGAAACATTAACTCTGGCATTAATTTAATGCCCTCCCCATGGTGAGTTTGGTGGCGGGGGGGCATATCGTCAGGTGGAAGGGTGGCAGGTGTAGACCATGCCACCTTCTCGCCTCCACTCTGACTTAGCCCACGGCAGGAAGGCCTGTGGACGTTTTTCCCACCCCAATGCCAACTGAGGCCCTTAAGTGGGCATTTAACTCCCACTTAAGGGCCTTGTTCTGCCTCATCCAGCTGCTGGTATTAACTGGTAAATCCGGCACTCAATGCTTGATCGAGGGACTCAGCATCAGAAAGGTGGGGGGCTGCTGAGAGACACCCATGTCCTTGCTGCTGAACCCCCAGCTCACAACTCCACCCAGCAAACTCTCCTCTCACAATCACTTACCTGTAGCTCGGGATCCAATGACCTTGGGAGGCAGCAGCCACTGTTTCCCAGGTGGCACTGCCACTCAGAGCTGGTAGCCTCTGATTGGCTGGCAACTCTAGTAGGACGAGACGTCTGCCCCCAAGCACTTAGTATGGTGGGCCTTCCTTAAAAGAGGTGACATTGGACTCTTGCCAGCTCTCCAGCCAGTTGGAAAGACCCCCATCGCCTTCATGAACCACCACCCCCAGTCTCTATCCAAAGATGCTTGCTGACCAGAAGTTTATTTTCCCTGTTGGCAGTAAAAGTCTTAATTAAAATTATCTTAGAATGGTCTCAACTTAGTTACTTATAGGTGGGGGCTCACAGCACAAAATTTCCACTTGTCTGGTAATGGATCAATGATCTTGCTCTAAGGTCACAAAGATAGCGAGTGCATGAAATAAAAATGTCACATAGATATTGCGGAGCTGCCTTTTGGAGTTTCGGATTATTTGCTTTGGTGGAGAAATTTCCACCAAATGAAATACTTTTGAAGCATAGTCACTTTAGTAGTAAGCTGGGAAATACAGCAGCTAACTTGAACACAGTAAAGTCTCACAACAATAAAATAACAATGAGATAATCTGTTTCTGTTCTGTTGCTTGAGGGATAAGTATTAGCCAGGACACAGGGAGAACTCTCCTGCACTTTTTCAAAATGGTGCCATGGGATCTTGTACAGCTGCCTGAGGGCAGAATGGGGCCTTGGGTTAACGCCTCATCCAAAAGACAGTACTGCACCCGGGTATCAGTCTGGATTGTATACTCGAGTTTCCACAACCTTCTGGTTCAGGCAAGATTACTATCACTGAATCACAGTTGACATTAATGCTTAATCTGACCTAAAAAGTGTTTAATCCAGAAGAGAATTTTAAATTTGTTGAAGTTTCATTTTTCAGTATTAGTCCAGCATATTGCAACAAACAAAATTGCACATATAAACTTTACAAAGAAAGGTCTCTATCAGGCACTTTTAATTTTGAAGCTCAATGAGAGTGAAGCTCTCTGCACAAGAGATTAAACTTTATATTTTTTCTTTCTATAGTGTACTTGGGCCAGGAGGCCCTGTATGGAGCTTGTGAAAAGAACTACTGTGGCCGTGGGCAACAATGTATCATCAGTAAAGAGACTGAGCTGCCCGAGTGTGTGTGTATACAGCAGTGCAAGCCCAATTATATACCAGTTTGTGGCTCTGATGGGAAGTTTTATGAGAATCACTGTGAACTGCATCGTACTGCCTGCCAACAGAGAAAGAGAATCCACATTGTAGACAATAAAGAGTGTTTCTTCCAAGGTAAGCCACCGTGTAGCAGCAAACATGAAGTTTAACGATGGATTATCATTGTTCAATGTTTCCTTGTGTTCACTTCCAAAAGCAGATGCAACCTGTCCTGGGAACCAGGATAAGAGCTCATAAAGCCACATGTGATTATAAGTAGTCCAGCCGCATTTGTGCAGTGATATTTTCTCAATTTATATCCTGCTTTGCTTATCATTAAAAAAAACATTTAATAGCTATGCCAAGGGCTTTCCAGAAATGAAAACGATGCTTGAAGTAGATAGTTGTCATAAGTTTGTAATAACAAAGGTTGATATTGGGCATGGGAGAATTCAACATGTTTTAGTAAAGTAGGACACACCATCAGTGGTAAAAATCAATAATTTACTTCATCAGTGTTGAACTGAAAGCTGTAGATTTCCACTTGATTGATAATATCTTCATGACATTCTTTACCATTATGTACTGATCAATTATTTCTTTCATCTTTCAATATTGTTTCACGAACCTATAGCCATAATTAACTAGGTTGAGATCATTCTAAAATCATTTTGAATAGAAATTTTATTGTTGACAGGGAGAGTAAACTTTCATTGTGTGCCATATACCTTGAACCAAAATGTGAAGGGACCATACTCAATCCCTTAAGGTTTAGTTTCAGAATGTAAGACAACTTAAGTCTAACCAAAAGCAAAATATAGTGGCTGCTGGAAAGGCATTAATGTCATCTCAATTGGCCTAGCAATTTTTGAAAGCTATAATGGACCAGAAAAACATAGCAATAGGTTAAATGAAAGCAGAAACCTTAATTAAACAATACCGTACCCAAAAAATTGAAATCTGAACCCTTTTCTCATGAAGTTATTGTTCTTTGTCGAGCAGTCTAAGCTCAGTCAAATGCACATAAAAAATGTTGGGAATGTGAAACGAAATAGTAAATGCTCTAAACACGCAGCAATTCAATCAGCAGAAGTGCCAACAGATGGCGTGTCTATTTCCCATTGGACATGTTGTTGACTCTGTTATGTCATCCAATTAATGCTGAAAGGCAGAGTTGTGAGTGAGTCATGATGTTGGATCTGCTAGGTGGTGTTGGGTCTGCTAGATGAATAAATACTATGTCAAACATGATATGACGTATTTTGTATTTATCTGTGCAGTAATACATTATCAGAGATTGTGTCGTGGAATATGGAAGATTATGTCATGTTCAGTTAATGCAATTAACTATTTGTCTTTTATGTGGCAATATTATCATGGTGACTCACAGGCACTATCACTAACACCATGGGTACATTTTTTAGTCATGATGCTAAAGCAACAGGAATGAACTTTCTCCCAAGTCAAACCCTAGGAATTTTCCAGGGTTAACCGTTATAAAATATTTATGTAAAACACTTGATCAATATCACTGGGAATTCTTAAAAGCATGTAAGCTGCATAAAGCGAAATGGATACAAATGTTGGTAAAAGTTGTTGCAATCTTTCCTAAAGTTGTCAGTGTTTTTAAAATATGGATGCATCTGGTGTGAAACCTCACCAGCTGTGGGCATGGATCAAAGATTCAATGCTATTGAACCTCAAACCCCTCATGTCTTGTCTAGAAAAGCTCTGCACTGGCAAGAGAGATTTGTGAAATTACATCTTATATTGCAGGCTTTCTGTAGACTGTACAGAACAAAATCATGCTGATAATACATATTTAGGCAGGAAATAGAATCTGTGTGCAAGTATTGGAGCAGCACAGCCCCCACAACACCTGGTAGCTGTCAGAGTGGAAGTGCTGTAGTAAGCCTTTGATGCTAGAAGGATTCCTCTATGCGGCACTCTAGGGCAACCCCCTCAGGGAGCAGCAGGGACTGGCAAGCATACTCAATATTGTGTATAGTAAATGCAGTGCCTGGAAATAAAAATCAAAGAAGGTAGCTATGCTTAGAAAACTGCCAGTAAAGTAAGGCAAACCCAACAGTATCATTTGCCATGCATATATCCCACAAAATGTCGCATTTAAGCTTATTCCACATTTATTGAGGTGTAGGGAGGGAATTCCAGAGCTTGGGGCCTGGACAATTGAAGGCACAGCCACCAGTGGTGAAGCAATTATAATAGGGAATGCACAAGAGACAAGACGAGAATTAGAGGAGCACAGAAAACTTGGAGGGTTGTGGGGTTGAAGGAGATTGCAGTGATAGGGTGGGGCAAGGCCAAGGAGCGATTTGAAAACAAGGATCAGAATTTTCAAATCAAGACATTGCTTGACCTGGAGCCAATGTAGGTTAGCGAGCAAAAGGGCAATTAGGGGAATGGGACTTGCTATGAGTTAAGACGTGGGCAACAGAGTTTGGGATGACCTCAAGTTTATGGAGGATAGAATGTGGGAGACCAGACAGGAGTGCACTGCAGTCAAGTCCAGAGGTGACAAAGGCATGAATGAGGTTTTCAGCAGCAGATGAGCTAAAAGGTGCAAAGTTGAGTGATGTTATAGTTGGAAATAGGTGGTCTTAGTACTAGCACAAACATGAGTTCGGAAGCTGATTTTGGCATCAAATGTGACACCAAGGTTGAGAGTAGACTGGCTTAATCTCAGCATTTTTTAAATTTATGCTTTCACAGGATGTGGCTGCCACTGGCTAGGCCAGCATTTATTGCCCATCCCTAACTGCCCTGAGAAGGTGGTGGTGAGCTGCCTTCTTGAACTGCTGCAGACCATGTGGTGCAGGTGCACCCACAGAGCTGTGAGGAAGGAAGTTCCAGAATTTTCATGCAGTGATAGCGAAGGAACGGCAATATAGTTCCAAGTAAAAATGTTGTATGGCTTGGAAGTGAACTTACAGGTGGTGCTGTCCTTGTCTTTCTAGGTGGTAGAGGTCATGAGTTTGGAAGGTGGTGTCAAAGGAGCCTTGGTGAGTTGCTGTTGTGCAACTTGTGGGTAGGGCACATTGCAGCCACTGTGCATCAAAGGTGGAGGGAGTGAATCTTTAAGATGGTGGATGGGCTGCCAATCAAGCAGGGTCCTTTGTCCTGGATGATGTCAAGCTTCTTGAGTGTTGTTGGAGTTGCACTCATCCAGGCAAGTGGAAAGTATTCCATCACACTCCTGACTTGTGCCTTGTAGGTGGTGGGCAGGCTTTGGGGAGTCAGGAGGTGAGTTACTCGCCGCAGGATTCCTGACCTCTGACCTGTTCTTGTAGCCACAATATTTATATCACTGGTTAAGTTCAGTTTCTGGTCAATGGTAGCCACCCTCCCGCCCGGTTGTTAATAGTGGAGAATTCAGCAGTGGTAATGCCATTGAATGTTAAGGCGGGATGGTTAGATTCTCTCATTGGAGATGGTCATTGCCTGGCATTTGTGTGGTGCAAATGTTATTTCCCACTTATCAGGCCAAGCCTGAATGTTGTCCAGATCTTGCTGCATTTAGACACGAACAGCTTTAGTATCTGAGGATTTGCGAATGGTGCTGAACATTGTGCAATTACCAGCAAACACCCCCACTTCTGACCTCATGATGGAGAGAAGGACACTGCTGAAGCAGCTAAAGATGGTTGGGTCTTGGACACTACCCTGAGGTACTCCTGCACCAATGTCCTGGGACTGAGATGATTCACCTCCAACAACCACGATCATCTTCCTTTGTGCTAGGTAGGACTCCAACCAATGGAGAACTTTCCCCCTGATTCCCATTGACTTCAGTTTTGCTAGGGCTCCTTGATGCCACATTCTGTCAAATGCTGTCTTGATGTCAAGGGCAGTCATTCGGACCTCACCTCTGGAGTTTAGCTCTTTTGTCCATGCTTGGACCAAGGCTGTAATGAGGTCAGGAGCTGAGTGGCTCTGATGGAAACCAAACTGAGCATCAGTGAGCAAGTTGTTGCTGAGTAAGTGCCACTTGATAGTACTGTCGACGACACCTTCCATCACTTTGCTGATGATTGAGAGTAGACTGATAGAGCGGTAATTGGTTGGGTTCAAATTGTCCTTTTTGTGTACAGGATATACCTGGGCAATTTTCCTCATAGCCGGGTAGATGCCAGTGTTGTAGCTGCACTGGAACAGCTTGCCTAGGGGCGTGGCAAGTTCTGGAGCATGTCTTCAGTGTTATTGCTGGGAATATTGTCAGGGCCCATAGCCTTTGCAGTATCCAGTGCCTTCAGCCATTTCTTGATATCGTGTGGAGTTAATCGAATTGGCAGAAGACTGGTATCTGTGATGCCAGGAATCTCAGGAGGAAGCCAACATGGATCATCCAGTTGGTACTTCTGGCTGAAGATTATTGCAAATGCTTCAGCCTTGTCTTTTGCACTGATATGCTGGACTCCCCCATCATCGAGGATGGGAATATTTGTGGAGCCTCCTCTTCCAATGAGTTGTTTAATTGTTCACCGCCATTCATGACTGAATGTGGCAAGACTGCAGATGTTGTTGCTTGTGGGCTCGCTTAGCTCTATCACAAGCTGCTTCTGCTGTTTGGCATGTGTTGTAGCTTCACCAGGTTGACACCTCATTTTTAGGTATGCCTGGTGTTGCTCCGGGCGTGCCCTCCTGCACTCTTAATTGAACCAGGGTTGATCCTCCGGCTTGATGGTAATGGTAGAGTTGAGAATATGCTGGGTTATGAGATTACAGTTTGTGGTTTTATACAATCCTGTTGCTGCTGATGGCCCACAGCGCCTCACGGATGCCCAGTTTTGAGTTGCTAGATCTGTTTGAAATCGATCCCATTTAGCATGGTGGTAGCGGCACACAACATGATGGAGGGTATCCTCAATGTGCAGATGGGACTTCATCTCCACAAGTACTGTGTGGTGGTCACTCCACCAATACCGTCACGGACAGATGCATCTGTGACAGGTAGATCGGTGAGGGGGATATCAAGCAAGTTTTTCCCTCTTGTTGGTTCCCTCACTGGCTGTTGAAGACCCAGTTTAGCAGCTATGTCCTTTAGGACTCGACCAGCTCGGTCAGCAGTGGTGTTACTGAGCCACTCTTGGTGATGGACATTGTAGTCCATTGTACCAGGGTTGATCTCCTGGCTTGATGGCAATGGTAGAGTGGGAGATATGCAGGGCCATGAGGCTACAGATTGTGTTTGAATACAGTTTTGCTGCTGCTGGTGGCCCACAGTGCTTCATGGATGCCCAGTTTTGAGTTGCTAGGTCTGTTCTGAATCTATCCCATTTAGCTTGATGGCAGTGCCACACAACACAGTGGAGGGTATTCTCAATGTGAAGATAGGACTTTGTCTCCGCAAGAGCTGTCTGGTGGCCATTGTACAGATTCATCTCCGAAAGGTGGATTAGTGAGGACAAGGCCAAGTAGATTTTTCCCCCTTGCTGGTTCCTTCACTACTTGCCACAGAGCCAGGCTAGCAGCCATGTCCTTTTGGACTCAGCCAACTGTCTCAGTACTACTGCTACTGAGCCACTCTTGGTGATGGACATTGAAGTCTCCAACCCAGAGTACTTTTTTTTTATTAGTTCATGGGATGTGTCACTGGCTATACCAGCATTTATTGCCTATCCTTAATTGCCCTTGTTCAGGGGGTATTTAAGAGTCAACCACATTGCTGTGGGTCTGGAGTCACAGGTAGGCTGAGCTAGACCAGGTAAGGATGGCAGATTTCCTTCCCTAAAGGGCATTAGTGAACCAGATGTATTTTTACGACAATCGGCAATGGTTTCATGGTCATCATTAGACTTTTAATTCCATATTTTTATTGAATTCAAATTTTAACCATGTGCCATGGTGGGATTCAAACACAGGTCCCCAGAGCATTACCGTGGGTCTCTAGAATACTAGTCAGTGACAGTGACAGTGACAGTACCGCAATGCCACCGCCTCCCCATTGTGTGGTGGGTGGTAATAAGCAGGAGGTTTCCTTGCCTATGTTTGATCTGATGCCATGAGCTTTATGGGGTCCAAAGTCAATGTTGAGGACTCCTGGAGCAAATCCCTCCCGACTGTGTATCACTGTGCTGCCACATCTGCTGGGCCTGTCCGGTGGGATTGGACATACCCAGGAATGGTGAGCATGGTGCCTGGGACATTTTTGTCAGGTCTGATTCGATGAGTATGTCTCAGAGGGCATTTAAGAGTCAACAACGTTGTTGTGGGTCTGCAGTCAATATCCTGGGAGTTACCATTGACCAAAAATTAACTGGACATCCATATAAATACTGTGGCTAGAAGAGCAGGTCAGATTTTAAGAATCTTGTGGTGAGTAACTCACCTCCTGACTCCCCAAAGCCTGTCCACCATCTACAAGGTGCAAGTCAGGAGTGTGATGGAATACTCTCCACTTGCCTGGATGAGTGCAGCTCCAACAATACTCAAGAAGCTTGACATCATCCAGGACAAAGCAGCCCACTTGATTGGCACCCCATCCACAGACATTCATTCCCTTCACCACCGATGCATAGTGGCAGCAGTGTGTACCATCTACAAGATGTACTGCAGGAACTCACCAAGCCTCCTTAGAAAACACCTTCCAGATCTATGACAGCTACCATCTAGACGGACAAGGGCAGCAGTCACATGAGAACACCACCACCTGGAAGTTCCCCTCCAAGCCACTCACCATCCTGGCTTGGAAATGCATCGCCATTCCTTCATTGTTGCTGGGGCAAAACCCTAGAACACCCTCTCTAACAGCACTGTGGGTATGCCTATACCACATGGACTGCAACGGTTCAAGAAGGCAGCTCATCACCATCTTCTCAAGGCAATTAGGGATGGGCAATAAATGCTGGCCTAGCCAACGATGTTGACATCCCATGAATGAATTTTAAGAAGTTACATGTAGGCTAGACCAAGTAAGGATGACAGATTTCTTTCCATAAAGGACTTTAGTGAGCCAGATGGGTTTTTACAACAATTGACAACGATTTCACGTCCACCATTACTAAGACTAGCTATTAATTCCAGCTGCTGTGGTGGAGTTTGAACCCGTGGTCCCAGAGCATTAGCCTAGGCCTCTGTACTGCTAGGTCAGTACATTACCAGTATGCCACTGCCTGCCCCTATGTTGCCAGGGAGACTATTTGAGACTAATCCAAAAGGCCAGTCAGTATATTATCCTTGTTATTAATGTGGTGCATATCTAGTTGTAAAAATCTCAGCCACATTTTAAGTTCCCCTCATGCTGGTTATAATACTGGGCAGGATTTTGCCCCCATTAGGGGGGAAGTTGAAGAGCGGGTGCATGGAGGCGCGCCTCCGATCAGCGCCCCCAATGGGGGGCGTGTTGCCATTTTACATGGGTGGGCCAATTAAAGCCCGCCCAGCGTGACATCCGCACAGAAGCGCTATGCGCTCCCTGTGCAGGCGGAAGGGGATTCCCTGAGCCGAGAGTGCGCTCTTCCAGGCATGCGCACAAAAGAGCGTGCTCATCTCCCTGAGGATTAGTGCTGCCTCAGGGAGATCGAAAAATATTAAAAATAGAAAATCAAAATTCCCTAACATGTCCCCTCATGTGACACTGTCACATGAGTTGGGACATGTCCATAAATTTTAAAACACTTTACTTAAAATTTTAAAACCTCATCCCGCCCGTAGACGAGGTTTCATACTTTTTCTAATGCCCGACAGGGCTCCTGGCCTGTCCCCTAATTACTTTAATGACTCTGTCAATGGCCTCAGTTGGCCATGGACAGGTCGGCGGGCGCACAGCTGATTTTACTGAGCCCCCGCCTACCTGAAAATTTAAATGGGGTGCGGTGACGTCAGGAGTTCCACCCGACATCACCGCATGTCATTTTACGCATCAGCGAGTGGGCCCTGCCCCCCTGCTCACCTATGGGAAAATCCTGGCCCCTGTGTCGCTAACCTTAGTAATCGGAAACTTACAATACGATCTCAATTTAAGTTAGCATGCATATATTCCTGAGACGAAGAGTCTTATGTGTCACGAGGCTCTGCTCCTTTGTTTTTAAAAATATGACTTTTCAACTTTCAACTGACTGGAAATTTTGCAATTTGAATGGAGGCAGAACAAACTACTTTAAAAAATGCAAGGCCACAATCCAAGGTGAAGGTGAGAAACAAACAGATCACCCTCAGGGGAGTGTGAAGAGAGAGACATTTCCAAAAATGCAGACACCTATTGAAACTCGTATCTGTCTAAGGAAGAGACATTAAAGTGCAAAGTACTGGAATTTGAAACAATAGCTGCTACAGACGGACGCACCTAAACCCTCTTAAAAATGTACATTGGATGAAATATTTCAAGGCAAGGCTGCAGCCACTTGAGAGAGATTACAAGTGACACAGCTGGTGTCAAGAAAGCCTTCAGCAGATGAAACAGGCTGAAGGATGCTCTCTCTCTCTCTCTCTGTCTCCAGTTTGAAAAGCCAACTCCACCAGAAACCTACCAGTGAACCTAGGTCTTGTAATAATTGCAACACCTTCTACATCTGACCGCATCCATCAAACCAGCTGCTTTTAAAATCTATATCTCAAGGACAATCAAAGGACACTTAACCATATATTATTTTACCTTTTTTCTTTTGGACTCCAACCACACAAGCTTGTATGGCTGCATGATGGCCGAATGCATGACGTTGCATTTTTATTATTTTTCTCAGGTTTAGTGGTTAATAAATCTCTTTCTTTGATTCAAGAAAACTTTGTTTAAGTGGCTCCTTAGTGCTCACAGCTTAAATAGTCAAATACATCCTGATTTGGAAAAAGTATACCCTCGTGAAAAAGAAACTTAAAGCTTTGTTGTGACCAGTTGATGAGGTTGAATAGAGGAGAGCCAGTTCACCCCTTCTTACTTGGTCTTAATATGTATAAAACTGTATCACACTATTAGCAAGATCTCTAAACTGCAATATAAGAACTGGCTCTTGAATTTAGTTTGTTATGAGCTAAGTCTCCCTTTTTATACTAAGACACTGAAGTGACACACATTGTAATATTGTGCTTATGTAAGTCAACTATTGCCTCCATATCACGCATGAATATTTTATAAGATACTGAATTAAACAAGAAACCCATCTTAGTAATTCTGTAGGCACTCTAGTTTTTGTGCTCACCGAATTAGAAAAATAAAGTTAACGGACATCCATTTGACATCTTATAGATCAGAGAGAGTTGAAAAGCATGCCTAATGCAACTTTTCCAGCAAACAGATTGTAAAAAAAATCCTTGGAGTGTGAAATTTTCCTTGGGAAGGAAAATGACCAATTGAAGACGAATATCAGAATCGGATCGAATACTGAACGCTCTTGGAAAGGCATCAGGAGGTATCTGATTCCATAAGACTAAAAGTCAAGGAGGAATAGTGCATCAGACTCACTGAAGTTGTCATCTGAGACTTTGATTAGGGTCTTTTCACTGTTGTGAAAAGGGCACAAACTTGATTGGAGTGTTACAAATGGAGTTATAGTAAAGATGGTCATGAATTTGGGAGGCGACAACACATTCAAGGACTTTGGAGGGAAAGGTATTTTGGAGATATAAATAGTGAACAGTCCTGGCAAAGAGAACAAGGCTTGATGTGCTTAGTGTGATCTGATCAGTTCTGACAATGGTTTAAACCAGTTGTCTGCCAGGTAAACTGAATTCTGTGCCCCTTGGACATGAAAGAGCAAAAATGGCCCTCATAGTTGGGGGAATGACCAGGGTATGCGAGAGTATGGGTTTTGCTGTGGGCAAGCACATCAAGTGGCGATGAAGGAGTGGTTGAGGACATTTAGCTGTGGAAACATTATGATGAATGAAACTTCAACTGAAAATGCAAACTCTTAATTTTGTCAGGGACTTCCCCCTGATTGGCTTTTAGGAATTGCAACACAGCAGTTCAGGGCTGGTTTCCTTCAATATTACGAGTATTTATTTTCCTTATTATTTTATCACATTATCAAAGCTGATAGACCTATTACTGGCTTGTGCAATATAATTTGCCAATCTTTTTGTCTCTTTCTCCACACTGATACCACGGGCCAAATTTTCATCCGGCCTCAGGAAAACCTGACCTCCACACTTTTGTGAAATGAATGCCCTCCCTATTTGTGACTTTATAAAGTATTTTTGTCTTTCCACATGGGAATTGGGTCAGTATATTTTGTGAGTTACTGTGGAGTATGTGAGGAGTGTGGATCCAGAGACAGGCTGGTTAAAAGGCCCTCCTTGGTTCTCCAACACAACAGACCAGCTCCTAACACTGTTTAAAGGCCCCCTAAACCTCACTCCTCATCCTTCACACCCCACCCACCCACATGCCATCCCATTCAACCTCACATCTCTCCATGCCAGCTTGCATTCCCCATGCCACCTCTATATAACCCAGTATGTAATATGTACAATTCTCAGGAGCCATGAAATAGCAATGGGGATTACTTCAAACTCATTGGAAAAGCATTAAACCTCTTAACAATCTAAGAAAACCCTGAACTCAAACTATCATTAATACTGGACTAAAAAACCCAAACAAGGGAATAAAGATTGCAATCCTTTAGGTGTCAGTTAGGTTTTCAAACAAACAAGAAACCACATCAAAGACATATTCTGTTATTTTCGACTCCTAAACGTCTCAAAAGTTCTTGGTTCAATAAGACCACCCACTGAGTTGAAGCTTTTGAAATCCATCCAAATATTCTTAATGGAATAGTTGTATTAACAAAAGCTTCCACTGACAGAACAGATATATGTTTCCAATTCAAATCAGAGTTTAATAGTGGAGGAGAAATGCAGACCATTTTTTTTGGTCTTCAGAAGTAGGTCTATTTTTTGGTAGCAGCTAGATCTGCCAGTACAATTAAATCAAAGCACAAAAGCATTAGAGCAGAGGGTGCTTTTTTTTTACATTTTTAAACTACTATGGTATTATTTCCATTGAAAAAGTACTGTGATGCATGTGAACTATTACGCAATGATGGTCAATATAAGATCAATTTACTTTTGCAGGAAAGTTCCCTATAATGAATCACTGCATTAAATTACATCTACATTACAATATAGCGTATTATAGTGACATTTGAAGGTGTCAAAACATTCTACACTTGCCTTTCAGAATGCTCCTAATCCCTCAACAAACTCTCAACTCTGGCATGCATTTAATGGGCTTCCAAAACCTCACACCACCAGATAAAAATGGAGTGCAGGAGGAAATCCAATTTTCATCTTCCATTTAAAATGGGGAACCCAACCTCAGCCGGGGATGAGAGAGGGTCATGGTGTGCATTTTGCACACTAAGCCATAAGAAAATAACGCAGAATCAGGAATGCAGTGGAAAATCAGATTTCCTCCAAAAGAATCAAAGTGTGCTCATTTGCACAGCAAAACGTGCCCCCAGACCCAGGCGAATATTTGCCCTCACATTTCACTAAGGCAGCCATTCTTCTTATTCTTTCATGCCCATATTTTGGATCATCATATATTTGCAAGTGTCCAGTGCCTCTGCTATTTGACTCACAGCAGAAATGCTTGCTGGTTTTCACCCCTCTGATATTCCCAGTCCCAGTTTAGCCAAGATCTACTTAATGACTATCAGAACCAATATATTTAAGGCAAAGAGCTGTTGAGATTAATTTTTTTTATCTTTAAGTTGCAGAGTCATTTGAAGTGCATATATTGGGTTGAATTTAATTTAGTTTAATCCTGCCCTAGGGCTGGGCTGGGATGCGGGGCAGAGACATATAATCAGGTTGGAAAGTGTGGGGTGACGTGTCCGTCGCTTTCCTGAGTCCCCCAATTAAGTCAGGGGTGGGGAAGGTCGATGTCAGCCTTCCTGCTCTTTGGCCAATTGAGGCCTATAAATGGCCAATTAAGGTCCTCATCCCTCTGTTGCTGGGATCCCACCAGTGACAGGGAAGGGGAGGGTCTATATGCCATGTGGAGAGGCTGCAGGGTTAGCAAGGCAGCCTGCCTGCTGGCTTGGGGTAGATCCTGCTGATTGGGCATGCTGTGGCCCATGGAGCACCTGTAGTTGTATGGGCCAGCCCCGCTGAAGCTTCTTCCGACCCTCCACACTGACACCCTCGCCGGGGTCTGCCAGACTGGCCCCGATGAGCTTGCTCCACTCACCTGTGTTCTGGAGATGTCCAATGTTGCTGCTATTCTGGGCCTCCTGCAGTGCCAGCAGTGCCCACCACTCCCTGTCATGCTTCTGGGACTGAAGAACTGCCAGCCCCCTGATTGGAAGTGGGCTCTTTGCCTTCAAAGGCATGGTAACTCTAATGGCAAGCAATTAACCGCCTGATTGACATTTGATCTTGTTGGTGTTGCGTGAGGTGGCCATGGTGGCATTGCCCCCGGCTTTCTGGATGGTGGACATGGCCATCGAACCGGCCATGAAGCCCAGCTCGTTGTGTTGAACCTCACGTTGTGCGTCTGCGAACATGATGAAGCCATCCAATCCTGCCAGAGGTATAGAGGAATATCTGAGCTGAAGCATGGTTCCACCCTGTTCCAAAACGTTATTGTGAGAATGCAAGAATGCCTTTTCTTGTTGGGCATGTAGATGCCTTGAACATTATCAATGGATTATTTGTTGAGATTTAGAGTTGGGCATGGTCATGTAATGGTATTCTGGGAAAAGTAGTGGTGATTTTGATAATCAGGGTAGAATGCCTGAGGGAAGGAAGAAACATGGTCTGTAATAAAGTAGAGCATGGTCTGTAACAATTATTTGTTTTTCTTTATCACATATTGTCATCATAACTAATGGTGTTTTACTACGTAAATTCTTCTCTGCATCAGAGAGCAAGTTATGGTAAAATTAAGAATATTCACACAGCTTTTCAGAAATCTGCAGAACACTGAATAATTCCTGAATGGATTATTTTTTCTTATTTCGCTTTTGTTAATGACTCAGAGAGAGGGGAACAGTTTCTTTCAAGGCCTTATCCTGTACTTTGACCATTAAATGAAAATTACACTCATAGGCTTAGATTACACTGAGAAACCTGGCCCCAAAATTGCATGTAATCCAGTTGCTTTGGACTGACACAGTGTTGTATGTGCCAATTACAGCAAGACAAGTTATTGATGCCTAACTCATGCTGTAACATTAGCATATCCTGCCACATAACATGTTTAGTATGTATGTGGCAGGTTCTCAGTGATTGCATACCAGTTCAATCCATTTCATTCAATCCCTTTTAATAAATTTAAGCTCCTTAAATTTTAAGCAACAAATGCTGCAGCTGGCCTTCTGAACGGACTATTTGTGAACGTTAAATGCCTTATGAGACCTTTATCTGCATTTTTCTCAGTACATCTGGCATTATTTGAATGGTTTAGCATCAGTAAATGTAGGGAAATGGCGCGGTGAGGTAATTTACCTCAAAAATCAAACAAAAAACAGACAGTTTTAATCCAGCCTGCCACATTTAAATTGCGACATACTCAAGGTGGTTCAATGCACCCCACTATTTCCTCTGCTTCTACCTCCATATAGCCCCCAGGAAACAATGACACTAGTAAAATAGTATTGTGAAAGCCAGTACAATATCTGAGAGATGGTACATGGAAATCAAAGAAGTAACAACATGGGAATAGGCCATTCAAACTAACTAGCTCATGGTACTATTTACTCTCCACACGAGAAAATAATCTTAATCACACTTGCCTTGTCCCTACATCTCAGCATTGGTGGAGGTCATAGTTTCTGGAATATCTTCTTGCCTGCAGGTGTGTCTGAGAAGATGTATTTTGTTTTCAGAATGGCTTTAAGTCCAAGTGAGTACAGTAAAATATCAAGGAATTTTCAGGGAAGTAACGGATTTATCTATGGAAGTCCTTTTATTCCTGTGATATGAAGAAGAGCCTAGGATGGGTGCTAGAAGAGCGAGGCATCACAGAAGATATTTACCTCTGGCTGGTGGATACCTACTCAATGTGATTTACTAGTCTGGGAGCTCGAACCTTGACTGCACACTGATAATGTATCAGAAGGCTGTGCTTCTGCTATTAGGGAGTCATGCCAGCTGCCAACTGAAGAGTTGCAATCCATGTTGAAAAGTAGCACATCATTATCAATGAATGTGATTACAGTCCTGAACCTTTATGGCTCCACGTTCTTCCAGGGTACCCCAGATGACCTTATTCATATCAGTCCATCGCTGGATTCAGAAGAAGGGAGCTCCTTACTTAATCTCATTCTCAATGGACCCTGTAAAACAAGGGGGAAAGTAACCAACCTTTTATAGACAGGACGGATTCTCCCTGATACAGGGTGTTTTTGGTCTTTATTATGGAATGCAAGGCCTCATCTGGGAATCCCTTCAACTCTATCACCTGGAAGAGGTTCTATTCAATTATTTTGCAAATATTATGGGCCGGATTTAGCCCATGCTGGGCGGGTGGGAGCGGTCGGGAAGTCGACCGCCACCCGTGATCGAGGCCGGAAGGCGATCTCACCCTGGTGGGCCAATTAAGGCCTGCCCATCATGAAATGCGAGCAGCAGAGCTCAGCGCTGCCCGTGCGTGCGGGGGAAGGAGGGTGAGGGGCGAACACAAACATTGCGCATTCGCGCAAGTGCGCGCTTCACAATCTCGCTGAGGCACAGAGCTGCCTCAGGGAAATGAGGAGTTTTTTTAAAAAGAAAATGAAGAATTGAAAAATGTAATAAAACATGTCCCGACATGTGACCCTGTCACATGAGCAGGGACACGTTATTAATTCAATTTTAAAACTTTTATTTTATTTTTATTTGCTTTTGAAAACCTCTTCCCGCCCGTGGATGAGGTTTACAAAAAAATGTATAAGGCCGCCTGGCCTTTTCACCTGCCCGCCAACCATAAGGTTGGACAGGCAGTGAAAAATGTAACTTAATTGATTCTTTAATGGCCTTAACAGGCCTTTTAATTGTCGGCGGGCACGCTGCCAACCCTGGCGTGCGCCTGCCGACCGAGCTATCCTGCAATTGTGCGTTGATGTCGGGACGCTCGCCCGACGTCAACGCACGTCATTTCACACTTGAGCGGGTCGGGCACATGCCCGCCCGCCAAGCTAAAAACTTAGCCCTTATTGTGTCCAGTCACTTCATTTTGCATATTATGAAGCTGCTCTGACTTATTTATATTTTGTTAATCAATCATTCCTGCATTGATGAGCCAAAACATTGCATCAAGGCAGTTGACTGGAGACAAACGATGCTGCCTGAAGCTTTGACTTACAAACCTTCTAAACCATTCTCACTGAACAAGGGGTGATAGATATAATTAGGAATTAAAACAATTTGAATTGTTATTCAGTAGACAGTCGGAAAACGAAAGTCCCATTTCACCTGCTTTCTCGGATCTGATGAGGCCCGACAGTACAGACTCTCAAGGGTATCAAGATGAATTGTGGCCAGCTGCATGTTGCCCCACTGTACCATTAAAAAAGGCTTAGTACTAGCAGCAGAATGGAGGAATGCTGCAAAGGAAATATATTTCGTCAGGTAGAATTTTGCATGTGATTTTGAAGATGCGATTGAGCAATAAAAGACCTGATAATAAAGATGAATGCCTGGAGATTGTAGTAGCTGCCTTTACTGTAGGTAATCTCTGCTTTGACCAACTGACTCTGGACAATTTGTCTCGTTTTTAATCTCCCGCTGCATTGTCTGTGTATCTCTTGAAGAGCTGAAGCACTTTCTCCTCGTATGCACTTGAAGATCTGATAGTTCCCATTCCCACCTTTATGTCAGCTGGTGATTATCAGAAAACATTTTCTTTGCAAGGAGAAAACAATTGAAAAAGGTACAACATTTAACAGCACAGTGAGAATGATTTCAGGTGTAGGCTAGCAGCAATTACTTCTCTTCTGAGTATGGCATGACCACACTTTGTCAGCGATATAGGAATGCTGGGCAAGAACTGTGTGCATTTGGGGAGAGGTGTATGAAGTTTCCTGAGAATATTTACCATCACAGATTTTTTTGGGACCTGATCGATGTGGAGATGAGTCATACTTTCAGTATTCTTTCAGGCTGCACAAGAGTACTTGTATCTTCATTTACCTTGGCCAGACTTGTGAGATCAGTAAACTGTTTCCTGCACTGTGTGGCCATGTGTGCGGGAATAGAAGTGGCACTGACTGGCTGAGCTACCTGCACAACCATCTGCAAATTTTAAAGAGATAATGATAAAACTCATATTTTTAAAAAATGAATCACTGCAATGGTGTTAGCAACACCAGCAACAACACTGCAGCTTCCATGTTTCCAAAGAAAGTTCTCCTGTTTTTTCAGACTTTAGGGTTTTTGCAAACTTCTAATAAGGCAGTAAAAGTCCAGGATCACCTTTGAAATGTATCATCCAGATATAAGGTAACTTCTTCATTTTTATTTTGAGAGTCAACCACTATGACTATTTTCTGGATCAATCATAGGAAGGACGTGTATTCCTCTGGCTGCAGTCACTTGGTGCTGCATTGTGCTTGATAAAGAACTCAGGGGAGTAAATGAAGCAGTTAGCTGCATGAGCACCTGAAATCAGCTTTGCCTAAATGAGTAATTGGAATGTTTTTGGATTGGCCAGGTTTCAGGAGAAAATATAATACTTAAGTTATTTTTTTTCTTACATTTGTCCATCCATTGGGCTGAAGGTGAGATGAAATGTGATAGATATAAACATATAATTTTATTGAGAAAATATACCTATTAAAATGAATGCCATTCATGTTGTGCTAGTGTAAAGTGGATGTTTACCTCATGTCCCATCAACCAAAGATCGAATCAGGTTAGTTTTTGACCAAGAGATAAAAACAAAAAACTACTGCGGATGCTGGAAATCCAAAACAAAAACAGAATTACCTGGAAAAACTCAGCAGGTCTGGCAGCATCGGCGGAGAAGAAAAGAGTTGACGTTTCGAGTCCTCATGACCCTTCAGCAGAGCTGAGTATAGTTAGGAGAGGGGTGAAATATAAGCTGGTTTAAGGTGTTGGGGGGGGGGTGGGGGGGGAGAGAAGTTGAGGGGGGGGTGCTTGTAGGGACAAGCAAGCAGTGATAGGAGCAGATAATCAAAAGATGTCACAGACAAAAGGATCAAAGAGGTGTTGAAGGTGGTGATATTATCTAAGAAAATGTGCTAATTAAGAATGGATGGCAGGACACTCAAGGTACAGCTCTAGTGGGGGTGGGGTGGAAAGACTGACAAGGTATTAGTTGTAGATTTAAAAATAATGGAAATAGGTGGGAAAAGAAAAATCTATATAAATTATTGAAAAAAACAAAAGGGAGGGGGAAGAAACGGGGTGGGGATGGGGGGAGGGAGTTTAAGATCTAAAGTTGTTGAATTCAATATTCAGCCCGGAAGGCTGTAAAGTGCCTAGTCGGAAGATGAGGTGCTGTTCCTCCAGTTTGCGTTGGCCTTCACTGGAACAATGCAGCAAGCCAAGGACAGACATGTGGGCAAGAGAGCAGGGTGGAGTGTTAAAATGGCAAGCGACAGGGAGGTTTGGGTCTTTCTTGCGGACAGACCGCAGGTGTTCTGCAAAGCGGTCGTCCAGTTTGCGTTTGGTCTCTCCAATGTAGAGGAGACCGCATTGGGAGCAACGAATGCAGTAGACTAAGTTAGGAGAAATGCAAGTGAAATGCTGCTTCACTTGAAAGCATGTGCTTTCACTAGAGCTGTACCTTGAGTGTCCTGCCATCCATTCTTAATTAGCACATTTTCTTAGATAATATCACCACCTTCAACACCTCTTTGTTCCTTTTGTCTGTGACATCTTTTGATTATCTGCTGCCATCACTGCTTGCTTGTCCCTACAACCACCGCCCCCCCCAACTTCTCTCCCCCCAACCACCCCCCCCCCACCTTAAACCGGCTTATATTTCACCCCTCTCCTAACTATACTCAGTTTTGCTGAAGGGTCATGAGGACTCGAAACGTCAACTCTTTTCTTCTCCGCCGATGCTGCCAGACCTGCTGAGTTTTTCCAGGTAATTCTGTTTTTGTTTTAGTTTTTGACCAAGGCTTTCAACAAATGTTGCCTTGTAACAAAACCATCAGAATATCAATGCATTTATGAAACTTTCTCTTTTTAAAGTCAGCTTTAAGATCTTTCAAAGCTTTAATATTGTTGCAGTTTAGTAGTGTCCAATATTCTATTTCTATTTTGACATCACATTAGCGCGCTACATACACAGGTATCTTGTATCCTGGACATGGGAACTGGCTGAGGAAGTTTGAACAAGAAGAAAATACACTTTGTGATTAGTGGCTGTGGGCATTTGAAACAAATTGATTAAGAAGTGGAAAATAGAACTAAAAATAAAATATAAAAGTTGGTGGCCAGTAGTATTCAGATAATACTCCTGACAAGTTATGATGGGTCAGTTAAATACCAGCGGTTGAGATGGTATATTTTGCTTAACAAAATGAGCATTGCCTCAACATTGTTCAAGGGCAAAAAAAAAAGCACAAGTTCAATTGGTAGCAGTGTGAACAGTAGTGAGAGCACAACTGAACTTAAGTGACATTTATGGAGAAAAGATTCCCATTAAAGCACTGCACACAACTGCAGCCACTGCAGCTTTAACTAGGTTACTCAAGGTCACATTAAGTCGTTAAAAAGTTGACAGTTTGCTTATATTTAGAACAGAAAGAGAGAAAAAAAGGAAATGAGAGTCAGGGAAAAATAGAAAGGATGAAGACAGAAATGGATGTGAGCCATGCAGGGGAGATTGAGTCAAAGATAAACAGAAGGATGATGGTTAGGAGCCAGAAAGAATTAAAGTGGGAGATGTGCAGAAGATCTTAAAGGAAGGAAACATTTTTTAAAAAAGAAAGACTTTTAGCCATGAGCAATACCACAGGAGGTCCTGGTGCTTTCTAAAAGGAAAGAGTGCAGCAGGAGTGAATAACATGGCAGAATGTACACTTTGCTTTCAATGTTGAACATTTCCTCGCCACTGTCAGTATTAAGCTCTCCCAGGTCAAATTAGATACCGGATAAATGCAAGCTGTATTGGTCTTTGTGAATAAGAAGACAAATTTAGTGTCATTCTGTGAGCAGTTAAGTGCTCTGTTGCTATTCTCATCAGGAACTAGATTGAAAGCTGGTAAACTCATTCCAAAAAGCATTTGTTAAACTGCAGCAAAAAGGTATTTCAGGGATATGGGCTGATTTTAAACTAAAGCTCTGGAGTGAAAAGATATTATGCTAACCTAAGACACCACCTAGGACTTTCTATTAGTACTTTTGATGCATTACGAGAGGAAGAAGAATTGCTTTTTAAATGTACAATTCTGGATTATTTCTTCACAGAAATGATGAATGCTTTGAGAAAGGAAAGACTGGAAAAAAAATTGAAAGGCATCAAAACCTTGATCACAAAAGCAAAAGAAAAAGCTTTTTTTAAAAATAGCTTTGTGCACCAACAATGCTCTTGAAAGTTGCAGGGCTTTATAATGTTAAATTATTATTTGTTTTTTCCAAATATAATTTGAATTGTTTGCTCTATGAAATCGCAGCATCAATAGGCAAACCCTGAAATTGGTCCTTCGCCATAAAAATGCATAACAATTCTTATGATGGGCGATATCAATACCATTTTTTGTTGGGGAACTAGGAGACATACAAGGGTAAGAGTCCCATTTTCTTCAACATCTTTTATAGACTACTACTATCTACTACTATCCCATTTTCTTCAACATCTACTGTTCATACTCTTCAGCCACTGAAGAGTATGAACAGTAGATAACCTGCTCTCAAGCTTCTGCCAATACCTTTATGGATCTGGTTGCCCCAGGGTGGGATGGTTAGGGGTGGTTGGGGGTGGGGTGGGGAGGCGCAAGGTAATGGAGGATGGTATCTCTCCTATGTTTCCCCTGGCACTCATTCGTCAACCCCTCCATACAACAGCCTAGTGAAGGCATAAGAGCCTCTTCAAAATAGGTTAGCATTGTTGGCTTTTGTGTAAAAGAGTCAGGGCAGGTGGGTGAGTGGCTTTAAATAGATATTAGACCAAATGTTATCTCTTAGATATTAGATTGAATAATGATCAGGGAAATATATGCAGAAATATAAACATTTTTAAAAAATAAATAAAACAGCAGTAATTTAAAACGACAGAGTTGTGTGAAAACTCAAAGTTTTGAGGGAAATGGAGATATCTCTGCTGTTATTACATGTTTTTGCAAATACTTTGTTATGGAGGGAAATATTATTTGTATCTGTTGTTGCATGTTTCAAACTTTCCTCCACCAAAAACTAAGTCAAGTGCACAATTAAATTCAATGGAAGGAGGGAGGTAAACTAGTTGTATATTATAAATGGAGTGACTCAGTGTCATTAATAAATCATTTTCAATTTCATATATTATTTCATACCGCAGTGTATTGTACAGTAGAGGTGACCACAAGGTTTTCACAAACTTTTTGCTACTGTTGTGCTCCTTACACTATGAGAAGGGGGAGATTGTGAAGGTGACGTCCATCCATCTTCTGCGCATAGCTAAATTTTCTTGAATTTATTCTGAAATAAATTTGAGATGTGACAATTCTGACTTCTCAAAGATCCATGGTTCATTGAGTTTCATCGCTATTCAAATCTGGTCCAGACTTCAGAGCGAAGTTATTTTCTTCCTGTCAGCTGTGTGCAATTTTAATCCAGTCCCTTGCTGACAATTCCCCATAGCACATAAGTGCTTTGAATTGGGCACTGGTTGTCAAGACACCAGCGTTTTTATTTCAACCTCAGGTACATTAAGATATGAGAGATAGGGGTAGAAATTGGCTTTGTTGCATCAGTTTTATGGTTGGTTTATTTTAGGGATCAACATTTGGCACCGTCAGATGCCTGATCAAAGTCGAGTCGGACTTTTTTTCAAGCATCCTTGGGTAGCTGCTTAAAACAGGAGTTAGGCCCCTTCCTTGTGTCCTTGGACCATGTTAGGATCCCTTTTCCCAGCTTCACCCATAGCCAAAGAACTGGCCTCCGCCAAAAAGGTGAGTTTTATTTAAAGAGTGATGTGCGACCAGTAGGAGCAGGAGTGTTCCAACTGGGTCATCAGAGGTCCTGTCAATCATAATCACCTCATCCTCCGCTGTGTTCCCAAATGCCACACCACCCCCCACCGGCCCTCTTATACTGCACTTACCTGAGGATCACTGTAGTGAGACAGATTTAACAAAATTTGTTCTTGCACAAAGGTGAGTTGTCAGTGGAGGGGTAATGGACTTGCAGTTTGCCCAGGTTAGTTAGATCAAGCACGAGCCTGGGTGTAAATTGCAGTCACATCACCAATAGGAAAATAGGAATGCTAATTAAATGCTAACTAAAGGTTTTTGATGACATTCTGCTTCTACTCTTACCCAACCTACTATGCCACACATTACCTGTCAGCAATCTATATTGTGAAACCCTCCTATCAATCTTATTAATGGTGAAACAAACTCTGCTGTTCAGCAACCATACTAAATACGTACCTGAAGAAGAAAAACACAGGCTTTAGTACATCAGACCTGCAACGCTTCATCACATTAGCCATTGCTCACTTACTCACTTGCAAGCATCAGGCCAGAGACATTTGTTACAGGAGAATTAGAGAATATATTCTAGATGTGTACTGGTAACCAGGAGCAGCTGCCCTGTTCTGGTGCCTTAGTTTTCTCAGGGAAGCAAATTACATAAATAGATCTAGAGAACTAGGCAGCATCTGTTGCATGCGTTATACATCTGTACACAACTGTTTGACCAATGTTACAGATGCCTAATGGAAGTCTGGAATGATCCTGTAAGATAAAAATTAAGGGTGGTGGTGACCTCCTCAACCATCACAAGCTGGTGCCTGTGGCTGAAGGTTTGTTTGCAGCAAGTTGTATAACTCTGTAATGGCTTCCTTTAGGAAGTGCATCCACAGGCACTACAGCTCAATAAACTACAAATGTGAAAACACATCCCTATATGGTAAAGTGAAGTGGTACCTTGCATGTGGGACTTCCTGCCTTCACTGCTGCCTCTTCAACCTGATCCCTCTCTGTTGCTCTTTCCCAAAAGTTAGAAGGGAATTCTCAATTGAAGAACCATCGTGTTCTGACTGAAGCGGGAGTTAGTGAAAGGGAGCAATGTCGGCTCTTCAAAAAAAGACACAAAGGCAAATGTGAAACTACTCAGTAACAGGAAAAGAACACCAAAAATGACTGAGAAATTAGCTTTTAACCGCACCTGTAAACGTTCAATCTCAACTTTAAGTTCTCTCCTGCCATTTTCTTTGGTGACTAGCAACCCTGGCAATCACTTTCTTCATACTAATGTGTTTATCACCTCTTTTGTTCACTTACCTCAGTTAATACCTGCTTACTTCCCTCCTCTATCAAAATCTTTCTCAAATTCTACTCCATTTCCTACCACAACAACTTTCTTACCAACTTTTTAATCCTGCTATCAAAACTGCGCCTTAAATTGTCATTTCCCTTGTCTCACTAATACGAATTGTGGTACAGAGGGATTTGGGTGTTCTTGTCCCTGAATCGCAAAACATTAGAATGTAGGTACAGCAAGTAATTAGGAAGGCAAATGGAACATTAGCCTTTATTGCAAGGGGGTTTTGAGTAGAAAAGAGAGAAGTCTTACTGCAACTATGCTGGGCATTGGTGAGATCACACCTAGAGTACCGCATACAGTTTTGGTTTCCTTAAGGATGGATTTACATGCATTGGAGGCAGTTCAGAGAATGTTCTCTAGGTTGATTCCTGGGGTGAAGGTGTTGTCTTATGAGGAAAGTCTGAGCAGGTTGGGCCTATACTCATTGGAGTTTAAAAGAATGAGAGGTGAACTTATTGAAACGTTTAAGATTCTGATGGGGGTTGATAGGGTCAATGCTGAGAGAATGTTCCTCCTCATGGGTGAGTCTAGAACGAGGGGGCACAGTTTCAGAAAAAGGTGTCTTCCATTTAAGACTGAGAAGAGGACAAATTTCTTCTCTTCG
The DNA here is from genome assembly GCF_964194155.1 of Cetorhinus maximus. Taxonomy (NCBI): domain Eukaryota; kingdom Metazoa; phylum Chordata; class Chondrichthyes; order Lamniformes; family Cetorhinidae; genus Cetorhinus; species Cetorhinus maximus. Next base: position 108,785,181 of record NC_135888.1, read on the forward strand.
AGGGTTGTTAATCTTCAGAATTCTCTACCCTATAGAGCAATGGTGGCTGGATGATTGAATATATTCAAGGCTGAATTAGACAGATTTTTTTATTTACAAGGGAGTCAAGGGTTATGGGAGTGCTGGCAGGAAAGTGGAGTTGAGGCCATGATCAGATCAACCATATTGAATAGCAGAGCAGGCTCGAGGGGCTGAATAACCTATTCCTGCTCCTATTTGTTATGTTCTTATGTTTTTAAAGTCTTCCTCACACCTCAATTTACCTTCTCTGCAAAGATATTGGTTCCAATTCCTGTTAAGTGAAGCTTTATGTTGTCATATTTCATTCTGGTATCATCATGAAAAGTATTGGTGGTTACTAGAGTAGAACATCATGAAATCACATAAGGGAGGATTCTTTACAAGGTCACCTTGACCTAAGAGCTCAACACAACATTTGATGGATTTAAGTGTACATAAAATGTCCACCTTGATTATAGGTCAGTTCAATAGCATTTAACACACTGACTGTGGCATGAATATGGCTACGCAGGTTTTCACACAGTGACAATACCGATTTCATGTATGTGTGCATTGTGTGGCATACTGTGCTTTCACTGTTTCAAATATAATAGAATTTGGTAAAGGTTTTCTTCATTAAAGTGCCACAATGAAGGCGATATTTGCTAAGCAAAACAATACTTAAATGCTGAATATTTAACATGGAAATGCCCCAGTATGCTTTATAGAATTATTTTCTTTTTGTCAGTGCTGTTGTTTATGTAAGTAAACTGCCAACATAAAGTTCTGAAAGAGATGTGGAGGTCATTCAGAATTCTCTAGCCCACTTCATAACCACTCCTTGTGGAAGAAACTGCACATTCTTTGTGGCTGTACTTCATGTGAGATGGAGGTCAAAACAGACTGCACTGGAGGGAATTCATTCGTCTTCACCTGAAAAATGGCCAGAGGAATATTAAAATGCAGAAGTTGCTAATTTTGACTGCTCTCAAGCATAGATGCCAATTTTCTGACAGAAGTCCAAAGGTCATATCCACTACCTCCAACTGACTGACTTTCTTTATTTCCCTTTCTTTCAAAAGACCTTCTTAATTTTAAGGATTAGGATACTTTGTCTTAAAAAACACAGTAAACTGAAAAATATTGCTGTCCAGTTCACTTAAGCAGTCACATTGTTATACTTAATGTTTAGGCTTGGTGAAGGTTGTAATAATTCTTCAAAGGGTTTGTTGGTAGATTGGAGAATGTGGTATAAAATCACACACCCAAGAAAGATCTGTCTCTGGTTTATATTACTGGCTGTAATCTTTACCAGAGCAATAGTGGTCTTACCATCTTACTCCCATGAAGAAAACACATTTTCTTTTTAAGTTTGTAGTATTTATTTCTGTAAATCTTGCTTATGGTATTAGTCTATTCCTCATTATGACTGACAAAGAAAAATTGCTTGTGATCTTGAGGGTATAATTAACTGGTCTTAGAATTGCAGTGAAATGTTACATACTCTGTACAGTACATGACTAATGCTCATGGTCTTTGATAATCCAATTCATCTGATTTGTGGGATGTTTGGATGTCTTAATTGAATACTTTCAGATTCAGCAGGAGTAAGTTTCAAGAATCACTAACATGTGCATGTGTTCTGATATCGGAGACCATAAACCTTTGAAGAACATCTTACATATAGTACATGGTGTGGTAGATTTAAAAATAGCATGCTAATTGAAAATATGAATGTAATTAAACAAGCATGGAATTTAAAAAAAAATCTGCTTGCATTCATGTGCATAATGTCAGGAATTAGCGTAAATATTCTTATCAAGTTCCTTTTTCCTCTATTTTACTATATACATAAGCCCACTTAAAATGAACAGGCTAACATGCAGAATTCAAATAACAACCTTGCTCACAGTAATTTTGGGCCCTTATTTACATGCTTTCCTGTTGTCCTTCATGATCTGTTTCATCGAGGAGCTGATGTAAGCAGAAGAAACAATTTGAGGGGAACGCTGATTAGATTAGGAGGGTGACCGGAATGAGAATTGTTTAAATGAGGATAACTGCATCTACACTGGCCCTGTGATGATCTTGACCCAAGGGCTGAATTCTAAGACCCCTGGGGACAAGTTGGCATGCGGGGCATGGTAGCTGTAAAATTAGGCACCATGTCATGGCACATTCCCAACACCTACCTCCCTGCCACCCCCACCTCAACCTCCTCTGCAATTTTCCCAGCAGTGGGGGAGGTGTCATGAGGCCCGCCCGCTCTCTGTGTGCCAATGGATTTTGCCCACAGTGACAGGAGGCCAGCGACAAGTGCCCATCCCGCCACGTTTCACTGGGTGGGCTGTTAGCTGGCAAAGGTGGGGAATGGTTGCCTCCTTTAGAGGCCCCTTGTGCCTATCAAAGCTCTCCCTCAAGGTCTTCTCCCTCCCCCTCCTTACTTACCCCCACCCCTTGCTCCCACCCCCTGTCTATCTAGGTCCCCCTCCCCCTTGACCCCCTTGCCAGGGCCTGCCAGCCTGGCCCAAGCAAGACCCCAGACTTACTTTAATGTCCAACTCTATCGCAACTTGCGTCTCTCTGCGACTACTGCAGGTCCAGAAATGACCACTGCTCCCGGTAGTGCTGCTGGCACCAGAAAGCTGCCATCCATCTGATTTGCCGGTAGCTCTCAAAGGCAGGACTTCCTCCCTGATGCGGGTGGAAGGCCTGCCTTTAACTCATTAAAGGCCCGACCGGTGGAGGCTCAACCCTGACATTTATGTTGGGGTGGGGGGCAGGGACACCTCCCATGTAAAATTCAGCCCTTAATCTGGACATATAGATGCAGGTAATTTGTGACACCGCCTCGAGTAAAGGTATTCAAGATTTTTAGCAAAGACTCATGTTATCGCTTGCCGTAAGCAAGAGAAAGGTGACTGTCTGTCCTTTTGGAGTTATTTGTGCCTTATAAAAAAGAAAGACTTGCATTTATATTACACCTTACACGACCTTGGCATGTCCCAAAGCACTTTACAGTCAATTAAATGGATCTTTGAAATGTAGTCACAATTCTAATGTAAGAACCATGGCAGCCAATTTGTGCCACAACCAGCAATGTAATAATAACCAGATTTTCTTTTGGATGTTTTTTTGACAAATAACTATTGGCCAGGTTTGCTGCTTTGCTGCTCTTCTTTGAAATAGTGCCACAGGGTCTTATATGTCCACCCAGAGGGCAGACTTGACTTAATATCTCATCCGAAAGATGCTTATTGGTACCACAAATACTAAGGTGGTGTAGTGATATTGTCACTGGACTGGTAATCCAGAGACCCAGGGTAATGCGCCGGGGACCCAGGTTTCAATCCACCACGGTGGTGGAATTTGAATTCAATAAAATCTGGAATTAAAAGTCCAATGATAACCATGAAATCTTTGTCGGTTGTCATTAAAATCCATCTGATTCACTAAATGCCCTTTAGGTATGGAAATCTGTCGTCCTCACCTGATTTGGTTGATGTGTGTATGACAACAGATCCACAGCCATGTGGTTGACTCTGAAATGGCCTAGTAAGCCACTCAGTTGTATCTAACGGCTAGAAAGCTAATAGAAAGGAATGAAACCAGACAGACCACCTGGCTCTGACCTACCAACCAGAAACGACAATGGCAAATCCAGCCCCATCAACCCCGCAAAGTCCTCCTTACTAACATCTGGGGGGTTAGTGCCAAAATTGGGAGAACAGTCTCACAGACTAGTCAAGCAACAGCCTAACATAGTTATCCTCACGGAATTATACCTTAAAAATCATGTCCCAGACACAACCATCATCATGTATGCCCTGTCCTGCCAGCAGGACAGAAGTGGTGTACAGACAGGAGGGCATTTATTGTCCATCCCTAGTTGTCCTTGAGAAAGTGGTGGTGAGCTGCCTTCTTGAAGCCGCTGCAGTCCATGTGGTGTAGGTACACCCACAGTGCTGTTAGGAAGGGAGTTCCATGATTTTGACCCAGTGACAAGTGAAGGAACGGCAATATATTTCCAAGTCAGGATGGTGAGTGACTTGGAGGGGAACTTCCAGGTGGTGGTGTTCCAGGTGCTGTTGTTGTCCTTCTAGATAGTAGTGGTCATTGGTTTGGAAGGTGCTGTCTAAGGAACCTTAGTGAATTCCTGCAGTGCATCTTGTAGATAGTACACACTGCTGCTACTGTGCGACGGTGGTGGAGGGAGTGAATGTTTGTGGATGTGGTGCCAATCAAGCGGCTACTTTGTCCTAGACAGTGTCAACTTCTAGATTGTTGTGGGAGCTGCACTCATCCAGGCAAGTGGAGAGTATTCCATCACACTCCTGACTTGTGCCTTGTAGATGGTGGACAGGCTTTGGAGAGTCAGGAGGTGAGTTATTCGTTGCAGGGTTCCTAGTCTCTGACCTGGTCTTCTAACACAGTATTTATATGGCTAGTCCAGTTTAGTTTCTGGTCAGTGGATGTTGATGGTGCGGGATTCAGTGATGGTAATGCCATTGAAAGTCAAGGGGTGATGGTTAGATTCTCTCTTGTTGGAGATGGTCATTGTCTGGCAGTGCGTGACGCAAATGTTACTTGCCACTTGTCAGCCCAAGCCTGGATATTGTACAGGTCTTGTTGAATTTGGATATGGACTGCTTCAGTATCTGAGGAGACGCGAATGGTGCTCACTTGGGCAATCATCAGCAAACATCCCCACTTCTGACTATATGATGGATGCAAGGTCATTGATGAAGCAGCTGAAGACGGTTGGGCCAAGGATACTACCCTGAGGAACTCCTACAGTGATGTCCTGGAGCTGAGATGACTGACCTCCAACAACCACAACCATCTTCCTTTGTGCTACGTATGACATCAAGCAGCGGAGAGTTTTCCCCCTGACTCCCATTGACTCCAGCTTTGCTAGGGCTCCTTGATGCCACACTAGGTCAAATGTGGCCCTGATGCCAACGGCAGTCACTCTCACCTCACTGCAACCATCTTCATCCAGAAGTGCACAGTGGATGATTTATCTCTGCCTCCCCCGAGACCCTTACCATCATAAGTGCCAGTCTAAAAGCAATTCAGTTCATCCCACATGTCAAGAAATGGCTGAATATATTGGATACAGCAAAGGCTATGGTGTTAATCTCTTGTCAAATACATTGTTACGGTTTGTTGATTTCATGTCAATTACATTGTTAAGGTTAAAAGAAACAGGGGATGGGTATTAATTTTCTTTAAGCACACATGAATAGGGGATAGCTGGAACACAGGGTTGAGTGGGAGGAGAGCTGTGAGACTAAACAGGTCAATAAACTCCTCAATAAAGAGAAGCTCTGTGTTTTGGTTTCCGCTTCACTGACTGGCGTGAATCCTATAAACATACGGGCCAGGATTTTACAGTCGGCGTGTGGGGTTGGTCCCGACACGCCAGCGGGTAAAATTATGCGGATTAACGTCGGGCGTGTGTCCTGAAGTCACTGCGCGCCATCGCGATATTTTGGAAGGCGGGCACTATGAGGACGGAGGCGTGCCCGCCATTAATTAACAGGCCAGTTAAGGCCCTTGAGGCATCAATTGAATTCAATCTTGCGCAACCCGTGCGATTTTCAGGGTGTCGCATGAGCAGGTGGGTAGGCCACATTTTCAAAAACCTCATCCATGGGTGGGATAAGAGGGGTGAGTGGGCTCGCTACTGCGAGTTGTTAGAACTTTAGATTATTACTTACTGCTACTTGCTTGTGTGAACAGGACAATCTCATTTCGCTTCAGAGCTGCTTTAGCAGAAATAACAGGCTTCAGTTCAGCACTCCGAAGGAGTCATAACACTTGGGGCCTTCCAAGTATCAGGCAGTCTTCCTTTACCCTGGGAATGGGGACTGTGCTCTCCACTGGAGGCACCTCCTCTGAGGAGGAAGAGAGGGCCAGAAGTGGGGGGAGGCCAGGTGTCCTAATGCATCCTCCAGGGGAGCCCCCTGTGGGAGGACAGACGTAGGCACAAGGGGCACAGGGCCAACAGGAAGTCCAAGGTGGAAGGGGCCGCAGAAGTCGCCACTTTCCTCCTGCCAGGGTTTACAGGAGGCGATGCAGCTACCTCAATATGTCTGAGGTTCAATGCCGAAGGAAGCTCCGCATCTCAAGGGAGACTGTGACCTCCAGCTGTCAGATGATTGGCCCTGAGATCAGCTCCAACTGTGTTGGTGGACGCCCCAGGCCAGTGGCGCTGAAGGTCACGGTGGCCCTCCACTTCTATGCCTCAAGCGCTTTCCAAGGGTCGGTGGGGGATCTTTGTGGAGTCTCCCAAGCAGTTGTCCACAGTTGTGTCAAGCTGGTGACAGATGCTCTGTTCAGGTGTGCATTGACTTTTATTCACTACCGCACGGACGAGGTCAGCCAGGCAGAGCGAGCCAGAAGCTTTGCTGCGATTGCTGGATTCCCCCACGTCTAGGGTGCCATCGACTGCACACATGTGGCCATCAAGGCGCCAGCGGGTGAGCCCGGTGCCTTCACTAACAGGAAGGGCTTCCACTCCATGAACGTGCAGATAGTGTGTGACCATAGGATGCAGATTCTGCAAATCTGTGCAAGATACCCAGACAGCTCCCATGACGCTTACAGCCTGAGATACTCCCAGGTGCCGAGGCTCTTCAGTACTCTAGCCCGGCTAGATGGATGGCTGCTGGGTGACAAGGGCTATCCCCGCAAAATGTGGCTCATGACGTCTCTCCGCCATCCAAGAATAGAGGCTGAGCAGCGGTACAACAGGAGCCACACCTCCACAAGGGCGGTGGTAGAGAGGACCATCGGTCTTCTCAAGATGCACTTCCAATGCCTGGACCGCTCAGGGGTGCACTGCAATACCCCCCAGATTGTGTGATACTGATAGTGGTTGCATGCTGCGCTCTCCACAATCTGGTGTTGGAAAGGGGGGACGCTGTGGAGCAAGAAGATGTTGACACAGCTGCTCTGGCAGCAGATGATGAGTCCAATAGTGAGTCCAAGGATGAGCACACTCAGGGGAACTCTGAGGGGATAGACGCTGACCTGGGCAACCTCCAGGGAGGCAGGGATACCCGGGAGGCTTTGATCCAATGCTCCTTCAGCTAACCTACCAAAGATGCACCACAACCACATGCCAGGGCTGCAGGCTCCATACTCGATACCAGACAGGAACATTTGCTTGGTGAACAACATGCTCTATGTGCCATTTCAATAAAGTTCAAAGACAAGCAAGTCACTCATAACATCATGGGTTACCCTTCACCTGCAGAACTAATGAAGCACCCAGAGGCTTGTTGAGAACCAACACATTTACTGGTGTGGAGCCTGGCATACACAAATCAAAGTAAATGTAAAGGTGTTCAACATCACACCAACTTAAAAAGAACTGAAAAGTGGGGCAAAAAAAACCCACCAGTGATAAGCCCGTGTTGTGCCTAAGGTGATTTACATTTGTGGGTGCTACATCTACGTGCTCCCCCTCGCTGGCACCGGCATTGGGGACAGCCTGCTCACTCTGCTGTCCTATTGGACTTGATACCTTGGTGGGCGTCCTCTGGCCTGTGGAGCCTGTGCTGGCCCCAACGAGATACTATCTGCTGATCTACTGCCCACCGAGATGCTGGTATCTGTGCTGGTGCCTGCCTGGCTGAGAGGTTGTGGCACGGGTGCGTTTAGATCCTCCGTGTCCTCAGGGGTGAGCGGCGGCCCTTCAGGCTCCTGACCCCTAGAACCTTCTGGTGATCCTGAAAGGAAGAACAAGGACATGCGATTAGTTGAAGTTGTTGCTCTGTTACTGTGCATGCCTGGCACCCGTCTTTCTATTACCAATGGGGATTCCATGTTGGAGGCTCACAGCAATATACAGACAGCAGTGGAAAGGTCGCTATGACAGACATTGTGACCTCAGTGCACGGCACTCTTACCTCCCTGTGGCACCCCAACTTCACTGCGGCTGGTTGATCTAGGCGCAGGGTGCCTGCCAGCTCCAGTGCCTCCTGCTTGTATTTGGTCAGGATTAGAAGGTGGGGCTGCCCTCCACCAGTCCGCAGCCTCACTGTGTTATTTTGGGATGTCTTCTCCTGAAAGGAGAGAGGAGCATTGATTAATCCACCCTGTACCGGCATTGCCATTGCAGCCTGGCCACCCCCACCTGAGGAAAACCTTGCAGGGCTCAGCCGATTTGTGACCCTGGAGCAGCCAGACACTCATTCCAAGCAGCCAGGGCTCACCCGCTTGCCCAGATGCGGCCTCCATGACATTTGTCACTCACACTCTAAGAACTCTGAAGACCTGGGTGGTGGGGGGACGTGCCCAACTGCTGTGCGAAGTGACCCAATCCAACACGGTACTCACCCTTCCAGATCGCAGGAGTGCTTGCGGCACTGCACCCTGGTGCGCCTCACCACATCACGGGAGCTGACCCTGGATGTCACCTCATCCCAGGCATGTTTGGTGAGGCAGGGGGGCCTCCTCCTCCCATCCCTGGGGACGAGTATAACCTGGCGTGCTGCCACCTCCTCCAGGAGGGCAGCGAGACAGTCGTCTGAAAACCTCAGGGCTGACTGCCCCGCCGACCTGCCCTGTTCTGCAACGACGTTCTGCATCCATACGGCAGTGCAAATTCAAAGGCAGCCTTCGCATGGCTGCCTGCGCCGTTTTTGAATAGGCTGCCAGGTCCAATGGTGACCCGGCGGACATTGAGCTCCCACCCCCACCCACCCCTTCCCGCTGACCCCGGAGATGCACATTATGCTGGGTGGGCCTTAGTTGGTCCGCCTGCGTAAAACAGCGGTGCACACCCGATCACGGGCGACGGTCCGGTTCCCGACCGCCCCCACTCGCTCCCGCCAAACCCATGGGATCTGACAACATGCTGGCAGTACTCAGAAGACTTGTGCTTCTGAAGTAGCCACGCCCCTAGCCAAGCTGTCCCAGTACAGCTACAACACTGGCAGCTACCTGACAATATGGAAAAATGCCCAGGTACATCCTGTTCTGAAAAAGCAAGACAAATCCAATATTGCCAGCTACCTTCCCAGCAGTCCACTCTCAATCGTCAGAAAAGAGTGGAAGGTGTCATGATAGTGCTACCAAGTGGTACCTACTCACCAATAACCTGCTTACCAATGCTCACATTGAGTTCTGCCAAGACCACTCAGCTGCAGACAAGGACAAAAGAGTTGAATTCCAGAGATGAGGTGAGAATGACTGCCATTGACATCAAGACAGCATTTGACCAAGTGACCTAGGAGCCCTAGCAAAATTGTAATCAGTGGGAATAAGGGGAAAAATTCTTCACATATTGCATTAATACCTGGCATAAAGGAAGATGTTTGTGGTTGTTGGAGGACAATTATCTCTGCCCCAGGATATCACTGCAGGAGTTCCTTAGGGTAGAGTTCTAGGCCCAACCATCTTCAGCTGCTTCATTAATGACCTCTCCTCCGTCACAAGGTCAGAAGTGGGGATGTTCACTGATGACTGCACAGTGTTCAGTCCATTCACAGCTCTCAAATAATGAAGCAGGCCGCCCATGCTGGACAAGGTTCAGACTGGCTTTTTCCAAAACTCTTTCATGGAATGTGGACATCGTTGGCAAGGCCAGCAGTTATTGCCCATTGCCATTGAGAACATGGTTTTGAGCCGCCTTCTTGAACTGCTGCAGTCCAAGTGTTGTAGGAACACCCACAATACTATTAGGAAGGGAGTTCCAGGATTTTGACCCAGCGACAGTGAAAGAACAGTGATATATTTCTAAGTCAGGATGCTGTCTGGTTTGGAGGGACATTGATAAGTGGCAAGTAACATTCGCATGATACAAGTGCAAGTCAACAACTATCTTCAATGAGAGAGTCCAACATCACCCTTGGCATTTAACAGCATTGCCATGGCTGAATCCACTAACATCAACATACTGAGGGTCACCATTGACAAGAAACTTAATTGGATGAGCTACATTAACACTGTGACTACAAAAGCAGATCAGAGGCTTGGTATTCTGTGGTAAGTAACTCACCTTCTAACTTGCCAAAGCCTGTCCACAATCTATAAAGCCCAAGTCAGGAATGTGACAAAATACTGTCCACTGGGTGAGTGTATTTTCTCCTGAAGAGAACTGATCCAGCAAATCATCCATAGAAATTTAGCATCAGATCTGCTGGGGACTGTGTTGAATGTGGATTTAAAAGAGCAAATGTAAAGAGACAATACTGTTGTTTAAGATGGTTTTGGAACCTTTCTTTTTCTTAGCACAGTCAGAAGGCTTTGTGCTTTAGCACTGCCATATTTATGACTCATCCACAGAATTGGGGCATGGATTTCTCAATGGGAAACTTGCTCTACTTATACTTTCTAAGACAGAGGAAAATGTGGAGGAGAAGCATAGTTTTGGTAAGCTGTTCAAGGCTGCATCAGAAGAATACTGCATGCACTTGTCATTATCCTTTCAGCTGCATTTACAGACAGAAAAGCAGTTAGCTGGATTTGCCAAAGATGCCCTGTTCATGGACAGTCAAATTCAACAGGGAGACAGGAACAGACTTCTTCCACATACAGCAAGCTGACCTGCAACCAAACTCCTCCACAGGCAGAAGTCAACAAGCTTCAGCAAAGGAGCAATGAAGACAAGCAGGAGAGGTCCAATCATTCTGCTGCACAATCTCTCATTAAGGAGACCATTCCTAAGTCTGCATTTGCATGAACTGTTGTTATGCTCTCAACAGATACACCATCATGTACAATGTCTTTAGCTCTTATTGAACCAATGAGTATTTCTCACCTGCCCATAACAGAACAAAGCCATTTTCATGAGAAAATTAATTCTGGCATTCCTGTGGTTTCCATAAAATTAACTGCAAACACTATTCTACCTTTTCAATCTAACCCAGATTGATGGGTGAATTTTGTTTCCGTGAATAATGACTAAGTGGTCTCAGGGCAGTTCCTAATAGATAGAGGCCACGGTATAAAACATTAACTCATTCCCACACAGGCAATAGCTAGCATGAGGAGTAAAAATGTCATACCAGTGTCATGGAGCACTTTTACAGAGGTTTGTATTAAGGCATATTGCTAACACAGTAAAAGGTCCCCTGACTCGCTGTGCAATATACTTTTTCTACAGGTGCTCAGTGCTAAGCTTTGTGCCAAAAGAAGAAAAATGTTCCATTGCCAAACACTAAAACACCTCATCTTGATTAACAAACAATTCATCAAGTAAAACAAGAAATTGATTGCGATATTAACTCCAGTTAGAGTGCATTTGATCTCTGATTAGAATACCCAGCTCTAATTCCCAGCCTCTCTGTGCATGTTTCATCATTAATCAACTGAGATCCTGGAGATTAATGGTAATGCAATATCTACCTCTGAGGGAAGGTGGAAACAGCCTCTATGAACTCGTGCCAACCACTTAGATGACTGCATCAGTCACTAAATATGGAATTTGTCTAACTGCACTATGAGCGGGGTTAGGATGAAAAGTTGGCAAATGAAAGTTCAAATTTTGTTAATATTTTTGTCTGTTCCTTCCTTCCTCCTTTCCAAAGTGTTGACTTCTTTCCAAAGATACCAGGCGTACTGATATAGCTCGCCATGTTCCACATGTGTGCATGGACAGTAAGTCTAGCCATTTGATTATGAGGCAATGCAGACAAGCTCAATGCTATCCTCACCTTAACATCCACGTGCAGCAAAAGGCAGCTAGACAGCGGTCAACATTGTAAAACCATCCTTTTTCATCCCTTTCCACTCAGGGCTACTGAAGCCAAATGTAGTGTTAGCTCGTATGCTGGATGAGACCAGATAATTTAGTACAGAATTGGGAGGAATTTGAATTCCTCTTGATCTGTATGGCTCAGCTATTCCCATTTTTAAATGAACTATCTTAAATGGAAATGTTCTGAGATGCTCAGCTGGGTGGCCTGGTTGATGCATTGTCAGATATGTCAGATTAAAAAATGTTCAGATCAGTACTGAAACATATCAGATTAAAGTTTGATTTCAGTGACCTTTACTCAACTAAATGGGGATACCCACCATTAAGCTCCAGAGAACCTTCAAAAAAAATCATAGAAATAATGGAGTATTAACCTGTACTGAGCCTTGAATGCGTAACCCTAGAAATAGGAAGTGTTGTCTACAAGGAGCTAACTTCCCTAACTAGATCCCAATGACTAAATTCATAATCGATAGGCAGAAAATCTAGTCATTTTAATTCCATGAGAAAGGTCAGCCAGTCAATTCACATTTTAACTTACAGAGAAACATGTACGGTTCAACAAACTCTACATCCAAAATTATCATTAAGTTTTGCTGTTTAAAGAGTCCTTATGTAGAAACAATGGAATCAATAAATAATAATGTGAAATTGAAGTATTGTACAACAATTATCAGAATCCATGAAATGCACCTACACACCCACTTCACCCTGCTGACTCCCACTTAGTCTGGACATGTGCTATGCCACAAGCAATTGAATAGTAATTAAATAAAACCAAAGATATGGCCGCAAAATTTGACTGTGTAGCACTGCTAGTTTTGGCTTTATGGGAACTTGGGGATGAACAAAATGTCAGGGGTGCGCTCCTAACAACATCCGGCACAACCCACGCCTATTGCCATGTTAGGAAGGGAGTTAGCATAGGCATCCCATGTGTGGACCAGGTGCATGTAGAGTGGGTAATTCCTGCCATCAATCAGCATCTAATCCTGATTTGGCACCAAGCCTGCACTTTTGGCCTTACAGGTCCTGTTAATGGCCATCCTTAAACACACACACAGCTGAACATGCATTCAGCTGTTTGAGGATCTCCTCTAATACCCCTGCAATGCAACTTTCAGATGAGGTGCTTTTGACTTTCTTTTGGTGCTGCAGAGTTAGTGGAAGTACTATGTACTGTGTTGTTGGAGGAGTTCACACAAGTCCTTTCAGCCAAAAGAGAGTGCTGCTAGATCGACTGGTATAGATTTGAAAGGATTCTGAGCAGAAAACTTGCTCCTGATTATGGGGTTATAGTTGCAGTCCATCTTGGGTTGCATGTGGCAGGGAGATTGAGCAGAGATAGCAGAGATGAGTAGCTGTGCACAAAAGGAAGAGGAGAAGGACTCTCAACAGAAAGCCTTACCCACCTAGCGTCTTCAGTGAGCACATCCTCTACCTCCACCTCAGACAGGCATCTGTGATGGCTACACTTCACCAAGGAGGTAGTCACTGAACTATGTCACCTCCTACAATTGACCTGCATTTGTAGAACTGAGTGAGAACAGCTCTGCCCAAGGCCATCAAGCTCACCATGCTCTGTAATTTCTATGCCAGTGGCTCCTTCCAGGTTAGGGCTGGCAACCTCACCAACATTTCCCAGTTCACCATGCATCACTACATGCAGGAGACCCAGGGTAATGCTCTAGATACCTGGGTTTGAATCTCACCATGGCAGGCGGTGAAATTTGAATTCAATAAAATCTGGAATTAAAAGTCTAACAATGACCATGAAACCATTGTCGATTGTTGTAAAACCCATCTGGTTCACTAATGTCCTGTTGGGAAGGAAATCTGCGTCCTCACCTTCTCTGGCCTACATGTGACTCCAGATCCGAGTAATGAGGTTGACTCTTGAATACCCTCTGAAATGGCCTAGTATGCCACTCAGTTATATGCAACCACTAAAAAACCAATAAAAAGGAATGAAACCAGGCGGACCACCTGGCATCAATCTACTCACCGGAAACAACAACGACAAACTCAGCCCTGTTGACCCTGCAAAGTCCTCCTTACTGGGGGCTTGTGCCAAAATTGGGAGAGCTGTCTCACAGACTAGTCAAGCAACAGCCTTCAGTATCATGCCTTAAAGATCATGTCCCAGGCACCACCATTACCAAACCTGGGTATGTTCTGTCCCATCGGCAGGACTCCTCCAACAACACAGTACATAGTACTTCCACTAACTCTGCAGCACTAAAAGAAAGTCAAAAGCACCTCATCTGAAAGTTGCATTGCAGGGGTATTAGAGGAGACCCTCAAACAGCTGAATGCATGTTCAGCTGTGTGTGTTTAAGGATGGCCATTAACAGGACCTGTAAGGCCAAAAGTGCAGGCTCGGTGCCAAATCAGGATTAGATGCTGAGGTGGCAGCACAGTAGTGTACAGTCGGGAGTGAGTTACCATGGGAGTCCTCAACATTGACTCTGGCTCCCATGAAGTCTCATGGCATCAGTTCAAACTCCTGCTGATTACCAGTACCGCCCCACCTTAGCTGATGAATCAGTGCTCCTCCATGTTGAACACAACTTGAAGGAAGCACTGAGGATGGCAAGGGCGCAGAACATGCTCTGGGTGACGAAGTTCAATATCCATCACCAAGAGTGGCTCAGTAGCACCACCACACACCGAGCTGGCCGAGTCCTAAAGGGCATAGCTGCTAGACTGGGTCTGCGGCAGGTGGTGAGGGAACCAACAAGAGGGAAAAACACACTTGACCTCATCCTCACCAACCTGCCTGTCCCAGGTGCATCTGTCCATGACAGTATCGGTAGGAGTGGCTATCGCACAGTCCTTGTGGAGACAAAGTCCCATCTTCACATTAAGGATACCCTCCATTATGTTATGTGGTGCTACCACCGTGCTAAATGGGATAGATTTTGAACAGATCTAGCAGCTCAAGACTGGGCATCCATGAGGCGCTGTGGGTCATGATCAGCAGCAGAATTGTACTTGAACACAATCTGTAACCTCATGGCCTGGCATATCCCCCACTCTACCATTACCATCAAGCCAGGGGTCAACCCTGGTTCAATGAAGAGTGCAGGAGGGCATGCCAGGAGCAGCACCAGGCATACCTAAAAATGAGGTGTCAACCTGGTAAAGCTACAACACAGGACAACTTGCATGCCAAACAGTATAAGCAGCAAGTGATGGACAGAGCTAAGCGATTCCCCAATGAACAGATCAGATCTAAGTTCTGCAGCGCTGCCACATCCAGATGTGAGTGGTGGTGGACAATTAAACAACACACTGTAGGAGGAGGCTCCACAAATGTCCCCATTATCAATGATGGAGGAGCCCAGAATATCAGTGCAAAAGAAAAGGCTTGCAGCATTCACAACAATCTTCGTCAGAAGTGCCAAGTGGATGATCCATCTCAGCCTTCTCCCAAGGTCACTGGCATCACAGATGCCAGTCTTCAGCCAATTCAATTCACTCCACGTGATATCAAGAAACGGCAGTAGGCACTGGATACTGCATAGGCTATGGGCACTGACAATATTCCAGCTAAAGTACTGAAGACTTGTGCCCTAGAATTTGCCACGCCCCTAGCCAAGCTGTTCAGTTCTGCATCAACCCGGCAATGTGGAAAATTGCCCAGGTATGCGCTGTACACAAAAAGCAGGACACATCCAACCTGGCCAATTACTGCCCCATCAGGCTGCTCTCTGTCATCAGTAAAATGATGGAACGGGTCATTAACAATGCTATCAAGCAGCACTTGCTTAGCAATAGCCTGCTCACTGGTGTTCAGTTTGGGTTCTGCCAGGGTCAGTCAGCTTCTGACCTCATTACAGCCTTACTTCAAACATGGACAAAAGAGCTGAACTCCATAGGTGAGGTGAGAGTGACTGCCCTTGACATCAAGGCAGCATTTGACAGAGTGTGGCATCAAGGAGCCCTAGCAAAACTGGAGTCAATGGGAATCAGAGGGAAAGCTCTCTGCTGGCTGGAGTCATACCTAGCACAAAGGAAGATGGTTGTGGTTGTTGGAGGTCAATCATCTCAGTTCCAGGACATCACTGCAGGGGTTCCTCAGGATAGTGTCCTAGGCCAAACAATCTTCAGCTGCTTCATCAATGACCTTCCTTCCATCATAAGATTAGAAGTGGGGATGCTTGCTGATGATTGTTCAATGCTCAGCACCATATACAACTCCTCAGATACTGAAGCAGTCCATGTCCAAATATAGCAAGACCTGGACAATATCCAGGCTTGGGCTAACAAGTGGCAAGTAACATTCGCGTCACACAAGTGCCAGGCAATGACCATCTCCAACAAGAAAGAATCTAAACGTCACCCCTTGGCATCCAATGGCATCACCATTGCTGAATCCTCTACTATCAACATCCTGAGGATTGCCATTGACCAGAAACTGAACTGGACTAGCCAGATAAATACTGTGGCTACAGGAGCAGGTCAGAGGCTAGGAATCCTGAGACAAATGACTCACCTCATGACTCCCCAAAACCTGTCCACCATCTACAAGGCACAAGTCAGGAGTGTGATGGAATATTCTCCACTTGCCTGGATGAGTACAGCTCCAACAATGCTTAAGAACCTTACACCATCCAGGACAAAGCAGCCCACTTGATTGGTAGCACTTCCACAAGCATTCACTCCCCCCACCACCGACAAACAGTGGCAGCAGTGTGTACCATCCACAAGATGCACTGCAGAAACTCACCAAGGCTCCTTAGACAGCATCTTCCAAACCCACGACCACTACCATCTAGATGGACAGGGGCAGCAGATAAATGGAAACACCGCCACCTGGAAGTTCCCCTCCAGGCCACTCACCATCCTGACTTGGAAATATATCGCCTATCACTGGGTCAAAATCCTGGAACTCCCTCTCTAACGATACTGTGGGTGTACCTACACTACATTGACTACAGCGGTTCAAGAAGGGAGCTCACCACCACCTTCTCATGGGCAATTAGGGATGAGCAATGAATTCTGGCCTAGCCAACGATGCCCACATCCCGTGGATGAATTTTAAAAATTCACTGAGGCTCTGTATTCAAGGAGATGGGACTGCATGCTTGTGGTTTTCAGATGCCACATCTCAATGGGGAGATGTATTGGAAGCACAAACAGTTCCACTCCCTGAATTCGCAGTTGGTATGCGACCACACACAAACCATGTTGATGAATGCCTACTATGTCAGATCAAGCGATAGTGCTTGTTTCTCAGATGTGCATTGTTTTTCCCACTCTTCACCGTAAAGCTACACTGCCTGACCAGCAGCAGGTCTTGGGTACATAAAAGCATAATGACAGAGCAGAGGGTTGGAATTAAGGAAGAGGGTGTGGGTGGAAAGCAATCTTCTTAAAGCCAGTTAGGGATGTTCTGTAAATGCAGGCCTTGTCAGCAATGCTTACATTCCATGAATGAATATAAAAATGTGATGCATACTCACATTGTTTCCAGCTTGTTCTTCATGCCTGCATACCAGATTGCAGGATAAATTTGAAATGTGATTTGAGAAAGTGAAAAAGTCAGGAACGTATCATCATTCTGGATGGTTTCAACAATGGCAGTTGTGAGGCCTCAGTAGTGAAGACTGATGCAAAATACCTATTCAATTCATCTGCCATCTCCTTATTTTCCATTATTAATTCCCCAGAACAACGTTCACTTTGTTAATTATTTTCTTTTTTAAATATCTTTAGAAACTCTTAGTATCTGTCTTTATATTTCAAGCTAGCTTTCTCAGTGCTCTATTTTTTTCTCTCATTGATCTTTTAGTCACTCTTTTCTGTTTTTTTTAATATTCTGTCCAATCTTCTGACCTTCTACCCATTGTTATGCAATTATAAACTTTTTCTTAGTTAACCATAGATTGTGGGCCCTCCCCTTGGAATTTTTCTGTCTCATTGGAATGAATCTATTCTGTGCATTCTGAAATATCCCATTAAATGTCTGCCACTGCATTTCCATTGATCTATACCCTAACCTAATTTGCCCGTTCACTCTGCTTTCATGGTCTCATAATTGCCCTTATTTAAGTTTAAAATACTAGTCTTAGACCCACTCTTCTCTTCCTCAAACTGAATGTAAAATTGAATCATATTATGATCGCTGTTACCGCAAAGCACCTTCACTATGAGTCATTAGTTACTCCTTTCTCATTGCACAACAACAGGTCTAGTATAACCTGCTCTCTGGTTGGCTCCAGATGTCTAAGAAACTATCCTGAAAACATCCTATGAATTCCTCATCTAGCCTACCTTTGCCCATTTGATTTTTCCAGTCTCTGTGCAGATTAAAATCCCCCTGATTATCATATGAACATATAGGGGAGAATTTTCACATCGGCCTGTGGAGGCGGGCCCCACACGCCGACACGTAAAATGACGCGCAGTGATGTCAAACTGTCAAAAGCCTGTTGAGGCCATTAGTTAACTAATTAAACTAATTCTCAACGCTGTCCGTCCAACCTTAAGATTGGCGGGCAGGCGAAGAGCCCAAGCAGCCTTCGTGTTTTTCACGAAACCTCATCCATGGGCGGGATGAGGTTTCATGAAGGTTTTATAAATTAATAAATATATTTTTCTCATTTCATGAACATGTCCCAGCTCATGTGACACTGTCACATGAGGGGACATGTGTAAATGATTTTTAAATTTCTTTATTAAAAATTCTTATTATAAATTTAATCTCCCTGAGGCAGCTCCATGCCTCAGAGAGATTTCTGCACTCACTACCTGTGCACATCACGCTGGGTGGGCCTTAATTGGCCCACCATGTAAAATGATGGTGCGCAGCTGATCATGGGCGCCGATCGGCTCCACACACCCCCCACCCCGCGCCCGCTCCCGACCGGCCCGCCCGACAGGGAGAAAATTCTCCACATAAAATAGGAGCAGAATTAGGCCATTCGGCCCCTCAACTCTGCTCCACCATTTAATAAGATCATGGCTGATCTGTATGTGTTTGGACTTCCACATTCCCATCAACCCCCAATAACCTTTGATTCCCTTGTCTAACAAGAATCTATCTGCCTCAATGACCCCGCTTCCACTGCCTCCTGAGGCAGAGAGTTCCAAACTCGCATAACCCTCTGAGTGAAAAAAATTCTCTTCATCTCTGTCCTAAAAGGGCGACCCCTAATTTGAAAGCAGTGCCCCTAGTTCTGGACTCACTCACAAGAGGAAACATCCTTTCCACATCCACCATTGGTGCATTCTTAGTTTTTTTCTGTCTGTCCCTTCCTGCCATTCTCTGACCCTCATTTCCCATACTACTATTTTCCTCTCTTGTCTCTACTCTTTAATATACCACATCTTTCCACATTTGACCCCTTGCTCCCACTGTTTAGTTTAAAACCCTCTCTACTTCCCCAGTTTTACTGTTCACAAGAACACTTGTCCCAGCATGGTTCAGGTGTAGACCATCCCAACAGAACATCCCCCACTTTCCTCAGCACTGGTGTCATTCCTATCTTCGTACATTTCTGGCAAGCTCCCATTATTTCTTCCCTTATACCCCGTCCTATCACGTGGTTAATGTTAGGGGGCTTGTACACCTTGCCCACAAGTGACTTTTTGTCTTTATAATTTCTCACCTCTACGCAAACTGCTTCTACGTCCTGGTTTCCTGAACTTAGGCCATCCCTCTCTATTATGCTAATACCATCATTAATTAACAGAACCACCACTCCACCTTTTCCTAGCTTCCTGTTCTTCCTAAATTTCATGTACCCTTCAATATTCAGGTCCCAATCTATGTCATCCTCCAGCCATGTCTTTTCCTTTCCACTTCTTCCACCACTGCATTGGACAGCCTGGGAGCCCTCTCATTGCTGCACCAATGTCCCTCTTTGTTCTGAGAAACTCTTTCAAAGGGACTTCTAACTCCTTTAGGAGGTGCAGGCTGGTTTTAAGAAGTGCAGAGTAGCCTCGCACAAACTTGGGCCTCCTGCTGAGCATGCAGCCACTGAGCAGCGCATTCAGTGTTGGACTGTATGCCACAATGGTGGAGATGCTGCCTGCAACACTTGCCTTGGATGCGGAGCAATTGCGCATCGTGATCCCAGTGCTCACCAACAGGCTTTATCCAATTTTTAGCCCTGTATGTAGAAATATGGCCAGAATGTATGGCTTTAAAATGGGGACTGAATCATATCTAGTCAAGCAGTGAAAGATTTATTTGCTAATAAATTAAGATAATAAGTTGTCCATCTAGGCTCAGTGTTCTCACACTGAAGGCCATGGCTACAAGCACCACTCCAGGTATTAGAAAGACAGTGCTGCAATGTCAGATGAGATTAAAAACCAAGGCTGATCTAGTTTACTTTTCATAATATATCATAAACTGGGAAAATAACATTATCCTAATTTAGACTGGGTAAATACTGATGTAAAAGGGGAGGAATTCCTGAAATGCATTCAAGATAACTTTCTTTATCATTGTGTTCCCAGTCCAACTAGCAAGGTAGCAGTGCTAGATCTGGCTCTGGGGAATGAAATGGGACAGATGAAGCATGTTTCAGCAGGGAGCATGTGGGAAAGAGTGATCATAATGTCATTAGTTTTAGAGTAGTTATGAAAAAGGACAATGAACAATCTAATGTAATAATGCTGAATGGGAGCACAGCTAATTTCAATGAATTGAAAAGGTCTCTTGTCCAGATGGGTTGGAATGAAAGACTTAAAGGTAAAACATAAATAAGTAATGGGAAACATTTAAAGAAAAGATAGTTTGGGTAAGGACTAGACATAACCCATGAAGGGGCAAAGAGAAAAGTCCAAACCAGGAACTCTCTGGACAACTAAAGATTCAGAAATTGAAATTAAACAGAAAAAGGGGACTTATGGTAAATATCAGGCGCATTACCCTGTAGAGAATCAATCTAACTACAGAGAATACAGAGGAGAAGTCAAACAGGGAATAAGAAGGGCAAAGACAGTAAATGAGAATAGGTTAGTGGGTAACATAAAAGGGAGACCAAAAAAATCTTGTATACACATTTAGACAGTAAAAGGGTAGTCAAAGGAATGTTGAGGCCAATTAGGGACCAAACAGGAGATTTATCAATGGAGGCAAAAGGCGTGGTTGAGATACTAAATTAACATTTAGCAGCATCCTCTTTGCTGAAGGCAGATATACTGTCTCAGTAAAGGAGGAGGTTGTAGAGATATTGGATAGGATGAAAATAGAGAAAGAGGAAGGACTTAAAAGTTTGGCAGTGCTCAAAGTAGAAAAGCCACCTAGTTTGGATGGGCTGCATCCTAAGTTACTGAGATAAGTAAAGGTTGAGATAATAGAGCTGGCCACAATCTTCCAATCCTCCTTAGATATGGGAACAGTGCCAAAGGACTGGAAGATTGCTAATCATAACAGCTCGCTGCATCACCAATCTGACTATGCCCTCTGAAGTTCTGTATTGGATTTGTGATTGGTTGTGTGACAAAAACAAATATTATAACTTGAAAAGTCAGATTGCCACTCCGTGCCCACTGACCTACGACAGGTAAGTTTAAAGGTCCGATTGAAATTAACAGGCCAGGGAGAAGGTAAGTGCCTAAGGTAAGTGGATAGGATTTGAGGGGTAAGGGGGATCAGGGGTCGGGTGGAGATGGGAGGAGGGGGTTGGACATCAGGGTGGTGGGGGGGTTGGACATCTGTGGGATGGGGGGGTCAGACATGGGGCTTGGGGCGGTGCCAGACACCAGGGGAGAGTGGGGTGGGAGGAACACTGGGGGGCTGGAGGGGTGACCTGGACACCGGCGGAGGGGGGTGGGGGGGGGGAGGGGGGGAGGAGGGTGGGGATGTTTGGACACTAGGGGGTTGGGGCAGCGGGGTCAGGCATCGGTGGGGTGTTGTGAGGCTGGGGGTTTCAGGCATTTGGGTGGGGTGGAGACATCAGACATTCGGGGGGGATGTAGGGGGCAATAAATATTCATGGGGGCTGATGGGCGCTGGACAATCAAGGGATGTTTGGACATTTGGGAGATGGGGGGTGTCAGAATTTTGGGGGGTGAGGGTGTTAGGCATCAGGGGTGGGATCTGGTCGGACCTTGGGGGTGGGGGTGATGCCTGGTTGGCCCTTCGAGGTAGGGGTTCGGTTCGGATCGGTGTGAGGGGTTGAGGATTGGGCCTGCTGGGTGGGGAATCTGGTCGGGTTTTGGGGCCTGGAGTCACGCCCCTGGAAGGGGGGGGTAGTGCTCGGGTGAGGAGTCCCATGGCAGGTGGGGGGATTCACATGGCGGGGTGGGGGGTGGAGAATATCATGGGGTGTTGGTTAGTCAGGGTGGGTAGTCCTCTGGGGGTGTTGGGGGTGTTTGTGGAGTCCCGTGGGTGGGGTCAGTCTAGGTCTTTACAATAGTTATCCAGAAGCTAGAAGAGATTTTAATTCTTCTAACTTTTTCTGAGTAACTATTGGTGTAGTCCTGTCGGAACCATCCGAAGTTTACATTTTAAATTGCATTTTCAGATGGTTCACAGCGCTGGGGAATTCCCCAGAGGAAGTTTGCAGTTCTGGGCAATTGCCATGCAAATCCTTACCTGTGAGGTTTCAAGAAGGGTTCCCTAGCACATCTTTAGGTATCGCCCCCCCACCCAAATCCAACACTTTATGGCCTAATTGTCTTATTGATTTAAGCATTCAGAGGTTACAGAAAACGTCTCTGTAGCAGAACAACTGGAAACATATTACTGAAAATATCTGCCTTTGTGAAAAGCAGTGTTAAAAATCTTGTCCTTTTCTATATTACTGGTAGCAAGCTGATTGTACCCAAGTGCAGTTTTAATATGTGTCAATTTCATTATCAATAACTCAGTAAATGTGGACGGCAATTTACCATCTGTAATGAAACAAATTCTTGACCCAGCGATAATCTGAATTATAGTTTTACAGTATTTATTTAGTGTATTCAATTGTCTTTTACAGTTTCCCAGCAAACTTGTACTATTAGTGATGTGTAAATGGCGCTTTAGAAGTTTGACATATTGTCCTATATTCCTAGTTGGGTACCTATAGGACAGCGACAAAACATAGTTGTATTGCCCACTTTACTCGAATAATCCAATAAAAACAATTTGTTCTTGTCTCAGACCTTTGTAATCTAGAAAAAGCCCCAAGGCACTTCACAGAGGTGTAATCAGAGTGGAAAACATGGACACAGAGGCAAATAATGATAGATTAACAAGTGTATAGAAAAGCTTAGGAGAAGAGGTAAGTAAAAAAAAACTTCTCATCTCCCCTCAGGTTCTATTGTCAATTATCTTAAATCTGCATCTTCTGATTACCGACCGTCCTGCCAGTGAAAATAGTTTCTCCTTATTTATTCTTACACTCTTCGTGGCTTTACCTGCGACATTGGCTGCAGGGAGGATGGAATCAGTAAGGAAGTAACAGAGTTTGTGGCTGAGGCAGAAAATGATGGCCATATTGTTCACAGTAATAAAAATCATGGGGAGGACTTGTCTGATTGCCTTCTGGGGCCCTTATGTTTCACGATTGTACTCCCTCCTGGTGCAATTAAATTGAAGAGATGTACAAGATGCTTTGAATTTCACTATTCCCTGCTGAAATTTTGTATGATACTTTAAACCTTGTGCTTAAAACTTGAGTTATCTTGGCCACCAGAGAGTTCCTTGACTTGTCAACACCTTTATAAAATGGCAGTCTTACAGATGGTCTGAACAAGCTGCTGTGTACACAGTAGAGAATAAAGGATGGCAAGGAGCATTACTAGGCTGTAACAAGGTAGAAGGTTCATACTGAATTATAAATTACAGAACAAAGCTCAAGCAGTTTACACAGGTATCCAGAAATGTGACAGCCTGATAACACACTCGTATGACAATTTTCTGGTAATATAGATACAATTGATTTTTACATTTTTCTGTTTGGTTTTTACAATAATCACCCATAATGGATGGAAAGCTTTTATTTTCATGTGACTTCAAACTATATTACAGGAAGGAAGGAGTCTTTCAGCATTATGATGCGAGAGCAGTGGAATAACAGAGTCAGCACTTATATTTTGCAGATCCAGCAATGCACTGCCTAAAACAGTGCTGATTGAGGGAAATCTAAATCATATCGAAGTGAAGTACCATTACCACTTCCAAAATTAATAAATCACCACAAATGCGCACACAACCTTCCCCTTTCTAACCAGCTTAAATAGACATAACCCTTTCTCTCGCCTATATATATATATATATATATATGAGAATATATTCTTGAAAAATATCTGTGTGCTAATCCACTGCAGCAAGTGTCGGTAGGTGTGCTTACAGTTCACCATACAGCAAGTTTTTGATCTTGGCTAGATTTCATACTGAGACTGAGCATCTCAACAAAGGGGGACAGTGAGTGTTCAAGAGGGGACTGACCATTTATACAGCAGCATTGGCAAAAACTTGGTTTACTTAAAAAAATGATTGAAACACAAGTTTGCTATGGCACAGGTCATATTTCATAACATTTGTCATGAAGGTAAAATAAAACAGACGCCATTTAAAAATACGCTTTCATGCAGTATTTAAAATTGAACACATGATTAAATTTCAGTTTTTGTTTCACACATTAGTTATAACTGAATCAGGTTGGTCCTGATAAATAGGCAGGCTCTACCATCATGCTTACCTCCTGCTATTTAAATTGTTAGTAAAGGGGCCATCCTGGAGCGATTAAGGCAATGCATGTACTTCTTATAAAATTGATCTGTTGTTATTGTTATCTAAGGATGCAGATGAGATTATAATTAGCGGCATGAATGAATTGATTCAAGTATATTCTACCTGTGTGATTATAATTTCTGTGCAGGCTTTGTGCACATATCAAAGGTAATGTTCCCTTTTATCACCAGATGAGAAAAGAGCAATAGCAAGTTGGCCTCCATTTTGCACACACCACATTTTCATTTCTATTGATTTCAATGGAAAAGAAGATAGGGTGAAATGCATAATAAGCACTGATCCATTATCACTCATCTCTTGGCGAATTCTTAAGTTGAAATGAGCCTTTTATTTTTTATGTTAAGTTTTTACTGATTTCACTGATGAGTTGGACCTTTAGATTATTCCTTATTAACTTTTATCTACAAAAGGGCCAATAGAACCATAGAACCATAGAACACTACAGCACAGAAAACAGGCCATTCGGCCCTTCTAGTCTGTGCCGAAATATTATTCCGCTAGTCCCATTGACCTGCACCTAGTCCATAATGTGTCTGACTTCCCAGGATCTCTGGACAGATTTTAGTGGAAACCTCTGGATGGTTGCGGGGAGCTGGAAGAATCAGGTGGGAGTTCCTGGCCGGAATTTTATGTTCGGTGTGCGGGTGCACGCCCGACATGCCCGAGCACGATATGACGTGTAATGACGTTGGGCATGCATCCCGACATCATCGCGCACTCGCGTGATATTTCATTCGGTGGGCACGCACCAGAGTCAGCTGCATGCCTGCCAATAATTGAAAGGCCTATTAAGGCCATTAACGAGTTAATTAAAATCAAATTTACGCTGCCCGTCCAGCCTTACGGTTGGCGGGCAGGCGAAAAGGCAAAGCGGCCTTTACATTTTTTAGGAAACCTCATCCACGAGCGAGATGAGGATTCCTAAAGCAAATAAACATTACCTAAAAACTTTATTTTTGAATTAAAAACATGTCCCAGCTCATGTGACAGAGTCACATAAGGGCACATGATTTTTTAAAATTTTGTTGTCTTTAATGATTTTTTTAAAAAGTGCTTCAATCTCCCTAAGTCAGGGAGGCCGAAGCGCTCTTTCACATGCATGTGCGAACTGTGCGCCAGGCCCACTCCCCCTCCTCCCTCCGCCCACACAGGTAGCGCTGAGCACTGCCGCTCACAATCCACGCAGGGTGGACCTTAATTGGCCTGCCCGCGTGAAATCGCAGAGCGGACCTGATCGCGGTCAGCTTCCCAGCTGCTCCCGCCGAGCCCGCCCGACGAGGGAAAAATTCTGGCCACTGCGCCCGATCCCTGGCAGCGGGAAAACTGTCCCGAATTTAGGCAGCAGGAATGGCCTAACTTAATGCCAATTACCCCTGAGCCCTTCAGGATTTAATGGTGGCTCAGGGGATTAATGAGACTCGCGCCAGTTTCCCAGGCCTCCCAAAGGCCGCCCAGCAACTTTGGGTTTACCAGTGCCAACCAGGAGGGTCCCTCATTGACAGGCACTCAGTGCTCGATCGAGTAGCCTGGTATTGGAAAGGTGGGGTAGTGACTTTTGCCCTTGCATTTGACGCCCCTGACCACCTCGACGCCCTAACCCCATGACCCCCATCCCACCCCACTCACCTGTCTCCAGGGATCCAGCAATGATCCCTGGTGAAGGTTTCAGACCAATAATGACAGCGGCCATTACTTCCGGCCTCTGATGGCAGCTCTTGGAGGCAGAATGTCCCACCCGACTGGGACCTTGATCACTTGTGAAGCCCAGCGCTGTCCAGTTAAGTGCCTCCCGGACAGAAGAGACGTGAGCTCCCACCATTTCTCCAACTGGTGAGCTGCGAGGGGGAATCCCAGTCACATGAATTAAATTCCACCTTCTGTTTCTGAGGGTCATGAAATTTCATTCTGTGTGCTTTGTTCAACTTAAATGAAGCTAGCAGGTGGAGCTAAAAGAAAATTGCACATGTGATGGCCATAGTTAGACAATGAGCAGCTAGTAGGTTCCCAGTTCTCCCGTTAAATTTTCCATTTATCCAGCTTTTTTCCATTTCTTGCCTTTTTTAATAAATCTCTCCTCACCCTTCCAGCCACTTATCTCTTTCTATCCCAGCTGCAACACTTTTCTGTTGCATCTACAAGATCCACAATGCTAGTTTGTTCTAGTTTAAAGCAAGTGATTCCAAGTCTCCTGGGTATGCAGCCAATATACCTACAATGCAGTAATTTTTCTTTGAAGCATCTGAAACTATCCAGAAAAGCTAACTTAGTTTCATTTGTTACTTTTAAATAATATATGAAGGTTGAAAAGTATTTAAAAATCACATCATCAGAGAAAGGAACTGGGCAAGTCTAAGTCATTTTGCAGTTCACATGTGAGTATGATGTGTTATTATAATAAATATTTGTCATTCTGTTTGTCAAGCAGTTGTTTTGAGAATCTCTTGCTCTGTCTATGAACAGCATTCTGTTACAGTAGGGGTATTTACAAAGAGCAGTTTAAAAAAGGTAAAAAAAATTGTTTTAGCAGAGAGCTTCAGGATTTCCACTGTGTTGTTAATTGCATATTAATTGTGTTTAATTTTATATAGGTGGTGGGCTTTGACTGGGGTATCTCAAGCATATATAAAGAAACACAGACTCCAATTATGGGCTGTATCTTCTGGTTGGTGAGCAGGGGGTGGGGCCCGTTTGCCGATGCATAAAATGACGCTGGGTGATGCTGGGCGTGTGGTCCCAACGTCACCCCGCGTCATTTAGATTCTCAGTTCGGCGGGCGCACAGCTGAATCAGCTGCGCGCCCGCCGAACTGTCAAAGGCCCATTAAGGCCATTAAAAAAGTAATTTAAGTGATTAACAGACCTGCCCGTCCAACCTTAACGTCGGTGGGCAGGCCGGGAGCCCAGGCGGGCTTCTGAAAAAATATGAAACTTCATCCACGGGCGGGATGAGGTTTCATGAGGTTATTAAAATTTGTATGAAATCTGTAAAAAAAAAGAAATTGACATGTCCCAGCTCATGTGACAGTGGCACATGAGGGGACATGTCAGTCATTTTTTTTCTCATCTTTATTTAATGTTTCAAGCCTGAGCCGATCTCCCTGAGGCAGCACTTTGCCTCAGGGAGATCGGTGCATTCTTTCACGCGCATGCACGAAAGAGCGCACTCCCGACTGAGGGAATTGCCCCCCCCACCCCCACCCGCACAGGGAACACATAGCGCTTCCTGGCGGACGTCACGCTGGGCGAGGCCTTAATTGGCCCGCCCACATAAAATGGCAGCGCGCCCCCGACCCGGGCGCTGATCGGTAACCCGCCCGCCCGCTCCTGCACATCCGCCCCCCGTCGGGGGGGAAATGTTGCCCTACGATATGATGGATTAGATGGTATATACTTGTAATATTTAACTTGGTAAATAAATATAAGACTGAGTAAAGATTGCTCCAATACTAACCGTCACCAGCTGACTTTCCAATGTAAAACATGGGGGAGAACATTCTCCCCGTTGGGAGGCCTGATCGGGAGAGGGCACAGAGCCAATCGCCACCCGCGATTGGCTGCATGCCGCCAGTTAAGGCCCGCCCAGCGTGACATGCATCCGGAAGCACTCAGCGCTACCTGTGTGGGTGGGGGGGACAAGGGAAAGTCGGGGCCTGTGCTCTTTCTCGCACGGAGCTCCCTCAGGGAGATTAATCTCATTATGAAACATTGAAAACAATAAAATTATTTAAACATGTCCCCTCATGTGTCAGTGTCACATGAGCTGGGGCACGTTTATGAATTTTGACAAAACTTTATATTTCATTACTAAATCCTTTGTGAAACCTCTGCCCAATCCTGGACAAGGTTTCATGAAAAATGCGAAGGCCGCCTGGGCTCCTCGCCTGCCCGTCAACCTTAAGGCAGTCCTGACAAGTACTTTAATTAGTTTATTAATGGCCTTAACTGGCCTTTGACAGTTCGGCGGGTGCGCAGGTGACTCCAGTGCGAGCCTGCCGAACTAAAGATCGGAATGACGTGCAGTGATGTCGGGATGCACACCCAATGTCACTGCGCATCATTTTACACGTCACCCCGCCAAACAGAAGATTCTGCCCATGGGAGCAGGGAATGGTTTCTTAAAGGTGAAAGTTGAAATTGAGACAAAATCTTAAATTGTCTCCTGTGCTGTGTGATAGTCCTCCTGCTCCAGAGGGTACTACAGTCAGTTCCATTTATTCTGTACATTTGGATGCTTTACATACAAGACGAGGGGCTTTCATCAAGGCTGGGGTCTCGGAGAAAACTCAGAGGGTACTGAGGCACCATACGGGACGATTCAAGGCAGAATTTAATTCAAGATATTTTGTGCATTATAAAAGAGAGGGTCATGAAGAATGGAAAGGCCCTGGTTACTTAGAACAGGGAAAGAGGCATAATGGCCATCGTATAATGGAGCTGGGAGTCGGTATCTAACAGAAATATTCTTAGCAGCCAGTTTGAACACGGCAACGTCCCACAAAGAGCAAATTAAGTAAATGATTAGTTAATTTGTTATTGATGGTGTTAAGGGAAAATGTTGGCCATGAAGTCAGAAGAATTCAGTTTCTCTTCAGATAGTGCACTTGAATCTTCTGCACCATCTGACTGAGCTGATGGAGATCCCAGTTTAACATTTCGTCCAAAGGATGGCACCTGTAACAATGGTTAGATGGCACCTGTAATATTCGGTTAGAATTTGAGCATAGGTTATGTACTCAAATGGGGTTTGAATTCCTGACTTTCTAACTCACACGTCAGAGTGGTACCACAGGGTCACATCAAAAAGTATTGCTAAAGTAGCCTTTTTGTTGTCTTTAGTATTTTTGAAGTTTATCAAAGGGGAAAATATTCTGTTGAACCCACCACGTATTTCAAAGAGCCATTAAATAAAGACACTTCATCCATAGGTGCGCCTGTCAGTTCTCCATTGTTCCTGTATATTTTACTTTCAAACAGCAGAATAAACATACATCTGAAGCTGTTAAAATTTGTAAAGGATTCCTGAGCAGAGATTAAACAAAGCTGAGAAACCAAAGACAACATGCAGAAATAGGGGAGAAAACAGGCAGCAGTAAAATTGACCATTGTACTGCTGGCCGTGTCGGAAGGACTCGTGACCTACAAGAAAAGGTCTAATCACTCCTGATTACGTTGACCTGCTGAATAATTGTGATTGCTCAAGAGCTGCTGCAACTTAATAATTTTATTTTCAGTAACACTTTTATTGACCCATACCTTCTACAATATAGATTATGTTGCAATATTGATGAGCAATGCATCTCTGAAGAATATTATCAAATATCCCATTTTGAAAAGTGATGCACATTTTTCTACGGTGGTAGCTAGAGGCATACCCATAATCTCACTCAAATTTCCCCATAGACTGATAGGCTATTTCAAAGTGAATAGGAAATATTTTGGGTAGAGGGGGTGGGTGGTAGTTAGGGGTGGGGTGGAATAGGTGCTGCATGTACATCTATTGCAACAAGAGACTACAAGATTTTTTTTTGTAAGAATGCCCAAACTGTAAAAGGATCTTTCTCAACTGAGTGCCAGAAGGCTAAATTTTCTAAAGCACGCTATAAATAAAGTACTTTATTGTACTGGATGGTAATGGCTGTGCCACATAAATCTCAAAAGCAATTTGGGGTTTAAAAGAATCAAGCGATAAGTAATATATTTGAGCAATTTTCAACGATTCTTTTAAAGGGTTACCTCATTCATGTTTTTTTTTAATTTGGCGCATTTATTGTGCTGAAATGTTATCAGAACTAAAACGATAACTAAACCTTTGCACTTACCAAACAAAGTAGAGCGCTAGACACCATTTCTTGAAAATGCTCCCCATCTAATCCTCTAATAATTAGCAAGGCTTTTTGTTGTTTTTCTTGATGCTGGCACTCTTGATGTCCTGTTTTTAAACCTACAGAAATGTATTTGTTCTCAGGACACTGAGCCAAATGACTCTTGTTGATTACAAGCATTCAATGAGTCAGCAAAAGCGCCTGCCTTCCAACTCCAGTCAGTTCTACACCAGTAGAGAATAACTGAGTCCCACCCATCGTGCTCTCCTGTGGGAGGGTTTTGCAGCTGGGGGCATCAAGTAAAATGCCCTGGGCACTCTTCCCAGCAGCCACTTATCTGCCCCTGCCCTGCTGCAGTTTTACCAGTGGCGGGAATGGAAGGGAGTGCATCAGACTACTCGGAGGACTACCAATTAATGTCCACTTAAGGACCATTTTCTGCTTCCGCTGGCATTTGACAGGCGGCGGGCTGAGGCCAACGACATAACACTGGCAGCTAATACTGCTCATGCTTCAAGCAGAAAGCGGGGGGTAGGGGGATGTCTGGAAGAAACCTCCTTTACAGGACCCCCTATTTCGATCGGAGGGCCCCCCCCCCCAAAAAAACTACTAGGCACCCCTCAGTTTCCACTCCACCCCTAGCCTTGTCCACCCAGGACCCGAACTCCCTTGCCCCCTCATCAGATTCTGCCAACCTGGCCCCTGCGATGCTCATTTACCTTGCATCTGGCTCCAGTGATGTACATTGTAGGGGACTTGAGTGCAGTCCCTCTCCTGATGATACTGTTGGGACCAAAGAGTTGCCGACCATCCAATTGGCAGCTCTTGGAGGTGGGACTTCCTCCTCAGATTGGGGTGGTACTTTCACTTCAAGGTAAGTAATGTCTGAAGGGGCGTTAAATCATTGCCGGACCATATGATTGGGCGGAGGCAGAAAAAATGCCCACTTCCACATCTGCCCATGGCACCCACTCACTGGATGTAAAATTCAGCCCAGTGTGTAGATGGTGCTGACAATGCATGTCACAATTTCATCCATCTCACCCAGAATATCACTTTCCCAATGGCACCTGGACGATGCAGCACTGTCTTGTAATAATTTCCTGCCTCTCTCTTTGTTATCAATCAAGTTAAATTACATTGTTGTAAATACAAAATAATATTTCTTCTGCCTTGTGCACCAATATATTTTAGATTAATACGGTAATTCTGAGTCTACGAGTCAGTAATTCACCAACAGGCCAACAGACTTCACTAGTACTGCCATATATCCTTCTAGCACTCAGGTGAGTAGCTTATCATGGGTGAAATATTAGCTAGCTTTTTACAACATCACTAACTTTTCAATTGATCATGGAGAACATTGGCTTTTAGATTTAACCATTCAAAACATTTCACAATTTCACACCCGTTGACTGTTTTCTTGCATTATCCAGTTTCATATCCCTCCTGTACAATAATGGGCACAATATTGATTTTTATTCTTGTTATTTTCATGAGGAAAATATCACATTAAATAG
This sequence comes from Cetorhinus maximus, assembly GCF_964194155.1. Taxonomy (NCBI): domain Eukaryota; kingdom Metazoa; phylum Chordata; class Chondrichthyes; order Lamniformes; family Cetorhinidae; genus Cetorhinus; species Cetorhinus maximus. The sequence continues at coordinate 108,816,938 of NC_135888.1, forward strand.
GTTTCAGAGCTTAAAGGAAATGTAAAAATATAATGCATGTTTCAGCTTGTTTCTTCAAAACTTCAAACACATTAACAGCAAAGAAAGAAGAGAACTTGAATTTATGTGACACCATTTACAATCTCAGGATGCTACAATGCATTTCTGAGCCAATAAAGTATTTGTGAAGCTTAGTGATGTTGGGAAATGCTACAGCCAATTTATAGACTGCAATGCCCCACAAACAGCAATGAGATAAATGATCACATAGACTGTTTTAACAACTTCGTAATCAAACATTTTAAATGTTATGTTTGAGATGCGACTCTAAACTCAGGAATCAAACCATCATTTCTCGAGGTTTTACATTAAACTAAAGGAAAGGTTAAAATATATGTTCACATGGCTACAAATTATTACTATCATAGCTTTTAACAAGTTCCCAAACTAATCTCCATTAAGGCAACAGCAACCTATAGGGCTGAATTCTCCGGTTGGCAAGTGGAGGCGGGGCCTGCTCGCCGACACGTAAAATGACGCGCGATGATGTCAGGCGGGCTCCCGACGTCACCGCGCACCATTTAGATTTTCAGTTCGGCGGGCACGCAGCCAAGTTGGCTGTTCACCTGCCGACCTCTCAAAGGCCTATTAAGGCCCATTAAAAACTAATTTAAACAATTAAATGAGCTGCTTGTCCAACCTTAATGTTGGGGGGCAGGCGAAGAGCCCAGGCGGCCTTCACATTTTTCATGGAACCTCATCCACGAGCAGGATGAGGTTTCATGAAGTTTTAAAAATTCAATAAAATTTTTTTAAACAATCATTGATATGTCCCTGTCACATGAGGGGATATGTTTTAAAAGTTCTCAAATGCTTTATTTAGAAATTTAAAACTCAAACAAATCTCCTTGAGGCACAGAGGTGCCTCAGGGAGATTTCCCTGCACTCTCGAAAGAGCGCACTCCTGACACAGGGAGTACCACCCCCCCCCACCCCACCTCCCCACACCTGTACAAGGAGGCTCAGCGCTTCTGGGCGAGTGTCACGTTTAATTGACCCGCCCACGTAAAATGGCGGCACACATCCGATCGGGGGCGCCGATCGGATTTGCGCCCGCCCCCACACAACCACCCCTCCTGCCGGGGGAATAATTCAACCCATAGACTTAATCACGCACAAGGCAAAGCATTTTCACCTTATGAATTCAAAATGAAGTTCTTTTCACGGTGGAGTAAGTTGGAAAGTTGGAGGCTTACAGCTGCCTTTTGATCTTACATTGCCCCTGACTGCACACTCAAGAACTACAGAAGTTATACCTACCACCACTGATTGAATTCAAATTCTCATTGTATCAACAACCTCTTTGAACTTCACCTTTTAACAATGAAACCCCTTTCATAGTACCAATTTTATTACATATGGATTGGTAGCTGCTAGAAAGGCATCAAATTTTTACCCCACTTCTTGAATGCTCTATTCAAAAAATGCAAATGCGCACTCTCTCTCTTACATATCAACACTGGTACCCATCAAAGCACCCAGACTAGCTGGCTTTAATCCAGTTAAGACACACCTGCACACTCACCTCTATTTTAAAAGCAAAATATTTTCCAAAATATTATATACATTAATAGCTTCATGACAGGAAGGAAATCTGCTGTCCTTACCTGGTCTGGCCTACATGTGACTCCAGACCCACAGCAATGTGGTTGACTCTTAAATGCCCTCTGAGCAAGGGCAATTAGAGATAGGAGGTAAATGCTGGCCTAGCCAGTGATGCTCACATCCCATAAATGAATTTTAAAATATAGTGCCGTGGGATCTTTTATATCTAGTGGAAAGGGCAGGTGAGGGCTTGATTTACTGTCTCCTCTGAAAGGTCACAACTTTGACAATGTAACACTCCCTCAGACTTACACTGGGGTGTCAGCCTCGATTATGTGCTGAAGTCTTTGGAGTGGGGCTTGAACCTTTGTGATTTAGAGGCAATTGGACTACCACTGAGTCAAGGCTCAGCTGGTACAATAATATTTCTTCTGTTGAAGCATATCATTAACTGTTTAATTCACATGAAAGGTATTCTTATTCTTGTAAGATTTACAATAAAAAGTAGCGGAGCACGAATAATCTATACTCATGGCTCAAATAACGAAATTGAGTGGAATGTAAATTATATCACAAGCATATTCATCACCTTTTTGTTTATGCCATGTGCTGGTTAAATCATTACATTTGTAAATATGAGAGAGTATATTTAATGCTTGTAAAGTGTTAATAGAACACTTTATTTTTTCTTTCTGTTTAAAATGTTCCCATTAAAAAGTAAACCTTGATGTATTAAAGAGTGAGAACCTGCTGCAGTTTTATTAATACCACTGAAATGGATTTACCAGCAAAAATATTCATTTTTAATTAAGTTGTCCAGTTCTCCACCTTTGAGCAACCAGATGTAAAATCACAGAAAATGACTTAAACAAAAAACTGTGCTGAACCATTTAGTAGTTTCATTGGCATACACTGGGCATTTTCTTTGTAAATTAATATTTTTTGAGATGAAAAGCTTTAAAAGGTGCTTACTAGTGTTTGTGCACCTAAGAAAAAGAACACAATTTGAAGAACCTTCCGAACAAGTGCAATTGCCAGAATCTCGCAATTTGGAGCTGGGGGTGTAGCCAATTTTGTCTGGACCTTGAACCAAAATGTAAGCTTTTAGCTTAACCCGCATTTAAAATTTCCCAATACTTTGCTTTGTTCCTGCCGATTCCATCCGGATCGCTCTGATCTATCTGGAAGAAGCAAACACAAACCCTACCCCATTGTAATTCATAATGTGTCAGAATTTACAGTCACACCCAGTGATGTTCTGTAAATAATCTGAATCATTCAATGAGACCACAATGTTGTTCAAGAGCAATAGTGCATCATGTTTGTTATTTTCAGTGCAAGCCTTCTTCTCACCTAGAACATTTCAAATATATGGCCCGGATCTGCTGAACAGCAGCAATGATCGTTGAATTGCCTTGTAAATTCCACTGACTGGACACTGCTGCGCATTTCTACCACCATCTCCCGAACCCAGCTTTCACAGAAATGCACAGCACAGCATATCTTGTTGAACTCCATAGGAGTGTCATAGAGTTGGGGGAAGACATGTCATGCCTCCTTTTTATGGCATTAGATGTTGTATGGTAAAGTTTAAAGGTCCAGCTTGAATGTTATTGAATGGTTGAGTGAACGAGTGAGCGGATGAATTGGTGAGCGAGTGAATGGGTGAGTGGGTAAGTGAGTGAGGTGTGGGTAATTGGGTGAGGTGCAGGTAACTGGCAAGGTGGTTGAGGTGGATATTTGGGTAAGTGGATAGGGGAGGTAGGTGGTTAAGTGGGCAGTTGGGTCGGTGGGGGCAATAGTCGGGTGGGTCAGGAGAGTAGCCGAGTGATTGAGAGGGGTAAAAACAAAAAACTACTGCGGATGCTGGAAATCCAAAACAAAGAAAGAATTACCTGGAAAAACTCAGCAGGTCTGGCAGCATCGGTGGAGAAGAAAAGAGTCGACGTTTCGAGTCCACACGACCCTTCAACAGAACTGAGTATAGTTAGGAGAGGGGTGAAATATAAGCTGGTTTAAGGTGGGGGGTGGGGGGAGAGAAGTTGGGGGTGGAGTGGTTGTAGGGACAAGCAAGCAGTGATAGGAGCAGATAATCAAAAGATGTCACAGACAAAGGGATCAAAGAGGTGTTGAAGGTGGTGATATTATCTAAGAAAATGTGCTAATTAAGAATGGATGGCAGGACACTCAAGGTACAGCTCTAGTGGGGGTGGGGTGGAAAGACTGACAAGGTATTAGTTGTAGATTTAAAAATAATGGAAATAGGTGGGAAAAGAAAAATCTATATAAATTATTGAAAAAAACAAAAGGGAGGGGGAAGAAACGGGGTGGGGATTGGGGGGAGGGAGTTTAAGATCTAAAGTTGTTGAATTCAATATTCAACCCAGAAGGCTGTAAAGTGCCTAGTCGGAAGATGAGGTGCTGTTCCTCCAGTTTGCGTTGGGCTTCACTGGAACAATGAAGCAAGCCAAGGACAGACATGTGGGCAAGAGAGCAGGGTGGAGTGTTAAAATGGCAAGCAACAGGGAGGTTTGGGTCTTTCTTGCGGACAGACCGCAGGTGTTCTGCAAAGCGGTCGCCCAGTTTGCGTTTGGTCTCTCCAATGTAGAGGAGACCGCATTGGGAGCAATGAATGCAGTAGACCAAGTTAGGGGAAATGCAAGTGAAATGCTGCTTCACTTGAAAGGAGTGTTTGGGCCCTTGGACAGTGAGGAGAGAGGAAGTGAAGGGGCAGGTGTTGCATCTTCTGCGTGGGCATGGGGAGGTGCCATAGGTGGTGATGGAGGAGTGGACCAGGGTGTCCCGGAGGGAACGATCCCTACGGAATGCCGCCAGTGGGGGTGAAGGGAAGATGCGTTTGGTGGTGGCATCATGCTGGAGTTGGCGGAAATGGCGGAGGATGATCCTTTGAATGCGGAGGCTGGTGGGGTGATAAGTGAGGACAAGGGGGACCCTATCATGTTTCTGGGAGGGAGGAGAAGGCATGAGGGCGGATGCGCGGGAGATGGGCCGGACACGGTTGAGGGCCCTGTCAACGACCGTGGGTGGAAAACCTCGGTTAAGGAAGAAGGAGGACATGTCAGAGGAACTGTTTTTGAAGGTAGCGTCATCGGAACAGATGCGACGGAGGCGAAGGAACTGAGAGAATGGGATGGAGTCCTTACAGGAAGCGGGGTGTGAAGAGCTGTAGTCAAGGTAGCTGTGGGAGTCGGTAGGCTTGTAATGGATATTGGTGGACAGTCTATCATCAGAAATTGAGACAGAGAGGTCAAGGAAGGGAAGAGAAGTGTCAGAGATGGACCATGTGAAAATGGTGGAGGGGTGGAGATTGGAAGCAAAATTAATAAACTTTTCCAGGTCCCGACGAGAGCATGAAGCAGCACCGAAGTAATCATCGATGTACCGGAGAAAGAGTTGTGGGAGGGGGCCGGAGTAGGACTGGAACAAGGAATGTTCCACATACCCCATAAAGAGACAGGCATAGCTGGGGCCCATGCAGGTACCCATAGCCACACCTTTTATTTGGAGGAAGTGAGAGGAGTTAAAGGAGAAATTGTTCAGTGTGAGAACAAGTTCAGCCAGACGAAGGAGAGTAGTGGTGGATGGGGATTGTTGGGGCCTCTGTTCAAGGAAGAAGCTAAGGGCCCTCAGACCATCCTGGTGGGGGATGGAGGTGTAGAGAGATTGGACATCCATGGTGAAGAGGAAGCGGTTGGGGCCAGGGAACTGGAAATTGTTGATGTGACGTAAGGTGTCAGAGGAATCACGGATGTAGGTGGGAAGGGACTGGACAAGGGGAGAGAGAAGGGAGTCAAGATAACGAGAAATGAGTTCCGTGGGGCAGGAACAGGCTGACACGATCGGTCTGCCGGGACAGGTCTGTTTGTGGATTTTGGGTAGGAGGTAGAAGCGGGCCGTCCGAGGTTGGGTGACTATCAGGTTGGAAGCTGTGGGAGGCAGATCTCCAGAGGATTGTTTCCAGGACTGTCACTGATCTCTTCTCATCTGGAGATCTTCCTCCTACAGCTTCCAACCTGATAGTCACCCAACCTCGGACGGCCCGCTTCTACCTCCTAAACTCCCTCCCCCCCATCCCCACCCCGTTTCTTCCCCCTCCCTTTTGTTTTTTTCAATAATTTATATAGATTTTTCTTTTCCCACCTATTTCCATTATTTTTAAATCTACAACTAATACCTTGTCAGTCTTTCTACCCCACCCCCACTAGCGCTGTACCTTGAGTGTCCTGCCATCCATTCTTAATTAGCACATTTTCTTAGATAATATCACCACCTTCAACACCTCTTTGATCCCTTTGTCTGTGACATCTTTTGATTATCTGCTCCTATCACTGCTTGCTTGTCCCTACAACCACCCCACCCTCAACTTCTCTCCCCCCGCCCCCCACCTTAAACCAGCTTAAATTTCACCCCTCTCCTAACTATACTCAGTTCTGTTGAAGGGTCATGTGGACTCGAAACGTCGACTCTTTTCTTCTCCACCGATGCTGCCAGACCTGCTGAGTTTTTCCAGGTAATTCTTTCTTTGATTGAGAGGGGTAGTCAGCTCAGGAGGGTAGTCAGGTAAGGTCGGGGCAGTAGCTGGGTGAGGTCGGGGAGAGTTGGTGGGCTAGTTGGAGAGCTCATGGGGGGTCATTGGGGGCCAGTTGTATAGTTGCTCAGCTGTTATACTAGGTTTAGATTTGTCTAACATTTCCTGGGTAACTATCCAAGTAAGTACATTGGAACTGTTCAAAGTCTCTGAGTTATATTCAGAGACATTTGCAGAGCATCGCAGGGAGCATAAAAATTACCCATCGGAATTTGAAAGCACCTTGGCAATTCCCATAGGCCCAGCAGTGCCACCAGGAGAGGTTGCCACTGCTGGGAGTACAGGCTGTCCCCAATGCTCTGGAGCCCAAGTAAGTCTAGAATTGGGGCACTCAGTGAGGAGGATGGGTAGTGGAGGGCTGGGTTCAAGAGGTCAGGGTTATAGGTTGTGGGGGGGCGTCGTTGCTTATGTGAGGAGAGGTACCTCCAGTGGGTCTAGGGGACCCTCAAAGGAGGATCACCCCTGCCCTGCCACCTTGCCCACCACCAGCCCGTGCTGACTTCCTGCATGGCGTGGGCCTCCTCCGCTGTGGATAAAATACCAACAGCGGCAAGTTGACACCCTTAAGTGACCATTGCCTGGCCATTTAAGGGTCTCCATAGGTCCAAGTGCGGGTGTGCCACCCAACACCTCCCCCACACCCCATAAAATTTCAGACAGTTCAGGGGAGAATGGGTAGGCAGCAAGAAGGCCACCCATTGGATTCTACATGTCCCCCACGGGAGAGCATAAAATCCAGCCCATTACTTTTATTGATAATTTTCCCTGCCAAAGAGGCACACTAACTGCTTTGGAAGCATTCTCCTGGGTATCCTCTCAGACCGTATAGACATCCTGATGGCACAAGTTATGAGTATGAATGAGAGTGGTTTCACAATATAAGCCAGAAACTAACCACTGGGACCATTTGGGTAATGACCAAGAGGTAGGCATGTTGGGAAAGTTACTGCCAAATGAGCATGCAGACTCTGCTGGAAGAGTAATTAGATGCTAGTTTCCATGTATTTTATCACAGAAGTGCTCCTGAAAACCTATATCATCAGAGCAGATCTACGGTACAAGAAGAGTGCCTAAGTTGAAGGTCTCTGTGGGACAGAACTGCATTGATAAGATTCTTATAATAGCTGAGAGGAAATCTTTCATGCTGAATCTTTTGTGCAACGTCCCTCTTTTGTTGTGTTCATCTAATGAAATAAAACTAGAAGCTATATGGATTTCAGAGATCTTTCTCTCTAATATTGACTGCCATTAACTGGGCATGCATTTGGTTCATTTATAGAATAACAAAAATCATGAGGACCTCTATGAGTATTCTTTAGTATAACCTGTAGTCAGACATTCTACAAAAGCTTTTGCTTGAGTTGCAAGACTAATGCTGTGAGATTTTTCTGCCCAGCTTGTTTCTTTTCAGCTCTCTTCAAGATTTGGCTAATATGTTTTGTAGGTACTGAATAACATGAATGTGAAAAATTAACGAGGAATGCAGAATAAAAGGGGTGAACCCTTAATATTTATCCAAAGGAAAGCTTTTTTATAGCTTTCAACTGGCTTTATGGAGAGTGCGTTTAGTTACTTTAGTGGACTGTAGGTGCAGTTTGCTGGTTCCGCTGAGCCACCACCAGTTTTTCATTAACAAAAAGTTGAGAAAGGAAGAATTTAATTTTTTAGTATATTCATCATTCCAGATGTGCGTTTAGAAAGCATTGTTTTTTCTGAGATTAAATGAATTTATCCTTTGGTCTGACAAACCTTATTTTTAAAATTCTCACCCTTGCTTTCAAATCCCTGCCTCGCCACTCCCTATCTCTGTAATCTCCTCCATCCCCATGTACAACCCTCCCAGATCTCTCAGCTCCTCCTTTGGGAGCTGTGCCTTCAGAATTGCCTCCCTAAATCTCTCTCCTCTCTCTCTCTCTTCCTTTAACATGTTCCTTAAAACTGACCTTTTTGACCAAGCTTTTGGTTATCTGTCCTAATCTCTCCTTAAGTGTCAAATTTTGTTTCATGGCACTCTTAGTGAAAGGCTTTGGGATGTTTTACCATGTTAAAGCAATATACAAATGCGAGATGTTGTTTATTGTTGTTTTGCTGATTTGACATTAATTCAAATGACACTCTCAGGTCTTAATTTCTTGCTTCTTGCTGCGCCCTTACCAGTAAGTTTGCTCAGTGTCATTAAAATTAAATTGGTTATATTGTGTTAAAGGTGGCTTAAACCAATACATAATTAATAATATAGCCATCATATTTCTTGCCTTCATGGTGTACGTTATTTTATACAAGACAGCCCCTCCCCCTGCCATGCTGCCATTTTTGTGGGTAAATCTTCTTGCCCTCTGTCTCTGTCTCTCTTTCTCACTCTTTCTGTATTGTCTCTTTCTCCCATATCCCTGTCTTTCTATTGGTCTCCCTCACGCTGTTTCCTTCTCTTGCACTAAATGTGCAAGGGAGAAAAAACACAATAGGTAAAAATATTTCACAATATCATCTATGCTTTTTCCAACACTGCTGATTCTATACCATATCTCATTGCTAACTTAATTATCACATAGGATCCTGCAGTTATAAAAATGTCAGAATTGCAAGAAGATTCAGGAAATGAAATAACTATTAAAATGTTCACAACTAAAATAATGTGCTGTTACTATTCAAGACCATAATTAATGTCTGGCAACATTTTCAAAGGAGTTACATTTCCGATCATCAGAAGTGAGGTGCTGTGAATTTACATAATACTGTCACAAATAACATACATCTACAGGGACAAGATAAAGTAGGATGCAAAAACACTGTTAATTTAAGCAAAGTAATCAACAGAGCACATTCTGCAAGTGTACGTCACTTGTCAGCTTGGTACCAAGTTTTCCCTGTACATCCAATTAAAAATAATGTGATCATTTATCTTAGTATTCAGGGTGTTCCTCTTGTCTTATTGTTGCAAAGTGTGTTCTTCTGGACTCTTTCAATCCATTTTGCTCAGATTTTCATCTGACAAAGAGAAATAAAAAGGATGGCTCCTTACTGGTTAGCATGCATGTTTCGTATTAGGCCTATGCAATTTATCTTGCTAAAGGATTGGTCTTACTTCACAAACTAATATCCCCGTGCATCCCTCTCTCGAAATATACACATACCATTGCATTTTGTTACCTTTTAGCAGGTAGCAGAAAGAACAGGGATATCATTAATTTCCCATAAATTGAAAGCCTGAAGGACAAATTGTTCTGTTATATGAATAGAATTTTAAAATTACAATCCTTTGTTGAGTTTCCAGCTGCGAAACAGTAGGAACTTCACCTATGCTCAGTAATGTTCTTGTTTCGACCTAGATTTAAGGAGCAACCAAAATGCAACTGACCTTGAAAAGGTTCAGCCTACGCCTTTGGATAATGTCCACACTGAGCTCCACTCTCATTCTCTGGTGCTATAACATATTAAAAAGTATCTTGAAAATTCTTTCTCTGAAAACATTTGTCACATTTTCTTTGATCTACATTTTTAAGTTGCGTCCTATCTATAGTGATAGGCATGAAGCAAAATACACTAAAAATAAGAATACAAGAGGGAGAATTTCAACTTGTATTAGTTTCCAGCAAGAAATAGGTGACACAATCTTAATGTGCATCCAAAGATGTCAAACTCAGATCTGATCAAAATTGGACCTCCGGCCCCGTTTCCGTTAAATTAATAAGCTACAGAAGGCAATAAGTTATCCGGCTGTAGCTTGCTGGTTGGGGCCTGACCAATTCTGGTTGCCTCCAGTGCCAAACCAGCTAAAGGCACCAAGGCACCTGCTCCTCCTGCTTGCTCAGCAGTGTAACCATGAAAAGAATTTCTTGCCTTTTTTTGAGTGACCTTCAGCGTTCTGTTAGTCAATTGATAAGTATCATGCTTGTGTATATAATTTAAGTTCAGCCCTATCAATTCTGACACAATGGTACATGCAATTTTAAAAAGAAAATCAGCTTAGTCTTTATTTATGAAAGACATCATATACCAACAAAACAGGGATATGACAATAGCAGTACTCTAGATATCTTATTTTTGAACATTTCCCATTGTTTGTGCTCTGTCCCATCTGCCAATTGTTCTTTCTGATTTAACAATTGAATGTGTTTTGCAGAAAATTCTAATGAGGGCTCTGAAGATTTATATTCATTTACAACAAAACAAATTGTAATTATATTTAATTGTCCTGATGTGTGTAAATAATGAATGTATCACATTATATTTTTGAACTCACCCCTTCAAAATGCAACAGTCTCTAACTAAATTACAAGGTTTATTCTGTGCACACTGTGTAAGTACAGGATCACTTTTACTTCCTCTGAATTATCCAAGACAATACATATATATTTTTGCAGACCTCAGAATGTTGAAAAAATTAATACCCTACACAGGAGCAACAGTGTGTACATTGACGGAATGAATCCAGGTTTAATAAATTTTGCAGGATCTCTTTGATTAGATGCAGTCTTGTGCAACCTGCACATACGAGCTCAGATCTTCCGGTCTCTGGATGGTCAGAGACAGGGGGCAGAATTTCCCCTTTGGCGTGCGGGGGTGCGCCCCACACGTCCGTATCTAAAATGATGCACGGTAACGTCAGGCGAGCATCCTGACGTCACTGCGCACCATCGCGATATTTCGTTGGGCGGGTGCACAATGATGTCCAATGCGGGCCCACCATTAATTAACGGGCCATTTAGGGCCTTTGACTCCCCAATTGACGGCGATTTTTCGGCGCCCATGTAATCTTCAGGTCCGCGCATGGGTGCAACAGGCAGGCAGGTAGGAGACATTTGTATTAACCTCACCCACGGGCGGGGTAAGAGGCCTCACTGGGGTCACGAGTGTGCTCTCTCAATTTTTTATTTTTCAAAGTTGTTGAAACTTACCTGTGTGATCTGCAGTACTGCAAAACACATTCCAGCTGCTTTGTCTGGACTGTTAACCTTCAGGTCAGCACCCTGCAGTGTGGAATCTTTTCTGGGCCTGCAGGTTTCAGGAAGCCTTCCCTTAGCCTGGGAATGGGAGCTGAACTGTCCACTGGAGGCAGCTCCTCTGAGGAGGAAGGGAGGGCTAGAAGGGGGAGGAGGACAGGAGTGCACACTCAGCATCCAGGGGAGCCACCTTTAGGAGGACAGGCACAGGCACAAGGGGTGCAGGGCCAACAGGAAGTCCAAGGCGGAAGGGGCCGCAGAAGACTCCACTATCCTGCTGCTAGGGTATACAGGCGGCGAAGCAGCTACCCCAATATGCCTGAGGTGCAGTGCCAAAGGAGGCTCCAAGTGTCAAGAGAGACAGTCAACTATATCTGTCAGATGATTGGCCCTGAGATCTCCGCTAACTGTGTGGGCAGACAACCCATGCCAGTGGCTCTGAAGGTCACAGCTGCCCTCAACTTCTATGCCTCTGACTCCTTCCAGAGGTCGGTGGGTGATCTTTGCGGTGTCTCCCAATCAGCTGTCCACACAGCTTGTATCAAGTAGGTCACAGACGCTCTGTTCAGACGTGCATTGACCTTCATCCATTTCCGCTGCGACCAGGCAAGTCAGACACAGTGAGCCAGAGGCTTCGCGGCCATTGCTGGCTTCCCCCGCGTCCAGGGTGCAATAGACTGTACACATGTGGCCATCAAGGCACCAGCGGGTGAGCCCGGTGCCTTCGTCAACAGGAAGGGTTTCCACTCCATGAACGTGCAGATAGTGTGTGATCACAGGATGTAGATTCTGCAAGTCTGTGCAAGGTACCCAGGCAGCTCCCGCGACGCTTAAGCACTCAGACACTTCCAGGTGCCGGGGCAATTCACCCAGCCCAGATTGATGGGTGGCTGCTGGGTGACAAGGGCTATCCCCTCAGAAGCTGGCTCTCTCAGAGGTCTCTCCACCATCCAAGAACAGAAGCTGAGCAGCGGTACAATAGGGGCCACGTCTCCACAAGGGCTGTGGAGGAGACAACCGTCGGTCTTCTCAAGATGCACTTCTGATGCCTGGACTATTCAGGGGGCGCGCTCCAGTACCCCACAGATCATGTGTTGGTGATAGTGGTTGCATGTTGTGCTCTCCACAATCCTGCACTGGAAATGGGGGACGCAGTGGATGTTGAAGACGTCGACGCAGTGGCTGTGGCTGCAGCTATACACGATGAGTCCAGCAGTGAGTCCGAGGATGAGCACGCACAGGGAAATGCTGAGGGGGTAGACGCTGACCTGGGCATACTGCAGGGAGGCAGGGACACCCGGGAGGCTTTAATCCAATGAGCCTTCAGCTAGCACACCAGAGATGCGCCTCCAGGACAAGCCTGGGCTGTAGGCTCCACACTCGATATCTAAGCGCCAAATCTGCCAGGTTATGAACAGTAACTAAGGGCCTTGTTAATAAAGCTGAATGTCCTACAATGCACTCTTAACATTTTTGGAAACCATACACATGCAGAAGAAAAGGGATACCCTCAGCCATGGTTACATGTCTGAATTTAATATCACAAGCAAAGAAACTTAATCCAAACAAATGACAATAGTGTTCCAATTCAAAGCCAATCATAAAGACCTCATCTCGGGCCAACACAAAAGCACCAGTGATAAACCCGTGGTGTGCCTAAGATGCATTATGTTTGCGTTTTCAGGTGTTACGTCTTGGTGCTGCCCCATCGCTGGGAGTGGCATCTGAGACAGCCTGCTCACTCTGCTGCCCTTTTGGCCTCGATGACCTTGGCGGGCGTCCTCTGGCCTGTGGAGCCAGTGCTGGCCCTACCTGGGAGGGAGCTGCCAGTTCCACAGCTGGCATCTCCCCAGTCGTCGCAGCCTCATTGAATGGAGCGGTCACTGGGAGAGGGGTGGAGGAGCTTCCGCCCTCATCCAGAGCGCCCTGAGAGGTGCCAACAGAGACGACAGGCAGCTCCTGCGCTGACGTGACGTCGCTTCGGACCTCCCTGCTCACCGTAGATGGATGGGCTGGTGCCCAGACCATCTCCCCACACTGGCACTGACCAGTTGAGGTCAATGCCGATGTGAGGGCTTGCTGGTCTGAGTGCATCCCCAGGAAGCCCTGATGAGTCTGGTCCCCTGCAGTCCTCCGACTGCTGGCGCCATGAGCACTCTCTGTCTCTGCCAGCTCCTCCACTGACTGTGAAGTGCCCTCACCGCTGTGCCCGGGACACTAGCTGATGTTCCAATTCCCACTGAGGTGCTAGTATCTGCGCTGGTGCCTGCCTCACAGAAATGGTGTGATGCTGGTGAGACTTCCGGGCCCTCAGGTGTGAGAGGGGGCCTCTGCTGCTCCTCCTCCCGGTCCTGCTCCGCTGATGCTGAAAGGAAGAACAAGGACAGTGGATCAGTTAACATGGAGACAATGACATAGTCCATCCCTGTCCCCCGGATCATTATGCGTTCATCCTTCCATAACCAATGGTCAAGCCATGTTGCAAAATTAAATCAATTAACATTCAGCAGCGCTATGCCTGTTGGGAGAACAATGCTGACCTCACTGTTGGTCATAAATACCTGACCGTGGCAACCCAGTCTCACTGACACCAGTGGACCTGGGCGCATGGCGCCTCACCAAATCCAGGGCTTGCTGCTTGAAGCAGCTAACACTGGCGATCTGTGCCAGTCCTCACACGCTCTGTGCATTATGAACACTACTCTCCTGAAAATGAGAGACGAGCATTGATTAGTGCAAATTGCCCATGGACTGGCTTCACGCACGGCCCACCCCAACCAGAGTGGGACATATCAGGGCTCCAGTGCCTCCTCATCCTGCTGCTGCCGAACACGCACACAAAGATGCTAGGCCAGTTCCCCACCCCGCAACCCCACCTTGGTCACATGCTGCCTACATCACATTAGGCACCACACGGTATATCCTTCCATAGCATGGAGGCACAAGCACGTGGAGCGCAGAGGGCAGCAGATGGTTCATTGCCACGCCACCTCAAAGCTGCCCTCCCAGCATGTCATCACCCTGACTTGGCCATGTCCTGCAGTTCAAGCACAGAGCCTAGGTGCAGCTCCTCCAGGTTGCCCCCAAACCAGTCATGTGGGACTCAGTGTAACACATGCTGCGGGGGCAAAGCACATCTCTTCACCACCCTCTCAGGCTGACCTCGGCATGGGCAATATCTGCTGGTCCACCCAGTGAAGGACACATGCTCTCAATGATTCAATGCAGTCACTACACACAGACTTGGGGCGGAGCAGCAGGGTAAGCTGACCTGCTGGGTTAAATGACCAATGCCAACATGGTATTCACCCTGCCAGAGTTCAACAAATCGTTGAAGCACTTGCAACACTGGATCCATGTCGCCGGAGCTCACCACCTCCACAGCCTCCTCCTAGGCACATTTCGTCATGTGGGAGGGCCTCCTCCTCCCATCCTGGGGAACCAGCACCTCCCGCTGTGCTGCCACCTCCTCGAGGAGGGCAGCAAGGCAGTCATCCGAAAAATGAGAGGCACACAGGACCCCTACCCTACCCTCCGGCCTGGCCTGCCCCGATGGCCTACCCTCCGGACTTGCATGAACTTCATTGCCCCTCTGTGCAGCACTTCGCCCAGCCATCAAGAGCAGCCTTTCTGAGGCTGCCAGGCCTCCCATTATACAGGCCGCTGGGTCGCCATTGGACCCGGTTGTCTGAGCGCGCCCCATGCTGCCCGCCCACTCCTGCTGTGTACGGGAATCGTGAATTACGCTAGGCGGGCCTTAATTGGCCTGCCTGTGTAAAATGGTGGCGCGGACCTGATCGTGAGCGGCGATCGGGTCTGCGCCTGTTCCCGCTCCACCACCCGCCAACCAGAAAATTCAGCCCCGGATGTATCCTGAAAGATGCGCTAGGGGATCCTTCAGAAGTCCCAATGCAAGGACTCCACGGGAATTGCCCGGGAAGATTCAACTTCTGATTGACAATTCTTCAGCTCACCGAAACCCTCTGAAAAAGTCTCCAACTCTGAGTTAGATTCAGAGGTTTTGGAGGGTTCAAATTCACTTACATGGATATTTACCCTGGTAATTTCAGACCAAAAAAATTAGTTCTAACTCCTGGTTAACTATACAACTCATCCCCCTGACTCCCCACTGACTCCCTATCGATATCCCACGACTCTCCTACTCTCCTCCAACACTCCTGACCCTCCAACACTCCTCCGACCTTCCGACTCTCCCCCGACCTTCCAACTCTCCCCTTGACCTTCCAACTCTGCACTATGAGGAGGAATCCAAGAACACGTATGCTCTGCATTTCTGAAGAGGCCCAGTTCAGAAGCTTGCATCAGAAATGCAGAGCCCTAGCATTGGATATGGAAATAGGAGCGAATTGGCAATCCAACAATGATTGCCACTCCTCCGAAGATTCAGCCCTTGGTGAAAAACATAGAGCTTCAATTGTAAAAATAAAAGTGATATACCATGCTCTCGTATTAGGTAAAGTGCCTGTTGCTCTTTTAGTAACTAGAAATCTCTACTGGAAGCAACTCTGCTGTTTGATAGAAAGGTCAGGATTGTCTGAGCTACCCTCCAAGGTCAGATAGGCTGTCAAGACTTGTTCTCACAAATGAAGAATGGTGACTTGGATGATATATCAGCGAGTGTCCATTATTCCAGCAATGCTTTGGATGTGGGGACCAATTACAATATTTCCAAATTTGCTGATGACACAAAACTAGGTGGGAATGTAAGTTGTGAGGAGGATGCAAGGAGGCTTCAAGCAGACTTGGACAGGCTAAATGAATGGACAAGAGCATGGCAGATGGGATATAATGTGAATAAGCATGAAGTTATCCATTTTGGTGGAAAAAACAGAAAGATAGAATATTTCCTAAATGGTGAGAGGTTGGGGAGTGTGGGTGTCCAAAGGGATCTGGGTGTCCTTGTTCATAAGTCACTAAAAGCTAGCAGGCAGGAGCAGGAAGCAATTAGGAAAGCAAATGGTGTGCTGGTCTTCAACACAAGGGGGTTTGAATACACAAGTAAAGATGTCTTGCTGCAATTGTATAGCGCCTTGGAGTATTTTGTACAGTTTTGTTCTCCTTATCTAAAGAAGGATATACTTGCCATAGAGGAAGTGCAACAGAGGTTCACCAGACTAATCCCTGGGATGACAGGATTGTTTTATGAGGAGAGATTGAGGAAACTGGGGCTGTGTTCTCTAGAATTTCAAAGAATGAGAGGTGACCCCATTGAAACTTACAAAATTCTTATAGGGTGTGACAGGGTAGATGTGAATAGGATGTTTCCCCTGGCTGGTGAGTCTAGAACCAGGGGACATAGTCTCAGGATAAGGGGTAGGCCATTTAAGACTGAGATGAGGAGGAATTTCTTCACTCAGCGGGTGGTGAATGTTTGGAATTCTCTACCCCAGAGGGCTTTGGAAACTCAATCATTGAAAATGTTCAAGGCAGAAATCAATAGACTTCTGGAGCCTAATGACATCAAGGGATATGGAGATAGTGTGGGAAAGTGGCGTCGAGGTAGATGATCAGCCATGATCTAATTGAATGGTGGAGCAGGTTTGACGGGCTGAATGTCTTACTGCTGTTGCAATGTTCCTATGAATTATGAGAAGTAGATAGGAAGGCAGAACAGGAGGAATGGAAAATACCTCCTTATGAATACTGGGACAGGAGTTGATCATTTAACCCCTCGAACCTGATCTGCCATTCAGTGAGATCATGGCTGACATGCGACCCAGTCCATAGACCCAGCTTTGCCCCATTTCACTTGATAACTGTGGCTAAGAAAAAAATAAGAATTGATCTGACATCAGTTGCCAATTGGAGAAGTGAGTCCAAGCTTCTACCATGATTTGCACGAAGTAGTGTTCCCTTCTGAGGCCTTTGGCTCTTAATCCTCCCAAACAAGATAATTTTCCAATTTTTTGTTGTATGCGTCAATAGTGCTCCTTTAAGTGATTTGTATAGTCATTTTATTCTGAGCACTTAGAAATCTTTTTTTTTTAAATAGATGAGGAATGGATGGGGTAGCAGTGATGTCATTGGACTGGTAACCTAGAGGCCTAGGCTAGTACTCTGGGTACATAGGTTCAAATCCTACCATGGCAGCTGGTGAAATTTAAATTTAATCAGTAATTCTGGAATTGAAATGCTAGTCTCAGTAATGGTGACCATGAAACAATCATTGATTGTTGCCAAAAAACATCTGGCTCACTAATGTCCTTTAGGAAAGGAAATCTGCAGTTCTTACCTGATCCACATGTGACTCCAAACCCACAGCAATATGGTAGACTCTTAACTGCTCTCTGAAGTGGCCTAGAATGCCACTCAGTTCAAGGATAATTGGGGATGGGCAACAAATGCTGGTCCTGTCAGTGATATCTGCATCCCATCTCCTTCTTATTGTGTCCACGGACAGCCTATATATGGCCCAGCCAGAACTGGACACATTTTTGCACCTTGTTGTTGAATTTGGCAAGATCTGCAACAATGCAGGGTTCCTCTAGCGATAGGCATTGCAGGAGATGTTGCATAGTCTGTGGCTCAGTTCCACATTCACAAGTTGTCGGGCAGGTTGTATATCCCCATTTGCTTAGTGACACCTTTGAACGACCTACACCAGTCCTAAGTCTGTTAAGGCACTTCCAGGTTGCCCAGTTGCAATTAGCTCCTGGGGGAAGACTTTCATCTGGTAGAATTTCCATCGCTGGGGGTTGTTCGAGACTGGCGAGCCGGTCTTTCCACAACGTGATGCGGACTTCAGATGGGGTTGATTGTAATGGAACAACACTGTTCATGAAGCTCTTCCTTGACTTTAGGCGGCTGGGTGTAGGTGTATGACCATGTAGAGGGTGCCTCTCATCTGATGTTTGACGGAGTCGCTCTTTCTTGCTGGCTACCGTTCTTCTTATATCAGGGGGAGCGATACCCACCAGGATATATAGGCTGTTGGTGTTTGTTGGTTTTAAACAACCTGTGATAAGTCGGCAGCTTGCATTCAGAATGGCATCCATCTTCTTAGCATGAGTAGATCTTTCCCATGCAGGGCAGGCGTATTCGGCAGCGGAATAGCAAAGAGCAAGTGCAAGTTCGCAATGTTTTCGAGCTTGCTCCCCATTTTGTGTTAGTGAGCTTATTCAGGATGTTGTTTCGTGCACTCACTTTTGCCTTTGTCTTTTCAATGTGGTTCTTGAAGGTGAGGCTTCTGTCAAAGGTGACTCCTAAGTAGATAGGGTGCTCGCAATGCGTCAGTGTTGCTCCACACCAAGTTACTTTAAGCTTCCTTTCCTTTCCTTTCTTTCATGCATCCCATGAAAGAATATAAAAAACTGTTCTTATCAGGAATTTAGTTTTTTATTATCACAAATATCTATTTGTTTAGAAAAAAATCTATTTGTTTTCATGCAAAAGACTTGATAAACAAATAAAAAATGGATATCCAGCATGAGGCTATTTAGCAGCGAATGTGCAACAATGCTTCGAATTTCCTCTAGTCCCACAGCACTGCCTGAGGAACAGCAGGGTGGGAGGGTCTTCTGCACAGAATTTCCCATGATGACCAATGCAAAAGGGGTCCTCACCTTGCATGGGTTGGTAGGAATTTTGCTGTGGCAGGCTGCCACAGTGTTGGTTGGTCATTGTGCAAGCTGAAAATTTTCAAAGGCATTAAAAATGCAGCCAGTTTTAAGTTTGGTAGTTTCGGTACTTAAAATTTAAAATTTAAATCCCCACCTGAGATAAATGGTTATCAGGAACACATTCATGTCCCATGTGCCTGGCATTCCATGGGTGTAAATGCCCGGCATTATTTTGTTCATTAGAAAACATCTCAATACGTAGATAGACATAGGCCAGAATTTTCCCATCGGCGATTTGGGGGCAGGGCCTGCTCGCTGATGGGAAAATGACGCGGAATGATGTCCGGAGCAACCCCCGACGTCATCCCAGTCCCTTTAAATTTTTAGGAAGGCGGGCGGACAGCGAAATCAGCTGTCCGCCCGCCAACCTGTCAATTGCCAATTAAGGCCATTGACAGGCTAATTAAGATCATTAAAGACCTGCCCGTCCAACCTTAAGGCTGGCGGGCAGGCCAGGAGCCCCAGCAGGCTTCTGATAATACATGAAACCTCATCCACTGGCGGGATGAGGTTTCATGTCCGTTTTTAAAAAGTGTAATAAAGTTTATGTCGTTTTTATTAACATGTCCCATCTCGTGTGACATTGTCACATGAGGGGGACATGTTAATAATATTTTTATTTTTCTATTTTTTAACTTTTGTGCACTGTCACTAATCTCCCTGAGACAGCACTTAGTCTCAGGGAGCAGTGCGCTCTTTCCCGCGCATCCGTGAAAGAGTGCACTTTGACCGCTGGGGATTCCTTCCCCCTCCCCCCACACCCGCTTCCTGTTGGGCAGGCCGCTGGGCGGGCCTTAATTGGCCTGCCCACTCAAAATGGCGGCGGGCCCCGGTCAACTGTCCACCCGCCGCCGAGCCGGTGGGGCCCACACGCCCAACAAGGGCAAAATTCTGCCCATAGTGTGTGACTTCAAACATAAATGTTGATCAATGAAAAAAGGACAGTGGCCTTGCTTAACTGTGTCCTACCCTATTTCCACCCAAACAACACAGAATTAGGTCTTGAAATTCACTAACGCATTGGTAAATCCACATTCTCTAAATGTAAATAGGGTTCAATATCATTTTTATCATTTTGGTGGCAGTATTTCATCCAGTTAATCATTTTCCGCAAGAAGGCAGAGCTATGTTCCAAATAGCTAAATCTCAATGTGATCTTATCTCCCAAAATTGTTATGAGCAATCATGGAACTATACTTTGGAAGCCTGTCTAAAGCATGCTCATGTAACACTAACCATAAGGACATAACCTTATTGAGGAATGCGGCTATTAGAAGACATCAAAATTGTTGAATGGTTAACTCATTTAGAGAACACAAGAATGTGGGGCATACCTTGTTAGCATTTGGGTTTCTCCCAACACATTTGTTTGTGCCAGAGGATCACTGCCTCTCTGAATCTAAACGCAACCTCAGGATTTAGTCCTAGCATGGATGAATGTAGAAACCCTGAAGTTGCAGTCTGTCATTCAATTCTCCACCACAGGCTGTGCTGTGCCCACCACTTTCCCCAGCCCCACCACTCTGAGCTAGTAATCAGCAACTGACAAGAACTTCCCCTTTTCAACTCCAATATCACTGTTAGAAACAAAAATAAAAATAAAAATAGCTGGAAAAATTCCTTCCAGCATCCACAGTATTTTGCTTTTATCACTGTTAGAAACCCCGGCCAGAATTTTTTCAGTTCCTGGTGATGAGCTGGAGGATGGCAAGACTGGCAAAATGGTGAAGGAAGGTGTGAGGAGGTTGGTATGCAATGTTTTCCTGCCGTCATGCCAATTTGGCAGTAGTTGGAATGCTGACAACCATGTCACCCACTTAAGTTTCCAGTTAAGGGCCCTTTCCTGCCTGTGCAGGCATTTTTTCAGTTGTGGGGGGTGCCTGCTGACACGTGGGGAGACTGTTCAGTGAAACCTGGCAGCCTGCCAATGGGCTCTGAGTCAGGCCCCCCCTTTTTGGGCAGTCCATAACCCATGGAGGCCCCCCATGCGGTAGTGGTTGCTCCTGTGGAAACAGTAGCGCCTTCCCTCAGCAACATCATCCCCAACCAATCTCTGAGGCCTGTCTGCCTGACTGCAGCATCTCTGACCCCATGTATCACTTTTCAAGGGCAGCCGGCCATCATTGCACAATCAGCCTACAGCTGCAACCTCAGTACTGGCCACCGATAGCAGTGGCACTGCTGAGGCGGCTGAGGCTGCCACTTCTCTGTTTGGGTCAGCAGCTCTTGAGGGCAGGCTGTCATCCTTAATAGGGATGGCATCTCTGGCGGCAGCGACTTAATTGGCCTCCTCGGGTCCCACGACTGGCCAAAACACGGTTACCTCCAGCTTTCAGCACTGGCAGTCGGACTTCAGCCTCCATGATAAAATTCAAACCCCCCCACTCTCCCGCCCCAAATAAAACGTGAAGCCTTGTTTAATGAGGTGTATGAGATATAACTGGGTTTTTAACAGTGATCTGAGTAATAACTACCATTGAACAACTGCTAATGCCCTAAAAAAAATTAAATATTGTGTCCCATTATGATTAATTACGTGATTTTTTTAAAAATTAGACTTTTTAAGAATTATATTTTGTTCCTTTTTTCATGACATTTCTGTTTCTACTTTCACCCATGTGTATGTCCCAATCTTGATGTTGCTCTGTGTAAAGTTTTGAAAATGTGATTTGATTATTAGTGCTTTTCATTTCCTGGCTGTCTGTCTCTGAAAACTCTTTAATGTGATTGCCTATTTGGACAGTTTGATGACATCACTGCAACTCAACACTGGGAATCCATTTTGAAGAAAGCTATAGCCCATTGCATGCTGAGAGAGTTAAAGTTCTCGCCAAAGGGATCGCTAGATCTTTCAGCGAGGCTTTCTTCTAGGTCAACGACAGGTGCTCTGCTGACTGTAAAATCCAGGCCAATGTGTCACAGAACCAACACACCTTAATATAATGTACATTGTACCAGAGACCATGTGGGATGTGCACTTTGTTGTCTGCTATGAAATATAGCACCGTCAACCTTTTATATCTGAGCTAAAATGAAGTCAAATTCATTTGCAAGTCAGAAAATGCACAGCAGCAGTTAGATGCAGGAAGTTATTATCGGTACAAATACTTAGAAAGCAATAAAAATAGAATCAGTTCACAAAGAATTATAGAGATCATAATGTGATGAAGCTTTTAGAGGAACCATTAAAGACTTTCACAATGCAATGGTTGTATGTGGATAGTGCAAAATTTCTGCCCAGTGCACAAAATCTGATTGACTTTTAGACTGAACCATATATAAAAGAGAAATCTGTAGTATTTATCCTAGTCCAAATGTCTCTAAATAAAGACCTGCCAAAATAATGACCTGTCAGTCAGTCAAGTTGAAAGACAGAATGGCATTTCACTCTCTAATAACTTGAGGGCAGGTTTTAGCAATACTTTTGATTGATTGCCAACTCCCTCATCACCAAGCTGCATAAATGTTGGCACTAAAAATTCCGCACTCTCAATGGAGCAAGCAAGGCTACATGTTACACTCCTTTCTTCTTTACCATACTGGACACTAGCACAATCTTCATCCTCTTGTAAAATTTCCATAGCTAATCATTCACCATGCTTTCTGGTTGAGGGCTGATCTAACACAATGGCTGCATGACTGTCCTCATACCAGTTCCTTAAATGTGTAAGACTAAAGTACTTTTCTCTACCTTAATATGATGGCCTTGTACCACCACATCTCTATTTCACTTCTGCCACACCAACTGATGCACACGACTAACCTTACTTTTATTTACTCAATTACTTTACAAGACAAATTAGTGCACCATGTTTTCCAAAGCCATTACACCAGAGGGGATGTCCCGAAGCTTAAGTACCTCACTCACTTTGAGGACAAGGCCACGGAGCTTGTAGGGAGGTACTCAGCTTTTGTTGTCAGAAATGCCAAGGCCAGCAGATGCACCAAAAGTAGAATTCACAAAAGTTTCCTCACCAGAGAAATTTCTTTTGCTATTCCAGTGTTCTGAAAACAGTAAGAAACTCCATTTCCAAGGACTCCTGTGATTTTTCAATTCTCTGTGTCTCCCAGGAGCCTGGAATTTGATTGCCTGAACAACAAACCAATCACATGCTGTGACATTCACAAAGCAAGGGTTCACAAAGATAATAGACGAAGAATGTGATTATAGATGAGGGAGGTGATTCAAACCAGCTGGAACATCCTTCCATGTTAACCAACAATCACCCCAATTCGCAAAGATTCTCCGAATTTCTCATCTTTATGGAGAAGAAAGCTGCACATTTGTTTCGCAATTACAAACTTGATTTGTAAATACTTTCAATAACATGGTGCATCGATTTTCTTCTTTAATGTAAAACTTGTGCCAATCTGCCTCGATAGGTGATTTGAATGATCTGAGAAAAGATTAATCAGTGATAACCTGTCCTGATAGGCATTGAGAGGTGTCACACTACATCTTGTATATGAGGTTTTGCCACTATTTTCTATAACGTGTAATTTACCTAGCACTTAAGGTTTCATTATCTTTGAGGTTAGATAATCATTGGTCAATGATTGACCAATCATTAGTCAAACAAAATTAAGCACAGTGTAGTAAATGAATGAAATGCAAGGTTAGATTAAATGTCATCACAGATTTGTCCCTCTCCACTTTTTATGCTTTTGCATTACCCATCAGCCATAGGCACACTCTACCATTGAGCATATTAAGACTCATACATGACAAATGATGTTTGGATGAGTTTTTGGAATCCCACTGCTGCTTATGAAAACATCCCCCAGCATGAGCCACTGCTTTCAAGAGAAGAAAGGCAAGAAATAAAACAGAGCTAACTGAAAAGAAGAAAAAGATGGCACATATTTTATCTAATAAATTCATGAGAGAAAGTCTTTCAGAGTAGCTGTACTCTGGTGAAAATTTTATCTGCACAGGAATATTTTTAGAAATGTTTATTTCTAAGTGTTCTATGTGAATGCAGGTTTTAACATCTCAATGTTTCATTGGCAGAATTACATTTACAAATAATTGAATAGTAAATGGATTTAACATTTTTACAGTCTTATGGTAGCCAAATTAAAGGTTTGTCAAAAAGTGCCTGGCAAACGTTTTTCATTTCCATGCAAAAACGCTGGGTGAACCACATCAGAACATGCCGCCGCATCCTTTGGGTACAGCATTATAACAGAAATGTCAAAGGGCTTTTATTTTCTCCACAACAAAAAAGCTATACCAAGCATCCATTTTTGATTTGACTCCTTTAATATTATAGAAATATCAACTTAACATTCAGATTACATTTCAGAAGAACTGTTAGTTTTTGAGTAGTGTATGAAATATGCAAAAAAACTATTGGTCTTTCATAAATGAGACTTGAAACAGTTGTAGCATGCCTTTTGTTATAAAACTACTGTTGGCTGGATACTAAATATTGCATTGATATCCATCCAGCAATTATAGTATGACAGGAGGTAGCACTGTATTACCCAAATTCACATGTTTACTATACTTTCTTCAGTAAAGCTGTGCATCAAAGTTTCAACTATGCTGATACTCCAATGGCATTCTTGACACAGTTCAAAATTAATACCTACATTAATAACATCATTAATTGTGCCATGTGTAATGAACTTTTAAATTCTTTTGTACCGCTTTCTGCTAGGCCTATCTTAACATTTAGCCTCTTTTTACAATCATAGATTTACCATGTTAAGTAATATATAAAATAATGCTGTCATAATTAATATGGAGGAAAGAATCTGAATAGTAGTATGCCAACCTTATGATGATGATGTACCATGCACAGTAACAGAAAAAGTTTTAGAGTCACAGACTCTCCATTAAAGACAGATATCAAAAGGCACTAGCTGAAATACAATTCTACCTATGTAACCCAGCAGTTATTGACTTCTGTCATGCTTTCACAAAAGTTGAGACACATTTACAAGTTTAACACAGAGTAGATTAAAAGTATGAAAAAATATATTCTGAAAGTGATCATTAATTGCAAACCTATCCTTGTAATTTTCACAGTTTCACAGCTAATAAAACCTGCCTTGGTTACAATTTGTAGACATAAGGGGCCTGATTTTAACTGTGTGTAAATGAACGGGCTTCACATAAGTTAAATTTTAACAGTGTGTAAATGAATTAGCTTTGCATAAATTAAAATCCCACTCAATAGGCACCACAACACATTGGTGAGTCTGTGCTGAATTTATAAAGAATGAAGCATGTGCCAAGTTTTCATTATGAAACTATATGGCTATTGCTTATGTTGTGAAAATATGGGTTTGCTACCATCATGGCAGTTTTAATAAACAAAAAACGATTCATTCAGATGGTCTACAAAAGAAGTCAACCGTCCCAAACACCTGTGGATATTCTTCTAGTGGGCAGCATCACAGTGAAACTTCCTTCCTACTGGTCACATTAATAGGTCAAAGAAATGCTTCATAAATATAAGTGCTAACAAGCACTTCTTTTTTCTTTATTCTTTCATGGGACGTGAGCATCTTTGGCAAGGCCAGCATTTGTTGCCCACCCTGAGTTGCCCTTGAATTAAGTTGCTTGCTAGGCCATTTCAGAGGACAGTTAAGATTCTACAATTGCTGTGGTCAGATTGGGTAAGGATGGCAGATCTTCTTCCCTGAAGGGCATTGGTGAACCAGATGGGTTTTTACAACAATCAATGATGGCTGTTATGGTCACTATTACTGAGAGTAGCTTTATATTCAAGATTTATTAACTGAATTTAAATTCCACCAGGTGTTGTGGTGTGATTTTAACTCATGTCCCGGACATTAACCTGGGCTCCTGAATTACTAGCCCAGTGACATTACCACTATGCCACTGTCTCCACTTACTTGGCTGGACTTGCATTTGGGGTGGAATATTCCCACCCTGATGGAGGGTTATTCCAGTGGGGTTAGGTCAGGAAGTCCCTGAAATTGACATTATCCTGCCCTATTCTATCTTTCCCGGGGGTGAGATTGAAGGAGAGCGGGAAGCCCCTTCGATCTGTTGAGTACGTAATTAAGATAGAAAGGAAAGCAATTAGGTCCTTTTTTAACACTGAATCATGGATTTCCCATCTAAGATACCTGTTTCCTGACCTGCCAGCAACTCAGAAAGGTCGCTGAGAGCTTCTTCAGTGAAACCGTCAAGCTGGGAAGGCTTTGATCAGTTACGCTGAAGAGCTCCAGCCATTGCTATTAAGAGACTGCTGTTTTCAAAGCACTTCTTCTCTCAGATGGTACTCTCACTACTAGGCAAGTGATTGTCAACTTCTTGAAAGGGATTTCACCTCGAAAGGCACTTCCTTATTGCCAGCCTTCAGCACTACATGGGAGCAGAGTCAATTTGGTTAGATTTGAGAAGCAATAAAGATAAAATCACACTACTTTGGGTATTCTAAAGGCCTCCAAATAGAGAGAGATAGAGGAAAACAATCTGTAGGGGAGTCACAGATGTGTGCAAGAACTATAGAGTGGTGATGCTGCGGGACTTCAATTACCCAAAAATTAATTTGGATAATGTCAGAGTAAAGGGCAAGGAGAGAGTGAAATTTCTGAAATGTATTCAGGAGAACTGTCTTGATCACTATGTTCTTAGCACAACTAGAAAGGAGGCATTGCTGGATCTGGTGCAGGGAAAGGAGGTGGGCCAAGTGGACCAAGTGTCTGTGTGTGAACCTTCAGGTAAGAATGATCCTCGTATCACAAGATTTAAAATTAGTAATGGTGAAGAGCAAGGAACAATCTAATATAGAACTTCTAAATTGGAAGAGGGCTAATTTCAATGCCATGAGAAGGGATCTAGTCAGGGTAAACTGACAGGACAAACCGTAATGGAACAATGGGTGATCTTTAAGGAAGAAATGCTTTAGGTACATTCCAACTAGGGTAAAACATATGGAAGCCAAAATCAGAGCTCCTTGGATGACACAGGAGATAGAAATTATGATGAAACGAAAAAGGAAGGTGTATGATGCATGTCAGGTGAATTCTTCAAGCAAGAACCAGGTTGAATACAATAGGTTGTTAAGGGAGGTGAAGAGGAAAATAGGACTGGGAAAGAGACAGTGTGAGAATAGAATGACGGTCAACATAAAAGGGGGACCCAAAAATCTTCTACCAGCGTGTAAATAGTAAGCATGTAGTAAGAGCTGGCGTGGGTCCTATTAGGGACAAAGAGGGTGATATATGCTTAGAGGCACAGGGCAAGGCTAGAATACTTAAGGAATTCCTTGTGTTGGTGTTTACTAAGGAAGGGGAATCTGTCAAAATATTGGTAGAAGTGGAGGCAGTGGAGGTAATGGGTAGCTTGAAAATTGCAAAGGAGGAGGTACTAGAATTAACGCAATATTGAGGAAAGATATTAGCTCCGACGATGTGGAATCTATAAGGGTAGAGCTGGGAAACACTAAGGGGCAAAAAACGTTATTGGGGGTTGTATATAGACCCCCAAACTGTAGCGATGATGTTGGGAATGGCATTAAACAGGAAATTAGAGATGCATGTAATAAAGGAACATCTGTAATTATGGGTGACTTTAATATGCATATAGATTGGGCAAATCAAATTAGTAATAATACCGTAGAGGAGGAATTCCTGGAGTGTACACGGGATGTTTCTCTGGACCAATACATTGAGGAACCAACGAGAGAACAGGCCATCCTCGACTGGGTATTGTGTAATGAGAAAAGAATAATTGGCAATCTAGTTGTGCAAGGCCCTTGGGGATGAGCAACCATAATATGATAGAATTCTTCATCAAGATGGAGAGTGATGTAGTTGATTCTGAGACTTGGGTCCTGAATCTTAATAAAGGAAACTAAGATAGTATGAGGCGGGAGTTGGCTATGGTGTATTGGGAAACGTTACTTAAAGGGATGACGGTGGATAGGCAATGGCAAACATTCAAAGAGCGCATAGGTGAACTGCAACAATTGTTTATTCCTGTCTGGCGCAAAGGTAAAGCAGGAAAGGTGGCCAAACCATGGCTTACAAGGGAAATTAGAGATAGTATTAGATGCAAGGAAGAGACATACAAACTGGCCAGAAAAAACAACAGACCTGAAGATTGGGAGAAGTTTAGAATTCTGCAAAGGAGGACCAAGGGATTGATTAAGAGGGGGGAAATAGAGTATGAGAGTAAGCTTGCAGGGAACATAAAAACTGACTGTAAAAGTTTCTATAGGTATGTGAAGAGAAAAAGATTGGTGAAGACAAATGTAGGTCCCTTACAGTCAGAAACAGGGGAATTTATAATGGGGAACAAAGAAATGGCTGACCAACTAAATACATACTTTGGTTCTGTCTTCACAAAGGAGGACACTACTAACATACCAGAAATGTTGGGGAACACAGGGTTTAGTGAGAGAGAGGAACTGAAAGAAATCAGTACTAGTAGGGAAATAGTGTTGGGGAAATTGATGGGATTGAAGGCCGATATATCCCCGGGGCCTGATAGTCTACATCCCAGAGTACTTAAGGAGGTGGCCCTAGAAATAGTGGATGCATTGGTGGTCATCTTCCAAGATTCTATAGACTCTGGAACAGTTACTACAGATTGGAGGGTAGCTAATGTAATCCCACTATTTAAAAAGGGAGGTATAGAGGAAACAGGGAATTATAGAACAGTCAGCCTGACATCAGTAGTGGGGAAAATTCTAGAGTCCATTATAAAAGATTTAATAGCTGAGCACATGGAAAATAGTGGCAGAATCGGACAGAGTCAGCATGGATTTATGAAAGGGAAATCATGCTTGACAAATCTACTGGAATTTTTCTAGGATGTAACTAGTAGAGTTGATGAGGGGGAGCCAGTGGATGTGGTTTGTTTGGACTTTCAGAAGGCTTTCGACAAAGTCCCACATAAGAGATTAGCTTGTAAAATTAAAGTGCAAGGGATTAGGGGTAGTATATTGAGATGGATAGAAAATTGGTTGGCAGATAGGAAACAAAGAGTAGGAATAAACTGGTCTTTTTCCGAATGGCAGGCAGTGACTAGTGGGGTACTGCAGGGATCGGTGCTGGGACCCCAGTTATTCACAATATATATTAATGATTTAGATGAGGGAATTAAATGTAATATCTCTAAATTTGCAGATGACACAAAGCTGGGTGGGAGGGTGAGCTGCAGAGATGCTTAAGTGTGATTTGGACAAGCTGAGTGAGTGGGCAAATGCATGGCAGATGCAATATAATGTGGATAAATGTGAGGTTATCCATTTTGGTAGCAAAAACAGGAAGGCAGATTATTACCTCAATGGCTATAAATTGAGAGAGGGGAATGTGCAAAGAGACCTGGTTGTCCTTGTACACCAGTCGCTGAAGGTAAGCATGCAGGTGCAGCAGGTGGTAAAGAAAGCAAATGGTATGTTGGCCTTCATAGCCAGAAGATTCGAGTACAAGAACAGGGATGTCTTGCTGCAATTGTACAGGGCCTTGGTGAGACCACACCTGAAATATTGTGTGCAGTTTTGGCCTCCTTATCTGAGGAAGGGTGTTCCTGCTATAGAGGGAGTGCAGCGAAGGTTTACCCGACTGATTCCTGGGATGGCGAGACTGACATATGAGGAGAGATTGAGTCGATTAGGATTATTTTCGCTGGAGTTCAGAAGAATGAGGAGGGATCTCATAGAAACCTATAAAATTCTAACAGGACTAGACAGGGTAAATGCAGGAAGGATGTTCCCGATGGTGGGGGAGTCCAGAACCAGGGGTCATAGTCTGAGGATATGGGGTAGATCATTTAGGGCTGAGATGAGGAGAAATTTCTTCACCCAGAGAGTGGTGAGCCTGTGGAATTCATTACCACAGAAAGTAGTTGAGACTAAAACATTGTATGTTTTCAAGAAGGAGTTAGATATAGCTCTTGGGGCGAAAGGGATCAAAGGGTATGGGGAGAAAGTGGCAGAAGGCTATTGAGTTGGATGATCAGCCATGATCATAATGAATGGCGGAGCAGGCTCGAAGGGCTGAATGGCCTACTTAAGCTCCTGTTTTCTCTGGTTCTAGGAAAGACTGGCTATGCTTAGGCCAGATAAGACACATGATCCGGATGCTTTGCATCCCGGGTTGCTAAAGGAAGTGGGGTGAAGATAGAGGAAGGGCTTGCCTTAATCTGCCAATCTTTCCTAGATATGGGGGAGGTGCCAGAGGATTGGAAAGCGTCAAAAGTGACAGGGCGGAAGGACGGTCCAAGCAACCTACAGGCTGGTTAGTTTAACATCAGTGGTGGGTAAGGTTTTGGCATCCACAATAGGGGAAAAAATCAACAGACACTTGGAGTGGTTTGAGCTCATAAAGGAGAGCCAGGATGGATTTGTAAAAGACAGCTCATGCTTGACTAACCTAATTAACTTTTTGATGAAGTACCAGTGAAAGTTGATGAAGGGGATGCATTGGATATTACCTCTATGAATGTTAAGAAAACATTTGACAAAGTACCACATAAAAGGTTGGTTAATAAAATCGAGGGCTATGGAATAGGAGGGTCAGTATCCAACTAGAAAGAAAATTGCTTTAAAGACAGAAAGCAGCAAGTTGTGATAGATGGTTGTTTTTCAGACTGGAGGGTGGTAGACAGTGGTCTTCCCCAAGGGTCAGTGCTAGGATCACTGCTTTTTTTTTGCTTTATATGAATGACTTAGATCTTAGAATACAGAGTAAAATTTCAAAATTTGCTGATGATACCAAACATGGAGGTGTGGCTGACAGTGAGGATGATATGAATTGCCTGCAACAAGAAGGTTAGTGGAACGTGCAGATAAGTGGCAGATGGAATTTCATACAGAGAATTGTGAGGTGATGCAGAAGGGATAGGGAGAGACAATATAGGCTTAATGGCATAATTCTAAAAAGTGTGCTGAGACAGAGTGACCTGGGGGTGCATGTGCCCTGATCTTTGAAGATGCAGGACATATTAAGACAGTGGCTAGCAAAGCATATGGGATCTTGGACTTGATAAATAAAGGCATTAAGTACAAAAGCTGGGAAAATCTGCTGAATCTTTATAAAGCTCTGGTTAGGCCCCAAATAGAGTACTGCATCCAGTTCTGAGCACTACGCTTTTGAAAGGATATTAAAATCCTTGAGAGAGTGCAGAGGAGGTTTACCAGAATGGTTCCGGGGATGGCTGGGATTTTAGTTACAAGGTTAGGTTGGAAAGGCTGGGATTGTTCTCCTTGGAGCAAAGGAGATTGAGGGGACATTTGATAAAGGTGTACAAGATTATGACAGGCTTAGATAAGGTAGGCAAGGAAAAAAATTCCCATTAGCTTATGGTACAGGTGCCAGGGGATACATATAAGATTTTGGAAAAGAGACGAAGGGGAACGTGAGGAAAAACTTCTTATGCAGTGAGTGGTAATGACCTGGAACTCACTGCCCATGAGGGTGGTGGAAGCAGAAACACTTGATGATTTCAAAAGGAAATTAACTTGCAGGCTAGGGGGAGAATTTCCTCCCCGCTGGAGGGCTTGGGTGGGAGCAGACGCGGGCGTGATGTGCGCCTGGAAGTACTGAGCCGCTCTCTGTGTGGGCAGGGGGGGGTGGGGTTGCCTGAGTTGGGGCCTGCGTCTTTTCGCGCACGCGCGCAAAAGAGCACAAAAATCTCCCTGAGGCACTGAGCTGCCTCACGGAGACTGGTTTAAGTTCAAAAAAATGTAATAAAGGGAAAAAAAAAATTTAAGACACGTCCCCTGACATGTCTGGGAGCTGGGACATGTCGATTAATTTTATCAAAACTTTTTACAAGACTTTAAAAACCTTCATGAAACCTCATCCCGCCCGTGGATGAGGTTCCATGAAAAATATGAAGGCTGCCTGGGCTCTCCGCCTGCCCATCAACCTTAAGGTTCGATGGGCAGCTCAATTTATTGTTTTAATTGATAGTCAACTGGCCTTATTAGAGCTTTGACAGTTTGGTGGGTGCACAGCCGACTCGGGTGTGTGCCCGCTGAACTGAAAATCTGAATGATGCACGGTGACACCGGGACGCACGCCTGACCGTGCGTCATTTTATGTCTCGGCAAGCGGGCCCTGCTCCCACTCGCCGAGCCAAAGATTCCACCCTAGGGAATTGAGTGGGGGATTGGGATTGACTGGATTGTTCTGTGGGAAGCCAGCTTGTGTGGGGAACTGGCTTGGATTTGATGGGCCGAATGCCCTCCTTCTATGTTGTAACTGACTCTCTGCATGGAAGCCTGTGGAGGCAACTGGCGTCTTAGCCGTCTGCTAAGGAGCCGGCTGGAGCCCTGCGTTGCCTCTTTTCGGGAAGGCCCAGCGAATCTTGTGCCACTCAAACACTTAACAGGCCAGAGAGGGGCCTTCCCCCAGGATCAAGGATCCCAGGAGCAGAGGTCCCGCCTGCCAAGAACTGCCAAACAATCAGAGCCAGGCAACTCTTCTATACTCAGCAACTCAGGCAGGTGGTGGCTGCTGCCAGTACAGCAACCACCCAAGACCTCGGACTAAGGAGGGACCCAAGTCACAAATGAGTGATGACTGAAGGGGGGTAGCGGGGTGGCAGTGTCGGTAGCAAGGGTAGGGGGCTGGCACTTAGCAGGCCCCCTTTCCCAATGCCAAGACTCTCGACCAGGCACTCAATGCCTTTGA
This sequence comes from Cetorhinus maximus, assembly GCF_964194155.1. Lineage (NCBI taxonomy): Eukaryota > Metazoa > Chordata > Chondrichthyes > Lamniformes > Cetorhinidae > Cetorhinus > Cetorhinus maximus. The sequence goes on from NC_135888.1 coordinate 108,849,340, forward strand.
ATGAGAGACTCCCCTGGAAGCCCTCAAGCAAACATACTTTTTTACCCGTCCATGGTGAGCCCCCAACAACCCCCGACCCCTTCCCCCCCCCTCCCCGGTCCTCCCGCCCCACCTGTAAAGTAAAGGGTTAACTCTAATAAGAGCATATTGAGCATGTACACAGGAAGCTATGTCACAGTGATGTTACTCCCTGAGAGACGATGTCTGAGTAGCAACTCGGAGGGCAGCTCTAGCTATATATTAGTAATATTTAATCTTTGTAAATAGCATATAAATAAATGCCTTTTGAACAAACACCATTGCCCCCTGTGAGATCTCTTTCAGACTAAGAAATGAGTGAATCCTGAGACAAACCCTTGATAAGCGACCGCCCCCGTTGGGTTAATTCCAGTGGTGTCGGGTTGAGGTCCATAAAGTGGGCATTAATTGTCCAGTTAAGTGCTTCAATTGGTGGTGTGGCAGGAAGGCCATCCATGAGCCTTCTCACCACAGACATAATCAGGGTGGAGGAAGGAAGGTGGTAGGCTCCTCCTGCATGTTTAAATGCACACCCACCACCAAACGTGCCACAGGGGAGGACACAAAATTCAACCCTATGACTCTTTGACTCTATGACCTGGGGAGGGCTATGCAGGAGAATGTTGGACAAGTCAGAGTGTGGGATTTGGCACCTGAAAGTATTATTCCACTCATCCGTCTAACCCTGCTGAGGTCCTGGGTCCTGGGTGCACTGTCTCCAGGCTGAGGGACTGCACTCCTGGTGTTTACTCCACCACTTGGCCACTTCCACACCTACTTGCTTAGAGAAGTTGGCCTCTTCCTCCAGTTCTTGGGAGAACTCACCTCACTGCTGGCCCTCAGATCCCACAGCAGGATCTCCAGGTGAGATTCAGAGAGCCAGGGAGCAGCCTGTTTTTCACTCTTATGATTGCTTCAACTTCAAAACTTCACCTACTGGTAACCCATGCCATGGTCCCTTTAATTAGAAATTCTTCCATTCACTGAATGGATGCATCATCCTGCCCAGTCACCCTGATTGGTTGGGGAACTCAGAAGCGGGATGACAATTGGTTAACTCTTTTAAAGAGCAGCAACCAGGTTCAATATTCAGTAAATTGGGTTTCAGAGCCGGAACTGCTCTCTCCGTTCCAGCAGGGACTAAGGTGTGAGAAGGTTCTGTCTTTGTACTCTGAACTGGCATAGTCTGCTGTAATCAAAGAATGAAATGTGTATTACCTGTAATGCTATTCCTATTGTACACTGTTTCCCTGCATCATGGGGTACTGTGATCTGCTCGTGCTTAGTGTGCAGGCTGTGAATTAATGTGGCCCCTATAGCATCTGTGACACTAAGAGGCCTTTGCATTGGTCATGGACCAGGTTCTTAAATGCCCATATAAAACAGGCTCTGCATGCAAAGCCCTCTCCCTTATGCTAGGTCCCTTGTTTTAAATAGGACTTTTATTATTTGTACTTGCTGAGAGTAGCTGCTGTATTACTTTATTTTGACGCCAGTGTTCCCCCTGCCCCCTTCCCCTTCTGCCTATTAACTTGTTTATCTGCATTCTAATTTAGTTATCCTTGTAGAATTAAAGATACTGTCTGTTTCTAAAAGCTATCCCTGCCATTTTTACCTCAGGAAAATTTCATTGTGAGTCCTCTATCTAGGTATTCCTCTACTATCCATTTGTAGTTTCCAGTTCTGGAGAAGGAGGAAGAGGAACCAAAGACCAAAGTGTTAGGTCTTAGGGATTTTTTGTTCAATATTTTTCTTAGGCTCAACATCTCAGCCCACAGCCATTGGGAATTCTCACTCCCGTTGACCTACAATGTCCTTTCACCTGCCCAACATCTAGGTAATTTGTATTGATCAGAGAAAATTGGCTGGTAATTCTAATAGTGTATTCCAGCTTACGTGATGCATAATCATCCTCAATTACAGAAGTGGTGAAATAGGTTATTAGCTGCCACATAGATTCATTAAACAGTAAATGGATAAGTGAACTGAAGCAATGATGCAGTAGCTATGCTTTTACTGAATGTTTAACCTTTGTGTGGTGGTTTGCCAGTCATTCTAATGAGCCCAGTGTTGCAGGTTAGATGACACCTTCTGAAAGCAAGTAGAAAAGGAACATATGTCAGTATTCAAGGAGAGTACATCACCCTGGAGCAGCAGCACCTTCGGGTGGACAGTATGTTTGATATTGCTAACTATTTAATCAGTAAATGCATTATGATGGCAACAAAGGTGGATATTCTATATCTGTGCAATTGGAAAGTATTTGAATAGTTGGCAGATTTCTGTGCATTTTCCCTTCGTAATGTTGCATCAAGCTTACAGTGAAATGCTATTAAGATACCTCATAAGAGAGCATTGTGAAATGAAGTAGAATGTAAACAGTACTTCGCTTGGCAACCTTCTTGAGCCCAAAATGTTTATGCTTCATCTACTTTCAGGTTAGATGTAGAGGTGAGGCAACATTGACTCATTCAACCATATTCAACTAGACTGCCTGAGCGCTACAGTCAGCTGAAAGGCATTTCTGCATTCTAAAGAGATCCATTGTTCTCCATAAAAGCCCTGGAGCAGTACCTCCAAAACTGCATCTTTGGATGGTGTTATTCTGCTTCTGCAGCTTGCTTCTGACATCCGGAGGCAGTTCCCCTTTAAGAATGACTAACAGCTCTTTAAGAAGAGTTGGTACTGTAAATTATATTCCCTTAATTGGTATGCTCCCAATACTTTTATTATAAAGAGCTGGCCTCATATTATTTAATGAGGCCCTGCCTCCTGTTCTACAGGTACTCACAATACCCCAAGACAACTGTTCCCAGAGGCCAGGCTTTTCCGATCACAGCGAGGGGGATGCGGCAACTCAGCTAAAGGTCCGTTGACTTCTGCAGGACCAGGAGATTCTGCCGGTGGGTGGGGCTGGAAAATCCCGTTGTCCCTGACTATCAGACCCATTGGCCAGAATCTTCCATTCTGGAGCCTAAGTTCAGCGGTGGGCGCGGAAGTGAGAGTGATAACCACTGTGGGGCGGGACAGCTGACTACGTGCGATCTTGTGCTGTTCAGCTTATTACATATGCCATTGCGAGAAGCTCGCCAAATCTCACAGCGGGGGCGGGCAGGAAGTCACCGATTTGCCGTTACCTCATGGGGTCGAGGGTCCGAGTGCCATACTTAGAGGGCAATCAGACAACCATTCACTCACTGCAGGCCGGGAGCTCCAGATTCTGCCGAGACCAGGATGTGGCCCCATGGTTCAGAGAAGCCTCCCCGCAGGTTCACCTCCAGGTCGTCCACAAAAGGCGGGAGGTGCTGTTTCCCTGGGATAGCAGCAGTAGGCCCTCCCGTCTGGCTGTGGCAGCCTGGATGGAGGCCGCAGTGGAGGTTAGCGCCTGTAAGGCCCACAGGAGAACTGCCCAGCAGTGTAGGAAGAGGATGAATGATCTATCTGCCAGGATAAGTGGCACTGTCTACTCACTACAAAGTGACATTCATAAGGGCATCAGGGAGTCTGTGTGCAAGAGCGCAGGAAAGTCAGACAGGAGTATGGGTTGTCGGACTCAGCAGCAGTTGAGACATGTGCACTGAATGTGTGGCAGCCACTTCATGCTCTCAATCTTCTATCAGTTGCAAGGCATCCTGCTTCTTAATTACATACAGGGGAAGGATCAGCAGCTGGCGTTGGCATGCATGCGCCTAAAATACTCATGCGCCCAAAATACTCATGCGCCCATTGGGATGACACTCAATCTTTCTGTCTGTCTGCAGGACAAAATGCCCACAATAAGCAGGAGTTGGCCAGGACCAGAGGCAGCATTCTAGACATTCAAGTCTTCACCCCTTTCGAGGAGGAGGCTACCAAGCTATCCGGGGAAGAACAGGAGATGAACTGCGTTGAAGGCAAAATAGGACTCCACCAATAAGCTTGCAGCCGACAGATGCGCCCACAGAGTAACACGTTGCTTTAATTAAGGAACCTGCTTAGGCGTTCACTAGATCTTTCTTCTCTCCATTCCAGGTACCAGCAAGAAAAGGGGAAGGCCCACAACAGAGCCCAGTCACTGAACCACCTCTAAGGATGATGCCTCAGAGGATGTGCCATCACTGCATTCACCTAGTACACTCCACCGGTGCAGATAGTCACCTCGGTGGGTGCACATTCTAAAGTAGGCTCGGGGTCACAAACTGGTGAGCACATCACTGACACGGGCCCACAGCTGGCAGAGGAAGTGGCCTCTGATACTTGAGGACTGCTGGAGACCAGGCTCCTGCTCAGCCCCATGCAGATGATGAGCCTCTGGACTTGGCCCTAAGAGACCTGTTGGAGATGCAGAGACAGGCAGGGGCACATCAGGCAGTTCCAGAGGCCATGTGCAGACTGGACCGAGGGCTGAAGCAATCCATCCACGTTCTGTCTGATGTCGTGGCTCCGATATGCAAGTATTGGCTGCCTCTATGGAAAGAGTGGCGGCTGCCTTGGAGACCCAGGTCCAGCAGAGCACGTAGTGGCAACTGGATATGTGTCCGGACTTACACTCCATCTCTCATGTCATAGGTGCACTGCAGCAGTGGCTAGGCAAGCGGGTGCCAGGGCACCTCAACCTCCCTTCAGGTGCCTCTTCTCCTCAAGGAGTCAGCGAGGTGCCATCGGGCACCTACAGGAAGGAGGATCACCAGCCAGGCATCCATGGGCTTCATATCAAGACACTCCAAGGGTGCCCTGCCGCTTCACCTCCCCTCTGCCTGTGATCCCATCACCTCCAGCAGGTCAGGCCGAGAAGGGTGCACCTGCACCTAAGCAGGAGACCCTTAGCAGGGTGGGGGCCTCCAGGCCTCGGGCCACCAGAGGATGCCTGCTAAAGCCATCATAGTCAGCAGGCCGCCTCCACCTCAGCTCTGGATGTCGGGGCTGCACTGAAACGTAATAATAGAAAAAAAAAGATAAAGAAGTTTTGAACTCACACAGGAGGCATGGGTGTATGACCATTGTACTTTTGGCTCTTGTAAATATATGTTCACTTGCACGGTTTGGAAGCATCCTGGATTCCATCTTGCTGCTAGTTGCTTCAATGATGTGGGCATTTAAGGCTGTGGAATTTGATCTCCATCAGGGTCCAATAATGAACTTCTATAGATTCACTTCTCTCTTATTATCAACATTGTGATTACTCAATATCCCCTCACATGCATGATTAAACACTGGCCAACTTTCGTGAGTGTGTGGCCTGGGTACGCATCATGCAATCCATTTCTTGCAGCTCACCATATTATGAGCTCTGAAGATGATGTCCAGTGCAGTCATCACATCTCCTGCTGCTGTTATCCTGATGTGAGATGTGGATGGATGCAAGGAGTACTCGAGGGGAGTTAAACAGGCTGTGTGAGTGTCAAGGAATACTATAGATGCAGTCTCGGTTTTGAAAGAATGAAGCTCTATACTGTGTTCTTAACAATAGAAAACCAAAGGCTATTTTAGAAGAATGCTGTGGTGGGCATGTCCAATCGTTACTGACCGTCCTTGGTGATTTGTAATTTTGAACTAACGTACAGGTGAAGGCTGCAAGTAAGGAGGCAATGGGCAAGTTAGCCTTGACTGTAAGAGGGATTGAGTGTGGGATTTGAAAAATGAGTGTGCAGTTGACTGATGCCTTTGTCAGAGATCACATGGGGATTTGTTTGGTCTGCTCGCCTCCTTATCAAGGTTTCCAATAGATCTCGTGTAAAGGGATTGCAACCATAATGTATTGGACATCAGTGCAGGACTAGGGTCTTACTCCATGAGGTGAGGGGGAGTAGAATGGGCCTGTGTGCTGGGCTGTGCCAAGGACTGTGAGGCTATTGATATAAGACCATAAGACGTAGGAGCAGAAGTAGGCCATTTGGCCCATCGACTCTGTTCCATTATTCAATGAGATCATGGCTGATCTGATAATCCTCAACTCCACTTTCCTGCCTTTTCCCCATAACCCTTGATTCCCTTACTGATTAAAAATCTGTCTATCTCAGATAAATAAATATCTCAGATGAATAAACTTAATGATCCAGCCTCTACAGCCCTCTGTGGTAAAAAAAATTCCACAGGTTAACTACCCTCATCTCTGTCGTAAATGGGTAGCTCCTTACTCTGAGATTATGCCCTCTGGCCCTAGACTCTCCCACAAGGGAAAACAACCTCTCAGTATCTACCCTGTCAAGCCCCCTAATAATCTTATATATTTCAATGAGGTCACCTCTCATTCTTCTAAATTCCAAAGAGTACAGGCCCAACCTACTTAACCTCTCCTCATAAGAAAATCTCTCCATATCCTGGATCAACCTAGTGAAATTTCTCTGGACTGCCTCTAATGCCAGTATATCTTTCCTTGGATACGGTGACCAAAACTGTTCATAGTATTCTAGGGTGTGGTCTAACTAGTGCCTTATACAGTTTTAGCAAGACTTCCCTATTTTTACATTCCATTCCCTTTGAAATAAAGGTCAACATTCCATTTGTCTTCTCTATTACCTGTTGAATTTGTACAAAGTGTCAGCTACTCTAACAGGGCTCTGCAGGGTCCATGCAGGAAAGCTGTTTAACTTGGCTGGGGTGTCCTGAATGACGGATCACAGTCTTGCACTAATACTAAGGCCATCTAGGATTGAGACTTGTAGGAGTCCCTGCAATTGCAGGGTCCGAAGTGGTTGCTACTCAGTGATCCATAGCACAGGTGAGGCACTCTCAGTGCCTCAACCTCAAAACTTTTTGGCATAATAAAGATGTCAAGGGATATGGGTTTACTATGGGTGAATGTCGATCAAGCAGCAGGAACACGATCTTCCCTGATCAATTTGCAAGGAGGAGCAATCTCACAGGGCCAAATGGAAGTCTCATGCTGCTCCTCCCTGTGGACCCATTTATCTGGTTCCACCTGAAAGAACTCTTTGCAAACTCTGCCTCCCATTGGGAGCAGGTATGAGGATGACATGAATGCATCCCTGCCAAGGTAAGATTTCATGTTGTTTCCAAGCTGCCATGCATATGGACATTGTGAGGGCATGGAAAAAATCTCATTTCTAATTACAGGTGCCGGAGGTAGCAGGAGAATGGAATGCTTTGTAGGTTTCAATGTGCTCATTTAGTGCTAGGGCTCTGTATATTAGCGCAGTTTAGCGCACGCAGGGTTGGTCTGCTGCGTCGTACTCTTGCAATGGCCTCTGCATGTGCCTCAGTGACATCCTTGTCAGCACCACCCCCTTTACTGTCATCATCATCAGAGGAGACATCTCAGTCCTCCATGTCTCTCTCAGTCAAAGCATTCTCCCTTTGTTGCATGAAGTTGTGCAGGGGCAGCAGACAACAATGATCTGGCCAAAGCAGCGTCTGCTCACTTCAAAGCCTGGGAAGGGGTCAAGCTCGCCAAGTGCGCACCACTTATATACAGTCGTAAATGTGAACATTCTAATTTCTCTCTTGTTGCTTATGCTGTTTGACATGCAAGGTGTCCTGTGTTGTAGCATCTCCAGGTTGACACCTCGTTGTTAGGTGTGCCTGGTGCTGCTCCTGGCATCCCCTCCTACACTATTCATTGAACCACGGTTGAACCCCTAGCTTGGTGGTAATGGTAGAGTGGGGGAATATGCCAGTCCATGAGGTTATAGATTGAGGTTCTGTACAATTCTGCTGCTGCTGTTAGCCCACAACTCGTCGTGGTTGCCCAGCCTTGAGTTGCCAGATCTGTTCGAAACCTATCCCATTTAGCACGATGGTAGTGCCACACATGGACTGTGCGTTGCCACACAAGTACTGCACGGTGGTCACTCCTACCAAGACTGCCATGGACAGATGCATCTGTGGCAGGTAGGTTGGTGAGGATGAGGTCAAGTATGTTTTTCCCTCTTTTTGGTTCCCTCAGCACCTGCCGCACTCCCAGTCTAGCAGCTATATCATTTAAGACTTGACCAGCTCAGTCAGTAGTGGTGCTGTCGAACCACTCTTGGTGATGGACATTGAAGTCATTCAGCACCCTTGTCACCCTCAGTGCTTCCTCAAAGTGGTGTTTAACATGAAGGAATACTGATTCATCAGCTGAGGTTGGGGGTGGGTGGGGTGGTATATGGTAATCAACAGGAAGTTTCCTTGGCCTGATGCCATGGAACTTCATGGGGTCTGTAGTTGATGTTGAGGACTCCTGGTGCAACTCCATCCCGACTGTATACCACTGTACCAACACCACTGCTGGGCCTGTCCTACTGGCAATGGTGTTGTCTGGGACATTGGGCAGAATCTTCAGTTCAGCGAGTGGGGCGGGGCCCACTCACCGACACATAAAACGACACATAAAATGACACATGGCGATGTCGGGCGTGTGTCCCAACATCACCACGCGTCATTCAGGTCTTGAGTTCGGCGGGCACGCACTGGAGTCGGGTGTGCGCCCGCCGAACTATCAAAGGCCTCTTAAGGCCATTTAAATTCCAATTATTAACATAGCTGCCCGTCCAACCTTAAGGTTGGCGGACAGCAGGCAAAGAGCCCAGGCGGCCTTTGCATTTATTATGAAACCTCATCCATGGGTGGGATGGCAGCTCCGTGCCTTAGGGAGATTTCTCCGCTCTTCTGCGCAGGCCCCGACTCAGCCTACTCCCCCCGCCCGCTTCTGGGTGCATGTCATGCTGGGTGGGCCTTCATTGGCCTGCCCACAACCAGGGGAAAATTGTCCCCATTGTCTGTAAGGATGACTATGTCAGGCAATTGCTTGATTAGCCTATGAGACAGCTCTTCCAATTTTGGCACAAGCCCCCAGATGTTAGCAAGGAGGACTTTGCAGGGTCTACAGGGCTGAGTTTGCTATTGTCATTTCCACTGCCTAGGTTTCATTCCTTTGAGGCATTTTAAGTGGTTTGATACAACTGAGTAACTTGCTAGGCCATTTCAGAGAATCATGTTAATGTGATTCAACCACATTACTCCTGGTTTGGAGTCACATGTAGGCTAGATGGGTTTTTATGACAATCAACAATGTTTCTTGATCATCATTAGACTTTTAATTGAATTCTAGTTTCACTATCTGCCATGGTAGGATTTGAACCCTGGTCCCCAGAGTATTACCCTGGAGTCTCTAGATTACTAGTCCAGCGACAATACCACTATGCCACTGGGACACACTCATAACACAGATTTTATGGCCACAGACTGATTAAACTTAACCATGTTTGAATTATCTTGAGCTTCTAGCCTTTGTTTGCACTTTTCTCCCCTTAATGTACAGTCTGGGACAAAACATGCCAAACTTTTTCTGTAAAACATAATCACATATTGATATCGTTTATGGTTCAAAGATTGAATTGTTAATATTGTCACTTGCTTTTCTGCTAACATTTTGAGCTCATCTCTCTTATGGTCTTTTTCTATGCAATATCATTGTAAGCTTTGGCAGGTAAAGTTAAATTGTTGAAAGAGGTTATGTGTCTAATCAATGCTCCACTAAATCTAATGTACAATTCCATCAAGTCTCCAAATTCCATTCCGAAGCACATCCTCTGAACCTCACCTCCGACAAGCTTACAGTGTGAGAGATAAGAAAAAAATGTGTGGGCCTGAATTTTTAGGATGGCGGGGGCTCACCTCCCACCACTTGTAGAGTTAGCAGGGAACACATCCCTGCCAACTCCAGCTGCCCCGCTACAAATTTACACTCCAATGAGAGTTGATTGGCAGCAGGCGGGACTTCTACCCTTCACCCGCGAGGAAGTCTCGCCTTAAAGAGATGCCAGTCAATCTGATTGACCCTCTGCTCCCCAGTCCCTGCAGCAACAGCGCGGCAATGGACAGAGGAGGAACTTCATGAGGAGGCCTGAGACCAAGTCTGGGAACCGGAGGAAAAGGTAACTGTCAGGGGGTCCCATGTCGGGGAGGGTAGGGAAGGCCCAGGGTGCCGCTAAGCAGGCAATCGGGGTCTCAGGGGAGAGGCCAGGGTGTTGGCGGGGGGGAAGTCTGGAGGTCACCAGACCTTAAGGAGGGGGTGCCCCAGTCAGAAGGGTGCTTCTGACAGAGGCGTCACCCCCTCCCCTCCTCACCCAAAATCCAAGTTTATTTACTTGCGGCCTTCCCTCACGGACATGCAATAGTCCTTTTTTTATCTATTCATTCATGGGATGTGGGCTTCGCTGGCTGGGCCAGCATTTATTGCCCATCCCTAGTTGCCCTTGCGAAGGTGGTAGTGAGCTGCCTTCTTGAACCGCTGCAGTCCAAGTGGTGTAGGGACACCCACAGTGCTGTTAGGAAGGGAGTTCCAAGATTTTGACCCAGCAACAGTGAAGGAACAGTGATATATTTCCAAGTCAGGATGGTGAATGGCTTGGAGAGGAACTTCCATTTGGCGGTGTTCCCATCTATCAGCTTCCCTTGTCCTTCTAAATGGTATTGATCATGTGTTTGGAAGGTGCTGTCGAAGGAGCCTTGGTCCTGTCAGCCAAAAAATCGAGGCTGGGTGGGAAATGCCCCTAAGTGGCCATTAATTGGCTTCCCATCCAAGGCCTTGTGCCCCCCCCCAGCGTAAAATCACTGCGAGGTTGGGGTGGGTGGAAACTTGGAGGGAATCCAATTGCTGCAATTTCACGCTGTCCCCACCCCCGCCTTAAAATCCACCGGTGAGGGAGTGAAAAATTCATTCCATGGAATGAAGATCATAGGAACATGTAAATAAACACGCTGGACTCAAGCCTCTGCTTCAGTTCATCCCACAAGCTTGTGAAGTCCTTTGTTCCGTGTCCAGGAATTACTGGGAGGTCATCCACATCTAAAAAACTAAAAATTCTTCAAATAAATTCCATCTGGTGGAATCTTGCAGGATAGGCAGTCAAGTAATCTATCAAATGAGACAATTTCATCGAAAGGACTCATGATCTGTACAGTACTCTGATGATGACGAAGGAGATCAAACTCTTTCACAGCATACTTCATGGTTTCTAAACCCTTTCTTTAAGCTTACTGATCAAGAGAGTTATTGCAACTCACCATCTTATTAATAAATGGCTTTCTTGTTTGCCAACACTCCAAAACAAAGACACTTACTAACCATCATCTCAATTTTACTTTATCAGACCCTATCCTTTCATTCTTGTAACTTCTGTTTTGCATTTTTTGGTTTTACTTTCGTACCTCTCGTATTTCCTGTTCGATTTGCCCTCCTTTAATTCTCACTTTCTCCGGGCTTTTTTTAATATTGGCTTGCCCCAGTGCACTCCTTTATTAAATTTCACAAATTGATTTTTTACTGCTTACCCCCGTCTCCCTTATTAACATTTTTTAGCTGATGCCCCTTTAAGATTTATTATTACCTAACCTGCCCTTTTTTTAAAGAGTCTTTACTTGAGCCCTATACCTACGCACCATTCATGAATCTCTCTCTCAGGGAGGTTACTGTTGGTAATGCTGTGTAAATTTCCTGCTGGTTTTGCTAGCCCCCATTTCTGATGCTCCTAGTTTTAGCAATCTTTGGAACCTGTGCACTTGGTCACGTGGATTTGTTTTGTACCTGCAAAAAACCCTTCTGAGGAACAGCATGTTTCTTCAATTCATGCTGCACTCTTCACACTTCTAGGGCCCAGATTCTGCCATTGTGTCCCAGACCCAGACTTTATTCCTTTCATGCAAAAAGAGAGGTATAACAATAAGGGTAGCACTTAAGAGTCACAGAGAGGGATAAAGAAACAGTGGGACACGAGCACAAATATGGAGACACAGAATATGTAAGACAATGCAAAAAATGAGCAGTTCCCAGAAGATTTTTTTTTATTATCAATGAACAATACCATGGAAGTGCAATTTATAGAATAGCATTGTGTTATTTGGTATAATGCTTTCATGTGTTGTATGTAGTACAGTCTATGAGAAAGTATCATTCTCTTCAACTCACTGTACGTGATGTCAGAAGAGGTCAACTAAAATATCTGTGAAGATCTTCTTTGCCAGTTTGCAGGGATAGTTCCTCTAAACTTCCATGGAAATGACTCTGCTGCAGCACATTCAGTTGAAGGAGCCTGAAACATTTGAACAAGTGAGGCGTTTAAACAGGATATAATTTTTGATATAGTTTTCAAATATATTCTATCTAGGCCAATAAAGGGATACTTTAACTTTTAAAATTAGAATAGCCTCAGGAGCACTTTTGTAGGAAGAAATTGTATTTCCCAAATGGCTTTGATGGTGAAAATAACACTCCTTATTTTGCTTTTGTTAAATGGCCTGATATTGGTCTTGTTAAAGTGGCATGCTTCTCATTTTCCACTTCCACTCCTCAGAGATTAAAAATCAGTTAATCGAAAAGGCAGTTGGTCTGGAACATTTTTGTTCTTTTTTTCAAAATAAGATGACTTTGATTTATGATTAACCCACATTCCTCTCAAGGTCTGGAGCCACAATGGAATTAATAGGAGCCATCATCATAGACACTTTATCCAGAGCCTATTACGTCTACAGTTTTCACTGATGATGAAAGTTTCAGAAGTGTAAGGTACAGAAAAATAGACTAGTTTGCTAGCTGAGGATAACATACAGCCAGATTATTGGAATCTTTTATGCACATCACTATTCTGAGCAAAGTTCTTACAAAAAAGGGAATTTATTTGACTAAATTCTCTCAAAACTTTTATTTGTTACAGATAACTGTGCATGCTTTAAAACTGTGTTCTAGGCAATCTGGGAACAGCCATTTCTTGTAAATACCCATTCCAGCTCAAATAATATCATAAACGAGAAGCTCTTGTGCAGAGCACCACACAAAAGAGAGAAAGATTTGCATTTATATAGCATCTTTCATTGGTTCAGGATGCCTCAAAATGGAACCATTTTGGTCACACTAAGGTGCCACAGGCACAGACATAGTGATAATGACCTGATCATCACACTTATTGACATTGGTTGAGCATAAATATTGTCCAGGACCCCAGAGAAAACTTCCCTGCTCTCCTTTGAATAGCATCATACCAACCTTTACATCCACCTGAGTTAGAAGCTCAGTTTAAAGCCTGAAATACGACATTTCCATTTGTGCTGCCCTCCCTCAGTGCACCCTGAAGTGCCATCGTAGATTTTGTGCTCCCTTGAGGTAAGACTTTAACCCACCCTCTTCTGACTCAGAGGCAAGACTGCCAACAATGGAACCACAGCTAATATATCCTTTGTAATAGCTTGGGCAGATGATTACAGCACTCCACAGTTTAAAACTTGTGGTTCAGTTTGGAGATGGTCTGTATAAAGGTGTACCTCAGACCATGGGCTGGATTTAATGTTCCCCACAATAATCGTGCCTATCATTTGGAGGACCAGTGGGAAATCTGTACCACTTCAGTGGGGGAGAAACCTGACCAAACTAAGTGCCTATTGGGCACTTAACTGCTCAGGATGCACCTTCCCTGGGATTTAGGATCCCAGCGGTGGAAATCCCACTCCGCCCCCCCCGCCACACCCCCAACCCCCTGAGATCTGCAAGCCAATCAGAGGCTAGTAGTTCTGTTAAGCTGGCAATGCCACTGGGAGCTGGCCTGCCTCAGCAACTGCCCACCTCTGTCGCTGCCTCAGGCCTTCCTAGAAAGGTGGCAGACCCAAACCTTGCCCACTCATGTCTCACAGAGAGTAAATTCTGTGGGAGTGGGAGGAAGTGATGGGTTCAGGATCATGAATTCAGGAAATGTTCCAACTCACATTTACCGAAGCGGAGGGGAAGATCCAGTCCTTTATCTTCAAACCTTTAACCATGCTTGGATTTAACTCCTCCCAGTGAAAGCCAGATTAATCATCTATCATATGCTTTACATGGACAAACATGGACAGAAACACTTTTTCACAGTCAGCTATTTAAGAACAAAAAAAATTGCAAACCTGATTTTGACAACCAACAAATGTTTGACTTTTTTATTTTAACATTAATATTCAGTGCTTCTATACTGGTTGCTTCCATAGACAACCTACTAAAGCCAGCAATATCATCATTCTTTACTTGCCTAGATTATAAAGAGACATCTGTTTCATTGTCTAATCAGCTTCTCATAATTTATTTGTAGGCCATTCCGTTTAACTCCAAAATCTACAAAGGAGTACTTGTCCGTCCTTTCTGATGAGAAGCGTTCTAAAGATTTTACTCTCTAATTAGTCAAATCTAGACAGGCAAATGAAACAAAATTAATATGATTGATTGAATATGCTATCCTTCTGAATATAATGGATGTAATATCTAAGATTTGTAATTATAAGACTTGTTTTATTTGATGATAAATGAGAAAGTACAAACATTTATACTTACTCAAGGCAAATTTGCTCCTCTAATTCAGTTTTTTTTTATTTTTGCATGATACTTCCCCTAATGTTCCATCTTTCATAAAGGTTCTAGGGTAAAGCAAGTTATGTGCCAAAGCAACCCATTTAATCTAGATGCCAAAATATTACACATTTTTTAAATCTGACAAGAGCTAATTTTCGGTTCAAAATGGTAGGGTAGAGTACTGTGTAATCCAGTTACACAGCACTGTACCACAGAGTGATGAAACTTGAGTTTATGCCATTCTTCATCTCAAAACTGAGTTAATGGGATGGATTTTCATGTTAGGCCTCGAAATTGTGAGTTGGGCCATTCCCTGGCATTGCGTTCCTGAGTTCTGAGTGAACCTGCCCACATACATTATTTTGCCTTCAGGGAGTTGGTGTCGGGCTGGAGTTGGGGCTGCCGCCTCCCAAAACAAGCCTGAGGTGGGAACAGAGGTAGGCGGTTGCCGAGACCAGCAGGGGTTAGAAGGCACACCTCCATTCACTGGTACACCGACCCAGTTCTGTGGATGATTGTTAGGTCTCCTGGCCCTCACCCCTTAATTCCCACCCACCTCTCATACCCCTTCCATACCCCTTGTGTCCCCTCCATACACCCATGCATCCTCTATGCTCTCTCCGTAAGCCCATGAAGTTTCCACAACCCCCATGCTCTTTCTATGTTCCCTCCATACTCTCTTATCTCCCATGTACCCCCCTTTCCCCATGTATCATGGATACCTACTCACCCAGTATCCATGATGGACAAAATTCATGAGCCCTATAATAACACTGGGAAGCCTTTGAAGTATCCATGAAATAAATAAACAATCCTTCATTCAAACTCCATTTGAAAAAAATGCTCCTCTTAGGGGTTCATAAAACTGTCAATCAAACACACAACCATTCAAACTCCCTTTGAAAGAAAACTGTCTATCAAACAAAACTCTCACTCCCTTTCACAGCTGTGTAAACAAACCCTAATGAGCTAAATCCATTAAATGGGGTTTGGAATTCAGCTAAGTATTCATAAGGAGATTCCATTGTACTACTGCATAAACAAACCCTCCGGAGCTTAAATAATGGAACCTTTGAAGTTGCCAGAACAATGGCCATATGTTCATTTTTTCCAAAGGCTCAAAGGATGGACTTTCAATCAAAGAAGTCAGGCATCACTTTAACTATTTGAAAGGCCCAACAGGTTTCTGGACTTTAAGTCAGTGTAAAAATCAGAGTTCAGGCTCCAGATGGCATATGAGTATCTGATTGTCAATACTCTTGGGTGCAGAAGAGCACTTTATCCACATTGGGAAAGTATTCTATTGCATCTGAACACTTATACAATGCTGGTCAAGTTACTTACCATCTCTTTAGGACATAGCCCTATGATCAATCACCGCATTGAAAGCATACTTAACTTATCATACAGTATCTAATTATAACACTTGAATTTGGCAGGATCTTTTAAGTTTATTTTTCAAAAGGTTTCTGACTACTCAATATACTTCCCTCAAAGTTCACTCACCTCCCTGAAAATCGCAAACTCAGCGAAAGTCAATATTGAGGCAGGCATTTAAAAAGCTGTACCTGACATTACTTCAAGTGCGCATCAGGTTGTGGCCTACCCTGTTTCCTGAGCCAGCCAAAGTGGCAGCTGGCAAGAATCAGCTGGGAAATCTAAATTTACGGTCCCCGTTTTTGGCTGCCCAGTACAGGTTTGCCCAGCATCGGGATGGCAAAATTCAGTCCACTCTCTCAGCCAAGAAACCAATAGGAGACACCGAGTGGAGTCTAAGCATTTCCCTACAAGCAGGTAGAGTTGACACCAAGCGCTGTCTCAAAGAATCATTAAATCATCATGGCATGCACCCTTTTGGTAGAAATAATGCATGTCAATGCTAGTTGCCAATACCAGGTCTTCAGTAAATTAGGGATGAAAGGAAGAATAACTTCAAAAGAAATACAGAGGCATGGGACTCAATTTTCATGGGAAGATTGTAGAGACTCACCAGTAGTGAGTGAGGAACCCATGAAAGCTGGGAACTCTTATGTGGTGGCCCTTATGATCTTGACAGTGCGGCCTTGTTAAATTAAATTCTGCAGAGTCCCGCTCAACATCTGACCAGGTTGATTACCTAACCAGCGGCATGGAAGTAAACATCTGGTGGGAGCCCACGTGAATGGTCGCTGGCGGTCATTTAAGGGGTGGAGTCTGTGAAATAGTTGGGAGGGTGGGGAAGGCCATCGGCAGGGATCAGGCAGGCAAAAGGGTCTGGCAACAATCAGGAAAGGGATGCAAGAAGTGAGATGCGGAGGAGCATTCCTGCCCCTCCTGGCCCACAAGGAAAATAAAAATTGCCCTCAGGACCTCCTGTGGCCTATTATTTGGCTCCTGACACTTTAGCATGACAGGGAAGCTGAAACTGCTCCCTGTGCTCAGACCTCAGATTGAAATTCCAGATCAGGTCCCAACAACATCATGGGACCCGATCTATCCATTTAACGTTGTGCCTCCCTTCCTTCCTAGAAGTGTCCCACTCGTGTAGTCAAAAGTGCAGGACTCCATGGGAACGCATCAACTTCATAGGTGGTAATGGCCTGCTTTAGTTTAATTCCCTCCCTGCCCCGTTTCTGCCAGGAGGGGTTGGGGTGGTGGTGGTGGGGGGTGGTGGGGGGGGAGGAATTAAAATCAGGTTCTTACTCTCAGCAAAAATATATGGAAGAATTTCAGAACTACAAAGAGAAAATAGCAAAAGCTGCAATTACATAACAGGTCCAAAAAAAAAGGATAAGATAATATTTTGCTGCACAACCTTTATCAAATTGAAAACTATAATTTTAATAAGATTAAAAAAGATAGAAAAGGTTTATTGAGAGAAGACGCTTCAGTCGTAGAAAGGGAATTAACCTACCCAAGAGCTTATTTAAAATAATTTCACCTGCTGGAATTCCAGAAGTATATTTATTTTTTTAATTAGAAATTAATAAAGTATTTTACCAGCATACATATCCTTCCAGTTAGTATTGTGCTGTAAGATGGTGATTTTAGATACTTCGGGATTAATTTACATCCTTATGTGTTCATCTGCCTCGTGGTCTGTTTTCACCTATTACTAATGTCAGGAGAGTAATTTTTAATCATTCTCTTCTTAGGCTGTTCAGCATTCAATCGGTGAGGCTTTATCTGATTATATTCAGGAAAACACAGCTCATTTTCAATTGTAATCTAATGGGGACATTTAGGATTAGATAAAATCCTTGAGTGCAAATAATTAATCCTTAAGCAACCATGTGTTTTAACCAGTACAGACAATGGCTGTGTAACAAAGGGCTGCATCAGGCAAGGGTGTAGCAAAGCACCAGTGTACAGAATTGCCAGATTGTACATTAATTTCTCCAATGATGAGTTCATTAACTCCAGTGAAATAGGAAAGTTAAGGTCACATTAAGTAGAGATGATTTTCCACAGGGAATGGATCGGATAGGAATCCAAACCTTACACTTCCTTGTACAGCAATGGATTGCCTTCATTCAGGTTGTCAGTTTGTCCACCTGTCCCCACTAAAGAATCTGCAGCACAATATCGGCTTGGTCAGTAATACGTTTTGGTATTGCTCCTTACAGAAAAAAAAGATTCGGTTCCTGGTCTGTGCTGAACAACCAGATTTCAACCAAGGCAGGGAGGAGGTACTACATTTGACTCATGTGTGGCATGGTAGGGAGGAGAAATTTAGATGCAGGTCCAATTTTGAACTAACATTTTGGAAAATGTGTATTTGTAGATATCAAACGTGAGCAAGATGAAATTCAATTATGATACCTCTCTCCTCTTCTCCCCCCTACAATAAAATAATGTGACAACCTTCAATGTCCAGATTCATAGTTGAAGAATAACTTCTCCATGAGGCACCAGGGAGCTGCTGCTACCTGTAGAAATGTACAAAGCAATAAAAACGAGACAGAAACAGGGATTTTAGAACTTCTTACTTGGGTAGGTAGAAATTGGGCTTTGGTGCAGCTGTTTTAAGGACGTTAAATGGGCATGGCAAGGCCAAACTTCAAGGACCAATGTATGTGTGCCCTCAGGGATGCCTGATAATCATCCAAGCAATTTGGTTCAGCTATTGTTTAGGCATCTGGGGCAGCCACCTAAAACATATGTTATGCACCAAGCATATACTAATGAGGAGTCTGACACCTATCTTAAAACCCCTCTGATAAACTGAGCTGCCCTGAGTGGAGCAGGTATCAGGCCTGTTGTGCCTACGTTTTCTAGATGTGGATGTGACTGCCACATATACTGCAAGGTAAATGTAATTATTTTATTTAAAATGATGAGAAGTGAGGAGAAGTAGGCCTTCTCTAGCTTTCTTTAGTCCCCTCCAACACCCCCCCTCCCCCCACCACCCCCCACCCCCCCACAAATACCACCTGCCCCAAAGGATTTATCTGAGGGTTGGTGTCAGCAAGACAGGAAACCTGAAATGCAATTAGAGAATAGTGCATCATTTGAAAGGGAATAGAATAAATCTTTGTAAAGGAGGAATATAAGGGATCTAAGGGAATGGGGGTTACAGGAAAGAGCACAGCACTGAGGGCCAAATGGCTTTCTCCTAAACTGTTCTTTCTATCATTCTATGAAAACCCTCCTTTATTGAGTCCAAGTCCGGGGAGTAGATGAGAAATATTGGTGCCAGCTGAGATTAGGACAATGTGTGCTGTATGCGCCCTAAACTTCAAGCCCACTGCTCATCTGTGATCAAATCTCGAGGAGTGCCTCCAAATAGAGTTGACAATCTTAGATAAGAGCAAGCAGCTCACCCCAATTAGTTAGATGAGACCCAAGGAACAATTTTTTGTGGTTCTCCCACCTTCATCTTTGGGATTGTTCCCCACACCCATTTTGCAGCTGAAAACTGCCCTAAACAAATTTCTAGGCCATTTCTAATGTTTTCCATTAGTGAATTTGAATTGACTGGATATATTGCTTTGATTTAATTTGCAATTGCTAAAACATTGATCTTTGACCTATGTCTTTAACTTCCTTGCTAATTTCATGTTGCTGAATGGTTCATTTTTCCCTTCATTAGCCACTTCCCCATGGGACACCTTCTCTCCTAAATGGAACTCCTGACCATGTTAACAGCTGTCATTCCAGGACTCCATCACTCAAGTGAAATGCTGATGCTCATGTCGAAAAAGCATTCCCGGTTGCTTATTGCAGCTATTAACCAAATAATTGAACGCAAAGGATGGCTTTGCATTCTTTAAACCTGTTAGCTAAATAAGAAATTCCATAAATACAGAACTTGACCTGCCTTTTACTATTATCTTATGAGTTACTTCGAATTTGAATTTCAGTTTGGGTATTATATGTCTGTGAGATTTTTTACACAGCACTGTGAATTTATATTGATTTTTTTTTTCAATTTACCCTCCTATTTTGTCCCTTTGGCCCAGAACTTCTGGTCTCCGGATTACTGGAGACCAGATGTAACCCCCAAGATGCTGAACGGGACCCCTTGGAAGTCCCAACGCTCTGAACCTTTACCTACGTGCACATTCACCCATTCACTCATACACTAACACACTGAAAACTGTTTAAATGCCCGAGCGTTTCAGTGTGTTAGTGAACACTTACCAGAATACGGCAGCTAGTGCTGTAGAAAGGGGGCATGGCTTGTCTTCCCCCCCTCCCCCCCCTCCCCCACCAGTGATTCAGCATTAAGAGGAAGCAGTTGGGCTGAAGGTATGCTCTGCATTTCTGAGGAAGGCAGGATTGGAAGACCCAGCCAGAAATGCAGAGCTCCGGCATAGCGCAGAGAAGTAGGAGTGGAGAAGTAATCTAATGGTGATTGCTGCTCCTCGGAAGATTCAGGCCATTACTTTCTCCTCTCTGGTCTGCCAAAACATTGAGCAGCTAATTATTCTGCAATTTTACCAGTATCACACTGTAACTAGGCACAAGAAGTCACTTGAGAGGAACCCAGTAGTGCTTGACCATTTTTTGATGCGTTCTCACAGGCAGTGTGGTTAATCTTGGAAATAGAGTAGAATTGTCCCATTCAACCATCACCCCAGTGCTTGTTGATTTATATTAGCTCCAGCGGCATGTCACTTTTAAGATTGTCAGCCACATGTGCAAATTCCTCCATTGCCTTGCCCTCTCTATTTCTGTAATCCCTTCAGTTTTAAAACTTCCTGAGATATCTGTGCTCCTCCAATCCTGGTCTCTTGAGCACCCCGATTTTAAGCGCTCCACTGTTGGTGGCCGTGCCTTCAGGTGCCTGGGCCCTAAGTACTTGAATTCCCTCCTTAAATCTCTTCACCTCTTTTCCTCTCTTTTCTTTAGCTTGCTCTGTAAACACTACCACTTTGATCAAGATTTGGTGACCTGAGCTAATGGGCAGAATTTTGCCCTTGGATGGCGGGCGGGCCCCACCGGCTCGGTGGCGGGCGGACAGCCGTCCCCTGCCGCCAAAACGGGGCCCACCGCCATTTTGAGTGGGCGGGCCAATTAAGGCCCATCCAGCGGCCTGCCCGACAGAAAGCGCTATGCACTTCCTGTGCGGGGGAGTGGGGGGGGGGGGGAGGGAATCCCCAGCTGTCAAAGTGCGCTCTTTCGCACATGCGCGCAAAAGAGCGCACTGCTCTCTGAGGCAAAGTGCTATCTCAGGGAGATTAGTGACAGTCTGAAAAACTTAAAAAATATAGAAAAATAAAAATAATATTAACATGTGCCCCTCGTGACAATGTCACATGAGATGGGACATGTTAATAAATATAACATTACATTTATTAAAGTTTTTAAAAAGGAACATGAAACCTCACCCCGCCAGTGGATGAGGTTTCATGTATTATCCGAAGCCCGCTGGGGCTCCCGGCCTGCCCGCCAGCCTTAAGGTTGGACGGGCAGGTCCTTTAATTACTTTAAGTATCCTGTCAATGGCCTCAATTGGACATTGACAGGTTAGCGGACACACAGCTGATTTCGCTGTCTGCCCGCCTTCCTGAAAGTTTAAAGGGACCAGGATGACGTCGGGGGTTCCTCCCGATGTCATTCCGTGTCATTTTCCCGTCGGTGAATGGGCCCCACCCCCAAATCCCCGACGGGAAAACTCTGGCCAATATCTCTATGTGGTTTTGTGTCACGTTCCATCTGATAAAGCTGTTGTGAAGCATGTGGGATGATATACTACAATAAAGTCACGTGATAAGTTCAAGTTATTGTAAGCCTACATTCTGATGCCATGCAATACAACATAATGGCAGTTCAACACATCACACAATAGCTAGTTCATTGACATATTTTGACTTTGTCCAAGTCAATTTTAATTTGAAGAAATCAGTGCTAACAAAGTAGTAATGGCCTTAAAGTTTGGGGCTGGTGCTTGCTGCCCTGTGATCATGCACGATTGGCCTGCTGCCACTCTTGCAATGGCCTACTGCTGAGAACAGGAAGCGCCTGCCTGTTTCAGGTGGTCAGTTTTTTTCATAAGCAAAATGGAGATCTAAGGCATAGATGGGGCTCCTGGGGAAGAATTTTCCCTCGTCAGGGGGGGAACTGCAGGAGCGGGCGTGGGCAGGCACGCCTTTTACGTGGGCCAATTAAGGCCCGCCCAGCGTGATGTCTGCCAGGAAGCACTATGCTCTCCCTGTGCAGGCGGGAGGGGGGATTCCCTCAGCCGAGAGTGCGCTCTTTTGCGCATGCGCACGAAAGAGCGCATTCATCTCCCTGAGGCTAAGTGCTGCCTCAGGGAGATCGGCTCCACATTTAAAAATGGTAAAAGTCCAAAAACAAAATTTCCCTGACAGGTCCCCTCATATGACACTGTCACATGAGTTGGGACATGTCCATCACTTTAACTCTAACCTTTATTAAATTTTTTAAAACCCTCATGAAACCTCATCCCGTACAGCTGATTCGGCAGCGCTGCCGCCGACCTGAAAATTGAAATGACGCAGGGTGATGTCAGGAGTTCCGCCCGACATCATCTTGTGTCATTTTACGCGTCGGCGAGCAGGCCCCCCCCCCCCCCCCCCCACTCGCTGACCTAAAGATCCTGGCCCTGGTTGCAATTTTGCACTGAACTGGTTTGAGTTTGCATCCTGTCGGCCCAACCAATTTCAGTGGCAATGGAGCTGAAAAGGTGACTTGCATTTATTGTTGTTAAGCCAAGAGATGCAAAAATGTTCCTCCATGCCCCACAGAAATAATTTTGGCACTGCCCTGGGCTCCTCTCTCCAATCAACTTGCTGCCGGCCAAGCAGCTTCTGTCTCTACATCTTGCATGATTATCTTTAATACATTTATTGTTTTGTTCAATAAATGAAAAGTTGGGACATAATACATGCTCATTGAGGACTGAAAGAAAGAGTTTGATTGTGTTGTGTAGAACAGCAAAGGAGGGGAACAGTTAATCTATTAGAGTTTTACACAATGGGAATGAATGGAATGAGGTGTGGCCTGTGGAAATTGTGTGATATATATGACAGAGCAGAAGAAACTGGAGGCCAATAAAGCCTGATCCTTTGGCCAATTTGGTCCCATTTGCCCTATTGTGGCCTCTGTTTATCTTATTTTATGCCTGTAGGAAGCACATCAAGTAACCACTCAATCAATGCCCTCCACCTGAATGTACTTAACATCAGTTGATACAATTAACATACATTACTGTGCTGTATTATACTGCCATCAGTTTTATAACTTCCTTCATAACTGTATTCACCAGTGGATTTATCAATTCATTAATTACTCACATAATAATAGGCTGAATAATAAAGGGAGATGGACAGCGCACCCCCCCCCGCCCGACACATCCCCGACCCCCCACCGAACCCGCTTCCGGAAAAACCTCAGTGTGGAGCTGACATGCTCCATGCCGACCTGCCCTGCAGCCATAAAATGCTGTGAGGCGGATTAACAAGGGCTGGGTGGAGCTTCCACCCCTCAATGGAGAGAAAGTCCTGACCTCTGTCGCTGCTGGCCAATCCATTAATCCCGGCAGTACCAGGAAAGTGCAGTGGCCACTGCCGGAACTGCAGAAGAAGACTGAGGCCCAGGAATCCCTGGAGCAGGTAAGTCTGGGGCCTTGGGCCAAGAGAATTTGGGTAAGTTAGGGAGAGGGGTGGGCTTGGGTTTAAAGGAGGGAGCGGGTAGCAAGGAAGGGGTGTTCGACCTAAGGGGGAGCCACCCCGCATTCGGCAAAGGGCAGCCCTCAAAGAGCAAACCCCCTTCCTACCCGCCCTTTAAGTGTTTCAGTGGCTTCTCGCTCCTGCCCGGCTGCCCCCACCAAACATTTTATGACATAGGCAGCGTATTATCAGTGTCAATCGGCTTGATAACAAGCCTAATTGACCCTTGATTATTCGCTTAAATATGGCAGGCAGGCTGCCGATTTCAGTGCCCGCCCATCCCCTGTATTATGGGCTGAGCTCGGGGTGGGCGGGAAGGTGATGGGGTCGGCGGGAATGTGGTGGGCTGGGTACATACCCTATCTTACGTGCCGCACCACCACCCCCCCCCCAACCCCCACTCCCCACAGGAAGTACACCCACCAGGGGCATGTAAAATTCAGCCCAATGTGTTTGTACAACTTTTTCTAAATATCAGAAGAATATTACATAAGCAACTTGTGCAATGTGTGAGGTTCAGATTGGTGGTCTTTTGTTTTGCTCCCCAGTGAGGAATATTACAGAGGAACACCCAGAATGCTTAGGGATAGTCATCATCAGAGAAATTTCAATATGGATATAGACACAAGTTATTGAATGTTGGAACAAATTCGAGTGTATTGATGTCCCATGAATGGTATTCAAATTGTTCAAGCTGAGTTCAAAAGAGATCACGGGGTGTAATGGATTCTACATTTTTTGTGTGGATGAACAATTACCAAACTAATGCTGAAACCATATAGTCAAATGAATGTAGTATAATCCAAAAGACATCACTATAAAACCGAATTGTTCTCTCTAATGGATGATACCACAGCTATCATAAGCAGTTCCGTTACTGAAACATAAGAGGTACATTTAAACTTGAAGGCACTGCACAGAAAGTCACATGATTGATCACCCACTCAGAGAACCAAGTTATAAGATAAAAGAACCCTGCACTTGTTAGCCTTGAAATGAGGCAATTAAAGGGTGACCTCATTGAGGTATGCAAGATGGGTTCAAATTGGTGAGAGACGACTTTAAGGACTGATGTTAAGATATTCATACAACAACTTCCTGGTCGGGTAATAGAAGGAAATAAACCTTGGAATTACTTGGTAAACAACTGGATGCTGTGAAGGATGGCTAGGACATTTCTGGTTGGATGGTCAGGACAGTCATTCACTAGGCTTTAGTGGAAAACGCTAGATCCATAAGTGCTAACAAAAAAGCACAAGTATGCCTTTCTATAATATTCCAAGAGACTACTTTCCAGCAAGTGCAGGTAGCTCGTCTTTGAAGAGAAGTGAGCTTCTGGCTCAGCATTTTCAATATTGTAGCTGAGAAACGTTACTAATCTTGAATGCTCATGATACCAGTAAATAGCAGCAGCCTTTGACAGTTGGGGAAATTGATTTCTTCTGACAAGGGAGTCGAACTTAAACTATGAGAATCATCAAATGATATCCTAGGTGTTGCATTTTGACAACTTGTCAGTTCTGTTTTAGTAAACTATTCATTTAGTGTGTCCCTTGATACAGAAGCAAGGAACATGATAAGATGTGTTTTATTCTTTGCAAGTGAAACAGCCCAGAAGCATTTAAATTTGATGATCTGCTCTATTTATTTACATCGCATTGCATTATATACTTAACTTTCCATACATGTTTTATCTAGTTAAGTCTCATTGTTACAAACCTGTGGGGATGGATTGAAGAATCAGTTGGTTCATCTCATTGAGATTTAGAGACAATCATGGAACTTCATTTTGCCTGGAGTAATCAGAACATATTATGATCAGGCTCTGTTGTAGAGTGAATTCATTCTGCTTAATAAAGGGTCAGATCTTTGACAGTTTAGGATTGAACACAATTTTTCCTGTGACTGTACCAATTGAATAAATGTCCACCTTTCCTACTTAGGTAGTTTATATTGAATTCATTTCTAATCTCGGAAAGGAGCTCTATTCTATAAGTGAGGTCTAAATAAACAAAGCACCAGATTCTTTTAACCTTGTTTATCATTAGTAAATTTATAAATCTTGTTCTTTGTATTTATCTTCGCCAATATTAATCCTCAACTAATAACATAAAAACATATTATATGGTCATTTATCTCATTACTGTTTGTGAGAATTTAATGTGTGCAATTTGGTACTGCGTTTGATGACATTATGAAAGTGATTACATTATGCCTATCCAACTCCCTTAGCACACAGTAACTGACTTGCAAAACCACAAAACACTTTTCAACAATTCAGCACCCTTAATGCATTACTTTACCTTTCTCACGCTACGTCATAGAATCAGAGAAAGTTTATGGCACAGAAAGAGGCCACTTGGCCCATCATGTCTGCGCAGGCCAAAAACAAGCCGCCCAGCCTAATCCCACTTTCCAGCATTTAGTCTATAGCCCTGCAGGTTATAGCACTTCAGGTGCATATCCAGACACCTTTTAAATGAGTTGAGGGTTTCTGTCTCTACTACCCTTTCAGGCAGTGAGTTCCAGACCTCAACAACCTGTTGGGAAGAAATTTTCCTTATCTTCCATCTAGTCTTTCTACCAATCACTTTAAATCTATGCCCCCTCATCACCAACCTCTCTGCTAAAGTAACTAGGTCCTTCCCATCCACTCTATCCGGGCCCCTCACAATTTTGTACATCTTGATTAAATCTCCCCTCAGCTTCCTCTGTTCCAAGGTGAACAACCGCAGCCTATCCAATCTTCCCTCATAGCTGCAATTTTCCAGTCCTGGCAACACCCTCGTAAATCTCCCCTGTACCACATGCAAATACACACTTTCTGTAATGAGGTGACCAGAACTGAAGTTTTATATAGTTCCAGCATAACGTCCCTGCTCTTATACACTATACCCCGGCTAATAAATAAAAGGATTCCATATGCTTTCTTAA
Source organism: Cetorhinus maximus (assembly GCF_964194155.1). Lineage (NCBI taxonomy): Eukaryota > Metazoa > Chordata > Chondrichthyes > Lamniformes > Cetorhinidae > Cetorhinus > Cetorhinus maximus. The sequence continues at coordinate 108,875,701 of NC_135888.1, forward strand.
CAACCTTATCAACCTGTCCTGTTACCATCAGGGATCTATGGACATCAATTCCAAGGTCTCTCACTTCCTCTACTCCTGTCAGTGTTCTCCCATTTACTGTGCAATCCTTTGCCTTGTTTGACCTCCCCAAATGCATCATTTCACACTTCTCTGGGTTGAATTCCATTTGCCGCTTTTCTACCCACCTGACCAGTCCATCGATATCTCCCTGCAGTCCATAGCAATCCTCCTCGTTATCTACTGTGTGGCCAATTTTTGTGTTGTCTGCAAACGTCTTGATCCTTCCCCAAACATATATGTCCAAATCATTAATATACACCACCAAAAGCAGGGGACCTAGTACTGAGCCCTGCGAAACCCCCTTCAAAGAGCCTTCCAGTCACAAAAACATCCATCAACAATTACCCTTTCTTTCCTGCCACTGAGCCAATTTTACATCCAGCTTGTTACATTCCCCTGGACCCCATGGGCTTTTATTTTTTTAACCAGTTTGCTATGTGGGACCTTGTCAAAAGCCTTGCTAAAATCCATGTAGACCACAGCAACTACACTACCCTCATCAATCCTCCTTGCTTCATCAAAAAATTAAATCAAGTTAGTCAGACACCACCTTCCCATAACAAATCCATGCTGACTGCCCTTGATTAATCCATGCCTTTCAAAGTGACAGTTTATCCTGTCCCTCAGAATTGATCCCAATAATTTGCCCACTATCGAGGTCAGCCTGACGTGCCTGTAATTATTCAGTCTATCCCTCATTCCCTTTTTAAACAAAGGTATAACATTAGCAGATCTCCAATCCTCTGGTACCTCAGCTGCATCCAGCGAGGATCGGAAAATGATGGTCAGACCCTCCGCAATTTCCTCCCTGGCTTCTTTTAACAGCCTGGGGTACATTTCTTCTGACCCTGGTGATTCATCCACTTTCCAGGATGCAAATCCCCCCTTAATATTTCCTCTCTCTCCCTATGTTTATCACATCCAGTACTTCACACTTTTCCTGCTCAACTGCAATGTCTGTATTGTCCCCACTTTTGTGAAGACAGATGCAAAGTATTCATTAAGATCATATCCACATCCACTGGCTCCACATATAGGTCACCTTTTTGGTCTTTTATGAGCCCCCTTCTTTCCTTAGTTATCCTCTTACTCTTAGTGTATTGATAAAACATCTTTGGGTTCTCCTTGATTTTGCTTGCCAATATTCTTTCATGCCCCCTCTTTGCTTTCCTAATTTCCTTTGTCATTTCACCCTTCCTCTTTTTATACTGTTCTCTGAGTACTTGCCACATATTGCTCAGCTGTCAGCCTTAACCTCCCTTTTGGGGGTATAATTGTTGCACAATGCTCACCACAAGTAGACTACTGGAGGAGGTATAAACCCAATGCCTTTACATTTAAATCAAACACTTGCTTTATGGATAAGACCATGCAGCTCATTGATACCCATTGGGCTATTGCCATTTGAGATCACAAAATTGGCAGCATCTTGCCAGCATCACAAGAGTAACTGAGCTCCTACACTGTTCCCTGGCATTTGTGTGAAGTACTATACAGCTACAACCTATCACTTCCTTTCTCTGCCTCTTAACTCCTGAGGGGATAATGTTCACCCATTCTTAGCTCCTTTATGCTTTCCTGTAGAGCCATCTCAGCAACAGGGAGAACAAATGGAGAACAATAATAATGTTGAAGGCCAGGGAGAGAAGCTGGGGAGGTTTTTCACAAGAGGAGGAGATTTTTCTCCTTTGTCATGTATGGTGAGGAGGAGGATGATGACCAGCCCACTCTTCATTTCCAGCTGCTTCAATCTGCCCATCATCCTCTGCCTCAAGATTACCACCTAAAGCACTTGCTATCCTTCTTTCATGCACCAATTCATACATAATTACATTCCCATCAGGAATGAGAGAGTGTAGAACACAAATGCCACCATGTGTTTCAGAGCTGTAGGACCCAAAACTGGGGCATACTCAGGTGAAAAGAAAGACATTAGAATCATAGACTGCTTACAGCACAGAAGGAGGCCATTCAGCATGTCACGTCCATGCCAACTCACTGCAAGAGAACCTTAGCTAGTTCCACTTCCCTATTCTTTCCCTGTAGCCCTGCCATTTTTTTCAGGTGCTTATCCAATTCCCTTTTGAAAGCCATAATTGAATCTGCCTCCATCACACTCGCAGGCAGAGCAGTCCAGATCCTAACTACTTGCTGCATGTCACCTTTGGTTCTTGTGGAGTGCTATGTACCTTTAAGAGAATGTAGTTAGTTGACCATGTGACTGCATTGACCAATCGCTACACAGTGCTTGGGTAACTGTAAGTCTAGGGCTGGAAGTGATTGAAGAAGTATACAAGGGGCAGAATCTTGCCTTTGGATGGCTGGCGGGCTTCACCGGCTAGGCGGTGGGTGGGCAGCCGACCCCCGCCACTGAAACGGGGCCCGTCACCATTTTGAGTGGGCGGGCCAATTAAGGCCCACCCAGCGGCATCCCCGACGGGAAGCGCTATGTGCTTCCTGTGCAGAGGGGGAGGGATTCCCCAACTGTCAAAGTGCGCTCTTTCGCACATGTGTGTGAAAGAGCGCACTGTTCCCTGAGACAAAGTATTGTCTCAGGGAGACCAGTGACAGTCCGAAAAACTTTAAAAATACAAAAGCTAAAAAATTATTAACATGTCCCTCTCATGTGACAATGTCACACGAGATGGGACATGTTAATAAAGACCACATAAACTTTATTAGTTTTTAAAATACGGACATGAAACTTCATCCCGCCAGTGGATGAAGTTTCATAAATAACCCGGAGCCCGCTGGGGCTCCTGGCCTGCCCGCCAGCCTTAAGGTTGGACGGGCAGGTATTTAATTACTTTAACGAGCCTCTCAATGGCCTCAATTGGCCATTGACAGGTCAGCGGGCAGACAGCTGATTTCGCTGTCCGCCCATCTTCCTAAAAATTTAAATGGACCGGGATGAAGTCGGGGGTTCCTCCCAACGTCACCCCGCATCATTTTCCCCTCGGTGACTGGGCCCCCCCCCCCCAAATCATCGAGGGGAAAATCCTGGCCATGGTGTTAGTGCTCTGTTCTTAATTCCAATAAACCACCAGTCTTTGTTCAGTTAATCGATCTCTCTGCCTATATTGCTTCAAGCACCAACTAATGTGTTAATATCAAGGGTGCAGCTAGCGTTCACCAGACAAAGTGAACCTGATAACCAAAAACATAAAAGTTCTTTTGCCATTCACTTTATAACAGCGTGCTCTGGCTCTCAACCCCTTCCATTAATGGGAGCAGCTCCTCTCTATCTACTCTGCATAGACCCCTCATGATTTTAAACACCTCTATCAAATCTCCTCTCAACCTTCTTTTTTCTAAGGAGAACAACCCCAGTATCTCCAATCTATCCATGTAACTGAATCTCTCACGTATCCCTCATCCCTAAAACCATTTTCTTACATCTTCTGTGCCCTCTCTGAAATGTCCTCCCTAATGTGTGGATCCCAGAATTGGATACAATACTCCAGTTGAGGCCAAGTCAGTGTTTCATCAGGTTCATCATAACTTCCTTGCTTTTTAAAAAAATATATTCTTTCATGGGATGTGGGTATCACTGGCTAAACCAACATTTGTTGCCCATCTCTAATTGCCTTTGAACTGAATGACTTGCAAAGTCACTTCCAAGGGCAATTAAGAGTCAACCACATTGCTGTGGGTCTGGAGTCACATATAGGCCAGACTAGCTAAGGATGGCAGATTTCCTATCTTAAAGGGCATCAGTGAACCAGATGGGTTTTTATGACAATCCATGATAACTTCATGGCCACCATTACAGAGACTAGCTTTCAATTCCAGACTTTATTAACTGAATTTAAATTTCACCAGCTGATGTGATGGGACTTGAACCTTTGCCTCCATAAACTGAGTTTGGGCATCTGGATTACTAGTCCATTGACAATCGCACTACGACACTGTCTCCTTTTGCCTCTATAAAGCCTAGGATCCCCTATGCCTTATTTACCACTTTCTCAACCTGCCCTGCCACCTTCAATGATTTGCACACATATACCCCAGGTCTCTGTTACTTTACCCCTTTAGAATTTAACCCTTTAATTTATATTCCATCTTCTCATTCTTCCTACCAAAATGTATTACTTTACACTTCTTGCATTAAATTTCATTCACCAGTTGTTCATCGATTCCACCAGTGTGTCTTTGTTCTCTTGAAGCCCATCACACTCCTCCTCACAGTTCACAATACTTCCAAGTTTGTGTCATCTACAAATTTTGACATTGTGCTCTGCACACCCAAGTCAAGGTCACTAATTCTAGAGCAAGAAAAGCCGTGGTCCTAATACTGACTCCTGGGATGTGCAGTAATTGCAAGTTGTCGTTGTTGAGTTTACAGTACTCCTTTGTGATCCCATAAGCTTAATCTTCCTTACAGGTTACAATGCAGAAATCAGCAGCTGCATTGTACTGCACAGCAGATATCTACCTCAGGTACCCCCCTCTATGAAGGCGCAAGATGAGTTTAGAGAGTAAAGGGAGATGTCAGGGAAACTAGAGAAAAACACAGATTTATTATGGGGATAGGAGAGCTGGGGAACAATTTTAGCTTGCTGAAATCAAGCTGCGGTCATCTTTGCTTTCCTGGGGCAAAAACGGTTTTGGCAAAAGGGCCAGAGGCTCAATAGCACTTGATATGGTCCAGGCAGATCTAGTATTGGGCTGCACACTAAATGTACTTAACTCTGTATCAGTCAGGAAGCAGGAGTGTGCACCATACCAGGAGGGTTGACAGCATGCGAGAGAGTAAAGATTTTTGATAGGGACAGGGGCATCAAATGTGAGGGGATAGTCATGCAGATTCATAACCATTCAAGTACTGTGGCAAATGGAGTCCATAGGCTATCCAGTTGGAATTTAGAAAGCACAATTGTGAGTGATTTTGGATAAGTAAAATAAATTAGAGTTTTATTCATAGGGATGGACACAGATAGATGATAGGAAGGAGATAGGGGGATATGGGTAGTGAGGGAAGTTGTCAGAGATGGTATTGGGCTGAACTTTGCCCCTGTCGGGGGTGTGGTTTGGCAGCGGGCAGGAGCGAGCGTAAACCCGATCGGTGCCCCCGATTGGGTGCATGCCGCCATTTTACCTGAGCGGGCCAAATAAGACCCGCCCAGCGCGATGCACACCTGGAAGCGCTGTGCGCTCCCTGTGCGGGTGTGGGGGGGAGGATTCCCTGAGTCGGGGCCTGCGCTCTTTTGTGCATGCGTGCGAAAGAGCGCAGAAATCTCCCTGAGGCACAGAGGTACCTCAGGGAGATTAGTTTAAGTTCTGAAAAATTTAATAAAGGAAAAAAAAAATTTAAGGGCATGTCCCCTCATGTGAAACTGTCACAAGAGCTGGGACACGTCCATTAATTTTTTTCAAATGTTTTTATTTAATTAATAAACCCTTCATGAAACCTCAACCCGCCCGTCAATGAGGTTTCATGAAAAATGCAAAGGCCACCTGGGCTCTTCGTCTGCCCGCCAACCTTAAGGTTGGACGGGCAACATTCTTAACAACTTTAATTACTTTCTTAATTAATCTTTCTTAATGGCCTTTGACAGTTCGGCGGGCGAGCAGCTAACGCGGCTGTGGGCCCGCCGAACTGACAATCTAAATGACGTGCGGTGACGTTGGGATGCCCGCGTGTCACTTTACATGTCGGCGAGCAGACCCCGCCCCCGCTCGCCGACCCAAAAATTCTGCCCATTGCCTGTGGTGACATTAGAGAGATCATAGAACAGGACAAGATCAAAAACATGGCCATGAATGTGGCTAAGAGAGGACAGGCTATCAATGAATTCAGAAAAGCAAGGGGAAGGGGAGCTGAGATGGAGAGTAAAATCCAGAAAATGAGAAGTCACTCAATTATGCAGAAGCTAAGGAAAGGAATGAGGATATCTCAGGGAAAAAAGTACTCAGGGTAAAGCTTGGGGGGGTGGGGGTGGTGGCAGTGGATAACAAGAGTTTTAAAGGAGAGGTGAAGTGGTAGAACACATGCTGAAAAAAGAAGCTACCAGAGGAAAGGCATGGAGGCAAAGTGTACTTCAGTAATAAAGGCCAAACCTGCATAGCAGTGGTTTTGGGTGGTGGAAAGCATATTGTTTTAAATATGCAATCATTCAACGGTCAAGATTGATGTCCAGATGTGATGATGTCAACTGGTCGTGAACCAAATTGTCAGTTACGCTTATGAATGTTGATATTATCAAAAGCTTGGTGCGAAGCTTGACATCAAACTAAAGTATTAATACAAAAATGCTGGTCTTTGGAGGATACATCCCCTCTCCCTTTTTAAAAAAAAAATGGAACAACAATCCCACAGAGTTGCAATACGTCCACTACAATTTCCACAAATGGAATGTGCCTATTTCAACTTTGATTGAGAGATAGATCAACTGTTCCCTTAACAAATGCAGACACTTGGCAATAGTTCACATTACCTAGCTGTGATCAGGAATTATGTTCATTGGAGTGAGAAGATTGGAGTGTAACAGCTGCAATAGTTATTAAGTTCCAGCTTTCAAAATTTTGCTGAGAGAATGACACTGTGAACAATTCCACAATACTGCAAATATAATTAACTAAAATTCAGGCAAAATAACTAATAGGGAAATTGGAGCTTATTTTTTGTTTTTAACATTTTATAGCCTCAACCTACATACAACCTTCTGAAAGAGGTGGCCAACTCAAGTATTTTGTGTCAAGATTGTTCCGGCCATTCCTGAACCTGCTTTTGTGCACAGTTGATGTTAAGCTTAAGCAACAACTTACAATTTTGCTAAATTTCTCTAAGACTAGTCAACCATTTTCTGTATTTCTTGCGGAAAAGAGTAGCACTAACCTTAACCTAATAATAAACATCACACATAAATTGCACCTTATTTTGCAGTTATCATTTGATTAATGCTCAAAAAATAACCATAAATATGTAAGAAGCAGTAATCTTCGCATATTTATAAATATTGTTAGCTATAGCACACGGGACAAGACTCAGAACCTAATTATCTTAAAAGTTGGTCTCAGCATACATTGTGTTAATCTCAGTTCCCTCAGGATATGTTTTAGTTGTAGATAGGTCTTTGAGTTCCAGTTCAAACGCATTGAGAAATCTGTGAATAAAATAGGAATTCAGGTCACAACTCAGCTGGTCTTGTCAGCTTATTGGGGAGGAATGTCTCTGATGTTAACTCAATGCACCTGTTACTGTTGACACTGATTTTGCAGATAAGCCTTTGATAGTGGATCAGCAGAATTATTAAGTGTAGACAGGTACCAGGATGCCAATGGAATAACAAGATGCTGTACAGCAAACGCTATGGACATTTTGTGGCCAAGATATTTACCTCTCATTAGGAACCTTTAGATGTTGAGATCCAGAGTTCTTTATACCCAAAGGCTGATAGTGGCCAATTAAAAAATAGGGTACAAATTTGACATGACCCATTTTTGGTTCCAGACTCATTGTTTTGCGGGAAGGGGCCCAAGGACAGACCAAAATTGGGCCTCAGGCCTTATCTAAAAATTCTGGGTTAGTTGTCAGCACTTGCCTCACCTCCACCTTTAAGGAGAATTAAATTTTGGAACACTTGCCTTGCCAGCAGCAGCCTTGGTTCTGTTCTAGGCCGAGGATATGCAGAGCGAGGACAGGAAGTCAGCAGAGGGGGGCCAATAGCGGCATGGAGCAGAGATCATGAGTGCCATGGAGCTGGAAGTAGATTGCAAAGGATGCCGAAACACCAGTCCTCTGATTGGGATAACAGCCCTGAGAGGCAGGCCACCATTGGACAGCTGCCGGTAGAATCGCCCCTGCGGTCCTGCCATCTGCCAGCATGGGCTCAGGCCCTGCTTTCGGCCCCAGTGGCAGGATTTGTGGTGATATTCAGCCCTGAGTGTTGGCGGGTTATTTTATTGTGAGTAACACCAGAGCAGAGTCCAGAGCAGTGGCATAGCGGTATTATCACTGAACTAGTAATCCAGAGGCCCAGGGTAACGCTCCGGGGACCCAGATTTGAATTCCACCACGACAGATGGGGGAAATTTGAATTCAATAAAAATTCTGGAATTACAAGTCTGATGATGACCATGAAACAATTGTCGTAAAAACCCAGCTGGTTCACCAATGCCCTTTAAGGAAGGGCGTCTGCCACGCTCACCTGGTCTGGCCTGTATGTGACTCCAGACCCACAGCAATGTGATTGACTCTGAAATGGCCCAGCAAGCCACTCATTTGGTTACTGTGGGTGTATCTACACCACATGGACGACAGCAGTTCAAAAAGGCACCTCCCCACCACCATCTCAAGGGCAATTACGGATGGGCAATAAATGCTGGCCTAGCCAGCGAGGCTCACATCCCATGAACGAACAAGAAAAGGCTCACTACAACATGTGTCACTGGAGAGTGATCAGGAGCCAGAACCCTGGATGATTCTTCTTTCCTCCTTAATGCACGGACACTGAGACTAATTAATCCCACCACTTTTTCTCCTGGTTGGGTAACTCAACAGAAACCAGGGATTGTACCCAGGAATAAAAACAAAAAACTAAAAGCTACTGCGGATGCTGGAAATCCAAAACAAAAACAGAATTACCTGGAAAAACTCAGCAGGTCTGGCAGCATCGGTGGAGAAGAAATCAGTTAACATTTCGAGCCTTCACGGCCCTTCAGCAGAACTGAGTTCTGCCGAAGGGCCGTGAAGGCTCGAAACGTTAACTGATTTCTTCTCCACCGATGCTGCCAGACCTGCTGAGTTTTTCCAGGTAATTCTGTTTTTGTATTGTACCCAGGACTTTTCTGGAGCTGTATGCATAAGTACGGCAGTGCACTTATCCACAAACAGCGAGGGAAGCCCTAAGACTGAGTGTTCTGAATTAGCAATTTCACAAAGATAATCCAACAAACAAATGGGGAAAAAAACGCATTCCAAGCTCAGTGTGATATTATTTGCATACATATTGCTTAGTCCATGGAGCACGAACATTAATTAATTCTCAATGAATATCAGATTTACTGCCTGGGATTGGATGACGCGGCAGTTGTTAATTGTCCATGAAAATGTGAGCATTAGTTGCCTCTCTTAGGAGCTAGAGCAATTTGATTGCAGTAATTGGTGCGAGATGCTACATTGTAAATGTCAAACACCAGTTTGAATGGTGAAGGTAACTGGCCCGGATCAGAGAAAGAAAGCAGATAAGCAGTCAACAAATAGATTTATTTACCTGTTAGTCTATTGGAATGGAAGGAACGTAATTATTTTTATAGAGTTTTACTGAGATTGCTTCCACTCAAAGGGAGAATAAAATATGTAAAAATTTCATCCAGCCCAAGGAAAATGTGCAGTGAGCACAGAGAATTTATGGATTCATTACGGATAAACCAAAGAAGAGAATTAAAGGAGTACAGAAGAAAGGCTTCATTTAATGACAATGCTTCCAGCTTGTATTAGATATGGAAGCCCAAATTATTCACCCAGTAATGATGAAGGAAAGCCAGTATACTGTAGAGCGTGATGTAGGAGTCGATCTGACACATGAGATGACCCCATTTCTCCTGCCTCAAAAATTGTGTTTTTGTATATACTCGGCGCATAAGTTGACCCCCTTCTTTTTAGCCACAACATACTTTACTCGCATTAGTAGTCAGCCTCAAATTTTTGCCCCACAAATGCATGTTTTGTTTACCTTATAAATGGGTGCAAGGGATCAAGCAGGCGATATGGGCTGTGTTGCGAAGATGCGCGGGATTTAAGACACTCCCACACAGACCAGACCCCATACAATGAACGACGAAGAGAAATGAATCTTCCATCAAAAAGAACGAAGTATGAAGCTGGTTTCAAGCTAAAAGTCCTAACTTTTGCTAACTTGTCAGTAACTCTGCTGCAGTGAGGGAATTCGGTGTTCATGAAAAACTGGTGCAAGAATGGAAGAAGAAGGAATCCGCTCTGAAGAAGATGCCTCAGACTAAATACGCCATGAGAACAGAGACCAGCCACTGGCCTGATCTTACGAAGCGGTCCTCAAATCGTCAGATTGGTTTCTTTGTTACCAGAAATGCAATGCGTATATATGCACTTAAAATGAGCCAATTCCAACCCTGAATCAAGCAAAGGTTTCAGAGCAATAGTTGTTGGTGTAGCCACTTTATGGAATGAAAATGTTTTGTGTTGTGGCAGAAGACCAAGATTGCTCAGAGACTACCAAAAAAGCCTTGATGCCAAAATATTACCAGTTTCCAGTGATTCATCATCAGACAGTGGCAAAAAACATGAGTACTCATTATGTCACATCAGCAACATGGATGAAACACCCATTAAATTCTGACATGCCCAGCAACCAAACTGTTGACTGGAAAGATCCAAAAGAATTCTAGTGAAAACCACAGAACATGAAAAGACAAGATTCAACGTAGTACTAGTCTGCGTGGCTAACAGAACGAAATTAAAGCCTATGATAATTTTCAAAAGTAAAACCATGCCAAAAATTAAGTTCCTGCAGGAGCTTTTGTGCATGTCCTTGACAACGGTTGGATGGATATGGATGGAGTGAAGTTATGGATCGATAATGTATGGAATAGTTGTCGCTGTGGCCTACGTAAATAATGCAGCTCATTAGTGTTGGACATGTTCAGATCCCATATAACTGATGAGATCAAGAGGCACCTGCAAAGAAATAACACCAAACTGCAGTTAAAACAGGGAGTCTAATGTCCAGAGGAAGAGGTTTTTGTTTGAGAGAGAATCACACATTTTGGGTTTAATATTATACACAGTTTTTAAAAGTGAGCCAAATCTCTGAGTGACCAAGACCAGATTCATGCCTGAAGCTGTCAGTGATACCCAGGAGGCCAAGTGCGATGGGAATACGGGGCAGCATAGAATGGCTGATATTCCAGGGAGGGGAAGGGTTGGGTGCAGGGGAGCGGTCACACTCAATTTCCTTGCCCTCTGACCCAAGGTAGTTCGAGCTCCCAGCTAGGCCGCACTGGAAGGCTGGGATTCGCTTGTGCCCGAGGTTCCCCTGCATGCCACCTCTTCCCTGTAGCCTTTCAGCAGTTGATTGACCAGGGTCTTCTCGTTGGCTCCCAGGCGGCGGGCGATGAGGGGTGGCAGAGGATTGCGTCTGATCTCGATGGCAGCCATTTTGGCGCTGTCCTTCTGGCAGGTTGGAATCTGCATCATCCGAACGTAACTCCCTTGGTGGCCCTGGAATCGTGGAGCCAGCACCTGGAGGAGATCTTTCTCCATCAGCCAGAAGTCAGCCATCTTCATGGCTTTCTCGTCCGTGTCACCCCGCTTCGCATAGCCCACAAGATTTTCAGCGTATGGTTTCATCTCGTCAGCCCGTGCCAGCATGGTTTCAATCCTCTCATGCTGGACTAACGCAGTCACAAGGTTCCATAACAGATGGAGGCGGGATTGGGGTCCAAGACCCATCCGATGGGTCATGGTTGCCATGGCTGATCCACAGGACAGTGGTAAGATGCATCTTTCCAAGGGGCTGGGGGTTCATGAAACAGTGAACGTCCCAACTTCAGGAAGTCTTAAAACAACTTAAAAAATCAAGGTCTAATCCGAGACCGAGGATCTTCACCCGCAGCTCAGGCGAGGTTTTAAACTCGGTTTCCTCCCTTTTTGTTTTTTAACCAAACATAAGCAGCCACTTTATTCCTGCCTGGGCGCCGCCATTTACGGACAAAAAACCTTTACCAAGATTGGAAATATGCACTCTGCCCTACTTGAAGTTTTATGTGATTTTGTTATCAAATCGCGAGATGCTATTAGTGAACAACGTATCATTAAATCATCCAAAAAATGCAGGACATCCAATTCGATGGACGGAGAGGAAGGTGATATTTTGGTGGAGGAATGATTCTGAAACCCAAAACACCACATTTTATCCAGAGTGGGATCCTTATGATGATACCATAGCCAAAATGACGCAGAATCAATTTGGCGAACTGTGCGTCAGATGCCAAAGACAATGGCCAAGGTTTTCTGCTCTCATTTGGAGCATGCTTCGTGGCGGGTGGGAGTGGAAAATAACGCGAGAAGGCCAGAAACCGGTTTTACGGCGTCGTAAAACGAGGTCCTGATTGTGCGCTCCAGTTGTCAACGGTGGGCCGTGTTTCCGGCTGCAGCCCATCGGGAACCTCATTTCAATATTTTTGAATCTTATTATAAGTTCTCCTCACCGGACTCATCCCCCTACGTTAGATCATCCTGGCACATTGACGTGCAATTAAAATTTCACAACAGGACATAAGCGACGTGCAGCTGCCGACCTGCACTTTGCTCCTCATTTCGAGGTTTGTTCGCACAGCGGCATGCTCACAGGAATCAGCGCCAGGCTTCGCAGGCAGCATCGCTTCGCTTTCAGGGGTCACAGGTAAGTCTCTACCTACCAGACCAGCGGTAAGGAGGTGGGGGTGGGGGGGGGGGTGGCTTCTCATGGGAACTAGGGCTAGGCCTGCACTTGGGAAGGGGGGAGCAAGTGACCTCACACAGGAGAAGGGGCTGCATGGCTCGGGCTGTACTGAGGGTAATGAGTGGGGAAGGTTGCACTCAGGCACATGACTCAGATGAGGGTGAGTGGGGGATATATGTTGAACAGCGTAAGTGGCCTCAAGATGGGGATGGGTGAGGTCCACACGGGCAATAGGCACATCCACTTCAAAATGTTCAGGGGCTAACAAACAGACATGCAACAGAAGCATAACGGGATCAAGGAATACAAGGGGTGGATGGGGAGATCTGTGAGGGAGGGAAACCTGAACATGAAGCTCCTCCAATGGGAGGGGTTACTATAGTCACACAGGGAGGGTCCAAGCTGGCCTGGCAGTGAGAGATCTGCACCACCATCTTCCAACCTGCAGCAATGGTGCAGTACAAAATTAAAATGAGAAGAAGCTCTGCTGGTGAGGGCTTTACGGGTGGATTGAAGGGCAGCTGCATGTATTGGGTGGGGTGCTGATTACATTGGCAACTGAACTGTGCATTCCCAAATGAGCAGAGAGGCACGGCTGGGACATGTTAGGAACCTTTCGATGACAATGCAGGTAATCAGGAAAGTGAAGCAATAATGACCATTAATGCGGGTCTAATCCTGCAAAGTGGCGCTAATCGATTTCCTTGTTCTAACCCTTTGTTCAGAGCATGGAAATTCCCCAGAGCGATAATGGACTCCATAACAATTGGGCGAATGGACAAGTTCCAGAAGCCTGTCAGAAAGTTAGCGCTGGATGGTTCACTGAAGAGAAGCCTCAGGCCCCACTCAAATATTCTCATTTCCTGAATGAACATTTACTCTCATTTTTATTCCCAAGAGTGTAGTATTGGAGTGCAGTGAATGAGGATCCCAGGGCCTGGGCTGAAAGCAGCACATCCGAGTGCCAGGGCAAAGCAATGTCATAGCAGTGGGTCATGTTGGGAAGGGGGGACACTTGATACACGCCCCACTTGCCATCATTTCAGGGGTGAGTACTCTCGACACAGGAACAAAGCACTCGAACCCACATTCACTGACAAGTCATTGGCAGAAATAGGACCCTTGGAAACTAATGTGACACTTGTCTGCTTCTCATTGATACTGCAGAGAGGAGACCATCAGGAAGGTGGAGGTTGGATTTATCGGTGCCTGCAGTATTGCTTACAGGCAGGAGAGAAGAAGGAGAAGATTGCGCTGGATCCTAAAGATGCAATTCTGATGCTTGGACAGATATGGTGGAGCCTCGGCAGCATGTGTCCTTGCTGAGATGAGGTGCTTTCTGAAGGAGGGAATCCCAGCATCAGACGTCAGAAGTGCTGCCTCATCAAGCGTCTCTCCAGCATCCCAGTTACAATGGCAGCCTAGAAGAGCCAGGAGCTGTCGGTCGATCCTCAGTGGTCTTGTAGCTGTGTGCCTTCAGGGTGACAAAGCTCCTCAAGTAGATCCATCTCAAGCAACAGAACTATGCACTCTGTGTAACATCGATGGTGAATCAGTTAATTCAGACTTGGGACAAGGCAGCCGATGACCTTCCGCTGCTGTGAATCCTTTTAGAGATGACTCAGTCATCTGTGGTGCATTCTTCCAAATCACACTGACATCCAGCACTCTCAGTTAGGGATCCTGAGCTACATTTATCCTCAGCTTAATATGGTTCTGGACCACTGAAGCATGACCACACTTGCCTGCCAAACATTAAAATGCCTCCTGTTCAACACAGACATTGTGCCATCATGTCCAGCCCTGGCCCTTGCCAAGTCCAAACTACACACACATGATGAAGCCCTCAAGGGCACACGTCATTATGAATAAAGAGCACACTTCAGCTTCAGTACGTTCTCACTCCTATCCCATTGCTCCCCTCCGCATTGTTTAAAGCAACCATCTGTGCTTCCAGAGCATGCTCAAAGCCTGTATTGGCCGCCAGGGAACACCATCTGAAATGTGCATCCGTGACCTCGGCGAGCGCTCAGGTGAGGGGATGCTCAGCGTTGTATCCCTAGTTTGTGATTAGAGCCTTGTCTCCACAAGACACACAATTGCAGGGTGACAGACGCTCAAGTTTCGAAGTTTGAGCGTCAGGATTATAATGTGGCTTAGAGGGGTCGAGCTTTGTCACCTTGAGTTGAGCTTAGCAGATCTACACTCTGCAAGTCGAAAATGTGGCTGGCTGACAGCAGCGCACACAAGCTGAATATGGGCTCATAGCATGAAAACCCTGCTGAGAACCAGAGAGCACATGGATTTGCACGATGTATGACACTTCTTCATGCGTGAACACGTTTCCTTAAATACCCTCCTCGGCCTGTGGAGATGGAGGTGATGGGGCCACAGGAAGAGGGGATTTGGATCGGCTGGATGGCCCCGGGGTGTGCAGCTGCTGCTCTTCCTCACTGAGGGTGTCTGAGGGCCCCCTGGCTGGCTCCTTGAGAAGAATGGGCAGCTGGAGTGAGATCTAGGTGCCCTGCCTCTCTCTCATGTAGCCACTGATGGATGCCACCAAGGGCTACAGCGATGGAGCACTGCTCCTGCAGCAGTGCAGGACAATGACCTGCACCAAGGTCTCCACAACGGCCGCCAACCTGCCAGTGTTGACCTCGGTGTGTTGGCATGCCAGCGCTATCGCCTCAGACTGAAGGTGGATGGACTCCTCCATCGTACGTTGTGATCTGAGGAATACTGCTGACACCCCTCCCTGCTGTTCCCTTGACTGTCGCTGTGGCTCCAGAAACTGATTTAGGACCATGTCCTGAGGCTCGTCATCTGATTCGGACTCAGCAGAATTGTGTCCTCCAGCAGTCCTCCGAGTGCCAGCGACCTCGGATGTTCCTGCCTCTGCCTGCTGCAGATCAGATTGTGCACTGTGCTCACCAGATTGTGACCCGAGCCTGCTCTAGAACTACGTCTCACCGAGGTGTGTGCCTCTGTATTGGTGGAGGGTGTGGGTGAGCGCTGTGACAGGTCTTCTATATTGCTCTCCTCTGGTTACTCATCTGAGGCGTACTTAGTGCTGGAGATGAGGATTGCGAACACCTTTGGACGCTTGCCAGAGGTGCCTATGAGAGAAAGTAGAGATAATTAGTGCACGGCAGGCGTCTCTAAAACAGGACAAAGCACTCACAGTGTGGTTGCCTGAGTGATGAGCTAGTGAAAGATCCTCACATGGGTGTGTGCTGCCAACCTCACCATTGGCACAGGCACAGTCAATGTCCTCTCCAGCCAGCTCGATGGCTCAATTCTTTAACTCTGTGAGGACCTTGATGTCGGGCTTTCCACTCTCTGTCTGGGACCTCTCCCTTCTGTTGTGCACGAGCTTGACTTGCATAAAGGCAGACAGAGAGAGTATGAGCAAGTCCCATGCCAGGGCAGATGGTTAGGATCATAAAAACAGAAAATACTGGAAAAACTTAGCAGGCCTGGCAGCATCTGTGGAGAGAGAAGCCGCTAACATTTCGAGTCCGTATGACCCTTCTTCAGAGCTCAGGTCATACAGACTCAATACGTTAACTCTGTTTCTCTCTCCACAGATTCTGCCAGGCCTGCTGAGTTTTTCCAGCATTTTCTGTTTCTCTTTCAAGTTTCCAGTATCCGCAGTATCTTGCTATTATTTCAGATGATAAGGATGCCTGGCACATGTGGATGGTGAGGGGACTATGGACGGAATGAGGACGCTATCTCCAGAGTAGATGAGCCCAGGTGGAGATGTGAGAGTGTGTGAGAGAGTGATGGTGATGTCCCTTGAGTGGCAGTGAGTGAGATGCCAATAAATGCATAATTGGATTGTGAGCGTGTGAATTGAGAGTGATGAGATGGTTGACTTACTGTGGTGGAACAGATGATTCATCATCTTCCTGCACTAGATAGCTGATCTCTTGGACCGCGCTGGCACTGACTACCACTGCCACCGCCTCCCAAACCGGATTGGTCAACTTGCTGGACCCCTCGGCCAGAGCAGAGGGAGAGGACATGGCGGTGGGCCTCGACTGCGTCCAGCAGGCGCTCCAGTGAGCCGCCACTGAATTTTGGGTCTGCTGTCTTCTTCAGTTTCAGGGCCATATCTTCAGTGAAGCAGTCCTGGGCTGCTGACATTGAGAAGGCAGTGCGCAGCTGCACTTTAAATATGGTGCCCAGAGTGAGGAAGCCATGAGCTGACAACTGGGCGGTTGAATCAGAGGCTGCCCACCAGCGACCCGGCGTGTTTCCTGTGCATGCATAATTAATGGGCAGCAAACAATATGGCGCGACAATCCGCCATTGTGGCCGGTGGGTAGAATGCTGTTTTTCACACCAGCTCACGCACTTAGTGCAATGGGGGGAATATCCCGCCCAATGAATTTGACAGGTTTTGAAACACTTTCATCATGGTTAAAGGCATCTTTGTAAATTAATTTATTCAAAAAACCATGCCACATTAATTTATTATGAACTACCGCCGTTTTTTTTACATTTCAACATGATGACCACCCACACTGGTGGCTCATATTTTATAATATCCGTATAAGTTGACCCCCATTTTTTGGAACAATTTTTGGAGACTTCAAAGTTTAACTTACACACCGACATACGATATGTCCAAGTCAGTGTGGTGTGTGAGCTATGGGAGAATGATGAGAGGTTGCTTTGACACTCAGAGATGTTTCCACTGGCTGGAGAATGTAAAACATGGGGGCACAGTCTCAGGACAAGGGACATTATTTAGGAATGTGATGACTAGAAATTTCTTCACTCAAAAGGTTTTGAATCTTCGGAATTTGCTAGCCCAGAGAATTGTGAATGCTCCATAAATTGAACATATTTAAGGCTGGGATAGACAGAATGTTGTCTCTATAGGGAGCAGGTGAGAAAGTGGAGTTGAAACCCCAGATTAGCCATGATCTTATTGAATGGTGGGCCACATGGTCTACTCCTGCTCCTATTTCTTGTGTTTTTGAGTTCTTGTAGAACATTGCTGCACTTATCCTTCCTGTGACTGAAGTCACATGGGATGAAGGTGCATTGAGTCACCTTGATGAGGTGCTGCAGTACATCTTGTGGATCATAACTATTTGAGTCACAATGTGCCAGTGTTAGAGGTGGTGGATAATGACAGATGCACCAATCAGGCAAATGCAATGTCCTGGATAGTAACTCAGTGTTTAAAGATGACTCTGTGGAGCAAGTTTCTGAAGTCTCTGAGTTAATCGGTCCCCATTCTGTATATAGAAAATTGAAGTTTGCTACAAACAGTTCACTAGTTGTGTAAATAATTTTCCAGGCACATCCAATTGCAATGGACAACTTAAGCACCCTAGGCACTCAGTTGATGTAACACCGTGACAATTTTGTCACTTGTATGTTATGTGTTTGAGCCACTCATTGTCTAGATATACAATCACACTGACATCTGTGCAGCATACCCTGTTTATTTGGAGTCAAACTAATTCCATGTTGTAGAACTCTGATTCAGACTGTGATCTGATGGTAGCAATTAAGAAAGCCACCTTAATTGTTACCTTTTATGCACTTGATCAGTGAGTTAACAAATCGACAAAGTTCTATTCTTCAGCAATGTCAGTTTGTTCATTATAGGTCAGAGATGTAAAATACATTGATATTTTGTACCATAAATTTAGTCAGAATTAATTTTGTGCCTGTCAGTCACAGGTTCGTAGGTCATAAAGCATGGAAGGGTAACTAATTCATTACATTTTTCACAATTCTAATAGTTGATTCTGGATAATTGTTCTCTGTCTTTCTGAAAAAGTATTAAGCAAATGCACTCAAAGTGTAAGATTTTTCACTTGGTAATGTCATTATTGCACCGAGGCCGGGATTTTCCAGCCCCATTGTGGCGGGACACACCTCGGGAGATCCGGTGGCCCAGCCAAAAGCGCATTGACTTGGTGGGATCAGACGATCCCGGTGGTGGGTGGGGCCGGAAAATCCTGGCCAGTATCTGCGCTTTGCGTGACAGTGAAATGGAGGAAGAATGGGGAAGTTGGAGCTGTTGACATGCACAGAAACACATGCATGAAGCTTTTTAATCAGTTACAAATGCACTGAGATTTGTCACTGGTTGAGCTGAACTGAAACATCGGTCAACTCTCTTAATCCACAAAAATAGAACAGCTGTAAAGAAAGCCGCTTTTAGTAGCAGGTTTTATTTCTTCTAAATGAATTAAAGCCGTATTTTCAGCAGATCAGAGAGAGCCAGCATGGATTTGTAAAGTGAAAGTCATGTCTGGCAAGCCTGATTGAATTTTTTGAAGAGCTGACTAAAGTAGTCTACACAGGAATGCCTCTGGATGTAATTTACATGGACTTCCTGAAGGCATTTGATGACAGCTCTGAAGAAGAGTACTACAGACTCGAAATGTTAACTCTGTTCCTCTCTCCACAGATGCTGCCAGACCTGCTGAGTTTTTCCAACACTTCTTGTTTTTACTTTGATGAGAGATTGTTGGCTAAAGTTAAAGCTTATAGAATTGGAGGTAAATTATTGGCCTGGATAGGAAAATGGCTGAGCAGCAGGAGACAGAGATAGGGATAATGGGCAAGTACTCTAATTGGCAGGATGCACCTGATGGTGTCCCACAAGGATTTGTGTTGGCCTTAACTATTCATTGTAGTTATCAACAACTTTGATGATGGAATGGAACATCAAATATCCATACTTGCTGGTAACACAAGGATAGAGGGCGTTGTAAGCAGTGTAGATGGAAGAATAAGGTTACAAAGAGATATTGATCGATTAAGTGAATGGACAAAAAATGGGCAGATAGATTTCAATGAAGGTAAATGTGAGGTCATTCATGTGGGACCTAAAAAGGATAGAACAGGGTACTTTCTAAATGGTGAAAATCTTGAAACAATGGAGGCCCAAAG
The DNA here is from genome assembly GCF_964194155.1 of Cetorhinus maximus. NCBI lineage: Eukaryota > Metazoa > Chordata > Chondrichthyes > Lamniformes > Cetorhinidae > Cetorhinus > Cetorhinus maximus. Next base: position 108,895,107 of record NC_135888.1, read on the forward strand.
AGACTGGGCAGGCTTTGGGGAGTCAGGAGGTCAGTTACTCATCGCAGGATTCCTAGCCTGTGACCTGCTCTTGTAGCTACAATATTTACATGGCTAGTCCAGCTCAGTTTCTGGCTAATGGTAACCCCCCAGGATGTTGATAGTGGGGGATTCAGTGATGGTAATGCCTTTGAATGTCAAGGTGCGATGGTTAGATTCTCTCTTGTTGGAGATGGTCATTGCCTGGCACTTGTATGGCGCAAATGTTACTTGCCACTTGTCAGCCCAAGCTGTGATTTTGTCCAGGTCTTGCTGCAATTACTCAAGAAGTTAAGGGAAGTATTAGATGAAAAGAGGCTTATAAGGTTGCAAGTCTGAGGATGGGAAGTGTCTTAGAAACCAGGAAAGGTCCAGCAAAAAAAGTTGATAAAAAGGGATAAAAATAGAATATGAGAGAAAACTAGCCAGGAACATAAAAACAGATTATAAGAGCATCTACAAGTATATAAAAAGGAAGAGAGTAGCTAAAGTAAACATTGGTCTCTTATTAGCAGAGACAGGAGAAATTCTTATGGGAAATGAGGAAATAGCAGAGACATTGAGCAAATATTTTGTGTCTGTCTTCACAATAGAAGACACAAATTACGTAGCAGAGGTAGAAGGTAACATAGGTGCTAAAAAGAGGAAATTAAGAGAATTAGTATCAGCAGAGAAAAAAGTGCTGGAGAAACATTAGCTGCAGAATTTTTCATCCCGTGGGCGGGCGCACGCTCAACCTGATTGGGAGTAAAGTAGCGCGTGATGACGCTGGGCAAGTGACCCGATGTCATCACACACAATCATGATCTTTTGGTTGGCAGGCGCACGCGAGAGGCAGCAGTGCGCCCAGCAACAATTAAGAGGTCTATTAAGGCCCTTAAACAAGTAATTAATTTGTATTTTTCGCTGCCTGCTCAACTGTTCGGTTGATGGGCGGGCGAATAGGCGAGACAACCTTTGAACTTTTTACGAAACCTCATCCGCAGGCAGGGTGAGGTTTCCAACGGTAAATTTTTAAAAAAAACTTTTAAGGTCATTTTTAACATGTCCCTCTTCATGTGACTGAGTCACATGTGGGGACATGTTAATATCATTTGTGAAAGCCTTAGTTTTCATTTTAAGATTCTTCAGCTCCCTGAGCCAGCTCTGTGCCCTCAGGGAGCTTTCAGTGCACGCTCCCCCATGCATGCACAGACTTCAGCGCTCGCACTCCTCCCGCCCCCACCCCAGGAGGCTCTCAGCACACGTTTCATGCTGGCTGGCCATTAATTGGCCGATCACGGGTGACGGTCCATTTTGCGGCCGTTCCCGGGCCCACACGCCGCGCCCGCCCGACGAAGGGAAAATCCTGCCTAAGGGACTAAAATCTAGCAAAACCTGGAGCTAATGGCCTACACCCTAGAGTTCTAAAAGAGTTAGCTGCAGCGATTGTGGCTGCTCTAGCAATTACTTTCCAAAATTCCTTATGTTCCGGAACGGCCCCAGTAAATTGGAATTAACAAATGTGATGCCACTATTCAAGAAAGGAGAGACAGGGAAAACAGGGAACGACAGGCCTCTTAGCCTGACGTCAGTCATTGGGAAAGTGCTGGAATCTATTAGTAAGGCAGTAACAATGCACTTAGAAAATCATCGTATTATAAGACCATAAGACCATAAGACATAGGAGCAGAAATTAGGCCATTCAGCCCATTGAGTCTGCTCCACCATTCAATCATGGCTGATAAGTTTCTCAACCCCATTCTCCCGCCTTCTCCCTGTAACCTTTGATCCCCTTACCAATCAAGAACCTATCTATCTTGGTCTTAAATACACTCAGTGACCTGGCCTCCACAGCCTTCTGTGGCAATGAATTCCATAGATTCACCACTCTCTGGCTAAAGAAGTTTCTCCTCATCTCTGTTCTAAAAGGTCTTCCCTTTACTCTGAGGCTGTGCCCTCGGGTCCTAGTCTCTCCTACTAATGGAAACATCTTCCCCACGTCCACTCTATCCAGGCCTTTCAGTATTCTGTAAGTTTCAATCAGATACCCCCTCATCCTTCTAAACTCCATCGAGTATAGACCCAGAGTCCTCAAACGTTCCTCATATGTTAAGCCTTTCATTCCTGGGATCGTTCTCGTGAACCTCCTCTGGACCCTCTCCAGGGCCAGAACATCCTTCCTCAGATACGGGGCCCAAAATTGCTCACAATATTCTAAATTTGGTCTGACCAGAGCCTTATAAAGCCTCAGCAGCACATCCCTGCTTTTATATTCTAGTCCTCTCGAAATAAATGCCAACATTGCATTTGTCTTCCTAACTACCGACTCAACCTGCAAGTTAACCTTAAGAGAACCCTGGACTAGGACTGCCAGGTCCCTTTGCACTCCAGATTTATGAATTCTATCCCTATTTAGAAAATAGTCTATGCCTCTATTCTTCCTACCAAAGTGCATGACCTCACACTTCCCCACGTTGTATTCCATCTGCCACTTCTTTGCCAATTCTCCTAACCTGTCCAAATCCTTCTGCAGCCTCCCCGCCTCCTCAATACTACCTGTCCCTCCACCTATCTTTGTATCATCTGCAAACTTAGCCAGGATGCCCTCAGTTCCTTCATCTAGATCATTAATGTATAAAGTGAAAAGTTGTGGTCCCAACACTGACCCCTGTGGAACTCCACTAGTCACCGGCCGCCATCCTGAGAAGGACCCCCTTATCCCCACTCTCTGCCTCCTGCCAGACAACCAATCTTCTATCCATGCTAGTACCTTGCCTCTAACACCATGGGCTCTTAACTTTCTGAGCAGCCGCCTGTGCGGCACCTTGCCAAAGGCCTTCTGGAAGTCCAAGTAGATAACATCCATTGGCTCTCCTTTGTCTAACCTACTCATTACCTCCTCAAAGAATCCTAACAGATTTGTCAGGCATGACCTCCCCTTGATGAAACCATGCTGACTTTGCCCGATTTTTACCATGCACTTCCAAGTATTCTGAAATCTCATCCTTAATAATGGACTCTAAAATCTTACCAACGACCGAGGTCAGGCTAATCGGCCTGTAATTTCCCGTCTTTTGCCTCACTCCTTTCTTAAACAGGGGGGGTTACATTAGTGATTTTCCAGTCCTCTGGAACCCTCCCTGACTCCAGTGATTCCTGAAAGATCACCATTATCGCCTCCACTATCTCTTCAGCTATCTCCTTCAGAACTCTGGGGTGTAATCCATCTGGTCCAGGTGATTTATCCACCTTCAGACCTTTCAGTTTTCCTAGCATCTTCTCCTTGGTAATGGTCACCATACTCACCTCTGCCCCCCAACTTTCTTGAACTTTGGGGATGACACTCGTGTCTTCCACCGTGAAGACTGACACAAAGTACCTATTCAGTTCCTCCGCCATTTCTTTGTTCCCCACTACTACTTCTCCAGCGTCATTTTCCAGCGGCCCAATGTCCACTTTTTCCTCTCTCTTACCCTTTACGTATCTAAAAAAACTCTTGCAATCTTCTTTTATATTACTGGCTAGTTTACCCTCATATTTAATCTTCTCCCTCATTTCTTTTTTAGTTGTCCTCTGTTGGTCTTTGTAGGCTTCCCAATCCCCTGGTTTCCCACTGCTCTTCGCCGCATTGTATGCTTTCTCTTTAGCTTTTATGCTGTCCCTGACTTCCCTTGTCAGCCACGGTTGCCTCGTCCTCCCTTTAGTATGCTTCTTCTTCCTAGGGATGAATTTTTGCTGTGTCTCGCAAATTACTCCCAGAAACTCCTGCCATTGCTGTTCCACTGTCTTTCCTGCTAGACTCATCTCCCAGTCAATTCTGGCCAGCTCCTCCCTCATGCCTCTGTAGTTGCCTTTATTCAACCGTAATACCGTTACATCTGATTCCAGCTTTTTCCTCTCAAATTGCAAGGTAAATTCTATCATATTATGGTCACTTCCTCCTAAGAGTTCCTTCACCTTAAGGTCCCTTATCAAATCTGCCTCATCACTAAATCTAGAATTGCCTGTTCCCTAGTGGGCTCCACCACAAGCTGCTCTAAAAAGCCATCTCGTAGACATTCCACAAATTCCTTTTCTTGGGATCCACTACCAACCTGATTTTCCCAGTCTACCTTCATATTGAAATTCCCCATGATCACTGTAACCTTGCCTTTCTTACACACCTTTTCTGTCTCCTGGTGTATCTTGTGCCCCACATCCTGACTACTGTTCGGAGGCCTGTACATAACTCCCATTATGGTTTTTTTACCTTTGCGGTTCCTCAACTTTACCCACACAGATTCTACATCATCTGACCCTATGTCATTTCTTGCTATCGATTTCATTTCATTTCTTACTAACAAAGCAACCCCACCCCCTCTGCCAACCAGCCTATCTTTTCGATAGGATATATATCCTTGGATATTTAGCTCCCAGTCCTGATCCCCTTGCAGCCATGTCTCCGTGATGCCCACCACATCATAGCTGATCAGGCAAATTAAACATGGTTTTACAAAAGGGAAATTGTTTTTAACAGATTTATTAGTTTTTTGAAGATATAATTAGTAGGGTAGATAAAAGGGATAAAAGTAAATGTAGTATACCTGTTGTTATGACGCGGCAGATGATGTGTGCCAGGCAGATCAAATCTAGGAGGGAAACTTGATCATGCAGCCACAACGATTTTGCAATTTGTATTTTATTTTGAGAGACGTGCCCTGAATTCAGTAGTATTAAGTCTACCAAGGCTCTAGAGATTTTTCATAAAACTAAATTAAACATTTATTAACAAAAGAAAAGATTTCAACCACATACATAGCTCTACAAATTACTCCTATAATAACTCCTAAAACCCCTAATTAATCTGGCTCCAGTTACACCCCCGTTAAGGCAACAGTAAAAACAAGTAGATTTAAACAGATCCAGGCAAATCACCACAATACCCTGGACAGTAGAATTCAAAGTGGCTTTTCCCAGCTTCGGTTTCTGTAGACAGCAGCTTAATGCACAACTACTGGAGGCTTTTCACACTTTTGATAGATTTTACAATGCCTTCCTTTCTGACCCATAGCCTCTTTTCCTTCATACATGTTCCTCCCTTTTAATGCAAATTCCATTGTTCCTATGTGTCTTTGGAACTTTACCTTTCTCATAATATAAAATATTTTCATGGTGCTACGATGTCACACGAGATGGGACATGTTAATAAATATCACATTACATTTATTAAAGTTTTTAAAGGGATGAGGTTTCATGTGTTATCAGAAGCCCACTGGGACTCCTGGCCTGTCCGCCAGCCTTAAGGTTGGACGGGCAGGGCCTTTAATTACTTTAATTACCCTGTCAATGGCCTCAATTGGCCATTGACAGGTCGGCGGGTGGACAGCTGACTTTGCTGTCCGCCTGCCTTCCTGAAAATTTAAAGGGACCAGGATGATGTCGGGGGTTCCTCCTGACGTCATCCCGTGTCATTTTCCTGTCGGCGAGCGGGCCCCACCCCCAAATTGCCGACGGGAAAATTCTGGCCACAGAGAAACTATCCAAACCCCACCATTAACCTACTTTTAAATAGATCACAATAATATCATGATAATTACTATACTTTAATGACACCTGTATTTTCAAAAAGCAATCGATAAGGTGCCATACAAAACTTTAATAGGCAAGATAAGGGCTTATGGAGTTGCATGGTTAGAGGATTGGCTATTGGACAGAGTAGGCATAAATGGGGTATTCTCAAGTTGTAAGACCATGTAACTAGCAGGGTGCTGGGGCCTCAGCGATTTACAATTTATATTAATGACTTAGAAAAAGAGACTGCGAGTAATGTATCAAAGTTTGTTGATGATACCAAGCTAGGTGGAAATGTAAGCTGTAAGGAGGACACAGAGTAACTGCAAAGACACATGGACAGGTTAAATCAGTGAGCAGCAAGATGGCAGATGGAGTATAATGTGGGGAAGTGTGAGGTCATTCACTTTGGTCATAAGGATGGAAAAGCAGAATATTTTTAAAAAGGCATGAAACTTGTAAATGTTAATGTTTAGAAAGAATTGGGTGTGCTCGTTCAAGGAAAGCAGAAAGTTAGTATGCAGGTACAGCAAACAATTAGGAAGGCAAATTGCAATTTGTCCTTCATTGCAAGGGAATTGGAGTACAGGAATAAAGGAGCCTTGCTACAATTGTACAGGTCTTTAGTGAGACCATATCTGGAAAACTGTATGCAGTTTGGCTCTCCAAATTTATAGAAGGATATACTTGCTGTGGATGCAGTACAGCAAAGGTTAACTAGATTGTTCCCTGGGATGGGAGGATTGCCCTATGATGAGAGGCTGAGGGAAGTGGACCTATTCTCTGGACTTTAGAAGAAAGGGAGTTAATGCCTTTAAAACATACAAGATTCTGAAGTGGCTTGACAAGGTACAAGCTAAGATGTTTTCTCCCCTGGCTGGAGAATCTAGAACAAGGGGGCACAGTCTCATGATAAGGGGCCAATCATTTAGGACTGAGGTGAGAAGAAATTTCTTCACTCAAAAGGTTGTGAATCTTTGGAATTCTCTACCCTGGAGTGTTGTGTGAGCTCCATCATTGACTGTATTAAAGACTGGGATAGACAGATTTGTGGTCTCTCAGGTATTCAAGGGATATGTGGAGTGTGCAGGAAAGTGGAGTTGAAGCCCAAGATCAGTCATGATCATGTTGAATGGCGGGGCAGGTTTGATGAGTTGTATGATCTGCTCCTGCTCCTATCTCTTGTGTTCTTGTGTTCTTAAAACTTGAGCCAGATCTTCAAGGAGTAAAAAGGAAACATAAACACAAAGGGTGGTGGAAGTTTGGAACTCTCGTTTGCAAATGACAATTGATGTTAGACCAACTGTTAGTTTTAAATCTGAGATTGATAGATTTTTGTTAACCAAAGACATTTAGGAATATGGATCAAAGGGAGGAATATGGTGACAGATCAGCTCATTGAATGGCAGAACAGGCTTGAGAGGCTAAAAAGCCTACCCTTGTTCCTTTTGCTTGTTATATGTTGTTACTATCAGCATGAAAGCAGACTGATATAAGCCTGGCTATTAAAGATTGTCTCTCATTTGCTCCCACCAGTTTGCATCAACAGTGTCAGATTACACTTCTGACTCAAGGGTCAAAATTGCATGGCAAAGAAGGACCTTGACAATTTTCTGTCACCACGCTGCCCTTTTGAACAAGATCAATATGCAGAGGGTCAGAATAATTGGATCGTTCCGCCTATTATTATATTTTAGTCACTGACCTTCTCTGGTTTTGCCTGAATAAACATCAGCTTTCCACCTTCGTTGTTCAGCCACAATCTGATTCAACAGCAGTTGGCAGATCGAGAAAGAAACAGAACATCGTGTGCTAAAAGCACTCAGCATTCTGCATCTGCTCTTCTGAATTACTGTTTGGAATTTCTCATGGTGCCATTATTGCATTTACTTAAACAAAGTGCTGATCACCTCCTAAGGACCAATCCTGTTTCACTTAGAATACATTACATACTCAAATAACAATAGTTCTGTAAACCTTCACAAGCATTTAAAACATGTCTAATGATCAGTTTCCTTTTTCCAGATGTTTAATTCATTTTTCTTTCCTCTTGTCTTTCATCTCAGGACTAGATTATTTAACTCTTTAGCCTTGATACTTATGAGGAAGCAGGGAAGGTGTGGGGGAGACTAGAAACCACCATGAAACACATGGAGGCCAGGAGTATGGAGGTTGTGCTAAACTTACCAGGAACATCAGTGGCAGAAGGCAAACAATCAGGGATCATTAGAAGTGTTCACCCCATCTTAACGCCTAGTGACCTCCTGACAATCAGGAGCATGGGGAAGGCCAGAGATTGGGTCCTGAGGTTTGGAGGGGGAGAGAGGCCATTTTGGGAAATAGGAAGGCCAAAGCTTAGGGGGGGTTACAATTTGGAGATTGGGGTTTGGTGGGGGATGGGGGTGGGGAGAGGCTATCATGGGAAGAGGGAAGGTTGAAGGTCATGGCTTGAGGTGGGATGGGGGTAGGAAGTTGTAATTGCACCATGGAGGGAGCAAGAGGCCATGATCGGGAGCGTGCCAAGTGCTTCCTTGCGGGGATGGGATGAACACTTCTGCTCCTCCTCACCCATGGTTTGTTGCTAAGGTTGTCATCACCTGATTTCCTCATAGAGAAGACTGGCCATTTATTGTTGGAATTCATGATTATACTAGAAGTGTCATTAGTAGTGGTTCTGTACTATGGGCATCCATGGACATCCATTGGCACAGCACCTCAATAAGTTTTGATGGATAAATATGCTAATGTATATTTAATTCTAGTGGAAAATATTGATGCCGTAGCTGTGGAATGGTACAAAGGCAGTGAGGGTATCATAAATGACTAATAAGTTCAGAGGCACCCCTAGGTCCTTTCACCTTTTGATCACTTCAAATTTTTTTTGGATCTAAACAAGATTAGCTTTGTTCAGTGTCATCTGCATTTATGTGTTGGTTGGCCAAGACATTTATGTAGCTTAGTCATATAAACCAGAAGGTCTCATATTTCATCCCTGATCTATGCAAAGTTAGTTGATATTAGCTAAGCTAAGTTGTCTCTAGGGGTGTTAAAGTTGACCCCAGTCCTCCTAAGCTTAAAGAACAGAAAGTCTGCCAGATTTCTCACTTACTGGTTTTCAGTGAGCCACACTAGGAATGAAAGAATATTGATGTATGATGAAAATAGAGATCAGGCTCAGCTGGTAACCCACAATGGTACATAGCTAGGGGATCCTGTAGACTCTTATAAAGATTGGTCACTAAGGCAAGGCATTCTGGAAGTCTGCTGAACCATTTTACTATAGCCCAACATAAATCAACAGCCATGAGAGGAGCAGTGGGGAAAAAGGGCAGAGTATTGATAAATGGAATATTTTTAATGAAATATATTTTAGGACAGATAAACAGTATATTTTTGTTGGTGCTGAGAAGGTTAAGGGGGTGACCTGATAGATGCACAAGTGGCAACTTGCCCAGTGCCTGAAGATAATATCAGCTAAGCTCAGCAGTTTAAATGAGGAACAGGAGGGTTTTGCACAATGATAAAAGTTCTGAGAATGATATTTCCTCTAAAGTAGGGTTGGAAATTTGCATTAGCTGAAGACTGTCAGGACATAATCCAACCAAATGAGCTAATGTCTAATATCATGGCACAAACCTGTCCATAATTCAATTGAAATGTACTCCTCTTAATTTGTTATCTTGTTATTTATTTTCCTTCATTCAAATTATACGTAGTTCAATTTTTTGAAGCACAAAAATGAATTTGACCTATCAGTAATAGGCTATATTGTCTGTTTCATTCAAAGAGCTGATAAGCGCCTAGTACTGTAAAGGATTGAGGGTAGGATCAAGATATAATGGGGGAACGTAACTACTTTCTTTCCAAAGATGTTTATGGTGTCACCATATAAAGTAATAAGAAGAATTCTCCCTCCATTATTTGGATTGAGGAGATAAACTTTGGTCTGTGGTAAAGTGGAGCAGTATTCACTCAATGCTAATACCAGAAGCCAAAGAAAAAAATCAGGTTGCCCACAATGGTTGAAACCTATGCAAACTAGTATACAAGACCAGTTGACCCCGGTTGCTGGGCAGTCAAGCTTTCCCAATTGGAAACAGCTGACACCGGTTGCTGGCCAGTTGTTATTACCAGTTGGAAACAATCATGGCTGGTGGGATTTTCCCAGCTGAAAAAAACAGTTGTCACCTGTTTTTTTTTGCTTACCCAGGTTGAAAGATAATTAGTGAACCCACCCCTATAATGAATTAAGGCCTTGTGTAGCAGCATGATGGCAGGTGCAATTGTAAAAATCTAGTGAAGGAACTGAGAACGTTGAATGTAGCTTTAAATTTCAAAAATTTATTGGGCAAACGCAATTAAATTAAGCCTCACATAAATTTTCTATGATATAAATTAATTCTTAATTCAAATAATGAAAGGGAAATATACAGCGGACCTGCCCAGAATGAAGGATAGCCTTGTGCGTCAGGATGAGGATTTGTGCAATTGTAAAAACCAACTGAAGAAACTGAAAGAGACACTATGGGCAGAATGTTGAGCTCAGGGGCGGGCGCGTGCCCGACCTGGTCGAGCGTAAAATGATGCGCGATGACATCGGGCAAGCATCCCAACGTCATTGCGTAGTCCCGCAATATTTCATTCGGCGGGAGTCAGCAGTGCGCCCGCAGACAATTAAAAGGCTTATTAAGGTCACTAAAAAGGTTGTTAATTTCAAATTTATGCTGCCCATCCAACCTTACGGTTGGCAGGCAGGCGAAAACGCCAAGCAGCCTTTGCATTTTTTAGGAAACCTCATCCACAGGCGGGATGAGGTTCCCTAAAGCAAATAAAAATAAAATTAAAATTTCAACACTTGAATTAAAAACATGTCCTTGCTCATGTTACAGAGTCACATGAGGGGACATGTTTTATGACATTTTTATTCTCTTCATTAGTTTTTTTAAACAGCGATTCATCTCCCTGAGGCAGCTCTTTCGCGCGCATGCGTGAAGTTCGCACTAGGCCCACTCACCCTCCTCCCCCCACCTGCACAGGCAGTAACTGAGTGCTACCACTCATGTTCCACGCTGGGCGGGCCTTAATTGGCCTGCCCATGTAAAATCGCGGTGTGGTGCCAATCACAGGCACCGGACAGCTTCCCGACCACCCCACCAGTCCCCACCGAGCACCCCCACCAAGGGCAAAATTCTGCCCTAATGCTAAACTTCAAGCTTTTTTTGAAAAAGCACAAATTAAATGTTACATAAATAAATAAACACTTCCTTTGCAAAATTTAAATACAGCTGATTTGCCATATTTTCTTGCTAAGGCTTTGTATTTTGTCTGAGATGTAATTAATCGCCCTCTTGACCTCTTTTGTTACCTCCTCCACACTTAACCCCTGGGTGTGGAGGTGCTGCATGAAGCATGCAGGTAGATAGAGAGGGCACGAGGATTAACCAAAGAATTATTTATAATCCTCAACGTAAATCGAGAAACAGTACCTTAACCTTCGCTTAGGGCATTTTACAACCTTCCAGACTCAACGCCAATGTTCAACAATTTCAAATCATAATATTTGCCACGATTTCTTTACGAGCTGAGGCTATGTTAATGTTTCAACTACTTCCAATTATACCTCTTCTAGATCCAGCTTTTATTACTACACCCGTTTAACTTGCACCATCACCCCTTTTTTCACGTCAACCAGAATGTTCCAGCCCTGGTGCAGCAGGTCCCGCCACAGCAGATGCAGCGATGCAACCAAAAGTCCATTGACTTTGGCGGGATCAGAAGATCCCATCCTTAATCTCCTCTGCCTTCCACCCTATCACAGACCTTCCTTTTCCTTCTTTCCCCCTCCTCTCCCATTTCCTTGCCTCTGCAATTACTATAAGACCTGTTGCATCTCTAACTTCTTCCACTTCTGATAAATGGTCGTTGACCTGAAGTGTGGGGCAGAATTTTATTCTCCTCCCTCTGACCCAGAGGTAGCCTGCGAAGTGGGCGGGGGCACATTTAATCAGGTGGGAAGGTGCAGGGTGGAGGTTCCACTGCTTTCCTCCTTCCCACTCCGGTATTCAACCAGCAGCAGGCAGGGGCCACGTTATGTAAACACTGTTGAGTATGCCTGTGGCTTGATGGAGGGGCTCCCTTGTATTGGGACAGCCCATGCCCAAGGGAGACACCTGCCAGAAGCATGGTCTGCCCACAGGTAAAGACCACCACCTGTCCTAAATGGTAACCCTGCTCCCCCACTTCACTGGAGCTTACCTATCTTCACTCCAGGTTCCATCGATCTGCAGCCTGGGCCTCCTGCAGTACCTATACTGGCCATGACTCACAGTGGTGCTGCCGGTACTATGGTTGCCCGGCAGCTCTCAGAGGTGGGATATCTGCCCTGAAGATGGCAAGAACCATTATTAAGGATGAGATTTCAGAATACTTGGAAGTGCATGGTAAAATAGGACAAAGTCAGCATGGTTTCATCAAGGGGAGGTCATGCCTGACAAATCTGTTAGAATTCTTGGAGGAGGTAACGAGTAGGTTAGACAAAGGATAGCCAATGGATGTTAACTACTTGGACTTCCAGAAGGCCTTTGACAAGGTGCCGCACAGGCGGCTGCTCAGAAAGATAAGAGCCCATGATGTTAGAGGCATGATAAAAGCATGGATAGAAGATTGGTTGTCTGGCAGGAGGCAGAGAGTGGGGATAAAGGGGTCCTTCTCAGGATGGCGGCCGGTGACTAGTGGAGTTCCACAGGGGTCAGTGTTGGGACCACAACTTTTCACTTTATACATTAATGATCTAGATGAAGGAACTGAGGGCATCCTGGCTAAGTTTGCAGATGATACGAAGATAGGTAGAGGGACAGGTAGAATTGAGGAGGTGGGGAGGCTGCAGAAGGATTTGGACAGGTTAGGAGAATGGGCAAAGAAGTGGGGCAGATGAAATACAACGTGGGGAAATGTGAGGTCATGCACTTTGGTAGGAAGAATAGAGGCATAAACTATTTTCTAAATGGGGAGAGAATTCATAAATCTGGAGTGCAAAGGGACTTGGGAGTCCTAGTCCAGGATTCTCTTAAGGTTAACTTGCAGGTTGAGTCGGTAGTTAGGAAGACAAATGCAATGTTGGCATTTATTTCGAGAGGACTAGAATATAAAAGCAGGGATATGCTGCTGAGGCTTTATAAGGCTCTGGTCAGACCACATTTAGAATATTGTGAGCAATCTTTGGCCCCGTATCTCAGGAAGGATGTTCTGGCCCTGGAGAGGGTCCAGAGGAGGTTCACGAGAACGATGCCAGGAATGAAAGGCTTAACATATGAGGAACGTTTGAGGACTCTGGGTTTATACTCAATGGAGTTTAGAAGGATGAGGGGGGATCTGATTGAAACTTACAGAATACTGAAAGGCCTGGATAGAGTGGACGTGGGAAAGATGTTTCCATTAGTAGGAGAGACGAGGATCCAAGGGCACAGCCTCAGAGTAAAGGGAAGACCTTTTAGAACAGAGATGAGGAGAAACTTCTTTAGCCAGAGAGTGGTGAATCTATGGAATTCATTGCCAGAGAAGGCTGTGGAGGCCAGGTCACTGAGTGTACTTAAGACCAAGATAGCTAGGTTCTTGATTGGTAAGGGGATCAAAGGTTACGGGGAGAAGGCGGGAGAATGGGGTTGAGAAACTTATCAGCCATGATTGAATGGCGGAGCAGACTCGATGGGCCGAATGGCCTAATTTCTGCTCCTATGTCTTATGGTCTTATGGTCTTGTAATCCAAACTTTGACCAGTTAAGTGCCTGAGTGGCACTAGCTCGGGGTTGGGGGAAGGGCTTGGAATGGCCATGGCGGTGTTTGGGCCCACTGCTACGAGCATTCAATTCCACCCATTGGTTCCGTTTCTGTCTCCACTGATGATGCCGGACAATCTGAGTATTTCAAGTGTTTTATTTCAGGTTTCCAGCGTCCGCATTCTTTTACTTTTTTATGAAAAGTCCCTGCTGCCTGATGGCATTCATCTCGATGTGGAAGAACCTAATTCCCATAAAATTAAAGCTTTAACCCTAATCCTAGGCCCTATTATCAGGAAGAAAATGGCACCATAATTTCTAATTGTTGATAATGGCCATTGCATTTTAGTTGATGGACATGATTACAATAGCCTGCTATTACTGCACTGACATACAGTTCAGTTGATAAACTTATCTAACCCATGCAGATCTGCAAAATGAGAGCAGAATGAATGAAGAGACAATTTGAGATCTCACTGAGCATCATTAATCTTCTTCTGTAATCAATTCACACACCAGGAAGAAGGAAAAAATAATTGTACCTTCTGGATATTGTTACAAGTTGTGAATCTTGTACCAAGGCAGGATTTTTTTGGTTAAACTTAATTTCATGCATTACTTTTAAATAACAATATGCCAGGCAGAATTAATTGTTTTCATCTTTTGTGCTTTAATCCTGAAGAAAAGATGCAGACTGACTACATGAACTCAGGAATGGCTTATCTTAATACCCTTGGCACTTGATGGGGATGGTTTGTTCTTTTGCAATTATCATCAATGCTTGAAAAGTAAATAGAAAAATGCTCAAGTTGGTTGTCTACTGAAGCACGGTGCCACCTGATAAAGTGCTTGTAAAACGTTACAGCAGATTTGTGTTTTAGGATAGCTGGAGTAAATAGATCAATGATATTGATGCCATGCTATTACTCATTAAGCTTGTTCAGACTTAATACAGTGTTATAGGGAATTCTCACCATTTTTCAGAGGGAAACTGATGCCACACCACGTGGAAATATTGCAATAACACTTTTGGGCTGTGATAGCATCTTTCTATGCAGATTATAAAATTGTATTTCACGAAAAAAAGAACCTTTGCCTCCAACTTTCCTTTATCAAAAGCAAGAAGAAAGTTACAGAATAGAAACGCTATTTGTGAAGTTTCACACTCAAGCAGACATGGCTTTTTTCCACAACATGCTTTGGAAGCCTGTGGCATGGAATTATTTCAAAGATGGCCTCCACCTCCACAAAAATGTTCCCAGTATTGCCACAGTGTTCCTTTATATCAGTCATCACTTTTGTAATCTTTTAATTGAAGGATGATTTTAGACCTCATCTATGATCTATTTTCTACAGTGCAGTGAATGCAAAGCTTTACATCAAAATCCAGAGACAGAGCAAATTGCCTCTAGAATGTTAATAGTGTGTTTACAATGAGAGAGAATTTAATGTAAGAGATGTTGGTAAGGTCTAATCACCATTTCTCATTTTGATGTTGACAGTTTCTATTATATGGTGGAAAATGGCAGAGGTCTATTTCTGGTACCTTCCAAAATCATGTGAGGTGATGGCTTACCGACTCCAGTTTCCAAACTTTAAAAAATAGCATTTATTTTAATCAGTCCCCTGAGCAAAGTTACTTTATAAAATAGAAAACAGGCATATCTTCATTTATTGCAGCGAACAATGAGCAGATTTACAATGTAAGTTTATAAAGGGTCACCACATATCCTTTGCAATATCATGGCACTCTACACACAGCTGCAACAAGTTCTGTCAGTAAAATGTCTGCTCATAGTAGATGTTGTTAAAAATCATTTGCATTTCAGTAGAATGAAGCCAAAGGCTAGTTTGAAAAAAGAATCTGCATCAACACTTCCTAAGGTATTTTTCAGCTATAAAACAGAAACTGCCAGCATCCGAACTGGAAATCAGTGCTGGATTTTTCCTAGTCACTTAGATGCATATTTATGTTTGAAATGCAAACTTTTTATATTCAAGGGATAATTTGGTGCCACAGGATTTGATTTAAAACAATGTACTTGCTATGTTTCAACAATTGTCTCACACATTAAATGTAACACACATCTTCAATGAAAACATTGCCAAATAAATGATTGGTTTGATTACAGTTACTTAATACTACAGTGCATGCTAAAATTTCCACCTAACCTGACTCCCAAATACCCCCTTGTAAGGCAACAGTCAAAAAATAGATTTTAAAGTTAGAAAACCAGGCCACCCTAATTATCAGTTTTAAGGGCTGGATGCAGCAAACTCATGCAGATGCTGGAGACATTTCTGAAGCAGTTTCACAAACTTCTGCTGGATGTCACAGGGCCCACCTTCAACATAGCCTTTCATCCCCCCTTATATATGTTTTCTCTCTTTTTAATCTGTAAAATCCATTGTCCCATGTGTCTTTGAAAATGTATTTTCCCATAATATAAAACTTTTCATGGTGCCAATATTGTCAGTGACATTTGGGAAAAATAAACACATGGCTTGGCCTAGCTTCTCTGGCTCAGTGTAAACATCCTACCATCTCTTTGAAATTCAAACTGCCCTGATTTAACTAAAAATGCAAATTTTCCTCACACCTTACATTCTAAGACTTCAGCCATTTTTCCATATCTGGCATTTAAAATCTAGCTTCTTTTGATGAGTCAAAGCCTCCAGACCAGTTGTCGCCAATTCAATTAAATCCCACACACACACACACAGAAACTATCCAAACCCCACTTTTAACCTACTTTTACAATAAATCACAATAATATTATGAGAATTATTATACTTTGGTGACATCCCCTCCTTACGAGAAAATGAACCGTCATAATTTAAAAAGATGGCTCCATTTTCTTAATCCACCTTACACTACCTCCTGTACCGATCTATATACCCATACAATTACATTTTAAAGGTCCAACTTTCCTTTGAGTTTTAAACTCTCGACAATGCATCTCCAATTAGATTTTCTTGTCCAGCTACATGTATAGTCTGTAGATTAAATGGTTGCAGTAATAAACTCGATCTGACCAGCATTGCACTTCTGTCTTGAAATTTGTCCAGAAATTTTAAAGGATTGTGGTCTGTATAGTCAACTGTGTCTGACAAATTGTTTGCAACATAAACCTCGAAATGCTGCAATGCTAACACCAGACCCAGAGTCTCCTTTTTGATCGTTGAGTATTTTCTCTGTTGTACATTCAACTTCAGTGAAAAATACACTCACGGTTTTTCAATTCCAGTTTCATTTTCTTTCAACAATACAGCCCCAAAGCTTGTATCGCTTGTGTCAACGGCCAACTTAAATTGCTTGGCATAATTGGGTACTGTCAAAACTGGTGTCATAGTTAATAGTTTTTAATCTCTCAAATGCCTTCTGACACTCCTGCGTCCATTGAAACTTCCTGTTCTTTTTAAATAGTTCAGTCAATGGAGCAACCACGCTTCTGAAATTTGGTACAAATTTCCAGTAAAACCCACTCGTGCCCAGAAATCGCAAAACTTCTTATTTTGTTGTAGGCAAGGGGAAATCCACTATAACTCTGACTTTCACATCTCTTGGAGCCACCTTACCATGTCCAATGGTGTGGCCTAGATATGTAACCTGTGCTTTTGCAAATTCACTTTTAGCCAAGTCCATCACCAAATTAGCTCCTTGTAGTCGACTAAATAAATCTTCCAGATGATGTAAATGCACATCCCATGTTTGACTGAAAACTATCAAGTCGTCAATAGAAACAGCACAATTGCCCAGTCCTGCAGTCACTTTGTTTACCAGTCTTTGAAATGTTGCTGGTGCATTTTTCATACCAAATGGCATGTTTTTAAACTGATATAGTCCACCTGGCATCACAAAAGCCAATATCTCCTTTGCTCTCTCCAATAACAGTGCATGCCAATATCCTCTCAGCAAGTCAGTCTTTGTGATAAAATTTGATTGTCCCACTTTCTCAATGCAATCACCCAACCGTGGACAGAATATGAATCCGCTTTTGTTTCTGCATTCACCTTTCGATATTCCACACACAGTCTTTCAGTACCACCACAATAAGCGAACTCCACTTACTGCAACTAGACTAAATGATGTCATTTTGAAGCATAAATTTAATTTCTTTTTGTACTTGTGATAACTTTGCTGGGCTTAATCTATAAGGATGCTGCCTTATGGAAACTGAACCTTCCACATTTACATCATGCGTAGCTAAATTTGTCCTTCCCAGCTTATTCACACAAATAGCTTTGTGTGATTGCAATATTTTCTCCAAATCGCTTTGACACTTGTCTAGAAGGTAACTCAATATACATTAAAATTTTTAAGTGCCCCCTCATTATCTAATTTGATTAGAGGAAAATCAATTTCAGAATCCTTCATTCCTACCTCTTTCCTTTTACCTACCACCACTAATACCTCCTTTTGGTCATCTTCCCTGTCAAAGTATTTTTTAAGCATATTTACATGATACACCCTCTGCTTCTTTCTTCTATCTGGAGTATTTATTAAATAATTTACTTCGCTCAGTTTCTTTTCAATCCTGTAAGACCCACTAAACCTTGCTTTTAATGAGTCACCCATTACTGGTAACAGAACTAACACTTTTTCCCAGCAACAAAGCTACGGGCTATGGTTCTCCTATCTGCCTTCACTTTCATCACTAGCTGTGATATCTTTAAATGTTCCCTCGCTAATTCAAATGCTCTGTCCAATCTTTCTCTGAAGTTTGATACATAACCCAGGAAAATAGTTTCTGAATTTTGATCCACCAATGAATCAATTTCAGTGGTCCCCTTACCTCATGACCATAGACTAATTCAAAATGGCTAAATCCAGGGCATAAATGCATGAGGAGCATCCCTAATAGCAAATAATAGGAATGGAATTCCCCTATCCCCATCCTGTGGATAGTCCTGACTATACATCATCACCATGGTTTTTAAAGTTTGATGCCATCTTTCAAAAGCCCCTTGCGATTCAAGATGGTAAACTGTTGACTTAAACTGTTTTACCCTCAAACTGTTCATTACTTCCTTAAACAGCTGTGACATGAAATTTGGACCCTGATCTAATTGTATTTCTTTTGATAAACCATATCTCATAAAAATGTTGTCAACTCTTCCACAGTTCTCTTTGTTGTAACATTTCTCAAAGGTATTGCTTCAGGAAACCTTGTAAATACATCCATTATTGTCAACAAGTACTGATTTTCACTTTTAGTCTTAGGGAGGTGTCCTACACAATCAACCATGACCCCCAATTGCTTGAATTGGGATTAAAGGTGCTGCCTTAATCACTGCTTGTAGTTTCCCTATCACCTGACATGTGTGACATGTTTTGCAGAATTTGACAACTTCTTTGTCATCCAGGCCAATAGAAGTGTTTTTTTCGTATTTTCACCTGTGTCTTTCGAATTCCTAAATATCCCCCTATTGGAATTTCATGAGCTATTCTTAGTATCTCATTTCTATATCCGAATGGTATAACAATCTGGTGCACTTCCATCCATTTTTCATCTACTGAAATCTAATGCAGTCGCCACTTTCTCATTAACACATTATCCTTAAGGTAATAACATTCTGGAATACACTCTGCCTCTCTTTCTGATCAAGCTGTCTGACATAACTTCTATTTGTGAATCTATTTTTCTGTAACTCTGCCTTGAGCTAAACGTTTCCAGTCGTTCTTCCTGAACAATCTTATGAAAGACAGTGTCAGCTAATTGAACTTTAATACCTTTTCCCTGTACTCAAGACTCCTGCTCCTCCAGTCTCAACTTATGAGTCTGTGATTGTTTTACCACACATTCTGGAAACAAACCAGGATGCTTTTTCTGCAGCACCTCTGTTGAATAGACAGCCACAAGCTGCACAACTACCGTAGGCATCACCCACACCTGTGACCCAGCTATATCATTACCTAAAATAGACTGCACCCCTGCAATGGGAAATTTTTCCACTACTCCAACAATCAGTTCACCTGTTTTCAACTTACTCTTTAAATTTACCTTCTACAATGGAATAAGTTTAGCATCTCCATGAACCTCATTTATTATCACCTGTTCCTGCAATACTCTCTCTGAACGACAAATGTCAATGTCACTATTCCATAACATTAAGGGCTGAATTTTTCGCTGAGCGAGCGGCCAGGCAGGCGTGCGCCCAATCCACTCAAGTGTAAAATGATGCATGCCGGAGTCAGAAGCGTGCCCGCTGACAATTAAAAGGCCATTAAGGTCATTAACAATGTAATTACATGTTATTTTTTGCTGCCCATCCAACCTTATGGTTGGTGGGCAGGCGAAAAGGCCAAGTGGCCTTTGCATTTTTTAGGAAATCTCATCCACGGGTGGGATGAGGTTTCCAACAGCACATAAAAATAAAATTTAAATTTAATTAATAACATGTCACTGCTCATGTGACAGAGTCACATGAGGATACATGTTTTATAACATTTTAGAAACCTTTATATTTTATTTTGAAAAATGTTCATCTCCCTGAGGCAGTTCTGTGCCTCAGGGAGGTCCTCAAGCGCACATCGGCGCGCATGCGTGAAGTTCGTGCTCACCCTCCCCTCCCCCCGCACAGGCAGTGCTGAGTGCTGCCATTCGCGTTTCACGCTGGGCGGGTCTTAATTGGTCCACCAGAGTGAAATCTCGGTCCGGCCCCGATTGTAGGCGGTGCGGACCGCCCCCACCCACCTCCGCCCAACAATGGAACAATCCTCCTCTAATGATTGACTAGCCTCTGTGTCTCTTAAAATTTTGACATCTTTACCTGCTCCAACCTGGACACATGGAAAGACTTTCCCTTCGCATACGAAATTTCAAAACGTCTCTGGAACCTGCTCCTCAGAACTCCCTTTGGTAAATTGTGAACACATTCCCACTTCTTTACCTATCAGTGATTCTTCCTGCTTTATCTGTACAGAAACCACTGTTTTTTCCTGTGCCTGAACCTCAGAACCCACAGTACTTTTATGTCCAGAACTTCTCTGCATCCCAATAATTGCAACAGATTTTGCCTATAATATCCAACACATTGCCTTCATGTGCCCAACCTTATTACAATGAAAATGCCTTAATTTTCGAGTGTCACTTCTACCCCCAGCACCTTCCTTTTTAGTCTGAGAAAAAACTTCCTGGGTATTTCCACCTACTCCTTCTCTTGACTACCTACCTTCCTTTCACCTTCCAGTTTTCATCCTTCTCTGATTTAAAAGGGTGACATAAAAAAGATTTAGGCCTATGAACTAACTCATAATCATCAGCTTTCTCTGCTGTTTGCCTTCCGTTTTGACTCTCTGTTCCTCCACATGAGCTCTCACTACTGAAGGAATTGAATCTTTAAATTCTTCCAAGAGAATTACTTCTCTAAGAGCTGCATATGTTATCTCCACCTTTAATGCCCATATACACTAGTCAACATTACTTTGTTTAACCCTTTCAAATTCAATGTAAGTTTGCCCAGGCTGTTTCCTTATATTCCTAAATTCCTGCCTATAAGTCTCAGGAACCAACTCATAAGCACTCAAAATAGCTTTTTTACCACATCATAATCCACCTGTGTAGCATAAACCTCATAAGCTCTACTCACTAACCTAGACTGTAGAAGCAATGTCCAGTTTTCTTGTGGCCATTTCATCTGTTTGGCTATCTTCGCAGGTCAGGAGCTTTCTGCTGCCCTGCTCTTCACACAAAACCTTGGTCACCTGGTCAGGAGCCAGTTAAAATGCTGTTGTCAGGCAGCTCCCTTGGCCCAGGATTCCTTTCCAGCACTATCCTGTCTTTCATGGCACACTCTGTTCCAAGACTGCAACATTATATAAATCTCTCATCCTGTTCCATGGACATGTCTTGCAACCTGCAGCCATTGTAGTTCTAATCCACAGTCCCACAGAAAATAAAAAGATATGTTCCTTACACCAATCAGAGTTATATCTTCCACTTCCAAAACGGTTTTAGCTATGGATACAGCAATTTTTACAGTCTCACCACTTCAAAAATCCCTCACACAAACTCCTGAATTTAAAGTGCTTCTTGTACTCATAGCCTTAAAATTCACTAACTCCAAACCAATCAAGGAATTTCAAATATCCTGCAAAGAGCCCCCAATTTGTTATTCGTGACAGATGATGTGTGTCAGGTGGATCTAATCCACGAGAGAAACTTGATCCCACTATCACAACAGTTTTGCAGTTTTTATTTATTTCGGGATGCATGCATTGAATTCAGTAATAAGTCCACCAAGACCTTCAGGGATTTTTTAAAAACCAAATTAAAATATTTATTAACAAAAGAAAAATGTCAAACATATACATACAATTCCAGTTATTTAATACTATAGTAAATGCTAAAATGTCTACCTAACCTGACTCCCAAATACCTTCTTGTAAGGCAATGGTCAAAAAGTAGATTTTAAAGTTAGGAAACCAGGCCAGCACAATTATCACTTTTAAGGACTGGATGCAGCAAACTCATGCAGACATTTTGGAGGCCTTTCTGAGTCAGTTTCGCGAACTTCTGCTGGATGTCACAGGGATGTCTCAACATACCCTTTCATTCACTCTTATATATGGTTTCTCTCTTTTTAATCTGTAAATTGCATTGTCCCATATGTCTTTGAAAATGTACTTTCCCATAATATAAAACTTTTCATGGTGCCAATATTGTCAGTAACCTTTGGGAAAATAAACACACTGCTTGGCCTAGTTTCTCTGGCTAGGTGTAAGCATGGCCATGTTTACAAAAAAAGCATTTAAAATCTGGCTTCTTTTGATGAATCAAAGCCTCCAGAGCAGCTATCTTCAATTCAATTAAATCCCCCACACACACACACACACACACACACACACACACAAATGATCCAAGCCCCATTATTAACCTACTTTAACAATAAATCACCATAATATTATGAGAATTATTATACTTTTAATACATAAGGGACATTCCAAACATGCAATTTGGTGGAGTTTGGAGTTAGGTGCACAACAGAAGGAATTGGCAAATGGAGCCCTGGGATTCAAATGCTGCACTTTGTCTTCCTGAATGCTTCCCTGAACGTGCTACAATAAACTGTAAGGAACTGTAGGGAGATGCTCTTCCCTACTGATGGGAGGGAGAAACCTGCAGGTGAAGCAAAGAAGACAGAGTTGGAGGTTGCCCATGTGATCAGCAGCAGAAGCATGGTGTCACACTCATAGATTCAATGCCGCAAGCAGTTTATTGATCTAAGCTGAGCAGGAAAGGTGACTTACAGTGGCACATTGCATCCTAATGAGCACATCACCCCACTCTGCCTTCTCAAGCCCACTCCAACATATCAGTCCCCACACTAACTTAGCTTGCAGGTAGACCTATCCCTTTCTGTCTGTACAGTTCCATACATTCCCATCTGTACATCCGCTACTGACACACACCCTTATTCTTATGCAATGTCATGCCTCTCCCTCATAGTGCACACCTGCAGACGGATTGGAGAGTCCATCTCAAGCACAAATGGTATTATCTGCAATCCTTTACAATGATGGCTTCAGCCATGGAAGGAGAGGCCACCTGCATGGAACACAAATGCAGCAATCAAAGAGTACATGCAGGCCCTCAGCAATGGCCTGCACACTGTTATTGCCACCTCAAAAAGGATGAATGATACCCTAATCTTGGCCATTCATCACTCCACTGTTCAGCAGCAAAATGTACATTGCTAGCAGGTGAACCATGAGAAGGATGATGGTGAAAGAGGATGTGGAAGTGAGGAGTCAGCTCAAAGGACCCTTTGCCCCACTTTCCTCAGTCTGTATCCCACATGCTACCACATGCCCCAATCGCCAAGTCTACCCCTGCACAGGGGCAGGAGGAACAACCTTTCGCAGGGACTCCAAAATCCAAAGAATGTCAGAAAGAGGGATCTCAGCAGTCTGAGCATAGACCTGAGCAGCCTGCCTCTAACTCTGCTGAAGCCACAGGAGTTGCCATGTAGAAGTGCTAGGTAGAGGAAGGGTCAATATTTATGGTTGCAGAGTGTTAGATTCATGTTCCTGTTTTAATTTTGTGCTAGTGCCACATAAATAATACTTCTTTCCACCATGTTGTGCATGTTTGGTTGTTCCTTGGCAAATGGCCTTTTCACTTGAAATGAATAGGTTTGACACTGAGCAATGCAGGATCTGTGAGAGGGAAGCTTGGTTATTTGTAGGACTGCTTTTGTTTGTGCCTTTAGCAAATTGTATTTTGCATGTGGTTACTGTAAGTAGTGGAACCTAAGTGATATAATGAGGGCCCAGAAACATTTCCCAGTTTTCACTGGTGTTCCATTTTAAGGTATACAAGACCAGTTCAGACCAGTATTCTTATTTCCCAGTTTTTATTGTTTTCTCTACAAGTGCTGTTGCTGGTACATTGGCTACGTCACATTTCTCCTCCCCTTTTTCCTTCTTCTGAAAAGGCTCTGAATTCTATGCCTTGTTCCTCCTGCAGGTCCAAACCTCATGGCTGTGAAATGTTGTACAGAGTGCAGCACATAATGACAATTCTGGAGAACTTGGTTGGTGCTTGCTGAAGGAAGCCTCCAGATATATCCAGGCACCTGAAGTGCATCTGGCTACCATATGGCTTACATTGCATCGCTCCTGGGCCTAATCTGTTGGGTTCCTCTTGGATGGCATTAATAACTTTTTAAGTGGCTATCCCTTGTCTCCAAGCAGCCAGCCAGTAAATCTGCTTTGATGTGTTAAGAGATCAGGGAGGGCGCAGCACAGTAGGATGAAAGCATCATGTCATCTTTCCTAAAATCTTGCCCACACCTATATGGATATTGTATATGTGCACACAAGCTGCACATTGATGGACTTTTTTTTAATTCATTCATGGGACGTGGGCCAGCATTTATTATCCATCCCTAGTTGCCCTAGGCCAGAGGGCTTTTTTTTTTAAGAGCCAACCACATTGCTGGAACTGGTCTGGAGTCACATGTAGGCCTGCAGATTTCCTTCCCTAAAGTACATTAGCAAACCAGATGGGTTTTTACAACAACTGACAATGGTTTCATGGTCGTCATTAGACTCTGATATCCATATTTTTTAATGAATTCAAATTCCACCATCTTCCGTGGTGGGATTCGCACCCAGGTCCCGAAAGGATTATCCTGGGTTTCTGGATTACTAGTCCAGTGACGAGACCACTACGCCATTGCCTTCCCTGAAATTCTTTGCAGTTGATGAATACTCCTTGGTGATCTGGGAGTAACTTAATTGCCTTATATAGGTAGTCAATGATGCTCTTCCCCCAACTGAAAGCCAGCACAAGCTGAAAATTTGAACGTTCGCTCATTTTGACAGGTGCCATCACAACAAAAGTGTACAAAGTTGCTGAGCCTGGCAAACAAGCCATCAGACACTTTTAACTATCACATATTTTTCTCGATTCTCTTTAAAAACGCAAGTATTTTATTAATAACTGCAAGGTTTTATTTGTAGTAGTAAGGTTTACTAGCAGCAGTAAAAATTATTAGGATTAGTAGGATTTATTAATTAAATAAAGACAAAATAAATTAGCTAACACATAATGAAGCTGACAGGATAGGTGATATGTTGTGGCTGCAGTATGTGGGAACTGATGGACGCCAGTGTGATCCAAGGCAACCACATCTGCAGTAAGTGTCTGTGGCTCAAGGAGTTTTGGCTCAGAGTCAATGAACTGAAAACAATTCATCAGGGAGGGGGCGAAATTTACCCGGACGCTTTGTTCCTTAGGATAAGGTCATCTGATTGGTCAGTGGTCAGGGACAGGAGGGTGCGGCTGCAAGTGAGACAGGTAAAGGGTCCAAGGATGTAGAAGTGGAGGAGCCTCACCCTTGCAGTTGCCCAACAGGTTCGAGGTTCTTGCAGCTTGTATGGATAAGAGCAGGGGCTACAGGGTGGATGAGAGAACTGACCATGGCACTGTGGTACAGGAGGTCATTCAAGTGGGGAGGATTGGGAGGGTTGTTGTGGTGGTAGGAGACAGTATACTCAGTGGGATAGACACAGTTTTCTGCAGCAATGAGTGTAAGGCCTGAAGGCTGTGTTGCCTGCCTGATGCCAGGGTTTGGGACATCTGAAATTGCCGGCAGCTCCAGATGTAGTATAATGTGGGAAAATGTGAACTTGTCCACTTTGGCAAAAAGAATAGAAAGTAGTAAACTATTTCAATGGAGAGAAATTGCAGAACTTGGTAGTCCAGAGGGATCTGGGTGTCCTGGCACCTGAATCACCAACAGTTACGAACATACGAACAAAGAGCTGGAGTAAGCCATTCAGCCCCTCAAGCCTGCTCCGCCACTTAATAAGATTATGGCTAATCTGATAGTAACTTGAAATCTGCATCCCACATACTGCTGATAACCTTCCACCTCCTTGCTTACCAAGAATCTATCCACCTCTGCTTTAAAAATATTCAAAGACTCTGCTTCCACCACCTTTTCAGGAAGAGAGTTCCAAAGACTCACGGCCCTCTGTGAGAAAAAAATTCGCCTCATCTCCGTTTTAAATGAGCGACCCCTTATTTTTAAACAGTGAGTCCTAGTTCTAGATTTTTGCACAAGAGGAAACATCCTCTCCACATCCACCCTGTCAAGTCCCTTCAGGATATTATATGTTTCAATCAAGTCACCTCTTACTCTTCTAAACTCCAGCGGATACATGCCTAGCCTGTCCAACCTTTCCTCATAAGACACCCCAGCCATTCAAGGTATTGGTCTGATATACCTTCTCTGTACTGCTTCCAATGCATTTACATCCTTCCTTAAATAAGGTGACCAATACTGTACACAGTACTCCAAATGTGGTTTCACTAGTGCCCTGTACAAATGAAGCATAACCTCCCTACTTTTGTATTCAATTCCCTTCGTAATAAATGATAACATTCTATTAGCTTTCCTCGTTAGTTTGTAGATACAGAAAGTAATTAGGAAGGCAATTGGAATGTTGGCATTTATTGAAAGGGGAATAGAATATAAATGTAGGGAAGTTTAACTGCAAATGTACAGGAGCTTGGTGAGACCACATTTAGAATACAGTGATAAAAGCAAAATACCACGGATGCTGGAAATCTGAAATAAAAACAAAAAATGCTAGAAAAGCTCAGCAGGTCTGGCAGCATCTGTGGATAGAGAAAAACAAAGTTAACGCGTCGATTCTGTATGACTCTTCTTCAAAGCTAAAGAGAAGTAAAGATGTGATGAAATTTACATTCCTTAAACTAGTCTCACTTCCTCCAAATAAAAGGTGTGGCTATGGGTACCCGAATGGGCCCCAGCTATGCCTGTCTCTTTATTGGGTATGTGGAACATTCCTTGTTCCAGTCCTACTCCAGTCCCTTCCCACAACTCTTTCTCCGGTACATCAATGACTGCTTCGGTGCCGCTTCATGCTCTCATCTGGACCTGGAAAAATTTATCAATTTTGCTTCCAATTTCCACCCCTTCATCGCCTTCACATAGTCCATCTCTGATGCTTCCCTTCCCTTCCTTGACCTCTCTGTCTCAATTTCTGGTGATAGACTGTCCACCAATATTCACTACAAGCCCACCGACTCCCACAACTACCTCGACTACAGCTCCTCACACCCCGCTTCCTGTAAGGACTCCATCCCATTCTCTCAGTTCCGTCACCTCCATCCCATCTGTTCCAATGTTGCCATTTTCCAAAACGGCGCTTCTGACTTGTCTTGCTTCTTACTTAACTGAGGTTTTCCACACACGGTGGTTGACAGGGCCCTCAACCATGTCCAACCCATCTCCCGTGCCTCTGCCCTCACACCTTCCTCTCCCTCCCAGAACCATGATAGGGTCCCCCTTGTCCTTGCTTTTCACCCCACCAGCCTCCGCATCCAAAGAATTATCCTCTACCATTTCCGCCAACTCCAGCATGATGCCACCACCAAACACATCTTCCCTTCATCCCTCCTGTAGGCATTCCATAGAGTCCATTCCTCCATCACCCTCAACACCTCATCCCTCTCCCACGGCACCTTCCCATGCAATCGCAGAAGGTGCAACACCTGCCCCTTTACCTCCTCCCTCCTCACTGTCCAAGCGCCCAAACACTTCTTTCGGGTGAAGCAACACTTCACTTGCACCTCCTTCAATTTAGTCCTACTGCATTCGCTGCTTCCAATGCAGTCTCCTCTATATTGGAGAGACCAAACGCAGACTGGGTGACTGCTTTGCGGAACACCTTCGGTCTGTCTGCAAGCATGACCCAGGCCTTCCTTTCGCTTGCCACTTCCCATCCAGCTCTCGTGCCCACATATCCGTCCTTGGCCTGCTGCAATGTGAAGCCCAATGCATACTGAAGCAACTTCACCTCATCTTCCGATTAGGCACTTTACAGCCTTCCAGACTTAAGATTGGCCCCTGCTCGCCGACGCGTAAAATGACACACGGTGACGTCGGGTGGGTGTCCCAACATCACCACGTGTCATTTAGATTGGGTGACCATTGAACTGTCAAAGGTCTATTAAGGCCATTAAGAAAGTAATTAAAGTTGTTAAGAATGCTGCCCATCCAACCTTAAGGTTGACGGGCAGGTGATGAGCCCAGGCGGCCTTCACATTTTTCATGAAACCTCA
The DNA here is from genome assembly GCF_964194155.1 of Cetorhinus maximus. NCBI lineage: Eukaryota > Metazoa > Chordata > Chondrichthyes > Lamniformes > Cetorhinidae > Cetorhinus > Cetorhinus maximus. The sequence continues at coordinate 108,923,035 of NC_135888.1, forward strand.
TCCACGGGCGGGATGAGGTTTCATGAAGGGTTTATTAATTAAATAAAAAATTTTGAAAAAATTAATGAACATGTCCCAGCTCATGTGACAGTTTCACATGAGGGTCATGCCCTTAAAATTTTTTTTCTCCTTTGTTAAATTTTTCAGAACTTAAACTAATCTCCCTGAGGTACCTCAGTGCCTCAGGGAGATTTCTGCGCTCTTTCGCGTGCATGCGCAAAAGAGCGCAGGCCCCGACTCAGGGAATCCTCCCCCTGCCCGCACAAGCCTTTTGCACCCTAAAGCAATGGTTTTGCTGGCTGGATTGCTCTGGGGGCATCTTGCAGTACTCGTGAATGTGTGTGTCCAAATTTGTGGTCTTCTGCATCCTCCATAACCTTGCTATCATTAAGACACAGCTCTTGCCACCAGGCATTCAGAGGCCACCTTAGGATAAGGAAGAAGACACAGGAAGGAGGTATCTGGGACCCCTTTACTCTGCCTCAATTGACTGAGAAAATCCTCAGACTCCCATTCCCTTAAGATGTCATTCCAACATTGCAGTTGCTCAAAAATTCCCCACCTTTCAATCCATCTGCTACGCACTACCACGGCATCCTCTCAACCAGAATCCTAAAGTAAAAGCCACCGACAAAAAACATTTCATAACAATTTTATCTGAGAACACTTCCAATAATAAATACAAAACTGAACTATATACCCTTGTGTATTCCCTTAGTGGCTGTCATTCAAGTGCCTTTTCCTGGCCTAATGCTCCTAAGTAGTTTTATGTCAGGGCTGCAACATTGCTGGTGGCAGGTTGCTGGCTTTCACTGGTAGGAGATGCAGGTGTCCTAACAAGGTGACCTCATGCAGCTCCAGACCTGTAGGCAGGCTGCAGGCTACACCTTCATTTGCAGCTATACAAGTTGACTGCCTAAAAGGCAGTGTGTACGAGATATCAGTTGAATATACATTCACGGAACTTGAATGTGGATGTTATTGAACTTCTACCGGCACTGCTGCTAGGCCCTCGGGGCCAGAGTCCAGGAATTAACCTCCTTGGCCACTTGCTCCTATTCGTTTTGCAGGGTGTGCTTTGAGGGCCCCCTGGTCTCCAGTGGAAACATGGCATCAGTCCTCCTTTCTTCCTGCTAGTCTGAAAACCTGCAGAAAAATTCATCAAAGAACCATCAGCTTTGTTCTAAAAGAAGCTCAAATTTAATGCTGTTTAAAAGCATTAATATGAACACAAGAACTGAACAAGATGTAATTTCACTTGTCAATAGGTGCCAAAACCAAATGGACTATAAGGGACCTGCTTTTACATGAAGGGAAAGTTGTTCAATATAGCTTATTCTTCAGGGATTCAGTCTGCTTACAGAAATTGTTTCTATACCAGAATGAAAAAATGTCAACGTTAGAGAAAGCCCAAAGAGTAACAGATTAACATGGCCCAAAAAAAAAATGCCTGCTCCAACAACGTGCATTGCTCTGTGAAGGAAATTATTTTTTTCCTTGGCATCTAAGCATGTTATAAATGACCTGGGAGCACTCAAGAGTCTTCCAGTGCCAGCATTAATATCTCACTCTGATGAGAAAAAGAAATCACCCCCCAAAAAAGACAAAACAAAAGAGAAGTTAGGAGAGTTAACGTGATCAAAATGTAAGTCACATGGTACATAACCAATGAATATCACTAGTGCCTCCACCATTGATGGGTTATATATGTCTATGGCATCTCCAATCACATTATAACATATTTTAAGCATTTCTCATTTGATGAGCTAACATCCTAATGGGGATAGAAATTCTCAGTTACTGCCACCATGTTCCCTTTCCCAATGTGATATCACCTAATTAGAGGAAAACCCTTTGAGTTGTCAACTCCATTCAGGCAACATCTGATATCAGGTTAGATGAATGATCATGTTCTCCTTCCTCAATATATCCCTCATTGCAACAACACTGTTGGTTTTAATGGTTTCTATGTTCATTCTGCCTGTATCTGCACATTATACTGAAACTGCTGGAAACATTGTGGAGTTGATTTGTCAGCAATAAAGCAGCATCGTGGTTGGGTCGATGCTGGGTTTGAGGGTGGAGACTCTTATATTTCTGCTCTGTTAATATATTATATGATGAACTCTTGTATTCCTGGTGTAACAATTTAACACCAACTGAGATTACTTTTTCTTAAGTCATTAGCAATAGGAATTGAATACTTACCAATTTAAAATACCCAGTGTAATGCACTTTTAAGTCAGGTATAATGCAGAGGAAAGCTCCCCTACTCCACAACTTTAGAAATAATTCCATTTGCCACATTAACCAGACCTAGGCTGAGATACTGTTAGTTGTGTGCGAGTCTATGTCCAATACATGTTAGATAAAAATCAAGTTTAATCCATGTGAGATGCTTACAGCCAAAGGAGACTTTCATTACATCAGCCTGAGCTGATCAATGTCTAACCCATTATGCCACCCAATCCTCCATGAAACAAGCTTTCATGTCATATGATATTTCATTTTTGTCTATCTCCCAGATGTGCAACATATAATGCCCATGCAGTTTACGAACAAAAAAAAGTCATTATTAAGATTACAATGACATTCAAATTTTCTTTTTATTTTACTTCACCACTGAGCATTAAAGCTGACTTTTCAGATAGAATCCCATTTCTTTTGCTGGCACTTCTAACCACTTGCAAAGGTCATTGCTTGCACTTGCTGCATGAATAGTTATAAAGGAAAGACCTTGCGGTAATTGTCAGCTACAATTTATAGAAGAAACTGGATTTCTCCACTTGAGTTTGAGACCTCTCAGTGAAGAAGATAATTGAAGAGTTCAGATTAATGATCTGTCATAACAACTTAGTTTAAATCATTACTGACCTTTATGGTAGCATGCAGGTTTGACAGATGTAGTTTATTATAGAGTTTTGACTTGAAAATAAGAGTCTTGTATACAATGTCAAAAAAACATAAAATTATCAATAAATTGCCCTTCTAAGGATGCAGGAATACTAAGTAGAATGTATTGTGATATTTTGCTGACTGGAATAACCGTCTACAATAACCTCCGGCATGAGTGAAATCGTTTCAAATGCAATTATATATAATCAATTACAAGCTCATCTTAGTACTGTAATGTTTGTCTCAATATCGTACAGCATGGCATGTAGAAGGGGAGAAGCATTCAATGCCAAATATGGCAGCAATACAGTGGAAGGTGATGAAACGGGAGTGGTATCTTTTCAATTTATTTTTATGTGAACTCTCCTAAAATAACAATACAGCATGCTTTTTCTTTGAAAAATGTTTGGATCAAATCAAAGTACAAGAGCTACAGTCCTGTGTAGCTGTTAAATTGAAAAGCAAAGGTATTGCTATTTTTTTTCTCTTTGTTATATTTAGAAAAGTGACTTAATTTTGTAAGGTTTATAATTTGCTTGCAATGTTGCAGAGTGAGGATTGACACAATTGAGAAAAATGATGATATACTTTCTGTTCCCCACAAAAATAATCATATCTTGTTTCTAAATATTGTTTTAAAAAGCTTTTAAAAAAACTTGTATTGGCAAATGGATTACATTTTAATTTTTTTTTCATAATTCAGAAAAAAATATGCTCTGTATACCATCAGGGTAATCCTTGAACATACATACAATTATGAAATTGCATATTGTCAATACGTGTCTCAAAAGTCAAACAGATCATCTGTGCTTTTGATCATTTGCTGGGAGAATAAGCCTGAGAATCCTGGGTTTTAATCTCAGTTGAATCTAATATATTAGACTCAGATGGCATATTCAATGCTGAGACTGCAATTCTGTCCACTGGGATGACCCAGCCCTTTGCTCTGGCCAAATTTCCTTGAGATCCTTCATTAAATATTTAGGGTGGGTTCACAGTACCACTTGAGCTTTTGAGCCTGCTTCTGAAGAGAGGAGGAGGATTCAGAAAATCCCAGCTTAAAGCAGCAGGTCAACAATACTGAGCCAAAACAGTTTCAATCATTTCAGTGTCTCAAGATCATGGTTTTTCAGTTCACCAACACTACCAAATAGACACCAATTATGCAAACTTTTCAATTGAGTGTTTTTGTCAGAAAGCCAGTAAAGGAGTACCAAGCTTTTGACAATGAAAGAAGCAGACCCCATAAAGGGCACCGTGCAGATCTAATGGAAGGAGGTGGCCATGGCACTAAGTGTCAATACTGCAAGAAATTCACTGACCTTATTTGAGCAAAGGCGATAGCCAATTTTCAACAAGGTCATCCACCTTGCCCTCTGGTGTTTAAACACCATGTACCACACACCTGAAATATTTGCAAGGGAACGCAAAACCCTTCAGAGGCTCTTCTTTCACCTGTAACAGTGGCTTCACTCACAGCCACGTGTGGAGATAAAGAGTGAAAGACTCCATTGAAATATATGTGCTCCTTTACTGCACCTACCTCAGCCCATGAAGAATCACTCGCTCGCACCTTCACACTTTCAAATTCCTTCTGAGAGAGAAAACAGTCAAAAAGGACAAAGTCTTCCCTCCGTACTCCGCTCCTCCTGCTGGAATGCATCAACCAGACATTTCAAACCATCCTATATTTGATAGAGCAATGATGTGAAATCGGAGTTTTGCTTGAAAGGGAGGACAGTTGTCAGCACCAATAAGAGAAGGCAAAGTTGGAAAGAACATTAGAAAGGCACACAATTTTTTTTTCCTTGAAAGATTGTTTTTTAATCACTAATAGGATATGAGCCTAATATTTTGGACAATTTAGGTGGATGCCTTCAACAAGGAATAATAGAATTTTGTCCTAATGGGAACCTTGGTAGTTGTGGAGAAATAATTGCCTGTGAAGGATGGCTGGATATAGTTGTCAAAGTTAGATCATAATGGTACTGATTTTGCAGTAGTATGTGTCTTTTTTAAATGAAGGTGTCCCTTATGAGCATGCCTTAAAAATTCCTATGGTCTGCTTGATCATAATGTAGCTAGATAAAGGATCCATCTGCTCAGTGCTGAGCAATGGTATTATGAAAGCAAACTGGAGCCACGGGCTATGGGCAGAATTTAGCCCTCGATGGGCAGGCGGGCCCCACCGGCTCAACGGCAAGTGGGCAGCCGAACTCCGCCGCCGAAACAGGCCCCGCAGCCATTTTGAGTGGGCGGGCCTTAATTGGGCTGCCCGATGGGAAGTGCTATGCGCTTCCTGTGCGGGGGGTGGGGGGGAGGAACTCCCCAACTGTCAAAGTGCGATGCGCGGGAAAGAGCGCACTGCTCCCTGAGACTAAGTGCTGTCTCAGGGAGAGCGCTGAAAGTTTAATAAACCTAAAAAATAGCAAAATAAAAAAATTATTAACATGACCCCCTCATGTGACATGTTAATAAATATTACACAAAGTTTATTAAAGTTTTTAAAAACAGACATGAAACCTTATCCCGCCAGTGGATGAGGTTTCATGTTTTTTCAGAAACCCATTGGGGCTCCTGGCCTGCCCGCCAGCCTTAAGGTTGGACGGGCAGGGCCTTTAATTGGTTTAACTACCCTGCCAGTGGCCTCAGTTGGCCATTGACAGGTAGGCAGGCGGACAGCTGATTTCGCCGTCCTCCTGCCTTCCTGAATATTTAAATGGGGCGGGATGACCTCGAGGGTTCCTCCTGACGTCATCTCGCATCATTTTCATGTCAGCGAGCAGGCCCCGCCCACAACTCGCCGACGGGAAAATTTCTGGCCTTTGGCTGCACAGGGTATTTCTGAATCCAGACCCCATGTGCTCCTCATGGTGGACTGGCCGCAGTTCCAGCAGTGGCCACTGTTCCCACTGGCGCTGCTGGGACTGGCGAGCTGCTGGCCATCTGATTGACCAGCAGCTCCCAGAGGGTATTTCAGATGCTGACTAGCCATTCAGCCTCCTCTCACCAGCAAACAATGAGAAGTATGTGAATCAGAGAATCACAAAAGGTTAGAGCACGGAAGGAGGCCATTCGGTCCTGTGGGAAAAATTTTCCCGCCGTTGGAGGGGAAGTGCGGGAGCGAGCACAACTCCGATCGGCACCCCCATTTTATGTGGGCGGGCCAATTAAGGCCCGCCCAGCGTGACATCCGCCAGGAAGCACTATGCACTCCCTGTGCAGGCGGGGGGGGGTGGGGGGGATTGATTCCCTTCGAACATTCGTGCGAAAGAGTGCACAGATCTCCCTGAGGCTAAGTGCTGCCTCAGAGAGATCGGCTCAGAATTAAAATTTTTAACAGAAATGATAAAAAAAATTCCCTGACATGAGTTGGGACAGGTCCATAACTTTTATTGAAAGATTTGATAAAAATTTAAATACCCTCATGAAACCTCATCCCACCCATGGATGAGGTTTCATGTTTTTTCCGATGCCTGCCAGGGCTCCCGGCCTGCCTGCTAACCTTAAGGTTGGACGGGCAGGTCCATTAATTACCTTAATTAGTTATTCAATGGCCTCAATAGGCCGTTGACAGGTCGGTGGGCGCGCAGCTGACTTGGCTGCGTCCCCGCCGACCTTAAAATGGAAATGACGCGGGATGACGTCGGGTGGAATTCCCGACGTCACCCCACGTCATTTCACGCATTGGAAAGTGGGCCCCGCCCCCACTTGCCGACCAGAAGATCTTGCCCTCTGGCTGTGCTTGCTCTCTGAAGGGGAAGATGTTTCTGGGGCAGGTGCCACTCATCTGTCTTTTCCCTGTAGCCCTGCAATATTTTACCTTTTCAGATAATGATTCAATTCCCTTTTCAAAGCCTCAATTAAGCCTTCCTTGACCACACTCTCAGGCAGTGCATTCCTGATCCTAACTGCTCTGCATGAAAAAATTCTTCCTCATGCCACCATTGTTTCTTTTGCCAATTATCTTAAATCTGTGCCCCCCGGTTCTCTATCCTTCCATAATTGGGCGCAGTTGGTTGGAGGTTGGTTGGTTCCTGGATTGAAAACGAAAAAAATCATGACCGCTGCCTGGATAATGCGCACTGATGTGTAATTAGATGATTGGCACCATACAGCAGTTGAACTTCGAGTAAATCACAATTTCTCCTGTTCACAAAGCTAATAGTAACCTCAAGAGGAGCAGGAATGATGAAGGCAAACATCAGAACTATGTGACACCAGCAGCAATGCTGCTGCTTTCAGCAAGATTGAAAGAGAAGTACCAAAATAATTACCAAAGATTTAGACAAAAGCAAAATGTCAATGCCAGAATTCTGAACTAAAACAGAAAATGCTGGGGTTACTTAGCTGGTCAGGCAACAGCTGTTGTGAGAGAAACATAATTAACACAGAAAGACCATCGACCTGAAATATTGGCCGTCTCCGAATCCAGACCCCCATGTGCTTCTCAGTTCCAGCTGTGGCCACTGTTCCCACTGGTGCTGCTGGGACTGGTGAGTTGCCGGCCATCTGATTGACCAGTAGCTTCCAGAGGTGTGGCATCCTCCCAGATGGGAACAGAAGCCACGACCTTAGGCCCTTAACAGCCTGGTGGTTATAGTGTCAAGCTATACCTTCCCAGCCCTGCGGAGAGGGGCTCACCCCCGACTTTTCAGCTGGGAGTGGGGTCACTGCCTCTGCGAAAAGTTCCAGCCAAAGTTAACATTTCAGGTCGATAACTTTTCAACAGAACTCGGAAAAGGTGGAGACGTTTCAGGTTTTAATCAACTACAGAGACAGGGAAAAGGTGGAGAGGGGGAAAGAGCAAAAGGGAAGGTCTGTGATAGAGTGGAAGGCAGGAAAGATTAAATGTTAAAAAGGTGATGTGCAAGGTAACAAGAGATGGTAATAGAACAAAGTGAAGGAACAAAAGATGAGTCTAGGGGAAGTGTATATATGTTAACAGTAGAATCAAATGTCAAGAAAGAATCTTCCCTTTTGTCATGTACTCCCTCCTGCTTTTCACCCTATCACAGACCTTCACTTTTGTTCTTCCCACCCCACCCACCTTGCCTCCCAGCTTTTCTCCGCCTCCGTGCTTACTTTTGTCCAGCTCTGGTAAAAGACCATCAACAGGCAGGGCTGAGGGAGAATAGGGGAGCCAGTAGATGTAAAATATTTGGATTTCCAAAAGGCGTTTGTTAAGTTACTGCACATAAGGCTACGTAATAGGGCAAGAGCCCATGGTGTTGGGGGTAGTATATTAGCATGGATAGAGAATTTGCTCACTAATAGAAGATAGAGAGTTGAGATAAGGGGGGCATTTACATGGAAACCTGTAGCTAGTGGAGTGCCATCAGTGCTGGGGCCACAATTATTTACAATATATATTAATGACTCGGATGAGGGGAGTGAATGTATTATCGCCAAGTTTGCGGATGACAAAATAGATGGGAAGGCAAGCGGTGAGGATGACACGAGGAGTCTACAGAGGGATATAGACAGGTTAAATGCGTGTGCAAAAACTTGGCAGATGGAATATAATATGGGAAAATGTGAGGTTATGCACTTTAGCAGGAAGAATAGAGGAGCTGAATATTTTTTAAATGGAGAAAAACTGCAGAAAGCTGCAGCGCAGAAGGATTTAGGGGTCCTCGTGCATGAATCACAAAAAGCTAGCATACAAGCTCAACAGATAATAGGTAAGGCAAATGGAATGTTGGCCTTTATTTCAAAGGGAATGGAGTATAAAAATTGGGAAGTCTTGCTAAAACTATACAAGGCACTAGCTAGACCACACACAGAATACGGTCCTCTTATCTAAAGAAAGATATACTGGCATTGGAGGCAGTCCAGGGAAGATTCACTAGGTTGATCCTGGGTTTGGAGGGATTTTCTTATGAGGAGAGGGTGAGTAGGTTGGGCTTGTACTCATTGGAGTTTAGAAGAATGAGAGGCGACCTTATTGAAACATATAAGATTCTTAGGGGGCTTGACAGGGTAGGTGCTGAGAGGTTGTTTCCCCTTGTGGGAGAGTTTAGGACCAGAGGGCATAATCTCAGAGTAAGGGGTCACCCATTTAAGATAGAGATGAGGAGGAATTTCTTCTCTCAGAGGGTAGTAAATCTGTGGAATTCTTTACCGCAGAGGCCTGTAGAGGCTGGGTCGTTAAGTACATTCCAGGCTGAGATAGACAGATTTTTAAGCAAGAAGGGAATCAAGAGTTATGGGGAAAAGGCAGGAAAGTGGAATTGAGGATTATCAGATCAGCCATGGTCTCATTGAATGGTGGAGCAGATTCGATGGACCGAATGGCCCACATCTGCACCTGCGTCTTATGGTCTTATTGTCTATAGTTCCCCAATGCATGTTAGCCTCTGGGGGAGCTTTCCCAGGGAAAGGCTGGGTCCAGGATCGGCTGCTCACTCCACAATCTCGGGCAGCCAACAAGGGCAATTAAGGCCCTACTTAGAGCCATGGGAAGGCGGACGGCATGGAAGGCACAGAAGAATCTTGTAGCACCTGGTTCACTATCGTTTCAGGTGGCATGCACCAGTCAGCTTCGTGCAGTAGTGTATAAGGTCAGCAACTTTCCTTGTTTAACTCTGCAGCACAAGGGAGGGGAGAAGGAGAATGGACTCTTGCATGGAGGCTCAGGGCTGGCAAGGGAGAATCAGTGTTGAGGGGCATTGTAGAATGTGGTCAGGGGCATGGAGGAGTGGAGTAGGAAGGGCCTGGGTATGGTGGGGTGTGGTGGGGGGTGGTGGTGGGGCAGTCAGTCAAGGTAAGAAAATGAGAGGCTTAGAGGGCAGTGTCAGCACTATCCAAATGTGTACCCATCTCAGTGTGTTGACTGACAGAGTCCTTACAGGACTTAGAGTTCACCTACACATTTCAATTACCTCTGCTGAGATTGACCTCGGAAAATGTCCTTTACAATGCATGGAAGGAAGGCCACCTGAGCCTGCAAGTTAAGCCACAGACTATAACACTGGACACTAACATGAACCTACAATAAAGAGTGAACACAAAAACACAACATTGATTCTTCCACAGTAAAGGAAATGCCCCCAAGTTCCCTACAACCATCAATGTGTGCCAACCATGAAGCATGCCAGTATATTTGGCTCTCTGACTAAGCTAGTCTCAACAACTAACAAAGATGCACACAAATGAATAAAGTGAAACCAATGTAATGTGAAATATTTACAAGAAAAATTTAATTTTGAAAAAGCACCCGCGCCATCTTTGTGCTCTCAAGTTAATGACAATGGAATTGGGCTGGAAAGTTATGGCCGTGATACAGAGCCTTCCTGTTTGACCAGGAGACTCTTTAATTGTCTGCCGGTAGAGGCAGCATTGTCAACTGATGGTGGATTTCACCAATGAAAAGCTTACCCCGCTGCAAAATTGAATGTGGTTTTCATGCACACCATTGGCACTTCGAATTTTAATTATAATAGTGTGGAAAAAGGGAAAAAAGAGGAAGTGGCATTCAGTTCCAGTTACAACATCAGGAATGGCATTCTGTTGACAAAATCCCAGCCACAGAGTCAGTTACAGCACAGAAAGAGGCCATTCAGACCATCAAGCCTATGTCAGCTCTCTGTGGAGCAACCCAGTCAATTCTCCACTTGTTCCCTATAACCCTGCAAATCTACTTCCTTCGAGTGCCCATTCAATTTCCTCTTGAAATCATTGACTGTTTCCGCTTTCACCACCTTCGTAGACAGTGAGCTCGAGGTCATTACCAATTGCTGCATAGTAAAGTTATTTCTCATATTTCCCCTCTATCTCTGCCCAGGACCTTAAATCTGTGTCTCCTAATCTTTGTGCCATCAACCAATGGGAACAGGTTTTGCTTGTCTGCCTTATCCAAGCCTGTCATATTCTTGTCCACTTCTATCAAATCTCCCTTCAATCTCCTTTGTTCCAAGGAGAACAACCCCAGCCTCTCCAGCTCCTCTGCACACTCTCCAGGACCCTTACATCCTTCCTAAAGTGAGGTGACCTGGACACAATACCCTAGTTGGGACCTAACCAGAGCTTGTAAAGGTTTAGCATATTTAGGGCACATTTTGTGATGGCACTGGCATTCTACTGAAGTCAGCGTGCGCCCAGCTGAGTAGGAGGCTGCCGGCCTTTTTGGAAGAGGAATCACGGTGGCTGACCCAGTAGCCATCGGAGCCATAGGCTCAATGCCCCAATAACAGGGCTGCGGGGATCAAAGACCACAAACTCGTCTGTCACTACGTCGATGGTATGTTTTTCCTCCTTCCTGATGGCACTACCTGCTTCAGGCCTCTTTATTTTCAGATTTCCCTGCAGGCAGCTGCGGGTGCCTCCAGTTTAGGTGCCCTCCTGCTTTCCTGGCTACCTCAGCAGCACCCACCTCTCTGCTCGGACCGCCAGCCTGTCACTGCTGTAGGCCTTCTAATCGGGCCTCCCATGTCCATAGTCTGCCAGCTGCCTTTATTTGGACAAGCTGTAGAGGTGGCTTCTTATTGGCCGCCTCAAGGAGGGTCATGCTCGATGTCCCATCATGGCAACTTCCAAGTTTCCGACTAGGAATTGAGGTCGACGTCAGATTCACAACCCATTCAGGACAATCCAGTCCGTTAACTCTCTTTCTTTCATCACGGATTCCACCTTGCAGCGGCTTCTATTTTTATTGTAAAACTTTACAGCCAGCTCTTTTCTTGAAATTTTTATCTGGGATCATTAATTTGCCTTGAGAGGCAATGGTGGAAGGAACTGTATTTGGATTGTTGTAAGGAATTGGGGCTGAATGTTTTTCTTTCTCATTTTGCAATCCTTTAAATTCCTATCTTCTTGTCCAAGTGTTGAAATGCATTTTTAAGCCTCCTTCGTAATTATTCTTCATTGAGCTAATGCACAGCAGAGAGCCTCAAGAATGTTGTCACAAAACTGTCCCTTAAACGTTTCTTTAAAAATGTAATTAGAGATGAGTAATCAACTTGAAAATTTATTTTTCTTTTCATTTAAATTTTATTAAGTATTGAATACATTGTAGTGACTCTGGAGATATATACATTCTGGTTGAGAGAATGTTTCACTTCAAAAAATTGGTGCTTCTGATTGTTCCAGTTTCACATTTAGACTTTTAGAGATTCTGTAACAAAGGACAGAATCTTGTGCTCTCGCTGGTGGCAAGCTTGGAGGTGGGGGCGGGTATGTACTTAGACAGGATGGCGGCTACCTGAACCCCACTGCCTTCCTGCCTCTGCCCGAATTAAGCCCTAGACGGGAAAGCCCATAGTAAACTTTCCCATTCCGTCGCCAGTTGAGGCCCTAAGTGGCAAATTAAGGACCATGTAAAGGCTTCATTCCACCATCGCTTAGATTAACAGCTGTTGGCCAGTCTGTCGCCATGCGGCATGCATGACAGCTGCTACCCTACAGGCAGCTTATCACTTCCTGGGAGGGGGGTGTGGGCTGCAGGGGCTCCATCAATCAAAGACAATCAATGCCTGATCGAGGAACTGGATTTTGGGAAGGGGAGGTGCGCAGCCAATGAGACCCACATCCGCGCCCTTGCTTTCGAAACCCTGCACCTCTCTCCCCGCGATCCCTAACCCACAAACCATCCCGCCATACCTCCCTACCCAACATCATTAACTCTTGTTCATGGTCAGTTCATAGCACCCTCGCCTTTGAATCAGAGGGTTGTGGGTTCATGTCCCACTCCCGGAAACCAAGAACTGTGATTGTACTCGAAAAAGAGTTGCAATCTGTGACTGTTGATAACTCGAAAGAGTACCCTGGCACTCCAATGCCTGTCCTTCCAGCAGCAGCCACAGTTTCTTGCATGGCGCTGCTGAGCACAAGAGCTACCAGCCTCTGATTGGGCAGCAAGTCTCGCTATGCAAGACTTTCGCCCCTGGGACACTGATTCCAGAGGAAGGCCTGCCACAGCAAGTGGGCCTTCAGGAAAAGAGGCAGCATGGGTCTCTCACTGGCTCTCCAGCTGGCAGGCAAAGCCTGCACACGATTTTTCCCAAAGTCGAATACTGATGTTGCAATGACAGCAAGTAGGAATTTCAGTCTGTAGGTTTTGCGTAGCCTCCAGTGACTAGGGTTTAAAAAGGACACCTCTTTTCAATGAGAATGATTCTACTTGATTAGGAGTCAGTTAAGATAAAGGTGCCCTGATGGTTGAATAACATTAAAACTTTAATGAATGCAGATTCGATAGACAATGATGTGCAGTGTGGAAATAATGCAAGCCAAACGTGACTGTCACAGACCATTATCTTATTGACCACTAAGATGTGAAAACTGTTAACATTTTCATTGATATCCCAATTCTGACTGCTGGTTTTTAGTTCTGAATAGATCACTCAGCGGGATGGAAATTGCACAGGTCCTCCAACAAGTGGGCAATCCACTATGCCACATTACTGTCCAGGTGGCAGATTGCCTCCAGACTCAGTTCTTCATTCAAATTTAGTTCATGTAAGAAATGTTGAATTTTGATGCAAACAGTCTTCAGTTATTTCACTCAGTTATTACCCATTATGTTGATCTGCAGAAAATGTAAGTGTCCTGATTACTAAGTGATATGTGTTTCTTCATTTATTTTTAAATAAATTATAAAATAGCTGAACTTAGAAAGTTGTAATCATCACCTGTGTTTTGTTGGTAGTTATTACAATTTTCTCATAGCTATGGGAATGTAGCAAAGACAGGTAAAATTTACATTGAAAGTATTTTTAAATAAAGAGGCTTTGTTTAAGCAGATAGGCATACCGGATTTCCCTCCACCATCTCCCCAAAAATCAGGTAGCACAGCATCAGCACAAAGGGCAAAATCAGGCAGAAAGGATAATGCCTTATTCCTGTCCCAGAAAAATTGACAGGGCACAAAACTCCAAATTGAATGCATATTGAGGTCCCTTAGAAAATTACATACCTGTGCTGTGGGATACAGATCTCCCCTAAAGTCAGAGCTCTCGCTGCTGACAGACACCAATGGGGTTTCCCCAAATTTGCACTAAGTACAATAGTGGGCAGGGCAAAATGGCGTCCTACCTGCCAACGGCGATGGCAGGTTGTCACACTGTATCGTCCCAAACCCGCCACATTATTTATGCACCCCCAGGAAACATGCTGTTTCCATGGTGGGGGGGCTCCTCATTCTCTCGCCCGCCATCACCCTGCCATCGCATCACACTGGGCGCCATGTTTAAAAGCCAGCCACCAGCACACCGCTCACCATTACCAGCTCACCACTGCTGCCCAGGAGATATGGCCCTCAAAGGCAAGAAGACTGCAGCCCCCCAGTTTAATGACCCCAGGTCCCTCGAGCAACTGCTGGTTGCCGTGGAGACCCGCCAGGATGTCCTGTACCCCCGCTCTGGCCACAGGATGGGCAGCAATGTGACCAATCCGGCTTGAGAGGTTGTGGCAGCGGTGGTCAGTGCCAACACCCTTCGGAAGAGGACAGCCACCCAGTGCCGCAAGAGGATGAATGATCTCCTCCATTCCTCCAGGGTAGGTCACACTTTTCATCACTCTCAACTCACACACTCACAAACCTAGCACACATCCACACGGCCCTCATTCACTGCCACTTCAAGAGACATCACCATTCACTCTCTCACACTCACCTTCGTTGTCTTCAGCCCGTCCATGGGACCACTCACCACCCATAGAGGCCAGGCACATTTATCACCTGGCCAGACAGGTGCCCTGCTTACACTTTCTCCATCTCTATCCATGCAGGACAAGCTGGCACACAAGAGAGAGAGGTTGCAGACCATTGGCAGAATGCCCAAAATCAAGGTCCTCACAGGCTTTGAAAACAGAGCCATCCAGCTGGCCAGCGAGATATTAGACTAGTCCTGTGCTGACGGTGCTGCTCTACCAAGTGAGGATCCAGCACTGCAACATCTATCAGACAACCATGCCATGAGTGATGTGTCCTCTTTCACAGGCCACTGCCATACTCTAATTATCCCCCCTTGCTTTCACAGGCACATCTGGGAAGCAGCCAACGGAGTCTGCGACCCAGAGCCTCCAAGCAAGCTCTGAAGAAACCTCTGAGGAGGAATCTGAAGGCACCCTCCCTGAAGCCCCATCACAGCGCTCACCCACACCCTCCACCAGCGTAGAGACACACACCTTGGTAGGACCTAGCTTTAGAATAGACACGGAATCACAATCTGGTGAGCACATAACACTGTGATCCACAGCAGGCGGCGGCAGGGACTTCCCAGGTCCCCAGCATTCGGAGGGCTGCTGGAGGCCAGAAATTTTCTGAGTCCAAGTCATATAACGAGCCTCTGGACTTGGTCATGTCACAGTTGCTGGAGCTGCAAAGGCAAGCTCGGGAACATCAGGAAGGGATGTCCACTGCACTTCTCAGATTGCAAGACACGATGGAGGAGTCCATCTGCCTTCAGGCTGAGTTGACAGCGCCAGCATGCCAATGCACCAAGGTCAACACTGGTATGATAGCAGCTGCCATGGAGACCTTGTTCCAGGACGACGCTCCTGCATTGCTGCATGGGCTCAACTCCATCGCTGACGCCATATTTGGCCTACATCAGTGTGTACAAATCCCCTCTTCCTGTGACCTCAGCAGCTCCAGCTTCACAGGCCGAGGAGGGTGCCACTGCCACACAGCAGGACCCCGAAAGCAGGCCGGGGCCCTCCAAGTCTCGGCCCCCCAGAGGGCGACTGCCAAAGTCATCACAGACAGGGTGTTGCAGTCAATGGGCTGCCTCCACCTCTGCTGTGGATGTCCAGGGAGCAACAAAACAGGGTTAGGAAAGTTAAGGAGAATAAGCTGCACAGCCTGTGCACGGGTGTTAACACTTGTACATAATGTTCACTATTGTCAATAAACTCCTAAGAATGTCTCCCTGCCTATGGTTCCTTGTTCTGATGAGCAGTGTTCTTCTCACTCAGATGTGAACCCTTTCTGCACAAGATAAAAGGCAGGTGTCTCAGTCCAGGACCTCTTCCCTGTGCTTTGTGCAGCCTTCAGACCACAGTGATGGTCCGGCCTCACACTCCCTGGAAACATTACTGATGCCTGAACCTCAATGGTGCTGGCCATTGCTGCCAGAATGGAGTGGGCAGACGCCACAGAGTTCTCTCACTCTCTCAATGTGCTCTCAACACCTTTAAGGAGGGGCTGGCCCCCATCTCTTCAGCATCTGCGACCACTGATTCTGTGCTCCTGCTCCCAAAGGGCTCAAGTGCTGAAGGCTGATAAAGCATCAGATGCTTCTAAAGTTTCTTGGCTACGTCTCTATGATGTGACCCTGATCACAGAGCACAAGCGAGCTGCCCTCGGCCAGACAGGAGTCAGACATTCTCAGAAACTATGTGAAGATTCATGGAGTGTCCTCATTGCATGTCATCATCATCCTCCTGCAGTCGAGCGGCTATTAGGGCCTCCACTGCGTCTCCATGACAGGAGCATTCTCACAGAGGGTATTCGCGAAGCCAGACTGGAGTCAAACGTTTGCAAATGCGCTGTGCAGATCTATGGGGTCACTGCATGTCATCATCATCCTCCACAAATATGGCAGCTATGAGGGCCTCACGAGTGTGCCTCCTCTAGTCAGTGTGAGAGCCTCATCCACGTCATCATCGCCTCTGAGGACCTCATCCCCATTGGCATCCTCATCGGAGGAGACCTCCAGCTCTTCCATCTCCTCCTCAGTCGGCTCATCTCCCCATTGGAGAGCCAGGTTGTAAAGGGCTCAGCAGACGATGATGATGCGTGACACCCTCTGCGGAGTGTATTGCAGGGCTCCACCAAACCAGTCCAGGCACTGGAACCTCATCTTCCGCATCCCAATGGTTTGCTCCACCAAGTTGCGAGCTGCTGCACGAGCCTCATTATTCTGTCGCTCTGCTGCCATCTGAAGCCGCTGCATGGGTGTCATCAGCCATGGCCTCTGCGAGTAGCCTTTGTCCCCGAGGAGTCTTCCAGCTCTGTGGACCCTGGAAGACTCCAGGGATTTGTGACTGACTGAGGATGTAGGCGTTGTGCACACTCCCAGGAAACCGTGTGCATACCTGCAGGGTGTTTTTCTGGTGGTCACATACCAGCTGTACATTCAGCGAGTGTAATCCCTTGCGGTTGATGTAGTCCATCGAGTGTAGCGACAGAAACCTGAGCGCCACATGGGTGCACCCTGCACCTGTGGGAATCCTGAGATCCAGGTGAATCCAATAGCACTTGCATCCTGGCTGTACCAGTCCCAAGTGAAATTCACAAATTTGTCTGCCCTCAAGAAGATGGCATCCGTGACCTCATGGATGCATTTGTGGGTGGTGGCTTGTGATATCCCACAGAGGTCACCTATAGAACCCTGAAAGGAGCCACTGGCATAAAAATTGAGCGCTGCGACCACTTACACAGCCACTGGCGCAAGATGCTTTCCATGCCCCCTTGGCGCCAAGTCCTGCGGTAAGTGGCAGATGTGAGCAACCAGGTCCCTAGACATGCACAGTCATCGGCGACACTGGATCTCGGTCACCTGCAAGAAAGGCAGGTGGCGTCTGTAGACCTTGGGTGTCGCTAGGTGCTGACCAGCCACGGCTCGCTGTTGCTCCTGTGGGAGCCCCAGCAGCCTCTTCTTCCTGAGGTTGCTGCTCCTGCCTTTGTGCAGCCAGGAGCCTCAGTCACTCTCTCCTCCATCTTCTTCGCTCTCTGTCGGCCATCAGACATACAGCTAGGTCACCAGGCTCCATGCTCCTGATGTGGTCCTCCTGCGGCATGAAAGAGAGAGAGAGAGGTGGTTAGCTTGGGTGTACTTAGCCCCTTTCCTGGCCCTGTGTGACAGGCCCTTAACGCTTCCTGGAGAGTGCTGGCCACCCCTCGGATGGTCACAGATGAGTGCACTGCATGGCTGCCCTGTCAACCTGCGACACGAGGGAGAACCTGATTGCGCCATATTGCCCATGAATGCCATCCATCATGCCCGCTGCCAGCGGGCACAGAAAATTCCGTCCCTAAAGTGGGATTTTCCCTGCAGACTATCCCAACATCAGGATAAAATAGGGCTCAGAAACCCGCACGGTGTGGGAAACAGTCACTCAATATGATTTCCATAGGGCAACCAATTAATGGTCAGAAGGTGGGCTCTCGAAGCTGAAGGGCCAACCAGAGGCCTTCCAACTTAAAAACAGCATCAGCATGACATGGCATGAAGTGAGGGGAAAATGTTTCAAAATGAAGATTTTTTCTCTCCATCTTTTTCAATATGTAAATATAAAAACCTTTGCAGCCAGGCCACCTCTGTGGTCTGGGCGCTGGGGGGAGCCCCTCTATAGAGTGGCCTGCAGCTGCTGCACCCAGAAAAGCGGGGAGGGCTCTAAGCCTGCCTGGAGTGTTGGCCCCCAAGAGTGCAGCCAAGAGGCCATCTCCAGGAAATTAAATCGTCCCTTTACACCTCGGGGAACCTGGAGTGGAAAATCTCAGTCAGCATCCTTCAGTTAGCCTCAAGTGACTTCGAAGAAGCTGGTTGGCTCCCTGCCTCTGTGAAAATGGCCTAGGATGGGATGAAACTGGGAAATCGGCACGCCAGCCGGCAACTCTACTTTTCACTGCATGCCCGCCTCCTTTCCCAGGCCTGGAAAGTGGTATAAATCCAACCCTTATGAATCAATAGTAAGCCACGCTACACATTCATCCCTATGTTTTTCAAAGTTTAGATTCACCTTCAACAATTTGAGAAAACTACAGATTCTCCCTCCAAAGTAGTACCAGACACAGAGATAGAAGTCCACCCCACATTGACAAACTCCAGTCACTGACTGCAGCACTATAAACTGTCCAATATAGGACTAATAGAACTGCAGCTAGACCTCCATTCTCCATCCCTAGACCTGATAATCACAAAACATCAACTTCCAACCACCTTGCTGTGTATTCCCAGCATTACAAATGGTGAGAGTTTTAAAATTCAATTCTTAGGTAACGGAATATATATATATTTATATATATATTTATATATATATATATATATATAATGATCACTTGGACTGGAAACCCAGCACGTAGCTCCGCATGTAGCCCAGCACCTATCAGCTTATACTCCAACATGAGTCAATACCTTTAGGAGAGGAACAGAAAAAGGAAAGTAACAGCATGTGTCAATGTTTTCAATACTTGGAATAATTGATTGATCTTCTGCCAAATGAAAGTTTCATAACATTACGTAACCTAATAATATTGGATGATGTAATGGATTGGACATTGACCTTTCACCTGTTTGCAAGGGGTATGGAACAAAGACAGATAGGTGGAGTTAAAATACAGATCAACCATGACCTAACTGGATGGCAGAATAGGCTCAAGGGCTGAATGGTCTACTTCTGTTTCTATTTTTCTAATAACAAGGCTAGAATATTCCAATAAAGACTTCAGGAGCTTTTTGGAGAAAGAGGAAAGAACCACAAATTATTTTCATCTCTGCAAGCACTAAAGTTATGGCCATTGTGATATAGGTTGTCTTCTCACAAAGGCACTGTTAAAAAAATCACGCTGATTGGTTTCCTATAGCAATAGTGTATTTAACATTGTCATCTCACCTCTAGTGCCAACAATGATGGTTGAAAAAATGTTTTTTTAAGGTACTCAACAGAACAGCAACACACTGTTGTGATAACAAAGAGACAATAAGTTATTTTAGAGATCCTGTGACTTGCACTGTAAATAATACAACACTCTCCACTAACTGGAAGATTAAACAAACAAATAAATTGAAAATCCATTTCTGTGTGTTACTTGTTCAACACTGATAGCACCTAATAATCATAGATATAATATTATAACAAATGTATGATAGTTATTATGTTGATTTATGTAGATTAATGCTTCACATTGGTCTTCAGGTTGTTGTTTTCTTTTAATTCACTATTTCAAAACCAAACCCACTCTCTTTGGGTTTGACATCCTCATCTGGATTTCCAAGAGATTTCCTCTGTTTCTTATTTCTAAATGGGATTAAAAAATAAAAGAGGAATAATTTTATTTAAATTGAAAGGTTGTCTCAGTGATTTCAATATGCTAAGAATCGTTTGCCCATGTAAGTTATAATTGCCATTTTAAGAATATGTGTACCTTTGGAGAGTTAATCTAAAAATAATATGAGAAAGATTGATCCATTTGTTTATTTTTAATCGAACTGTTTAAATCATACGGTTGTATAGTCAGGGATTGTTTAGCATTCTGATACTAATGCTGAAACATTAATGTTAAAATCATTGCTAGCCTTCCTTTCCAGGTTATCCAGTATCTAAAAGGTTGCATTAATGTCAATGCCACCACCAGAAATTGTGAGAGTGACCTTATACTCCTTTTCCCCATTTGTTGTCACCACTACAGGTATGATCGGTAAATGCAACAAGTTGGCAATTGTGTGCAGAGACCTGCAATCAGTCATCACAACACAAAGCCTTTTACACTAACCCACTATTCCACAGCACCCAAACAGAAGTGATTTTCCTGGATGATATAAAACTGTAGAAGGAAGATTTTTTTCCCCTATCTGTCCCAGATCCAAAAGGGAAGAATTCCTAACCTATATCTTCACCAGATCCCAACAAAATAATCACAAACAATCTGGAATATCTTGTCTTTTGTCTAGGTGAGCGGTGTAAATTGGCAGAGTACAGCAGACTGAAAAACATGTTGCTGGACCTACAGAGTCAGAGGCATTTCCAACAAGAAAATATTACAATGGAGACAACAACGCTGAAGAGGCTTTTGGTGGAGAACATGTTCAAGTACTTTGACATCAGTGGTGATGGCCTTATAGACAACAGTGAGCTGGCACAGGTGGGTGTCATGGTCTGTGAACTTCAATGTAAAAATTTGTTTGGTTAGTTATTTATTTTACTTTAGTTCCTCTTTAGATCCTCTCGTGAGTATCAGTTCAGCTGGTATCACTCCCGTCTCTGTGTTTTTGGTTCAAGTTCTATTCCAGGGCTTCAGCCCAAAAGTCAAGGCTAACCTCCAGTGCAGTACTGAGGGAACACTGCACTATCAGATGTACCATCTTTCAGATTAACCATTAAACTGAGCCGTCATCTGCCTGCTCGGGTGAATGTAAAAGATTCCAAGGCACCATTTTGAAGAACAGCAGAGGTTTATCCCCAATGCCCTGGGCAACATCTATCCTTCAATCAACATCGCAAAAAAATCTGGCCATTATCACATTGCTGTTTGTAGGAGTTTGCTATGTGCATGTTGGCTGTCACATTTCCTAAATTACAATAGTGACGACACTTCAATAACAGCCACTCCATTGGCTGTTAAATGCTTTGAGGCATCCAATGGTCATAAAAAGAGCTATTTCTTTCATTTTTTTACTTTTAATAATGAGTTGGAAGATTATCATTTGGCAATGCATGTTTGCAAACTTATTGAAAGTTTGATAAGAAACAGAAATTCTGGTAATGGCTATTTATATTAGTTAATCTTGGAATATGAATGACACCACTGTTCATTGCCCATCACTAATTATGCTGAGGGCATTAAGAATAAACCATATAGTGTGGAGCTGGAGTTGTGTGTCTTGATTCAGCTATACAGGATTACCAAGTTCCCTTCCCTGAAAGACATTAGTGAACCATTTGAGCAATTATAATAATCCAGATAGCTTACAAATTGCCAAATTTATTGGTCTGTTTCACAACATGCCACAGTGGGACTTGAACGCTAAATTGAGGGTTGCCGGTCCAACACTATAAGCACTAGACTGTTGTTGCCATCTAGGAATGGCATTGTCAGAAAAACTCTGTTCACTAATCTTAACAAAAAGTAAATGCGAGTGTAAAGCGGGCAACTCCCCAGCCCTGTGGAGATGGAGGTGGAGGTGGAGGGGAAAGCGGGAGGTGGGAAAATAAGGGAGATCCACCTTGGGGTGGCAAGTTAGAGAGGGCACCCCCATGTTCAGGCTTCCTCAATGGATCTCACTTGCCTCAGCAGCACCCACCACTCTCGGTGGGGCTGTCAAGGCTCCAGAGCTGCCGGCCCTGTGACTGGGCCTGCAGCATCAGAAGTCTGCTTGGATGGTGAGCGCACAGGCTGCCATTTGGAAGGCCATCTCCTGGAATATAGTGCCAATGGCCTCACTGCCAGCAAGTTCAAGCTTGGGACACACATTTACTCCTGACATCAGCGTTCCAAAGCCCATGGGGAAAGCCAGCCCGTTACTTTACAGTCACATCTACTTTTTCGCTAAAATTAGCAGGGGAAAATATATCTTTAAGCTTTTAATTGTGGGATTTCTGAACCATTCTCACCATCCTCTCTTCAATGTTCATCTTGATCTCCTAACTCATTGTGAAGCTCTCCCATGGAGCTGCAGAGGTAGATGCTTGCCTTTTCTGCTTAATTGATTATTGTAGAGTGAAAATTAGGTAGATTCAATAATGGGTAGGCAATACAATCCAGTAGATTACCGCCTAAACTGTGAAGATGAAAAGCATGCTGTCAATTTGCTACATCACACATTTTATACTATTGCATTCATATTCAGCACTATGGAATTTAACACCATTGAATTCTAGCCATTGCTGCAAGTCTGAGAGGACTGCACCAGCGATAATAGCTGCTGGATTTAACTGCTTAGCACCTGTTCCTGTCTGAAGGCCTCCAAAAGAGACAGTTGTTTTATTGGCAATTTTTTTGAAATGCAAAGCCTTTTTGAACTTCTTGGCTTTGCTGATCTGAGCAGGCTTGGGCAAATGAAGCCCAACAACCACTACTTCTGGACACCCATCAAAATAGACACAGAGCTGGTGATTCAACAGAAAAAAGAACTCAGAGGCTCCATTAAGCCCTTGCACGCCACTTCACTCACTTGGCTTCCCCATGCTTTCATCTACTTCTGGTGCAAGATCTTACCCTTTTGGGATAACTTGTATTTATAGAGCACCTTAATATAGAAAACATATTGCAAAGATTCCTCTACGGGATAAAGGGAAAGAAACTGTATATATGTATAGTCCTAACACTGACCTGTGGGGACTCCATTGTGTACATCCCAGTTCAATAAACATCCATAACCACTTTTCTGTTTTCTGTCCTTTGGCTAACTTTTTATCCATGCTGTCGCATTTTATTAATAAGCATTGTATGTGGTAACTCATCAAATGCCTTTCAAAACACCCATGTGCATGGTATCTACAATATTTAATTTTTTCCAAAGAATTCCATTAAATATGTCAAACGTGCCAGCCTTTTCAATATCCATGCTGGTTGTTCTTAATTAATTCAGTCAATAAGAATCAAAAATACTGCCAATCAGATTGAGTTATCGAATGACATAGATTACTTCTAGCCCATGTTTATTGCGATCCATTCATACAAGCTGCTGTCTTCCTCTCAGTTTTGTCTTTGTTGCAATGAGCCTTCTGTGTGAATTATTCCAACAAGAGTTGTTATGATCTGGAATGCTTTGCCTGAAACGGTGGTGAAAGCAGATTCAATTGTAACTTACAAGATCAAATAGATATATTCTTGAAAAAACAATCGCAGTCCTATGAGGAGGCAATAGGTGAAGGGACTAATTAGATAGGTCTTTCAAAGATCCAGCACAGGTACACTGGGTCAAATAGTCTCCTTCTGGGCTGTACGATTCTTTGAATGCTTTTAGCATCCCTGGGCTGGTGCTTCTATTCATAGATTAAAATGTGGGAATGTTGACAAAAGAAAGATTGGAGACAAGTCTCAGTGTGCAGAGAATAAAATTAGTTTGCACGGCACTGTCCTGGACTTCTGTACTATGTATATATGTATGTGTGAGAATTTGCAAAAGAGGGTGTGAAAAATAGACAGAACATGTATTTGTGAAGGTGAGAAAGATAGACTGTGGCAGGGAAAGAAGTGATATGATGGAAAGCACTGCAGTCTGGAACAATTAGCGACAGTTTCTTTTTTCAATGTATCTTTGCTATTGCTGTTGAAATAATCATAGTGATTTAAGATTGTTGAAGATTGTTAAGTTACAATACCCTTGGTATTTTCATTATGCGTGTTTTTGGAATCTATCTAAAACACTGTGTGCAGAGCTATCTTGTGGTGCTATGGATTGATGTATGAAACCCCTCACTATGCATTCTGATTACGCCATGATTCATTGTAATATGAATTTCCAATCTGATCCAAGGAAGAGAACAAAACCATTCTGCCCTGAAGCCAGAAGAGACCCACTTTCTAGGGCAACTCTAGTGCATCCCCTAGGAGGCAGTTACATGGAGGGTAGGCAGGAGCCTACAAATGATGCACTTGCTCTTTTTCAGCCAAGAGTGTTGCACATCATGGTCTTGAATAGGATGGCAGAGAAATTTAACTCTTAGACTAAATTCCGATAATGTTTCAGGGTCAAAGTTTCATACTTGTCTAAGCTGGTTGTAAAAGTTCAATGTTTGTATTTTTTAAAGTTTACTCAAGCCATGTTTCATTTTGCCAGGCAATGACAGAAGATGCCCTTGATAACGACCCATTTGACTGCAACCTATTTGATCTTCTTCAGTACGATGACTACAATAATGACAGGGTGTTGACACTAGAGGAACTCTACACAGCATTCCGTAAGTCTTGCCTAAAGAGAATATATTTGTGGTCCTGTGTAGAAATGCATCTAATGCAAATGATTTATCTGGTATAGCACAACCTTAATAATTTTCAGTCACCAACTTATCTGCTCAGAGTTCAAATTATCAGCCCATCTTGTTGGGGTAGTGCTTCTTTCATTTTTTAGGTATGCTTCAATTCAGGAAGTTTAAGTAGAAAATTGTCAAAAGTCAGTCTATGTACTGTGGTGTGATTACAGCAATCTTATCGTAGAATTCAATTTTTCGTATGCAAGGGAGTGTTACACTGGTGGGAGATGAGTTTGACCTCCTTTCCTCATGCTGTTGAACCTTATCTTTGAGGATCCTTGGCAGGACAAAAGAAGGTTCATTGCTGAGACTGTTTTGGGTGTCTCCTGTCAGCCACTTTCAGAAAGAGGTCACTTAGCAGACTCTTGGCTGCAGGTGTATATGGATTAGAGCAAAAAATTAGGGAAATTAGATGATAGATAATTTTACATTTAAAAAAAGCACTGAAAGCATCAGCCTCAGATTGAAAATTTGATTAAATACACTATTCCATTCCAGCTTTTTCCTCCATGCCTTCAAATTTGATATTAATGTGCTGGATGCTGATCAGTTTCCTGTAGAGCCACATGGTGATGTTCCATGGGAAAAATTGTCCCCCTGTCGGGAGGGAAGTGTAGGAGTGGGCGCGAGCGGGCGCGCCTCCGATAAGCGCCCCCAATCGGAGACGCACCACCATTTTACGTGGGCAGGTCAATTAAGGCCCGCCCAGCATGATGTCCACCAGGAAGCGCTACACTGTCAATGATGAGCACTTTTTCACAGACCTGTAATGAAACTCCTTGTGATTATACTTTCTTTGTGTTCTGAGATGGGAGCTGCCAGTTTAACGTTCATTTTCTTCCTTATAACTTGGCAGAAGCTTTTCCTGTGTCTAAGGCCAAAATTTTCCTGTCGGTGATTTGGGGGCGGGGTCGCTCGCCGAGGGGAAAATGACGCGGGATGACGTCGGGAGGAACCCCCGATGTCATCCCGGTCCATTTAAATTTTTAGGAAGGCGGACGGACAGTGAAATGAACTGTTCGCCCGCTGACCTGTCAATGGCCAATTGAGGCCATTGACAGGATCATTAAGCTCATTGAAAGACCTGCCCATCCAACTTTAAGGCCCAGCGGGCTTCTGAAAAAAGATAAAACTTCATCCACTGACAGGATGAGGTTTCATCTCAGTTTTTTAAAAGTTTATTAAAGTTTCACTCATATTTATTAATATGTCCCATCTTGTGTGACAGTGTCACATGAGGGGGACATGTTAATAATGTTTTTCTTTCTCTATTTTTAAAGTTTTTTAAACATTCAGCACTCTCCCTGAGACAGCACTTAGTCTCAAGGAGCAGTGCGCTCTTTCGTGCGCATGCGTCAAAGAGCACACTTTGACAGATGGGGAATCCCTCCACCCCCCACACAGGAAGCACATAGCGCTTCCTGTCGGGCAGGCTGCTGGGCGGCTCTTAATTGGCCCACCCATGTAAAATGGCGGCCCGCCCCATTTCAGCAGTGGAGTTTAGCTGCCTGCCCGCCGCCGAGCCGGTGGGGCCCGCACGCCCATCAAGGTCAAAATTCTGGCCTAAGTCTCAAACGTTTGCAGGCTGGATTAATCCTTGCATCATAAAGTCTTCTCTCCACATTCTCTCATTTTGCCTCTCAGACTCCTGAGCATGCACACTTAGTAAGTTTTTTACAGTTTTGAAATGTTTCTGTCTTTATTATGTTTTGCCATAATAGTAGGAAGCGCTATGCACTCCCTGTGCGGGCAAGGGGGGGAGTCCCTCAGCTGGGAGTGTGCTCTTTTGTGCATGCGTGCAAAAGAACGCACAGATCTCCCTAAGGCAAAGCGCTGCCTCAGGGAGATCGGCTCCGAATTAAAATTTGTAATACAAATGATAGAAAAATTTCCCTGACATGTCCCCTCATGTGACACTGTCACATGAGTTGGGACATGTCCATAACTTTTATTGAAACCTTTATTAGAAATGTAAATACCAACATGAAACCTCATCCCACCCGTGGATGAGGTTTCATGCTTTCTCCGAAGCCTGCCAGGGCTCCCGGCCTGCCCACCAACCTTAAGGTTGGACGGGCGGGTCCATTAATCATTTTAATTAGTTTTTCAATGGCCTCAATAGGCCGTTGACAGGTCGGCGGGCGCGCAGCTGACTCCACCGACCTGAAAATGGAAATGACGCAGGGTGACATCAGGAGTTCCATCCGATGTCGTCCCATGTCATTTTACGGCCGGCCCCGCCCCCATTCGCTGACCGGAAGATCCTGCCCCATGTTACTGATGACAACAGAATATTTCCCTGAGAGAAGGGGAGCCGAAAAAAGTAAGTCTCCAAAGGAAATGCAATGAATGGTGGTTGGGATGGCGGGTGTGGGGAGGATGGATAGGCAGAGGGTTACTCAGGCACTTCATGATGACAACATCAACCCTAACATGTTTCTGCTTTAATGCCTCTTGCACTGTGAGAGTAGGTATGAGATTTCCTCTTAGGCTTCTAATATTAGCAGCATTTGATTTTTTTTTAAATTAGTCGACCCCAGTGAAAAAAATAAGTCATGTCCTCCTGGTTGCCAAGTGAGTTCAGAAACTATGGAAAGGATTTTCCTCCCATTGGGTGGGAAGTGCAGGAGCGGGCGCTCGCAGGCTGCCTCCAATTGGCGCCCCCAATTGGGGGCGCGGCGTCATTTTACATGGGCGGGCCAATTAAGGCCCGCCCAGCATGACGTCCGCCAGGAAGCGCCATGCGCTCCCTGTGCGGGCGGGGAGCGGGAGAATCCCTCAGCCGGGAGTGCGGGAAAGAGTCCACTCATCTCTCTGAGGCTAAGTGCCGCCTCAGGGAGGTCGGTGCCAAATTTTAAAATGGTCAAGGAGCAGAAACAAAATTTCCTTGACATGTCCCCTCATGTGACACTGTCACATGAGTTGGGGCATGTCCATCACTTTAACTCTAACCTTTATTAAATTTTTAAAAGCCCTCATGGAACCTCATCCTGCCCCGTGGATGAGGTTTCATGCTTTTTCTGAAGTCCTCCCGGCCTGCCCGCCAACCCTAAGGTTGGATGGGCAGGCCCAT
This sequence comes from Cetorhinus maximus, assembly GCF_964194155.1. Taxonomy (NCBI): domain Eukaryota; kingdom Metazoa; phylum Chordata; class Chondrichthyes; order Lamniformes; family Cetorhinidae; genus Cetorhinus; species Cetorhinus maximus. The sequence continues at coordinate 108,950,642 of NC_135888.1, forward strand.
TAATTAAGTCAATTACTTTTTAAATGGCCTCAATTGACCATTGACAGGTCAGCGGGCGCACAGCTGATTCGGCTGCACCCCTGCCGACCTGAAAATTGAAATGACATGGGGTGATGTCGGGAGTTCTGCCCGACGTCATCCCGCGTCATTTTACGCATCGGCAATTGGGCCCTGCCCTCCACTCACCGACCTAAAGATCCTGGCCTATATTCTTTTGGAAATTCCCTTGCATGTATCCAATTCCTAGCTCTCCATAGCATAGTGTTCCATTCACCAACTTTCAAACACCAGACCGATTTATAGAAAAACAATGATATTTCTCTTGAAGATTTTTAGCAGGTCCCACTAAAGAGGAGCACTCTCACCTTTTATGCCTTTCTACCCTTGTTGTGCTTAAGAGGCCATAATATTTTTGTAGGCCAGACAGCAGAGGGCATGGCTTGCTCCAAGCAAACAGTAAGGCTATTTATGGCCAGAATCCAGACCACAAAACAGTAAACAAATATGTTAGATTTCTGTTAGCCAGCCATTTTAGAAAGAGCATTTAAGTTCCAGCAAATCGACCTCTGTTAACAGTGTATGGTCCAACTTCACTAATATAATAAATGTGGGAAGGAAATACATATCTCGAAGTAATCTAAAAATCAGTAGTGTAACAGAAGGAGCACCCTCCAGTGTTATGAGCAAGAACTGACATGTATAAATTACATATAGCTCTGGGTTGAAATTATGCAATGAAGTATTAATAACAAATGCAATTCCTCTATGTGTTAATGTAATAAAGTATTATCCTATTTATTTTAAACAGGTCAATGCCTTTATTAAGGTAGGAGTAAAAGGCATCTTATAATCATTATAATTATACATTTGTTATTAATATTGTACAGCTTGATTTCAATCCATTAGACATTTTTCCCCAACAGTGTGGAGTAATAAGATGAAATGATCTCTTTGGGGTAATGGTCTGTTGGGGTCTTCTCATCAAACTAAGTGGTTATGTTACCTGTCTGGTTGTGAAGGCCATTTCAGCATTTTGTCTCAGTTGTGTGGCTGATTTTCACTTGTTGAGTACGTCGGGTTCAGTTTACCTGAGCCTTTATGTTGGTAACATTATGGGCGAAATTTTATGGCAGCAGATTTTTACATTCCTACTGAAGTCAATGGAGTTTAGAGTGGCTTGCTACATTTTACAGCCCCATCCCCGCTGTAAAATTCCGGCCTATGTTTCTAATGCCAACTAAAATCCTGCCTGTCAATATCAGAACCTCGGACACGACCCTGAAACCTGTTTGCGGACGCCCATATCATGGGCACTGGTACATGTATATGAACTAGGCTATTAATACCTTTTATCCAGATACCAAAAAGAGGTTTAAGAGTCACCATAATTTGAAATTTTGATACGCTTTAAAAATTATCAATGGATATTCCAACCCACAGTTCTCCTTGTGATGCATGGAGTTTTATTGCTGATTCTCTTTCTCTTGCCTCTTTTCTCTGTTCTCTGTCTCCTTGTACATGTAGCCCATTGCCTGTTACCATTTTCTTCCTATTTTCTATCATTTTGTGCTATAGTTACAGGTGATAGCTCTGCATAAAATGCAGCATTGATAGGAAATTAAAAAGATAAGTCAAACAATTGATATCCAATACTGGCGCTGTTTGATTGCTGTTGTAACTAATTAGTACCTAAAACAATGTAATCTGGCACATTCTCTGTCATTATGTATTTAACTCTCTCCATCTGTATATGTCTCCATTTTCTGCACACCTATTTTCCAAATTATTTCTTTCTCATGGCTGGTTTTCTCTGCTCTTCCCTCTGCCTCCTCCTTCTCCAGATATTTTCTGCTCTGTGATGTTGAGGCTCTAGGATTAACTTAGTCAAGTGCCTATAGAATGTTGAATACCTGGCATTGAATAGCAAAACAAGAGACTATTAGTGGCTTTAAGTGACATCATAACTCACAAGTATATAGTTTCAAACGTTTTATGATCATCATCCTTGATTATCTTTAATTCATTGAGAGATACATCATGTGATTTAAATATGAGAGTGATTTCCCTTTGATGTACATATTTTTCCAGTATTATTCTAAATTTGAGAGAAATAGGACATAAAAATTATATTGGACATAAAAAGACCTTTACAACATAGGGGAGAATTTTCTCTCCTTTGGGCAGGCTGGTTGGGAGTGGGCGCGGGTGGGCGTGGAGCCAATCGCCGCCCGCGGTCGGCTGCGCACCGCCATTTTACGTGGGCGGGCCAATTAAGGCCCGCCTAGTATGACACGCACCCAGAAGCTCTCAGCGCTATCTGTGCGAGTGGGGGGAGAAGGGAGAGTTGGGGCCTGCGCTTTTGTACGCATGCGCGTGAAAGAGCGCAGAAATCTCCCTGAGGCACGCTGAACAGAAGATCCTGCCCACAGAGTCTGAAATATGTATAAGATCATGCTGCTATCATCTGAGTTGACAGTAATTTATCTCCTTCTCCTCTCAGATTACAACGTGATTCCAACACAAAAAATGGATCAAGTGTAGGCATGGCATGGCATAGCATACTTCAGGAGCACCTGTTGTGCCTTAGAATGGTTGCCATGGGCTTTGCATCACAATCCTCTTTTATGTGGCAGTCTCAATTTCAGTTACAGTGTGGTAAAAAGAAACTCAGATTTCTGACAGGGAAGATTGAATGGAGAGTTACCTTTCTTCAAATTACTCATATCCTCGTGGCCACTTTAAGCATGCCAATGAGGGCAGTCTGGAAACAGCCTTCACCTGAAGTCTTGGCTCCAGTTGATGAGCGGGGATCAAGGAAAACAAGGGGAAATAGAGTGGCTGCTTTTTGGGAAAGAAAACCTTTAATCATTTTCTCTGGTAAATGTTTAATATTTACAGGAATTTTATCCTTTTCAGTATTTTGTTAGTTTACTTGGTCAATTCAACCATAAAATTAAAATGTCAACCATGAAGAAGCGCAAATGAAAACTGAAATATAAACATATGTTTCAAGTCCCAAATTGCCTTACAAATAACACATCCTAATAGGGACTGAATAAAGCTTTCACACAGCATAGTTCTTGCTAGAATGAGATGTTATGGAATAAGTTATCTGTCTCATTGCATATTATTATGTTTTTAATATTGAAATATTGTATACTTCATCTAACCTTAAGGTTGGACCGGCAGGTCCTTTAATTACTTAATTGACCCTGTCAATGGCCTCAATTGGCCATTGACAGGTCGGCGGGCCCGGAGCTGATTTTGCTGCATCCCTGCCTTCCTGAAAAATTAAATGGGGCGCGGTGATGTTGGGCGTTCCGCCTGACGTCACCGCACGCCATTTTACATGTCAGTGAGCAGGCCCCGCCCCCACCCGCCGACGGTAAAATCCAGCCCAGAAAGTCGAACTGGTACATAGAACCATAGAACACTGCAGCACAGAAAAACAGGCCATTCGGCCCTTCTAATCTGTGCTGAAATATTATTCCGCTAGTCCCATTGACCTGCACCCAGTCCATAACCCTCCAGACCTCTCCCATCCATGTATCTATCCAATTTATTCTTAAAACTTAAGAGTGAGCCCGCATTTACCACGTCAGATGGCAGCTCGTTCCACACTCCCACCACTCTCTGAGTGAAGAAGTTACCCCTAAACCTTTCCCCTTTCACCCTAAAGTCACGTCTTCTCGTGTTTATCACTCCTAATCTAAGTGGAAAGAGCCTACTCGCATTTACTCTGTCTATACCCCTCATAATTTTGTAAACTTCTATCAAATCTCCCCTCATTCTTCTACGCTCCAAGGAATAAAACCTGTTTAATCTTTCCCTGTAACTCAACTCCTGAAGACCCGGCAACATCCTAGTAAATCTTCTCTGCACTCTTTCAATCTTACTGATATCCTTCCTGTAGTTAGGTGACCAGAACTGCACACAATACTCCAAAGTTGGCCTCACCAATGTCTTATACAACCTCACCATAATATCCCAACTCCTATACTCAATACTTTGATTTATGCCAAAGTATGCCAAAAGCTTTCTTTACAACCCTGTCTACCCGTGACGCCACTTTCAGGGAATTATGTATCTGAATTCCCAGATCCCTTTGTTCCTCCGCACTCCTCAGTGCCCTACCATTTACTGTGTATGTCCTACCTTGGTTTGTCCTTCCAAAATGCAACACCTCACACTTTTCTGCATTAAATTCCATCTGCCATTTTCTGGCCCATTTTTCCAGTTGGTCCAGATCCCTCTGCAAGCTTTGAAAGCCTTCCTCACTGTCCACAACGCCTCCAATCTTAGTGTCATCAGCAAACTTGCTGATCCAATTTACCACATTATCATCCAGATCATTGATATAGACAACAAACAACAATGGTCCCAGCACAGATCCCTGAGGCACACCACTAGTCACAGGCCTCCAGTCTGAGAAGCAATCATGCACTACCACTCTCTGTCTTCTCCCACACAGCCAATTTCGAATCCAGTTTACAACCTCTCCATGGATACCAAGTGTCTGAATCTTCTGAACTAACCTCCCATGTGGGACCTTGTCAAAGGCCTTACTAAAGTCCATGTAGACAACATCCACAGCCTTTCCTTCATCTACTTTCTTGGTAACCTCCTCGAAAAACTCTACAAGGTTCGTTAAACACGACCCACCACGCACAAAGCCATGCTGACTATCCTTAATCAGCCCTTGGCTGTCCAAATAATTGTATATCCGATCTCTCAGAACACCTTCCAATAAGTTACCTACTACTGACGTCAGGCTCACTGGCCTGTAATTACCTGGTTTACTTTTGGAGCATTTTTTAAACAACGGAACAACATGAGCTACCCTCCAATCCTCCGGCACCTCACCCGTGGCTAAGGACATTTTAAATATTTCTGCCAGGACCCCTGCAATTTCTACACTAGTCTCCCTCAAGGTCCGAGGGAATATCATGTCAGGCCCGGGGGATTTATCTACCTTTATTCGCTGTAAGGCAGCAAGCACCTCCTCCTCTTTAATCTCTATATGTTCCATGACACTACTGCTTGTTTCCCTTCCTTCCTTATACGCTATGCCAGTTTCCTGAGTAAATACTGATGCAAAAAAAAACTGTTTAAAATCTCCCCCATCTTGTGAGGCTCCACACATAGACGACCACTCTGATCTTCAAGGGGACCAATTGTGTCCCTTATTATCCTTTTACTCTTAATATACTTATAGAAACCCTTCGGGTTTACCTTCACATTATCTGCCAAAGCAACCTCATGTCTTCTTTTTGCCTTCCTGATTTCCTTCTTTAGAATTTTCTTACATTTTCTATACTCTACAAGTACCTCATTTGCTCCTTGTTGCCTATACCTGCTATACACCTCTCTCTTCTTCTTAACCAGATCGCCAATATCCCGTGAAAACCAAGGTTCCCTATGCCTGTTAACTTTGCCTTTAATCCTGACAGGAACATGCAAACTCTGCACTCTCAAGATTTCGCCTTTGAATGCTTTCCACTTACTGAATACATCCTTGCCAGAAAACAACTTATCCCAATCCACTCTTCCTAGATCCTTTCTCATTTCCACAAAATTGGCCTTTCTTCAATTTAGAATCTCAACTCGAGGACCAGACCTATCCTTATCCATAATTAACTTAAAACTAATGACATTGTGGTCACTGGACCCAAAATGTTCGCCTACACATACTTCTGTCACCTGACCTGTCTGGTTCCTTAATAGGAGATCAAGTATTGCATCCTCTCTCATTGATACCTCTATATATTGATTTAGAAAACTTTTCTGAACACATTTGACAAACTCCAAGCCATCCAGCCCTTTTACAGTATGGGAGTCCCAGTCAATATGTGGAAAGTTAAAATCTCCTACTATCACAACTTTCTGTTTCTTACATCGGTCTGCTAATCTCTATAGATTTGCTCCTCCAATTCTCTCTGACTATTGGGCGGTCTATAATACAACCCTATTAGTGTGGTCACACCTTTCCCATTCCTCAGTTCCACCCATATGGCCTCTGTAGACGAGCCCTCTGGGCTGCCCTGTCTACACACAGCTGTGATATTTTCCCTGACTAGTAATGCCACTCCTCCCCCTTTCATCCCTCCCTCTCTATCACGTCTGAAACAACGGAACCCCGGAACATTGAGCTGCCAGTCCTGCCCCTCCTGCAACCAAGTCTCACTAATAGCAATAATGTCGTAATCCCACGTGCCAATCCACGCCCTAAACTCATCTGCCTTTCCGACAATACTCCTTGCATTGAAATAGATGCACCTGAGAACATTTCTATCACATACAAACCTTTGATTTCTGTCTATACATGCATTCCTCGCTTGACCTTTATCCTCCTCCACCTCACTATCTGCTCTAACACTCTGGTTCCCCATCCCCTGCAAATCTAGTTTAAACCCCCCGGAGCAGCACTAGCAAACCTACCCGCAAGGATGTTAGTCCCCCTCCAGTTCAGGTGCAAACCGACCCGTCGGAACAGGTCCCACCTTCCTTGGAACACAGCCCAATTGTCCAGAAACATGAAGCTCTCCCTCCTGCACTATCTCCTTAGCCACGTATTTAGCTCCATTATCTTCCTATTTCTAGCCTCACTAGCACGTGGCACGGGTAGCACTCCTGAGATCACAACCCTGGAGGTCCTGTCCTTCAACTTTGCACCTAACTCCCTAAACTCTCTTTGCAGGACCTCCTCCTCCTTCCTATCCATGTCATTGGTCCCTACATGGACCACAACATCTGGCTGCTCACCCTCCCTCCTGAGAATACTGAGAACTCGATCCGAGATATCGCGGACCCTGGCACCAGGGAGGCAACAGACCATCCAGGATTCTCGATCTCTCCTACAGAACCTCTTATCTGTCCCCCTAACTATCGACTCTCCTATCACTACTGCTCTCCTTTTTTCCCTCCTTCCTTTCTGAGCTGAGGGTCCAGTCTCGGTGCCAGAGACGCGACCACTACAACTTGTTCCTGGTAGGTCGTCCCCACCAACAGTATCCAAAACGGTATACCTATTGTTGATGGGAACGGCCACAGGGGTGCTCTGCTCTTTCTGTCTATTCCCCTTCCCTCTCCTGACAGTCACCCAGCTACCTGCCTCCTGACTTTTAGGGGTGACTGTCTCCCTGAAACTCCTGTCTATTACTGCCTCTGCCTCCCGTATGATCCGAAGTTCATCCAGCTCCAGCTCCAGTTCCCTAACTCGGTTTGTCAGGCGCTGTAGTTTGATGCATCTTTTGCAGGTGTAGTCATCAGAGACAATTGTGCTGTCCCAGACTTCCCACATGCTGCATTCGGAGCACTCGAATGCCCCAACTGCTGCCTCCATTACCTACTCCTAATTTAATTAAAGGAACTTACCCGGCCTTACCTCACTGGGAGCAAGCTCGTCCTCAGCCTCTGCTCGCCGAAGCCTCTCGAGCCAAAGCCTCAAAGCTCCACTCCTTCACTGGGCCACACACACACTGGCCGCTCACACACTGGCCGCTCCTCTTCAGCTTCCCCTCCTTTTATTTTCAATCTCCCAATCACCTCTCCTCTCGCGCTGTTTTCAATCTCCTGACTGACTCTCCTCTCGCGCTGTTTTCAATCTCCCGACTGTCTATCCTCTCGCGCTGTTTTCAATCTCCCGACTACAGTTTAACATATTCTTCTGAGGTATGAATTATAAAGGTAGCAATGTTTGGGGCCAGTGTTTTCTGTTCAAAATACTCTTCCCAATGCCTCTGTTAAATAATATTCTCACAAAAATACCTTCCTCGCTTTTAAAATATTTGTTGTGCGTTCAAGCTTTACTGAAAAGGGTGACATTTAAGATTATAATGACCATTTTGAATCATCTGCAGCTATTTGCAAGGTGGGAATAGATGCTTAACATTTTTCCCATATTCGCCTTTCTCTCCTAAAGTCTGTGACATGCCACATATGACTCCATGGCCATTAGTAGCTCTTTTACCTAAATGGCCGTTCTTTATTTGTGAGCCTGGAGATTGAGTGCCAGCTGTCAATTAATTCATCTAAATTAAATCCAACCCCATTCTCAATGATGAACCATGTGCACTCACTTTTCAGGAGAGTGGCTGCTGAAAGAAATCATGGTGGGAATTCTGCTTAGTTTTTCACATCCTTTAGCTCAAAGGCGCTGAGGCCATAAAAACAAAAGAACATAAGGAATAGGGGCAGGAGTAGACCCATTGGTCAATTGTTGTTCACTTAGCTACTGAGATTAACTAAATCAGGACAGATCAGTTTGAAAGTGATATTCTCTTGGTCTGCATGGCGCAGTAACAAACTGGGTAGTACACTGAGATGTAACTAATTGGGCAGGATTTTACGCGTCGGCGAGCAGGGGCGGGGCCCACTCACCGACGCGTAAAATGACGCGCGGTGATGTCTGGGGGAATTCCTGACGTCACTGCGCCTCATTTAAATTTTCAGGAAGGTGGGGGCGCAGCGAAATCAGCTGTGCGCCCGCCGACCTGTCAATGGCCAATTGAGGCCATTGACAGAGGCAATTAAGTAATTAAAGGACCTGCCCGTCCAACCTTAAGAAGCCCCAGTGATAATGTGTTGGATAGGCATCCTAATGGCCTACACAAAGAACACGGCTTATTAGTGTGGGACAAGTTCAGATTCCACATAACTGATGAGATCAAGAAGTACCTGCGAAGATATAACACAAATATTGCAGTTATAACCAGGTGGTCTAATGTCCAGAGTTGAACGTTTGGATGTGTGCCTCAACAAGCTATTCAAGGATCACGTTCATACTGAATGGAATGGGTGGGTGGTTGATGGAGAAAAAAACCTTTGCATATGTGTGCTTGCCCGCTTGATGGGTTTTCATGGTTTCGTTACCAAATTGTGGGATGCTATTAATGCACAAACTGTCATCAGATGGTTCAGAAAATGCAGAATATTCAACTCAGTGGAGGGAGAAGACGATGATTAGTTGTGGAGGGATGGTTCTGAAACTGAAACACCAAATCTGATCCAGAGTGGGATTTTTGAGTTAATGCCAGATCCAAAGTGACTCAGAATTAATTTGACAAACTCTTTGTGTTGGATGCCGAGGACAATGGCCAGGATTCACGGTGGGGATCCAGCAGGCCAGCCAAAAGTCCATTAACTTTGGGTGGGACCGGAAGGTCCCGGCAGCAGGTGCAGCAGGAAAATCCCGACCAATGAATTTGACAGTTTTTAAAATATTTTGAATGTGGTTAAAGGTATCCTAGCATTAATTCATTAAATAATCCCTGTCACACTGATTTAATTTGAATTACTGGTGTTATGTTTCTTTTACATTTCAAAATGGTGACCACCCACACCAATACCGGTGGTTCATATTTAATTCTTGGTGTATAAGGCGATGCAATTTTGGCAAGAACTTTTCGAGGCTTCAAAGCTCGACATAGACACTGTGATCTACGGTAAAGTTTTTTTTTATGCCACTCCTGAAGATGACAAAATAAGACTTGGTGAAGAGGAAACAATCATCGTAGCAACACTGATAGTCATAACTATATTCAGTAGACAAGGCTAATTAATCAGAAAGGAAACAAAGTACAACTAAATCAGCATTCTGAAAGCCCCATTGTGAGTCGCAGAGACAGGCCGAGAATAATATATATAGATTAAAGGTTTTAAATGTACCTGAAGATCACCTGAATTTAGCATGGCAGAGTTCTTCCAATGTTTTGAAATGTCTTGGTGAGCATGAAAAAAGATTAGAACAGTATTTTCAGAAGCCTGTTATCACGGGTAAATTGCTACCTTCCTGCAGAGTCAAATACCAAGTTTGGCGAGGATGGTCAATTAAAGCTGAGAAAATAAGCGATCGTTTTAAGTATTGTCTTTATTGCAAGCAGCTCTAAACATATTCTCTAATCAATCCCTGACTGTGGATTTTCTACCCGGCAGTTTATTCATTATATACCTTTTTGTTTTTGCCTGTGGAAAATGAAAACCTGCTGTCATGATTGTCGATAATGATGGAGGGTATAACAAGCTTCAGCTCTGTTCAAGGCTGACGACTGAATGCCGAAGAGCCTTGTGCATGGCAAACTCATCAAAAGCAGCATCCTATTATTTTATTGTACTGCCATTTTCTTCCAGGCTCAGTCTTGATGTACCAAATGTACAACTCTTCAGCATCTTTCATATGCTTTCATCAAGATTCAAATATGCATTTCGTCACAATTAAGTAGAGATTTCCTGGTTGGCACACTGGATCACACCCCATCAAATCAAATGGGTCAGAGTAGATACCTGTGAAGCACCTTGTCCAGCTTTTCTTCCATTTATCTATAGGGAGCATTCTTTTACAAGCCAATGATATGACCTACTTGATTTTGCAACCTTTGCTGTGTTCAAATGAGCTGGTTCATTTAGGTATTGACCCAGGAAAGTCTTCCCTATAATCCTTCAACATAGGACTGGATTTTGCTGGTGGGCATGTTTTCATTGGAGTTGGTTGGGGGGAGGGGGGGCACAAAAAATACTAGGGATGGCGAGCCCACTATCTTCCCACCCGCCCCCAAGCTGTCCCCATAACAGGGTAGTGGATGGGTGCCAAGATCGGCAACCCGTTTGCCATTTTTAAATAAATAACAAATGGACAATTGGGCTTGTTACCAGGCCAGTTGACTGGAATAATATGCTGATCATGCCATAAGACAGTTGACGTGGGCAGGTGAGCAGGAGTGGGCAGGTGAGCAGGAGTGGGCAGGTGAACAGGAGTGCGATGTTTCTTTTAAGGAAAGTGCTTAAAAGGCAGGAAGGAAGGTGGTACATCCCTCAGGGAGTGCCCAGTATACATCAGGGGAACCTGTTGTATGATGTACCTGAATGCCATTGTAATGTACTGGTGCTCGGTATGATATATAGAGTCACATGGTAATAGACTGAGAGAACAGTCTAGAAAGAACACTTTGGAACCGGCCTGCATGGAGGTAACAGCAACACCATGCAAGACAGTAACCAGGATCTGTAAATAGTCAAAGGTTAATAATAAACAGTTCATGTTTAAATATACAAATCTCAAGATCTCATTTTTGAGACATCTAAAGAACCCATTTTACATTAGAATACCCCTGTGATGATACCCCTCTTTTGTTCCTCCCCGATCCTCACACCCCAAGCCCCTCCCTGGGCTCCCCGATCCCTCCCCATTCAATACCCCCAACTTACCTCTCTCAGGGACCCATGTACTTGTCATCCATTGGCCCAGTACTGAGTTCTGGTGCTGCTGAGACTGCTAAAGCTGCCAGCCAACCAAATTGGCCAGCAGCTCTCGAGGGCAGGACTTTCTCCCACTGAGGGGCGGAAGTCCTACTGTCTGCTCATTTAACACATCGGCAACACATTTTGGCTGTGGTGCGGGCTTCTTTCAAGTGCATCAGCTGGTGGCTAACTCTTGCAGTAGGGCACAAGTAATATGCCACCTCTGCCACCCCCCCACCCCGAAATGCTGCCCACAGTTTAACTGGAGCATACATAACTGTGTTTTTGATGCTATGTCAGGAATTTCTGCCTATATTAGAAACTATACTTGGTGGTACAAGCTTTGTGGCAAAATAAATTGGCAAACAGTTGTATTATTTTAGGAGGGTGAAGAAGCAGATAAGAAATCATACAATTTCTGCTAGAGTGATATAATTTTCAAGTAATGAATTTATGTTTTTAAAAAGCCATTTTTGATTGCACTATTTTTGTTAGCAAGGAAAAAGGATTTGAAATGCACTTTCTGGAATAGAGTGTCATTTTAAATCTGCATGCTAGGCTGGTGTTGTCTTTTTGTTTGCAGACAACATGTTGATAATTTCTTTAAGCAATTATATATCCCGTGGAGTAGTCATTGTGTAAATGTAATACTTAAGGTGTATTTCTGGGGTGTTAAAATGTCTCAGTTGAGCTAATGAGATGTTTTAATTAAACCAGACACCTGCAGTTTAAGATAAGGCCTGTGCCTCCGCTTTTCATTGCACACAGCATTCTACATCTAAATCAGTGCATCACATTAGTCTTTGAGATAATCCTAATCTTTGGATTGTACCTTTCTTTAGACAGATATCTAATTACTTTTAGACCTTTGGTTTGGTTCATTCGCTGCACAATTGTAATACAAGGCAGAGAAGATGGTCTGGATTCTGTGGTGTAGGAAGGAATCATAATCACCTTTTGCAATATTTCTGTTCATATGATGAATAGATTATATAGATACATTTTCAGAATCTTCTGCTTGAATTAGAATGACAAGTGGATTATATACATATGTATCAAGAGACATCGGCAGATTAAATTTTAACCATTTGTAATTTTTTTAATGCTTTGTACAGGAGAATAATTTTATTATCAATATTGTTTTGCTAATCCATATTCTGCAACTTGCTCATTCACATTACCTCAGAACTCTCTTGCATCAAGCCTTTATTTTTTGCATTTTAGTTTCAAAAGAGCAAAATAAAAGTATTTATTGAAGTCAGATAGTAAGTTGATCAATTACATTATTGCTTTATTTGAATTATTGGAAATCGAAAGGCTGGAATTTGTGGAGAGAACTTATTAAAAAGTTAATGCTCCATTTTGTTAAAATGTACCCGAGGATGTTAATAAAACTTTGCAAATGATTATTCTTCCATTTAATGGAAGGCCTTCTAATAAAAACAACATTACAAAAGCAATAATAAAATCAAAAATGCTGGAAATACTCAGCAGGTCAGGCAGCATCTGATGAAAGGTCATTAACCAGATATGTTAACTGTTTCTCACCACAGATCCTGCCTGACATGCTGTGTATCTCCAGCATTTTCTGTTTTTATTTCAGATTTCCAGCATCCCTGAAGTATTTTGCTATTGCAGAAGGAAAATCTTAATGATGTAGCCATGTTGCCATGTCATATGCCTGACTCCAACTCCCAAAGCAATGACGGAGCAGACTTGATGGGCCAAATGGCCTACTTCTGCTCCTACATCTTATGGCCTTATGGTCTAACTTACTTGCACTTTATTGATTCTCTTCAAAGGGGAATCTTTGTTGTGTTGTGTGGGACAGTCTGGAAAATATTCACAATACCGGTGAGAACATGATGCACTAATATTTTTCTAATTGAATGATGTCATTGTAACATAGGTTGTCATCAAATCAAACATTTTCTGCAAAAGCAAAAGCTTTTCTAACAAACTATAATGATCAAAGATTAGGCATTACAAGAATTAAGTGTAGCCAGAAGTTGTTATAATTTCAGTAGGTAAAGAAGTTGGCAACATGGGGCAGAATTTTCTGTTTGACATGCGGGCGAGCGTCCCGACATCACCACGCGCCATTGCGATATTTCGATGGGCGGGCGGGCGTGCAATGAAGTTTGACGCGCGCCCACCATTGATTAACGGGCTAGTTAAGGCCCTTAATTCATCAATCGATGGCGATTTTCAGGCGCCCGTGCAATCTTCAGGTCGGTGCAGGGGCGCAACGGGCAGGCCTGTCTATGAACCTCATCCACGGGCAGGATAAGAGGGCTCATTGGGGTCGTCAATCTGCTTTGTGGAATATTTATTGGAGAAAATATTTTAAACTTGCCTGTGTGATCTGCAGTAGTTCAGAACGCATTCCAGCAGCTTTTTGTGTACTTTTAACCTTCAGCTCAGCACTCTGCAGTCAGGAATCTTTATCGAGCTTGCAGCTGGGTATGGGTTCTGAATGTCCACTGGAGGCAGCTCCTCTGAGGAGGAAGGGAGGGCTAGAATGAGGAGGAGGCCAGGAGTGCACAGTCAGCCTCCAGGGGAGCCACCTTTGGGAGTACAGGCACAGGCACAAGGGGCGCAGGGCCAAGAGGTAGTCCAAGGTGGAAGGGGCAACAGAAAATGCCACTATCCTGCTGCCAGGGTATACAGGCGGCGAAGCAGCTACCTCAATATGACTGATGTGCAGTGCCGAAGGAGGCTCCGACTGTCAAGGGAGACAGTCAACTACATCTGTCAGATGATTAGCCCTGAAATCTCTCCTAACTGTGTGGGTGGACACCCCAGGCCAGTGGCTCTGAAGGTCACAGTTGCCCTCCACTTCTATGCCTCTGACTCCTTCCAGGGCTCAGTGGGTGATCTTTGCGGTGTCTCCCGATCAGCTGTCCACACTTGTGTCAAGCAGGTCACAGATGCTCTGTTCAGACGCGCATTGACTTTCATCCATTACCGCTGGGACCAGGCAAGTCAGGCACAGAGAGCCAGAGGCTTCGCAGCCATTGCTGGCTTCCCCTGCGTCCAGGGTGCAATAGACTGTACACATGTGGCCATCAAGGAGCCAGCAGGTGAGCCCGGTGCCTTCGTCAACAGGAAGGGCTTCCACTCCATGAACGTGCAGATAGTGTGTGATCACAGGATGCTGATTCTGCAAGTCTGTACAAGGTACCCAAGCAGCTCCCACAATGCCCAGATCCTCAGACACTCCCAGGTGCCGGGGCTCTTCAGTGTTCCAGCTCGGCTTGATGGATGGCTGCTGGGTGACAAGGGCTATCCCCTCAGAAGGTGGCTCATGACGCCTCTCCACCATCCAAGAACAGAAGCTGAGCACTGGTGCAATAGGAGCCACGTCTCCACAAGGGCTGTGGTGGAGAGAGCCATCGGTCTTCTCAAGATGCCCTTCCGATGCCTGGACTGCTCAGGGGGTGTACTCCAGTGCCCCCCAGATCGTGTCTCGGTGATAGTGGTTGCATGCTGCGCTCTCCACAATCTTGTGCTGGAAAGGGGGGACGCTGTGGACGATGAAGACATTGATGCACTGGATGCGGCTGCACACGATGAGTCCAGCACTGATTCTGAGGATGAGCAAACACAGAGGAATGCTGAGGGGCTAGACACTAGACTACACCAAGAAGGCAGGGACAACTGGGAGGCTTTAATCCAACGAACCTTCAGTTAGCGCAATACAAATGGATCAGCAGGACCAGCCTTGCCTGGCGCTTCCATACTTGGCACCTAAGTGCTAAATCTGCCAGGTCATCAGCAGGAACTAAGGGCTTTGGACATAAACTTGAATGTCCAATCAAACACTCATGACATTTATCTTAAACATACACATGCAGAACAAAGGAGCCTCCCCCAGCAATGGTAACACATTTGATTTTTATTTTAAACATCAGAAGTTCTCACAAATACAAATCAAAACGTTAAGCAAGCAGAAAAAAATTATAAGGATCTAATCTCGGGCCAACACAAAAGCACCAGTGAGAAACCCGTGGTGTGCCTAAGCTGCCTTGTGCTTTTCTTTACGGGCGCTACATCTTGGTGCTTTCCCCTCGCTCGGAGTGGCATCTGAGACAGCCTGCTCACTCTGCTGTCCTGTTGGCCTTGATGACCTTGGCGGTCATCCTCTGGCCTGTGGAGCCTGTGCTGGACCTGCCTGGGAGGGATCTGCCAGTTGCACAGTTGGCATCTCCCCAGCCGACGCAGCCTCACCCGATGAAGCGGTCACTGGGAGAGGGGTGGAGAAGCTGATGCCCTCATCCAGAGCGCCGTGAGAGGAGCCCGCAGAGACTACAGGCAGCTGCTGCGCCGACGTGAGGTCGCCTCGGACCTCCCTGCTCACGATGGATGGATGGGCAACAAGCTGGGAAGCTTGAAGCCCACACCATCTCCCACATTGGCACTGACCAGCTGTGGCCACTGGCGCTGTGATGGCTTGCAGTTCCGAGAGTAACCCCAGGAGGACCTGATTATTCTCCTGGAGGCGCCTCTCCGAGAGTCACCACTGTCTTCATGGAGGAAGCATGGCGTTTGGACATGAGGCTCATTGTATCAGTGATGCTCCGCGTGGACTCCACCACGGACACCAAGTGAAGCATAGACTCATGTATCACTCCCAGATGCTCCCGCACACCCAGCCACATTTCCTGCAGCTGCTGCATCGCGGACGACTCCAGAGGCACATCATCAGGCACCGACTGAGCATGTGCCTGGTCCCCTGCAGTACTCCGACTGCTGGCACCATCGGCACTCTCTGTCTCTGCCAGCTCCTCCAGCAAATGTGAAGTGCCCTCTCCGCTGTGCCCCGGGACACTAGCCGATGTTCCAATGTCCACTGAGGTGCTAGTATCTGCACTGGTGCCTGCCTCGCAGAATGGCATGCCGCAGGTGACACTTGAGGGCCCTCAGGTGTGAGAGGGAGCATCTGCAGCTCCTCCTGCTGGCCGTGCTCTGATGATGCTGAAATGAACAACAAGGGCAGTGGATCAGTTAGCATACACACAGTGACAGACTTCATCCCTTTCCCCCAGCTCATTATGCGCTCAACCTTCCAGAACCAATGGACACAAACATTGGTGGGGTGGCAAATAGTGAGGGGGATACCCTTACATTACAGGCGGATATAGACAGGCTGGTCAGATGGGCTGATGAATGCCAAATGGAATGTAATGTGGATAAGTGTGAGGTGATGCACTTGGGCAAGACAAACAAGGCACGGGAATACATGATGAATGGTAGGACCGTGGAAAGTAAGGAGGATCAAAGGGACATTGCTGTGCATGTCGACAGGTCACTTAAGGGGGACAGATACATAAGGTGCTTAAGAAGGCAAATGCCATACTTGCCTTTATTAGCCGAGGCATAGAATATAGGAGCAGGGAGGTAATGTTCCAAGTGCAGAAAACGCTGCCTAGGCCACAGCTATAGTTCTGCATGCAGTTCTGAAATGTGCTTCATGGGAGGGATGTGATTGGAGTGGAGAGAATGCAGAGGTCGCTGACCAGGATGCTGGCTGGGCTGGAGGGTTTGACTTATGAGGAGACATAGCATAGACAGGGGTTATTTCCCCTGGAGCAGAGGAGATGAGGGGTGACATGATTGAGGTGTATAAACTGATGAGGGGCATAGATAGGATCGACAGAAAGGAACTTATCCCCTTGGCAGAGGGATCAGTAACCAGGGGGCATAGATTTAAGGTAAGGGGCATGAGGTTTACAGGGGATGTGATGAGCAACTTTTGTACACAGAGTGTACAAATGAGGAACGCACTGCCTGAAAGGGTGGTGGACGCGGAAACCCTCCTAACATGTAATAGGTATTTGGATGTGCAGTTGCGATGCCATGGCATACAAGGCCATGGGCGTAGTGCTGGGAAATGGGATTAGTAGACTTAGGAACGTGTTTGACATGCGCATCCTCGAAGGGCCGAAGGACCTTTTTCTATGATCCACACCTCTGACTCTATCACTCTGTGACCGAGCAATGTTGCAACAATAACAAATTGAACAATCATCAGTGCTATGGATGTTGGGAGGACATTGCGGCCTCAAATACCTGGCCGTTCCACCCCAGCCTCACCGACACCAGTGGACCTGGGCACATGGCACCTCTCAAGCTCCAGGGCCTCCTGTTCGAAGAGGCTTAGCATTAACAGCTGGGCCTGGCCACCTCCAGTCCTCGAACGCTCCGAGGCATTATGAACATTCTTCTCCTGAGAAACAGAGAAGACCATTCATTGCGGCAATTTGCACATGGACTCTGCACGTGCATGCTGCACCCCAACCACAGTGGCCCATATCAGGCCTCCAGTGCCTCCTCTCCCCGCTACTGCTGATCAGTCACATGAAGATAATACGCCTGCTCCCAAACCCGCCAATGGCCACCTTGGATACATTCTGCGTACATCACTTTAGGAAACACACGGGGGTCTTTGCTCCCATAGCAAGGAGGTGCAACTACGTGCAGCATTGAGGGCAGCAGATGGTTCTTTGCCATGACACCTCGAGGCTCCCCTTCCACCATCTCATCACCCTGAATAGGACATGTCCTGGAGTTCTGAGTATGCGCCTAGCTGCATCTCCTGCAGGTTGCCCCCAGACTAGTCAAGTGCGACTAAGAGCAATACATGGTGCCGGGGAGAGCTTATCTCCTCATGAACCACTCAGGCTGATCTAAGCATGGGCACTATCTGCTTGCCCACCCAGCGTAGGAAAAATGTCCAACATGATTCAATGCAGTCACGACAGTAAGACTTGGCGGGGGGTGGGGGGGGGCCTCAAATGCTAAGGCTACCTGTTGGGTTAAATGCCCAAGGCCTACATAGTACTCACCCTGCCAGAGCACAACAAATCATTGAAGCGCTTGCGGCACTGGATCCAGGTGCCCCGCGCCATGTTGCGGGAGCTCACCACCTCCGCCACTTCCTCCCAGGCACATTTGGTCACTTGTGGGGGGCCTCATCCTCTCATCCTGGGGGACCAACACCCGCCACCGTGCTGCCATCTCCTCGAGGAGGGCAGCAAGGCAGTCATCAGAAAAGCGAGGGGCACATTGGCCCTCTGCTGGCCTACCCTGCAACCTGCCCTTCCCTCCAGCGTGCCCTGCTCAGCTGACCCCCTGCGGTGTAACCTGGAAGTGGCCATTGTGAGCAGCCTACAGGAGGCTGCCAGGTCTTCCTTTAAACAGACTGCCGGGCCGCCATTGGACCTGTCGGTCTGTGCATGCCCACCACCGCCCACACACTCCCGCTCTCCATGAGAGTCGGCGAGCCTTAATTGACGCACCTGCGGAAAATGGCGGCACGGACCTGAACACAGACGCCGATCGGACCCGTGCCCACCTGCGCCCACTCCGCCCACCCGACAGGCAGGAAATTCTGCCCCATGGTCTACTTTTAAATGGATTGAGTTTCAAGAGTATGTAGGGAAAGGAACCATAGTTAGGCTGGAAACAAAGGGAAATGTGTGGGTTAGATATATTGTAATACTAAATGGATAAATTTGAAGAATAATCTCAAAGGCAGATTAGTTGGGTAAAGAGAGCATGAAAATGGAATCGGTAATATTAGCAATGCATGGATAGATTTAAATTATAATGGGATCATTTACTGTAAAAAAAAACTATAAATCTAATTTGCAATGTGTACAGTAGCCTGAAAAACTGAATAAAAAGCAAGTTTAAAGCAAACCTAATATAATTTTGTTTGTTGCAAATTACTTTCTATTTCCCTTATCACTGTCATATATTTAAAAAAAGACCCTCTAGAAATAGAATTAGAAAAGTGTGTAAAGGATGGAGGGAGATTTAAAAAGGGCACAATTGACATCCTGTCAGGGACACATGGAAATATTGCAGATCATAACCTACAGGTAGGTGTGGAGGCAGGTCAATATTAAGCTTGTTGGGGGTGGGGGAATGGGGGGGCGGAATTAATTTAATTTTAAAATATCCCAAAAATATTGGAGAAGCCTTCAAGTTGGCAACCATTGCCACAGGGGGCCCTGCATAGGTCACAGAGGGGCCATAAACTGGGAACCAACTGGGAGGTCACCAAGATGTACCTGGCCATTTCCTCAGGTGGCAGTGACCCTCCCGACACTGGTAAAATCCAGTGAGGGCAGGCGGTGGCCCTTAATTGTCACAATTGGCAGTCCAGTTTCCTCCACTGGTAATATGCCATGGCGACAAGAAGAGGTCAGGCTTCCCTCCAGTGCCTTCTGCTGCTATTTCACCAGCCCTCCCACCTCTAAGACCATCTCCAAATGGTTGGTAAAATTCAGCCTATTAACTCTATTTCCCGCTCTATTGATGCTGCCTACCTGCTGAGTGTTTCCAGCATTTCTGTTTTAAGTTAATTTTTACCAATTGTATCTCATGGTTCTCCGTACTGGCCAATCTTAACGCAAAGTAATACTTTGAGTTCAACTTATAACAACAACTATTTAAATTAATGCAGTAAATTAATACAGTACTTTTAATGTAGAAAATTGGTCTAAGACTCTTCACAGAGACATAAGCAAAATGGAAACCAAGACACAGTGGTAGAGTTTGAGTTGGGGTTGGGTGAAGGGCTGTTTGGCCAAAAGCTGTCTCAAAGACGTGAGTTTTAAGTCATCTTGAATAAAAGAGAAGAGGGTGGTGAAGAGATTTAGTGAGAAAATCCAAGAGAATGTGACATAGGTGACTGAGGGATGCACAATTTAATACCATAATGCTTTATCTGGGTGAACCCTCCCACCCTCTTGTTTATATGTCTTCTGTCAAGCCTTTTGCTGTAGGTGGTCAGCTATCTGAGTGGGAATTGTGAGTCGGCTGTCGTGAAAGTGTATGGGCTGAATTTTCCCCTCATCGGGGGGGGAAGTTGAAGGGCGGGCGCGCGCAGGCGCGCTTCCGATTGGTGCCCCCAATTGGAGGCGTGGCACCATTTTATGTGGGCGGGCCAATTAAGGCCCACCCAGCGTGACGTCCGCAGGGAAGCGCTATGTGCTCCCTGTGCAGGCGGGGGGGGGTGGATCCCAAAATCGAGAGTGATCCCTGAGGCTAAGTGCTGCCTAAGGGAGCTTGGCTGTAAATGTCAAAAACCTTAAAATAGAAAAATAAAATTTCCCTAACATGTCCCCTTATGTGACACGGCCATAATTTTCAAAAAAACTTTACTAAAATTTTTTAAAAGCTACATGAAACCTCATCCCGCCCATGGATGAGGTCTCATGCTTTTCTAGTTCGCGCCAGGGCTCCTGGCCTGCCTGCCAACCTTAAGGCTGGATGGGCAGGTCCTTTAATTACATAATTGACTCTGTCAATGGCCAATTGAGGCCATTGACAGGTCGCAGGCGCACAGCTGATTTCACTGTGCCCCCCGCTTTCCTGAAAATTTAAATGGGGCGCAGTGACGTCGGCGGGGGGAGATCCCCCCAATGTCACTGTGCTTCATTTTAAGCATCGGCAACGGGCCCCGCCCCTGCTCGCCAACACGTAAAATCCTGCCCTATGTGTGAGATGAAGGGTGCGGGAAGGGTGGTGGAATGCAGAGGACATACCCAAATTTTAGAATTTTTAGAGCGTTTATGGGGTATTCTGTGCTGTTTGAGAAAGGGGATGGGAGAGGTCTTGGAGCGCAATTACCAATAAGTTTTTGTATTTGTTTCTGAACTGGTGATAATTTGCTTATTTGAGATAGTTATTTTGAAGGGTATTATGGGGATAATGAGAAATTGCCACCTTCCTGTGTGACAGAGAATATTTTTTGGGTGAATGTTATTAGTCAGAAAAGTGTTAATATAAAATGACGAGTAAACTTGCTGTCCAGCCAAGCGGCACAAATATTCTGACCGATAGTAATGCAGTCAAAAGTCCAGTTCAAAATGTTGTACCTAGCAATGGTATGGCTGCCACGAAGCATGGAGGCAATATGCCTTTGAAAACCTCACCATTGCCTTGCCCAGCATCTGGAGGCACCAACTCCATAAAACTAAAATGAGCACTTGTAAAAGATGGAGAGGGAGATGCACCAGTAAGTTTTCAAATTTACCGTTTTTAGCAGACCTAACAGGACATGCAGACGTCAGAAATATTTCTACCATCAGATTAGTCCTTGGTTCTAGGATTTGTTGTTTGAAGAGACAACAGGTGCTGTTTTTGCTCTGATTCTCATGGCTAATTGGTCACAGAAATATTATAGCTGTACCTTCACAGGCACTAAATTTTCGATATAAATCAGGCCAAGTAATAGATCTTCAAGAATTATCCTACAGATTGATTTAGAAGGCTGTTGTTGGAAAGGAACTGTGATTGAATAGTTGTCTTCCTTCTACTATTTCCTGTCGATTATGCTACCTAGTATTATTATTGTGTGCATCCATTATCTTGTGATAAATCCACTCCATGATTATAGTGAGCCAAATTATACAGAAAATGTTTAGAGGGACTGTGTGAGGAAGGATCATATAGCTGAGGAAGATTATGCACTTACCATATATCTGAGCTGATTTTAAACAGAATATTTTTACTCTGCCCTTTATCTACTGCAGTGGATGAACCCTGAATTGAAGGACTGTCATGAATAAAGCAAATTATAAGGCAATTATACTTGTACCTTATGAAATCAAAATGTGACCATTTTATGTTTGTCACCAGGATAGGATTACTAGCTTAAATCTTCTTACCAGTTTCTCTTATCATTTTTACTATTGGGCTGAATTTTCCCCCTGTCAGGGGGGTTGTGCCGGGGCGGGTTGGAGCGAGCACGAACCCGATTGGCGCCCCCAATCGGGCACGCGCCGCCATTTTACATAAGTGGGCCGATTAAGGCTGTGCGCTCCCTGTGCGGGCGGAGGGGATTCCCTAAGTCAGGGCCTGCGTTCTTTCACACATGCGTGCGAAAGAGTGCAGAACTCCATGCCTCAGGGACATTAGTTTTAAGTTCTGGAAAATTTAATGAAGGTGAAAAAATATTTTAAGGGCATGTCCCCTCATGTGAAACTGTTACATGAGCTGGGACATGTCCAACAATGAATTCAACATTAAACCCTTCATGAAACCTCATCCCGCCCGTGGATGAGGTTTCATGAAAAATGAGAAGGCCGCCAGGGTTCTTCGCAATAACAATTTAACAATTTTAATGACTTTGTTAATGGCCTTAATAGGCCTTTGACAGTTCGGCGCCGCCAAACTGAAAATCTAAATGATGTGCGGTGACGTCAGGACGCCCGCCTGATGTCACCGCGGGTCATTTTATGCTTCGGCGAGCAGGTCCTGCCCCCGCTTGCCGACGGGAAAATTCTTCCCATGAAGTAAGTAGTGGATTTTCAATGCAAAATCGTTTTTCTTATTCTACCAATGAACTGATGTTTGTGAATCTCCTCTGTTCTAATGCAACCTTCCTTTCTAAAGTTCTGGTTTGTCCTTAATTTTTGGAACCACTTCTGATCTTTTTGCAATTTATTTTAATTTCATACTTGCTTTTGTTTGTTCCAACTTTTCACTTTTCACTTATATCTTGCGATCTTCATCTGGCGCAAAATAATGACATTGCTCATTAAACGTGAGTAGTGAAGAAAGTCAGATATTTGAAATTGGTATAGTGGTTCTCTGGTGATAAGGAGATGGGCTGCAGAGAAATGACATAGATGGCTAAAAACAGTAATTCCCAGTTAGTGTGACAACATCAATAATTGTGCACACAAGTGTATCAACCTGTGACTGATATGTCAACCCATAAGGCCAGCACTTGCATCTCCTTTCCGACTGAGTAACCTGATCTGCTGCCCACTGTCACTGCACTTCTACATTTCCAAAAGTACACTACTGGCTGCCATGTGCCAACCCCGAAACCCAGCCTAGGTGTCAGCGTGACCATAGTTTGTTACAATGGTTTGATATCTGAAGCCTTTTTGAAATGGTGAGTTGTGACAAGACTTTCAACTGTAAGTTATAGCTTGAATGTGTGTCCTGCTGAAGTTTGGGTAGCTATGGGAAGCACTGCAAAGGTTGTAATGCTGTTTGAGGAATTGGTATAGGTGAGCAGCAATACGTTGTGAACAGCCATGGAAATTTGTGGCATGCAATCTTGGACCATCTGCTTAGTGCACTGTATGTTTTTGTAATTCATTTGGAATGTGGACATTGCAGGCAAGGTTGGCATTTATCATGCTAGTTGCCTTGAATAGTGTTTTTATGATACAACAGAGTGGCTTGCTGGACCACTTCGACGGCAGTCTGTAAGAGTCAACTGTTTTGATGTAGGATTGGAATCATATATCAGCCATGCTGTACAGATTTTAGAATGGTTGACAAATAATTTTGAAATATTATTAGCCTTTCCAAAGGCTCAAAAAATATTGCCTTCCAGCCACCCCAAGCAGCCACTTACTTTTACAATGTCCTTTAAGGATCCTTGGAAACTGTGTATACTGCCCAGTCAATCAGTGCAGTCCATAAATCTGAGCTCTTGTGCACAGAGAATGCACTCTAACTATTTTAACAGCCCAACCTCACAAAGTCAGTAAGGTCAGGGAGCTAGCGGAAGCATTAAATGTGAGGGACAATAGTCCTACTGCCACCTCAATGGTGCCATAGAATCAAACCCATATGCTCAGATTGCCATAAATTCCAGTTCACTGAAGCATCATATCCATAAATAAAATCAAAAAAATATTCACGTTGAATGGAATAATGCTCATTTGTGCCTCAGGCTGATCAAATCAGTTAATTATAACTTGTCTTGTATCTTTGGTCCAGATTGATGCTCTTAACTACAGGTGTAAAAATTCTATGTTATACCCAGGCCTTTGTGAACAAATAAGTCCTAACATGTTGAATAATTTTGTAATAAGAATGATGAATGTAATGGCCTGCGCATCATTCAACTTATACAAAGCTGCATCCATCAATATTTATGCATTAATGTGCTGTAATCTTGCTGTCATATTATCAAGGTAAGTATAGAAGACACAAGGGGGGTGGGATTGGTTTATGCCAGTAGCACAAAGTGGGTCGATGGTGAATTAGCATCCCATTTTACACCTTGTTTAATTGCCTTGTCTATTGACTGTAATGTAACATTAGGCGCTAACCTATTATACTCTATCACTCACATAACTTTGCATTCACAGGGCTGTTGGAAACTTGAGAGCACTTGCCACTTTTAATATATAATAAATATAGATTGCCTGTTATTTTATGACAAACACGTAACCTTAGGATGATCGGATCATATATTTCATCCTGAGGTGTAAAATCAAATATTACTTTCAGCTGTCAGACAAAACATATAAACCTATTGCAGCCTAACTACCTATTAAGCGTATCCGTCAGATGTTATGCCACACTAAATATTCTCTTTTTTACCATAATTTAAATAAAAACCAAGCAAAATGGTCTTCAAATAGTTGTCTGAACATTCAAGGCATTTCAGAGATAGTGTATGTAAATTTCTGATCTGCATTTCTGGCATAGATTCCTCTTTAAATTGATTCCCATTTAAAATCTGTGTCACATCTAGCCTCTGGATCATTCAGCATCATTCAGAAAGTTCACATCTTATGCTCAATATGTAATATTACAGAAATAAGTTGCTTCATTCTTCCCATTCTTCTAGATATCTACCCACCTTCCACAGACAGCAAACTCAATTGTCCAGAAATTACCGTTGTTGATATTACTGAGAGAATCATAACGCATTTGTGTTACGTTCCTTTGTCTGTAATTTTAAGTAGTCAATGTCATACAAACATTTTAAAGTGATGTGATAATAGCAGCAACAGTCATTAGTGATTAATTTACATATTATTGAATAATTATAAATATCACTGCTGACTCTATTTAGAGAAAATGGGTGGAAATAATCATACTTTAGGCCAGGATTTTACAGTTGGCATGTGGGGGCGGGCCCGACACGCATGCGCGTAAAATGACGAGTGATAAACGTCGGGCGTGCATCTCGACATCACCACACAGCATCGCGATATTTCGGAGGTCGGGCACGCTATGACTATGGAGGTGCACCTGACATTAATTAACAGGCCAATTAAGGCCCTTGAGGCACCAAGTGATCTCCATTTTGCGCAGCATTTGCGATTTTCAGGGCGTCGTACGGGCAGGTGGGTAGGCCACATTTTCAGAAACCTCATCCACGGATGGGATGAGGGGTGAGTGGGCTCGCTAATACAAGTTGTTAGAACTTTAGATTATTACTTACTGCTACCTGCTTGTGTGAACAGGACAACTTCATTTCGCTTCAGAGCTGCTTTGGCAGAAATAACAGGCTTCAGTTCAGGACTCCAGAGGAGTCATAACACTTGGGGCCTTCCAGGTATCAGACAGTCTTCCTTTACCCTGGTAATGGGGATTGTGGTCTCCACTGGAGGCATCTCCTCTGAGGAGGAAGAGAGGGCCAGAAGGGAGAGGAAGCCAGGTGTCCCTATTCAGCCTCCAGGGGAGCGGCCTGTGGGAGGACAAGCGCAGGCACAAGAGGCGCAGGGCCAGCAGGAAGTGCAAGGCGGAAGGAGCCGGCAGGAGACACCAGGATTTACAGGTGGCGATGCAGCTACCTCAATATGCCTGAGGTGCAATACCGAAGGAGGCTCCACCTCTCAAGGGAAACAGTGACCTCCATTTGTCAGATGATCAACCCTGAGATCAGCTCCGACTGTGGGGGTGGACGACACCCCATGCCCGTGGCACTGAAGGTCACAGTGGCCCTCAACTTCTATGCCTCCTGCTCTTTCCAGGGGTCAGTGGGTGATCTTTGTGGAGTGTCCCAATCAGTTGTCCACAGTTGTGTCAAGCTGGTGACAGACGCTCTGTTCAGGCATGCATTGACTTTCATTCACTACCGCACAGACGAGGCCAGCCAGGCTGAGCGAACCAGAGGCTTCGCAGCGATTTCTGGGTTCCCCTGCGTCTAGGGTGCAATAGACTGTACACATGTGGCCATCAAGGCACCAGCGGGTGAGCCCGGTGCCTTCTTCAACAGGAAGGGCATGAACGTGCAGATAGTGTGTGACCATAGGATGCAGATTCTACAAGTCTGTGCAAGGTACCCAGGCAGCTCCCATGATGCTTACATCCTGAGGCACTCCCAGGTGCCGGGGCTCTTCAGTGCCCCAGCCCAGCTGGATGGGTGGGCAACAAGAGCTATCCCCTCAAAAGGTGGCTCATGAAATCTCTCCGCCATCCAATAACAGAGGCCGAGCAGTGGTACAATAGGATCCATGCCTCCACAAGGGCAGTGGTAGAGAGAAACATTGGTCTTCTCAAGATGTGCTTTTGACGCCTGGACTGTTTGTGGGGTGCACTGCAATACCCCCCAGATGGTGTGTCACTGATAGTGGTTGCATGCTGTGTTCTCCACAATCTGGCACTGGAAAGGGGGGATGCAGTGGAGGAAGAAAATGTTGACGCAGCTGCTCTGGCAGCAGACAATGAGTCCAGTAGTGAGTATGAGGACGAGCACGCTCAGGGGAACTCTGAGGGGATAGACACCAACCTGGGCAACCTCCAGGGAGGCAGGGATACCCGGGAGGCTTTGATCCAACGCTCCTTCAGCTAGCCTGCCAAAAATGAACCACAACCACATGCCAGGGCTGCAGGCTCCATACTCGATACCTGACGGGAACATTTGCTTGGTGAACAACATGCTCTATGTGCCATTTCAATAAAGTTCAATGACAAACAAGTCACTCATAACATCATAGGTTACTCTTCACCTGCAGAACTAATGAAGCACCCAGAGACTTGTTGAGAACAAACACATTTACTGGTGTGGAGCCTGGCATACACAAATCAAAGTAAATGTAAAGGTGTTCAACATCATGCCAACTTAAAAAGAACTGAAAAGTGGGACAAAGAAGGAACACCAGTGATAAGCCCGTGGTGTGCCTAAGGTGATTTACGTTTGCGGGTGCTACTTGATGTTCCCCTCTCGCTGGCACTGGCATTGGAGACAACCTGCTCCCTCTGCAGTCCTGTTGGCCTTGAAGACCTTGGCGGGCGTCCTCTGGCCTGTGGAGCCTGTGCTGGCTCCACCTGGGAGGGAGCGGCCAGTGGCACGGCTGGCATCTCCCCAGTCGCCCCAGCCTCATCGGATGCCACAGTCACTGGCAGAGGGCGGAGGAGCTGATGCCCTCATCCGGAGCCCCCTGAGAGGAGCCCGCAGAGAATACAGGCGGCTCATGCGCCAACATCAGGCCGCTTCGACCTCTCTGCTCACTATTGATAGATGTGCACCTAGCTGGGATACTGGGTGTCCAATCCATCTCCCACACTGACAGCGACTACCTGAGGTCATTGCCGGCGTGAGGGCT
The DNA here is from genome assembly GCF_964194155.1 of Cetorhinus maximus. NCBI lineage: Eukaryota > Metazoa > Chordata > Chondrichthyes > Lamniformes > Cetorhinidae > Cetorhinus > Cetorhinus maximus. Next base: position 108,978,199 of record NC_135888.1, read on the forward strand.
TGCAGGTCCAAGTGTATCCCTAGGAAGCCCTGATTGATGCCCTGAAGGAGCCTCCCCATGAGAGTCGCCACTCTCTCCATGGAGGAGGCAGTGCGCTCGGCCATGAGGGCCATTGCATTGCTCATGCTCCGCATGGACTCCTCCACAACAGAGACCATGGCACGCATTTCCTCATGTATCTCCGCCAGACCCTCCCGCACACCCTGCTGAACTTACAGCATCTGTTTCCTCAGGGACGACTCCAGAGCCACATCATCAGCAACCGACTGAGCATGTTCCTGGTCTCCAGCAGTCCCCCGACTGCCGGCGCCCTGGGCACTCTCTGGCTCCGCCTGCACCTCAAGCAAGTGTGTAAAGTGCTCTCATCTCTCTGCACCGAGATACTAGCCGACGATCTAATTCCCACCGAGGTGCTGGTATCTGTGCTGGTGCCTTCCTGGCTGAGAGGGTGTGACACTGGTGCGTTTAGATCCTCCATGTCCTCTGGGGTGAGCGGCGGTCCTTCAGGCTCCTGAGACCGAGGATGTTCTGGTGATCCTGAAAGGGAGAACAAGGACATGTGATTAGCTGAAGTCATTACACTGTTACTCTGCGTGCCTGGCCCCCGGATCAGGGTGCCCTCGTCTTTCCATTATCAATGGGGATTCCATGTTGGAGGCTGAAATCAATATACAGACAACAGTGGAGCGGTTGCAATAACAGTCATTCTGACAACAGTGCATGCCACTCTCACCTCCCTGTGGCACCCCAACCGCACCGCAGCCGGTTGCTCTAGGCGCATGGCGCCTCTCCAGCTACAGTGCCTCCTGCTCGTATCTGGTCAGGGTTAGAAGATGGGGCTGCCCTCCGCCAGTCCGCAACCTCTCTGCGTTATTATGGGCTGTCTTCTCCTGAAAGGAGAGAGGAGCATTGATTAATCCACCCTGTACCTGCATTGCCATTGCAGTCTGGCCACCCCCACCTGAGGAAAACATTGCAGGGCTCATCCGATTTGTGACCCTGGAGCTGCAAAACACTCGTTCCAAGGATCCAGGGCTCACCCCCTTGCCCAGATGCTGCCTCCATGACATTTGTCACTCACACCCTAAGAACTCTGAGATCCAGGGGGGTGGGGGGACGTGCCTAACTGCTGTGCGAAGTGACCCAATCCAATACGGTACTCACCCTTCCAGATCGCAGAAGGCCATTAAAGCACTTGCAGCACTGCAACCATGTGCGCCTCACCACATCATGGGAGCTGACCCTGGATGTCACCTCATCCCAGGCATTTTTGGTTAGGTGTGGGGGGCCTCCTCCTACTATCCCTTGGGACGAGGATATCCCGGCGTGCTGCCACCTCCTCCAGGAGGGCAGGGAGGCACTCATCAAAAAACCTTGAGGCCGACTGCCCCACCTTCCTGCCCTCCCGCCTGCCCTGTTCTCCAACAACACGCTGCATCTGTGCTGATCTGCAAAGTTAATAGTAGCCTTAGCATGGCTGCCTGCGCCATTTTTGAAAAGGCCGTCGGGTCGCCATTTGACCCTGCGGACATTGAGCTCCCTCCCCCGCCCGCCCCTTCCTGCTGATCTCGGGAGACATGCACCATGCTGGGCAGGCCTAATTGGCCCACCCGCATAAAATAGCGGTGAGCACCCGATTGCGGGTGGCAGTCGGGTTAATGACCGCCACCCCCGCCCACTCCCGCAAGAAAAATTCTGGCCTTAGAGTTCAGATGATGCCTAATCTATTTCAGTTTCACCACTATGGTTTATAAACCACTTGGTGAGGCTATTTTGTTGTAACCATCTCTACTTAGCCCTGTTATTTATATAATAAACACACTTCCCTGACATTTTGTAGCAATGAGCCATTGATTGTTCAGTAATAAGATTTACAGTGATACCCCAATTGTCAGTTCTGGTGGAATTCATTGGATGAAGTTAATTTACCCCCGGAGGCAGGCTGGGAGGAGGGGAGGGCCCACACGATCAGGCGTGAAGTTAGAGGGGGAGACCCCATCGCCATTCCGACCCCCCTGACTAAGTCAGGGGCGGGAAGGGCTCTTGGGCAATCATCAGCGGACAGGAGCCACACCATGTGGGCAACACCACCAGGTAAACCCTAGCAGGTATGCCTATGGCCTGGTGGGGCATCCCACCTACTTGGGCAGCCCATGACCAATGGAGAGACCTACCGGACTTGATGGCTGCCCACATGTGAGGATCCCCACCTCTCCCAAATACTAAACCCCTCCCCCACCTTGCTGGGGCCTCTTCTACTGGCCCTGGTGAACTTGCCTTACCTACCTTCACTTCAGGCTCCAGCGATGACCCTGCATCCTGAGCCTCTTGCAGTACCGGTAGTGGCCATGGCCCTTGGTGGTGCTGCCAGTATTGGTGAGTTGCCGGCATCTGATTAGCCGGAAACCCTCAGAGATGGGGGCCTGAATAATATGCTCTGAAAACAGAAACGAAACGCACCAACATATTATCGGGCGTGAAGACATCAGGTCGCATTCCGGGTGTCATGGGCCAGTCTGGGATAATGCAGTTAGTGGGCGGGTCTGGAAATCGGGAGTCTGCCCACACTAGGCTAGTTGTGCTCATTAGAAAGGCAATCGACTGCCATAATGTATGCAGAATGGAATAAAATGTTTTCAGAGTGGGATTTACGCCAGCCGTATTTCCCGTTTTTTCATCAGGCAGGCTGTAATGGTGGGATGTCTGAGGGCAGAGTTAAATCTTGGCTGTTTAGTTTTCTTTGGCAGTTGGAAGTGCTTCGTGGAAGGAGTAGATGTATACTGACTTAAATTCATGATCTCAGAACCTGAGGCCTCCTGCAGAGAGGTCCGTTTCTGGATTGCGCTGCTAAAGAGGCCAGAGCGGCCCTTTAAATTACGGGACCTCGTTTCGGGTCATGGCCGACAAGTTCCAATGCCGGATATCCGGCCGTACTGCTCTGATTGGGTGGGATATTCTCAGTCTACAGCCCGGGACCTGCCCAGCACCCTTAATTGGCCCAGTTGACGCTTTATTCAGCGTCTTTGTGCAACAGGCTTGGAGATCTGAGTGCCAACTGCTTCCAGGTGCACCATAGTGGTGCGTATTATTCAGCCCAGGATATCTGCCCTGGTGACGATGGGGACTTCGACTCTGACCAGAAATACCTGATTGGCACTGAACACAAGCCCACCACTACAAGCATTATATTCTGCTCATTGGCCGGGATTTTCCAGCCCTGGCGCAATGGGTCCCACTGCGGCGGATGCAGCGAGCCAGCCAAACGTCCATTGGCTTCGGCAAGACCAAACAATCCCACCGGCGGGGGGGACCGGAAAATCCCAGCCATTGTTTTTGAGTCTCTGTTGCTCATTCAGAATCAGTAAAAATAATAACACAACTTTTTTTTTTGCCATTTCAAGGTTTCAAGAGATCACTAGTGATTTTGGCCAGGATGAGAGGGATGAGATGGGATGGGGACGGGCAGTTGCTTAAATCCGCCCCTCAGGTCAACATGCCAGGTTCCTGATGCAGAAACAACATGCTCAGTCAGGCTCCATCGACAGTCAGAGGAGGCTGCCTGCCCTCCATCAGTTAATGAATAGTGAAACCTCTTAATGAGCTTAGGGCACAGGCCTCATGGGTTCATGAGAGGATGGGGTTTAGAAAGACTGCACATTCCAATTGAAAGGAAGGATGGACATAGCAAGAATTGGGATTAAGCTACTCTGAGATAGAATCAACTGGTGATGAGGAGCAGCATCGGCAGGAGCAAAGGGGCACAGGGATGAGGAATGAAGGGCACAAAGAGAATACCCTCTGCAGAGCATCTACCCACCAACAGGGAAGCTACTTGGAACATCAATGTTGCAGAAGACTGCGCCTGTTCAGGCAAATAATTGCTGACTTGTGTGCCTTCATTGAGGGTCATCTGAGGTTCGTCAGGAACTGTCGTCATGGCCTTTCTGTGGCTGTAAAAGTCTTGCATATTTTTGAAATTTAACTCCTTCCAAGCAGTGAATTAGTGGCATCTCTCAGGCAGCAGCACATCATTGTATCATGGAGATGAGGAGATTTTGCCAATAGTGCTCATATGCTCAAAGCACCTCAAGAATTCAGGAGTTTTCATTGAACTCCATGTGGATAGCTGCACTCAAACTCAAAGGGCAAAGGGATTTGCCTCCATCACTGGACTCCCTCGGGTGCAGGTGATCATCAGTTGCACCCATGTAGTCATCAAGGCATTGACTGACCAGCCAGGGTGATTCCTCAACAGGAAAGAATTTCACTCCCTAAACGTTCAGCTGGTCTGTGATCACAGCAAGAGGTTTATGCAGTTACATACATGCATTCCTCAAATCTGCCATGACGCCTTCATCCTTCAACAATCAGGGATGCCACAGTTCTTCATGGAGCCATCACAAATCTGTGGATAGCTGTTATCCCTTGAGGAGATGGCTGATGACCTCAATGCTAGGGAAACTGAGAGAAACAGCAACTGATGCCACCTGAGCACAAGAGACATCAGTGAGCAGGCAAGAAGGCGAAGCAGTACTGCTCATATGTTGCAGCCTGGATTACAGTGAGAGTGATGTTACTCGATATACCTGCAACAGGCATTCCAACTCTAGAGCAATGACTTATAGTTACATCGCACCTTTAGATGATAAAACTTCCCAAGGCGTTTCACAGGGACCATTATAAAACAAAATATAACACTGAGCCATATAGAGATATTAGGTCAGAGGGTGCAGTGATTAAAACTGGGGATACACAAGAGGCTAGGATCAGAGGAGTGCAAATAACTCGGAGGTTGTGGGGCTGGAGAAGATTACAGAGATTGGTGGGGGCGTCATGAGACCATGGAGAGATTTGAAAATGAGGATTATGTTCCATGCCTGTTCTACAAGCAACAGAAACATGGGAGCCTACATAACAAATACATCAGCTTGTAGCTAGAGTACAGCAGCAGATAAATGTAGTCTTTTCAAAAAAAAACCACAAGTTGAACACAAAGCACCACTGATATGATAGCTCTTAGCTCTCTGACAGTAAGCACTAAAAAACCTGGAATAAGTGTAATGGCCTGGAAATTGCTTCCTAAATTTAATATTGTCGAAATGTGAAGATCTCTATAGTTGAAAGCAGTAGGTGAGGGCTGGGTATCAATTGCTCCAATTTACTTTAAAGGCCCCTATTATTGCTTAGAAACAGGAGTAGACCATTCAGTGCATTGAGCCTCCTGCACCATTTTTTTAATTTATAGCAGCTCTTTAGAGACACTTTTATAATGGCCTCCTAGTCACTGGCTGAGATTTTGCAATTGGTGCGCAAACCTCATTAAAACTTCAAATGTTATGTGAATGGGCCCTGATTGGATTTTGTAGTTACATCCCCACTTGTTGCCTGGCTGTTGATTTGAAATGGAGGCTGCAGTGTGTGCACGACCTGGATTCATAAAAATAAGTCGGCTTCTTAAAGATGAGTATCACTTCTTTTGGTTGGCTTGTCATTTTTTTTGTACTAATTATTAGTGGTTCTCCTGTTGCATAGCTGACAGGAAATTGGAGGAATCGAGCTAGAGCCAAAAACACATTACAAAAAGCAATGGGTTTTGATTGAAGCAGATTTTCTCGAATGTTAGAAATGTATACTAGTTTCCAGTAAACTAAATATACAAATTCCTTGGACATTCTCATTTTCTAAAATGTGAAGCATAATGGGTAGAAAAATCAATCCATTGCCTTCCATACATTTACTGACTTTGATAATTAAAAACTTACATTTTCACAATCATTACCTCTGCACAAAGAGTCAGAAGGATCTAGAACACAAATTGAGAACCAAAAGCTACTCTGCTCCAGTAATTTTAAATAGAAATCCTATTCAGTCACCTTATAAAATTGAAATTGACACACCATAAAGTTGAGCTCATGTAATATCAGCACAGGCAGCTGCACCAAAAGGAGTAGGAGAGAGAACACAGACATTAACTGAAACAGCCATTCAAAGTCAAACCGGCAAGTCAGAAGAGAGACAAATTAAATACAAGCATTTTCTAATGCCAGGCAGGAACGGGGATCAATAGGTCTATCAGGCCTGCACCCTATAATCATGGTGGAACTGAGAATCATGATTTGCAAAGCATCCGCCCACTTAAAGCCATATAATTTAAAGAAAACAAAGGAAAAATCCTCAACCGATTCAAAGGAAGAAAATCTGTGAAATCCCTAATATCTTGGAAACCACAGCATGCAATACACATATTACCCAATACCCCACCTATATTTTGTACAATATTATATATCAGTAGCTCCAAGAACTTATACAGCTCCCTCTTGAATGCTTACAGTAGATCTGGCTATGACCCCTGTAGCGACTGATACCTTTTACGAGAGGTGAGTTTCCCAGCAATCGATGGAAGTGACCCAAGGATTGGATTTTACATTTTAAGACTTCTACTGTAACAAACAAACAAGCTAAAATCAACAGCAATCAAATGTACTTAACAGGCAAATAATAAACTAAGCTAAATAAAAGTTACTTTTGCATTGACTAATGCAGTTGAGATGCATCTTTCAACCCCATTTGCAGTGCTCTACACTTCTGGCAGATATATAGCATTATACAAACCATCCCTCTGTGACTCCTAGCTCTCCAGCAGTCTCGGTTCTCCCTGCCACACTAAGTGCAAAATTCCAGTGTCCTTCAACAATCATTCCACTCAGCCTGAATCTTCCATATCCATCTTTCATTAGCAAGGCCCACCTCAGCGACTCCTTGTTTCTCTCCCATGACCACCAGATCACACGGGACTATCTCCAAGTGAAATTGTTATGTATGACCTCACCGCCTCCCTTTTCTGAAAGTTCTGTTTCACCTTAAGTTAAAGGAGACATTTTAAAACATAACCATCTTGTAAAGTCCAGATTCATTACAATCTGCATTCACTGCATGGGTCCAAAGGTTGTTGACCATCTGTAATATGAGAAACCTCCTGACATTCAACCTAGTTCCATGCAATCATCAATACAGCTACATACACCTAGAGGTTGAAGCTAATGAGCTTGAGGATAGAGCAACGGGCAATGCAGAGCGCACAACTGAAAAGGAGTAACTGATGATGGCAAAGGAGGAGAAAGAATCTGCTGGCCAGAATAGATAGAGTGATTTTATTTGGGAACATGCTTGGGCTTTACCCTGGCTTGACAAGGTGACATTATTTATTGTCCACTACAGCAATGTTGTTTCACCATTTACTGTACAGATCAGCACAGGTTCCAAGCGACAGCTCACTGAACTCCTTGAACTCTTTAGAGTCGATGCTGGGTCATTTGATGCTGAGACCTGTTGTCAGATCTTATTTCATGTGTTTATTGTATTCTGCATCAGTGGAAACTCAAAAGCATGAACAATCACCAGGCTGAGTCCATGACCTTTGCAAACAGCAAAGAGAGCAGTTTCATGGATGATGCGAAAAGTGCAATAAAACTGACTGTCTCTGTCCTTGCCTCAGTTGTAGCTTTCAGCTCAAGGTCAACATCTAACAGTCATAAAATGATTTTTTGCCAAGAAGTCCTCTGGTAAGTTTTTATTTTGTTTTTGCCTGTCATTTACTAGTCTCAAAAGAATTTTTAATGAATCTTTTTGTGAAATCAACTACACAATGAGAATTTCTTTCTGTGGCTATCATTATATTCATTATCAAAACATTTGAAAACGTCGGTCAGATGGGTCAAAGTAAACTCCTTTTGAACCAAGGGTGGCATTTGGATCAGAATATTAAGAGACTTTTGACCACTTAAGATCCTTGACCAGACTTTTTGGCCTTTTCAGTTCCCCTGACCTAGGATCGCACTTTTATTTTGCAAAGACAGTGATACTTTCACCCATTTCCCACCTGTAAAATGGGCAACCAACAGAGGAAAATAGGGAGGCAAACTGCAGCCATCCAGTTGATGAAATTTTCAAGGAGGCCTGTTTTGGGTAGGCAGCTGTTTAACTGTATGAATCAGGTCCCTATAACATTGTAAAACCCCAACTGCAATTTTGAAGGACAAGTAGGCAGAGGGTGTGCCACACTCACTACATCTATTTAGACCAGATGGTCAGCAGTTTAACCAACAGATCTTAAACTAACTGTCGATGCCAACCTCACAAGAGGGCCCCAAATCTTTACCTCTTTCATTTTTCTAGGCCAAGAGAAGGGAAATGCTCCTCCTGACCACAAAAATACTGACACCCTCTGCCAACCCATGTTCTGCCCCCTCCCTAACCCCATCCACAACGAGCTTCCCTCAACCCAGTCCGATCTCTGGCTTAGCACAGGAGCAAGCCAATTTCCCACACTTTCTTCATCGGCAAACTGCAGCAAGGAGCCCATTTGACATTTGAAACTCATTGAATGCTATCAAATGAGGCATGAAAATAGTTTGCTGATTGCATGCCCATTTTGGGCAGAATTTGAAAATCGCCCATCCCCAATGTCTCTTTAAACTTACAAAAATAAACAACTTTTAAGTTTGTAGTATGTACATAGACCATTTGTTATGTTCACTGCCTTCTAAGTGCAGTGATGGTTTTTTCAGTATATGGCAGATTTGATGAACAGGAAACCATAGGGTGTGGGTTGATTGGAGGAAAAGGTAACAGATGACTCTATATATAGGCCTCCATGTGAGAAAAGAAATCTTCGGAGCGGACAATAAAATTCTGTCCCATAGCTATTTCAAGGGATGAACTCAGACCTGCCATCTGCAATCAAATGTCCACAATATCCATAGCTAGTTGAATGCCCTCATGCAGTTTATAAGAGCTATTATGTGGTTAGCATGTGGTGCATTCTGAGGCCTCAGCAGGCCTTATTATATAATAGGCCTACAGCAGGTTGGCAGCAACTAGAGAGTGAAAAATGTAATCTGATGTGAAGAAATAAAAATCATTATCTATTCTAGTTTGGAGGAAACATAGCAAATTTAAATCGGGGAAATGGCAACCTTATAAATGCCTCATTCGGTTTCTGGAATGGATAATTATTTTCTTTCAATCTGTCTTTTTAGAAACTTCTATTCATCAAGTGAACAAACTTAATTTGACAAAGTTAATTCTTTAATAGGTGTGATGATTTATTATCAGTAATAAAATTTAATTTGAATTTACTAGCAATTTAAGGCATTTGTCATCTGATAACTTTTATCTGTGCCTTACTTCTTAGCTCTCTGATGAAACATCCCAGATGTTTCTTTTTTGCTCTTTGATTTTCTAATTCCACTTTCCAAAGTAATTTTCTCCAGACCGATCACTCCCGCCCTCTCTCCATGCCTTTGCAAGCTGAGCAAATGGCCAGCCCCTAGGTGTCCATTTATAGTCATTGCTGTAACACTGCTTTTCATTTTTATAAATCCTCTCTTTTGAAGCCTCACCCTCCACTCACTGACACTCTGGAGGAGAACACCATGTATCACCAGGTATGGCATTCCAGTCAGTACACCGCACCACTTTGTTTTAGCTGGATTTGTGAACCTTCTTTGTAAAACACTGGAATAAAACTTGCTAATTTTCTCTCTTTCAAAGTGTTAGCACAGATGGCTGACTCATCTAGCTTTATTGCTAGCTTTCTCTCTACCTCATGTTAAGCCATCGATTCTTCAAAAAGTACAGTTAAATCATTCACACTGACTCAGTTTGTGCTAAATTGTTCAAACCTGCCAATATAGTGTGAAGTAATTGATAAGATTACCATTCATTCTTCACATTTGTTGTGGCTTATGTCTTTAGTGCCAAACAAATAATGATCAATTTAGATGAGAACTCCAGTGTAATAATTTAACTCCTGTCATCAAAGATGGAAAAGTTATTAGATCATCTCCAGTGGTATATACCACTAAATAATTAGATGCTGTAATTTCCTGATAGGCTGGTGAGTAACTGCACCCCATGGTGTGGTATTAAGCTATAAACCAGAAACCAGAAAGGTCCCTTTACCCCTGGTAAAAAAGTGCAAAGCTGAGCATACCTGGCATATAACTAGCTTAGCTATCCATCATCAGATCTACCAGGCCTCAATCAAAGCTTTTTGCTTCAATGTCCTCAGCCAAAATGGCCCACAACTCTAGGATCATGTTGAATGGCAAATTAAACCCCCAGCTTTTTTTTCTTACTACCTAACATCACCTTAAACCTCTGTACTCATCTCCCTCACTTCTGACAAGTACAAGAAACTTAAGGACATCTTCATCTCCAAGACAGGTCATTTTTCTGCTTCACCGTCTTTCTCTTGCCTACTAAGCCTACGCACAAAAGATTCATTTCCATCATGACCCTCTTCCTGTAGTTTCTCCCGCAACTCTCTCCCACTCTCCTCAAGTTCATCACATTGATGGGATCTATCTATTTTCCCTTGACCCCATTCTCACTAAACTTGTGATAGCCAACTTCTTATCCTGACTCCCATTTCACCTAATAAATGGACCCCTCTCCTTGGGCCAAAAAACACTGATACTACATATTTCTGTCAAAAAAAACTCTGACCTTTCCATCGTCACTGACTACCATCTGATCTCCAACCTCCCTTTCCTTTCTCAAGTCTTTGAATGTGCTTTTGCCTCCCAGATCCAAGGCTATCTCTGCCTCAGCTCTTTAATCTGATTTCCATCCCTGCCACTACATTGAAACAGCCATAACCAAAGTCATGAACAATACTCTTGTGACCATGACCATGTTATCCTGAATGCCTCTGCAGCCTTTGACACAATCCTCACGTATCCTCCAATATCTCTTCCAGTTGTCCAGCTCCTTGTGAGTTTCTTTGCCTGATTCCACATTCGATCTTAGCACAGAGAATCTCTGGCAATGACTCCTCTTCCCAACCTCAGACTTTCACCATGAAAGTTCCCCAAGCAACCTCTTCTTTCTCATCAGCATGCAACATATTCTCCAAGCATGTTAATAGTACGCAGTTCCATATGTCTACCATTTCTCTCTTAACAGCTCCAATTCTTCTGTGTTGTCAGACTGCTTGTCCAACATTCAGAACAATAGCAACTTGCATTTATATAACATCTTTAACATAATATGAAGACACCCCCTCCCAAACCCGGGAACGTTACCACCTAGAAGGGCAAAGCACATGGGGACACTAGCAGTTCCAAATTGTCCAACAAGTCAGACAATCTCCTGACTTGGAAATACCTCACTGCTCCTCCATTGTTGCTGGTTCAAAATCCTGGAACTTCCTACCTAACAGCCCTGTGGGAGCAGGTCCTGGGAGGAGGGACTGCAGACGGAGGCAAACACCAGGGCCTGGGGCAAGGGGGTGTTCAGCTCCATTTTTTAACAGATTTTTTCATTGTCCAGACTGAGCAGCCGGTGCTGCAGACTGGCTTAAAAAATCAGAATCAAAGAGTTCCTTTTTTAAAAACACTGACTGACAATAGTGTCATTCTCACTGATATCCTACATCCTAGGGTACAAAAGGAGGTGGCCATGGAAATAGTGGATGCGTTAGCTGTCATCTTCCAAAATTCTGTAGATTCTGGAACAGTCCTGGCAGATTGGAGGGTGGCAAATATAACCCCACTATTTAAAAAAGGAGGGAGGGAAAAAACAGGGAACTACAGGCTGGTTAGCCTAACATCAGTGGTGGAAAATGCTAGAGTCTATTGTAATGGATGTGATAACAGGACGCTTAGAAAATATCAACAGGATTAGACAAGGTCAACGTGGATATGTGAAAGGGAAATCAAGTTTGACAAACCTACTGGAGTTTTTGAGGACGTAACTAGCAGAATAGATAAGGGAGAACCAGTGGATGTGGCGTATTTGGATTTTCAGAAAGCTTTTGATGTAGTCCCACATAAGAAGTTAATGTGCAAAATTAAAGCATATGGGATTGGGGGAAATATATTGGCATGGTTTGAGAATTGGTTAGCAGACAGGAAGCAGAGAGTAGGAATAAATGGGTCTTTTTTGAAATGGCAGGTGGTGGCTAGTGAGGCACTGCAGGGATCAGTGCTTGGGCTCCAATTATTCACAATACATATCAATGATTTGGATGAGGGAACCAAATGTAATATATCCAAGTTTGCTGATGACACAAAACTAGGTGGGAATGTGAGTGATGAGGATGATGTTAAGAGGCTTTAAGGCGATTCAGACATGTTGGACGCTGCCTGTCCAACCTTACTTAATGTGGATAAGTGTGAGGTTACCCACTTTGGTAGGAAAATCAGAATGGCAGAGTATTATTTAAATGGTGATAGATTGGGAAATGTTGATGTGCAAAAGGACCTGGGTGTCCTTGTACACCAATCACTGAAAGCAAGCATGCAGGTGCAGCAAGCAGTTAAGAAGGCGAATGCTATGTTGGCCTTCATTGCGAGAGGACTTGAGTGCAGGAGCAAGGATGTCTTACTGCAGCTTTACAGGGCCTTGGTGAGAGCACACATGGAGTATTGTGAGCAGTTTTGGTCTCCCTACCTAAGAAGGGACATACTTGCCATAGAGGGAGTGCAGCGAAGGTTCACCAGACTGATTCCTGGGATGGCAGGATTGTTGTATGAGGAGAGATTGAGCCAACTAGGCCTGTATTCACTGGAGTTAAGAAGAATGAGAGCGGATCTCATTGAAATGTATAAAATTCTGACAGGGCTGGACAGACTGGATGCAGGGATGATGTTTCTTCTGGCTGGGGCATCTAGAACAAGGGGTCACAGTCTCAGGATAGGGGGTAGGCCATTTAGGACTGAGACGAGGAGAAACATCTTCACTCAGAGTGTGGTGAACCTGTGGAATTCTCTACCACAGAAGGCTGTGGAGGCCAAGTCACTGAATATATTTAAGAAGAAAATATATAGATTTCTAGACTCTAAAGGTGTCAAAGGGGTATGGGGAAAGAGTGGGAGTATGGCTTTGAAATAGAGGATCAGCCATGATCATATTGAATAACAGAGCAGGCTCAGGGTGAGCGTCCCAATGCCATTGCGCACACGGGCGGGATGAGGTTTCGATCCGTCATTTAAAAAAATAATACATTTTCAAACTAATTTCTAACATGTCCCTGCTCATGTGACTCTGTCACATGAGAGGACATGTTTTTTAACATCTTAAAATGCTTTAATTTTATTTTTTTTATATCCTCCTCTCCCTGAGGCAGCTCTGTGCCTCAAGGAGCTTTTCCTGCGCACACCTGTGCACATGTGCGAGGTTTCCCGCTCGCGCTTCTCCCTTCCCCACACAGGCAGCCCTAAGCGCTGCAGCACACGATTCACGCTTTGTGGGCCTTAATTGGCCCGCCAGCGTGAAATCACGGTCTGGCGCCGATCGCGGGCAGAGGTTGGCTTCCTGACCGCTCCTGCCAAGCCTGCCCAACAAGGTAAAATTTCTGGCCTATGTTTCTATGAGTTGCTGCACTGCTGCTTCCAACCTTCAGGCAGCTTCATGGGTCCAATGCTTTTTTTGGAAAGCCTGCCAGATATCCACGAAGCTGCAGTCACTGTTATGAGAGCTCTTGTTTCAAAAACGGTAAGTCAAATCACTACAATTTTACAAACTATTGGATGGTGTGTGTGTGTGCGCCTGTGTTTAGGGGAGAGGTGGGGGGGTTGGAGGGGGGTGGGGGAAGGTGGAGAGGGAGGTTAGAGGAGGTTTGGGACAGTTTAGAGAGGGGTTGGAGGGGGATTGGAGTGGGGATTAGGGGGTGTTGGGAGGAAGCTGGAGGGCAGGTTGTAGGAGAGGTTTGGGTGTGGGTTGGAGGAGGTTTGGGGGGGTCGGAGGGGGTATTGGGGGGAGGCTGAAGGGGAGGTTGGTGGGAGGTTTGAGTGCTGATTGGGTGGACTTGGAAGGGACGTTGGGGAGGAGGTCAGAGGGGAGGTTAGGAGAAGGTTTGAGTGCAGGTTGGGGGGACGTTAGAGGGGGGTTGGGGGGGAGATTAGATTAGGGATTGGGGGAGGTTAGAGAGGGGTTGGAGGAGATTTTGGGGGGAGGTTGGAGGGGGATGGGCGGGGGGGGCGGTGGAGGCTAGCTACAGAGTTTAATTGTTTTGTAAATGTAGTGATTTCTTTGCAGCCGCTTTCCTAAGATCAGTTGATTGCCCTGTGATTAATTACCCTTAGAGAATCAGCACTGGGTCTCCAATTTCATTGTTGCTGCAGTCACTCTGCAGATGTAAGGATAGAAAAACAAAACCTACATTTATTCAGTACCTTTCACAATGTCCCAAACCACTTTTCAGCCAATTAAGTGCTTTTGAGTTGTAGTCACTGGTATAATGTAGGCAATGTTACCAAATGGCGGAGCAGACTCAAGGGGCCGAATGGCCTATTCCTACTCATAATGCATATGTTCTTATGTCATTCTGGAATGGATGGGATGAACTGGGCTAGGTGGCCTTTGTCATCCATAATTATCTTGCTAATAAAGGGTAGAATCATGACTGGAATTCTGTTTATTTTGTTGCTAATGAAAGTTTGCTGTGAGCGGGATTTGTGGGGTGGGATTATCAGGACAGAAGTGCATAATGGGCTCATAGTGAACTCGTAACCTGTTTTACACTGCACATGATTCTCAAGAGTCTTTTCCATTGACTTCAATATTGTCTTTCTGTCTACTTTTCTATTATAACACTTTATCTTGGTGCTTTTTATCTGATTTTTTTGAGTATTGAAATATCGTGATAAAGTTGTGTTGCATAGTAGATATTGAAAATATATTGTAGTGAGAAGCAGCAATCAGCAGAGTCTTCAGACTTGCTGAGACACAAGAAAACACAGATACAACTGGGAACCATTCAGTCTTTGTTCTCTAGCCTCTTAAAAGTTGTGTTGCACGGAGACATCTGAGGGCTCCAACTTCTCACTGATGGTGAAGACTTATGTTGTTCAATCATTGCACTTCATTGCTCAGGAGTCATTTGATCTTTCTACCCTGTGAGATTACTGATAAAATAGAATCCAATTACACCCCTTGTATGAAATAATTACATTGAATAATATCATGCTTCTAGGCAGAAAAAAAGTTTTCATCTCCTTCTACAGAATGGAGAAGATCTTGTGCAGTTTATCTGGGTTGCAAGTATTGAATCTTTCCCCCAAATATGAATTTACTGTCTATATGGTAATGTGCAGAACATGTTAATGAGGGCTAAGGCAGTCACCAAAATCAGTATCATCATCTGCACAGCAGGATAAAAACTCAGGATATTTTCCCGTCAAATTAACAATATCGCATGATGCTGTTAAAGTAGACTTTGTACTTTCTGGTTTGTTTAATTGCCATGGTGGGATCACTTATAGGGCGCACACAAGCTAAAGCTGTATTATGTCATTGCTGCTCTTAACATTAATGACCCATTTGGCATATATATTGGATGATATTTGTAACCAGATGCCAACAATGAGCATTAAAATTTTACTAGGACCTTTCTGTGATTGTTCGGTGAATGAATTGGTGAATCTTGAAAGGGGAAAATTATGCATGATTGAGAGCGAGGGTTAAGTGGGGGTGGGGAGATCAGGAGCAATAAGGAGCCCAGAAACAGGACAAGCACCGGAGTCCATGATTTCTCTCCCTGGCCCTTTGTGGGAATACCTCCAACACACATCTGTTGAGTTTCAAGAAGGCAGTTGGGAAAGAAAACAATATGATAACCTTTATTGCAAGAAGTTTGGCCCATACGACTAAGGAAGTCTTTGTTGTATGTTGGTTAGTCTAGCTGAATAATGATTGCTGGGACCTTGGTAAGTCCAAACACTAACTGGTTTACATATATATAACTAAACTATGTACAGCTATTCATAACTAGGTATTACACTGCTGAAGCCGTGAACATTCTTCTCCTCAATTCTTAGTTATGTGTTCTCTTACATCATCATTATGGGAGGTGCTAATAACACAGTCCCACAGATTATTCCCTACAAACCCTAATAATACATCTCCCTCCTATCTCCCCCGGTCTAAGTCCATAGTTTTTACATTCATTTTTACATACTACCCCATCTGCCCTATGAAGTTCGAGGTTTTACTTGGATATATCTTCCCAAAATGACCAATTCTTCTGTGGAGAAAGCATTCTGCAATGTTTGCAGGACACTGTTTGTGCCTGCGGGTCTTATTGGCACCCGAGCGTTGGAAGGGTTTATGGCGCCACGTACTTTCCCTCCAAATTGTACCTTCTTTCCTGACACTTCTTTTACAGTCTTGGGGTTAAGGAGCTGGATGGTCACTGGAGGTTTCCTGAACCAAGGTTTTTCTTCATCTCTCAGTATTGCTCTGTTCTGTGAACAAAACCCTGTTTAACTCACCAGCTATACTGCTTTCCCTAAGGTGAGGTCTTCCTAGATTGCAATAAGTCTGATAGGGATCTATCGGTAACACCAACTACAATGCGGTCACGTATTAATTCTGTTTTTAGGTCACCAGACTCCCATCCTTCAACCAGCCTGTAAAGGTTATTAATAAAACATCTACTGGTTCACCTGGTTTCTGAACCTTTTTGTTGAATTTGACCCTTTGCAGAATCTTATTGCTCCTCAGGCTGAAATAGTTATCAAAGACTTCTTCAAATTTATCAGAGGTTTCATTGATGCCCTGTCTTGCAATAACATCATATGTCACTGTCCCTATGGAGTAAAGTAATATGCTGACCTGCTCAGCTCCAGACTTACTGTCCAATCCTGAAGCAATTCGGAACCTCAAGCATGCTTTTCCCCAAAGCGTCTTTGAGTTTGATTTGATCCTTTTATGTGTCCAAATCTCTCAGGTAGCATAAATTTAGGATCCATGACTTTTCTAAGCTTTCAGGTGGTGTACCCGAAGTTTTAAATTTTCCCTCCAGTATTTGAAGCCTTCCTGCACTGATCAGCCTCTCATCAAGACCGGTTGCAGACACTGTCTCTCTTTGGGGGATCTCTCAGCTGGACTCAATGGGCGGAATTGCCCGGTCCTGTTGGTGTCGGGCATGGCGGGTGGGGGTGGCATAATTCGGCATGAGGGGCAGAAGTCGGTTTTGCGCCAGTGTGAAAACACAGTGGGATCATCCTATGGTTGTTCTGGCATGGCGGAACATGAATCCCACTGGAGGCTGGCGTGAACTCGACTTGCATCCCAGTAATGGCATGCAAAGTAAGCCCTGACCGGAATCGTCCCCCGACGCCCGATTTACCGTTATGCTGTGGGAAAACACGCCAGCCCGGAACACGCCTGGACAAGTGTGACGTTGTGAGGTTGTGACTTACTGTTAGGGCCTTGCTCAAATCATGGGCATCCAAGGAGCAGAAAATGCTGTAGCCCTACAGCTACCAGACCCTGGAGGAACATGTGCATCGCATGCTGGGTGGATTCTCATCAGCATGGCTCTACCGCGAAGCAGCTCACAGAAGGTGGGAGGTCTCCATTGATGCTTTGGGTCTGCTTCGGAACATGTTGGCCATGGGCCGCTATGGATGATCAGCAAAATGGGGCTAGAGACAAAGGTCTAGCTGTGAGTGGAGGAGGAAGGTGTACCGGGGCTGGAAAGGAAAGGAAGGTCTAAGTTTGACGGGAGAGGAAAGTGTTCCAGGGTGTGTGAGATTGGGGCTGGGGGGACAAACAAAGGGGTCGGGGGAGTGAGGTTTGTTGGGGGGAATGAAGGTGTCGGCAGGAGTGAGGTTGGGAGGAGTGGAACGAAGGTGTCAGGGGGATGAGGTTGGGAGGGAGGGAACGAAGGTATCAGGCGGGGTGTGGTTGGGAGGGTGGAGGAGGAGGGTGTGACAGGGGATAGTGCAACAAGTGGAGAGGTGGGTGTAAGGAGAGAGGAAGATGTAAGGGAGGGATTTCAGAGGGGGTAATAGGTTCAGAGGGGGCAAGGGGTTTGGATGAGGGAAAGCGTCTGGGGGGAGGAAAGAGTTCGGAAGGGAAAAGGAATCCGGGGGGAGGAGGGAGTTCGGAGGGGGCAAGGTGTCCAGGGGAAGGCAAGTGTCCAGGGAGAGGAGGGAGTAAGGGTGGAGGAGGGAGTAAGGAGGTGGATATCCAGGTTAACGTGCAAAAGAGGGATCTGTGGAGTCAATGACTGCCTCCCGGGGAGTGAACTGAGGGTGGGCATGAGAGCGGGCAGATGGAACCAGTACTGTGGAAGTAGGGTGGGCTCATCGGTTGTGGTAGAAAGGACGGCGAGGGTGGCTGATGGGGATTCCAAGGCAGACATGGACCCTGGGGATGGGAAGGAGGATGTCGGGGAGGTCAATGTGAATGGGGGTGGGATTCTCAGGAAGGTAGGGAACACGCATGTTCACTTGGACATCCTGAAAAGACAACGGTTCAGGTTGGTAGGTGACAGTGGGAAGGCGAAAGGTGATGTCAGGGGGGTCGACAGTGATGGGGAAACAGACATGGGTGACTGGGGGAGGGGAAAGGACGGGGGAGGTAACAGTATACTTCACCACTACCATGGTTGTCGGAATCGAAAGTGAGCAGAGCCTCTTGTTGGATGAGCAAAGGTGCTGTGTGGGAGTGTAATTTAGTGTATGGGCGGAGATGCAGGTCAACTCAGATGGAGAAGTGAAAGAGAACCCCAGCAGGCAGCATTGAAAATGCTCAGGACAGTGAGATGAGTGTGATGGGGGAAGGCTCAACACGCATGAGAGAGTGCATGGGAGAGTGCATGGGAGAGTGCATGGGAGAGTGCATGGGAGAGTGCATGGGAGAGTGCTTGGGAGAGTGCATGGGAGAGTGCATGGGAGAGTGCTTGCATGAGGCTCCAAAAGGCCCTGTCACACACACACTTCTCCTTCCAGAATCACTCATGGTCCAGCTACATGCAGCTGAACTGCTAATGGAGGGAGGGGTTGCAGGGGGAGGACTTGCAAAGCCTCTAAATGAAGCTGAAGGACAACATTACACATTAGTCAGTGAAAGTGAATACATTTTCAGATTATAAAGTGACAAAATGTGTTCACCCTGCAACCACTTGTGATCAGGAGTTCTTAACTTTTCTAGGCTTACTTCTTATAGGTGCTGCCCTGACATCCACAGCAGGGGTGAAGACAGCTTGTGTATTGGTTGGCCTATTGCCTCTGATGATTTTGCCGTGTGTCCTCTGGAGGGCCGAGGCCTTGAGGGCCCCAGCTTGCTGTGGCTGGCTGCTTATGGGCCAGCTGCTCCTACTGCAGTGTCAGAGGACGAGGCCAAGGGGGTCACAGGCAAAGGGCACTCGGAAGGAGTGGACAGCCTCTGAGATTGCTGAGTGGATGACGCAAGGGTGTCCAGCTACCGCTCCTCCTCCCTTCGGGTGCCCGGGGGCCCCAGCTTGACCCCTTGAGGGGAAGGAGCACCTGGAGGAATTGAGGTGCCATGTTTCCCTCTCGTGTTGCCACTGCAAGAACTCACCCATGGCTACCGCTATGGAGTGCAGGTCTGTGCACATCTTCACATTCTGCCGGACCAGGGTCTCCATGGCGTCCGTCATCCTTCTCATGGAGACCTCCATGCGCGCACATGTGGGTACCACTTCATCAGAGATCAGGCAGACACACTCCTCTAACTCGCATGCCACTCTGCGTGATGTTCCCCCACCTTCTGCTGAGTCTTTATGATGAGCTGGAATGCCAAATCCAGAGGCTTGTCATCTGACTCGGTCCTCACAGATGCCTCTTCCTCAGCAGTCCTCCTACCTCCAAGTGCCGGGGAGATCGGCTGAACCTGCCTCCTCCTGCTGCGGACACATGTCCATGTGGTGTCCACCAGACTATGAACCCAAGCCTGCTCTAGATCCAAGTCCCACCGGATGTGTATCTCTGCCCTGGTGGAGGGTGTGGGTAAGCACTGTGATGGGTCTTCCAGGCTGCTTCATTCCAGCTCTTCAATGGAGAAGGTATCCTCTTGGCTGGAGGTGAGGACTTGGATGAAGCTGAGGGACTGGCTGGCTGAAGGTGTCAGTCGCTTGGTAGAGCTCCCTGTGAACCAAAGCAAAGATAATTAGTGCATGGCAGCAGAATCAAAAGCAGGAGGGAGAGCACTCACAGTTGAGTTAAGAGAGGGATAAGGTGATGCAGGATCCTCATGTGGGTGTTTGCCATCGACCTCACTGTCGCGTCACAGGCACGGTCCATGTCCTCACCAATCAGTGTGATGGCACACTGCTCAAAGTGAGTATGGGGCCTAATGTGGGCCACTCCACTCCCAGTCTGGAACCTCCCCCTGCTGTTGTGAGCCAGCTTCTCCTGCATGAAAACAGATGGAGAGAGTGTGAGCAGGATGCATGGCACTGCGTAGAATATTTGGTGGTGAGCGGAACCATGGACGGGATGAGGATGTGAGCTCCAGAGGATATGAGCCTGACGGAGATGTGAGGGTGTGTATGGGAGTTGATGGTGTTGTCCTTTAAGATGTGTGTCCCTGTGGATGTGTGATGAGTTTGTGAGTGTGTGAGTTGAGAGTGATGAGGTGGTTGACTTACCCTGGAGGAACTGATGAGGGAATTCATCCACTTCCTGCACTGGATGGCTGACCACCTCTGCACTCCGGTGGTGCTGACCACCACTTCCACCACCTTCCAGACCAGATTGGTAACTCTGGTGGACCTCCTGCAGCCAGAGCAGATGTAGAGGACATCGCGGCAGCCTTCTACTGCGTCCAGCAGGTGCCCCAGAAAGGCGTCACTAAATTTGGGGACTGCTGTCTTCTTCACTTTCAGGGCCATTTGTCACCTGGAGCAGTCCTGGTCTGTAGACACGAAGCAGACTATGCTCTGGTGTGCTTTAAATATGACATCTGGAGCGAGGAAGTGCTGAGGTCAAAGTGTGGTGGGCAAATCCAAGCCCTTCCGCCAGCGATCTGGAGTGTTTCATGTGAATGCGCTATTAATGAGGTGAGATGTGCCGGGAATGGGACAATACGGGGCGAAAACCCACCATTGCGGCCGGTGGGTAAAACGATTTTTTTCACGCCCGCTCCCGCACTTAGTGCAAATCTGGGATGATCCCGCCTAGTATTTATTTCTTGAACACTGCAAAGCTATTAAAAATGTTATTTCAATAATTTCTTCACTCCCTTCCCCTGCAGCATTGAGTATTTCCAGCTGCTTTTTTTTTCTGTTCGTGTTGCCTCGCGGTCGCCTTGTGTAATGGTGCCGACCTCGGACTCGGACTGCAGGGTTTACCAAAAGCTGCCCTTGCTCAGGATCTGGTTTGCCCAGTGCACCTTTAAAATTGATATTTTATCCTTTTTAAGGGTTGCTAAACCAGAACTTTGCTTGGTTCTCCGACTCAAAGCCGACAATTGCTGATTGGGATTTCCTTCACAGGCCACCACGTGCTGTGGTGCAGCCCTGAAGGGCTTTAAAAGTGGATTTTCTGACTCTTCCTGCCTTCGATTCATCTTTGGAGCAGCTTTAGGCCTGAATTGTCAGCTTGGCGGTCAGGCATGATCGGCAGGCCCGGGAGGGGTCGGCAAATGGGCCTCTGACTGCGATCGGCCCCTGACTGCGATTTCACGCTGGCTGGCTGATTAATTAAGAGAGCTGCCTCAGGAATCTGCAGACCCTAAAACCATGGAATAAAGTTTTGAAAATCATCACAATCAGGCACCTGAACATATAGGTGATAAAATTGCTGTCCACAGATTTTTATTTTTGGTTTATTTAATAACAGAAATCTCATCCCGCCCTTGGATGAGGTTTCATGAAAAATGCAAAGTCCGCTTGGCCCTAACGTTGGACAGACCATGATAAATCGGAGGCAATTGTGCCATTAATGGGCTTAATTGCCCTCTTAATTGCCGGTGGGCTCACTTCCGACTTTTGCGCACGTCCGCTGAGCGAAATATCGCGTGGGCGCGGAATGCTCGCCCAATGTCTTCTCGCGCGATTTTACGTCCAATCAGGTTGGGCGCATGCCAGCCCGAGGGACATAAAATTCTGCCCTTGGAGTTCTTCAACTGTGCCTTACAGAGTTCTGCAGTTTTCACACTACTTTTACAGGTCTGATATTTAACATTCTTTAAAGTTGGATTATCTGCATTTTGGGGCCCATCACTGCTGCCCTTACGTTGTACGTTGGTTAGTCCAGCTGAGGAATGATTACTGAAATATTGATAAGTCCAAACAATAACTGGTTTATTATATATAACTAAACTATGTACAGCTACTCATAACTAGGTCTTACACTGCTGAAGCCATGAACATTCTCCTCCTTGACTCTTAGTCATGTGTTCTCTTACATCACATTATGGGAGGTGCACCTTACAACGTCTCACACATTAACCCTTACAAACCCTTAATACTACAGTCTTGCTGCAATTTTATAGGGCTTTGGTGAGACATGGTCTCCAGTACTGTGTACAGTTTTGCCCACCTTACCTAATGAAGGATAATTTGCCTTGGAGAGTGTGAACCAAGATTCACACAACAGGAACTTGTAGCTATATAACACCTTTAACATAATAACATTCTGAGGCACTTCACAGCAGCATTATAAAGCAATATTTAATATCAGGCCACGTAAGGCACTATTAGAGCAGGTGACCAAAAGCTTGGTTAAAGAGGAAAGTTTTATGGAGCATCTTGAAAGAAGGGCAGAGAGGTTTGGGGATCGAATTCAAGAGCTTAAGGCTTAGGCAGCTGAAAGCACAGTCATCACTGGTGGAGCAATTAAAATCAGAGATGCTCATGAGGCCTGAATTAGTGGAACAAAGATATCTTGGAGTGTGGGGCTGGAAGCAATTACAGAAGTAGGGAAGGGTGCTGGGACGGGGCTTGGTGGGAATTGGGGGGTGGGGGTGGTTGGTGTGCTAGTAGAGATCATGGAGAAATTTGAAATCAAGGATGTGTATATTAAAATCAAGACATTGCTTAACCAGGATCAAATGTAGGCCAGCAAGTACAAGCATGATTGCTGAATGGGACTTGGTGGGAGTTAGGACAGAGGAAGTAGAGTTTTAGATGGCCTCAAGTTCATGGAAGGTAGAATATGGGAATCTGGACAGCAATATGTTGGAATATTCAAGCCTAGAGGTAGCAAAGGCAAGGATGAGAGTTTCAGTAGCAGACGAACAGAGGCAGGGACAACATCAGGCAATGTTATCAAGGTGGAAATAGGCAATCTTAGTGCTGGTACAAATATGTGGTCAGCTGCTCATCTCAGGGTCAGATATGACACCCATGTTGTCAACAGTCTGGCTTAGTCTCAGACAGTTGCCAGGAAGAGAGATCAAGTTGGTAGCTAGAGAATGGTGTTTGTAGCCATTATCTTCAGTCCTCTCGCTATTTAATTGGAAGGAATTTCTGCTCATATGGTATTATACATCAGACAAGCAGTCTGATAACTTACTGACAGTGATGGAGTCGAGAGAGGTGGTGGGGAGGTAGTGCTGATGTCATCAGCGTACATGTGAAGCCTGACACTGTGTTTCTGGTTGATGTCACCTAGGGATAGCAGGTCTAAGAGCAACTGGAGGGGGCAAAGTCTAGACCCTTGGGGGACACAAGAAGTAATGGTGTGGGATTGATTCCAGGGATAAGAGGGCTGTCCTATGAGGAGAGATTTAATAGGATGGGTCTACATTCTCTGGAGTTTGGAAGAATGAGGGGTGATCTTATTAAACCACATAAAATCCTTAAAGGGTTTAACAGGCAGATGCTGAGAGGCTGTTTCCCCTGGTTGAAGACTCCTGATGTGGGGGCCAGCTGTGGCTCAGTCGCTAGGAGTCCCACCTCTGAATCAGAAGGTTTTAGGTTCAAGTTCCAATCCAGACACTTGAGCCCAAAAATCTAGGTTGACTCTCCAGTGCAGTACTAGTGCTGCATTGTCAGAGGTGTGATCTTTCAGATGAGATATTAAACTGAGACCCTGCCTGCTCCCTTACATGGACGTAAAAGATCCAATGGCACTCTTCAAAGAATAGCAGGTGCATTATCCCTGGTGCCCTGGCCAATATTTATCCCTCAACCAACATCACGAAAGTAGAGTATCTGGTCAGTATCACATTTACTGCAGGTGGGAGCTTGTCAAGCACAGATTAACATTTCTTACATTACAGCAGTGACTACACTTCAAAAGTACCTCATAGGCTGTAAAATGCTTCGGGATGTCCTGAGGTTGTGAAAGGCGCTATAGAATTATGTCCTACTTTCTCATCATCTCAGGATGAGGGGTTGGCCATTTAGATGAGGACAAATTTCTTCACTCAGAGGGTTTTGAATCTCTGGAATTTCCTACCCCAGAAGGCTGAGGATGCTTAGTCATTGAGATTATTCAAGACTGAGATTGTTAGATTTTGGGGCACTCAGGGATTCAAGGGATAGGGCAGAAAAGTTGTGTTAATGTAGAGGATCAGCCATCATCTTTTTGAATTACATAGCAGGCTTCAGGAGTCATATGGCCTAATCCTGCTCCTATTCCTGACGTACTTATGTTCTTAACAGATATGCATTTTGGAAAACAAGCAGGTGAACAGCCATTTAAGGTGAATTACTAGGTTACTAAGCAAAAACATAATCAGAGCAGCCTAGCATAGACAATACTCGTTCAACATCACTGTGGCTATTGCTATTCATTGATCAAGCAAACTGTTTCAGGCTTACATTGATATCTCTAAGGTTTCTATGAATATGAACATTTCAACACTTTTGATGTGCAAGTTAATTATCATGTTGGCCTAGCCGCAACAGATGTGGAGGCAAAACGCACTGCCATGTAGGAAGGCTACTGTAACTCAAGTAATAATTGTTATTATTCACGATCAGGTATTTCCATTCTGAGAAGCATGTGTTTATCTTTTGTTTGAAAGAAGGCACAGGAACTCAACAGACAGGTTATTTTCTTGTTTCACCCATTCGTGATGTGTTTCAAAGCTGCTGTGTTATTTGCACTGACTTTAATAACCCATTGTCACATCTTCCTGCTATAAAAGCCATCCATGATTTTTTTTTGGTAGTTTAGCCTGCAAAACATGCCCAATATTAAATGTCTTCTTATGTGTCAGGAATGTCCGGAAGCAATAAATAGAGTTCACCCAGGATATTGTTTCTTGGATTGCTTTGTGCACAAAACCTTGCTTCATTTCAAAGGAAATGAGAGTTTACTTACAGGAACTGGCTTTTGTAATGGACACAATAAAAAGTATCGAGAGTAGTCCAAATCCAAACAATAAGGTTATATTTCAACTGCACGTTTCATTATTCAGCAAGATTTAAAATCTGTTGAAGCAATCTATTCCGCAACCTGATGTGCAAAAAGTAAACGTTTTACAAGGCAGACACATCTTGACTGAAATGGAGAGGAATAAAAGACAAGTAAAGTTGGTCCTACTCTCTTGATAGCAGCTGAGTGGGTAAATCCACTGCTGGATAGGCCGCTCATCCATGGGAAACGCCGATTAATCCTGCAGCACCGATCAAAAGACACTTCCAGAAATGTGGTGAGGTTGCTGGTGTCAGATCAAATAACAATGAAAGTGTTAGATTGGCCATCAGGGTTAATTCTCTGGGGAGAAGAAAATCAACCAGGCCTCCACTCCCGATCATTACCTAAAGATTGCTGCCAGAAAAGGACATATATGAGATTGGATGAGGACAGGATTGGGTTTAGCTGGGTAATTCCCCCATAATCAATGTCATGATGAGGGATTATTGGGTATTCTATTTAACAAGAATGTTTTGACTTAAGCTATACTATGTTCCTGACATGGAACCAGATATAGGATTTTAAAGGTTAATTCTAAAAACTTTTACAGCTTTCTGTCATTTGACAGGGCGAGGCAATCTTCCACCATCCAGACAAAGAAAACTGGTGTGTTAATAAGCTCACCCAAGAGTTAATGAGCACGTCATTGAAACTGTTTTCCACAACGATCTTGACAAATATGTAATATATTATCTTGTTTCATACACTTTCAATAGAAATTCATATATGAGATGGTGGGAGCCACAGTATTCCTCAATATACAGCATGGGATTGTTGAATAGGAACCCGCTTTTGGTAGGGCAAGCTTATTTACCTGGCACCATTAATGGCCAATCCCCTTGGCAGGGAAAGAGTCAGATGTCAAACCCCCAACCTCCTTGCCAGAGAGGCTTCAAAGGAACAAATATGTGCACAGTCAAGGTCATTTGACAAGGTTTGTTGAGTGTCAGATAAGGTATAGGCCAGCTACCTTAAGAAAAGGGCAGAGCTCACCCAGACTAAGACAAAAACAGAAATACCTGGAAAAACTCAGCAGGTCTGGCAGCATCGGCGGAGAAGAACAAAGTTGACGTTTCGAGTCCTCATGACCCTTCAACAGAACTAAGTAAAAATAGGAGGGGGGTGAAATATAAGCTGGTTTAAGGTGGGAGGGGTGGGGGGGAGAGAAGTGGGGTGGGGTGTGGTTGTAGGGACAAGCAAGCAGTGATAGGAGCAGAAAATCAAAAGATGTCACAGACAAAAGAACAAAGAGGTGTTGAAGGTGGTGATATTATCTAAAAGAATGTGCTAATTAAGAATGGATGGCAGGACATGCCATCACTCTCTCCTCACCATCCAAGGGCCCAAACACTCCTTTCAAGTGCAGCAGCATTTCACTTGCATTTCCCCCAACTTAGTCTACTGCATTCGTTGCTCCCAATGCGGTCTCCTCTACATTGGAGAGACCAAACGCAGACTGGGCAACCGCTTTGCAGAACACCTTCGGTCTGTCCGCAAGAATGACCCAGACCTCCCTGTCGCTTGCCATTTTAACACTCCACCCTGCTCTCTTGCCCACATGTCTGTCCTTGGCTTGCTGCGTTGTTCCAGTAAAGCCCAACGCAAACTGGAGGAACAGCACCTCATCTTCCGACTAGGCACTTTACAGCCTTCCGGACTGAATATTGAGTTCAACAATTTCAGATCTTGAACTCCCTCCTCCATCCCCACCCCCTTTCCGTTTCTTCCCCCTCCCTTCTGTTTTTTCCAATAATTTATATAGATTTTTCTTTTCCCACCTATTTCCATTATTTTTAAATCTATACTCTTTTTAGTCTTATTTCACCCCACGCCCACTAGAGCTATCTGTACCTTGCGTGTCCTGCCATCCATTCTTAATTAGCACATTCTTTTAGATAATATCACCACCTTCAACACCTCTTTGTTCTTTTGTCTGTGACATCTTTTGATTATCTGCTCCTATCACTGCTTGCTTGTCCCTACAACCACTACCCCCCCACCCCCACTTCTCTCCCCTCACCCCCCCCACCTTAAACCAGCTTATATTTCACCCCTCTCCTGTTTTTACTTAGTTCTTTTGAAGGGTCATGAGGACTTGAAACGTCAACTTTGTTCTTCTCTGCAAATGCTGCCAGACCTGCTGAGTTTTTCCAGGTATTTCTGTTTTTGTTTTGGATTTCCAGCATCCGCAGTTTTTTGTTTTTAACCCAGACTAAGCTTTGTTCTGGTTCAGTGACAGTGCTAACCAAAATAAATTGTTATTTAGACAGCTAACCAAGACAGTGTGACATTTTTTATTTTGTTGTTTATTGCAGGGAGGGACTGAAATTAAGTTGAAGCCAGTTGAAAACTTCTACCCTTGTTACTGTGTATGCTTACCTACTGGCTGATTGCAAAATTAATGATTTGTATCTGATTTTATCTCATTCAAGTGCAAATTAGTCTGCCTCTTAGAAATCTGGAAAAACTCATGTGAGAACACATGCAAGGATCCTTATATCAGTTCATCTAACAAGGGAGAGTTTTAATTGTTAACCTCTCTTCCCTGAGTTATGCTGTCATTTGTCTTGATGTTCGGTCATAAAAATAAGCTCCTGATGGAATGCAGGTCTATTTATGAGATAAACTGATGATGTTGTGCTGAGAGAATAAGTAGGATAGGTCCAATATTTGCAATCATCAAACAGCCTGCCAGCATTTACTATTTGAGCATATAAAACAGCTACTTACTTCAGATATCAGAGTTGAATTATACAAAAGCATAAACCTTCAGGAGAGGACCACTAAGGAGAGAAAATTGCAAGAAAAAAAGAAGTTGGCTGCAGATCATACACTATCAACAAATCCATTCGTCTACACATCAGAGTTGCTGATTATTTAATGAA
Source organism: Cetorhinus maximus (assembly GCF_964194155.1). Taxonomy (NCBI): domain Eukaryota; kingdom Metazoa; phylum Chordata; class Chondrichthyes; order Lamniformes; family Cetorhinidae; genus Cetorhinus; species Cetorhinus maximus. Next base: position 109,006,214 of record NC_135888.1, read on the forward strand.
TATTTTGGTGACTGAATGTGATGAAAAGGAAAACTTGCATTTATATTGCAGCATGCCATGTCTCAGGAACATCTAAAAATGCTTCACAGAATGAATTGTTTTGACTTCTTATTGAAGACTGAATTGGTGGCTACTTAAGCCCCTCATAATTTTGCAATGTTGTGTAATACTATTTCAATGCATCTGGATGCTTCTGTTATACTTTTATAAGTAATTCATTGTATATTTATGAATTGCAGTACAAGCCACTAAAGATAAAGATCAGTGGAACTACACTTCCAATATCTCAGTTTTCCTTAAAAACTCATACATGAATGGAGACTAGCAGGAACCAGATCTTGGACCACCTGCTGATGATTCAAGCTGCTAGGACAAAAGTTGTGATATTAAAAACATCAAAATGAGCATTCTTACACAGCGAGGCATATGTTTAATTGAGTGTGGTTTGCATTGATTTTAAAGTCAGCAACTTTTGCTGAAATCAGTGTTGTGGTGAGAGCTGACAACTTTCTGTAGTGACCCTGTACTGCTTTTAGCACTTAACCACTGTAGTTGGGGAACTGTGGTTGATTTCAGCCAGATATTGTGGGTTTGTGATGGATCTTTGGTGCCTTCCACAACCTTCGGATATTTCGAAGTGCTTTACAGCCAATAAATTGTTTTTGATGTGTAATCTGAGTTATAATGTAGGAAACGCTGCAACCAATTTCAGCACGGCAAGTTCCCGCAAACAGAAATGCGATAATAATCAGATAATCTTTCTTTAAGTTGTTGATTGAGGGATAAAGTAATGGCCGGGACATCAGGGCCATTGACTCCCCTGTTCTTCATTAAAATAGTGCCATGGGATTTTTTTATATCTGCCTGAGAGGGTAGATGGGGCCTCGGTTTGACATCTCATCTGAAATATGGCACTTCTGTCAGTACAGCACTCTCTCAGTACCTCACTGGAGTGTTAGCCCAAATTTTTGTTGGCATTCCTGTAATTGAACCTACAGCCTTCTGACTGGGACCAGAGTTCAATCAACTGAACCACAGCTGAAACCTGAAGTTTTACTGCCATTGTAGTGGACCATGGTAAGACCACACCTGGATTACTGTGTTCAGTTTTTGCCTCATTAATTAAGGAAGGATATACTAGCCAGGAAAGATTGAAGAGAGATTGAGTTGACTGGGTCTATATTCCCTGGAGTTTAGAAGAATGAGAGATGATCCCCTTGAAACATATGTCGTTATTAAAGGGTTTAATAGGATAGGTACTGGAAGGATGTTTTTGATGGCTGGGGCACGTAGAGCTAGGGATCATGGTCTCAGAATAAGAGATCAGCCATTTAGGACTGAGATGAGGGGACATTTCTTTACTCAAAGTGTTGTGAACCGTTGGAATTCTTTACCCCAGAGAGCTGAGGGTGCTCAGTTGTAAAATATGTTAAAGACAGAGATTGAAAGATTTTTAGATACAAGGGAATTTAAGGGATATGGGGTCAGTGTGAAAAGGTGAAGTTGAGGTAGAAGATCAGACATGGTCATATTGAATGATGGAGCAGGCTCTAAGGGTCGAAACACTTACTCCTGCTTCTATTTCTAAAGTTTTTCTGTTGTTCTATTCTTCCAAGTAGATAAAGATTGGCTTATACATTCCTGAAAAGAATAAACAGAGACAGGGATGGAGGTCAAGTTCGAGGTGATTATGCCAGTATACAAAACAGATCATGTTGCTTTGTTAACATGGCTTCATCTTGGCAAGATAATCAATGACTAAGAGATAAGGCCAGGGAGGGGATACATGTAGAATAAAGCAGCTGAATGCGTGACCTAAAATTAGAATTTCCAGGATAGTTGGAAGTCCATAGCCCAGAAAATAGCTTACCAACGTCAAAAGTATTGCCTGGAGTCTGCAGGAACCAGTTGTATTACTTGCTTGTCATTTACTGGCATATTATTTATTAATGTAATCTGAAGACAGTTGTATTATAACGCTATTGTGAGCTTGTTTAAAATCACTCAGGTCCGAATCACACTAAAGTTATTTCTGAAAGACGATCAACCTTACATTGTGACAGTAACTATGAAGAAGAAACCTGCTAACATTGACATCCATGGGTGGGCTCAAGTTAAAGGTTTAAAATTAACAAGTGTTAAGACAATTGACTAATTCCCAACCAAAAGAGACGACAGGTAAGAGATTGAAAACTGAGCTGTGAAAAGGGAGCTAACCAAACCCTCAAACCTAATCACATAACCATGGCAAGTGCACTGGATAGTTTATGATCTACAATCCATCGACGCGCTCGTGCATCTCCTGATGCTGACCCCTCCCGTTCTCGAGGCCAGCTCTACCCTAGCTTTCCAAGGCCCCCCCCATGACACCATCCACTACCCGGCCATGGGCCTAGCATTTCCACCCTATCTGATTCATATCCACTCTCTGACTGTAAATGTTTGATGATTGCAAATATTGGACCTATCCTACTTATTCTCTCAGCACAACATCATCAGTTTATCTCATAAATAGACCTGCATTCCATCAGGAGCTTATTTTTATGACCTAACATCAAGACAAAAGACAGCATAGCTCAGAGAAGGGAGGTTAACAATTAAAACTCTCCCTTGTTAGATGAACTGATATAAGGATCCTTGCATGTGTTCTCACATGAGTTTTTCCAGATTTCTAAGAGGCAGACTAATTTGCACTTGAATGAGATAAAATCAGATACAAATCATTAATTTTGCAATCAGCCAGTAGGTAAGCATACACAGTAACAAGGGTGGAAAAGTCATTAGAGTCATGTATACCCTGCATAGGGCCAGCAGGAAACCGAGGCAATCTTTATGAAAGTGTTTGTTTTGACAAAAGCTTATTTGTGCAATTGAGAAAAACACCAAAGAGTTTGTTCTACAAAAAAAGTTGCAGTCTTGAAGAATTGTAAGTTACAGTTGCAGAATGGTATCTAATGAAAGGTCAGTTAGAACTTCTTCAAAACACTTTGTTTTAATTGGATTGCAGTTAACACTTACCATACAGTTTAAATTAAAGCTCTGTGGCCTTGTTTTAAATCTATTTGAACACTTAAAAAGCACTGTACTTCTTAATTGGTTTATTACAAGTCTGAGACTAATGATTGTGCTTGACTTCTTTCCCCACCCTATAAGTTTCTGACAAGCAAAAAATAACTTGGAAGAAAAGAGGATTTACCTCAGCAGAAGTGATGACACTGCTTTCAGCAGGGCTCATCCAGTGGATTCTGGCAGAGGCTGAAAGGAGGCAACAGCCTATTCTAAAATTGCTCCCTGGGCCAGTGAAATTAACAAGGCAGATCAGTTAAACAAGAAATTTCAGATGGTTCTAGAAGTATGTTAATCACCTCCAGCCTTACATGGCTGGAAAATGACGTTCATATGAAACACACACTTTAAGTCTTACAGAAGTGCAGCGTGAGGGCACTTGGATTAAACCAATGGCCATCAAGGGTGAGGCCCATGAGGCAAAGATGCCTTTAACAAAAAATACAGCTATTTCATCAGGGAAAATGAGTAATCTTTCAGTCACTTAGTAGTAAGTTTGGTGACACCTCTGGTGACATCCTGATCCAAAGGTTGTAGTGGACTTGTGTCATTCACACTGAGAATGCCATTATTAATGTGCCCAGTAGGGTCATAGGACCAGAGTTGAAACATTTGCTTTCTTTATTCTTAATGGAATGTGAGCATCATTTGTTGCCCATCCCTAATTGCCCTTGAAGTGAGTAGCTTGCTAGGCCATTTCAAAGGGCAGTTAAGAGTTAACCACATTGCCTTGGGTCTGGAGTCATATGTAGGCCAGACCAGGCAAGGACGGTAGATTTTATTCCCTCAAGGACATTAGTGAACCAGGTGGGTTTTTACAACAATTGATGATAACTTCATGTCACCATTACTTGGGACTAGCTTTTCGATTCCAGATTTTTATTAATTTAATTTAACTTCTACCAGCTGTCATGGTGAGATTTGAACACATGCCCCCAGAGCCTGAGTCTCTGGATTGCTAGTCCAATGACATTACCGCTACGCCACCACCTCTAGGATAAACCATATCCTAGCATCTATGGCCCATAGAGAAATTTATAGATCTATGACATTGGTCTGTTACAAAGGATTCAGCAGGGCATAGCCCTTTGCTATCAGATATTTGACAAGCACCTGAGGGGCAGAAGCATGAGGAGGAAGCAACACAGCCCCAAAAAACCAATCTCCCAATGGCGGGATGAACTTTTGCAATTAAGTTCTCGGAGCCTTAAAGGCAGGTCGAGCTTCCCAACGATCAGTGTTGGGAATCCCTTTTGCATGCATTTGCATGTCATGCATGCTCATTAAAAGGCCATCTCGCCAGAATTAAATGTCCCCTCCAAGTTAAGTTCTCTGCTAGTGAGAAATTTGTGCATTCAGATTTACGGCTGCATGTAAGTGGCGTGCACCTGGCGAGGTTGACTTCTTCCTGGCCTTTGGAGTGAGTAGCCGCTGCTGTGTCCTTCTTGGGAACCACTCATAAAGGTCAGCCTCTTGATTAAGATTGGGTGCTGGTAGTCCGAGCAGTGTGGAGGCTGGGCACAGGGAGCTGGATCAACAGGGAGGAGTAAAGCAGAGGCTGGACAAGAGAGGCAGGATCAGGGAAATGCTGGGAGGGTGTCCAGGGAAGGAAGCCAGACTGTCCGGTCTGGTAATATGCTTTTAAGGGGTATCAGCGTAACATCACTAGAAGGGAAATGTGTCATGTGATCCAGTCTTAGTTTTACTTTGAACAGAGCACGTACTCAGCTCTGATGCCTTCAAGCTTTACGCCTATGTATAACTGTTCACATGTGCCAAATCTTAATAAATGAACCCACAGCGTGTTTCCCAATCCCTTCTGAGTGATTGGTGCCTTGTGTCTTGTACAGTAAATAAGCCCAAGGTATTACATCATTAAAATAACAAGGCATCCGGGGCATGTTAGGAGGGTGCCAGGACTGTCCAGGGCATGTTAAGAGGGTAAGCATGTCACGCATGTCTCAGTCCTATTGTAGGGATGAGCTTTCTGGGCAATGAACATCATAGAGACATGAGTTTAAGAGCAGGGTCGGTGATGTCAAGAGTTTGGTCTTAAGGGTTTAAATGAAGGTACTAGGCCTCAGGGGTTACATTTACAGTCAGAGAGTGGATATGGATCAGATAGGGTGGAAATGCTAGGCCCATGGCCGGGTAGTGGATGGTGTCATGGGGAGGTCCTTGGAAAGCCAGGGTAGAGCTGGCCTCGAGAACGGGAGGGGTCAGCATCAGAAGATGCACGAGCGCGTCGATGGTTATGGGCTCGGGGGGAGAGCAGGAATATCTTTAAACATGGTGCCAGAACCTTCAATTACATGAGGTAAGGGTGGGGATGACGACTTCCTGTCCACTCCCACCGCAACGTTCGCCATGTTACTCACCCATGCATATGTAATGAGCTGAACAGCGCAAGATCACAGGGGGGCAGCCATTCCGCCCTACTTTCATTCCCGCTCCCGTCACCCAACTTATCCTCCAGAATAGAAGATAACACCCACAGTGTCTGTATGGTGGCCACATGTGCAAAATCAAGTATTAGTGCTGTGTCTTCATTATCACTCTCCCCTTGATGTTCTTCCGCTAATTGCGCAGGATACACCTCTTCAGTACCTGAAAGGAAAAAGGAGCCAGGGTAGGACTGTGGTGTGGGGAGGAGCGAATGTAAGAAGTGCATGCTTAAAGCATCTTTAAGTTGTAAATAGAAGAGTGTGGGATGAGGAGGATGTGGAATGTAAGTAGCAGAAAACATTATCTTCGTTTCAGACCTGCTACCAGAAATGGCCACAGAAATGGCCAACCCAATAATAGCCAGCACCATCTCCCTCATGGGGGTTAGGACTTGCAGGCCTGAATGTCCCCCTCCACTTAGGTCCTTCGGCCTCTGGCTGTGCAGCACTTTGTCTTGCAAGAGATAGGGAAATGTGCCAGTGAGTGTGGTACAATCTGTTAGGGTAATATGGCTGTCATAGTTGAATAGCTGGCAGTGTGCGGAAGCAGTGAGATGTGGCCGTGAGACTTGCAGCAGTGCTGTCTTTTTTTGGAAGTCTGTGAGGGTGAGGTTAAGCATAGGTTTGAGGCCTGTGTGATAGAGATTGTTGGTAGGTGATTGTGCTGATTTAAGTACTGTCTGAGGCTACTAATACAATTGGTAATATATGTCATTTTAAGATACATTCACTGGCCATGACCACTTGCCGGATGTTGTTGAACATTTTGCAGCACTACATCCAGGTCCTTGAGGATTGACACCTGTCATTGACCTCCATGGCCTCCACTGCATTTTGACTGAATCTGGAGGGTCTCCTAGCCCCCCCTGCAGATACAGGACTTCTCTTTTCCTTTACACCTCATCCACTAAGACTTCCAATGCGGTGCCGAAAAATCTTGGAACCAGTTCCCTCCCCTGTTGTACCATTCCTGCCTCTATCCCAAGTAAGATTCTCTTCAACCACACCTTCCATTTAAGTGGGGCAGGCTAACTTTATTTGGTTAGCTACATAGGCTATTGGCTCCCTTCTGATTTCTCCAGTCTATGAACAGTATGGTTAGTACTGGCCAGGCACTGAGATCATTCAAATGGACAGGCAGCATGGAGTTGGCGAGGTGACTGCATTGTAATCAACTTGCATGGATTAGTGGTGCATCGCGATCCCCATGACTGGTTTCAGGGGCTATCCAGTTTAGCCCCTCCTATATTTAAAGGGGCAAAAGAAAATGGCAGGAGCCGTAGCCTTGTAGGCCTCATCAAGGAGATCAAGGCTACTATAGAACAGTGACTGGGAATGAAATGGAAGGAGAAAAGACCACTGCAAATTGTCTCTCTTTAATAATAAATAACAGGCTGCTGAACGAGTGGGCTCTCGTGGTTGTATTTAAGGTGATTATGCATGACATGAGTTTCTGCCTGTGGCCCACTATCCTTTACTATATCATTTTAAGGAATGTGATTAATATACCAACCATTTGACATGGCTGCCAAGGTCACTTGGATCCAATTCTGGACCCAGTAGGAACTGCATGCGTCATCCTCAATAGCTCTTTCACTATAATCTGAAAAATAATTTTTCAGCACACATGTTTCCCATTAAGAGTTACCTTAAGGTGTGAATGTTTCTGTGAAAAGTACAGGAAGCAAATTAAAACGTCCACCTCTATCTTTTGGCCTTCAAACCCGTCTTGTACCAATCCGGAGTTGCACCTGCTGATGCTTTACATAACTATATCTACAAGAATATTGTATTCGGCTCAATTGCATTCCTCACGATCCCACAAAAATCATATAAAAAATGGAAACATGTCACCTTCATAAGTGGTTTGCAATGATCCCTATAAGGACCTCTGGCTAGACCATCCTATGCTTATTGCTCAATTTGCCCATTCATACCTGAAAATTGTATTGTGCTCCTATGTTCTATTCCCTAATAAATGAGTCAACTCCAACCCTAGACAAACGCTTTTCTCCATTGCAGTATTGCCCATGCATGAGGCCTTTTAGTGAATTTGACAATTTAGCAAATTACATGGACATTTTTCAATGGGTTCTTAGGTTTGAAACATGCGCAAAATCATTTCGCACTTGGCAAACAGGGAGAATTTTATCCCATAAATTTGAAATCCATTCATTTGCTGAGTACCGAATTAACATTGAGGGCTCCGACCATCCTGTATTATTAATATATTGCCGAAGTTTAGTATGTAATAGATGTCATTTGTAATCTGACGGCCATTTAATTTGGGCTTTTGACAGGGACTAACATCAATGACATTCAATCGAATTTGACACAAAATAAGTTACTGAAAACTTGGAATTAACTCATTTTGAAATCGCATTTTCTAACTGGAATAGAATGAATGACAGCCAATTTCATTTGTAACGCTGGTTGTTTTATAGGGACACTAAATTCATAAGTATTTTACAATCATTTTTTTTTACAAACATTCAACTTAGTAAAATCAGTCAGATTTAAGCACATCATTACATCATTTATGCGTTACACCATTGTTAAAAGCAAAATGCACATCCAACTCTCCCAAACAGTGAAAGGCTTGTCATGTGCTTTACAAGATCACAAAATAATTACAAATGAAGAAGGTTGTTCAGTCCATTTTAATTCATCCATCCAGAGATAGTCGAATATCTCCCTATTGTAATATTTCGCTATTTCTGAGATGATTACAAGATCACAATTAAGTGAATAGAAGATTAAAAAATAAATAAAATCAATGAAAATACTGACTGCTGAGGAACATCAAAGATCATAACTTGATAGTGGAGTTACATCACCCATATTTGAGTGACTGTGTGTACAAAAACTTCAGACTTGTAGTTAATAATAGCATCTGATTTTACATGGCATCACTTAAATTTCATAGACTACCATCTACCTATCACGACAGTTTTACAGTTGCAGAGTTGTAGAAGATAAGCTGATATACAGTATGTTGTGAGTTAGTTACATGTTTTTGGGGAAAAAAAGGTAGCTTTGTTTCTTCTTACCTATTTGGAATCTGTGTAATATATCAAATATAGGACATCTTAAGCTGCTTTGTAGAATTTATCGTCATTATTCCAATTGTTTTTCACTCTAGCTTTTTGAATTCCCATACAACATTCCTTCACTGACTGAATGCTCAAGCAACTTTTATCTACTTCAGTGCAATCACATCTATCACAAGGGGAATGGAATGTAAATGTAGGGAATTTTTACTGCAGCTGTACCAGGCCTTGGTGAGATCACATCTGGAGTACTGTGTACATTTTTGGTCTCTTTGTTAGAAAAAAGATATAATTGCTTTTGAAAAAGTTCAGAGAAGGTTCACTCGATTCATTCCCAGGTTACCTTATGAAGAAAGGTTGAACATGTTAGGCCTATACCCATTGGAGTTTAGAACAATGAGAGGTTATCTTATTGAAACATATAAGACCCTGAGGGGAATTGATAGGGTGAATACTGGGAGGATGATTCCTCTGGTGGGGGAAACTTTGGGGGACACAGTTTAAGGATAAGAGATCTCCCTTTTAAGATAGAGACAAGGGAAATTTTTTGCTTTCAGAGGGTTGTTAATCTGTGATTGAACACTACCTTCTCAAGGGCAATTAGTGATGGGCAATAAATGCTGGCCTAGCCAGTAACACCCACATCCCATGAACGAATTAAAAAAAAGTGAGAGAGCTGATTAAGATGAAATGCCCTCTGCTTTTTTAGACCTCCCTCTCAACAGAAGAATGCTTTGTCTTTACTCATCAGCTACCGTGAACTCATATCCTAGCACTCCATAAAGTTGGCACACCAGTGCAATACATCACCCAGTTGATCAAAACCTACAAAGCTGAGATCAAGGATTCACTTGAGTGCAGCATTGCTCTGCCCAAGACACAGTGCGTATGTGGGTTTCTGGATGATTGTCCACGATATATTACCTGCAACAATTTCGTATACAATGTTATCTGAAGTTATTGTGTCCAGTGACAAAATTATCAGTAATAAGCACTTGTAATTTTGTAAAAGTTAGAAAATTTACTTGCACCTCAGTTCAGTTTTCAGGTAAGCTACAGTTTCAATCTTTGTGGACATGTTGAGGATGAAGCGTGAATAGAGAATAAAGCAAAATCAGAGACTTATGATGAACAGTAAAATTTATCTCCCATGAAGGTCTTCCAACAGATTTAAAAGAGAGAATCGACACTAAAAACCTAATTAATTCATGTTCTGTCTGCTAAAGATGAATGGCCTACTTGTATAATGGTCAAAAGAATGACCTTTAGTTAATTGCTAAATCCTCGAATTACAATCACCACAGGGAATTGTTAATAATTCATATCAACTAAACAGAATTGTTGGGAAGCATGGGTAATGCTGCAGTATGGATGTGATGCGTACAGTTTTGTGCTTCTCTTTACTATTCCCAGCTGATAAATATTATTAATTCTCCTTTTTCACTTTGTATTTAGTGCTTTTAATTTTTTTTTGATTGGCATTTTCTTTTTCTGGTTTCTCAGTTTTTCTCTCCTGTGGCATGCATCAACCACAGCCAAGGGACTTAGACAATGTGCTCTGAGGCCATCTATGTGGTACTGAAATCAGTTGTTGGGAGATGCACAAGACTGGCCTGAGGACATTGATCTCGATGATTTTTCTTTCCCTCCCTGATTGAAAAATATCTATTTTCTGGTTGGGATTTTCCCATGGCAGCATGGCCAATTTCAGCAATTTAGCAGCAAGTGTAAAGCTTTTGTCAAATCTAGCCTCTTAGCCCATCAGATGGACTTATGAGCAAGCTAACTCTCAGAAGCACACGAACAGAGGAGAAGCTGTTTTGTCTCACCAGGTTGAGCGCAATATTTTGGGTGGAATCATCCCAAATTTGCACTAAGTGCAGTAGCGGGTGGGTAAAATGTCATTTTATTTTCACGCCATATCGTCCCAAACCCTCCATATTAGTTATGCATTCCCGGGAAACATGGCATTTTAATGGCGGGCATGCTCTCATTCGCCCACCATGCTATCTCCTCGCCGCTTCATCACGTCGGGCACCATATTTAAAGCCCTGGCGCATGGACACATCCCAATGCTTCCAGCCCACGGAGACCGCAGCCCCCAGGTTTAGTGACACATCACTGGAACACCTTTCAGATGCCGTGGAGGCCTACCACAATGTCCTCCACCCCCTCTCTGACCGCACGATGGGCAGCGGTGTGACCAACGAGGCTTGGGAGGCAGTGGCAGTGGTGATCAGTGACAATGCTGCTTAGAAGAGGGTGGCCATCCAATGCAGATAGAGGATGAATGATCTCATCCGTGCTGCCAGGGTATGGCAACCATCTCATCACTCTAAACTCACACACTCAAGCCCTTCACACATTCACTGGCATCTCACTCACTGCCACCTCAAGGGACATCACCACCCATTCTTACACACATATCCTCACATCTCCATCTGGCCTCATCTCCTCTGGAGACTGCCTCCTCAGCCCTCACCATCTTGAGGCCACTTGCACAGATCAACATGTGCCCCCGCAGACACCCTGGGTTGTCCTCCTTCCCCAGCATAGCCTTTGTCCTGCAACCTCTTCCCTTGCCTGAGGCCACTTCTTCCCCTTTGCCAAGCAAGCCCAAGCCCTGCAGTCATTGAAAAGCCACCCAAATATGGCTGATCTGGTAAGTATGGAACTACCGTGACTCCCCGTAAAAGCGATGTGGTGCTATCTGTGAAGCCTGACGCTGATGACTGTGAGTGCTGACCGAAGCAAGATAGGCAAACAGACCTTGAAGTCCCAAGTGAAGTGCAGCTCGTGAGGTGCACTTCACTTATGTGCTGTTGTGAAACACGTTGGCATGTTTCCCGCCAACATGGACGGACGATCCAGCGGGGTGCAGGGGGTGGCCTAATAATGATATGCAGATGTATTACAATGAGGTTCCTGACATCAGATGGCGGGAAATGCAGCCCGTCATCAGTGGACTGAATGGACGATCGCAAACTGGTTTCACACCATTGTGAAACCAATCGCGCCATATTGTCCGCTCACGCCACTGAACACACCCAACACCGGCGGGTACAGAAAATCCCAGTCTTCATCTTCTCAACATTTGTGAAGTCTTTGTTTTTGCTGATTCCGAGATGTCCGATGCACAGCGTGATAACAATGCTGTTATTTGCAGCTGTGCCTGTTAATTGCGAATGGAGATAAACATTGTAGAAAAGATCACTGAATTGAAGATGCAGAGCCCAATCCCCTGGCTCCCTGATATGCTATGAGAAGCACAACAGGATAGGACCTCCACTTGCTGACTGTTGCAAATGCTGACTCCGCCACAAATTCTGAGCGACAAGAATATTGAAGCAGGATTGCCACTCTAATGGAGGAAACTCAAGGCATTCTCCGGGTGAAAGAATTACTTGCTACTAACTTTTATTTTCTCTGTAGTTGTAAACATGGCTATTGATAGAATGTGGTTTCCATTGGGGCTAACAAAGACATGTTGAATGCAATTCCCAGGGTATTTTAGGAATGTCCCTTGAGAAGCCCCCATAACTGACACGGACAGGGTGAGGGGCCATGTGAAAGACACGCCTTCCAATTGAAGTTTGAGTTGTGGGTAAATAGGATAGTTTCTACCCCAAATTCATGTCTCCTTCTGCCAAAATTGCACCATCTCCCTCCCTAGGAAGTTTATCTCTGGAGCCTTAACTTTGAAGAGAACATTTTACAAATCAAAGCATGAAGTAGAACTATACTTTTTTTATTAAAAAGGCTCCCTTGTTATGATTTCTATTAAAAACCGTGGGATCCTGCCCTACTGGTCCACAGCTATATCCAAGTACATTGTTGTAGCATTATAATTAGGTTGCTTTCATAGTATATCAATATATCACTCTGGCAGTTGACATTTTGGGGCCTGATAGCTTACTGGTTTAGCTCTGGGATGTCCAAGCTTCAGTCTTCAAACCAAGGCAATCCAATCTGAGAGTGAAGGCAGATTAATCCTATTTATATTTATATTTCTTACTTACTGGCTTGCCCTGTTTGCATTTCAGATCGTGGAGATTTTGAAATTGCTGCTCTTAGCATTGTTGATTCATTACCAGATAAACCCTAAATTAGGGCACCAAAGCCTGTTAGTGCCAGCAACTAGCGGTATATGTATGTTAATGTTGCTGTCATTATTGTATGTGGCCCCTGGGGCTGCATGGTATGTTTCTATGTGGCTCATGACTTGACTCGCTATCGTCTCATCACTGAGACTTGGATTTCATCCAGCCTTAGGCTGATGTATGAGGGTCTCTTCCTCTCCCTCTAACTGCTCCTTGTAAGAATTCTGCATGAAAGGAATTTAAGATAGTGCAATCTGGCATGTGCATAGGCTGACTGGGCAAAACTGCTCAAATGTTGAGGAACTGGACATGTGGTGAAACTCAGGGATAAATTTGCATCCTGCTGTTCCATGTATGACAGATTTTCAATGAAATTCAAAACCATCCAATACCTGATTATACAAAAACATTCAAGTATCTAAAGCATTCACTTCCTACTGTGTGGTGCATGTCTTACATTAAATCATGAGTGTTATAAATATTTTACCAGCAAGTTGGAATAAGTGAACACTGGATGTGATCATCAAAATGTGCAAGTCATTATATTCCTACAGCACTGATTATCTTTTACTGTGCTAAAAACAGTAAAATATATTTATGGCACGCTTTTATTATCTTTTTACTGATCTGCTTTGAGTAAGCCTACACAAGTGGTAACAGTGTGTGAAATTAATAACTTGCACATAATTGGCAAAGACATTATCATTAAGGTTTTTATATTGACTATTAAACCTCAGTGAGATTCATGTTGCTGATGAAGTATGAATGCTTGCTAAACGGATGCAGGAATGCAACTGCACAATACAGAAAAGATGAAATTGGAGTTTACAGGAATAAAGGTCATTGAGTCCAAGCGAACATTGGATTGGATCTATCTTTCTCCAAACACCTTTCATTCAGAAAAAAAAAGATGTTGGCCTGAACCTTTGTTCTGGGGTCAAGACCCTGATGCCAGGTGCATTTCACAATCCCGTCTGTGTTGGCTCCTGATGCTTGACGCAATTTTATTAGTGCGGGCCAATTAGTGGCCATGGAGCGAGCTTGCTATCCAATTGCAGATGGTGGGTGGGCTGTTGAGGCTGTACAGCCAGTAGGAGGCCCTCCAGCTCTGGCACATCAGCAGTTCCACTGCTGGAGGTAAGCACTGTCAAGGTAGGTAGGTGAAAGAGAGGGTGCCTTAAGATGAAGACACCCTCTGAAGACTTTTCAAAAACTTAAAAAATATGAGGAGACCGCAGCTGCCAGGCCATCATCATGAAAGGGGTACATGTCCACAGGATGACCTCTGGCCACAGCTGTGGTCATTTAGCAATCACAGCCACAGGGGTGTTTAAAAATGATAACTGGAGCATTGACCCCCTGGTCTTCAGCAGGAGGCCATCTCCATCCATAGGTTGGGATTCAACCTTAGCCCAACTGCTGACCTGAAAACTCTATTTGACATCTGCACATTGGCCTTAATAGGCAGATTCAAAGGTTTAATTGGCTACCGGCACTTGCGATGGGTAGCCATCCTGGCCCCAAACCAGCCTCAACAAAAATGGCCTTGAGATGAAGACATGCTAACAAACCAGCATGTTGACCAGAGGTGGGAAATTACGGGCCCATCCGACTCCACAACCATTTAAAAATTCGGCCCACTCTCCTATTCTTCATATTTTCCTCTGCCACCCTGTCCTGAAGGTGATAACTTACTCTGAAGTGAACAAAACGAAAGACTTGTACTTATACAGTCTTTACTATCCATAGGATGATCCAAAGCCTTTCATAGTGAACAAAGTACTTCTGAAGAATAACCACTGTTTTTATGGCTCTACACAATACAATTACTCATTCAGTAATCAGGAAGTACTGACATTGTTTTCAATCAATGTTATGTCCTGGCACTTAATTGCATGTGGTTTAGGACTTGCAACAATGGAATGTGGAGCCAGTAGAACATACATGGCAACCTAGAAAATGTGGAGTAGCTAATCAACAATGTAATGTATCTGACACAGCCCCAGTAAAACTGACAATTCAAAAGACAGGCAACTCAAAAACAGCCCTCAATACAGGTTTCTGACCAAAGTCACTGCTTTATGGTGAGTAAAAAAGTTTAAAATTCTGTATTCATTGCACTCCATTCCAAGATTTTTATTAGTGTTTTGGGATCATATTTTGCTATTTATTCTGATTTTTTTGTGATAGTTGAAAGATAGATGATTTAAAAGTAATTGGTTGCATTGAGAGTGCAGTGGAGCTTAGCCTTACAATCGGAGTTATGCTGAATATATCCTTTAGTTGTAAAATAGGAAAAATTAAATTGCCCAAAAGTATGTGTTTTTTTTAATTTAGGAATTGCTGAAGGAGGCACAGATCATTGAAGATTTGAGATTTACTTCCAACTGAGTGTGGGGACAAGCTGTCTTGGGAAATTTTGTTTTTTTTTACAATTTCTGGTGCATTTTGGAAACTTTTGTAGTTCTGCCTTTGAAGAAAAAAAACATTGCAGGTGTTTTAAACATTAATATAAAGTTATTATTACAAGTTATAATTGATTGCTTTTATACCACCAGAAGGTAACATACAGGGAGTATACTGTGTTATGGCCACTAAACTTTCTAAGATAGTTATGTTTTTAATTGTCTTTTTTAATTTAAGGTGAAACAGAGTACCCTGGAATGGGGGATGGTGTGAAGTTGTAGTGAACTCTGCCTTTCGCCAGGCCCATGTGACCTGGTTGCCCTGGGAACAGGGTCCTAGGTCAAAAACTATTGAAAGTCAGGTGTGAGCTTTAGCATCTGAACAGAAAGGTGGAGGCATCTGGCCTTATGTTGCGGACTCGCAAGCTGTCAGAGTTAGTAGACCCGAAAGATTTGGAGGAAGAAGACCCACAATAGGTGCGGCTGTGCCGAGGAGAAGAAAAGGACTGGAGTTAGCCAGCAAGCAGAGGGCTGGTGAGGACAGAACTGATGTTAGAGGAACCAAGGATTGTGAAGAGTGAAAGCCACAGAAACACCGGAAGGAACCTTCCAGCAGGAAGTCCATTTGATTATGCTCAAAGGGTTGAGTGAAGGGGACTTTGTTTAAAAGGGACACTGGAAGATTCAGGAAGAAACAGGAGAAGAGGTAGGAGAGGCTTTGGACTTTTATCTCAAGACTAAAGGTGTACAGAGAGTGCAATGTAATATATAAATGCAGCATGGGGTTTTTGGTGATGTTAAATTAATAAGGGATTCCTTTTCTGTAGTTTAGTGTATTAGTTGCCTACTAAGTAATTTTAATTGAGTTGATTTTAGTTTGTTTGTTACAGTAGAAGTCTTAAAACATGAAATCTTGTGTGATCTTTTGAGTGGGTCACTGGGAAAGTCATATATCTTTTTTAAAGCTATCAGGTTTTGGAAGTATGGGATTCATAACCACCATAACAGTGCAATGATGTAAATTATAAGACTTGTGAGAACTCACACATGGGCTGAAGGAAGCCTTTTATTGCATGTCAAGGAGTTTGAACCATAAAGTAGGCGGTTGAATATGTCTTATATTTTACAAGTTTAAACTGTATTTAAGAAAGATGAGAAAAGCCAAGGTGCCCGTCATCATTTCTTAGCATGATCCTCAAAGACAATGCGCGGAATTGTCCCAGAATTGCACTAAGTGCAGTCACAGGCGTGAAAAGCTACGTTTTACCTGCCGGCCTCAATGGCGGGTTTTCGCGCCGTATCATTTGCTTCCCACCTCCTTAATAATACAGCCACAGGAAACACGCCATTGCATTGGCAGGCGGCCTCTGAATCACCCATCACACCATTAGCTCACCATTTCCTCACTCCGGGTGCCATGTCTAAACTTCAGACACGCACACACAGTTCTCAATGCTTACAGCCCAGGACTGCTCCAGTGAAGACATGGCCCTGAAAGCCAAGAAGAGCTCAGTGACCCATCACTGGAATGCCTTTTGGAGGCCGCCATGATGTCCTGCACCCCGCTCTGGCCATAGGAGGTTCAACAATCTCACCACTCTGGCTTGGGAGGCGGCGGCAGTGGTGATCAGTGCCAGTGCTGCACACAAGAGGTTGGCTATCCGGTGCAGAAAGAGGATGAATGATCTCATCCATGCTGCCAAGTAAGGCAACCATTCCATCACTCTAACCTCACACACTCACAAGGCCATCACACATTCTCACTCAATGCCAGCTCAAGGGACATCACCACTCACTCTCTGACACACACCCTCACATCTCCATCTGGCCTCATCTCCTCTGGGGACTGCCTCCTCAGCCTTCACCATCTTGAGGCCACTTGCACAGATCAATATGTGCCCCCTCAAATAACCTGGGATATCCTCCATCCCCAGTACAGCCCTCGCCCTGCAGCCTCTTCCCTTGCCTGAGGCCATTTCTCCCCCTTCCCAAAGAAAGGCCTAGCCCTGCAGCCATTGAAAAGCCACCTCCGCCTTACTGCTCGTCTGATAGATAGAGACCTGCCCGTGAGCATCTCTAAAAGTGATGTGGTGCTGCCTGCGAAGCCTGGCACTAATGACTGCAACTGCTGTCCAAAGCAAGGTAGGCAAACAAACTTCGAAGTCCTGTGCAAAGTGCAGCTCGCCAGGTGCACGTCGCTTATGCACAGTTGTGAAACACCTGGATGATACAGCATGGAGGGATAATTCCGGTAAGCTGGGCTTATAATGGAATGCTAAAGTATTGAAATTAAGTTCCCGATGTGCAGCGGTGGGAAATGCAGCCTGCCGTTGACAGGCGGAGCTGACAATCTCAAACTGGTTTCATGAGGGCACAAAACTGATTTTTGGACTTACTGCCATATTGTCCACTCATGCCACCAATCACGCCCACCGCCAACAGGAGCAGAAAATTCCGGCCATAGGCTGAAGTTACCAACCACCGGGATCCTAGGTATTGCCTGAATCTGGAACTGGAACATATCATTCCTTGATCTTCCAATCAACACTTTAAAGATCTGCTACGGAGTCATAGTTGGGGAAAATTATACCATATTTCTCTGGTTAGTCTGCTGTTCAAAGTGGAAAGTGGGGCACACCAGACCTGCAAGACGACAAAGCACATATGAAAACAAGTGCCACAATTCCTTCAGAAGTGTTCAGAACCTACAACCCAAGGCTTTTCCTTTAAGCTCTACCAATGCTTCATTGAGGAAAATATTGAGCAGATGGGTGGCAGTGGTTCTTTTTCAAAACACTTGGATCAGTGTGTCTCTAATTTACCCCAGGTAAATGAAGCTGAGCTATTCATCTAACAACAAACATTCCAATATCACCCTTAACATGAAGAACATGCCATGGGGCTTTCACAGTTGCATTATGAAGCCAGGAAGGGAGAGGTTAAGTAGGATGATTCAAGGCTTTGCCAAAAGGAAGAGCTTTCAGAAAAAATGTTTAAAGGAGGAGGGGGGATTGGGAAGTGGAGCAAAAGGGCACAAAATGTAATTTCAGGAAACAAAACCCAGAGAGCTAAAGGCAAAACTACCAATGGTGGGAAAAAAAGGAGGGGGATCTGGAGACAAATGAATGGAGTGTTTAGATGGATGGGGTGTGTATAGATTGCAGCAATATAGCAAAATATAAGATTTAGTCATATGACCTCATGGATTCCAGCTTCTTCGAGAGTGTGGCATGACTCATGTGAATGAAAGACTAAGTGAACTTGATGAAAGAAATGTATATGAGTTTCTCCAGAGCTTCAAGTTACTCCTTATTGTCAAATGAAGCACATAATATGCTCTACAAAATCTACATGAAAGTAAAATGCAACCTGTTCCTTTCTGATTCCTCCAAAATATCCAACAGCCTGAAGAACCATTGATAGCAGCAGGGTTCATCAGTAATTTTCAGGTTCAGTAGGATTCTCTTTCTCTTGGATAGAAACCACAACTGTGCTCTGAGCACTCTGGGCATGTGTGCCTCAAGTATAATCCTATTCCTCAGCTTTAGAAGACAACTTCTGTCAGTGGATCCTGGAATCATTTCATCTCCATATAGAACAACAGTCAAATACTGACAGTCAGCTCACTAAAAGGGCAGGCAGTGGAGGGGGGATAATGGATGGGGGTTGGGGGGGATGGTGGTGGGTGCGAAGAGGGGTGCTCAGTGGAGTAGTGGCAATGTCCAGACCAATAATCCAGAAGTCCAGGCTATTGTTCTAGAAACAGAGGTTCAAATCCCACAAAAGCAGCTTGTGGAATTTAAATTCAATTAATATATTTGGGATATAAAGCTAGTCTCAGTAATGGTGTCCATGACAACTATTGTTGTTCAAAAAACCCTTTGTCTTTTAGGGAAGGAGATCTACCATCTTTACCCAGTCTGGCCTACACATGACTCCACAGCAATGTGGTTGAATCTTAACTGGCCTCTGAAATCACTTAGCAAGCCATTCAGTTCAAGGCAACTAATGATAGGTAACAAATGTTGGCCTTACCAGCAATGCCTATATCCCATGAAGGGATAAAGAAAAAAAGTGATTTACTTCTACATGTTGCATCATTCATGCCTGTATATTTTATATCTGTCTAGACATATCACCCCTTAATCCCTTCACCCCCCCTGACGGCATTCCGTAGGGATCGTTCCCTCCGGGACACCCTGGTCCACTCCTCCATCACCCCCTACTCCTCAACCCCCACCTATGGCACCTCCCCATGCCCACGCAGAAGATGCAACACCTGCCCCTTCACTTCCTCTCTCCTCACCGTCCAAGGGCCCAAACACTCCTTTCAAGTGAAGCAGCATTTCACTTGCATTTCCCCTAACTTAGTCTACTGCATTCGTTGCTCCCAATGCGGTCTCCTCTACATTGGAGAGACCAAACGCAAATTGGGCGACCGCTTTGCAGAACACCTGCGGTCTGTCCGCAAGAATGACCCAAACCTCCCTGTCGCTTGCCATTTTAACACTCCACCCTGTTCTCTTGCCCACATGTCTGTCCTTGGCTTGCTGCATTGTTCCAGTGAAGCCCAACGCAAACTGGAGGAACAGCACCTCATCTTCCGACTAGGCACTTTACAGCCTTCTGGGCTGAATATTGAATTCAACAACTTTAGATCTTAAACTCCCCCCCACCCCCCCCCACCTCCCCCCATCCCCACCCCGTTTCTCTCCCCCTTTTTTTTTCCAATAATTTATATAGATTCTTCTTTTCCCACCTATTTCCATTATTTTTAAATCTAAAACTAAAACTTTGTTAATCTTTCCACCCCATCCCCACTAGAGCTGTACCTTGAGTGCCCTGTCTTCCATTCTTAATTAGCACCTTTCTTAGACAATATCACCACCTTCAACACCTCTTTGATCCTTTTGTCTGTAACATCTTTTGATTATCTGCTCCTATCACTGCTTGCTTATATCCACAATCACCAAACCCTCAACTTCTCTCTCTCCCCCCGCACCCCCCCACCTTAAACCAGCTTATGTTTCAACTTTCTCCTAACTATGCTTCAGTTCTGCCGAAGGGTCATGAAGACTCGAAACGTTGACTGATTTCTTCTCCACCAATGCTGCCAGACCTGCTGAGTTTTTCCAGGTAATTCTGTTTTTGTTTTGGATTTCCAGCATCCGCAGTAGCTTTTAGCTTTTTGTTTTTATCACCCCTTAATATATTTGACATCACTCTGTCTCCTTACTATCTCCTTAGGCAATCTCCAGAGTACATTTATGAGAAAACCTGAAGTACTTACACAAGACTATGGGCTGGATTTTACGGCCCCCAGGCGTGTGGGGCTGTATAATTGGGTGCCATGCCACTGGGCCATTCCTGGTGCCTACCAGCTTGTCCCTACCCTAATTTTACTAGCTGAGGGGGAGGTGTCGGAAGTCCTGCCCACCCCTGGGCAAATTAAGATCCCTAAGTGGCCAATTAATGGCCACTCGCCTCCTCATTCTGCTGTTGGGATTTAACCCGCAGTGGGAGAAGCCCAAACCAAGTGCACAACCCGGCAATTTTTACTCTCCAGGCTGGTGGTCGGCCAAGGGGAAGGGCGGTACCTTCTTTAACCTATCGGAGGCCTTCCCTAAAGTCTTCCCACCCCCACGTTTCACCGCCCGCCACTCTGCCTTCCAGTGTGGCCCCAGGGTTACCGCCCCACTGACCTTTGCATCCAGTTCCATTGACGATCGCTGTTCGGAACTGGCTGCAGGGACGTCCTCCCAAGATGGAGACAGAAGGCCCACTTCAACCCAGTTAACAATCCAACAGCCTTTAAATGGCTGTGGAGCGAGCCAGGCAAGCAAAGGATCCCTGACCTTTGCAGCCCATGCCCCCCCACCCCAAACCCTCTTTTAAAATCTCACCCTATGCCATTTAACTATGAGCCAGAGTAAGACTCCCATAACTGTACAGGTGCATAAGTTTTGCTATATGCATGTGTAGAAAATAGTTATACAACATTCTGGAGTCATCTCGGAAGACTGCTCAGGTAGTATTGGAACTGTAGATTTTCATCAGCAAACACTGACACAACACTGCAGGCTCTGACAGTGTGTGAAGCACTGAATGTTGGCATGTAAACCTGAAGGAGAAAGCTTCAAAAACTGCTGAAAGAAAATAGGAACTGGGGAAATTATAATTTACAGATTGAGGCTCTTCAAAAAAGAAGGGGCATGTGTTTAACCTAAGCAGCACAATGCAGCCTCTGCTATTCTAATTGGATTTGTCTTAAGGTTTAAAATGATTCTCAGGAACTTATGCCAGTTTCAAAGTTATTTTCTCTGGGTGGCTATCACCATTTTAGGCCTGCCTTTAAAAAGAATAATTGACTTGAGCAACAGACACTGCCGGAAGACCCTGGAATCTGATACCAGGGCAACATTAGGGCTGAATCTTCGGCTTGGCAAGCGGGGGTGGGGCCCGCTCGCCCAGGTGTAAAATGCGGGAATTAGGGAAGGCCTCCGAGGTGCGTCCCGACGTCACCGCGCGTCATTTAGGTTTTCAGTTCAGAGCTCTCAAAGGCCTGTTAAGGCCATTAATTAACTAATGAAGCCTATGGAGAAAGCTGCCCGTCCAATCTTAAGGTTGGCAGGGAGGAGAAGAGCCCAGGCAGCCTTCGTATTTTTCATGGAACCTCATCCATGGGTGGAAGGAGGTTTCATGAAGGGTTTATAAATTAAATTAAAGTTTTCATTAAAGTTCATTGACGTGCCCCAGCTCATGTGGCACTGTCACTGTGCCGCCTGCACAGGGAGCGCACAGCGCTTCCAGGTGTGTGTCATGCTGGGCGGACCTTAATAGGGGCGCCGATCGGGTCAGCGCCTGCCTGTGCCCGCCCCCGCACAACCCCCCGACGGGGGTTCTCTCCTTGATGTCATTTAAACTCTGAGACAAAGGCAATGTTTAATAAGTTGATATATTATATACAACAGGAATGACCAGAAATCTGCTTCCCATTACAGTGCAGTTATCATGAACTGCTCTCAATCAGAACAGGTGAAACCAACATTCATTGGTTTGGTTTACCTTGAACCTGGTTGCAATTCATCTCTGACACAATTTGAACACCTAGACGCAGTGCTGGAACTCCAGGACATGTCAAAGTCAGGGTGATGACATGCTGGGAGGGGACCTTCAAGGTGGCGTGGCGCAAGATTGTGGAGAGCGCAGCATGCAACCATTATCAGCGACACACAATCTGGGGGGTACTGGAGTGCACCCACTGAATGGTTCAGGCATCAGAAGCGCATCTGGAGAAGACTGATGGCTCTCTCCACCACAGCCCTTGTGGAGACGTGGCTCCTATTGTACTGCTGCTCAGCTTCTGTTCTTGGATGGCGGAGGTGCGTCATGAGCCACCTTCTGAGGGGATAACCCTTGCCACCCAGCAGCCATCCATCAAGCCGGGCTGGAGCACTGAAGAGCCTTAGCACCTGGGAGTGTCTGAGGTTGTAGGTGCCGTGGGAGCTGCCTGGGTACCTTACACAGACTTGCAGAATCTGCATTCTGTGATCACACACTATCTGCACATTCATGGAGTGGAAGCTCTTCCTGTTGACGAAGGCACCGGGCTCACCTGCTGGCACCGTGATGGCCACATGTGTACAGTCTATTGCACCCTGGACGCGGGGGAAACCAGCAATGGCCGCGAAGCCTCTGGTTCGCTGTGCCTGGCTTGCCTGGTCCCAGCGGTAGTGGATGAAGGTCAATGCATGCCTGGACAGAGTGCCTGTAACCTGCTTGACACAAGTGTGGACAGCTGACTGGGAGACACCGCAAAGATCACCCACCGACCCCTGGAAGGAGCATAGAAGTTGAGGGCAGCTGTGACCTTTAGAGCCACTGGCATGGGGTGTCCACCCACACAGTTAGTGGAGATCTCAGGCCCAATCAGCTGACAGATAAAGTTGACTGTCTCCCTTGAGAGATGGAGCCTCCTTCGGCACTGCACCTCAGACATATCGAGGTAGCTGCTTCGCCGCCTGTATACCCTGGCAGCAGGATAGTGGCATCTTCTGCGTACCCTTCCACCTTGGGCTACCTCTTGGCCCTGCACCCCTTGTGTCTGCGCCTCTCCTTCCAAAGGTGGCTCGCGCGGAGGCTGAATGTGCACTCCTGGCCTCCTCCCCCTTAGTAGAGGTGCCTCCAGTGGAGAGTTCAACTCCCATTCCCAGGCTAAGGGAAAGCTCCCTGAAACCTGCAGATCCAAAAACGATTCCTCGCTGTAGAGTGCTGACCTGAAGGTTGTGAGTCCAGTCCAAGCAGCTGGTCTGCATTTTGAAGAATTGCAGCTCACACAGGCAACTACCAGTTCCTTTGCAAATTAAATATTTGACAGCGCACACTTGAGACCCCACTGACCCCTCTTATCCTGCCCGTGGATGAGGTTTATACAAATGTCTCCTACCCGCCTGCCCGTTGCGCCCGTGCGACGACCCAAAGATCGCACGGGCCCCGAAAAGCGCCATCAGTTGGTGCCTCAAGGGCCTTAAGTGGCCCGTTAATTAATGGCGGGCGCGCATCAGAGATCATCGCGCGCCCACCCACCGAAGTATCGCGATGGCTCGCGATGATGTCGGGACGCACGCCTGACGTCACGGCACGTCATTTTACGCGCGGGCATGTGGGGCCTGCCCCCGCACACCAAGGGGAAATTTCTGCCCATTGATTTTGACCTGATAACATCAACACCTACAACATTAACAATTCATGTTAATGAATTTAACTATGAACTTATGTTTGGAGCTATTCCCATGCTGAGTGTTCAACCACTTTTTTTCTCATGTGCTTAGGTATTATATGAGGTACAAGTTCCCAAAATCAGTTTTTACAGGTCAGGGAAATGACTTGGGAAGGATTGAGTCTGACCCCCATTTACAGAGCACAAGTAATGTGATTGAAAGTGATGATAAAAGCACAAGAACTCACAGGATTAATTTGAATTGAAACAACAGTCCAGGGTATTGGTATAAACCCACTGTGTCTATCCAATTGGATAACTATTTCTACTTCTACCACTCTGCATATTATGTTATGTATTATGCAAATTTACAAATGCCATTACTATAGAAATCTGATAAAGTTATCATAAACAGCATGGCAAGGAATCAAAGAGATACTGTGGAAAAAGATAATCTGATAATCAGCAAATTTGTTGTTTGGCTCTGTAAAGCTTTGATTACCTTTCACAGACAGATTCAACACATATATTTTTTATGAGATGCAGTCCTGCTGATTCAACAGGAGGTGTTGTTCTCCAAGTGATTTGTAGGTAATGAATTTAAGAGCTTGTTTATGATTTAGTGCACCATTTCATCTTTGTTTCAAACAGTGCAACTGATTAGAAGAGCTCTTCAATTGCAAGGGGATGGTATAAAATGAGATGTAGGCTGTGGTTTGATTATGGCCCCATCATGATATTGGATGAAGAAAACTATTCTATCCCTGCCTTTTAACTCCCCTCATCCATTTATGCCAACTGCTGGTGCTTGGCAGTGGGGCTATTGGTTCAGCTGAGATACCTGTAATGTATTTGAATGGTCTATGTTTGAGTTAACAAATCTTTTTCAGTCAATTTTTTTCTCTTCTTCAGTTGAGTCTTACTGCACACATCCTTGTTATTTATCCCCATGAGGATCCTGCATGGAGTTTCCTTCAGAATGAGACTGGCTGCTAATGAGCAGACTGTCATGGTTGTGGGCTTATACCCAGCTCCCTTAATGCCATTTTATGGTACAGTGTGATCCATCCAGTAAATGACAGGGTTAACTTAATTTCAACATTGTCATTGGGGAGTGGTGGGAGCTGGGGATGGGTGTGATAAATTGGTGAAAAAAGATTTCTTTGGAAGGAAAATTGGGTAGAGTGCATGACAAATCATCAGTCCCATGCCATCAGTTTCCCATCTCACTCAAGTTGAAAGTTACCCCCGTGGTCTTCGATGGAAAGGGAATCGGATTGGATCCAACGATCCCTCTAAATTTTCTTTGCTGTGTGTGACCTGTTTATTTTAATGAGTGGTGCCTTTAATTTTTTTTTTGCAGCCACACATGCACGATACCTGCATGATCACTGCACGGACACCGACACGTGCAGTTTAGAGAACGTCGGTTGGGTTTATCAAGTGTGGCCAATCTGAAATCACCAGTTTCATATTGAAAATTGCCTCGACATTTCTAACTGCTCTAGTGTGCGAAGCCAATTCTTTCTTGATGTACTTATATGGAAGCATTGTTAAAACCATATTTAGGTGTAGGCAGAAATACTTGAAACTGGGTTGCTAAACAGAATAGCGGTTTCCCAATTTACAACACATAACTGTGTTTTAGGATTACCAGAGATGCACTTTAAGAAAGATTTAGTGCTTACCTGTATATTAACTACCAAATATCAATTACATTAGATTTTCAACTGTTTGCATCCTCAGTGTACTGTTTGGCCAGAAGTTATGGATTTAACACTTTGTTGCCTTTCCCCCTGCAACTTTCATAAACTCCGGCTCATTCAAATCTCTGCTGCTTATATCTTGCCCCACACCACACATTCCTCATTTTCATCCTTGCTGACAAACACTAGTTCCTAGTCCCCCAACATTTCAGATTTAAAATCCTAGTTCTTGCCTTTAAATCCCTCCATGGTCTCACCTCTGCCTATGTACTTCTGTAATCTCTTCCTGCCATCCAGCCCCCACCTGAATTCTCTGTTCATCCGACTCCAGTTATTTAGTTTTGCACCCTCCCTTGTCCTACCATTGGTGGCTGTGCCTCCAGTCACCTAAGTTACACCTCTGTATCTCTCTCTCCTTCTTTAAGACCGTTCTAAAAATACACATCTGACCAATCTCTTAGTCACTTAGCCGATCTTTCATACCAGCTCCACATTTGCATTCTTCATGCCTCTCTGAGGAAGCTTTTCTCTGGTAATTTCTACATAATGCAAATTGCTGCAGCTTTCAAAGGAAATTCAGCTTGCTCAGAAAAGCATGTTCATATCATAAATTACTCACATATAGAGTTCCCTCATACATTGTTATAACTAATCCTAGAATTATGGGGATGACACATGCTCTTAAGTGAAGAAACTTGTAACACCCAACACAGTATCTGTCTGTAAGCAGTAGCACAGCCTTGCCTAGATAACAGTGAGATTGTCTTGTGGACGAGAGGTTAAACCGAGGCCCATCTACCTTCTCAGATAGATGTAAAGATCCCATGCTAGTATGTCAAAGAAGAACAGAAGAGTTCTCTGCTGTGTCCTGGCGAATGTTTACCCCTCAATTAACATCACTTAAAAACAAAAAACTACTGCGGATGCTAGAAATCCAAAACAAAAACAGAATTACCTGGAAAAACTCAGCAGGTCTGGCAGCATCGGTGGAGAAGAAAAGAGTTGACGTTTCGAGTCCACATGACCCTTCAACAGAACTGAGTATAGTTAGGAGAGGGGTGAAATATAAGCTGGTTTAAGGTGGGGGGTGGGGGGAGAGAAGTTGAGGGTGGGGTGGTTGTAGGGACAAGCAAGCAGTGATAGGAGCAGATAATCAAAAGATGTCACAGACAAAAGGATCAAAGAAGTGTTGAACCCTGCTCTCTTGCCCACATGTCTGTCCTTGGCTTGCTGCATTGTTCCAGTGAAGCCCAACGCAAACTGGAGGAACAGCACCTCATCTTCCGACTAGGCACTTTACAGCCTTCCGGGCTGAATATTGAATTCAACAATTTTAGATCTTAAACTCCCTCCCCCCATCTCCACCCCGTTTCTTCCCCCTCCCTTTTGTTTTTTTCAATAATTTATATAGATTTTTCTTTTCCCAACTATTTCCATTATTTTTAAATCTACAACTAATACCTTGTCAGTCTTTCCACCCCACCCCCACTAGAGCTATACCTTGAGTGTCCTGCCATCCATTCTTAATTAGCACATTTTCTTAGACAATATCACCACCTTCAACACCTCTTTGATCCTTTTGTCTGTGACATCTTTTGATTATCTGCTCCCATCACTGCTTGCTTGTACCTACAACCACCCCACCCTCAACTTCTCTCCCCCCGCCCCCCCACCTTAAACTAGCTTATATTTCACCCCTCTCCTAACTATACTCAGTTCTGTTGAAGGGTCATGTGGACTCGAAACGTCAACTCTTTTCTTCTCCACCGATGCTGCCATCACTTAAAAACAGTTCATTGTCTCTTTTTTCAGCAATACTCAAGTTCTGTGCTACCAAGCGAATATTAAGATCTACTTCCCAGTATTTATTCACTGTATTTCTTGAGAAGTGTATGGGCGGAATCTACCGCTCCAGAGACTAAGTGCGGTGGTGGGCAGGATTAGCAGCGAGTTTCCCAGTCTGGTTCTCACGCCCGATCTTCTGCTTGAAATCTAATTAATTATGCATCGGCAAGCTTCTCACTGAGTTATGTGGCAGGCACTGGTTTGTCTGCCTGCTGTTGCCTAATGAGATCAAAGTTCCTGGTGTCACGCCATCTGAACACACAGTCTCTGCAGCCCAGCTATGTGGTCAGAAGTTTCAGAGATGGCCCCAAGGAACAAGCAGAGTACTCCAAGCTTTAGCCACGGTTCCCTGGACGCTTTAGTTAGGGGTGTCCGCCAGCACCTGGAGGTTATTTTTCCCAGGGGTGGATCCGGGAAATCCACCAACCTTACCCCACCAGCCTGGGAGGCGGTCATGAAGGAGGTCAGCTCCATGGGCAACCACCAGAAAGTGCCATCCAGTGCAGGAAGAGGATAAATGATCTCATCCGCACTGCCAGGGTAAGTCAACCTTTAGCTCTCTCCAAATGCACACTCTTATAATGGCATTATGCACTCAAAGCGTCACACGGCTCAGGGGGAGATATCAGCATTGAAAGCCTATTCACCAGCGTCTCATCAATCATCCTGCACAAACAGCATCTTCAGCCCTCTTGTGCCACACTAACCACCCCACTTCCCCACTTTTCGTACTCTAGAGTCTGCGTGCAACCCCTCCCCTTCATGCAAATCCACCCCCTTCTTTGTCTGCATTCTACTGTTCCATGTCGGGCTCCAGCTTCCCCACCCCCAATCCCCAATCTTCCCTCTGCCTGCCATCATTCCACACACCACCCTCCCCTGCCAACCAACCCTACCAAACCCCCTTCATTCTCATGTCTCTGTCACCTCTCCATCCCAATCGATGTGCTGGTCTCTGTTTTAGAATGCAGCCCTGCCTGAGACTCACAGCACACAATGCTGTCCTCTTGGAGCAGTGCGGCAACCACGGTGAGCAGCCCAGCTAAACACCCAAGGCAGCCACCATAAGCAGGCAGGCCACCATACACCCCCGCCAGTATGATATTGCTGAGAAACCAGAGCAGTGCTGTTGCAGGTAGGCTTTGGATGTTGCACTCACCTGAAAGTCACAAGTGAAGTGAAGGTGGACAGCTGCACACCACTTGTATCCAGTCGTGATTTTGACCGGTTTAATTTCCCGCTGGCATGGCACGTAATTAGAGAGGGGGAACGTGATTCTGACGAGTTGCGTTTTTAATGAGTATTCATGACATGCTAATGCATGCAAATAGAATTCCCGACATGTATCAGCAGGGAAGCAACCCCGCCATCATCCCGCCATGAAAGTGATGAGCGGGAAATTCTGACTCATTTTCTGCCGGTGGGAATCCGACTTTTGACCTCACTCCGAATTTTCCTCTGGCGGGCCCAGAAAATTCTGCCCTATCTGTCTGACTGCTGAAGGTTTGTGATGCGTAAGGAGAAGCAAGTAGCTGATTCGCAGTGGTTTTGTATGTGCTTGTAGTCTGACCTCAATTCCTGGTGATTTCTTTCTTGTCAAATAATAATTGTTGAATTAAAACTTTAGATTCAGGCAATTCAATTTTGATCTGAATCTGATTCATATTGCAATGTCTGAGTTGATGCAAAGACTCATTCCTACTTTGCAACTGAACTGCTGTACTTAAAAGAAAAACCCTTTCCTTTGTTCTTAGCCTTTTGACTCCACTTCTGTCACTGCAATGCAGGAAGTGAACCATTCATCCTGTGACAATAATAGTTGTGTAGCATTTGCCTGTCAGGTTCAAGAAGCCTGGCAGGTGCAGTAACAGCAATGCAGTTACACCTATGTAGTATGAGCCTGTCAAATGGTCCTGTCACCATAATTTGATTCTCTCCAAGGAAAATGTAGATATCTGAAAATATAACCTTTTTTTTCTCCATGTTCAGCCTAACAGATCACAGTTTTGTGAGGGATGAAGTTATTCAGCATAAATTCTGGCTGCTTATTGATGGGATAATGTCACATGGTTACATATTTTTTCATCAGCTTAATTCTCTGGTCCGACCTGTGACAGCAACAGGGTGGATCTGTCAAATGCTGTCTGTCACCTGTCTGCAAGCACTAACTTGAGCTTTACTTCCAGCGACAGCATCAAGTGCTTCCTGATTCAGGTGTTATGCGGCCCACTGTAGCACAAGTGATGTGCCTGCATTCAGTCTTAAAAGGATTATTGTCTATGACACAACATTGTAAGATTACCATGTCTGCAAAGTGACTGTTGGATTATTCGTACTATTTGTGAAATTTAAGGAAAACTCTGTATCAGGACAATTAAGTGTTTTTTCTTGCTTTAAAAGAATGAAAGGATTAATAAATTGGTTCCTGTATAAAAATAGAATCAGGGAAATGGAGGATGGAACCGAGATAAACTTAGATGAAGAAATAGCTTCTTCAAGCTTAGAGTTATCTGCTGTCTAATGCAGTAATGCTGGCCTATTTGGAGAATTGAAATGGCAATTGGATTAATTCATGATTCAGGAGTATGAGGTTACAACAGGAAAGTGAAGAATAAAAGCCTGAAACAGGAACTTGATGACAGAGACTGAATGAACTTTGTTGTTAATGCAGTTTAATATTAAGTGCTTCTATGCCCTACAATAAGGAGCTATGCGTAGAGAGCTAGAATGAATGTTTATATATCTGAATTATGTATCCTAGTTTTACATGTGCTTTTCAAACTCATGAAATGCTTCATTTCAGCTGCTATAGGTTGAAGTAAGAAGACTCTTAAACTGCTGCTGCTAATACTCATCAAAAGAAATGGACCTTTGAGGGTTGCCCATGTTGCACATTTGTAGCTAAGTTGTCATTAATTTCTTATTAAGCTAGCAGACAACATGATGTGATGGGTTTGAACAATTACCTTACATTTGTATTGTCTGGGTTCGAATCAAACCATTGGAATAGGCTCAGACCATAGGAATAATAGTCTGTTTTCTCTGCTGAGTGCAAGCATTCCATGTGAAATGAGTTTGGACAGCTTTTCAAGATTACAGTTACTGATGAGGAATGTCATTTGCCCCATCTTAATCTGCAGCCAGAAAGATCCTAAAGTTCCCCTCATATGGCATCGGATATTTTATAGCCTGGGATTCTAATCTGCTGGAAGCTCCAGAGAGACTAGCTTGGAGTTGTGGATCCCAATATTAATCTGAAGGTCGCTTTCATGTGAAGGGGTTGGAATTGTGTGGGGAAACCTGGAAGTCAACTGATCGGGTAGAAATCTGTGATTTCAAATCAACTGTGCCAATAGATTTTGACTTTTGGGTTTTGTGTCTCCAAGGTGTGGATGATATATGTATTTGCATGGCTAGATCCCAGCTCTACTTAAAGGGACAGTCTACAAATTTAAATTGGAGGTGTTCAGAGTGAATGGTGAACAAGGACAGCATGCAGGATTAATGATGCCATGCTGGAATTACTGCTGTGTGCAATCAGGAGGAGGTGGAGGGATATATATTCCCTCAGGAAGAAACCCACTGCTCTCAACAAGAAGGCGTGGCTGGAAGTAGGTAATGAAGCGAGCAGCAGGAGCATTGTGCCCAGGTTATGAATGCAATGTAGAAAGTTTAATGATTTAACCAGGTCAGGAAAAGTGAGTACATTTGCTGATTCACCTACATCCTGTACTTTAAGGACTTTCACTCTGTCTTGTTCAGTATTCCCTATCACATCACTTCTCACACTCAACTTCCAGCAGCACCCGGTCTTCACTTTCTAACCTCCTCATTTATCCATTCAATGTTGCCACTCAGTCCAATCCTTATTTAATCCTTATGTGAAGTGATGCATGTGCCTCACAGTCAGCTTCACTCAATGGACTGCATCCAATGGCTGTATATCTCACCTTCATGCACTCACAAGTCTTTGTAGGAGAAGAAGGTGCAAGGGAGAGGGCCAGGATGGGAGGTAGGCCACCACAAACAGTTTAACTGAGAGAAAAACACCCTGAAGATAAGTGGCATATCCACACCCTTTCAGTTGGAGATGGAGAAATGAGAAGCTCGCAGATAGCCGGTGACAGAATTACAGATATCACTGACACATGTATTCTGACTTAATTTCATCAATGACTGAACCATGAGAAGGCTGAATGTGATGATAGCCAAGATTGTGGCTTTGCCATGACTAAATCATATTGCTTTCTTTTATCTTCCAAGAGCACAGCATTCCCATGAAGATGATTTCTCAGAGGACCTCCTTCCTTCTGAGAATGCACTACTTTAGGACCTACAGCCGTGCGCCCATGCAGATACTCTCACTTTGGTGGGTCCATTTCGAGAATTAGTTGGGTTTTCACCTGGGGATGCAGACCTCACAACTGAGCACAAGCAGACACTAGTAGCGGAAACAGCTGTGAAGAATTTACGTGGGGGGAGCGTGCACAATACCCTCTTTGTTCTGCTCAGCTGGACAGGATTGCTGAACCCCACAGGCTAACTTTGAGAAGGACAATGCTGGAGGTACATCGCCAATTTAGCCGGGTACTGAAAGATGTGCCATACTCACACTTCACAATGGTGAAGAGGATGGAGGAGTCCAACTCAGTCTCTCATGGATTGGTGGTATAGGGAACTGTGAGAATGTCTACAGTGGAGAATGTGTCTGCCTTCATAGATCTCAAGAAAGGCTCACAAATCTTCTCCTGCAGGCCATGACCATACCACGCAGACTTTAGATGCTAACTTGCCAGTTGCCTTAAACAGAATGACATATACCTTATCCATGGCTTCAAAAAATGTCACTATTCTTCGACAAACTGGTCTGCAGCAGGGTGGAAGCAGCTGAGGGGTTAATAACCAGGAGCCATAGATTTAAAGTAAGAGGTAGGAGGTTTAGAGGAGATTCAAAGATGCTGGTATTTTGAACTCACTGCCTGAAAGGGCAGTGGAGGCAGTAATCCTCACAACATTTAATCCTCATAACATAATACTTGGATAAGCACTTGAAGTGCCATAACCTAAAAGGCTATGAAACAAGAGCTGGAAAGTGGGATTAGGCTGGATGACTACTTGCTGGCTGGTGTGGGCATGAGTGGCCTCCTCCCAAGCTGTAATTTTTTATGATTCTTTGATGTGGCGCTAGCCCAGGTTAGTGGTGATAGTGGAAGGGGTTCATGCCCCTGATCCTATTTCTTGTGTGTTCTTGTGTTCTTGAAGTGAGAATATCACTTGAAGAATTTCCACTTCTCACCTGTTGCCGCTGCCTCAGACTGTACCAGACGTACTGCCTTGTCCCCCAGGTGCCGAGTTGTGCCTTGCACAGGTGTAGCAATCTTTGACGGGGCCCTTAGGTGATCAGAAATTTGTAGGGCAAAGCAACTCAGCAGTCAGGGCAGGGGTCTGAGCAGCCTGCCTCTACCTCTGCTAAAGCACATGGAAAGTAGCATGTAGGGGCTGAATTAGACGTGGCACCAGATTCCCCACAACTCCCCCTCCCCCGAAGCTGAAATGCCAGGTGAGGGGAGCCCGATGAAGGGAACACTGGCTGCCCCACAGCCATTTAACAACCAATTAGCCATAAGTAGGCTGGAAGCGGGATTTCCACTCCTCAGGGACAGGAAGTCCCACCTCAGAGATCGACTGGCCAATCAGAGGCTGGCAGCCCTCCAGCACTTTGGTACAGAGACACGCTGTGTTTGATCAGGATTTGGGTAAGGGTTTGAGGGTGATGACAAGCCCTGACAAGGAGGTTGAGGGGAGTGGGGAAATGGGGTTTGAGAGGCCAGCAGTGGAGGAAGGCAACCTGGGAGGTGGGGGGGGGGGGGGGGGTGGGGGGTGTAAAACCTTGGGTAGGGGGTATAACCTTGGAGGGGACCCTCCAATGGGCCTAGCCAGCCCATTAAGGAGGACTTTGTTCCCCTTCTGCCTGCCACCAGCTTGCCAGGTTGGCCGCTTGGAGTCGCCCTAACCCACCGCCAGTTAAACCCCAGCAGCGGCAGCATGAGGCCCTTAAGTGGGAATTAATCACCCACTTAAAGGCCTCAACTGGCCCACTGACAGCATGCCACATGCATCACCCCCACCACTGGTATAATTATGGTGGGGTAGAGGTGAGTGGATAGGTAGCAGGCAGGCGCCCGCTAAATTTAATGAGTCCCCCCGCCCCACCCGCACTGATTTCAAACCCATCAGCGGTGGAGTGTAAAGTCCAGCCCTAGAAGTTGTAAGAAGGGTAAGTGGGAGAAATTGTAATTCACCAAGTGTATGCACATGGGTGTTTGACAAAATGTTATGTTATTAAGTTTCCCTTTTTTATAATGCCACAAAATTTAAAGACTTACACCACTTCCACATCTTGTCCATTATTGTATCCCCAGGGTCAGTTCGCCCTTTCACATGTTTCATGGTGAATGTCAATGCATGCTGGGAATGATTAGATAGACGTGCAATTGCTGGATGAGTGGTTGAAGGATGGTTTTTTTGCAAAGGTGGGGGTTGCTGGTGGGAGCAGACATGAGACATCATTGGTTATATTTCACAGTGGTTGCACCTTTGCATATTAGGATATACTGGGATCCTGGGGTGCAGTGTGGCGATGGGTGCCCCATCTTCATCCTCCTGCTCCTCCTCCTCCTCTATATTCTCCTCAACCAAAGATGACTGGATAGCTCTTTTGTTCTCATCCCTTTGCAAACCTCCCTCTCTTCTGTGCACATGCTGATCCCACCACATTGTGCTTGTCTGGATGATGATGGTCTCCCTTTACTGACGTGTTATCAAGCACATCCAAAATGCCTCCCATCCTAATCCTGTTAATTTGAAATCATCTAAGGTTAAAAAATGTTGTACCCACACAAGTACTCTCAGCCAGACATTCACTAGAGGTAACTGAAGACAGCAGCTGAAAAGAGAAGTTTTATTCAAATGAAACAACAATAAGATTAAACACCCACTTGAACTTCTGCTCAATCTCGTCTCATTTTCCCTTGTCATTTTCCTGATCCCCAGGAAAGATGTCCTGCTCAAGTGTCATAGAATCATAGAATGGTTACAGAAGGAGGTCATTCACCCCATTGTGCCTGCTGTCTGCAGCAGCAATTCACATCGTGCCACTTCCCCACCTTTTCGCCATAGCCTTGCAAATTTTCCTTTTTCAGATAATGATCTTATTCCCTTTTGAGGGCCATGATTGAATCTACCGCCACCGCACTCTCAATAGTGCATTTCAGATCCTAACCACTTGCTGTGTAAAAAACAAACATTCATAACTTTCTCAGCTAAGAGCACCCAGACTGTTATAAGGGTTAACTCTGTGAGTGTCCTGTATACACAGCTGAAGTGAACTGTCAACTTTGCTTGGCTGACATCTTTGTGAGGCTGCACTCTTCTTGGCCCCAAAATCCAAGAAGAGTGCAGCCCCCGATTCAGTGACGCACCCATGGGATGCTTTCTGATGCCGTGGAGGCCTGCCATGATGTCCTGTACCCCCCGCTCTGGCAGTAGGAGGCCCTTCAGTCTCAATACTCTGGCTTGGGAGGCGGTGGCACAGGTGGTCAGTGCCAATGCCGCACAGAAGTGGTCATTCATCCAGTGCAGAAAATGGACAAATGATCTCATCCGTGCCACCAGAGTAAGGCAACCATCTTATCATTATAAACTCACACACTGCCAAGGCCATCACACACTCACTAGCATCTCACTCACTGCCAGCTCAACGGACATCGCCACTCACTCTCTAACACACACCCTCACATCTCCACCTGGCCTCATCCCCTCTGGAGACTGCCTCCTCAGCCCTTACCATTTTGAGGCCACTTGCACAGATCAACATGTGCCTCCACACACACATCCTGAGATACCCCCCTTCCCCAGTACAGCCCTCGCCCTGCAGCCTCTTCCCTTGCCCAAGGCCTCTTGTCCCCCTTCCCCAAACAAGCCCTAGCGTTGCAACTGTTGAAAAGCCAGCCCTGCCTTATGGCGGGTCTGGTGGTTACAGACCTGCCCATGAGCCCCCCTAAAAGTGATGTGGTGCTGCCTGCGAAGCCTGGCACTGATGATCACGAGTGCTGCCCGAATCAAGGTTGGCAAACAAACCTCAAAGTCCCAAATGAGGTGCAGCTCGCCAGGTGCACGTTGCTTATGTACAGTTGTGAAGCACGTCGGTGTGCAATCACGCTGACGTGCCTGGGTGATCCAGTGTGGAGGGGGGATGATCCCAGCGAGCAGGGCTTATAATGAGATGCTACAGTATTGCAATCATGTTCCTGTCGTGCGGCGACAGGAAACGCAGCCCTCCATTGACGGGTGGAGCGGATGATCGTAAACTGGTTTCACGATGGCCTGAAACCGATATTTGGCCATAATGTGCCCCATTGCCCGCTATGACGTCCGACACCAACGGGGCAGGAAAATTCCGACCATCGTGTCTGTGCCAGTTTTTACCTTAAACGATCATGCTGCATAATAGCACTGTCTTGCTCTCTCTCCCCTAGCCCTGTCTCTTCCTCTGTGTTGTATATTCAGAGAATCATAGGTATGAGCAATAACAATTAATTCTGCAATCATCAGTGATCTGTTTGTCCTCCATTTTATTAAAATTCTGCATACATCGGCAAGTGCTGCATGTCCTCCATTTTCTTTTCATATTGCTATTTCTATGTATCATTTAATATCTTTTTCATCTCATAGATAATTGTGGTATTAAAAAAAAATCCTCCCACATTTCCTGCCTTTGAGCCACTGCTAGAAAGTAGAAAGGATTATAAACAATAATAGATTGTTGCTGAAGCCAATGAATTAAAATAAACATTTTACTTTGTGACAAAATCAAATCCACACTGTGAATTTAACTGTGCTTTAGGAAACCAATGTGAATTTACATTTCAATATTTTCTCCCATCTTTCTTTTGGAATGTGTCCCATCATTATCCCAACTTCTTTCAGTGTCACTGTGAAAGCAGACATGTGAGATACAGTGTAGGCCATATCTGGGTCCTGGCCTATTTTCTCTCTCTCTCT
Organism: Cetorhinus maximus; assembly: GCF_964194155.1. Lineage (NCBI taxonomy): Eukaryota > Metazoa > Chordata > Chondrichthyes > Lamniformes > Cetorhinidae > Cetorhinus > Cetorhinus maximus. Next base: position 109,042,612 of record NC_135888.1, read on the forward strand.
CTCTATAGCCATTCTCAAAATTCTGATCATCTGTTATCTTCTTTCTCCCCCTATATTCCAACATTCCAATAAGGATATGAGGAATCTCAGAAAACCAGCACTCTGAGCTACTGTGCCACCTGTCAATGCCCATGTTAAGAGTTCAGGAGTTCATAATTACCACGTAATTATATTCTTCTACAGCACAGGATGATAGTTTGTGTACCACAATGTGTGAGAAACTGAGAATTTTGGATTTAGGCTTAATATGAAAATGATGAATTGTTCAGTGATTTCTGTAGCACCATCAGTTAACTAAAAGGGTTAGAGTCCAAGTTCACCCAGGAACGTGCTGATGCATTAACTGCATTAAGCTCCATGTGAGTGAATCTTCTGTAATTACTAATGGCAACCAAAGTGGGTAAATGGGGTAATGGAGTAAGTTTAAATCCACAATCCGCCTGATGGCCTGAATAATGCTGTGCTTTGGAGATTAACCGAATCAGTAGACAGAAGCAGCACCATTGATTTTAATGAGACTGGAATTTGTTTCCACAGTGAAAATCAATTTCAGACTTGCACAGTTGGGCTGCTTGCCCTTTTGATCTGTGCTGCACGTGGTTAAAAAAAATAAGTTATGTGACCACTGTAGTGGTTTGTGGTTTGAATATGAAACTGTGGGCTGAATTTTTCCAATGACGTTCAAGTCCTGCTGCCAGGACTAAAAGCAGGGGCCGACCCTGCACCGGTGGGCAGCGGAACCCTAAGGTGGCATTTTACCAGTGGTGGCCAATTAGCAGGCCACCATCGGGGCCACTGTCCAATTAAAGACAGCGGCCTGGCTCCCTGTTGGGCCAACATCTCAGCAGCACTATAACTAGCAGCAGCCGCTACTGGGACTTCAAAAGAAAGGAGAGGGAGGCCTAATGCCGATGTACTCTTGAAGACAGGTAAGTTTGTTTTAATGAGCCGAGACCAGGCAGACGTCCCCATCCTATTGGACATAGGATGGGGAGGTCACTTCATGTAGCAGCATGTAGCCATGAGGGGAGCCATTGCCACCATGGACCTGGGTGCGGCCGCAAAGGAGGGCTACACCTGGAAACCCACTGGGAGGTCGCCTAGGTTTACCTGGTGGTGGGCCCTACCAACGTGAGCAAAATGCTGGCAGGATGGGAAATGGCCCTTAATTGGGCTGTTCAATAGTTCAGCGGTCCACCCAGTGGGCAGCTGCGTAGCTGAGATTCCCATCACTGGAAAATTGCCATGGTGACAGGAAGACATCAGGCTCTCTTCCCTTGCCATATTTACAGCCCTCTAACCTCCTAGCCCATTGCCAAATAGCTGCGAAAAATTCATCCCTGAGTGTAGAGGCTCTCCTTTAGGACTGTATTTGTTGGAGAATATTTTGCTTTTCTAAAGGAATCAGGGTGTAAACACATTGGCTACAATCCAGTATAACGGGCAGAATTCTTACCTCGATGGGCGGGCGGGCCCCACCGGCTCGGCGGCGGGCGGGCAGCCGAACCCCGCCGCCGAACCGGGGCCCGCCGCCATTTTGAGTGGGCGGGCCAATTAAGGCCCACCCAGTGGCCTTCCCGACAGGAAGCGCTATGCACTTCCTGTGCGGGGGGGGGAGGGATTCCCCATCTGTCAAAGTGCACTCTTTCACCCATGCGCATGAAAGAGCGCACTGCTCACTGAGGCAAAGTCCTGTCTCAGGGAGATTCGTGAGAGGTAAGTAAACCCTAAAAATAGATAAATATTAAAATTATGAACATGTCCCCCTCATGTAACAATGTCACAAGAGATGGGATGTGTTAATAATAAACACATAAAATTTATTAAATTTTTCAAAAATGGACATGAAACTTCATCCCGCCAGTGGATGAAGTTTCATTAATAATCTGCAGCCCGCTGGGGCTCCTGGCCTGTCCACCAGCCTTAAGGTTGGCCAGGCAGGGTGTTTAATAAGGTTAATTAGCCTGTCAATGGCCTTAAATAGCGGCAGGCAGACAGCTGATTTCGCTGTCCGCCCGCCTTCGTGAATATTTAAAGGGACCGGGATGACGTCACGGATTCCTCCCAATGTCATCCCGCATCATTTTCCCCTCGGCGAGCAGGCCCCACCCCCAAATCGCCGAGGGGAAAATCCTGGCCAATGTCTTTACCCAGCTCTGCCCTATGGCATTAGATGACTGGAGGAGCCTAATGGCTTGGAGAAAAGACACAAAATATAGTTTAGAACATCAGAAGTAAATTCTGCAGTCTTATCTGGGTAGCAATAGTGATGGAGTGAATATGTAAAAAAAAATTATACTGGGCAACAACAACAACTTATATTCACGTAGTGCCTTTAACATAATAAAATGCCTCAAGGTATTTCACAGAAATGTTGGAAAGCAAAACTGGACACCAAGACAGCTAAGGTGATATTTCAGCAGATGGTCAAAAGCTTCGACAAAGTGCTAGGTTTTAAAGGTGTCTTAAAGAAAGAAAGAGAAGTAAAGATGCAGGCAGAGCATATGCACATAGTTTCCCAGGATAATGAGCCAAGGTGATCTTGCGCATGGTGCAGGTTGGCATCAACTGCCCATATGTGGTTTTCCAGATGATGCATCTAAATGCTGAGATGTATCGTAACTGGGAAAGATTCCACTCCAAAATGTACAGTTGGTGTGTGACCATGTTCAACACATCATCCAGGTGAATGTCCAGTACCCTGGTAGCTGTCAGGATGGACAGGATTTTTGGCTATGTATTTATGTATATAAGGTAAAACTGGATTAAACTAGCTCTATGTTACTGATGGCCATTTTTCTGCAAACATATGACACTGAGGAAGTTACAATTTTGGTAATTCGTGCAACCAATGAACAGCAGTTAGCGTTGGCTGAGCACAGCAGTCATTATAATGAGCAGGCAATGAAGTTGGCATGTTATCTGCATTATATTGAATAGGTACAGGTTAACCACACATTGCGATCCCTGTGCCTGTTTCAGGGGCTATCCAATTTAGCCCTCATTATGTTTTAAGCAGTTACTTTAAGAAGTCTTGCAAAAAACTTAGCGGAGAGAAAAATAGAATTATAAAGACTGATTTTCCTGGTCCTCCAACCAAGAACTGAATGATATGTGTGTGGTAGGGTCAGGAAAAAGAAACAAATCATTAGGTTTGCACTGCTTCAATACTGCCGTGGCATTCCAGTAGGAAGAAAACTATGCTAATGCCACAGGACTGGGTGTTTTGAATTTCCTGCCTCTATTTCCAGATGCTGCACTGTTATGACACAGCAGTTGGTGAGGGCTGAGTTGTTTAAATCCCAGAGGGAAACTTGAACAACTGTAAAAACCTATATTTTCAATTGGTATGTTTGAGATGCAGCTCTGAATTCAGGAATAAAACCACCGAGCTTCAAGGTTTATTATATAAAACTAAATTAAGCATTTATTAATTTAACAACAAATTTAAACACATACACATGGCTACAAATTACTTCCATAACAACTTTTAAACAAATCCCCAAATTAATCACTCCCAGGTAAATATTCACCAAGGCAGCAATAACCCACAGGGTAAATTTTTACTTCGACGGGCAGGTGCGTGACCATCCCAACTGAGCGTGAAATGATGCGCGATGACATTGGGCGTGCGTCCTGACATCACCGTGCACTTGCGTGATATTTCAGTCGGCAGGCACATGCCGGAGTCAGCAGTGCACCCGCCAACAATTAAAAGGCCTCTTAAGGCCATTAAAAAGATAAAAGATGTAAATTTTTCACTGCCCGTCCAACCTTACGGTTGGTGGGCAGGCGAAAAGGCACATTTTTGGAAACCTTATCCACGGGCAGGATGAGGTTTCCAAAAGTAAATAAAAATCAAATAAAAGCTTTATTTTTTCATTAATAACATGTCCCTGCTCATGTGACACGAGGGGACATGTTTCATACCATTTATAAAATCTTTATTTTTAAAAAAAAATCAGTTCATCTCCCTGAGGCAGCGCAAAGTCGCGCGCACCCGGCTCACCCTCCTCTCCCCGCCCACACTGGCAGTGCTCAGCGCTGCCGCTCGCACTTCACATTGGCGTGAAAGTACCTTCCGGGCCCAGCCTGCCCACCCCCGCCAAGCCTGCATGCCAAGGACAAATTTCTGCCCATAGACTTTAAACAGACACCAGGCAAAACACATTTGACCGTACAAATTCAAAATGAAGTTCCTTTCGATTTGCAGACACAGTTGTTGGCTTACAGGCCGGTGAGACCTTAAATGTCTCTGACCCACACACACAAACTCCTTTCGGTTTATACCTTCCCCTTTGAATGTAAATTTTCCATTGTATTACTAGGTTTTTTTAAAGTTTTACTTCTCCAAACAATAACCATTTCAATCCACCAATTTTATTAGTGATATAAACACATTGCTTGGTGTCTCGAAGCCAGGTGCAAGATTTTACCCATTCTTTTGAATGGTTTATTCAACAAATGCAAATTGCATTTTATCTTTCGCTCCTTACGTTTATCTAATTAACATCTCAAACTATTATACATCAAAGCACCCAGACTAGCTGGCTTTAATCCAATAAAGACACGCACAGACACACACATAGATACAGACCCTATTACAATTCCAATTTTAAAATAATTTCCAATAACATTATAGACATTAATCTCTTCGTGACATGCACTCATTTTATTTTGCCGTCCTTTCCCCCAGTAAGTTTGCCCTTCATCAGGTTTCCATTGACAGCCAGAAGGCCCTTGTCTTTGAGCTCAGAGAGGCCTGCAGTGGCTCCTGATTACCCTGGCTCTACTCACGAGCGCTTGGCTCTGTCAGGCCATTCAAATTGTACTTTGGGTCCAGTGCTCCTGGTTAGCGCCATGAGCAGAGGGGACCCAGGAAAATCCGACTTCTGAACGCTGAATAGCTCAGGTAGTCTTGACTTCTCATTCAAACTAAATTATTAAATTTATACCATAAATACAATATATTGGAGTCACAACACTGACAACTGAAAGTTGAAAGCTATTGTTTCCTGAACTTGATATGCCTCATAAGAAAACTAGTTACAGGGAACTGGAAAATGAATAATTTAACAAGATTTTGAATGGCAGCTATAATGCTGTCAGCCTCACATCTTTCATGCTAAAGGTCAAAGATGGTCATTAACCTCCAGTACCACGTCATTTAAAAAGCCTTTGAATTTTCTGCTTTGCGTCTATTATAATAATGATGTGTGAATTTATTTAATGCAGTTTTCAAACAACCGATATGCTTTTCATATTTTGAGATAATTTAGCATGTACAATAATAGCTGAAAATAGGCAATGGACACAGCTAAAATAATGGTTTTGAAAAAATGGTTTATTTTCCCTTAGAATTGCTTTTTTTCACAAGGAATGTACTTTGTCTAAATGATAATATTTCATACACTAGCAGCATATTTATATACAGCCAGCTTTACAAAAATCAGCAAAAATGCATACCTCCACAGAAACAAAGCTAGATATAATTTGTAGCCACTAACCGGAGGGCAGATGAAATTAACAAAACTATTGACATGTTCTGCAACAAAAAGATGCATACAACCAATTAAAAGGAAGTGAAATAAGTTTCCAAAACTGCCATAACAGCTCCCTATTCCAAGAAACCAGACGGACCACCCCAGCATCAATCTAGATGCTGGAAACGACAATGGCACAACCAAGCCTGTCGGCCCTGCAAAGTCCTCCTTACTAACATCTGGGGCTTGTTCCAAAACTGGGAGAGCTGTCCCATAGACAAGTCAAGCAACAGCCTGACATAGTCATACTCACGCAATCATACCTTACAGGCAATGTCCCAGGCACCATCATCACCATTCCTGGGTATATCATGTCCTACCAACAGGACAGACCCAACAGAGGTGGCGGCACAGTGGTATATAGTCAGGAGGGAGTTTCCATGGGAATTCTTAACATCAACTCTGGACCCCATGAAGTCTTATGGCATCAGGTCAAACGGCCAAGGAAACCTCCTGCTGGTTACCACCTACCATCCCCCTCTCCTGGTGATTAAGTACTCTTCCATGTTGAACACAACTTGGAGGAAGCACTGAGGGTGGCAAGGGCTTAGAATGTACTCAGGCTGGGGGACTTCAATGTCCATCACCAAGAGTGGCTCGGTAGCACCACTACTGACCGAGCTGGCCGAGTCCTAAAGGATATAGCTGCTCGACTGGATCTTCGGCAGGCAGTGAGGGAACCAACAAGAGGGAAAAGCCTACTTGACTTCATCCTCACCAATCTACCTGTTGCAAATGCATTTGTCCATGACAGGATTGATATGAGTGACCACTACACAGTCCTTGTGGAGACAAAATCCTGTTTGCACATTGAGGATGCCCAGCATCATGTTGTGTGGTGCTACCACTGTGCCAAATGTGATAGATTTCAAACAGATCTAGCAACTCAAAACTGGGCATCCATGAGGCGCTGTGGGCCATCAGCAGCAGCAGAATTGTAACAACTACAAACAGTAACCTCTTAGCCCAGCATATCCCCCCACTCTACCATTACCTTGGTTCAAGGAAAAGTGCAGGAGGGCATGCCAGGAGCAGCACCAGGCATACCTAAAAATGAGGTGGCAACCTGATGAAGCTAGAACACAGGACTACTTGCATGCCAAACACCAGAAGTAGCATGTGATAGACAGAGCTAAGTGATCAGATCTAAGCTTTGTAGTCCTGCCACATCCAGTCATGAATGGTGGTGGACAATTAAACAACTAACTGGAGCAGGAGGCTGCACAAATATCCCTATCCTCAACAATGGGGGAGCCCTGCAAATCAGTGCAAAAGTCAAGGCTGAAACATTCACAGACATCTTCAGACAGATGTCCTGCATGGATGATACATCTCAACCTCCTCTCAAGATCCCCAGTATCACAGATGCCAGTCTTCAGCCAACTTGATTCACTCCATGTGATATCAAGAAATGGCTGAAGGGACTGGATACTGCAAAGGCTATGGGTCCTGACAATATTCCGGCAATAGTAATGAAGACTTGTGCTGCAGAACTTGCTGTGCTCCTAGCCAATCTGTTACAGTGCAGCTACAACAGTTACATCTGCCTGGCAATGTGTAAAATTACCCAGGTATGTTCTGTACACAAAAAACAGGACAAATCCAACCCAGCCAATTATCGCCTCATCAGTCTACTCTTGATCATCAGCAAAGTGACGGAAAGTGTTGTCAACAGCAAGCGGCATTTACTCAGCAATAACCTATTCGCTGACCCACAGTTTGGGTACCACCAGGACCACTCAGCTCCTGACCTCATTACAGCCTTGGTCGAAACATGGACAGAAGAGCCGAACTCAAGAAGTGAGATGAGAATGGCTGCCCTTGACATCAAGTCAGCATTTGACTGTGTGTGGCATCAAAGAGTCCTAGCAAAACTGAAGTCAATGGGAATCAGGGGAAAAACTGTCCAATGGTTAGAGGCATTCCTAGTACAAAGGAAGATGGTTGTGGTTGCTAGAGGTCAATCATCTCAGTCCCAGAACATCACTGTAGGATTTCCTCAGGGTAGTGTCCTTGCCCCAACCATTTTCAGCTATTTCATCAATGACCTTCCTTCCATCATAAGGTCAAAGGTGGGGATGTTTGCTGATGATTGCACAATGTTCAGCACCATTCATAACTCTTCAGCTACTGAAGCAGTCCATGTCCAAATGCAGTAAGACCTGGACAATATTCAGGCTTGGGCTGGTCAGTGGCAAGTAATTTTCGCAACACAAGTGCCAGACAATGACTATCACCAACAAGAGAGAATCTAACATCTCCTCTTGACATTCAATGGCATTACCATCACTGAATCCCACACCATCAATATCCTGAGGACTACCATTGACCAGAAATTGAACTAGACCAGCCATATAAATACTGTGGTTACAAGTGCAGGTCAGAGGCTGGGAATTCTGTGGAGAGTAACTTATCACCTAACTCCCCAAAGCCTGTCCACCATATGCAAGGCACAAGTCAGGAGTGTGATGGTACACTTTCCACTCACCTGCATGTGTACAGCACCAACAACATTGAAAAAGCTCAGCACCATCCAAGACAAAGCAGTCCACTTGATTGGCACTCCATACTGCACCTTAAACATTCACTTCCTCCACCACTGACACACAGTGGTCACAGTGTGCACCATCTACAAGATGTACTGCAGGAACTAACCAAAGCTCCTTCAACAGCACCTTCCAAACCCGCAACTCCCACCACCTAGAAGGACAAGGACATCAGATGCATGGGAACACCACCACCTGCAAGTTCCCCTCTAAGTCACCCACCATCTTGACTTGGAAAGATATCGCCATTGCTTCACTGTCGCTGGGTCAAAATCCTGGAACTCCCTTCCTAACAGCACTGTGAGTGTTCCTAAAACACATGGTCTGCAGTGGTCCAAGAAGGCAGCTTACCACCACCTTTTCAAGGGCAACTAGGGATGGGCATTAAATGCTGGCCCAGCCAGCAATGCCCACATCCCATGGACAAGTAAAAAAACATCATCTTATAATGTAAATACAACCTCTAGCTTCTTTGTCTATTGGAAATGGTCTTATTAAGCACTTCACTCTGTCCTCACCTGCAACTGTTAAGTAGAAGGAGCTCATGGTTTCTTTGCTACTAAGGTTGAGACCATTAAATTAGTTGCCTCTGCACCTGCCTTCCCCAGCCTACTGGATCAAACTTCACCTAAAATTTCCTCCTACACTAGCCCTGAACTCGCATGTTTCCTTAGTTTCTCTCCTGTCTCCCACCATGCCCTCTGTGAAATTATCCTGTCCATGAGACTTATCTCTTGCTGCCTTTTCCTTTAAACTATGAACCACCCAGCTTCCCATTCCGGCTTCCATGTTAGCTGATGTTGTTAATGGATCTCTCTCTTCAGCTACTGTTTTCCTCTTCCTCAAATTTGCCATCATCATCCCTCTTGAAAAAAAACATTGTTCGCTCCATCTTTGCAAACTGACGTCCCATCTCCAACCTTGCTTTCCTCCCCAAGGTTCTTAAAAATGTTCCAAATCTGTGCCCATCTTTCCAGGAACTCCATGTTTGAATCTCTCTAATCAGAATTCCAATCCTGCCACAGGACCGAAATTGCTCTCATCAAAGTCGTAAATGGCTGTGACAAAGGTAAACATCCTGTCTGCAGCCTTTGACATTGTTGACCATTTCATCTTTGTCCAACACCTCTCCAGCATTGTCCAGCTGGGTGAGACTACATTCTGCCTGGTTTCATTCCTATCGATCTAATTGTAGACAGAGAACCACCTGCAATGTCTTCTTTTGTGCTCTCGCACTGAAACCTCTGGAGTCACCCAAGGATCTATCCTTGTCCCCCGTCTGTTTCTCATCTACAGACTACTTCTGAATGACATCAACAACACACATCAGTTTCACATGTACACTGACAGCATCCCAGCTCTGCCTCACCACCAGTCCCTTCTCCCCGTTCACTGTCCCTAAATTGTTAAACTGCTTATCCAAAACCTAATAGTGGATGAACAGAAGTTTCACCCAGCTAAATATTGGGAAGACCAAAGCTGTTGTTTTCAGTCTTTGACACAAATTCCACTCCCTAGCCACTAACTTTATCCCTCTCCCGGGTAATTGGTGAAGGTGGAAGCAAATCATTCACAATGGTGGCATCATATTTCACCCATAGGTGAGCTTCGAGTCACGCATCTGCGCCATCATTAAACCGCCTATTTATAGAATTACATAATTGTTACAGTGTAGAAGGAGGCCATTTGGCCCATCATGTCTGCACCAGCTCTCTGAGCATTTTAATTTAGTGCTAATCTCCTGCCTTTTCCCCGTACCCCTGCACATTGTTTCTATTTAAATAATCATTCAATGCCCTCTTGAATGCCACAATTGAACCTGCCTCCATCACACTTCCAGGCAGTGCGTTCCAGGTATTCCATACCTTTGTAACATCACCCAACTCCACCCCTGCCTCAGCTCAACTGCTACTAAAATTCTCATCCATGCCTTTGTTGCCATTAGATTGGATTGCACCAAAGCACTCCTGACCAATCTCCAATATTCTATTCTCCGTATACTTGAGGTCAACCAAATCTCTGCTGCCAATGTCCTAACTTGGCCCTATTCACCCATCACCCCTGAGCTTGTTGACCTACATTGGCCCCTGGTTAAACAGTATTGTAATTTTTAAATTCTCATCCTTGTTTTCAAATCGATCTATGGGTTCACCCCTTGATAGTTCTGTAATCTCCTCTATGCCCACAAGACAGCTGTGTTCATCTAATTCTGGCCCCTTGAGCAACCCCGATTTTAATCACTCCACCATTGATGGCTGTGTCTTCAGCTGCCCAGGCCTTGGTCTGTGGAATTCCCTCCATAAACCTCTCTGCATCACTACCTTTCTCTCCTACTTTAAGATGCTACTCAAAACCAAAATCTTTGACCAAGTTGGACAGAATATGTGCCCACAAAACTTAGAATTGGTACTTCATAGAGACAAACTAGACTTAGGAAGAAAAACAGTTACAAATCTAGTTTACAAATGGTGCTGAAACAATTGAAGATTTTGCCTAAAGTGACCCATGATCTGAAATTTCCTGGATCATACTTGTGCTAAAATTATGCCAAAACGTTTGTCCATCTTGGAGCAGATCTTACCAACAGGTACTTACTCTCAAATTTCCTGCAGAGGTCATTTGCCTACACCAGAATGTAAAAAAAGTTAAGCAAGTGCAAGATCAACAGTTCCCATCATGCATTCTAATTTCTTTTCTAAATAGCTGGACAGAGATTTCAATGAATGGTTGTGTTAGTTGTAGTTTGTTAATGCAGTCCAAACCACATATTGTATGCGCAAACAAAAACAGAAAATGGTGGAAGCACACAATGGATCCAACGGCATAGAAGATCATCCTGATAACGTTAATTTTGCACCTGCAACAAGATCAATTAGTTGCAGTGAGGTTGATGCTAAGCACATGGACATTCAAAGGCATTTGACAAAGTCCCACATAATAGACATTAACAAATTTAAAGCCCAGAAGATTAAAAGCATTGTGACAGTGTCAATCCAAAGTTGGACAGAAAGCTGAGATTAGTGGTTGTTTTCCAAAATGGAGGGAAGTATACATTGTGTTCACCACGGGTTGATATTAGGACCACTGCTCTTTGAGGTATGTTTTAGTGATTTGGACTTGGATATATAGGGCAGGATCTTCCGGCCTATTGAGGCCATTGAAGAACTAATTAAAGTCATTAATGGACCTGCCCGTCCAACCTTAAGGTTGGCGGTCAGGCTGGGAGCTGTGGCGGGCTTCGGAAAAAGCATGAAACCTCATCCAGGGGCAGGATGAGGTTTCACGAGGGTATTTACATTTTTATTAAAGATTTCAATAAAAGTTATAGACATGTCCCAATTCATGTGACAGTGTCGCATGAGGAGACATGTCAGGGAAATTTTTTTATCATTTGTATTACAAATTTTAATTCGGAGCCGATCTCCCTGAGGCAGCACTTTGCCTTAGGGAGATCTGTGCGCTCTTTCGCGCACATGCGCGAATGAGCGCACTCCTGACTGAGGGAATCCCTCCCCGCCCGCACAGGGAGCACATTGCGCTTCCTGGCAGACATCACGCTGTGCGGGCCTTAATTGGCCTACCCACGTAAAATGGCGGCGTGCCAACATTCAGAGGCGCGCCTGCTTGTGCCCGCTCCCGCACTCCCCCCCCCCCCCGCCCCCCACAATGGGGGGGGGGGAAATTTTTCCCATAGGGTTTAATTTAAAGTTTTCAGATGATATGAAACCCAGAAATGTAGTAAATAAAGATGATAGTAGCACACTTCAGGAGGACATAAGCACACTGGTAAAACAGGCACACACTTCGAAGATGGAATTCAACACAGTGAAGCATGAAGTGATGAATTTTGGTAGGAAGAATAAGGAAAGGCAATGTAAATTAAATGATACAATTTTGAAGGGGGTACATGAACAGGGAAACCTGGGGATGTAAGTGCACAAATTGGTGAAGGTGTTAGGACAAGTTGTAAAAATTGTTTAAAATTATTAACAGAGGAATAGAGTTAAAAAACAAGCAAGTTCTGCTGAACTTTTATAAAACATTGTTTGGGCCTCAACTGAAGTATTGTGTTCAATTTTGGGAACCCTATTTTTGGAAGGACGTCAAGGCCCTAGCTAAGGTGCATAGCTATTTAGTAGAATTATATCAGGGTCGAGAGACTTCAGTACTGTGGAGCGACTGGAGAATCTAGAGTTGTTCTTTTTCTTTATTCTTTCATGGGATGTGGTCATTGCTGGCAAGGCCAACATTCCTCGCCCATCCCTAATTGCCTTGAAATAACTGGCTTGCTCAGCCATTTCAGAGAGCAGTTAAGAGTCAACCACATTGCTGTGGGTCTGGAGTTGCATGTAGGCCAGATCAGGTGAGGATGGCAGATTTCCTTGCCAAAAGGGCATTAGTGAACCAGATGGGTTTTTACAACAATCAGTGACAGTTATGATCACCATTACTGAGATTAACTTTCAATTCTAGATTTATTAATTGAATTTAAATCCTACCAGCTGCCATGGTGGGATTTGAACACATGTCTTCAAGGCATTATCCTGGGCACCTGGATTACTAAGATAAAAGCAACATACTGCGGATGCAGGTAATCTGAAACAAAACCAAAAATTGCTGGAAAAACTCAGCAGGTCTGACAGTATCTGTGGAGAGAAAGACAGAGTTAATGTTTCAAGTCCGTATGATTCTTCTTCAGATCTCCCCTAGTTCTGAAGAAGAGTCATACAGACTCAAAATGTTAACTCTGTCTTTCTTTCCACAGATGCTGTCAGACCTGCTGAATTTTTCCCGCAATTTTTGCTTTTTTTTTGTGACCTGGATTACTAGTTCAGTTGTTCTCCTAAGAGCGGAGAAGATAAAGTAAAGATTTGATCGAAGTGTTCAAAATCATGAATGGTTTTGACGGAGTAAATAAGGAGAAACTGTTTCCAGTTGCAAAAGGGTTAGGAATCAGAAGACAAATATTTAAGTAATTGATGAAAAACCCAGGGTCAACATGAGGATTTTGTTTATTCATGCAGCAGGTTACTATGAATTGGAATGCACTACCTGAAAGGGTGGTGAAAGCAAATTCAATAGAAGTTTTCAAAAGGAAGTTTGATAAATACTTGAATGGAAAAATATTGCATGGCTACCTAGAATATAGAAACATAGGACTTACGAGCAGGAGTAGGGAACTCGGCCCCTCTCGAGCCATTCAATAAGATCATGCTGATCTAGTTGTGGTCCCAACTCCACTTTCCTGTCTTCCCCCCCATTAGCCTTGACTCCACTGTCTATCAAAACTATGGCGGGAATTTTTCAGCCCCTCACACTGGCAGGATCTTCCAGCCCTGCCTATGTGAATGGAGAATTCAATGGCTCATCGGCCCTGCCGTAGGGGAACCCGCCACAGGGGGCTGGGGGCGGGGGGCTGCAAAATTCTGGCCTATGCCTAACTTTGCCTTGAATAAATTCAATGACCCAGCCTCCACTGCTTTCTGGAGAAGAGAATTCCACATACTAATGACCCTCTGAGAGAAAAAAATTCTCCTCATCTCAGCCTTAAAAGGGTGGCCTCATTTTTAAACTGTGTCCCCTAGTTCTAGTCTCCACCACGAGTAGGAACATTCTCCCATCATCTACCCTGTCAAGTCCTCTCAGGATTTTATATGCTTTAATAAGATCACTTCACATTCTTCTAAACTCTAGTGGGTATAGGCCCAACATGTTCAACCTTTCTTAATAAGATAAGCCCTTCATCCCAGGAATGAGTCGGGTGCACCTTCTTTGTACTGCTTTTAACAGAATTATAACTTTTTTCCAAATTAGGAAACCAAAATTACACAATATTCCAGATGTGGTCTCACCAAGGCCCTATAAAGCTGCAGTCAAACTTCCCTACTTTTATATTCCATTCCCCTTGCAATAAATGCCTCCCATTTGCCTTCCTAATCACTTGCTGTACCTGCATGATAACTGCTTGTGATTCATGTACCAGGACACCCAGATCTCTCTGTACCTTGGAGTTCTGCAAAATCTCTCCATTTAAATAGTACACTGCTTTTCTATTCTTCACGCCAAAGTGGACAAGTTCACATTTTCCCAGATTATACTCCATCTTCCAAACTTTTGTCCACTCATTTGACCTGTCTATATCCCTTTTTAGATTCTCTACCTCCTCTTGGGAATTTACTTTCCTACTTATCTTGGTGACATCGGCAAATTCGGTTACCATACATTCGGTCCCTTCATCCAAATCATTGATGTAGATTGTAAATAGTTGAGGCCCCAGCACTGATCCCTGTGGCACTCCACAGGTCACAGCTTGCCTCCCGAAAAAGACCCATTTATTCCTACTCCGATTCCAGTTAGCTAACCATGCTAATATGTTACACCCTACACCATGTTCTCTTAACTTGTGTAGGAATCTTTGATGTGGCACCTTATCAGATGTCTTTTGGAAATCCAAGTACACCACACCCACAGGTCCCTCTTTATCCACCTTGCTTGTTATTTACTCAAAAATCTCTAATAAATTAGTTAAACATAGTTTCCCTTTCACAAAGTAATATTGACTCTGCCTGATAACATTATGATTTTCTTAGTATCCTGTTATAACCTCCTTAATAATGGATTTTAGCAATTTCCCTATGACAGATATTAGGCTAACTGGCCTCTAGTTTCCTGCTGTCTATCTCCCTGCTTTCTTGACTAAAGGTGTTACATTCATTATTTTCCAATCTGATGGGACCCTTCCAGGACCTAATTAAATTTGAAAGAATATAACCAATGCATCTACTATCTCTGCAGCCATTTATTTTAAGACCCTAGGATGCAGGACATCTGGTCCTGGGCACTTGACAGTCTTTAGGTCTAATAGATTTCCCAGCACCTTTTCCCTGGTGATGGTGATTGTTTTAAGTTCCTTCCTCCCGCTCACCTTTTGATTTTCAAGTATTTTTGGGAAGTTTTCTAAGTCTTCTACAGTGAAGACAGATACAAAATACTTGTTCAATGCCGCTGCCATGTCCTTGTTTTCCATTATCAATTCCCCAGACTTATTCTGTAGAGGACCAACATTTGCTTTAGTTATTTGTTTCCTATTTAAATACCCATAAAAATTCTTCCTATCTGTTTTTATATTACTAGCTAGCTTTCTTTCATACTCAACTTTCTCCCTCTTTATTATATTTTTAGTCATTCTTTGCTGGTTTCTAAAATCTGACCAATCTTCTGACCTACTGCTAATCTTTGCAGATTTATACAGTGTTTCTTTCAATTTTATATAGTCCTTCGCTTCTTTATTCAGCCACAGATGATGCATCCTTCTCAAAGAGTCTTTCTTTCTCACTGGGATAAATCTTTGCTGCATCTCTACTGCACTACATTTTAAACTAGTTTCCCTGTTTACTTTGGTTAGCTCATATTTACCATTATTCAGGTTTTAAACATTAGTCTTAGACCCACACTTCACCTCTTCAAACTGAATATGAAAGTCTATCATGTTATAACTGATGTCACCTAAAGGCTCCTTTACAATGAGGTTATTGGTTAATCCTGTCTCATTGCTCATTACCAGGTCCAGAACAGCCTGCTCCCTGGTTGGGTCTAGAACTTACTGCTCTAAGAAATTGTCCAACATATACAATATCGCCTGGCATTATGGGGAAAGAGCATGGGATTGGGTTGAATTAGATAGCTCTTTTAAAACACTAGCAAGGCATGATAGGCTGAATGACCTCCTCCTGTGTTGTATCACTCTATGGGTGAGATTTTCCCCTCAGTGCGTTTTACCCGCCAGCCGCAATGGCGAGTTTTTGTGCCCTGTTGTCCACTTCCCGCCTCATTAAATATGCATGCACGGGAAACATGCCAGATCGCTGGCGAGTGGCCTCTGATTCACCCACCCCGCCATGAGCTCACCACTTCCTCACTCCAGGCGGCATATTTAAATTGCAGCCGTGCACAGCGTTCTCAATGCCTGCAGCCAGGACCACTCCACTGAGGACATGGCCCCGAAAACCAAGAAGACAGCAGCCCCCAGATTTAGCGAACACCTTTTGGATGCAGCCCAGGCCCATTGCAATGTCCTCTCTCCTGCTCTGGGCACAGGATGTCCAGCAAGCTCATCAATCTGGCTTGGGAGACGTTGGCAGTGATGATCAGTGCCAACACTGCACAGAAGAGGTCAGGCACCCAGTGCAGAAAGAGGATGAATGATCTCATCCATGCCACCAGGGTAAGCCAACCATCTCATCACTCGTAACTCACACTCACCAATTCACTGGCACCTTACTCACTGCCAGCTCAAGGGACATCACCACTCACTCTCTCACACACACCCTCACATCTCCATCTAGGGTCATCTCCTCTGGAGATCATGTCCTCATCCCGTGCATGGTTCCCCTCACCATGCAAACATGCCAGGCGTCCTTATTGTCTGCCCTGGCATGCGTCTTTCTCACACTCTCTACACCTATCTGTCTTTATGCAGAACAAGATCGTAGACAATCGCAGGGGGAGGTCCCAGACCAGGGGTGACGTGCCTGAACTCAAGGTCCTGAGTTGGATGTGCCTGTGCACCATGTGGACCTCACCCCTCCCATCTTGAGGATACTTGCACAGTCTGACATAAACCTCCTCCTCCCTTGAATGCCCCCTCAATACCTTTTCCCCATCTGAACGCTGCAGTTGCCTCCCCTGCCATCTGCAGCCCAGTCTGATACCAGTAGACCCCCGAGACCAAAGCAGAATCACAGAATCTTTACAATGCAGAAGGAGGCCATTTGGCCCTTGAATCTGCACTGGCTCTCTGAAAGAGCATTCTACCTAGTCCACTCCCCTGGCTTATCTCTGCACATATAACTCTGCACATTCTTTACAGAAAGCAATCCAATTCCATTTTGAATATGTCGATTGAAACTGCCTCTACCACCCTCTCAGGAAGTTTGTTCCAAACTCCAACCACCCTCTGGTTGAAAAAACTTTTCCTCACATCACATTTACTCCTTTTGCCAATTATTTTGAATCTGTGCCCCCTAGTTCTTGATGCTCCCTTGAGTGGAACAGTTTCTCAATATTTACCTGTCCATGCCCCTCAGGACCTTGAATACCTATATCAAGTCTCCTCTCAGCCTTCTTTTCTCCAAGGAAAACAGCCCCAACCTCTCCAATCTATCCTCATGGTGACAGTTCTTCATCCCTGGAATCATTCTTAATGTGAATCTCCTCTGTACTCTCTCTAATGCCTTCACATCCTTCCTCAAATATGGCACCCAGAACTGAATGCAGTACTCCAGATGAGGCCTAACTAGTGTCATATACAAGTTCAACTTGACCTCCTTACTCTTGTATTCAATGCCCCTATGAATAAAGTCTAAGATGATATATGTTTTATTAACTGCTCTCTCAACATGCCCTGCCACCTTCAATGATTTATGTACATATACAACGAGGCCCCTCTGTTTCTGCACCTCCTATAGAGTTTCTCCCTTTATTTTTTACTGCCCCTCCATATTCTTCCTGCCAAAATGAACCATCTCACGCTCCTCTGCATTGAACTTCATCTGCCACTTGTCTGCACAATCTGCCAACATGTCTCTGTCCTACTTCCCCACAATCCCTTCCCACCCCCTCCATGCCATGTGTCTGAGTGCAACCTTCCCTACACTTAACTCCCAGTGGAGGCCTTACCCTCCAGCCCCTTCCCTTGTCTCAGGCCAGTTTCCCCACCTTCCTCAGTGGAGGACTTCCCCTTCCCATGCCTCATACCAATTTCTCTCATCCCTAGTGGAGGCTTTGCCCTGGAGCACATTAAACGCTACCCACTCCTTGCTGCTGGCCTGGTAGGTAGAGACTTGCCTCTGACATCTCCCTGAAAGCGATTTGGTGCTGCCTGAGAAGCCAGGTGCTGAGTCTGAGTTGCCACGAGTGCTGCGCAATTCAAGATAGGCAACCAAACCTCAAAGTCATGAGCGAAGTGCAGGCCTCCAGGTGCACGTTGCTTATATACCGTTGTGAAACACATCAGTCTAATTGGACACTGATGTGCCCTCTTAATCCGGCATGAGGGGACGATTCCGTCGAGCAGCCCTTATAATGAGATGCAAATATATTCAAATGATGTTCCCAATGTGCTGCGGCAGGAAACGCGGCCCGCCATTAATGGATGGAGCAGACGATCCCAGACTGCTTTTACGACGGCGGTAAACTGATTTTTACAATTCTGCGATATTATCTGCTCCTGCCCGCCATGACGTCCATAAGAAAATCCTGCCCTATGATTCTAATGAACATCTTGTAAGTACAGGGCATCACAGTGGATTAGCACACTGGATCCTTTATCAAGATCTGGGTGTGAATCCCTTTCATATTGGTTGAACAATGATCTTTCTGCCAGTGGAAAGGTTCAATGCAAAATTATTTTATGAAACATCAAATTAGTTTCTAATGGGTATGGGACAACAGCATTAAATTGTTCTTAATGTGATATTAGACTGATCACAATAATAAATGAGTTAACCAAGGGCAATTAGAGCGCTATTGATATGTTTGTTGAGGATCAGGCTCCAACATAAAGGGGAGACAATATTTGAAAAATATTGAAGAAGAAAGACAATCATTACAGGTATAAAAACACGCAGAGATGATTAAATGCTACACAATCTCTCCTATGTTGCTGGGATCATATAAATATCTGTGGAGAGCAACTGGCCCTGGCCAGAGTTACATAAAGTTGGTGTAAGAATATTCTAGATTCTAGATGAAGGTCAGGGAGAACATTTGCAACGTTTTACCTTAGGAATTAAATAAGTCGGTAAGGTTCATGATGAAAAATCTCGAACAAAGCCTGTGAAAATCACAAACTTAATGTGCTACATAAATGGCCATTTTTGATTCCATGCTTTCATATGACCTTCATCTGAGCTGCAAAAAATCATTTCAACATTTCCCTGTTAAATTTATCATAATTATGCCTTGAATGACTGCCTTCAACAATGGATAAAGAAAGAACTTGCATTTATATAGCACTTATCATAGTGTCAAAAGTCATATACAGCTGATAAATTCCTTCCAGCATAGTCATTGCTATAATATGGAAGCTATTTCTTTAATTCATTCATGGGATATGGGCGTCATTGGAAAGGCCAGCATTTATTGCCCCTTCCTAACTGCCCTTGAGAAGGTGGTGATTGTAAATACACATAGAAATTGAGCTCACATTAAAAAAAAATGACCAGTGATAGTTGGTGATTTGGTCCAGTTGAGGAACAAAGGTTAACAGGAGACCGTAGCTTATAGAAGTCTTGGTTCCCCCAACTCTCAGGTAAACATCTTAATGATTCCCTGCCCTGTGAGTTTTATCAAATTAATTGTACCATCTGAAGGCAATGTTTCATAATTTCATTCCTTTTGAAAGAAGTGTAATCCCTTTTGAGTTATCCAGATTCAATTTGCTCTTCCTAAGTTAAAAATACTTGATTTCACAAAGAATGCTGCATTACCTGCCTCTGACGGTCTGTTTTTGGAACTGTATTAATTCTTCTTGGGTAAACTGCCACATTATCCATGTAATATCTATTAATTATATACTCACCACTAAGTCCACACAGGTCCTGTGCCAGTTTCTCTTGGGACATAAACCCCAGAGATATGCATCGGTGTCAGATTTATTTTCTTTAAAGCCCTGATTTCACACATTATGAGAAATGTCTAGCTGATAGGTTAGAATGCCCCATCTGCTTTCTTTAAAAGCAGGTATTTGGGAAATCAGCAGGTATGGATGTTTAGCACAAACAGTACATAGCTGATTGGTATTTATGCTTTATTTAATGACTAAAGCACCTTGGGATGTTTTACTGCATTAAATGCACTATATAAATGAAAGCTGTTAATATAAAATAAGCACAGAGTTGGGTACAATTTAGAAATACATTTGGCATGGTTCAGATTGAAAAATCCAAGAGTAAAATTATCTTAGTACCAAAAGTAAAGTTAAAGTATCTTATAAACTTTAAACATAGTAGAATAAGCAGCCTTGCCACCCTTCTGTTACAATTTGGGTTTAGAACCAAAGTCTACACTTGAAGCAAATTACACCCAATGCCACTCTTGGGCATAGTTAAAACCCTCCTAGGATAGATAGTCCAGCAGTAATATATCCTCTGTTCACTTGGCACAGATCTACCTTTATGAAGTAGATTTTTTTTAACATTGCTGATCAGATAATTTTAAAAACCTCTGAATGCAATCCAATGATAATATGTCTCAAATATGTTGAAGCGGTAAAACATTTTTATTCATCCACTGTACTGAAATTTTAATGGCCATCAGATTGAGAAGCTAGCAGAGCACATTTATCTTGAGTTGTCAAGAGAAAAGTTTGAGGCATTTTATCTATCTTAAGTTACGGTAAAAGTCAACAAAGGGAAAATAATCAGACCAGCTCAGTAATTAACAGACACGTCAGTCCACAGGCTAAAACTAATCTAACAGCAACTTCAGAACACATTTAATGTGGCAGTGTAATGAACAGTACATTCACTGAAAGGTACAAAATAAAAGGTGCACTTACATGATTAAAAAAACACAATTATTTAAGCAAACAACAATGTCAGGTTGTGTCTGGCATTTATACAAAAGCTTTACTGAATTGTTGTCAATCAAGGTGGATTAGAACAAAAAAGAACTGCAGAACAGGAGAAGTGAACAGTAGAACAGATTGCAGTTCAGGTTGTCCAGTCAGCAAGTTTGAACCTGGTGTGGCTGAATCAGTGATTTGATTAAGGAATATTATAGGTGAACGGTAAATATGAACAAGGCAAAAGTGATCCTCTGTGTGTGAAATCACTTAGTTTATGCCATAGGTTGGTTTCACCAATAAAAACCAGGCTGCCATCAAATCTTCTGTCTTCCACCTCCTATTTCTTCTGAATTCCCTTAAACAGGGTATGTTTTCAATGTATTTCTGCTCAACATTATCATGAACCAAAATGATAACAGTTAGCAAAACTTCATGCACATAACAACTGGCATCATTTATCATTTTAATGTTGGTGCATTTCTATTTTTTAATGTTTGTTTTAAATTTAGCTTGATTTTGCTAAGAAGCTGAGAGTACCAATGTTGGAGGCAATATGTATTAATGACTACCTGAAGATCCAACGTGAGAAAAGCTCAATGGGGAGAGATGGTTGGCAGCCATGTTTATTTGTTTCAAATTTTGTCACAAATAAATCCACAAAAAAATCTGTTACCCTTTCCCATGGTTGATCTTCCATATACCTCTATACAGAATATATTAGAAATGTCTGGGGGAGTAAAGGACATTACAATGTAGTTTAACAGATTCCATTCCATATTTATCAATTGTATTCCATTTTACTTTTTACAGTAGGTGGGGCAGAATTTTGCCCTTGGCATGCGAGCTTGGCGGGGGTGGTGAGGAGGCTGCCCGCCCCTGCGATTGGGCCTAGAAAGCAATTTCACGCTGGGGGGGCCAATTAAGGCCCACCCAGCATGAAACGCGAGTGGCAGCGCTAAGCGCTGCCTGTGCAGGCGGGGGGAGGAGTGTGAGCTGGGCAAGTGTGACCTTCACAGCAGAGAGCTGCCTCGGGGGATGACTTTGTCACATGAGCAGGGACATATTTTTAATTCAAGTTTAAAATTTTAAGTGATTTTTATTTGCTTTAGGAAACTCATTTCACACGTGGATGTGGTTTCCTAAAAAAATGTAAAGGCCACTTGGTCTTTTCGCCTGCCTGCCAACCGAACAGAGTCACATGAGGGGACATGTTTCATAACATATATAAGATCTTTACTTTTTTACCTGAAATAAGTTCATCTCCCCGAGGCAGCTCTCTGCCTCAGGGAGGTTATGTAGCATGCACTTGCGCGCATGCGTGAAGGCCGCGCTTGCCCAGCTCACAGTCCTCCCCCCGCCCGTACAGGCAGCGCTTAGCGCTGCCACTCGCGTTTCATGCTGGGTGGGCCTTAATTGGCTCGCCAGTGTGAAATTGCCTTTCGGGCCCGATCGCCCGGCTACAGGCAGCGTATATTTGGATTTAATTAACTTTTTAATGGCCTTAGTAGGCCTTTTAATTGTCGGCGGGTGCACTAGTGACCACAGCGCGCACCCGCCGAAAGAAATATCGCTGGACTGCGCGATGACATCGGGACGCTCGCCCAATGTCATCGTGCGTCATTTTACACTCGGCCGGGTCCTGCGTGTGCACGCCTGCCGGGTGTAACTTTCTGCCCATGGACTCAATCAACGTGTACAAAAATGGAAGTGAATGGCTAGGAGAATGGTGTAATGCTTATCATGTACAACACATCTGAGCTGTTTTAAACTGAAATACAAACAGAGAGTACTGGAAGTACTCAACAGGTCCGGCAGCATCTGTGGAGCGAAACAGAATTAACATTTCAAGTTCAATGTGACTCAAAATGCTCTGTTTCTCTCTCCACAGATGCTGCCAGATCTGCTGAATTATTCCAGCACTTTATGTTTTCATTTCAGATCTCCATAATCAGCAGTATTTTCTTTTTTGTATTAAACTGAAGGCTTTCTTGTGTCCTTGATTTACTAGAGGGAGAAGAAATAATTTAGGAGCTAGCATCTAGACTTCTACACAAGCCACTATCTATGTCTAGAGTGCTAGTTTATTTACCATACTTTCATCATTGTCTTTTTCTTCTTCCCTTTTCCAGACTGCATGCTAGTCTTTAGTAAGAAGTACAGCTATTGTATTTGGAGGTTAACTGCTAAACTGAGTAGCTGTTCAGAAGAAATATTGCAAACTAATTATTTTAAAAATGTTATGTTGTTCCTTACTCCAAGAAATTTCTTCTTGGAATTCAATAGAAATGCAGCAACAAAAAGACTCACAGCCAAGGTGATAATTTATTGTTATTTCAGCATCCTGCAGCACTTCTCTCCAGGACTGAAATCATACTTGAATAAAAGGGCTAAATGCAGAACACCCATTTAAATATCTATACTTAAATATCTATATTTAAACATCTATACAAATAAAATAAATCCAGATTATCCTTCTTTGCCACCTGTTTAAATGAATTTATTAAATATTACTTACAGATTTTTAAAATCTGGAATGTGACTGTCAATTTGGGCCAAATCATGGGCAGCTTTTTTGGTTGTGAGCGGGGACATTGGGTTAGTCACTTTATATTTCACAGTTTCTGATGTAATACTTAATGTCTGTGGCTTTTTTCTTAATGCCAAAGCCAAATGAACAATCCTTTTTCAGCAGCACTTTTCATTGGGTTCGCAAGGTCACTTGTAAAAATGGTTGATAGTGTAGCAAAAGCACTTTAAAAAAAAAGGTAATTTTCTCAAATGGTATCATTTTTTGAATGTGTCTGACCTACCTAAAAAAAAATGCTTTTAATCTAAATTATTTTGATGAAGGTGCTGGTTTCCCAGCATTACTGCTATTTGCGATCTTGAAATTGGCTCAGAGAGTTTAATCATCTACCAAATGGAAGCCAGAGTTTGAATCCAGCTCGACAGATAGGTTAAGTGCTGCTTATAATTGCTGCTAAGTGCCGTTGAGTAATCTCAGTTTCAGTGTTCATTGTAGCAAACATACAAGCAGCAAAGGTCCATAACATTGATAGTCCATGACCATGCTGTATGGCTTTATTCCAAGCATTCAAGAATCAAGTGGATTGTCACTGACCTGATACAGGAAAGTTAACCAAGGAAAACCATATGGCCTCCTCCAATCCAGAGCATATTGTTGTTCCTTCCTGACCTTGATTCTGATCATTCCTGTCAGGATTATGTGCGCTCATCTAAGCAACTGATAGTGGTGCCAAATGGATCATAGAGTCGGCACCTCTGGCTGAAGATGGTTACAAATGCAGCCTTCTAATTTGCACTTGCATACTGGGCTTTGCCACCATTGAGGATGTAGATGTGCCTGGAGCATCACCCTCCCATTAGTTATTAAATTGTCCATCACCATAAGCAACTCAATGTGGCAGAACTGCAGAGTTTTGATCTGATCTGCAGGTTGAGGTATTGTCTGTAGCATGTTGTTTCCACTGGTTAGCATGCGTGTCGTCCTGTATTGGAGCTTCACCAGGTTGACCCCTCATTTCTAAGTATACCTGATGCTGCTCCTGGCAAACGCTACTAATTAAACCAGGGTTATCCCCTGGTAGAGCGAGGGGTATGCCAGGTCATGAGGTTACAGATTGTGGTTTTATATAATCCTGTTGCTGTTTATGGTCCACAGCGCCTCAATAATGCGCAGCTTTTGAGCTGTTAGATCTGTTCTGAATCTATTCCATTTAGCACAGTAGTAATGCCGCATAACACAATGAAGACTCATCAGTATAAAGACAGGACTTGTCTCCACAGGAATATGCGGTGGTTACTGCTACCAATACTGCCATGAATGGACACATCAACACCACTTGGGACAGAATTTTGCCCTTGGCGGGTGGGCTCGGCAGGGGCGGTAAGGGAGCCAACCGCCGCCCGTGATCGGCACTGGACCATGATTTCACGCTGGCAGGCCTTCCAGTGTAAAACGTGAGCGCCAGGGTTCAGTGCTGCCTGAGTGGGTGGGGAGGAAGGCGAGCGGGCCAAGCACGAACTTAGCGCATGCATGCGAGTGCGCACTTCCTAATTTCCCTGAGGCTCAGAGCTGCCTCAGGGAGATGAAGCGTTGTTAAAAAAAGAAAATAAATAAAATAAAAATGTAATAAAACATGTCTCCTCTGTCACATGAGCAGGGACATGTTATTAATTCAATTGTAAAACTTTTATTTTATTTTTATTTGCTTTTGTAAACCTCACCTTGGTTGGACGGGCAGTGAAAATTTAGGTTAATTGATTATTTAATGGCCTTAACAGGCTTTTTAATTGTCGGTGGGCACGCTGTCAACTCCAGCGTGCACCCGGCAACCAAACTATCACACAACTGCGCGTCGATGTTGGCACACTCGGCCGACATCAACGTGCATCATTTCACGCTCAAGTAGGTTGGGCGCATGCCCGCCTGCCGAGCGATAATTTCTGCCCTTGGTTGGTGAGGATGTGGTAAGTAGTTTTCTCCCTCTTGGTTCTCTCACCACCTGGTGCCGTCCCAGTCTGGTGGCTATGTCCTTCAGGACTCAATTAGCTCAGTCAATAGTGGTGTTACCGAGCCCCTCTTGGTGATGGGCATTGAAGTCTCATACGCAGAGTACATCCTGTGTTCTTGCTACCCCGGTGCTTCTTCCAAATGGTGTTCAACATGGAGGAGTATCAATTCATCCTCTGAGGGAGGGTGGTAACTGATAATCTGCAGGAGGCATTCTTACCCACATTTAATCTGCTGCCATGAGACTTCATTGGGTTTAGAGTCAATGTTGAAGACTCCCAGGGCAAATCCATTCCAACTATATACCATTGTGACGCCATCTCTGGAGATTCTGAAAGAGAAGTCTGGCATGTTGGCTGAAAGGTATGATGTGGTGAGTATGTCTATGTCAGGTTCTTGCTTGACTAGTCTGTGGGACAGCTCTCCCAATTTTGGCACAAGTCCTCAGATGTTAGTAAATAGGACTTTACAGTGTTGACTGGGCTGGGTGTGACGTTGTTGTGTCCGGTGCTTTGGTCGGTGCTGGGTGGTACACCTGGTTTTACTCTTATTAGACTTTTTTAAAAAAACGTTTGATACAACTGAGGGTTTGTTGGGGCATTTCAGAAAGCAGTTAAGTCAGCCATATTGCCGTCGGTCTGGAATCACTGGATAAGGATTGTGGATTTCCATTCCCTGATGGTGAAGGAGATGGATTTTGTATCAGTCAGTAATTTCATTCTCACTGTTACTGCTCGTAACTTTTAATTCCAGATTTATTTAATTACCTGAGTTTAAGTTGTCCATCTGGTGGGATTTGAACTCATCCCTTGATCATTAGTCTGGTAATCCATTGATGTAACCACTATGCTACTGTACCCTTAGATGCAGAATTTGAAATAGGCTCAGGAGGATAATAGGATAGGCTAGTAAAGCACTCCATCGGACATTACTATCGACCAGATCAAAGGCTGTCTCAAGGTCTACATGTCCAACTACCAGAGAGTAGTTGCACTTGTCCAGTGTCTACTGTTCATAGCAGAAAACTTGAAAAGGGAAGACGACTAAGTGACATGCACCTTTAAGTAATATTTCCTTTTCTGAAATTCAGGATCAAGCTGCGCAGTTAGCTTAGATTTAGGAGCAATGATTCATAAATCTAAATTAGTAGATGGTGGATATCCTGTGAACATAATTTATTTGGATTTTTCCATGACAGTTTATAAAGTTTTGCACATGAAACTTTTAAAGTTGAGTAAGGTTTATGAATTGATGGTGATTTATTCAGCTAGACAGAACTGATTCATGAAGAGGAAGCAGAAGGTGACTATAAATGCAAAAGATTTAGTAACTAATAGAGGAGTTAGGAGTCTGTTTTAAATTCCTTGCTGTCTATGCTAGTCATGAACTATTTGGAGGAGAACACTTGCAATATTTTAAAGTTTATTGATGATAGCAAGAATTGGACCTGTTGACAAATAAAAAGATAATATGAAAAAGAGCTGAAGACTTGCATGTGAATTATAATGTGAATAATGTTGTATTTGAACAAGAAACCTGAAATATATGCACAATGTACAGCTGTAATTTAAAAATGCATGAGTAGATAATTGGAGTATAATTTTTGATGACTAATTGAAAACTTCCAGTCAATATGAAACTTACACTTAACAAAGCTCATAAAATATTAGAGGGTTTCTTGAAAGCATTTGGCAATGATAATGAAATGAAAATGCATTCAATGTACTGTAGTGCATCGAGCTCTGGCTGCTTCCATTGTTGAGAGTGCAGACAGTAGGGTAGTGGTAATGTTACTGGACTAGAAATCCAAAGGCCTGGACTAATGCTCTGGAAATGTGGGGCAGAATCTTACATTCGGCGTGCAGGCACGGGCCCGACACACCGGAACATAAAATGACGCGTGATGAAGTTGGGCATGCGTCTCGACGTCACCGCGCACCATCGCGATATTTCGGAAGGCGGGCCTGCCATTAGTTAATGGCCAGTTAAGGCCCTTGAGACACCAATTGTATTTGTTTTTATGCAGCATTTGCAATTTTCAGGGGGCCACACGGGCACAACGGTCAGGCGGGTAGGCCATATTTTCAAAAACTCTATCCATGTGCGGGATAAGAGGGGTGAGTGGGCTGGCCAATGCAAGTTGTTAGTACTTTAGTTTATAACTTACTGCTGCTTGCTTGTGTGACCAGGACAAATTCATTTCACTTCAGAGCTGCTTTGACAGAAATAAGATGCTTCAGTTCAGGACTCCGGAGGAATCATAACACTTGGGGCCTTCCAGGTATCAGACAGCCTTCCCTTACCCTGGAAATGGTGATCCTGGTCTCCACTGGAGGCACCTCCTCTGAGGTGGAAGAGAGGGCCAGAACGGGGAGGAGGCCAGGTGTCCCTATTCAGCCTCCAGGGGAGCGACCTGTGGGAGTACATGCGGAGGCATAAGGGGCGCAGGGCCAGCAGGAAGTCCAAGGCGGAAAGGGCTGCAAAAGACGCCACTATCCTGCTGCCAGGGTTTACAGGTGGCAAAGCAGCTACGTCAATATGTCTGAGGTGCGATGCCGAAGGAAACTCCGTCTGTCATGGGAGACAGTGACCTCCATCTGTCAGATGATCGGCCCTGAGATCAGCTCCAACAATGTGGGTCACACCTACTAATAACTAACTTAAAAGTGGGGGAAAAAATATCACCAGTGATAAGCCCGTGTTGTGCTTAAGATGCTTTAAGTTTGTGTTTGTGGGTGCTATGTGTAGGTGCTCCCCCCTTGCTGGCATCGGCATTGGAGACAGCCTGCTCCCTCTGCTGTCCTGTTGGCCTTGATGACCTTGGCGGGCATCCTCTGGCCTGTGGAGCCTGTGCTAGCCCCGCCTGGGAGGGAGCGGCGAGTGGCATGGCTGGCATCTCCCCAGTTGCTGCAGCCTCATCAGATGCCACGGTCACTGGCACAGGGGCAGAGGAGCTGCTGCCCTCATCCGAAGCCCCCTGAGAGGAGCCCGCAGGGACAACAAGCAGCTTGTGCGCCAATGTCAGGTCGCTTTGAACCTCCCTGCCCACCATTGATAGATGGGCAACTAGCTGGGATACTGGGTACCCAATCCATCTCCCACACTGACAGTGATCACCTGAGGTCATTGCCGGTGTGAGGGCTTGCAGGTCTGAGCGCACCCTTAGGAAGCCCTGATTGATCCCCTGGAGGAGCCTCTCCATGAGAGTCGCCACTCTCTCCATGGAGGAAGCATTGTGCTTGGCCATGAAGGTCATTGCATTGCTCATGCTCCGCATGGACACCTCCACAGCGGAGACCATGACACACATTCCCTCATGTATCTCCGCCAGATCCTCCCACACACCCTGCTGGACTTCCAGCATCTGCTGCCTCAGGGACGACTCCAGAGGCTCATCATCAGCCACCAACTGAGCATTGTCCTGTTCCCAGTCCTCCAACTGCCAGCACCCTGGGCAATCTCTTCCTCCGCCTGCACCTCAAGCGAGTGTGAAGTGCCCTCACCGCTGTGCACCAAGATACTATCCACCGATCTAATGCCCACTGAGGTGCTGGTAACTGCGCTGGTGCCTGCCTGGCTGAGAGGGTGTGACGCAGGTGCGTTTCTGTCGTCTGTAACCTCTGGGGTGAGCGGCGGGCCTTCAGGCTCCTGACCCCAACGGGCCTCTGGTGAGCCTGAAAGGAAGGACAAGGACATGTCATTAGTTGAAGTCATTACACTGTTACTGTGCATGCCTGGCACCTGGATGAAGGTGCCCTTGTCTTTGCATCATCAATGGGGATTCCATGTTCGAGGCTCACATCAATATAGAAACAACAGTGGAATGGTTGCAATGACAGAAATTCTGACCTCAGTACACTGCACTCTTACCTCCCTATGGCACCCAACTTCACCGCGGCCAGTTGACCTAGGCATATGGCACCTCTCCAGCTCCAGGGCCTCCTGCTCATATCTGGACAAGATTAGAAGGTGTGCCGGTCCTCCGCCAATACGCATTATTGTGGGATGTCTTCTCCTGAAAGGAGAGAGGAGCATTGATTTGTCCACCCTGTACCTGCATTGCCATTGCAGCCTGGTCAACCCCACCTGAAGAACACCTCGCTGGGCTCAACCGATTTGTGACCCTGGAGCCGCAAGACACTCAGTCCAAGCAGCCAGGGCTTACCCACTTGCCCAGATGTTGCCTCATTGACATTTGCCATTCACACTCTTAGAATCCTGAGGCCTGGGGGGGAGGGGGGCCAGGCGAGGGGGAGCGTGCTCCTAACTGTTGTGCCAAGTGACCCATGCCAACACAGTACTCACCCTTCCCGATCGCAGGAGGTCATTAAAGCGCTTGCGGCACTGCACAGCCTTGTGCGCCTCACCACATCATGGGAGCTGACAATTTCCTACCAGGCATTTTCGGTGAGGTCGGGGGGGCCTCCTCCTCCCGTCCCTGGGGACAAGTGTATCCCGGCGTGCTGCCACCTCCTCCAGGAGGGCAGCAAGTCACTCGTCGGAAAACCACGGGGCCAACTGCCCCGCCGACCTGCCTTCCCGCCTGCCATGTTCAGCACTGACATTTTCCATGACAACGGTCCGAGTCACTGGCAGCCTTCGCTTGGCTTCCGCAGCCGCTTTTGAATCGGCCACCGGGTTGACCCAGTGGACATTGAGCTCCCGCCCCCGCACGCCCCTTCTCGCTGATGCCGGAGTAGCGTATTATGCTGGCCGGGCTGTAATTGGGTTCCCAAACAGCCCCCGCCCATTCCCGCCAAGCCCATCCAACGAATGGAAAATCCTGGCCGTCAGTTCAAATCTCACTATGACAACTGGAGGAATTTAAATTCAATTAATGAAAATCTGGAATAAAATGCTAGTCTCACTAATAATGATCATGAAACTGGAAGATTGCTGTATAAACCTCTTTGGTTCACTAATGGAAATTTGCCATCATTACCTGCTCTGCCCTACAAATGACTCCAGACCTACAAAAATGTGGTTAATTCTTGAATGGCCTAGCAAGCTACTCAGTTGTATCAAACCGTTACAGAAAAAAGTGCTATGGATCTACCTGCACCACATGGACTGCAGCAGCTCACCACCACCTTCTCCAGGATAATTAGGGATGAACAATAAATTCTCATCTTGCCAGTGACATTCACATCCCATGAATTAATCAAAAAATGACCTCTCATGTTGCATGTGCCTAATGTGCTAGTGACTGAAGAACTGAGGGCCCACATTCATTTTAATTGGGGGAATCCCCATAATGTATCCAGAGCCACCGAGCAATGCTCCAGTCAATAAACATCCATTTGGAACAGGCCCTTCAATGGAGGTCCTGTGGTAGGGGCAGGCATTTTGTAGGTGGGAAATCTTTCCCTAATATAGAGTTGCCCTTCATTATTTGGACTTCAGTGCATGGTCTAGCAAGTAAACTTAAGCCTCCAGTGTATTTAATTTTAAAAGTGTTTTGACAGGCAACAAAGTTTCACTTTTGAAAATTGGCACCCAAAATCATGTATAACACTCCAAATGTTGAAAATCAGAGATCTACACAAGGTTAGAATAATTTATTTTGACCTATAAGGGCTATTAAGGTATCTCCCTAGGAGCATTGCTTTTAACACCCTAATGAGCCTTGCATATAGCTTCTATACAAGCTTCAAGTGTTTCAGTCACAGGTCAGCTACGTTAGTGCGTTATAGGGACATTGAATGTGGAGTAGGTGTCAAACCACCTTGTGCCATAATAAAGGAAGTTGGAAGCCAATGTGCCTCAGTGCATGGAGGTTATTTCATGTCTTCTGTTGAAGTACAGTTTCATTTTGTAAGATACAGGCTCCTGTGACCAACCATGTAGCACTTGTTCTCGTACTTGAGATAGGACTGGGTCCCGACTTATCCAGTCTCTGATCTGTCGAGCACATACCGGTGAGGGATCTAAGAAATTTAACAATAAAACAAGTTCCTGTGGAACTGGGACGTGCTCATCATTTTCTTGTAAAGGCAAATGACTAAGGGAATTGGCGTTTGCGATTTGATTGCCAGGCCTATCCACAAAAGTGAATTCGTATGCTGCCAGAATTAAAGCCCATTGTTGTATTCTTGACAAAGCAACGGGTGGTATAGCCTTGTCCTCACTAAACAATCCTAGCAATGGTTTGTGGTTTGAAACAATTGTAAAATGGTGGCCATGTACGTACTGGTGAAATTTCTTGACACCAAAGATGATGAACAGGCCTACTTTTTCTACCTGAGAGTAGCCCTTTTCCGCTGCGGTGAGCATTCTTGATGCATAACCTATTAACCGTTCTGTGTCGTCATCCATCCAATGAGAGAGCACTGCTCCCACTCCATAGGGAGATGCATCACATGTCAGCACCAATTCTTTCATCTATTCAAAATGCACTAATAGATTGGATGAGTGAAACAATTGTTTCACTTTTATGAAAGCTTCTTTCTGGGGCGCCTCCCAAGACCAATGTTGGTTCTTTTTGAGTAGAGAATGCAGGGAGGCCAGCACTGTAGACAAATTGGATAAGAACCACCCATAATACTTGATCATTCCTAAGAATGATTTGAGCTCTGAGGCATTCTTTGACGCAGGTGCCTCTCTTATGGCTCTCACTTTCTCCTCAACTGGGTGGAGACCCTGTGAATCTACCTGGTGACCCTAATAGATTACCTCCCTTGCTTGGAAAGTGTACTTTTCTTTTAAACGGACTCCAGGTTGTAAGAAATGTTTTAAGACTTTTTCTAAACTAAGTTTACCAAATCCTGTGAATCCTGTCACCAATACATTGTCTAAATAGACTACAACCTGGGGCAGTCCCTACAGTAAGCTTTCCATTGTTCTCTGAAATATGGCACCAACACAGAAGACACTGAAAGGCAATCGTTTATATTGGTACAACCCTTTATGCGTATTAATTGTGACAATTTCCCAGGAGGCATTATCTAACTCTAGTTGTTGATAAGATGACTCATGTCAAACTTTGTGTACATTGTCCCTCCTGTCAGCTTGCCATACAGGTCTTCGCTTTTTGGAATCGGGTGCCTGCCTAGCTTAGCTACTTTACTAACCGTCAGTTTGTAGTTTCCATAAATTTGGACACTTTGGTCGGGTTTAAGGACGGGGACTATGGGTGCTGCCCAATCCGAGAACTGAACAGGTCGTATAACGCCCAGTTTCTCTAGTCTGTTCAACTCAGTGTCGACATTTTCTCGCAAGGCATATGGCACCGGTCTCGCCTTCATGAAGCGAGGGGTTGCTTCCGGATCCACATGAATCTTTGCCTGCAGGCCCTGGATGTTCCCCAGTTCGTCCTTGAAGATGGTGACGTACTTTCTAAGTAGCTCTGGTAGCCCACTTGCTCTCAACTGGAAAATTTCAGCCCATTCCATCTTAATCTCCTTTTACCAATTTCACCCCAGGAGGCTTGGCCCTTCACCTGCTACCACCATCAAGGGTAGCTTTGCCGATTGGCTTCCATAATGAACAGTTACTCTGCTTGTGCCTTTTATTTGAATGTCTTCACCCATACATGTTTTCAGCTTGGTGTCTGTTTCTTCTAAACTTAATTGATGCTCGCCATTATTCAAATATTTGAAGGCATGTTCCCCAATTACTGTAGTTGAAGATCCCGTGTCCACTTCCATTCTGACAGGTTTGCCATTTACTTTCACTGTGACAAATATTGGTTCTGTCTTTCCAACTTTCAGATTAATCAACGAGTAAATATCTGAATTTGTTGTTTCAGGCTCTTCTACATTGTAGATTTCATTGGGCTTCTTCTTTTGTTTACAAGCCTGCTTGAATCATTCTTTGCATTGCCTCATTATATGTCAATTTCTATGACAATAGTAGCATTCGATTATTTTAAACTGCCAATCGCTAAAAGACTGATTGTTTCCACCTCTATTAAAAGTATTGTTTGATTTTGCTGCTAAGTTATTTTTCTTTATTCTTCAGCTAGCGGGGCTGTTTCCCACTTCTCGGCAGAGTCTCACTTTTTCTTGTCACTTTCGGCTGAGGTTTCTCGCCTGATGTGGAGGACGGCGCCATTTTGCACACCCTGTATTGCTCTTGAATCCCTTACTGCGCTTTCCATGGCCAGCGCTATGCCTAGCGCCTTCTTGAATTCCAGACTCAATTCCCACAATAATCTTTTCTGAATCGAGTCCTCTTTCACACCACACACTAAATGATCTCTGAGCATGTCATTCAGAGTCGTACCGAACTCACAATGTCCTGTTAACTGCTTCAAATTTGCCACGTAGCATGCAATTTCTCACCCAGAGCTCTATTTCGCGAATTAAACCTGAACCTCTGCATCGTGACTGAGGGCTTGGGTTGAAAGTTACCCTTTACAAGATTCACCAATTCATCGAAATTCTTCGAATCTGGGACACTGGATGCCGTCAAGCTTTGAATGAGATATAGGTTTTCCTCTCACAAGTACAAAAGAGGATCATTTGCCTCTTCTCTTCCCCTGTAATCTCGTTAGCTTGAAAAAAGAACGTGAGCTATTGTATGTATTAAGCCCAATCGTCTGTGGCTGGCTCAAAAGGATCAATTCTCCCAAATTGTGACATCTTGAGAGGGGATATCTTCTTCAATTCTAATGGAGCTTGCTACTTACAACCACTGGGCGAGGTACAGTCCCGATTTCTTTCTATCTTGTTTTCTTCAGTTCAATCCTGTTTTATCCTCATCGCCAGTTTGTTGTAGGGTGGCTGAGTTGTACTATTAATGATAGAGTTGATCAGCAGACACTTCTTGGGTGGAAACTTTAAGTTTATTTACAATATACTCAGCAGTAACTACACGTGTGCTTTCAACTCCAACTCTATCTTTACACTGTCACTGTGGTAGCCTGCACTACTCTCCTATTGGTTACTACAGATCATGTGATCTTCCTTAACAAGTATTCTTAAAGGTACATTGCACACTAAATAAAACCATAATTACTACAAATCACTTCACCATTAAAAACCCAGTTACACCTGATTGAACAAGATGTAGTTTTTTATGGGGTTGCGAGGGGCGATGTGAGAGCAGAAAAGGGAAAGCTCGGTGGAGGAAAGGATGTCCACAGTATCGCCTGTGGTGGAGACTGAGTGGCAGACTACAACTTCAAGATTTCCACGCTAATCTGCACATGCTTGACATCCTGATGTTGTGATCTGTTTTGGAAGGGTAATGACAATAAACACTAATAATTCGCCGTCACCACCCACCCACCCCACCCCCGCAGGATTATTGTTTCAAACAAAGTCCGTGGATGCCTATATTCTGTGAACTTAGCCACTTTCTGGTTGTTTTACACTCATTCCGGGTAAACAATCTGCTTCATTGGTTATACGCTATAGTATTCAATATGTTCCATATTTTGATCAAGTACTCTCTTACCTATGGCACCTCCCCATGCCCATGCAGAAGATGCAACACCTGCCCCTTCACTTCCTCTCTCCTCACCGTCCAAGCAGCATTTCACTTGCATTTCCTCTAACTTAGTCTACTGCATTCATTGCTCCCAAAGCAGTCTCCTCTACATTGGAGAGACCAAACGTAAACTGGGCGACCGCTTTGCAGAACACCTGGGGTCTGTTCACAAGAAAGACCCAAACCTCCCTGTCGCTTGCCATTTTAACACTCCACCCTGCTCTCTTGCCCACATGTCTGTCCTTGGCTTGCTGCATTGTTCCAGTGAAGCCCAACGCAAACTGAAGGAACAGCACCTCATCTTCCGACTAGGCACTTTACAGCCTTCCGGACTAAATATTGAATTCAACAACTTTAGATCTTGAACACCCTTGTCCATCCCCACCTCCTTTCCGTTTCTTCCCCCTCCCTTTTGTTTTTTTCAATAATTTATATAGATTTTTCTTTTCCCACCTATTTCCATTATTTTTAAATCTATACCTGTAATGTCCTGTCAGTCTTTCCACCCCACCCCCACTAAAGCTGTACCTTGAGTGTCCTGCCAACCATTCTTAATTAGCACATTCTCTTAGATAATATCACCACCTTCAACACCTCTTTGTTCCTTTATCTGTGACATATTTTGATTATCTGCTCCTATCACTGCTTGCTTGTCCCTACAACCAACCCCCCCCCCAACTTCTCTCCCCCCACCACCCCCCCCACCTTAAACCAGCTTATATTTCACCCCTCTCCTAATATTACTCAGTTCTGTTGAAGGGTCGTGAGGACTCGAAACGTCAACTCTTCTCCGCCGATGCTGCCAGACCTGCTGAGTTTTTCCAGTTAATTCTGTTTTTGTCTCATTTTGGATTTCCAGCATCCGCAGTAATTTTTTGTTTTTTTCCTCTCTTACCCTTCTCTTCAGACAGTACAATGTATGCCTCTGTAGTCTTTCTTCCTAGCCTACATCCTTTTCATCTTGGATCATTTTTGTTGTAGTACAAGTGAGGGCTGGTTAACATATTACAGAGTTTCAGGATGACTGATTTTGCAGACATGACCCCAAATTTATGTTTGCTTCTTTAATTGCTTCTTCACATAATCTTGGCAGGGAAAGTGCTGACCTAACTGTTCCCAGGGCTAGAAATAGATCAACATTCCATAGTCTTTTTTTGTAATTTTGAAAATGAGGGATTATTTAGAACCTTCCTTCAGGAAATTAAAGAGACGGAGTGTCAATGATGGTGTAGAATGCAAATAGCCTGTAGTAGGAGAAGTAGACTTCATGGGTTAAATTACTTTTCCTCATTCCCTGTTATGCTTGTTATGATTATGGGACAATTCAGTATAATACGTTTACCCTTTAAATGGAAGATGTTTGAAGTCACAAATATACTAATGCTGCATACAAAAACGTGTTCCAAGCTTATTATTGGTTACCAAATAGTTAAGAGCTATTTTTACAAGAAAATAAACCCAGCTCATGGGCAGCATGGTGTATGCAAACTTCTATTGCACTCACTTTGTGATTTTTAGTCCTGAGCATGGTAAATCAGTGTGCATTTCTCCACCATGAGCCTGTTTCTGGATGATCCAAACACTGACCTCAATTACATAAAGTCCTCATCGCGATATTAAACTTAGCCTGTAGCAGGCTGCAGATCACAGCAACCAAATGATTTCCATGTTAAAACAGCATGACAAGCATTAACTGCCAAGATTAATGTTGAATTCAGATGTGGTTGGTATGTAGGGTGCAGAAAAGTAAATATCCAATAACCCCTTGAAAATAAAAATCTGTGTGTGAGTGAATGTGGAAGAGTAACAGGAAAGTCTGCAATCAGCCAGTCTTGTTTTACAAGCATCCCTGTTCAATCAGAATCTCTTTAATTAAAACAATCATTAATTCCATGTGTTATTGCAAACGTCAGGAGCTACAAGAAGTATCTTTCACCATTTTCTGTTACAGATTTTTCCCTGAATAACAGAAGTTTATATTGATAGAGAGACTAGCTCGCTATTAATAACACAAACTATCGTTCCAGAAAAATAACAATATGCAGTAGCTAATGTAAAACATTGGAACCTGGTGAGGAGAGCTAGGATAAGTACTTTTTGTTCAACTGGAAAGCACTGTAAGAGTATTCGAGCCTCTACTTGAATTTCAATGACTGGCAAGATATCAGCCCAATTTCTCCACACCATGGGCAGAATTTTCGGGTAGGCGTGTGGGCGCGCACCCAACCTACTCGAGCATAAAATAGCGCGTGATGACGTTGGGCGAGCATCAGGACGTCATCCTGCGCTCGCGTGCAAAAGTCAGAAGTGCACCCACCGACAATTAAGAGATCAATTAAGCCCACTAAAGTTGTAATTGTCCCCAATTTTTCATGGTTCGTCCAACCTTACGGCTGGCAGATGGGCGAATCAGTCAGGCGACCTTTGTGGTTTTCATAAAACCTCTTCCAAGGGCGGGATGAGGTTTCTGCTTTTAAATTTAAAGAAAAATCTATGGACAGAATTTTTATAATGTATGTGTTCAGGTGACTTGTTGTGATACTTGGACATTTTTGTTGTGATTTTAAAATCTTTATTTAATACTTTTGTAGTCATCAGCTCTCTGAGGCAGCTCTCTGCCTTCAGGGAGCTTTCATTCCACGCTCCCCCAAACCCGCGCTTATGTCAGCGCCCACCCTCCTCCTGCCCCCACCCCAGCAGCGCTGAGCATTTCAGTGCATGCTTCAAGCTGGCTGGCCAATAAAATCACGGTTGGGGGCTGAGCACAGTCAGTGGTCCTTTCCCTGGCCACTCCCGAACCCGCCAATCGCACCCGCACTCTGACCTAAAAATCCTGCCCCATGATTAATTCGCACTTTGAATTATAGAAAGTATTTTCTAAACTGTTATATATCTGCATCAGATCTACAGGGGGTTCAGCTAATAAATCCATCTCTTCCTTTTCCTTAATAAGAACAGAAAATGCTGGAGAAATTCAGCGGGCCGAATTTTCTGCCTGTCGGGCGGGCGGGTTCGACCCAATCTCCGGCGGGCGGGGAGCCGATCCCCGCCGGAGAAACGGGCCCCGCTGCCATTTTATGTGGGCGGACCAATTATGTGGGCGGGCCTGCCCAGCGTGATATCCGGCGGGAAGCGCTATGCACTTCCTGTGCGGGCGGGGGGGGGTATTCCCCAAAAGCGAGAGTGTGCTCTTTCGCGCATGTGCACAAAAGAGCACACACCTCCCTGAGGCAAAGTGCAGCCTCAGGGAGATCGTTTACACTTTGAAAAATATGAAAAATAGAAAAAAA
Source organism: Cetorhinus maximus (assembly GCF_964194155.1). Lineage (NCBI taxonomy): Eukaryota > Metazoa > Chordata > Chondrichthyes > Lamniformes > Cetorhinidae > Cetorhinus > Cetorhinus maximus. Next base: position 109,080,525 of record NC_135888.1, read on the forward strand.
AGATCCCTAGCATGTCCCCCTCATGTGACAATGAGTTGGGACATGTTCATAATTTACATAATAACTTTATTAAATTTTTAAAAACCCAACATGAAACCTCATCCCACCGGTGGATGAGGTTTCATGTTTTTTCTATTTGCCGCTGGGGCTCCTGGCCTGCCCGCCAACCTTAAGGTTGGATGGGCAGGTCCTTTAATTGTATAATTAATCCTGTCAATGGCCTCAATTGGCCATTGACAGGTCGGCGGGCCTGCAGCTGATTTTGCTGCGCCCCCACCTTCCTGAAAATTTAAATGGGGCAGAATGACGTCGGGGATTCCGCCCAACGTCATCCCGCGTCATGTTACGTGTTGGCGAGCGGGCCCCACCCCCTGCTCACCAACGGCAAAATTCTGCCCAGCAGGTCTGACAGCATCCGTGGAGAGAAAAACAGAGTATTGTTTCGAGTCCCTTTGACTCTTCTCCAGAGGAATACAATGTGATGGATTTTATACTGTTTAAGAGGGGGTGGAGCAGGTGGAGCAAGATAGAAGGTCAGGGATAGGTGGGAGCTCAGGAGAGATTGGCAAAGTGTCGGGTGCCAGGGTTAAGCACATCTTGCGGCTAATGAAGAACTTGGAGAAAAGGAGCAAATCCAGTTATTGTTTGTCCACCTAAGAACCAAGTACATAAGTAGAACTGGGAATGACGTTCTGTTGAAGGAATTTGGGGAGCTAGGGCATAAATTAAAAAGTATAACATCAAAGGTAATAATTTCTGGATTAATACCTGAACCACATGCAAATTGACAGAGGGACAAAACAAAAGGAGGTTTAAATGTGTGGTTAAAAGAGTGGTGTTGTAGACACTGTTTTTGACTTATGGGCAACTGGCACCAGTACTGGGGAAAAAGGAGAGCTGTTCTGTTGTGATGGGCTCTGCTTAAACTTGGTTGGAACCAGTGTCCTTGTGAATCAAATAGCTAGAGCAGTAGGTAAGGCTTAAAACTAATAAGAGCTATGGAGGGTTCAGATAAAGGTAAATTTATATGTCTAAGGAGAAAAGTCAAGGCTGTAGAGCAGAGTAATGATTTGGGTAAAGTCAAGCATATTGTGTCAGGAAGGGACAGAGAGTTTGATCATAGTAATGGGGCATTAACAATGAAGGACACATGAGGGAAAAAAAGCTTAAAGTTAAAATGAAAGGCACTATATCTGAATGCAAGAACTATTTGTAACAATGTGGATGAATTAAGGGTACAAAAGGAGATAAATGAATTTGACCTAGTAGAAATTATTGAGGTATGGTCACTGAGTGATCAAATTTGAAATCTAAATATTCCAGGATACTTGACTTTTAGAAAAGGAGGCAAAATAGAAAAGGTGATGTTTCCTTGATAATATAGGATGAAATAATGGCAGTAGAGAAAGGCTCCAATGAACAGAATGTAGAACCAGTATGAGTGGAACTACAAACTAACAATAAACACTACTGGGCATAGTTTATAGTCCCCCTAACAATAATCATAGTGTTGAGCAGTGTGTAAATCAGAAATTAGAGGACCAGTTAACAAGAGTAATATACTAATGCTGGGGTATTTCAATTTTCGTAGATATGATAAACCAAATTGACAAAGCTAACTTGGAGAACGAGTTAATAAAATGAATTCAAGAGACTTTCCTAGAACAATACATTAAGGAACCACCTCAGGCACAGGTTATTTTGGATTTTGTCTTGTGTAATGAGATGGGATTAATTAATAATCTATTGGTGAAGGATCCCCTGGGGAGGAGTGATCATAATCTAACAGAATTTCATATCAAATTGGAGGGTGATGTGGTTACATCCAAAATTAGGGTCCTAAATTTAAACAAAGCCACTTATAGAGATAATGGGTGAAATGGTTTTGATCTTCCAGAATTCCCTAGATTCTAGAATTTTCCTCGTGAATTAGAAGATAGCAAATGTAGCCCTAACAATAAAAATACGAGGAAGAGCAAAAACGGAGAACTAGGCCAGGATTTTCCCATCGGCGATTTGGGGGCGGGGCCCCCAACTTCATCCCGGTCCCTTTAAAATTTTAGGAAGGCGGCCGGACAGCGAAATCAGCTGTCCGCCCGCCGACCTGTCAATGGCCAATTAATGACAGGCTAATTAAGATTGTTAAAGACCTGCCCGTCCAACCTTAAGGTTGGTGGGCAGGCCAGGAGCCCTGACAGGCTTCTGATAATACATGAAACCTCATCCACCGGCGGGATGAGGTTTCATGTCCGTTTTTAAAAAGTGTCATAAAGTTAATGTGTTTCTTATTAACATGTCCCATCTCGTGTGGCATTGTCACATGAGGGGGACATGTTAATAATTTTCCAATTTTTCTATTTTTAAAGTTTTTTGGACTGTCACCATTCTCCCTGAGACAGCACTTAGTCTCCGGGAGATGTGTGCTCTTTCGCACGCATGCGCAGAAGAGCGCACTTTGACAGCTAGGGAATCCCTCGCTTCCGGTCAGGCAGGCCGCTGGATGGGCCTTAATTGGCCCGCCCACTCAAAATGGTGGCGGGCCCCGTTTCGGTGGTGGGGGTCGGCTGTCTGCCCGCCGCCGAGCCGGTGAGGCCCGCACGCCCACCAAGGGCAAAATTCTGACCTAGTCTCCAGTTAACCTGACATCCATAGGGGAGAAAATGCTAGAACTTAATATTAAGACGTGGTAACAGAGCACTTCCCATTGGAATGCTGGAAGGTTCAGTGCTTAGGCCTCACCTATCTACAATCTATATCAATGACTTAGATGAAAGGACTGAGTGTAATACATTCAAGTCTGCTGGTGATACAAATCTAGATAGGAGAGTGGGCTATGAAGAGGATGCAATGGAGCATAGACCAGTTATGGAATCTAAATACTGCCAGTCAACTCCTCACCCAGAATGGGCAGAAAGTGACCAGTGAGTGAGAGAGGAAGTTGCAGCAGCCAGTGTCCGTCAGACAGCACTAACGGAAGATTCAGCAGAATCTGTTAACTTTCAGGGAAAGAGGTTTGGGAGAGTCTCACAGGTCAGCAGTGTCCCCGACTTTCCTTTTGAGGCCTGGAAGGGTACTCCAACACCTCCCAGCCTCACAAAGGATAATTTTAAACTTATTTCGGTACCAGCTCCAGACCTGCTTCAGTCCAATGGGAAAACTTTGGTGGCTACTGAACTCAGGCCCCAGTTAAAACGTAATTGGGGCTGGCTTTACACAAAATGGTTCAATTTGCATACATTTGAGATCCCCACTTGCTTTAGGCAAGTGTCTGCAGAGTCCCACTGGTATCGACAATAGGGGGAGGGTTGGATTACAAGGTGGTAAACAACCCCTTTGTTTTTAACTGTCTATGGACTAAGGTTCTACCAGGTTGATAGAGTTGATATTCACCTCCTCGTATCTGTGGACTTACCGAATGTTGCTGGGCAAATAACAGAGGGTCTTGCAATTTGTCCAAGTGTTCCTGGAAGAGAGAAAATGGAAGTAGGAGAGAAACTGGAGTGAAACTGGATAGAGTGAAAGGGCATTTGGGTCAGTGGGGAAGGAAAAACAGGAGAGGCACCAGAGATATCTGAATGAATGGTGTTTATTTTGGTGATGAAACAATCCATGAACATCTCACATTGAGTGTTGAAGGCAAGTCAGGGAAGTAATGCTCTTGCAAGCTAGGAAATTTAGGGCATTATCGTTTTATGAAGTGGCATGATTTTCTGAGATCTAAGGAGTTGTGGGTAGCACCTACATTGCTTGATCAACACCAATATATACATTAGGAAAGGATGCCACTTTCACAATGAGCAGCTCATTTATGACCAGGGAACCTAATTCCAATACTTTAGCATCTCATTATAAGCTCTGCTCACCGGAATCACGCCCCCACGCTGCATTATCCGGGCATGTGGGTGTAATTGCACACTGACATTTTTCACAACTGTAATAAGCAACGTGCACCTAGCGAGCTGCACTTTGCTTGGGACTCCGAGGTTTGTTTGCCAACCTTACTTCGGGCAGCAAACGCGGTCATCAGCACTGGGCTTCACAGACAGCACTACATGACTTTTAGGGGAGATCACCAGCAGGCCTCTACCTACCAGACTGGCCGTACGGCCGGAGTGCCTTTTCAACGGCTGCAGGACTGGGGCTTGCTTGTGGAAAGGGGGGAAGTGGCTTCAGGCAAGGGAAGAGGCTGCAGGGCGAGGGATGTACTGGGTAAGGGGGGTATCTCAGGGTGTGTGTGGGGCACATGTTGATCTGTGCAAGTGGCCTCAAAATGGCGAGGGCTGAGGAGGCAGTCTCCAGAGGAGATGAGGCCAGATGGAGATGTGAGGATGTGTGTGAGAGAGTGAGTGGTGATGTCCCTTGAGCTGACAGTGAGATGCCAATGAATGTGTGATAACCTTGTGAGTGTGTGAGTTAAGAGTGATAAGATGGTTGCCATACTTTGGCAGCACAGATGAGACCATTCATCCATTTTCTGCACTGGGTGGCTGAACTTTTGTGTGTAGCATTGGCACTGACCATCTCTGCCATCGCCTCCCGAGCTGAAGTAGTGAGACTGATGGACCTCCTGTCGCCAGAGCAGGGTTAGAGGACATCGTGGCGGGCCACCAAGGCATCCAGAAGGCGTCTCAGGGATGCGTCACTGAATTGGGGGGCTGTACTCTTCTTGGCTTTTGGGGCTATGTCTTCACTGAAGCAGCCCTGGGCTGCAAGCATTGAGAAGTGTGTGCGTGACTGCATTTTAAATATGGCGCCCTGCATGAGGAAGCGATGAGGTAATGGTGTGGCGGGCAAATCGGAGGCCGCCCATCAGCAAGACAGCATGTTTCCTGCGGCTGCATAATTAATAAGGTGGGAATAGGATGATACGGCATGAAAACCCACCATTGCAGCTGGCGGGTAAAACGACTTTTTTCCCGCCCACTACCGCATTTTGTGCAATTCTTGAACAATTCCGTCCAATCTATCCTGTTTGCCAATCTCTCCCGGCTATTAGGACATGTCTTTTTCCTTTTAAAAAAATGCAGAACATATGAATTATCTTTTGTTTCCAATTGATTTGCTAAGATATGGACATCAGTGTGCAGCTCAGAACTCAGGAGATGGGGTTGATATGTACATGCACCAGATTCACAGTGAGCAGCCTTAGGGATCACGTCTGTCAGTTGACGTTATAGGTTAAACAGCCCTTTGTAAAAACTAAATAGCATTGATACCAGGGATTATTTCCTGACTCCCTACAGTGTATATATTAGACATAGTGATTCCCACAATGTGCTCGATTATCTGACCATTAATTTACCTCAGCAAAAAATCATGCACAGCGGACATCCAAATCTATGGTATGTATCCCAATCTCCAGCATGAGCTCCTATGAATGAGGCTTCCTAAGAAGAGTGCAAAGTCAGAATTTCCCCTATCAGGATTATAGACCACATATTTACATTTCAGCATGACTGTGTATGATTAAATCCACTTATACCTCAGTATCCAATATCAAGTATAAATTATCATGAAATCCTGCTTTATTGTCATCTCCACATGAAAGGATTGGTAATAGTTCATCCTGTGGCTATATGTATTGACAGGCCAGCTAATTGTGTGTTGGCTAGATGCAGTTTCTCCCTATGGATTCCCACATGATGACTTCAGCGGGATCATCTGTGGACCATAATGAACTTGTAATAAGTTCTCTCTCCATCATGTTGATCCAGGAGAAAACCCAAAAATGTCGATCTTTTTGAAAAGAAATCCAAAACTCTTAACAATACTGATGTTTGGTTTTATATGTTTCCAATTATAATAAAACAATCAATGATTTAGTTTGTGGATTCTCAAGAAATTTCTGACTAAACCATTTTTTTCTCTACCCACATTTGCAAATGTTGCTCATTTCTGTTTGAAATCTCCACTGCTGTGCTTCATGGGTTGAAATGTATTGTCCCACAGGCAATTATCATTTTCAGAATTTGAATTAGGATGTTTTAAAATTCAGTTTCATTAAATAATCCTAATTTACACATCTCAGTCATATCATCAAAAACTATAGTCTCTGATGAATACTAATCCTCCTACTTAAATTTGCCTTTTTTTCTTTTTGCTAATGAACATAATTTCTTATTAGTCTCCTGTAAGATAAAATTTCTTTGAATAAAGAATATTTGAAATGCTAGCTAAGTTGATCCAAACTGTGCCTCGGGCTGAGTGCAGACATTTTCTATAAGATGCTACGTGTTTACTTCAATGAAAGAGTATGTCATCTTCATCTCACTCTAATGTAATCTGATGGTGGGCTATAGATCTAAATAAATGCTGCAGACCTCTGCGCAATTAAAACATGTTAAGACATTTTAATGGATAGCAACATTTAGCTTTGAGATCCTTATGATTTCTGAGCTAGTCGACAGCATACAGAGGATCCTTGAAGTAAAACCTTTTTTCGGATTCAGCATCGGTCCAACAAATGAAACATTCCAGGGGAATAGATGATTTAATGAGGTAACAAATTGTGCTTTTACCTCTGAAGCCTGTGATCCTACTCACCACAAATTGATGGGATGCAAATTTCTGCTTTCTGTCTGTCTAGGCCACATGAATTGAGTTCAGACAGCTTCATTGTAGGTGTGGGTCTATAGAACAAAATTGCCCTGCATTTATTATTAATATGCACTATTAAGTAGGTTAGTTTCAATTAGAAAGACCATAATTAAGGCAGATAGAATAAGGGTACTCCTCAAAGCACATTTTCAGAGCAGAGTAGAGGGAGATTCTCTCTGCAGCAGCCATATTTAACCAGGTTAGTGTTTGATTCTGACACTAATGGAAATAAAAATGGAAGTGTTCCATACACGATGCTTATTATACTTCATTTTGATCACAAAGATTCGCCAAAAGATATGTTTAACAACACTCTTTCTACAGCTTGTCCTTTGATATCTTTAATATTTACCAGAACATAGAAACAGGAGTAGGCCATTCAGCCTGTCGAGCCTGCTCCACCACTCAATAGGGTCATGGCTGATCATCTACTTCAATGCCACTTTCCCGCATTATCTCCACATCGCTCAATGTCATTAGTCTCCAGAAAACTATCATTTCTGTCTTGAATATGCTCAATGATTGAGCTTCCACAGCCCTCTGGGATAGAGAATTCCAAAGATTCAGCACCCTCTGAGTGAAGAAATTCCTCCTCATCTCAGATTTAAATGGCCTTCCCTTATCCTGAGATTATGTCCCCTGGTTTAAGACTCAACAGTCAGGGGAAACATCCTTTCTACATCCACCATGTCATGCCCTTAAGAATTTTGTAAGTTTCAATGAGGTCACCCCTCATTCTTTGAAACTCTAGGGATTACAGACCCAATCTCTCCACATAAAGTAATCCCGCCATCCCAGCGATTAATCTGGTGAACCACTGTTACACTCCCTCAATGCAAGTATATCCCTCCTTAGATAAGGGGACTAAAAATATACAGAGTTCTCCAGGTGAGGTCTCACCAAGGCTCTATACAACTGTAGCAAAACATCCTTACTCCTGTACTCAAATCCCCTTGTGATGAAGGCCAACATACCATTTGCCTTCCTAATTGCTTGCTGCACCTGCATGCTTGATTTTAGTAACTCATGAACAAGGACATCCAGGTCCCTTTGGACACCTGCACTTCCCAACCTCGCACCATTTCAGAAATTCTGCCTTTCTGTTTTTTCTACCAAAGTGAATAATTTCACACTTATTCACATTATATTCCATCTGCCATGTTCTAGCCCATTCACTTAGCCTGCCCAAGTGCTCTTGAAGCCTCCTCGCATCCTCCTCACAACTTACGTTCTCACAAAGTTTGATGTCATCCATCAACATCTAGAAATTCCATTTGTACTAAACAATACTGTATTTTTAGGTGGTCGTACACTGGTGCAGGACGTACACACAAGAAATAAATGCAGATGACCCATACACCATGTAGGCATGATTGTTCACTGAAGATAATTTCAGTAAAGAATAAATAATTTGCATGAAAAGATTTTAATGTTATAACACGGGCCAAGCCTGATTTATGGCTGATCTTTCTCTGGACTTAAAAGATTGGGGCTGGAGAATCCAGTGGGGAGCTGTTCCTTCAGAAAATTTGAAAAGAGCCAAGCTGTATCTACAGTGCTAATAAAGTCAAAGGCTAAGACTATGGCAGATGTGAGATTTAATAGGTGAAGTAACTGGTGCTAGTTCATCAGACACATTTAACTTCCTATCAGAATATGGACAACCACTGATCAAGATTTGCCTGATGACTGGCAAAAGAAACTTGTCACCTTTCACGCTTTCATTAAATATGTCCAGCCAAAGTGCTGATCTGCCCAAGGGCAAGACCTCCACTGATTTCTCCATGCCTCACAATCATACACTTTACTCTTCAGTTGCTCGTAAGAGCCTCCTATTTTCAACTTCAGTGAACATTGAGGAATATGACTAGGGAAAATAATACATGAGGTGGTTTCCCTCTGCCTTCCTCATGAGGGCTTAAAGGAAATACAAAAGATCCTCCTCCTGTAAGCAATCGTTGTCCCTGGAAGTTTTAGCTCTTCTGCTGCCACCATTGAAAATTCACTGGTTCCACACTGTTAGCCATGGCTCGTAACCATAAGCATGGGACCCTTACCTGGGCCTAGGATGACTTGCAAAAGGGCAGGGACGACCATTTCCTGAAGTCTCAAATGACACTGCTACCCTACAAATCGCTCTATCACTACCATATCATTTATGGGAAATGTGGATAAAGTTCCGTTAAATTACACTGTTGATGTCATAAGTCAATTGCACTGCCGTGAGAAAAACAGGGAATTAGAAAGCTTATTATTGCAGTTGTTTTCCTCATTGATATTAATCTGAGGCAAATACGATTTTCAAGCATAAAATCATGCCCAGAAAAAGTTATCTTCAAACATACATGTATGTTTGGTGAAAGAGAAATTTGTGCCAATGTTGATTGACAGTTAACTGCTGGTTGACATGGCCTGCTTTATTTTTAATATAAATACATTTCTGTTCAATGACTTTATGATTGGGCACTATAAAACCACATCTGAAATGTCTGAAAATAGATGTGATAATTATTGTCACTGGTCTCAATTACGAACTGCAATCCTTTGATATTTTGCTTAACTGCTCCTTCAAAAGCATTGTAAGGGAGTAGTGAAAGTTGGCATTTCATTCGCTTCCACAAGCTGCCCAAGAAGGGCAAACTGCAAGACAGGGTGCTAGTGGATCATGAATGCATGGGCAGTAGTTAAACTGTAAACTGTTTGCAGTGTAATTCATAAGACAGGAATCCTGTCTGCTGAAGAAAGCAAAGCTGAGGCTGGTACAGCTATAAGATGAAACTGATGACCATATAGCGAACAGTGGCTTGGTAATGTTTTGTATTAGAAATACCAATTTCACCAAGTTATTTTTCACACTTGACTGACAAACATTCAGTCAAGTAAAACACACTTAGTCGTTTTCTACTTGTTCACTTTTATGTCTGTTGCACAATCAGATTTGTAAATAGTCATTTTTTGAAGAAAAGGTGGCATATATAAAAGCCATGCACGTAATAATTACATCATATGCTTTGAAATACAAAAATATGGTATAATTTGAAGTTTGTAGTCACAAAAACATTTAGCTGTAAATTGCTTATTGGTACTGACATGATTAGCTTAGTGCCTTTTTATTCTATGTCCTGAGTTGTTTCATGGCAGAGAATGGTTGGCTTGCTATTTATTGACCAATTCTGCAAAGTAAATTAAATTAGGATTAATCAGTAGAAAATGGGTAACTGTGTACTTAGCATTCCTATTGTATTGCAGTGCTGACCTACATTGGCTTCTGGTCCAGAAACACCTCAATTTTAAAATTCTCCCGTGTTCCTTGGCTCCCCCCCCCCCCCCCACAACCACCACCACCACCACCACCACCACCACCACCACCTTTGTCAACTGTGCCTATAACTGCCTTGCCCAGACCACCTCTTTGTCCAAGCTTTTGGTCACCTGTCCTAATATCTCTTTATGTGGCTCTGTGCCACATTACCTGATAACACTCCTGTAATGCACCTTGTGATGACGGTAAAAAGCACTGTATAAATGCAGGCTGGTGTTATTGATGTAGGATCTTAACATAAGACCAAGAAAGGTGCAGATTCCCAGTTAACTCAGCAGCAGCGTACTGATGTTTTCTAGCCAGAATACCAGACCTGGTACATTCATGCTAGTTTTTTTTTATATAGGCCAAGTAGCATGTGTTATGAGAGAAAAGACACGAAGGGTAAACTTCACCATCCTGGTAGTAACCTGGCAGAGTAAATCACTTGTACTATATTCATTTCAAGGGAGCAAAACTCAAGCAGGTTCTACAACAGTTTGCTTCGCCAGGTTGCTAGGTAAGTGCTGAAGTTGAAAATAATTATCCCCATTATTCATGGAAGAACATTATTTATGACTTTTCTCCCTACATTTCTAGCAGAGTGCTTTAAACTACAAGGCCAATTACTTACTCCCAAGCTTCTAGAAAAGTGTGTCATTAGCAGGGAGCACACAGCATGTGATCCTGCCCCTCTGATCACTACTGGATGGATGGCAATGTACCTGTGATTTCTTGCAAAAGGCTCCATGCAAACACTGGCTGGGATTACAGGAGTATAGAACTGGTCATTAAAAGTGCTTCCTACCCAGATGACGGTTCCTCTTTAACATCTTTCCCATAGGTATGTCATGTAATCTCAAGGTTCAACACACTTTAATAGCATTGGACCTCCAAGACTAAATCAGAATCTTGAATGACTATTTGCTGTTTATAGTTTTATATTACAAATAACTTCAGTTTTTTGATGTGCACTTTATTCACTTTTAGGACTATTATTGAGCTGGAGGAGAAGTTCTGACAATAATGTCCTTGTTACTGATGAGCAATGACACTGACATCACAGGACTAATGATTAATGTGTATCTGATCAGATTGTGTATTTGATTATTGGGAAATTGTACAGCCAATACAAATTATATCCAAGGAATGGGAATTTATAATAGTGATTTATCAGCAAGAAATTTATGGGAAACAACTCACCTCTTTGTGATATCTAATAGGTCTTTCCTTTTGTGTATCCTTGTTTGCTTGACTCAAATTTATTGCGACGCAAAATTAGACAAGGCCTGAAAATGGGTACAGGAATCATGGTACAGGATTACTCAGCACTGTTGTGACTTTATGTTGCCTACTACTTTGAATGATTTCAGCATGCAACCAGTGCTAAGTGTGCTGTTGAGTGGAGTGAGAGGCTAGCATGAGTTAAAGCTAATCTGCACTACTTAAAGCCAGCCTCTGAAAGGCAAGCTGCAATGTGGCTTGAGCAGGTTTTTAGAGTCCCTATATTAGTGATTTTGAGGTGGAGAACATTCAATAATGCACAACAGGGCAGAGAGTGGGCTCTAAGATTTTCTGACACTGCACCGGAGGCCTTGATGATGGAGGTGGTAAGCAGGAGTGACGACATCAATGCACAGAAGGCCCATCAAACAGTTTTGCTAAGACAATGGAATCAGCTCTGGCCAATGGCAGGAGTCAAGCCCCGAGGACCTGGATGCAATGCCGCAAAAGGTGAGGTGAATGGTTAAGGTGTACACCAATGCATCTTCAAATGCCATATCTCACCAACTATACCACTAGCCTCAGACACTGCTAAATTCACCACACCCCTGCTAGCCTCAGACACTGCACAATTCACTACACCCCCATCACTCAGCTGCCAACAATCTCTATCAATCATGACTCATACCTCACATTCATAGCTTCACCTCATACACTTAACAAAGCAGCAGGCCCCACATCCATATCTCACAACTTTCACAATAGCAACTATTCAATAATGGCAGATCCATCACACAATCATATTGCACCAAACGCACTGACATACTTCCCTCTCTCTTGCAGAACAAGTTGGCACATAAGCAAAGAGGAGCTAACCAGCAGGGGACAGGCAAGGCTGCATGTGCTCCTTACCCTGACGGAGGAAATGTTGATCACCATCATTAGAAAGGCCATCATTGAGGCCATGGACATGGTGGGGTTGCAACCATTGAAGTTGATGTATCTTCAAAACTAATCCTCCTTCTCCCCCTCATTCTACATCTCTTCTGATTTAGAAGTTGCAAATGGTGTAAACATGCACCTCTTGCTTTCCCTGCCTCCTCTCATCACAATCCCACCCTTGCGCCTTTCTCCTTTCAGATATTCAAGAACTGTAATCTAGAAGTGCAAGTGCAGAAAGACAATGATGAAAAAGGAACACCGTAAATGCCACCATTCACATTTGGAAAAAAATTGCTTAGAGGATAGCTTCGAGGCAGGATCTGCATGTGCTGAAACAACAGGTGCGAGCGGGCTGCAGCCAAGGTCAGGGACAAGGGTAACATAGGTGCCAGCTCATCAGAGGGCAAGATCACACGAGTTCTGCTGCAGAGGACGCAGATGAGAACTTCAGTGGGTTAGCCTAAAGATGAAGGAGGATATGCACAATGAAACACTTGATGATTTGGCAAGCCTGTTAGAAAGCTTGCATGCATTGTCAATGGACGTCTCAGGCATCAACTTGGCACAGGGCAGAATGCCACTGTTTGTCTTGCACTGTGCTTAGATGATGTGCTTGCAATAGTTGAATAGCTAGAGGTATGTGAAGGCAGCAAGGGGTGGCTATGAGGCTGGCAGCATTGGTAAGTGTGTGAGGCTGAAGTGGAGTATCTGGATGCTGGTTGGCCATGAGTCCTGAGTGCCAGGAAGTACTGAAGGATGACTGACAGTGTGAGGGGCATTCAGCAGTGTAAGAGATTGGTGGAATGATTAGTGGAAGATGTCATGTGAAGATGCATTCACGGATCTTGACTACCCAGATAAGATTATTAGACTTTGTGTGGTACAGCTATCAGATCTTTGGGTCCAGACCCCATGAAATTACCTCACTGGCCATCTGCTCCCAATCCATTCTGAAGGTGGTCCCTGAGGGCCTCCTGACCTCCCCCGTGCAGCCATGGCACCTATCCTCCTGTCTGTCTCCACCACTAGGCTGCCACCATCACGTCTGTTACTGCGGAGCCCGATCGCTGCCCTAGTGTTCTATTTTCTTTCTTTAGAAAAGCAGCAATAATTTTTAGTAGCAGCTTCCTGTCACTCAATGCAGCTTCCCTTTCAGAAGGACAGACTGACTTTAAGAACAGAAGGCTGCCTGCACTATGCCCTATCATCACAATGTGGCTTAGCTCCCTGCTGAGTGCATAAGCATCCAGCAGCATGGGAGCCGCTTGGCCGAACACTTCTATCAAGTAAATGAGGCGACAGCACCAAATTTTCATGTTGCCCATGTCCACTAGAATCATTGCGGTCAGGTCATGAATCCCAACCTCTGTGCCTGAATAATGGCACAATCTAATTTTTAGCCCCTGAAGTCTTTTCTCCACATATCCTTATGTTTATAGTGACATTACATAGACTGAGGTCAGGTCACCCAGCCTCTGGGCAATGGGTAAAACATCAAACCAGGACATCAAAAGTACGACATCTCCTGTCAGCAAAGAAAATTGAAAAATTACATTTGCATTGTTTTCTCAAATATTAATAAATTCCTTGTTTCAAATTTCTGGGCTAAAATAATTTGATAAAGAGTTGATCCTTTGGCAATTTTTCTTTCAGGAATTATCTGACCAGTTGGATTGTGTTTAAGTTAAATTGCACGATCTAACTTGTCGGAAGGGAAGAAAATCAATATATATTAATTTTTCGGGTGATATTGTTAATTCTAATGGAAGCAATAGCTTAGGCAACTCTGACTCTGTTAAGTCACTGTACCCCACACACTCGAATATTAAGTCACATTTCTGAATTTATATTGCTACCTCTCAGAAAAACTCATGGGCCAGGATTTTGCCCTTGTTGGGTGGGCTTGGCGGGGGGGCGAGCGGGAGTGGTTGGGAAGCACAGAGCTGCCTCAGGGAGCTGAAGATTTTAAAAATTAAAAATAAAGAACTTTAAAATGTTAAAAACATGTCCCCACATGTGACTCTGTCACATGAGCAGGGACACGTTATTAATGAAATTTAAACATTTTTATTTAATTTTTATTTGCTGTTGGAAACCTCATCCCACCCGTGGATGAGGTTTCACAAAAAACGCAAAGGCTGCTTGGCCTGCCAACTGTAAGGTTAGATGGGCAGCGAAAAATTGAACTAAATTATTATTTTAATGGGCTTAATAGGCCTTTTAATTGTCGGCAGGCATGTTGCTGAATCCCGTGTGCGCCTGACGAGCGAAAATTTCTGCCCATAGTAATATCGAAAATAGGAAAAGGAGTAGGTCATTTGGCCCTTCCAGCCTGCTCCGCCATTCAATATGATCGTGGCTCTCTATCTCTCAATGCCGCACTCCTGCGCTCTCCCTATACCCCTTGACGCTTTTAGAGTCCAGACATATAAGGAAGTAGGGCTGCAAGAGGGAAGGGAGATGTGAGTGAAGAGGGTACAAGGAAATGATCAGGGGTAAATTCATCTGTGATTGATGTGATGCAAGTAGAGAAGCCAGGTGAGAGGGTGTAGTAACCTGATATATAATACATCTTTAATATAAGTGCTGTAATGTAAGATCATATGATCTTATTACGCATTAGCAGAGTCGCGAAACAGCATGTGTTTATTCTAACAACAATTGCCTGATGTTCTCTGTCTCTGCTCTGACTCGGTCACCCCAAATTAAACGTGAAACCTGGGTCCTTTAGCCCCAGCAAACCAAAGGGCACTAGATCCCAAAAACTGGCGACGAGGATAAAAGCACAAAAAGCCACGGGAAAAACAAGGTAAAAAGTGAGGAGAACAAAGAAAATCAGAAGAACCGAAATTGGGCCGTACCTCGTACGGTAATTGTAAGTAAAAGAAAATTTCCTTCTCAATCGTCGACGTAATCCCCTCAGCATGCCGCAATTTTGAAGAGTGGAGCCTGTCAACCCAACCTCGGATAACTGGTCTCACTGTGTTGAACACCTTGCATTCTTCTTCCAGGCGAACGACATTGCTGGGGAGGAGAAGAGGCGCGCGATCCTTCTGTCCACTTGTGGGAGTAAGACATACGGACTAACTTGAAATCAGTTGGCACCCAGACTCAAAAGGTTTTGATGACTTAGTGAGCCTCGTAAAGAATCATTACAGCCCAAGCCATCGGCGACCATACAATGGCTTAAATTCAACTCAAGAATTAGAGCTGCACGGGAGACAGTTGCTTGTTATGTGGCAAGTTTGAAGCAATTAACTGAACATTGCGAGTTCGGTACTTATATCAATGATATGCTTGGAAATCGTTTGGTGTGTGGTATAAATGAAAATGCGATTCAGAAGAGATTGTTGGCTGAAACAAATTTAGATTTTCAGAAGGCATTGGAAACAGCTCTTGCAATGGAAGTTGCAGTGTGAGACTAAGACGCCATTTGAGGAGCGCAAAATGGTGCTGTCCTCCATGTTGGGCAGGAAGCCTCAACCAAAAAGAGCGCAAAAGTGCAGAGCTTTACTCAGAAGCAGGAAGCAGCCACCGTTAGCAGAGAAATTAAAAGGGATAACTTAACAGCAAAATCATGGCATAAAAGTAACAGAGATGGAAGCAGATAACTTTGTAATAAACCACAGTTTAAAAAGATCGAATGTTTCTTCTGCCATCGATATGGACATCTTATGAGGCATTGTACAGGCAGACTGGTAGACAAAAGCAAAAAACCCAATGAGATAAGCAGCATTGAAAAGCCTGAAGTAATAGATCCTGTTATCTATTTGTTATATAATTTAAAGGTAGGAAGAGCAAAACCTATCAATGTAACCATGAGAGTGAATGAGAAGCCTAACAGAATGGAGGCGGATACTGGTGCAGCTACTACAGTGATCGGTGAGCATACTTTTAAATACCTGAATCATGGAGAACGTAAGCTGAATTTAGAAGAAACTGATGATAAATTAAGAACATACACAGGAGAAAACATACAAGTCAAGGGCGTGTGTAAAGTCACAGTACACTACGGAGCTCAAAAAATGAGATTACCCTTGATGGTAGTAGCAGATGAGGGACCTAGTCTCCTCAGACGAAACTGGCTGAAAGAAATTAAATTGGAAAGGACAGAAATCTTCCAACTATAAACTAATGGGCTTTCACAGCTACTACAAAAATATGCCTCAGTTTTCAAGGAAGAACTTGGAAAAATTGAAGGGCTACAAGCAAAAATTCATGTAGATCCAGAGGTAACACCAAGATTTATGAAGGCAAGACCAGTACCTTACGTAATGCGGGATAAGGTAGACACAGAACTGGACAGAAAAACTGGGAGTGATACAACCGATACAATTTTCAGAGTGGGGCAGCAGCAATTGTACCTGTTCTCAAACCTGACTGAAGAATTTGAATATGTGAGGACTAAAAATTAACAGTCAATAAAGTTGCAAAATTGGATAGGCATCCCATACCTAAAATTGAAGATTTATATGCTAAATTGGCAGGTGGAAGGGCTTAAACGAAGTTAGTTTAAGACATGTCTACCAACAATTGGAATTAGAGAAGGCATCCCGGAAGTTTGTCACTATAAATACACATAAGGGATTGTATCAATACACCTGTTTACCTTTTGGCATATCTCCTACTTGCGTCATATTCCAAAGACCATTGGTGAGTTGATTACAGGGATTGCCCCATGTTGTAGTTTATTTGGATGACGTTCTTGTGACTGGACTCACTGAAAAGGAACATTTGATGAACTTGGAAGAAGTTCTGAAACGTTTTTCACATGTTGGAGTGAGATTGAAAAAGGATAAGTGCACATTCCAAGCAAAAGAGGTAACTTACCTAGGTCGCAAGGTAGATTCACAAGGCCTACATCCACTTGAAGAAAAAGTGAAAGCCATTTAAAGAAGCCCCAGAGCCAAAGAATACATCCGAATTGAAATCATTCTTGGGAATGATCAATTACTATGGACGCTCCTTGCCTAATTTGTCGACAGAACTGGCACCATTGTATTGTTTGCTCGAGAAAAACCAGAGATGGTCATGGCAAGCACCACAAGAAGAAGCTTTCACAAAAGTGAAACAGTTGTTACAATCATCCACACAGTTAGTACACCAGCCAAGAAGGTATTTTATTGTGGGGAGCTCGAGTGATTGTTCCTCCAAAAGCATGAAAGATTGTTATCCGAACTTCACAGTGCACATCCTGGAATTTCCAAAATAAAGGCAATAGCATGTAGCTATATGTGGTGGCTGGGAATGGATGGGGAAATAGAAATCTTGGTGAAAAGCTAAATGCAGTGTCAACAAGTACAAAAAATACCTGCAACAGCCCCATTGCACCCCTGGGAATAGCCAGAAAGACCATGGGTACGAGTACACATTGATGATGTGGGATCTTTTATGGGAACAATGTTTCTGCTCATCATAGACGCTCATTCAAAATGGATGGATATATATGAAGTGAGGTCACCCACATCTTCAGTGACGATAGACAAACTGTGACAAAGTTTCGCAATTAGTGGATTCCCTGAGTATCAGATAATGGAACAGTATCCACAAGTGCTGAATTTAACCAATTTACAAGCTTCTAATGGTATTGTCCATGTGAAAACGTCTCCATGCCACCCTTCTTCAAATGGGCTCACCGAGAGAGCAGTTCAGACATTCAAATCTGGTCTGAAGAAATTGTCTGCAGTTTGGATAGCAACTAAATTAGCACAATTTCTACTCCATTATCGAACCACTCCTCATTCAACACCAGCGGAACTGTTAACAAAACACCATCTCTGATCGAGACTGAACCTAATTATTCCAAACTTGGGAGGAATGTAGAAGGAAGGCAACAAAGTCAGAAAATGGGACATGATTGTCACAGTCAGGACAAAACATTTAATGTAGGAGAGAAAGTATTTGTGAAAAATTTTAGAGAAGGACCAACATGGTTGTTCGGTGAGATAGCTGCAGTAACAGGACCTCTTTCCTACCACGTGAAAGTTGAAGATCGAGTAATTAGGATACATGTGGATTACATAAGAAGAGGAGAAACCACATATCCTGAAATGATTCCACCAGTTCGAGACTAAATCGACATCTCCTATTGAAAGAACTAAGCCGAGTACAAATGTGTTTGAAGGGCCGACTGTACCTGAAAGAGTTGAAGAAACAGATTTACAGGTACCTACTGAAGAACCATATGCTCAGACGACTCCAGTAAAGGAGGTTCCAAATCAAACTTCAGAAGCTGTAGATCTAAGACGTCCTACACATATAAGGAAGCCCCCAGAGAGACTGACATTTAAATAATTTGATATATTGAAAAATTTGTAAAATGTATTTTTCAGCAAAGAGGGACAGGTGCAGTAACTTGATATGTAATACACCTTTAAGATCAGTGTTGTAATGTAAGATCACATGACCTTAATACCCAATAGCAGAGTAGCAAGGGCTACCGCTGTAGGAGAGTCTTGTGTTAGACACTGAAGAGTGAAGACAGAGTTTTGAGTTGTGAGCACACAAATGTAGCTGCTGAGTTTAGTGTGTAAACATGTGTTTATCCTAAAAACGATTTCCTGATGTTCTCTGTCTCTGTACTGACTCGGTCACCCTGAATTAAGCATGCAACTCAGGTCCCAACAAATCAAAGGGCACTGGATCCAACAGATGGCAAGTTCAAGGCAGTGGCTACAAATGGAACATTCTTCTATTCGATGTAAACATACCAATCACACGACAAGGGTTGTTGAAACAATCATGTGGGTTCTTTATTTGAAGATAAGACTATGTACAAATAATGTGTGGACAGCGGGTCCGGGATAGGCCAAGGAGTGGACCGCCAACCGCGATCGACCCCTGACTGCAAATTCACGCAGGCTGGCCAATTAACGGCCAGCCAATGTGAGGTGTGCACTGAAAGGCTCAGTGCTGCCAGGGTGGGGGCAAGAGGAAGGCGAGTGCTGAAGTCAGCGCGGACGTGGGTGAGCGCTCACAAAAAGTCCCTGAAGGCAGAGAGCTGCCTCAGGGAGCTGAAGACCTGAACAACCTAAAATAAAGGTCACAGGAACCGGAAAAAAAGTGCCCAATCTTCATAATCAGTCACCTGAAAATGTAGGTAATGAAAATGCTGTGCACAGAAATGTATTTTTATTTTAATTTATCATGGAAACCTCATCCCGCCCGTAGATGAGGTTTCCTGAAAAATACAAAGGCCGCCTGGCCGATTCGCCCGCCCACAAACTATAAGGATGGATGGACAATGAAAAATTTCTGTTAATTGCGCAGTTAATGAGCTTAGTTCCCTCTTACTTGTCAGCGAGCGCGCTTCAGAGTTCAGCGCGCGTGCACCAACTGAAATATCATGTGAGTGCGCGATGACGTCGGGACACTCGCCTGATGTCATCATGCGCTATTTTACACTCGAGCAGGTTGGGCAAGCACCTGCCCGCTCAGTGAAAAATTCTGCCCATTGTTTCTGAATAAACCCTTACACAAAGGGATACATTTACAAGTCTCTGAAACGTATCGGCGATTTGCTTATCCATCCAGGCTTAATAATGGTGATCTTCGCTGGAGGCTGCTGTATGTTTTCAGAATGCTGGTTGGAGTGCTTTGTTTGTGTTGCGACTTAGACCATACTCTATTCACAGTAGGGTTACTCAGTGTGTCTGGTTGTAGTATTGTGCTGATTTAGCATCTGTTTTGTCACACTGTCATGCCGTCTGGTGTATGTACTTGGTAGGAACTTGGTTTTCAGGATTTGGATTTCTGCTGGATTCCATGTGCCTTCAGCTGGCTGTTGTAATTGAACTTCCTATCCAATGTTCAGGTTGAGTAATTCATTACCCACATGCCGGTCTTAGGCATCTTTCATCTTCCCCTGTTTATTGAGTAATGCATCTTGTACTCCATGGAGTATCGAACAGTGATAACTGGGGAGTGTTGTCCGCATTGTCTGCTGAATAGTAATTCCGCATCAGTTCCGCAGTCTGATGAAATGTACAGATTCAGAATGGGTATATGTATTTGGTTCCAAGTGTGCCATTTGGCCTGTCGACGGATGATCTGTGTTGCAGAATTAGGTGGTCTTCTCCCAGTGTAAGCACAGGCTTCCAAAAGTGCTCCTTGTGATCTGTGGTCTTCATCATTGTCTTGAAGATACCATGAATGGTGACCAAGTACAGGTCCTTGCACACCAGTAAGCTGCGATCACCAAACCTGTGATGTACATGATGTAAAATATCTGGTGTGACCATGGTGAGTTGTTGTAGCGACCCTTGAATGTAATGGATCCCAGGGATGGAATCTCGGTGCTATTGAATGCAGTGAGTTTGGCAGTGGCTGCTCGAACCATCGCTTGCCATATATAGCAGTGTATGAAGTGGAAGGCTGTTTGATCCTGTACCAGTATCCAGTCTTGCATATAGGTTATGTTGACCCTGCATCTGTGTGCATATAACCTGGATGGTGGCAAAGACTTCTGTTAGCACCACTGTGCCAATACATTCTTTAATGTTCACTGTGCTGAATGTCGACTCATTTTGTGTGTCGATGTGTTGGTCATCCTTATTATCTGATCATATAGTTAGGCTAGACATTTTGTGGATCTTGTCTTGACACTGTTTGGTATGTGCTCTTGGTTGTTTAGAATGCTGTACCTGTCTGGCCACTGGCTGTGGCTTCTTGTGATGCTGAACCATTTGTCCCGGCCTTTGCTTTCTGCCTTGGCACTTGCAATGTCCTCTGGTGCCACATGTCTTACATACAGCGTTAAAACCTGGGCATTTTCTGTGTTCATGTATGAGACCGCTCTGCCCATATTGCTTACTAGGGTTGCCTGTATTGGCAATGTCAGATGAATGATTCATAGTTTGTAGAGTCTGTCTACCCAGTAGTGTGACTTCGTACTTGCATCCATTTATGGTTTTTTCACTTCCACACTGGTTCTTTCTTCTGCTCTGTGTGTAGGATTGAGGTTTGTATTGTTTTCAGTAAAATCTCCAGACTCTCAGTACAAGTTCTAGCCATTTATCCCAGTCTTCCTCAAAGGTTTTGTCTACCCTTCTCCCCTCACCATGACTCCAAGTAGCTTTGCCATGCCAGCATGTGCTTCATCACTTGAACTCAACCTTCCCTCTCAGATTCCTACTTTCTTGCACTTGCTGTTTTCCTCACATTTCCCTCTGTGCTTCCTTTCATTTTCTGAGCACTTTCTAACCCATCCTTCCTTGTAACCATTCCATTTGATATTTTTCCTGCAATCCTTATCTTTTTGCATGGCAATCCTTGAAACTTCCCATGCTCTGCTTTTTCTTAGGCTACCCATACAGAACTGCACCGCCATCATCCCATGTTTTGCTGGTTTTCATGAGATCACTCAAGCCACCATGTTACATTCTTCGAGTCCACTACCAATCACAGGACAAGGATTGGTGAAACAATAATGTGGATTCCTTATTTAAATATAAGACTATACAAATAATGTTAATCAGGAGGCTATGTATACACGTCTCACTTCTACCATCTGCTGCTGTAGACAGAATACATGTCATGACACTAATACATGACATCCTGTAAAAGTGGTAGTGATTGACAGCAATTTAAGGCATGCTCTCTTAAAAGTATATATACATCATATTACAACAATGAATATGGCTAGGCAAGTTTATATTGTTATGACTGCTGGATGTTATAAGACAGTTACGTTTTAAACTGTCTCTTTTTTTTTTATTCATTCATGGGATGTGGGCTTCACTGGCCAGGCCAGCATTTATTGCCCATCCCTAGTTGCCCTTGAGAAGGTGGTGATGAGCTACCCTCTTGAACCGCTGCAGTCCATGTGGTATAGGTACACCAACAGTGCTGTTAGGAAGGGAGTTCCAGGGTTGATTTAATTAAAAGTAAAATGGAGTAGTTGAGGGGGCATGTGACCTCATACAAAGTCTGCCAGAGACAAGCCCATGTGACGTGGTTTTCATAGGGACAGGGCCTAGATCAAAATCTATTGAAATGAAGGTGCAAGTTTTAACACCTGAACACAAAGGAAAAGGCAGCTGCGCTTGCTGCTTGCAGACTCACAGACTGTCCGAGGCAGTCAGATTGAGAGCTTTAGGGAAGAAGACCCACAAAAATTGCTGTTATGTCAGGCAGAAGAAAAGGACTGTTTTTGGGTTAACCACCAAATGAAGGGCTGGAGCGGACAGAACCCTCGATCAAGGAAACAAGGATTGTGAAGAGTTAGAGACCACAGGGTCACCAGAGGGAAGCTTGTAATGGGAAGTCCATTCAATTACGCTTGAGGAATGAGTGAAGGGGACTTTGTTTAAAATGAGACTGGAAGATTCGCCCTGGTGAAGCAGGGAAAAGAGATCCTGTTAGAGCTGGGAGGAGCTTTGAAATTTAAACTCAAGACTGCATGTCTACAGAGAGTGAGGTATAATCTGTAAGCGTGGCGTGGGCCTTCAGTTGTGAAGTGAATAGGAAATACCTTTTCTATAGTTTAGTGTATAAGTTGCCTACTGAGTAGTATTTAGTCAAAGTGGATTTTAGTTTGTTTGTTACAATATAAGTCTTAAAATGTGAAATCTTGTGTGATCCTTTATGTCGGTCACTGGGAAATTCATATCTCTTTTTTTTATATTTTCATGGGGTTTAGGTGCCACTGGCTAGGGCAGCATTAATTATCCAGCCCTTATTGCCCTTGATAAAGTGGTGATGAGCTGCTTTCCTGAACCATTTCAGGCCATGTGGTGTAGGTACTGTACTGTTAGGAAGGGAGTTCCAGGTTTTGACCCAGTAACAGTGAGGAAATGGCAATAAGTCAGGATGGTGTGTGACTTGCAGGGGAACTTGAAGGTGGTGATGTTCCCATGCATCTGCTGCCCTCTTCCTCTAGGTGGTAGAGGTCATAGGTTTGGAAGGTGATGTCGAAAGATCCTTGGTGAGTTGCTGCAGTGCATCTTATTGATGGTACACACTGCTGCTCTTGTGCATTGGTGATAGAGGAAGTGAATGTTTAAGGTAGTAGGTAGGGTGTCAATCAAGCGGGCTACTTTGTCCTGGATGGTGTCAAGTTTCTTGAATGTTGTTGGAGTTGCACTCATCTAGACATGTGGGGGGTATTCCATCACATTTTTAAACCTTACCAGTCTCTATGTGTATTGTAACAATATGGAAGGAGAGGTTAAGGGAGGATAGGAGGAAAGTGAGCACAGTGGAGAGAGGGCATGAAGAGTTGAGATGGAGGATGAAATCGCCAAGGATAAGAAGTCGCTTGGTGCAGAGGCTGAGGGAGGACAGCAGCAAAAATATCTCAGAGAGAAACTTGGCTTGATACTTCAGTGGATGGTAAAGAATGGGAATTTTAAAGGAGAGGCAAGGCTACTCAGGTGAGCTTCACTTTGTGTCTTTCATTCTGCTGCCATTGATTGTGCATTCGAGCACTTAATGTTCCATGGCTACTCTCAAAGCTTTCTCACTCTTGGATGCTCTCTAGGATGATCTTGTAGCACTTTTCCTTTATGTACTTCGCTCAGGATATCTCCATCTCGAATCTTCTTTTATTACCTTCTGCTTCTCTTGGTTATTCTTATTCCTCTACAGGCTACTTTCACAAATCTGTGCACAGACATTACTGCATTCAGAGATCTTGGCCACAGTCTTCCTGGCTTTGTCCCTGTGCCCTTTGCTCTTCTGCACTTTCAATGCTCAAACCCTTTCTCCATATATTATTGGCCACAGCCTACCTCTCAGTACAAGTTCTAGCCATTTATCCCAGTCTTCCTCAAAGGTTTGTCTACCCTTCTCCCCTCACCATGACTCCAAGTAGCTTTGCCATACCAGCATGTGCTTCATCACTTGAACTCAACCTTCCCTCTCAGATTCCTACTTTCTTGCACTTGCTGTTTTCCTCACATTTCCCTCTGTGCTTCCTTTCATTTTCTGAGCACTTTCTAACCCATCCTTCCTTGTAACCATTCCATTTGATATTTTTCCTGCAATCCTTATCTTTTTGCATGGCAATCCTTGAAACTTCCCATGCTCTGCTTTTTCTTAGGCTACCCATACAGAACTGCACCGCCATCATCCCATGTTTTGCTGATTTTCATGAGATCACTCTTTCCACAATCCTCAGATGCACATTGATTGGCTCGATCCCCACCAGCCAAACTGTTTATTTTTCTAAGCCACAGTTTGTTAAATGCAATGCCTTCTAAATGTACTTCACTGTGGTCTTGTTGGTTCTACTCTATAATTACTCCTACCCTGTAAAATAATTATCAGCAAATGCCTCAAATTTCTGTGGGCTGGGGGGAAGATCTAGGAAGGGTATGATGGTATTTTGAAATTATCTAAGGGTATTAGAGCTTGATTATATGGCATTATCTCAGGGTATTGGGGAGGATGTGTCTCAGTAAGATTCTAATCCTTGCTCTATAATCTTACTGAAAGTCATTTCTGCAATTTGACCACTCAGGGTTTTGCCTTCTTGCTGTCTTTAGTAGGTCCCCTGAACGGTACTATAATGTCAATATAAAAATCCATTCAATGTGTTCTAACAGACACACTCCATATATTGTGGACCATTCTTATTAATTGACAAAAAAAAAACATTGGGCTTAAGAGTGACCGAGGGAGACATTGCAAGCAAGAGTGTGCACAATACTTGATGAAGTTTATTTATTCTTTATAGAAAGCACTATCTCATTTGTAGTACTACTACTGTATCAAAATTGGTGTTTCATCTAACCATGCCAGACATCTTCAATCATTTATTGTATCCTTATACTAACCAAATGAAAAGGGCACTGTTGGAGATTGAAGGATTATAGGGACTTGTTTTACAATTTTGATTAAAGCAGAAATTAGGAAAAGAAAAATGTAAAAGCAACAAAAGTGCAATGAAGATGTTACATCTGAAGTAATTATTATAAAGGAGGCTCAGAGTAAACATACATAGAAACATAGAAAATAGAAGCAGGAGTAGGCCATTCGGCCCTTCGAGCCTGCTTCAGCATTCATTATGATCATGGCTGATCATCCAACTCAATATTCTGCTCCCGCTTTCTCCCCATAGCCTTTGATCCCTTTCGCCCCAAGAGCTATATCTAACTCCTTCTTGAAAACATACAATGTTTTGGCCTCAACTACTTTCTGTGGTAGCGAATTCCACAGGTTCACCACTCTCTGGGTGAAGAAATTTCTCCTCATCTCAGTCCTAAATGGTCTACCCTGTATCCTCAGACTGTGACCCCTGGTTCTGGACTCCCCCACCATCGGGAACATCCTTCCTGCATCTACCCTGTCTAGTCCTGTTAGAATTTTATAGGTTTCTATGAGTAGATATGGAAAAAATAGTTAATCTAAAGCTATAAAACCATTTTTTAAAATTAAATTAGAAAAGGCCATTTTATCCTTCAAACCAACCCATTCCATAAACCTACCCCGGGCTGTAGTGCAACCATTTAAATTTGTGAGGTAAAGTTTTATGTGCTAACTTAATCATTCTATGGCTAATCAAACTCAGCGCCAGAATATCTGTGCATCTCCACTTTTTAAACCCTCTACAAATGATGATCCAAATCTCCAGCCCCAATCATGACTTGTGGAATGCATAATCATCTCAAGTTGTACTCATCCCTATAAACTTCAGTGCCATTCCTTATCAATAACTTATGGTTTTCCTGAAAGAATTAATCACAGCATGGATTGATTCTTCTAGGATGATGCTATCTCAGGAATGAAAACTTTGCCACTTAAACTGATTACTGGTATGCTACCCACTAAAGAATTGCAATACTGTTCACTGAGCTTGCACCAATCCAAGAGTGCTTTGTGAAGTGAGATGAGGACGAAAGAGAGGTGTTTCCTCAGCACTTTTTGTTTGCTTAAATAACTGCTTCTCGGTCTACTTTTCCTTCATCCCTGGAAAATTCAGATCGTTGGCTTGGCTGATCACTTGCTTAAGAAGTTCCAATGTGTTTTTTAAATACTCTATGGACAGGATTTTCGAGCCATGGGCAGGAGTGGTGGGCAGGCCCGGAGCAACTGGGAAACAGTCACCGCCCGCGATCAGCCCCTGATCGTGATTTCACGCTGGCTGGCCAATTAACGGCCAGCCAGCGTGAAAGGCGCGCTGAGAAGCTCAGCGCTGCTGGGGTGGTGGGGAAGGAGTCTGAGCGCAAAAGCCTGTGCATGCGCAGGGGTGCGCGCACCGGAAGCTCACTGAAGGCAAGGAGCTGCCTCAGGGAGCTGAACAATTTTAAAATCAAACATAAATATTTTTAAAATCTGAAAAAAATGTTCCACCATGGGGCTTGCTCACTTGGGGAGGCTGTGGCATAGTGGCATTGTCACTGGACTAGTATTCCAGAGACCCAGGGTAATGCTCTGGAGACCCGGGTTCAAATCCCACCTTGGCAGATGGCGAAACTTGAATCTAATAAAAACCTGGAATTAAAAGTCTAATGATGACTGTGAAACTATTTCTCATTGTTGCAAAGACCCATCTGGTTCACTAGTGTTCTTTGGGGAAGGAAATCTGCCAAACTTACCTGATCTGGCCTACATGTGACTCTGGAGCCACAACAATGTGTTTGACTCTGCAATGTCCTCTGAACAAGGGCAATTAGTGATGGGCAATAAATGCTGGCCTAGCTAGTGACACCCACATCCCATGACTGAATAAAAAAAACATAAACAGAATAAAAATTCTGCCCAAAATATATTTAATTGTGGAAACCTCATCCCTCCTGTGGGTGAGGTTTGCTAAAAAAACAAAAGTCCGCCGATTCGCCCGCCCGCCAACCGCAAGGTTGGACGGGCAGCAAAAAAAATGTTTCAATGAATTGATTAAGGGCCTTAATAGGCCTCCGAATTGTCGGCAGGTGGACTGCTGACTCTCACATGCACCCGTCGACCGAAATGTCGGGCGAGTGCGCAATGACGTTGGGACGTTCACCCGACGACATCGCGCTCTATTTTATGCCCGATTGGGTCGGGCACGTGCCTGCCCACAGGACACAAAATCCTGCCCTATGAGTTAGGTTTAAATGTAGATTTATTGGTGGCTTCTCAAAAAAAAACTAACTTGAGATTGTTAAAAATGTTTGATTTAATGAGATTTCAATGTTATCTTTTTCCAGAGGTTATTCAGCTGACTCTGCCCAAAGATAAGAAGATCAGTATTACCACAGTAACAGTGGGACTGAGCGCTGTATTATCATGTGCTATTCAGGGCACCCTGAGACCACCAATCATCTGGAAGCACAATGGAATCATATTAAATTTCTTGGATCTAGAAGACATCAATGTACGTGACCCATTAGACTTGCCATGTCGTGGAATTTGTTTGCCTTTTTTACACAATATGTTCATTTAAACTTTTGGTGATAATGTAAAACGGACAATATGAAGTCTACCGTCTACTATCTATCTCTCGACAGCTTAAGTTCCAATGAAGTCAATGGAAATACAAATCGAGGGTGATATATAACGGATGACTGAGATAATATAATCTCTTTCATGCCATCCTCAAAAGATGATTATCAAGTGAGCTGTAAAACTGACGGCCGATTCACTACCACCGGTTTTACACCCCTGACAAAGTTGAAAGTTCTGCCTAACGTTCCATTCTCTTAGTGCTATCATTCTTCTCTTAATTGGCACAAATTTGCCTTCAATGTGCTTTCTTCAGTCACTGTGCATCAAAGCAAGCAATTATTTTAAAATAACCACAAGACTTTAAGGAATATTAATTTATTTGCCCTGTAGCTGTACAAGCATTTTAAGACTGCATCTCATTTATTTTTCTATGTTTCTGCATCTACAATATCAGGATCAGAGGCATGTAATTAAGTCCCAGTTGTTCTACCCTCACTTCCCCTAAGCAGGTACTGTGGTGCAGTGCTGAAGTACTATTTCTGCAACTATTCTAAACTTGCGGGTTTGCACGGTTGGTTTATATCAGCATTTGGAGTGCTGGGATTATCCTTATCCAAACTACCTCAGTACTTAAAATGTTAAATGCGCTGTATGCCAGGATTTAAATTATCTCAACACGAAAACCCAGCAAAAAGAGGGAAAGGAGTGATACAGTCTTCAAGTCAGATATATTCTAGATGTGAGCAATTGCCCATTTTCATTCAGGGAGATATCCTTAATCAACAAACTTTAAAATGTGAAAATTGTGGTGACAAACTGTATACTTGCTGCACCACCTCGCTCCAAAAGATAAGACCATAGCTGAAAGCTGCAAAGTGGGCTGTCATGTGGACCCTGGGGTGGTCAAATATATCATTCTTCCCTATACTGTATTCTCTCTGTCTCTTCGTGCCCCTTTCTTGCTTTTTTGTTTCTTTTTTTTACAAAACCTAATCTGGCCATGAGATTTGCAAGTGTTTTCTTCTTGCTTTCTCATACTATAATCAATTTATATTAACCACTGCAACCAGTAAGCCAATTCTCAGTGCTTTAGGGCATTCTGTTGATCAGCAATGCTTTTTTTTTCTGAAGAACAAATTTCATTTTTGTGCATATTTTTTGCTTGGACTACCTGCTCTTCATTATAAAACTGTGAATGTTTATGTTGATTTTGCAGGATTTTGGGGATGATGGCTCCCTTTACATTACTAAAGTTACAACGATCCACATGGGGAATTACACCTGTCATGCTTTTGGCTATGATGAGCTCCTCCAGACCCACATCCTGCAGGTGAATGGTTAGTAAATGTCTTACCTGACAGTCATAGACAGTCTTCAAATACCAGCTAACATGTAATCTGATTATTTTCCAATCACAAATTAAGTTTTATAAGTACCTGATTTAGCTGCTATGGCAACTTGACTCTTCTGGTATTTATACTTGTTATATCTCTTGGAATTGAACAAATATGTTGTCAATAGCAAGATAATTGAGCAGATTGCGACAGATCTTGCTGGAAAAATAACGTGTTAATGATGCGCACAATTATTAATATGCAAATTTGCTGACTAATGCAGGGGGTTAAGAAATTAAGAGGTGGGAAACTCTAGAACTTGGTGGTTTTATTTACTCCACTCTGCAGCTGGGATTTTCTGGCCCTGTTGCGGGTGGGACCCGCCACAGGCGAGGCGGCGCCCCAGCCAGAAGTCCATTGACTTGCAGCGGGACTGGAATATCACGGCAGTGGGCGGGTGCAGAAAATCGCGCCTTGCGTCTTTGCTTTGCAAAACAAAAATCTCAAACTTAGGGCAGGATTTTCCTCCTGTCGGGGGGTATGTTGAAGTGCGGGCGAGCGAAGGCGCGCCTCCGATCGGCACCCCCGATTGGGGGCACGCCGCCATTTTACGTGGGCGGGCAAATTAAAGCCCACCCAGCATGACGTCCACACAGAAGCGCTGTGCTCTCCCTGTGCAGGCGTGGGGTGGGGGGAGGAATCCCAAAATCACAAAAGAGCACACTCATCTCCCTGAGGCTACGTGTTGCCTCAAAATAGAGCCTATTTTGGCCCTACTGTCAAAAATATTAAAAATAAAAAATTCCCTGACATGTCCCCTCATGTGACACTGTCACATAAGTTGGGACATGTCCATAACTTTTTTAAAAACTTTAATTAAATTTTTTAAAACCTACGTGAAACCTCATCCCGCCCGTGGATGAGGTTTCATGCTTTTTCTAATGCCTGCCAAGGCCCCTGGCCTGCCCACCAACATTAAGGTTGGACGGGCAGGTCCATTAATTAGTTTAATGACTCTGTCAATGGCCTCAATTGGCCAATGGCAGGACGGCGGGCGCACAACTGATTTTGCTGAGCCCCCACCTACCTGAAAATTGAAATGGGGCGCGATGACGTCAGGAGTTCTGCCCAACATCATCGCGTGTCATTTTACACATCGCGAGAGGCCCCCACCCCCCGCTCGCCAACGGGAAAATCCTGCCTTTAGTTTCCCCATTATTTTTAAAACTTGTTGGGTTCCCACATTAATTGTCCATTAAACTCACCACAGATTGAGAACTGTTTTAACAAATGTGATACTTGTGAATACAATGCCAATCAAGCTCCCTGACCAGGAAATTAAGCAATTTAAACTGTGATGTCTCATTCCTTCAGGTGGTAAATTGTTGTTTGCAATGTTAAAAATGTCAAATTTTTAATTTTTACCTTTTTCTTACTGTTCCTTTCCGTTACTGTTCTCCCTCTCTTTATTTCTCTTTCTGTTCCTGATTTTACCAATGTACCCCCTCAGTTATTCCTTTGTTTACTTGGGCAGAATTTTACAGCTCGTCCTGCCAGCGGGACTTTCCAGTCTCGACAAAGTCAATGGATTTTTGAATGGCTCGTCGCATTTCACCACCCTGCCCCTGCCACAACGGGGCCGTAAAATTCCGCCTTTTCTTTCTTTCTCATTCCTTATATCTCATGGGACAGAATTTTGCCCTTGGCATGCAGGATTGGCGGGGGCGGTCGGGAAGCCAACCTCCGCCGCAATCGACAAGGCACCGCGATTTCATGCTGGCAGGCCAATTAAGGCCCGCCCAGCGTAATACATGAGCAGCAGTGCTGAGCGTTGCCTGTGTGGGCGTGGGGAAGAGGGTGAACAGGCCTAGCGTGCACTTTGCGCGTGCGCGCAAACGAGCGCCAAATAATCTCCCTGAGGTAGCTCCGTGCCTCAGGGAGATGAAGAATATATTGAAAAAACTATGAAACAACAGAAAAAAATGAATAAAACATATCCCCTCATATGACTCTGTAACATGAGCAGGGACAGGTTTTTAATTAAAAATTAAAGTTTTAATTTCATTTGTATTTGCTTTTGGAAACCTCACCCTGCCCGTGGATGAGGTTTCCAAAAAACTGCAAAGGCCGCTTGGCCTTTTCGCCTGCCCGTCAACCATTAGGTTGAACAGGCAGTGCAAAATTAAGGACAATTGCTAACTTAATGGCCTGAATAGGCCTTTTAATTGTCAGTGGACGCGCTGCCAGCAATGGCGGCGCCCACCAACCGAACTATCGCACGACTACACATTGACGTCGGCACGCTCGGCCAACATCAAAGCGCGTCATTTCACACTCAGTCAGGTCGGGCACGCGCCCGCCCACCAAGCTAAAAATACTGCCCATGGGCTAAGCCCCCCTATTCACTGAGATCTCAGCTGCCCTGTTGCCCTCCCCGTGGTGTTATCAATTCACATTTCCAGCGTAAACATGTTTTGAGCTGAAGGTGCAGAAAATAAAAAATCTAACAGGGGCACATAGCAAGATGTCCCACTCCAGAAAGATCTAGCCCATCTGTTTATTTGTAATTAACAGGTGAGAAAGACCTGAGACAAGTATTAATGACAACAGCCTTCATCTTTCAGATTCAGCCCAGCGACATATGATAATGATGATTATTAAAGATTCCACATCTGCTTTTACCATCTTAATCGCATCAGAAAACTGACTTGGAAGTTTGTGGGTTAAACTTGTACAGAACAAGTGTCAGAAGAATGACTTTAATCGTACTTTGGCCGCTGTTGAAATCCCGACCTCAGCTAAAATTTGCACTAGTTTTCTCTGGAAAGTGTTTTCCCACGCATTCTCCTGAAATTGCAACATAAGACATAGGGCCATGAAAATATATAGGACTGCAAAAGACCATTTTGGTCGAATACAAAAGCAAAATAGTCCGGATGCTGGAAATCTGAAATAAAAACAGAAAATGCTGGGAATACGCAGCAAGTCAGAAAGTCTGGCAGCATCGGTGGAGAGCGAAACAGTTAATGGGCAGAAATTTTCCCCTCTGCCAGTGGCGGGTTTTGTGGTGGCCTGGAGTGGAAAATTTGTATCGAGGCCAAAAATTGGATTCCCGCCGGTGGGAAAACAGTTTGGAATTTTCCCCTCACCACTGCCGTGGTTGGATCGGGTTTCTCGCTGATCCATGGCGGGAACGCCATTTGCATGCATTGCCATGTCATGAATGCTACTCGCCAAAATCAGGAAGCTGCTCCCAATCTACTGCCACGTCAGGTAGAAATTAGACCAGTCTGAAACACGTTTGGAAATAAGTGGCGTGCAGCTATCAGCCCTTACTTTGCTTGTGATTTTGAGGTGAGTGCAACATTTAAAGCCTACCTGCAGTAGCACCGTTCTGGGTTCTCACCAATGCCAGTGAGATGGTACACTGGTGGGAGTGCAGGGTTGCTCTGCTCACTGGTTTCCTCAGTTCTACGGGAGGGTGTTATCTGCAGAGCTCAGGCAGGGCTACACACAAGACACAGACCTGCATTGTGACCAGGGGAGGGAGGGGCAAGATGGAAGGATGACAGAGACATGGGGGACAATGGGCAATAGTGGGGTTGGAGAGTCGGAGGTGGGGGTGAAAGAGGAAGGAGTCATGGGAAAATGGGCAATGGAGGATTGAATGGGGGGGGTAGGAGGAGGAAGGAGACACTGGAAATAATGGGCTATTGTGGGGTTGGAGAGGGGGTCAGGAAGGGTGGAAACATGGGGGACAATGGGCAATGGTGGGGTTTGAGTGTGGGGGAAGGAGGAAGGAGACACGGGGGACAATGAGCAATGGAGGGGTTGGAGGGGGGAAGGAGGAAGGAGACAAGGGGGACAATGGGCAATGGAGGTGTTGGAGTGTGGGGGGGAAATGATGGCAGGCAGAGAGGAGACCGAGAGTGGAGAAGCTGGAGTCCAACACGGAAGACTGGAATGCATGCACAGAAGGGGTTAGATGGGAATCGAACTGTATGAATGGGGCTGTATGCACACAGACTCTGGAATACAAGCGGGGCTTGTGTTAGTGTGGCACAAGAGGGATGGGTTGAGCAAAGACACATGGAGGCGGGGAGGGGAAATGCTTGCACATGAGGGACAGGTAGCTCAGAGACTCATGGGGATGTGGGGAGACTGTGTTGTCATCAGTAAACAAGGAATGGGAGAGCTCATTGAAAGACAGCCATCGTCCCTGGCCTGGGGCCAAGAGGTCAGGGTAAGAGATAAAAGGCAATCCAGGGGTTTAGTGGACCTCACACTCAGGGTGACAGATAAAAGGCAGTCCAGGAGTTTAGTGGACCTCACAATCAGGCTGAGAGATAAAAGGCAATCCTGAGGCTTTGCGGGCCAGGCCACAGGGCTATGTGTGGCACAAACATCGTAGTCCCACTCCAGGGAGGGGCAAAGCCTGTGTGCTCAATAGGGATAAGACACAGCTTGGTGTCCAGGGCGTGGTCTTGGTCTTACAGTCATTGGCCATGGTCTTGTCTGGTTTGTTACTGGGCAGCAGATGGGATGGTCAGGGTTACAGGAGGCAACTGCAGCATGTAAAAGGAGAAGACGAAATAAAGAGGGTGGTATTCAAAACTCTCCTGGGGTGGGTGGAGGTGGGGGGGCATCTCCTCTATACATGACCATGCACACAGCCTCGAGATGGGAAGTGGTGAGGTCCACATTGGGCATGGGGACATCTACAGTGATGGGTTCAGGTGGGAGGGTTGGAATATCGACCACAATAACTCGGATCCAGGATTACTAGGGGGGGCGGTGCTGGAGAATAACAGGACCGAGCTCTATCTGCACACCATAGGGTTCCAGGAAGATTGGAGGAACCTGGACTCTCACATGGGGAAAGTCAAAGTTGGTCTCAAAATAGAAGCACATCACCACCATCTTTCAAGCTGAAGTTGTGGCACAATTAAAAATCGAACCTGGAAAAGAATCAACACGGGAGGGGTCTGAGTCAGTGTGGGAGGGGCCCAGGGCTGCTCTCAGGGGCCCTTTCAGGGGGCACCCTCAAACTGGTTGGAGTCTCAACATTGAAATGGGGTCGCAGCTGAGGGAAAAGAGGAAGACTTCCTTGAGAAGGTGCAATTGGAGCCGTTGCCTTTTGTTGTGCTTTAACGAGAGACTGCAGGAGTCAGTGGTTTAACAGAGGTATGTGAGATTGGGAAATGCAGGCAACCATTAAGGAAGCACAGCTGGTGCATGTCTGCCAGATCATCAGTGAAAGCCTCTAATGTGCTTTCTCCAATTGGCATGGTTAATGGGTCAAAAGGCATCCAGTCAGTGCTGAAGTGCAAGTTCACCTTGATCAATGTACAAGATCAGAGATTGCAGGAGTGCCTTTGGTAAGGTGGCACATTTCTTTACTGTCCAAACCCCTCCAGCTCTGTGGGATTGAGATGTCAATATCAGGATTGGCATTGTGGTCCTCTAGTTCTGTGAGTGTGCGCCTCAGCTGCAAGGCCGTATCAGTGAAAAACGAATAGCACAGACACAGCTCCAGGGCATGAAATAGGTTTTCTGTTTGCGAGTGGAGGTCAACTACATTTGCACAGTATTTATTAATCTCTTGCATACAAGTCCCCAGGGAGAAGGAGGTTTTTAATAATGAAGCCTGTGCTCAATGCTGCCTTCTTGATGGCAGTGATCCAATTGAGGAGGAGGAGAAGGGCCTGATGCCACCTAGATCAGCTTCAAGAGGAGACCCAGTCTCAGGTCCATGGTCCAGGGAAGCCCCAGCGACACCCAGAGGATGAGGAGGTTAGACCCATCCCACCAATCCACACGACCAAAAAGACTTTCCTATCTCAAGATGGGCGACAGACAATGCCGTGCACATCTGCACTTGTCAAGAGAGGTGGATCATGTCTGCGATGTTCTGCAGGAGGATCTAATGCCCTAAGGGATGGTAGGACACCCCCTGCCAGTGACCCTGAAGGTCACTGCCACACTCAATTTTTTAACCTATGGATCATTCCAGGGATCCACAGGGGACCTATGCTGCATCTCACAGTCCTCAGCACATAAATGTATCAAGGAGGTGACAGATGTCCTCTAAAGTAAGGCTCATCATTATGTGAACTTCACATTCAATAAATCTAGCCAAGCTGCTAGATTTCTGGGATTTGCAGCTATCTCAGGCGTCCCTAGAGTACAGGGTGCAATTGATTGTACACATGTGGCATTGAGAGCTCCATGTCACCAGCCCCTGATGTTCATGAACAGGAAAGGGTTCCACTCCATCAACATTCAACAGGTCTGCAATCATCAGAAGCACAACTTGCACGTTTGTGCCAGGTACCCTGGGAGCTCTCATGATTCATACATCCTGAGTCACTCCCAGGTGCCTCACATATTCAAAGGCCCTCAGCGAATACAAAGATGGCTGCTTGGGGATAAGGGGTACTCGCTCAAACGATGGCTCATGACACCCGTACACCATCCCCTGAGCCACTCGGAGGAGAGATACAACACGGCACATAAGGCAACACGATCCATCATCAAGCAGACCATTGGCATGATGTGCTTCCGATGTTCGGACTGCTCTGCTCTGCAGTACTCTCCACAGAGGGCGTCCCATATCATCGTCATCTGTTGTTCCCTTCACAACCTCCAAAGGGTCACCACGTTTATGAGAAACTTTCAGTGGACATTGATGTACACGCAAGGTTGGAGAGGGCATCATGGCTGCAGGTCTTGTTCTTTGGCACTGCCAATGAAGGCAGGCTTCTCATTTGGAGAGACAATTACAGCTACCTCTCCAAGGCTAGTGAGGACATCTAACCCCATGCTGTCTTGTAAGGAGTATGGTTCTTCACACACTTTGCAGACACTTGCAGTAAAAAGTTCAGCACATCTCCCTGACATAACACAAGGGTAGAGTGACTATCACAAGTCCGCTACACATCAAATAATGTGAGAGTCACAAATGGAGGTGAACCCTGAATGGGAGCATGGCTCACTCTTTCAACAAGAGGGCACATAGATGCATATGCATGGCACTTTCAAATGACGAGACCATTCTCATGAACAGCAAATGTATTTACAAAGGTGCCTGCTATTAACTGTGATTGAATGCCCGTGACACAGAAGTGATTTCAAAGCTTCTTAATTTTTCTAACTCTACCACATCATATAGGTACATCCCTGACATCTGCAGCAGAAGTGGAGGTTGCCTGCTGACTGGTATGTTCTAGTTATCTTTGATGACTTTGGTGGGTGTCCTCTAGAGGGCCGAGAACTGGAGGGTCCTGGCCTCCTTTTGGCCTCCTGCTGTAGGGCAGGTGAACCCTCCTCAGCCTGTACAGCTGGAGGTGATGGGTCACAGGCAGAGGGGATTGGGTAAGGCTGGACACTATTGGAATCACCTGGTTGGATGGCCCCGGGGTATCCATCTGCTGCTCCTCCCTGTGGGTGCCCAAGGGCCCCTGCCTGACTCCTTGAGGAGAAGGGGCTCCTGGAGGGAGATTGAGGTGCCCTGTCCCCCTCTCGCCTAGCCACTGGTAGATCCCAACAATGCCTAAATCGATGAAGTGCAGGTCCGAGCGCAAATCCGGCAGGATCTGCTGGACCAAGGACTCCAAGGCGGTGCAACCTTTCCAATGGAAACCTCGAGATGCTACATGTCAGAGCCACAACATCAGAAAGAACGCGGACAAATTCCTGCATTCTTCACTCTAGTCTGTTGACTGCCTCTTACAACTCTAATTGATTTTCCACCGCCTGTCATTGCATCTGCAGCATGTGTGCCATTGCTGTTTCCAGAGGCTCGTCATCAGACTGGGATTCAGCGGGTGATTGATCTCCTCCTGTCCTCTGAGTGCCAGACACCTGGGCTGACACTGCCTCTGAGTGCTGTGGAGACATGTCTGTGAGGTGTTCCACAGAATGTGACCCCAAGCCTATTCTATAACTAGGACCCACTGGGTAGGTTGTCTCTGAGCTGGTGGAGGGTGCAGGTGAATGCAAACGGGTCTTCTTCTAATGGCTGCTCAGCTTCCTCGTCTGAGCTGACCTTCGGGACGGGGCTTATATTAGCTCTGGAGCTCTGTCTCAACCATGCTGGTGCCTGTAAGAGAGAGAAGATAGACTTAGTTCATGAACAGACTGAATACAACATTGCATGTCGTTCACTGAGAATGTCAGGATGTAATCAACTCATGGAGAGCTCAACCATACTGGCTTGCTTGGTGAGGCTGATCTCACCTTCCCCACAGGAGTGATATCTGTCCTCACCAGTCAACTTGCCCTCTAGGGAAGGAAATCTGTCGTCCTTACTTGGTCTGGCCTACATGTGACTCCAGACCCACAGCAATGTGGTTGACTCTTAAATGCCCTCTAAACAAGGGCAATTAGTGATGGGCAATAAAATGCTGGCCTAGCCAGTGACGTCCATGTCCCCTGAACGAATTAAAAAACCCCCGGCGGCATTCTCCTTAAATTTGTTCAGCTCCAGGACGTCAGCTCTCCCTCCTCCAGCTTGGGATCTCTCCCTCTTGTTGTGGGCAAGCTTGGCCTGCATGAAGACAAATGAAAGGAATTTGGTGAGAAGAGAAACTGATCTGGACTAACCATATAAACACTGTGGCTACAAGAGCAGGTCAGAAGCTAGGAATCCTGCGGTGAGTAACCCACCTACTGACTCTCCAAAGCCCGCTCATCATCTACAAGGCACAGGTCAGGAGTGTGATGGAATACTCCCCACTTGCCTGGATGAGTGCAGCTCCCCACAACACTCAAAAGCTTGACACCGTCCAGGACAAAGCAGCCGCTTGATTGCACCACGTCCATAAACATTCACTCCCTCCACCACTGACACACAGTAGTGTGTACCATCTACAAGATGCACTGCAGGAATTCACCAAGGCTCCTTCGACGGCACCTTCCAAACCCATGACCACTACCATCTAGAAGGACAAGGGCAGCAGATACATGGGAACACCACCACCTGGAAGTTCCCAACCAAGTCACTCACCATCCTGACTCGAAAATATATCGCTGTTCCTTCACTGTCACTGGGTCAAAATCCTGGAACTCCCTTCCTAACAGCATTGTGTGTGTACTTACACCACATAAACTGCAGCAGTTCAAGAAGGCAGCTCACCACCACCTTCTCAAGGGCAATTAGGGACGGGCAATAAGTGCTGGCCCAGCCAGCGAAGCCCATATCCGATGAATGAATTAAAAAAAGAGATGGAGGAGAGGTTAGGAAGCATGCATTCCCCTTGTGTGTGCTGAGCCCTTGCCAGTAAGGGCTAAGGATGGAGTTTGTGCAGCATGATAGATGATGTGCAAGTGATGTTAAAATGCCCATTAGATAGTCATTGGTGATGTGTGCCCCCAGTAATATTATGTGAGATCTCTGAGCAGTGTGACCCTTTGAGTGCATGATGCCATTATGAGACTGTGAGATTGTAATGAGCTGAAGGTTAACTTACCCTGGTGGAGTGGATAAGACAATAAGACATAGGAGCAGAAATTAGGCCATTCGGCCCATCGAGTCTGCTCCGCCGTTCAATCATGCACTGCACTGTGTGGCGTATCTCAGGCGGTTGCCCAATGCACTGACCTTCCTTGCAAATGCCTTATGCCTCCCAGGCCAGCGAAGTGAAGTTGGTGGGCTTCCTGGAGCCATCCCTGGGGTAGAGGACATCCCTGTGTTGGTGCATTCCATTGACGATAGCCTCCAGGGAGTTATTACTAAACCTCGCGGTAGCTTTCTTCTTGTACGCAGCCTCTGGAGATATCTCCTTCACAAAGCTGTGCTGGAGAGAGTGAATATGTGTGCTTGGGCGGTGGGTAAATATGGCACCAGACCTTCAAATCCATTAGGTGACGGCAGGGTGGATGAATCAGTTCCCGACCCGCCACGTGATTCAGAGAGATACTCACCTGCATAATTAATTAGCTCCCAAGCGCAAAATCAGATGTGATTTTCCACCAGGCTGCCCAGCGGGAAATACACCACAGAACCTGCCCGCCACGGCACTTAGCTTCAAAAATGTAAATATCCATCCAATGTTTTAGATCTGTGACTTTGCATCAAAACCAGTCATCATTTTTAGAAAATCTGTAGATTTTTATACAAGGTATGGACAGGGTCAATGGTGACAAACTGTTCTCACTCAAGAGAATATCAAGAACTAGAGAGCACAGTTTCAAAATAATTGGCAAAAGGAATAATAGTGATGTGAGGAAAAAATTTTTTCTCAGAGGGTCGTTGGAGTCTGGAGCAAACTTCCTGAGAGGGTGGTGAAGGCAGGTTCAATCGAGGTATTCAAAAGAAATTGGATTGCTATCTGAAAAGAAAGAATGTGCAAGGTTAAGGGGATAAGGCAGGGGAGTGGGACTAGATAGAATGCTTTTTCAGAGAGCCAGTGCAGATTCAATGGGCCGAATGGCTTCCTTCTGCACTGGAAAGATTCTGTGATTCTGTGATCTAAATCACAAATCTCCAAACTTTCTGCAGCCCTCTGTTGCTCCACTTTTGGTGGCTGTGCCTTCAGTTCCCGAGGTCCCGAGCTCTGGAATACCCTCCCTACACTTCTTCGCCTCTCTACCTCTCTTTCCTCCTTTAAGACATTCCTTAAAACCTACCTCTTTGACCAAGCTTTTGTCATCAGACTTAACATCTCCTTAAGTAACTCAGTATCAGACTTTGGGCTGGATTTTATGCTCCCCTTTGGCTGGTGTGAAGACAAGGGGCACATAAAATCATGCGGGTGGCCTTCCTGCTGCCTACTCACCCACCCTTGACCTGTCTGGGGTTGGGGCAAACATCAAGTGGCCCTCTTGGGACCCATGCCAAGCGGGAAGGGTGGCAGCTTTAGCTGCTCAAGCTGGTATCGGGCAAAGGGGAGGACACCTCCTTTGCAAGCCCCATGGGTCCATTGGAAACACCCCTGTCCCAAAGTCATTTCCGCCCCTTTAATCTTTCCCCTCAGGGACAACCTTCAGGATTGTGGACAGGCTCACCCATGACCTTTCAGCTGTGGGGGAGGGGTTGAGGACCACAGCACACCCTAAAGTCCAACCCTATGTTTTGTAATGCTGCTGCGAAGCACCTTGGGACATTTCATTTTGCTAAAGACGCTATATAAATGTATGTTGTTGTTGTAAATGCTTCCCAAATTGGCTTTTGCTATTGGTTTATTGCATGGAATGTAAATGAAAAATTAATCGGCTAACATCTGGGCTCCAAGCCTTTGCTAATGCCCCAAGTGTGTAAAATTTAGTTTTCATCCAGAGCAAAATATCTTTGTCTTGACTAATTTCCAGTTCAATAAATAAAAAATGAACTACCACCATTGGGAGTAGTTGAGGCAAATAGCATAAATACATTTAAGGAAAGGCTAGATAAGCATATAAGGAAAAAGAGAATAAAGGGTTATGCTTAGATTTAGATGAGGGAAGATGAAAAGAGACTCAAGTGGAGTATGAAGCCAATATGAATTGGTTAGCCAAATTTCCTGTTTCTGTATTATATACAGTTTGTAACTTTATATAATAATCTTGCTTGGTTCCAACAGAAAGCCTGTCTCCTACCTCTATTTTAAAACATGTTTAAGGACAAGCCACAGCCATTTGGACACCTGGGGATAATTTTAATCTACCCCACTTGTTAGCATCTTGACTGCATTGGATCAGCCAATCATTTAAAACTCTGCACAAGTTTAATTGGGAAAACTGTGAAAGGACAACGAATCCGATCCCATTCGTTTCTTGTCTGGTGTGTTAAGTTAAAACCCAATAGTTTCATTTAAAGTTCCCTAATTGCTACAGTAGAAACCAAGTTCAAACAGACAATGTTTAATTCACCTATGCTTCACTTCTGCTTTTCTGGTGAAGATCAGAAAGCATTGAAGGTCAAAATCCATTTCAGC
Organism: Cetorhinus maximus; assembly: GCF_964194155.1. Taxonomy (NCBI): domain Eukaryota; kingdom Metazoa; phylum Chordata; class Chondrichthyes; order Lamniformes; family Cetorhinidae; genus Cetorhinus; species Cetorhinus maximus. Next base: position 109,121,204 of record NC_135888.1, read on the forward strand.
ATAGCAGAACAATATATTTGTGCATCATAGTTTTGTTGGACAATATATTGAAATCACTCCAAAATTTTAAACTTTCTGTTTGAACCTAGAAATGAGGAAAATAAATAAAGAACTTTGCAGCATAGCCTAAGGAAGAATTGACTTCAGATAATTTTTAATGACCGTCCTCAACGTATCGTTCAGCCAGACCCCCTGTATAGTGTGTGAAACAAAAGCAAAAAATGCCAGAGATGCTCAGCAAGTCAGACAGCATTTGTGGAGAGAGAAACAGAGTTAATGGGCTGAATTTTACAGGCCACCTGCAGGCAGGGAAACAGGCAGGTTGATTAGGGCACTGTGCCCTCGGCAACGTACCCGTCGCCACCCCATCCACCCCGGACCTGTCACAATTTTACGAGTGGTGGGGAATGCGTAGGGTGGGCCACCTGCCTTTGACTCAATTGAGGTCCATAAATGGACAATTAATGCCCAATTAGGGGCCTCATCATGCCACCATTCTGATTTAAGAACTGTGCCCAATGTGTAGCCCTGGCAGGTTTAAACCTTTGCGTTGCTAGTCAGTGAAAGGGGGTGCCTTCTTCCCAGGCCCCTTGTGCCAATCAGAGGCTCTCCACCACATTTCAGGTTAATAGCTTTTCACCAGAACTGACAGAAGGCTATCGAGCTGAAACGTTAACTCCATGGTCTGTCTGAGGGCAGGCTCCCCACACCCTAGTGTAAATTTCGGGGGCCAGCCCGCCTCTGCTTGACCTACTCGCCTAATTAATTAATTAAATAATTACCTACTGTAGTTTTTTGGGCAACGGCCCTTTAATTAGCATGAGGCAGGACTTCTATCTGTCTCCAGGCATAAGTCCCGCCTCATTGAGTTGTAGGCCAATCAGAGATCAGCATCTCTGTGCCACACCAGGATCGGTGGCCACTGCCAGCTTTGCAGAAGGCCTGGGAGGAAGAGGAACCATGGATGTCCCCAAACCTAGGTAAGTCCAGGACCTCACCGGGGTTGGCTTGGCAGGCTGCACGTTGGACTCAGGCTTCACTTGCCATCTGTTATATCGGAGAGGTGGTGGGATGAAGCCCTTAACTGGGCATTAATCGCCCATTTAAGCGTCTCACTTGGGCCATGGCTGGCGGCCTTTCCAACCATCTGTAAAATCATAGTGTGGCAGGAGGTGGGGGGGAGGGGGGCAGTGGTGATGGCGGCGAGCACTCTGCCAATAGCTTGTTATCCTGCTCACGGGTGACCCACAAAATTCAGTCTCATTTCTCCACAAGTGCTCCCTGAATTTCCAGCATTTTCGTTTTTTATTTCAGATTTCCATCATCCGCAGTATTTTGCTTTGTGAGCATGTGAGACAGTTTGGAAGTTCCCAAAGTACTTCTAAATTAAAGGACTTTACAATTAGTATCTGTAATGTCTCTCACGAGGGGCCGGTCAGCTCAGTTGCTTAGATAGCATGTGGATCAGATCAGTGCCAACAGTGCAGAGTTTGAAGCCTGTTCAAGCTGAGGTAGATTCGGTGCCTACCTCCTCACCCTACCAGTACTAAAAAAATCATTGCATTTTGTGCTGTGGTTCAGCGAATAATCACCAAGGACCTCCCTTCAGGCAGAGAACTGAACAAGAAGAAAGTCTCTCACATGCAAAGCACACTACCTTCTGTGAGAAACACGGTATTATCATTATGAGATGAGGTGAGTTCTGTTATTACCTGTTGTTTTTATTCTGATCTAGGATATTCATTGAGGAACTCTCTTTTCTTCTATTTCTTCAGTCCCTCCAGTGATCAGAGTGTACCCAGAAAGCCAGGCACAAGAGCCTGGTGTGACTACCAGCTTAAAGTGCCATGCTGATGGAATCCCCAACCCCAAAATTACCTGGCTGAAGAACGGTCTAGATATTACTTCAACATTACCTAACCAACTTGTGCTACTAGGTAGTATCAAATTTCATTGGCACATTCTGTTGGTGAACATAATAATGATATTTGCTTTTATATAGCACTTTATTACATCAAAACTTCACAAAACATTTCACGCGGCAAGCTTCTTTTGAAGTTCAAGGACTGATTAAGTTGGCAAATGTAGCATCCATTCTACATTTCTGCACCTGCAAGGTCCCACAAGCAGCTGTTAGATTCATTCACGGTAAATGTATTTTGCCGTGAATGAATATTCAATCAATTGGACTAAGGATTGTTTAATACTAGGTTTATTAGAGGTTTCAAGTTGGCCCATGTCTGCTGGTGGTTTCTACCTATGATCTAGATATCTGTGCATAATCGGCCTGACACAAAGCAAACTTGCATCAGCGATTAGTTTCGCAGATAAAAGAATTCAGATGCATGAATTTCAAATTGACAATCATACTTGTGACACAATGAATACTGCTCATTGATACACCCAGCATTCTAATACTAATGTACATGCAGAATCAATTGTAGGAAGTTAAGAGCAAGTATGACAATGAAAGTGCCCTGCTGTAAATTGTCCATATAGATGGGTCATTACCATTATCTAAAAGGACATGTGCCCACTGAATCACTAACTAAATTGATGCATTGAGCCATTATCTAAAAGGACATCCGGCCACTTAAAAAACACCTAAAAGGATAGACACCTACTGAAGCATCATCTACATGGCGACATATATGATGAACCCTCACCCGAAATAAATTAAAACTAAAAACAGCTAACTTTGCGATCCATCTCAGTGCCAAATTGAAACATAGGGCTGAATTTTACAAGGTGAGCCGAGACCCTGATGTTAGGGTAAAAGGCGAGTTCCAAACCCATACTTGCCGGCAGTGGGACCTACTCATCAATTTTACCACTGGCAGCCTCTTAATTGGTCGCCTGTGGACCTGCCATTCAATTAAGGACAGCAGGTGGGCTCTTGATGCTGCTGGCCCAATCACAGGGCTGGCAGCTCTGAAACCTCAGCAGCACCACCAGTAGAGGCGATTGCTGAAGAGAACAGGCCTTGGGCCGAAAAATTGAAAGTATGTCTAAGATGATTCCAATTCTTTTTTAACTTGTTAATATTTAAATTGTGATCTTATTGTGAGGTTGGTACTTTTAAAAACAACACCTCTTTTAAAAATTCTCAACCTTAATTTCAATCCCTCCGCAGCCTCACCCCTGCCTATTTATGTAAACTCTTTCTGTAAGCCCTACAAACCTCCAAGATCTTTGCATTATTCCAATTCTGGTGTCTTGCATCCCCAGTTTTCATTGCTGCATCACTAAGGACAGTGCCTTCAACTACATAAACGAGTGCTAAACTCTAGAATTTCCTCCCTAAGCCTCTCCATCTCTCTACCCCTCTCCTCTTTTGAGATACTCCTTAAAATCTATTTCTTTGACCAAGCTTTTGATCAACTGTCTTAGTATCTTAGTATCTCCTTACATGGCTCAGTATCAAATTTTGTTTGATAATCACTCCTATGAAGCACTTTGGGGCACTTTACTACATTAAAGATGCTATATAAATGCAAGTTCTTGTTGTTGTTATGCCTTCGTTTCTGAATGGTGACTATCAATGCAGAATCACTTTGTTTTGTGCATTTTTGTTTGTGTTCCACATTTCTATAGCAAATGGAGGTGAAATTCACATTAACAGTGTGCGTTATGAAGACACAGGGGCATATACTTGCATTGCGAAGAACGATGCAGGAGTTGATGAAGATATCTCATCTCTTTTTGTCGAGGATTCAGCTCGAAAGACTCGTATGTCTAAAATGTGTTAAACCACTTGTTATTATTGAACTTGCTCTGAGCTTAATTGGTGCATGAAAGAAATTGAAATAACGCCAACTCTTGATCATATTGATAGCTACTATAAGGGAACTGAGTGTCACAGAAAGTTAGAACACTATCTTTTCCAGCAGCCGAGATTGGCCAGTTGAAAGTCTTCTGTCTCTGCCAACTGTTTGAAATGAGTTTAGAAAAGTTCCTCAGATCATGAGGAGTCCACAATACTAATTGATACAAAATTAAAGTTTTCAGTCCTAATCAGAGACAACTTAAGATGGCTAATGGAGGAATAGCACAGTGGTATAGGCAGAATTTATTTTCAGAGTTATTAGAGTATGAGCTTGCCAGTCAACACAATGCTATTTCATAAGATTTTTTTTTCAAATCAAAAGTTAACAGTAAGATTCAAATAGAAACATCATTATTTCCATTAACACGTTAAAGCAAGGAAAATAAAGTCTTCTGAGACTAAAACTCTATAGCACAAAGTCCAATCTTCTGACTCCTTGGGCTGGAATTTACAGCCCCCTCATGCCGGGCATGTTTTTCAGCAGTGGGGGGGCACATAAAATAAGAGGGCTGCCAAGCCTCACCACCTTCCGCCCACCCCCGAGTTGTCCTCCATTATATGGTAAGTGGGCAGGCGCCGAAATCGGGAACTTGCCCGCCTTTTTTAAACACATAACTAATGGTCAGTCGAACTTGTTACCAAGCCATTTGACCCGAATACTACGCTGCCCGCGCCATAAAATGGTTGGCACGGGCAGGCTGGCAGGAGTGGACAGGCCGTTTTTTAAACAGAAGTGGTTAACAGGGAGGAAGGAAGGGGGTGGCATCCTCTGGCGTTGCCCTGTGCACATCAGATGCACCCCCAATCCAACATGTTACCCCCATTCTGTTCCTCCCCACCCCCCCCTCTTTGTTCCTCCCCACCTAGCCTCCAAAACCGTACCCCCCCAAACCCCCCGCCATGCCCGCTAGGCTGCCCGATTCCTCTCGCCCTAAAGGCAAGGGACTTAGCTGGGATTTATCGAAGTTCTGAATGAGCCTGCTTGCAGTCCCAGCAGCGCCTTGAGTTCTGGTGCTGCTGGGACTTGTGGAGCTTCAGGCCAATCAGATTGGCCGTCAGCTCTCTAAGTAGGGACTTCCTCCCACTGAGGGGCAGAAGTCACCCTCTCAGCCTATTTAGCAGCGCGTTGTGGCTGCAGGGCAGGCTTTCTTTAGGCGCGTCGGATTGCAGACCAACTCTTGCAATGGAGGAAAGGGACGAGCAATACACCCCCATTCCCCGTGAAATCCAGTCCGTGCACTACATTATTTCCCACTCTATAATGTCACCTGCCTCCATCCTGCCTCAGCCCATCTGCCCAAATCTTATTCCATGCTTTTGTCACTTCCACATTATTCCTCCTGGTTGACCTCCCATAATACACACTTCATATACCTCAACTTGCTTAAAATTAGGCTGCTCATATCGAACTCCATACCAGTAAACTTACCAATTATCCCAACGTCTCCAAACCACATTGGTTCCCATCCCTCTCTGCCTCTAATGTAAAGCTCTTATCAGTCTGTTTAAGCTATGTCATGGCTTTTCTACATCCTATTCATGCAACCTCCCCACCTGTATAATCTATCAAAATCCTCCGGGGGCCTCCTATCTCTCATATGTAAAATAGAGAGCTGTCAGTTGAAAATCAGCCACCCAAGGCCCATTTGCAATTTTTAGGCGGGCCTGTAAATAAGAGAGCAGCATACCAGCCCATTTCAGGCACAAGGCTGCTTGCCTACGCAAATCGGATCTGATGGTTACTCTTACTGCTTTCCCCTTGTTACATAGTGTAGTCACAATGCTGCTTGATCACCTTCATATAAACCCTAATTTTTGGTAGTTTTTTACAGCCAGATGTCCTTCCTGCCACTAACCCTCCCGTTTACCAAACTGCGGACCAGCACAGATACACACAGGCTGACCCGTACCAATGGCTGTGTGCTTTCATAGCCAAGAAATCCTGGCGTGGGACTTGAACCTTAAGGTTGGACGGGCAGGTCCATTAATTATATCAATTACTTTTTAAATGGCCTCAATAGGCCGTTGACAGGCTGGCGGGCACACAGCTAATTCGGCTGTGCCCCCGCCGACCTGAAAATTGAAATGACGCGGGGTGACATCAGAACTTCTGCCCGACATCATCCCGCGTCATTTTACGTGTCGGCGAGTGGGAGTGGTGCCCACTCACCAAATCAAAGATTCTCCCCCAAGTATCCTTAATAATGGATTCCAGCAATTTTTCTATGACAGATGTTAGGCTAACTGGTCTATAGTTTCCTGTCTGCTGTCTGCCTCCTTTCTTGAATAAAGGTGTTATATTTGTTGTTTTTCAATCTGCCAGGACCCTGCCAAAATCTAGGGAATTTTAGGAGATTATATCCAATGCTTCTACAATCTCTGCTGCCACTTTTTTTTAAGAATGTAGGATGCAGGACATTTGGTCCTGAGGACTTGTCAGTCTTTTGGTCTAATAGTTTTACCAGCACCTGTTCCCTGGCGATGGTGATTGTTTTAATCCCCCTCCCCCCCATTCTCCCCCCCCCACTCCCCACCACCACCCCACATTTTGCCTTTTAATTTTAAATTATCTCATGGAAGTTTTCAAGTCTTCTACAGTGAAGACAGACACAAAATAGCCATTCAACGCTTCTACCGTTTCTTTCTTTTCCATTATTAATTCCCCAGACTCTCTCTCTAGAAGAGAAACACTCATTTTAGTTACTTGTTTCCTTTTTAAACACTTGTAGAAACTTTTACTATCCGTTTTTTTAGATTTCTAGCTAGCTTTCACTCATACTCTAATTTCTCCCTTTTATGAATATTTTAGTTAGTCTTTGCTGGTTCTTAAATCTATCCAATCTTCTGACCTTCCACTAATCTTCACAGAATTGTACAATGTTTCTTTTAATTTGATACTATTCTAATTTTCTTATTTAGTTCTAGATGATGCATCCTTCTCAAAGAGTCTTTCTTTCTTACTGGGATAAATCTTTGCTGAGGATGATTAAATATTTCTTTAAATGTCTGCCACTGTGTCTCTACATCTTACCTTTTAACCTAGTTTCTCAGTTCACTTTAGCAAACTATGCTTTCATATCCTTTAAGTTTAAAACACTAGTGTTAGACCCACAGTCTCACCTTCAATCTGAACTTGAATTTATATTATGCTGTGATTGCTGTCACATAGAGGCTCCTTTACTATGAGGTTATTGATTAATCCTGTCTCGTTGCACATTACAAGATCTAGAATAGCTTGCTCCCTGGTTGGCACTAGAAAATACTGCACTAAAAAATTGTCCTGGATACACTCTATGAGCTCTACTTGTCTGTAAGTACAGCCTTAAAAGCAATTATCAGGATCACCTCTATGTTTTTGTAAAAAGTATTTAAAGGAGAAGAATGCCTGGGGACCTTCATTTTTAAAAAAAATCCTCTTTGGTGCAAAGAAAGCTTTAAAAATTCAGTACTTTTCTGCCCAGAGAAGGGAAATTATCCCATTTTTTCATGGGAACACTGTCCACTGGGGATCATCATGATAACTCCAATTCTAGGCTGTACTAAACTTATTAATTACATCAGAGCCCTGGGATTTGTACACAGAACTCAGAGGATGCCAATTTCCACACAACACATTAACAGTTAGCCACAAGTGGATTTACTCTACTTCTTGCCCGATTGGGACTCTTCTCCAAGAAAACATGATGTTGTAGCTCACCAATAAATTTCTTGCTAGTTAAGGAAAAAGAATTAGTTCCTTGAAGGTTAAGGACATTATGGGCTGAATTTTCTATCCGGGGGAGGTTGTGTGGGGGCGGGTGGGAGCGAGTGTGAACCCGATCATCGCCCCGATCGGGTGCGCGCCGCCATTTTAGGTGGGCGGGCCAATTAAGGCTCGCCCAGTGTGACGCATACCTGGAAACGCTGTGCACTCCTTGTGCAGGCGGGGTGGGGGAGGGGTTCCCTGAGTCTGGGCCTGCGCTCCTTCGCACATGCGCGCACAAGAGCACAGATTATTTTGAGTTCTGAAAAATATAATAAAGGTAAAAAAATTTTAAGGGCATGTCCCCTCATGTGAAACTGTCACATGAGCTGGAACATGTCCATTAGTTTTTTTCAAAAAATTTTATTTAATTAATAAACCCTTCATGAAACCTCATCCCGCCCGTGGATGAGGTTTCATGAAAAATGCAGAGGCCGCTTGGGCTCTTCGCCTGCCCGTCAACCTTAAGGTTGGACGGGCAGCATTCTTAACAACTTTAATTACTTTCTTAATGGCCTTAGTAGGCCTTTGACAGTTGAGCAGCTGCGCGCCTGCCGAACGGACAATCTAAATGAAGCGTGGTGACGTTGGGACGCCCACCTGACCTCACCGCACGTCATTTTACGCATTGGTGAGCGGGTCCCGCCCCCACTAGCCGTCCAGAAAATTCTTCCCTTTGAACAGTTTTTGGATTTGATTGCAAACTGTCAGCACTTTGCATTTCCTGCTCTTTTTAATCATCAGGCACAGGCTTATGGGAAAAAATGAGGAATAATCAAATATAAAAATACTCAAATAGAGACAGGCTCAGTTTAGTGAGTTGAAGGAAGATCTAGCCTAGGTGGACTTGAATCTAAGATTGGCAGTTAAAACAGTAAATATGAAGCCTTCAAAGATATAGTTCATGTACAGATGAGACACATTCCCACAAGCTTGAAAGGAATGACATCTAAAGCTAGAGCTTCTGGAGTGACTAAAGGTTTGGAGATTAAAATGAAACAGAAAATTTATGATCAATGTCAGACTCATAATATAGTACAGAACCAAGCTTGATACAGAAGGTATCAAGGGGAACTGAAAAAAGGAAATAAGAGGGGCACATAGTGTGTATGAGAATAGATTAGCAGGTAAAATAAAAAGGACCCCAAATTATTTATCTTTTATAAACATATAAATAGTTAAATGAATAGCCAGAGAAACGGTGGGTCTATTTGGAACTAAAAAGGAAGTTTTCTGGTGAGACAAAAGGCATGGCTAAGGTACTAAATGAATAAAAAATAGGGGATACTGCCAAAAAGTAAAGGAGGAGTCAGTAGAGTAACTCGGCAAAAAAAAGTGCTTAAAGGGTTGGCAGAACTCAAAATAGAAAAATCAGCAGGTCCGAATGGGACACTCCTTAGGTTGCTGAGGGAAGTAAGTGGGAACACAGAGGAAGTGGCAGCGTGGTTACTAAATTGGCTAAGGGTCAGCAAAGTATTGGTGAATGGTTGTTTGTCAGAGTGGAAGGAAATATATATAGTGGTGTACACCAGGCATCCGTATTGGAACCACTGTTCCATTTGATATATAATGGGCAGGATTTTCCCGTTGACGAGCAGGGGGCGGAGCCAGCTCGCCGACACATAAAATGATGCGCGGTGACGTTGGGCGGAACTCCCAACGTCACTGCGCCCCATTTAAATTTTCAGGTAGGCGGGGGCTCAGCAAAATCAGCTGTGCGCCCCCCGACCTGTCAATGGCCAATTGAGGCCATTGACAGAGTCAGTTAAGTAATTAATGGACCTGCCTATCCAACCTTAAGGTTGGCGGGCAGGCCAGGAGCCCTGGCGGGCATTAGAAAAAGCATGAAACCTCATCCACTGGCGGGATGAGGTATAATGTAGGTTTTTAAAAATTTCATTAAAGTTTTTTAAAAAGTTATGGACATGTCCCAACTCATGTGACAGTGTCACATGAGAGGACATGCCAGGGAATTTTTTTTTCCTATTTTTAATCATTTATACAGTAGAGACGATCTCCCTGAGGCAGCACTTAGCCTCAGGGAGATAAGTGTGCTCTTTCCTGCGCACCCTCAGGTTTAGGGATTCCCCCACACCCGCACATGGAACGCATAGCGCTTCTGTGCGGACATCATGCTGAGCGGGCCTTAATTGGCCCGCCCACGTAAAATGGCGCCGCATCCCCAATTGGGGGCGCCGATTGGAGGCGTGTCTCCGTGTGCCCTTATTTCAACTTCCCCCCCAATGGGCGGAAAATCCTGCCCATTGACTTAGACTTGGGTATACATGGCAAAATTTCAAAGTTTGCAGATGTCATGAAACTCAGAAATGTAGTAAACCAGGAGGAGGATAGTGACAATCACCAGGAGGACATAAACAGGCTGATGAAATGGGCAGACATATAGTAGATAAAGTTTAATGTGGGGAAACATGAAATGATGCACTTTGATAGAAGGAATGAGGAGAGGCAATATAAACTAGATGGTACACTATTAAAGGGAATGCCAGATCAAAGAGATTTGGGGGTATTTGTAAACAAAATTTGAAGATGATAGGGCATGAAGGTTGTAAATAAATCTGTGGCTTTATAAACATAAGTACAATGAGTACAAAATTAAGGAAGCTTTGCTAAACTTTTATAAATCATTGCTAAGGCCCAGCTGTAGTATTGTATCAAATTCTGGGTACCATACTTAAGAAAGGATGTTAATGCCTCATAGAGAGTGTAGAGGAGACTTAAAGGAAAGGTACTAGGGATGCAGGATTTCAGTTTCTTCGAGAAATTGGAGATGCTGGAGTTGTTCTCAGAGGATAGAAGATAAAGGGAAGTTTAAAGATTAAAATAAGGAGAAACTGTTTCCGGTGGCAAAGAGCCAGTAACCAGAGGACACGGACTTAAAGTTATTAGCAAAAGGACTGGAGGTGAGATGAGGAGATTTTTTTTTTTATGCAACTATAAACGTGTTGGAAGCGGATTCAATAATAACTTTCAAAAGGGAATCATGGCAGGGGGATGGAGCTAATTGGATAGTTCTTTCAAAGAGCCAGCACATGTACGATGGGCTGAATAGCCCCATTCTGTATCATTCTATGATTCTGTGATCGGTGGAATTCATTTGATATATTGTTGTGGAAAGAGGCAATACTAGGGATTGTGTAGCACAGTTACAATGAGCAGAGAAAGGAGACTTTCATTCCGTCAGTCTGGGCTGAATTGCAACCTAGGTTGCCAGGGTGATAGGGTACTGCACATCACCCAGTTCCCAGTTTTTAATTTTTGTGAATATTTCCTTGCTTGCTTCTCATCCTTAAAAGGGCACCATCTTCATGAAAATGTGCTTCACAAAGTTTAGAAAGGACCAGGGAGAAGTGTGCATCATTTTTATCATCATATCATCTCACATAAATGACAAATTATGTTTCCATGGGATATGTATCATCCTGGCTTATAGGTATAAATGAGTAAAGATTTTCATGAAAATGTTAGCTCTTTTTGTAAAAATATATATTTTTTGGTTTTTTTCACATATCCCAAGACAATTACTTAAAACTGCTATGTGATACCACATGGGAGTTTCCTTTCTGTGGTATTTTCCCACAGTCTGGTAGCTCTGCAATCATAAAACTCTTTTCAGATTGACAGTGGCTCCAATAGTCTGATATAGGCTTCAAACTCCAAGGCACCATATTCATCAATGACTGGCTGAACATTTCATTCCCAATAAAATCAAAAGAATATGGCCAACAAAATCAATTACCTGTAGCTTTACAGCAATTTTACATTGATACTACGAACATTTGAGATGATCTAAAAGGCTTCAATATCACTGAAGTTTTGAATAATTCAATAGTATACCTTGAAATACTGAAATGAGATTATAACCTTTAAATCACCTTCTGGTCCCTTTATGAATAATATATACTAAAAACTTTATGGTAAGTTTCTGGAAAATTCATGGGTACTTTTAGGTCTCCATTTATTTCGACAGCAATGGCTGACTTCTGATTCAGCAGTTAAAGAAAGGGAAGACTTGCATATACATAGCCTTTCAAGAGCATCGGTGTCTCAAAGTACTTTAAAACCAATGAATTACTTTTGAAGTGTAGCCACTATTATAATGTAGGAAAAGTAAACTTCTGTTTGGTAATTATCAGGAGTTTCAGATGGAAGGAAAGTCTAGCGAGAATATGTTTTTACTAAAGAAACTGATGGATGGAAATATATATATATACAAACTTGTTGCCTCAGAGAGATCTGGCTTTCAGGTTCTCCTGCTTTCCTTTGCTGGCTTTGACACATTTTACAGGTAGGACCCTGTGCATCCCAGACCAACTCCATTCACACTTTGAACTCCATACATACTGTAGTGATCTGAAGATTGACCTGAAGCCATGTGACCCCAAGAAATCCAATAATCACTAAGTATGTAGAAATACCCAATTGGTAATATGCATCAACCTCCTTTCATAATGATTAAATTAAAGTACAACTCAACAAATGCCCTTCCCCTTTAATTATCTTTGTTAAACAATTGATAATTAATAACAATTGGAATTAAATCATGTCATTGTTCTGAGCCACACAGTTGAGACCTGTCAACTTCCAAGATGAAGTAGTATTGGAGGGAGAGTTGCTCACTCTATACCCATTTTTGGTGCCTTGGATCCAACATTAACATCCAGCTAGGAACCCACTTCGCTTTCCCATCTCCCCACTCCAATCTATGGAAGATAAAAGGAGCGTTAACTAATTTGAGTAAGGGGTTAAAACAATCTTAAATGTATTTATGGTTAAATTTTATCTTATTTTTAATGAATATAAATATATATATATATAAATATGAACAGCTTTTGCATGTGTGAATGAACTGAAATTTTTGACATTTTTTTCCCTTTTTTTTAAATCATTTTCTGGCTTTCTTCAATCTCTGATGCTGCAGTTGCAAACATACTGTGGCGAGAGGAAGGTACTGCAGTGCATTGTTGTGTTGTAGTGATCATGTGCTTGTCCACTGTTTGTAGCACAATTTATTACTTCTAATAACAGGTCCTTCTCTGTACTGTGCCTCCAAGTCTAGTATTCTCACTACCTCTGAGACAGGCTGCATCTTTTGAGAACATCATTCCAAATATTACTTGCTCTTTTAGATGCAAAGAAACTCTAGATTATCCTTGGGTCTCCTAACAACTGAACACCTTGCAAGTGGATATTTCTGTTACATCGATAACAACCTAAAATCATAGAACCAATCTCTATCTATACACAGTGGATTCATTCATAATAAATGGATACTGTCTATAATATAAAAAAGGTTTTAGCAGCTTATTTGGAGTAAGAGTCACATGTGTTTTTATCATAATTATGTCGAAGATCTTGTGGCTCAGTTGGTAGCATCCCTGCCTCTAAGTCAGAAGCTCTGTGTTCAAACCTTACACCAGGACTTGGTGGCCATAGAAGGAGCATTTATGACATGGCTCAACAGCCTGATAATTCTTCCAACATTTCCCCACTATTCATCATTCCCACTCATGTCATTGTGTGCTTGCAAATGAACCAAAGGCTTGCCAAATTCTTCAGTGACAACAATTTCCATTTAATTGATTAGCTTTAGTGCTTAGAATGCATGTACCATGTTTGCAGCCCAGATAGTGCCATAGTCACCTACAGAGTGGCATTTGTCTCCAATACTGCAAAATTAGAGCAAATGAAAGAAATATCTAGCTTTCGAGTGTGGTCTCTGATCTGTACTGTTAACTGATCTCAGCCAGAACAGCACTAGGGCTTGTACAATTGGTTCAATGGCCTCAGATAGTCAAGGAAATAAAATCAAGTTGGGTTTCTGATCCAACTTAGTAACCAGTGCCCTTTTCGGGCAAGTAAATGCAAGTATGGGGCAGGTTGAACTGTAATGTCGTTCCCATGGCAAACAGCGTGCCATCTTTGCTTACATAAAAAATGTGATATAAGAGTCTTACCAGCATCCATGGAATTGTACACCAGCCTGAAAGGAGAGAAAAGGGAAGGGTACAATTAATATCCATAGAAATACATTACATCTTGAACAATGATGTTACTATTAAGATCAAGAAGAAACTATATTCCACAATAATTCCACAATATTATTAATATTACACTGTAAAATGCAAAGAACCAAATGAGTAATGAAATGAGCATTACTCAGTCACATGGATATGGAAATAGGCATTAGGTTGGCTGTAGTAAAGTCTAAAGTCCCAAGGTTGTTGCTGAGGATTTTGATCAGACACCAAAATTATGACAAAAGCTTGGAATGAGTTTTCCTCCATAATGTGAATAGTATCTCTGAAATCAAAGCTGGCAGCTGAATTAAAAACTTCCATTATTGTTATGATAATGATAACCTTTATCTTCTACTTGAAATTTATTCTTGCCTCTTGGATTTGGTCAACCTTCCTGCACGTAGGTTCCCACACCTTTCCCCTGCCAAGACTTTGGGCGAGTGACCCACAGCCAAACCTTGGCGAACACTGTTTTGGTGTCTCCCTTCCAATTGTTCATCCTTTCCCTATGGCAAAGATGTCTAATCTCATTGCTTGACAGTTCCCTTGACAAGTTAAGGAGTCCGTTACTGCAGTAAGGAGAGAAGATATCTTGGAGGGGGCATCGAATGAAGCTTTGTGGGTAGAGCTTAGGAATAGAAAAGGGGCAGCCACATTGTTAGGTGTTTATTATAGACCTCCAGATAGTCAGTGGGAAATTGAGGAGCAAATATGTGCACAATTTGTGGAGGTGTGTAAAAACAAAAACAATAGGGTAATTATATTAGGTGATTTCAACTTTCCCAACATTAATTGGGATAGACATAGTGTTAAGGGCTTGGATGGAGTGGATTTCTTGAAGTGTATACAGGAGAACATTTTAGGTCAATATGTAGAGGGTCCAACAAGGGACGGCGTATTGCTGGACCTAATTCTGGGGAATGAAGCCGGACAGGTGGCTGAGGTGGTAGTGGGCGAGCATTTTAGTGATAGCGACCACAACATGGTACGGTTTAAGTTTGTTATGGACAAAGAAATCGACAAGTTGCAAAAAAATGTTTTGGATTGAGGGAGAGTGGATTTTAGTAAAATAAGGCAGGATCTGGCCAAGGTAGACTGGGAACAGTTACTTGTGGGGAAATCTACAGAGGAACAGTGGGGGGTGTTCAGAAAAGAAATGGGGAGGGTACAGGCTCAACATGTTCCCTTTAGGGTGATAGGAAGGAGTAACAAGCCCAGAGAACCATGGATGACCAGAGATATTCAGGTTACGCTGAGAAGGAAAAGAGAGGTTTTTAGCAGGTACAAGGGAAGCAAATCAGCAGAGGCATTAGTGGAGTACAGACAGCGCAGGGTGGGGCTTAAGAAAGCAATTAGGAGAGCAAAGAGGGGATATGAGAAAGCTCTGGCTGGTAAAAGTAGGGAAAATCCCAAGATATTCTATAAGTATATCAATGGGAAGAGGATAAGCAGGGAAAGAGTAGGGCCCATAAGGGACCAAGGGGGCAATCTATGGCTGGAGCCATAGGACACCGCTAGAGTGTTGAATGAATACTTCATGTCTGTCTTCACCTAAGAGAATGAGGATGAAGGTATCGAACTCGGGGAGAGAGCTTGTGAGGTTCTTAAGCAAATTGATGTAGAGTGACAAGGTATTGGAGGTGTTGGCAAGCTTAAAAGTGGACAAAGCTCCAGGTCCAGATGATTTGTGTCCCAGACTGCTGAGGGAGGCAAGGGAGGAGATCGCAGGGGCTCTGACCCAAATTTTTAATTCCTCTCTGGCAACGGGGAGGTGCCAGAGGACTGGAGAACAGCTAATGTGGTTCCGCTATTTAAGAAGGGTTGTAGAGATAAGCCAGGGAACTACAGGCTAGTGAGTCTCACATCAGTGGTAGGGAAACTATTGGAGAAATTTCTGAAGGAGAGTATCTATCTCCGCTTGGAGAGGCAAGGTTCGATCAGGGATAGTCAGCATGGCTTTATCAGAGGGAAGTCATGCCTAAAAAATTTGATTGAATTTTTTGAGGAGGTGACCAGGTGTGTAGATGAAGGTAGTGCAGCTGATGTAGTTTATATGGATTTCAGCAAAGACTTTGTCAAGGTCCCACATGAGATACTTATAAAGAAGGCAAATGCACATGAGGATACAGTAATTTGATAAGGTGGATTCAAAATTGGCTTAGATGTAGGAGGCAGAGGGTGATGACAGAAGGATGCTTTAGTGACTGGAAGCCAGTGTCCAGTCGTGTACGACAGGGATCTGTGCTCGGTCCCCTATTATTTGTCATTTATATAAACGACATAGATGACTATTTGGGGGGTAGGATTAGTAAGTTTGCGGATGACACAAAGATTGGCTGGGTGGTTAACAGTGAGGTTGAGTGTCTTGGGCTACAGGAAGATATAGACGGGATGGTCAAATGGGCAGATAAGTGGCAGATGGAATTTAACCCTGAAAAATGTGAGGTGATACACTTTGGAAGGAGTAATTTGACAAGGAAGTATTCAATGAACGGCAGGGCACTAGGAAGTTCTGAGGAACAAAGCGACCTTGGTGTGTGTGTCCATAGATCTCTGAAGGCGGAGGGGCATGTTAGTGGGGTGGTGAAAAGGGCATATGGGACACTTGCCTTTATCAATCGAGGCATAGATTACAAAAGTAGGCAGGCCATGTTGGAGTTGTATAGAACCTTGGTGAGGCCACAGCTGGAGTACTGTGTGCAGTTCTGGTCGCCACATTATAGGAAGGATGTGATTGCACTGGAGGGGGTGCAGAGGAGATTCACCTGGATGTTGCCTGGGATGAAACACTTAAGTTATGAAGAGAGGTTGGATAGACGTGGGTTGTTTTCGTTGGAGCAGAGAAGACTGAGGGGCGACCTGATCAAGGTGTACAAGATTATGAGGGGCATGGACAGGGTGGATAGGGATCAGCTGTTCCCCTTAGTTGAAGGGTCAGTCTCAAGGAGGCATAAGTTCAAGGTGAGGGGCAGGAGGTTGAGGGGGGATGTGAGGAAAAAATTTTTTACCCAGAGGGTGGTGACGGTCTGGAATGCACTGCCTGGGATGGTGGTGGAGGCGGGTTGCCTCATATCCTTTAAAAAGTATCTGGATGAGCACTTGGCACGTCATAACATTCAAGGCTATGGGCCAAGTGCTGGTAAATGGGATTAGGTAGGTAGGTCAGGTGTTTCTCACGTGTCGGTGCAGACTCGATGGGCCAAAGGGCCTCTTCTGCACTGTGATTCTGTGTGATTCTGTGAAGATGACTTAAGTCTTGGAAATTGTTGCCATGTGGGAAATCCTGGGTGCAAATTCATTTCCTAGCACTCTGTCCCATTTCCCACAATTATACAAAATGTAGATAACAAACCTCTAAGATCCTGACCTTGAAGATAATATGCCTCCATCCTGTGATAATTTAACACTTATCTTAAACTAAGGCAGGTCAGTAGCGGAATGTCAGTAATTCTTAACCTTATCTGCAACAGAAAAATGAGCATCCCAAGACCTGGATGGGAACATGAGGTAAGACACTCATAAACCCACCTATGTACCTCCTAATGCCTGATTTTACAATGATACTGGCAGGAGTCAGGGAACAGACTTTTCAGCAGGCAATGGTATGTTCCACAGAGGGAACAGGGAAACACAGAAGCCAGCCAAATAAAGAAGGGCTCCGATCCTTACAAAATAGCAAAAATCGATTTTTGACTTTCTGTTAGTATAGAAAGAAAAGGAGTATTGACAAAATCTATAATCAATATATTGCATTATTAGCAAAATTTCATATTAAGGGAAAAAACATAATTGTTCTACCTTCTCTGTCCTCTCCTTAAGGTAGTAAATCATTGTTGAGTATAATTTCTTGGCCAAACGGTCATTTTGAATGTGTGAACCTGAATAGAAGCAGTGGGCTGTTTTACCACAATGAAACTTTAACTTACCCTCAGATAACATCCACACACACTAGTTTCTAGCAGGATAGGTAACCCTGGCTAATTTTTCTCCTCAGAAGTTTGATGACAGAATGGCCAGTTATTTGACCCTGACTGCTATCATGGATGAGATCAGCTAACCATTTACCTACTGAACGAGGGGGCAGTTGCCCTCTTAAACACATTGTGCTTAATTATTTGTATCCTGTTGCATTTTAAGCTCTTCAAGGAGTTTCATTGGATTTCCAAATTTCCTGTTGACTGGGTCAATGACTTTATGATTTTGTTTTAATGTCTAGGTACTTGAAGATTTATTTGGCAAAATCAAAGAATCTACCATTGAATTCTAGATAAAATTTGGCATTTAAAAATGTTTTTGTCACTTGCATCTTAACAGATCATTGCAGAAGCTGGCCTCTGAAATAAGTCAACAGTTATTTCATGGCCTACATTAATTCTTGGGTTCCCTTGCTTCATGTATATTAAAGATGTGGGTAAATTGCAGGATTATTGATAGTCTAAGATTTATTTTCAACAAATTTTGACAAACCTTTTAGCAGTTATTGACAAAATATGAGTTACATGAATTTTCATAATTAACAATTATAAAAGCTGACAAAATACTATAATTATGCGGTTTATATATGTATTAGTACTATCTGAATGTTATACAATATTACTGCAGTCAATGTATATATAACACAATCCATATATATTATGTATCAGTCTATATCAATGGTAATAGTTCAAAAATATTACATAAATCAATAGATTATTGGTGTAAATTCCAATATATAGTACACATATATATTACATGTAACAGTATCTTTTATATAATAAAGATATATATTGTCTGGCCACTACAAGTTATACACGTCATCTAATAGTAGCCCACTTAAAGGGCAGAATTTTCCATGCCCGCTGGTGTCAGGTGTGTTTAACGGTAAGAGCGGACAATATGACGAAAAGGCCAAAAATTGGTTTCACGACGTTGTGAAACCAGTTTGCAATCGTCTACTCTGCCCATCACTGGTGGGCCACATTTCCCGCCGTCGGACATCGGGAACCTCATTGTAACATATCTGCAAATCATTATGAGCCCAGCTCGCCGGAATCACCCCCCGACACTGAATCATCCAAGCACCACGTCGTGATTGCACGCCGACGTGTTTCACAACTGGACATAAGGGACATGCACTTGGTGAGCTGCACTTCACTCGGGGCTTTGAGGCTTGTTTGTTTACCTTGCTTCAGGCAGCTCTTGTGGTCATCAATGCCAGGCTTTGCAGGCAGCACCACAGCACTTATAGAGGGGCCCACAGGCAGGCCTCTACTTACAAGACCAGCCGTAAGGCATGGATGACTTTTCAACAGCTGCAGAGCTATGGCTTGCTTGAGAAGGAGGAGAAGTGGCCTCAGGCAAGGGAAGAGGCTGCAGATCGAGGGCTGTACTGGGGAGGGGGGGTATCCCGGAGTGTGTTTAGAGACACATGTTGATCTGTGCAAGTGGCCTCAAGAGGTTGAGGGCTGAGGAGGCAGTCTCCAGAGGAGATGAGACCAGATGGAGATGTGAGTGTGTGTGCAAGAGAGTGTGTGGTGATATTCCTTGGGCTGGCAGTGAATGAGATGCCAGTGAATGTGTGATGGGCTTGAGTGTGTGAGTTTAGAGTGTTGAGATGGTTGCTGTACCCTGGCAGCACGGATGAGACCATTCATCGTCTTTCTGCATTGGATGGCCACCCTCTTCTACCTTATTGCTTCATATAACATTGTATACCTAATATATATGCCATGTTTTTTGGGTTAAAACTGAATTAACCTTAATGATTTAACTTCTTTCTGCCCCCTCCCCAGTGGAAGATGAATTCTAAAATCATGGTTAAACTACATAAACTTGGAAAAGTCAGTATCAGAATAATGCATTCTGGCTGTAAAGCATGCTGCTATTTGTTCTGTCTGATGTCTGACTTCATCTCCTCTTCCGCTTAAAAGTTAGCATTAATGTGGATGGCACTATTGGTCACCTGTGTTTTTTATAGGCAACTGAGCCAAGTCACATTGGTGAGGTGGGGCAGAGGCTGCAGTGCATATCAAGTCCAGTTAGCAATGACTCTGTGACAATATTTACTTCAAACAAATCTTTTCACTCAGAATTCAAGAATTTGCTTGCATCTTGTTTCATCCTATTATTTGACCAAATTTCAAGAAAAAAAATCCCACAAATTAGAAAGCCTACCTTTATAATAAATAATCCTTAAGTATAAGGCTGCCTTCAACAATTTACATCTCCCAACGCAGTGCTGTGTGTGATAGAAGGACATAGAATTTTCCATCCACCACAGAGATGTAAGCCCGTGGATAATGACTCAGGCATACTGACCTCTGCATCTGAATTACCAAAGTTACCCCCATTGCATGCAGCACTGTGTTTGAAGCACTAAATCGTAAAATTGCCCCAGAATACATAGTACAAAAGTAGCCAATAAGTACATACCATATATGGACTGTGTTATATAATACCTATGTTGATCCGTAAATATTTTATGCATAGATTTTTAAAACTGTAAAAGTGTTAAACTTTCAGATGGTCAATAACACAAACTAAAATGTTCCTAGAGCCTGTCATTGAGGTATTGTGGGTGTGTTAATGTTATGCTTTGAGAATGCACTGATGGAAAATGACCCAATTGCATTTTCTCACAAATTCACTGTATGCAGTTGTTTTAATGCCATTCTGATGCTAAGTGAGACTTGTCATGGAAAGTTGTTAAACTGACAAAAACATCTCTGCAATTTCCTTTTTCTTTGGAGGCTGCATTTCTAGTGCCGTCAACATTGCTTTTCCTTTTTACCACTATTTTCAAAATCGTTTCAAAATTTTATTTTTTTTTAAATTTCTACATATTTCATTTTACAAAATGTGCAAATGAAGCATTTTTGTGTTTTGTCTTCAAGGACTAAGTGTTGGAAATATGTTCTATGTATTCTCTGATGATGGAATCACAATAATTCAGCCCACAGGATGTGAGATTCAAAGACAGATCAAAGCCAATGACAGGATCATTGCAAGCTTTGTAAGTTTTAAATATTTTTACACTGCAACACCTTGATCTTGGATGTGCTCTTTCTATTTTCCCTGTCACTTAAATGTGCTGCTTTGTTGACTGATCTTTGCAGCCCCTCTTTAAATCGCTGCTGTAAGTTTGCCTCAGTCTATGCCCTGCTTTGATTTCCTGTTTACCTAAGCAAGCTGCCTATAAACAGAATGATAGCACTGGCAGCATGTCTGTTCCATTTAAATTACACTGAACCACAAAAATTGTTCAGGCCTCCTGCCAAAATTATCAAGCAGGTGGAGTTATTGTCTGGTAACTTCCTGCCCAATGTACGTTAAAATGAAAATGAAAATTGGATGCACACATATTAAGGGACATCTATCGCAAGGTAGGCAGTTAAATGTACGAATCCTTCCTCCACTGCAGTATTGCTTCTGGACAATTATATACTGGCAGGTGTGTTTTCTAAGATGCAGGAGTAAGAGGTTAAAAAATGAGAGTACAGTTTAGGAATTTTACTAATGCCTTCTGAAGCTCAAGATATGTCAATGCTTCAAAGCATGGCTCTAAATAATAGAGGTAATTTTTTTCACAGGAGTCTTCTGCCACTCTTATGGGAGGCAAGTGGGAGGACCCCAAGAAAACTCTCCCCTTGTTCTTAATGCAACAAGTAAAATAACTTAATCAATTCAAAGGTGAAATGATATGTCTCTGCAAATCTTAGCTCAAAATCTACTCATGCATGTATTAGATGGCTGAGACTGAATTGGTTAAAATTAAAGTGTTTTTTTTTCTAGATTCAGACAGAACTTTTATTTTTCACTTTCTGAAGTAGAAACATTAAATAATGTTTTGATCTTTGTCAAGATGACAATATATCTGAAGATATTTCATACAAGTTATAGAACCCAGGTGCCCAAAGCATCACCCCGGGTCCCTGAAACACAAGTTCAGTGACAATACCACTAGGCAATGGTTTAGAATACTATTCCATAAATTGCTGAGGCCTAGCTCTGTCCCAGACAAGTTTTGCACTGCCTACCGGACTTAAAGGAGATTAGCTTCAAAGGGCAGAATTTTCCCGTTGGTGTGCGGGGGAGGGCCCCACATGCCGACGCATAAAATGACCCACGGTTATATCGGGCAAGCGTCATGATGTCACCATGCGTCATCATGATATTTCGGTAGGCGGGCGCGCGATGATCTCTGATGCGCGCCCTCCATTAATTAAGGAGCCACTTAAGGCCCTTGAGGCACCAATTGACAGCGATTTTTCAGGGCTCGTGAGATCTTCAGGTCAGGCAGGTAGGAGACATTTGTATAAACCTCATAAGAGGGGTCAGTGGGGTCGTGAATGTGCTCAGTCAGCTACTTAATTTGGAAAGTTACTGATACTGGCCTGTGTGGAATACTTCAAAGCTCATACCAGCTGCTTGGACAGGAGTAAAAGCCTTCAGGTCAGGACTCTACAGTAAAGATCATTTTTGGGGCCTGCATGTTTCAGGAAGCCTTCCCTTAGCCTGGGAATGGGAGTTGTGGTCTCCACTGGAGGCACCTCCTCTGAGGAGGAAGGGAGGGCCAGAAGGGGGAGGAGGCCAGGAGTCCGCATTCAGCCTCCAGGAGAGCCACCTTTGGAAGGAGAGGCACAGGCATAAGGGGCACAGAGCCAACAGGAAGTCCAAGACGGAAGGGGGCACAGAAGACGCCACTATCCTGCTGCCAGGGTATACAGGCGGCGAAGCGGCTACCTGAATATGTCTGAGGTGCAGTGCCAAAGGAGGCTCCCTCTCTCAAGGGAGACATTCACCTCCATCTGTCAGATTAGAGGTCCTGAGATCTGTGTCAACTGTATGGGTGGGCACCCCATGCCAGTAGTGCTGAAGATCACAGCTGCCCTCAACCTCTATGCCTCTGGCTTTTTCCAGAGGTCAGTGGGTGATCTTTGTGGAGTCGCCCAGTCAGCTGTCCACACTTGTGTCAAGCAAGTGACAGTCGCTCTGTTCAGGCGTGCATTGACTTTCATCCATTACCGGTGGGATAAGGCCAGCCAAACAGAGCGAGTCAGAGGCTTCGCAGCGATTGCTGGCTTCCTCCGCGTCCAGGGTGCAATAGACTGTACACATGTGGCCATCAAGGCGCCAGCAGCTGAGCTCGGTGCCTTGGTCAACAGGAAGGGATTCCACTCCGTGAACGTGCAGATAGTGTGTGATCACAAGCTGCAGATTCTGCAAGTCTGTGCAAGGTACCCAGGCAGCTCCCACGACGCCTACATCCTCAGACACTCCCAGGTGCCGGGGCTCTTCAGTGCTCCAGTGTGGCTGGGTGACAAGGGCTATCCCATCAGAAGGTGGCTCATGATATCTCTCCTCCATCCAAGAACACAAGCTGAGCAGCGGTACAGTAGGGGCCACGTCTCCATAAGGGCTGTGGTAGAGAGAACCATCGGCCTACTCAAGATGCGCTTCTGATGCCTGGAGGGGGCACACTCCAGTACCCCCCAGATCGTGTGTCACTGATAGTTGTTGCATGCTGCACTCTCCACAATCTTGTGCTGCAAAGGGAGGACGCTGTGGACGAAGAGGATGTAGACGCAGTGGCTGTGGCTGCACACGATGAGTCCAGCAGTGAGTCCGAGGATGAGCACGCACAAGGAAATGCTGAGGGGGTAGGCACTGACCCGGGTATACTCCAGGGAGGCAGGGACACCCGAGAGGCTTTAATCCAAAGAACCTTCAGCTAGAATACCACAGATGGACCTCCAACAAAAGCCTGTGCTGCAGGCTCCATACTTGATTCCTGAGTGCTAAATCTGCCAGGATAGGAACATTAACTAAGGGCCTTGTCAATAAAGCTCAATGTGACACAGCTCACTCATAACATCATGGGTAACCATCCACCTGCAGAGGGAAAGAGGTACCGTCAGCCCTGGTCACATGTCCAAATTTAATGATAGAACAAAATGATCTTAAGGAAACAAAATGACAAAGGTGTTAAACACCACACCAACTAATCATGACCTCATTGCGAGCAACACAAAAACACCAGTGAGAAGCCCGTGGTGTGCCTAAGGTGCCTTAAATTTATGCTTTTGGGTGCTACATCTAGGTGCTGACCCTTGCTGGCACTGGCATCTGAGACAGCCTGCTCATTGTGCTGTCCTGTTGGCTTCGATGACCTTGGCGGCCGTCCTCTGGCCTGTGGAGCCTGTGCTGGCCCCGCCTGGGAGGGAGTGGCCAGTTCCAAAGCTGGCATCTCCCCAGTCATCGTAGCCTCATCAGATGCAACGGTTACTGGCAGAGGGGCAGAGGAGCTGATGCCCTCATCCAGAGTGCCCTGAGAGGAACCTGCAGAGTCTGCTGTGCCGACGTGAGGTCGCCTTGAACCTCCCTGCTCACCGTAGATGGATGGGCACCAAGCTGGGAAACTTGGTGCCCAGACCATCTCCCACACTGGCCCTGACCGGCCAGGGGGAAAGCCTACCTGCTGGGATAAGTGACCAATGCCAACACGGTACTCACCCTTCCAGAGCACAAAAGGTCGTTGAAATGCTTGTGGCATTGGATCCAGGTACACTGCACCACTATCGCAGGAGCTCACTATCTCTGCCACCTCATCCCAGGCATGTTTGGTCATGTTGGGGGGGCCTCCTCCTCCCATCCCTGGGAACGAGGACCTCCCGCCGTGATGCCACCTCCTCGAGGAGGGCAGCAAGGCAATAGTCTGAGAAACAAGGGGCACAGTGGCCCCCTGCCCTACCCTCCTGCCTGGCCTACTCACCAGCAGCGCTTGGGGGAGCCCTTCTGCTGCCCATGTTTGACAGCCTTTGCAAGGCTGCAGGAGCGCTTTTAAACAGGCCGCAGGGTCACCATTGCACCCGGCGGTCATAGCAGCCCCGCCGCCGGCCGCTCACTCCCGCTGTCCTCGGGAGCCGCGATTCACGCTGGGCAGGCCTTAATTGGCCCGCCCGCGTAAAATGGCAGCACGGACCCGATCGCGGGCGGCGATCATTTCCATGCCTGCCCACACCCGCTCCCACCCGACAGGCATAAAATTCTGCCAAAAGAAAAGATTAACCCAACCTATACTTGCATAAGCCTAAATGACAGCCTTTTCTCGATTGTATCATACTTGGCTAACATTTGATGATTTATCAGTTCTTTCCTTTCTTCCAATATAGGACAGGTACACTAACATTCAAAGCTTTTGTATATTTATCAGGTTTCTGTCCTATCTATTGCTACTATAAGCTGCTCAGGGTTTAATCAGGCCAAGTTCCAGATGGTTTATTTTGTTCAAGCTTTGTAATAAAAACATCCCAAAAACCAAGTCTCAAATATTATCTTTGTTCACAGGAAGAGATTTGTCCCTGCAATGAAGGAGAAACCATTCCGCATTGTGTCTGGGCCTCTGCTGTCAACATCAGAGATAAGTACATCTATGTCTCTCAACCCACACAGAGCCGGCTTCTTATCGTTGATATTCCATCTCAGAAAGTGTTACAGGTAACTTTAACTAATGTATTAGATAACAATTACACTTTTTTAAAAAGTGGTTAGAAGGGTTAAACATGGCTTAAACCGTAGGGACATGAGTTTGTGTCCAATTCAGTCTGGCAGCATGAAAATCTGTTCTCTGATGGTTGTAATAATCCAATGTCAAATTGATTTGGGCAGTCTCACTCCAGTTCTTAGTAAGTGGTGCACACCATAACATTGCGCTTTAATAGGCAGTTTGACTCAGAGAGACCACAAGCAAGGCTGTTGTAGAAAATGGAAATGTCACATCAGTGTGGGAGGATACATATTCTTTTGAGGTTGGGCCTGAATAGAGAGATTGAATAATCTGCATATAATTTGTACTAAGAAGTGTTTGATACTAAATCTGATTTTTAAAAAGTGATAACAGTTCCAAATCTGTTAGCACCTAACCTGAGTTGGGGTTTGAAAACAATCTCAAACTCAATGGATAAAAGCATAGATAAATTTTTTACAAACAAAACATTAAATATAGGGGGCACAGTAGCAGAATGTTCTCTTAGGGCAGAGGAGTTCCATTGTCTCCATCTTGAGGCATGAAGTTATGGCAATTTTATGTTGCAAAAAATGACAAGTTACTTCAATTCAGAAAATAACAAAATATACCTTTTATTTAAAATAA
The DNA here is from genome assembly GCF_964194155.1 of Cetorhinus maximus. Taxonomy (NCBI): domain Eukaryota; kingdom Metazoa; phylum Chordata; class Chondrichthyes; order Lamniformes; family Cetorhinidae; genus Cetorhinus; species Cetorhinus maximus. Next base: position 109,146,940 of record NC_135888.1, read on the forward strand.
CCTTTACTTCATGAAAAGATAGTTTGGTACAAACCATGATCTATAATATAACTTTGGTTTGCTTTGTCTTAGCTGTTCATAGAGTCTTTTAGGGTGCGATGTTTACATGACTGAAATGCAGTTACTGACTACCTCAAAATGGATGTCAAGCTCTCCAGATGTACACTTAAGAAGCAGAATCTCGTACTACATGTATATATAACAGGCTTTTTCTATGTAATTCTTTTATAGGCTGTATCGACAGACCCTGTCCCAGTGAAATTGCAATATGACAAGTCACATGACCAAGTTTGGGTCCTTAGCTGGGGAGATGTGAGAAAAAGCAATCCTACTCTGCAGGTATGAGAGAGTTAATATGTCTTCCTTTACCAAAGAATGGAAAAAAGTGAGGCCGCCGACTTGAAATTAGTGATTACCAAAGTTTGCAAGGAATATTTAAATGTGATGTTCTTATAGATAGATTTTTGATCAACAAGGAAGTCAAGGGTAATGGGGGTCAGGCAGGAAAGTGGAGTTAGGACCATAATCAGATCAGCCATGATCTCATTGAGTGGTGGAGCAGGCTTGAGGAGCCGAATCCTGTTCCTTATGTTATTAATATTTGAATGGAGAAAAGACTCTAATTCTTCATAATTAATTTGCACAAATTTGTTCCAGGGTCTTTTATTTCATTCGTTCATGACATGTGGGTGGGAGTGATAAGACTGGCACTTATTGTCCATCCCTGATTGCCCTTGAAAAGGTGGTGATGAGCTGCCATCTTGAATCGCTGCAGTCCATGTAGTGTAAGAACACGCATGGTGCTGTTAGCGATGGAGTTCCAGGATTTTGACCCAGTGATGAAGCAATATATTTCCAAGTCAGGTTGGTGTGTGACTTGGAGAGGAACTCGCAGTTGGTGATGTTCCCATTGCTTTCTGCCCTTGTTTTTCTAGGTGCTGGAGGTTGCAAGTTTGGAAGGTGTTATCAAAGGAGCCTTGGTGTGATGCTGCAGTGCATCTTGTAGATGGTACACACTGCTACCACAATGGTGGTGGAGGAAGCCAATGTTTAAGATGGTGGATGTAGTGCCGATCAAGTGGGCTGCTTTGTCCTTGATGGTGTTGAGTTTCCTAAGTATTGTTGAAGCTGCACTCATCCAGCTGAGTGGAGAGTATTTTCCACTCCTGACTTGTACCTTGTAGATGGTGGAAAGGTTTAGCAGTGTCAGGAGGTGAGTCATTCTCCACAGAATTCCCAACTCCAGACCTGCTGCTGTAGCCATAGTATTTATGTGTCTGGCCCAGTTAAGTTCTTGATCAATGGTGATCTCTAGGAAGTAAGCAGTGGGGGATTTGGAAGTGGTAATAGAATATCAAGGGGAGATGATTGGATGCTCACTTATTGGAAATGGTCATTGCCTGACACTTGTGTGGCACAAATATTACTTCCCACTTATCAGGCCAAGCCTTAATCTATTATTAAGGAGGTTATAGCAGGATAAGGGATAAGGCGGGACTTCATCTTCACAACGACTATGCGGTGGTCACTCCTACCAATACTGTCATGGACAGATGCATCTGCGACAGGCAGGTTGGTGAGGATGAGGTCAAGTATGTTTTTCCCTCTTTTTGGTTCCCTCACCACCTGCTGCAGACCCAGTCTAGCAATTATACCCTTTAGGACTCGGTCAGCTCGGTCAGTAGTGGTGCTACCGAGCCACTCTTGGTGATAGACATTGAAGTCCCCCACCCAGTGTACATTCTGCACCTTTGCTACCCCCCAGTGCTTCCTCCAAGCAGTGTTCAACATGGAGGAGCACTGATTCATCAGCTGAGGGAGGGCGGCACATGGTATTCGGCAGGACGTTTCCTTGCTCATGATTGAATTGATGCCATGAGACTTCATGGGGTCCGGAGTCAATGTTGAACACTCCCAGGGCATCTCCCTCCCAACTGTATACCACTGTGCCACCACCTCTGCTGGGCCTGTCCTGCCGGTGGGACAAGACATACCCAGGGATGGTGATGGTGGTGTCTGGGACATTATCTGTAAGATATGATTCTGTGAGGATGGCTATGTCAGGCTGTTGCTTGACTAGTCTGTGAGACAGCTCTCCCAATTTTTGGACTAACCCCCAGATGTTAGTAAGGAGGACGTTGCAGGGTTGACAGGGTTGAGATTGCCGTTGTCATTTCCAGTGCCTAGGTTGATGCCGGGTGGTCTGTCCAGTTTCATTCCTTTTTTGAGACTTTGTTGCGGTTTGTTACAGCTGAGTGGTTTGCTAGGCCATTTCAGAGGGCATTTAAGAGTCAACCACATTGCTGTGGGTCTGGAGTCGCATGTAGGCCAGACCAGGTTAAGACAGCAGATTTCCTTCCCTAAAGGGCATTAGTGAACCAAATGGGTTTTTATGACAATCAGCAATGGCTTCATGGTCATCATTAAACTTTTAATTTCAGATTTTTGTTGAATTCAAATTCCACCATTCAAACCCGGATCCCCAGAGGATTATCCTGGGTCTCTGAATTACTAGTCCAGCGACAATACCACTATTTCATCGCCTCACCCTATAATATCCTATTGATAGGATGGATATCGGAAGGATGTTTCGTCTAGTGGGGGAGACTAGAGCTAGGGGACACGGTTTAAGAATAAGAGGTCTCCCTCTTTAGACAGCAATGAGGAGAATTTTTTTCTCTCAGAAACTTGTTAGTCTGGAATTCACCAACACCTTCTCAAGGGCAATTAGGGATGGGCAATAAATACTGGACTAGCCAGCGACGCCCTCATCCCGAGAGAGTATCAGGAAAAAGATGCACTGCAGCCACTCACCAAGACTCCTTTAACAGCACCTTCCAAACCATGGCCTCTACCCTCTAGAAGGACAAGGCCAGCAGATTTTCTATCACCTAGAAGTTCCCTTTCAAGTCACTCATCATCCTGACTGGAACTATATCACAGTTCTTTCACTGCCGCTGGGTCAAAATCCTAACAGCACTGTGGGTGTACCTACACCACATGGACTGCAGTGGCTCAAGAAGGCAGCTCACCACCATCTTCTCAAGGGCAGTTAGCGATGGGCAATTAATGCTGGCCTAGCCAGCGATGCCCACATCACATGGACGAATAAAAAAAAATCCACTGTGCCATCAGTACTTTAGCTACCACAAGAAGCCGAAACGTCGTTACTCAATGACAAAAGCTATCTGCTGACTACATGGCTGATGGCTCCAATAAGCAAGCCACACAAACATGTGTAGCATGCATATAAAAAAGCCATGTTGCGTTTAAAATGTGATAGAGCAGACCACTGGCATGCAGAAACATTGCTTCCATGATTGGAATACTCTGGAGAAACCTGTTGTACTCAGCAAAGCAGGTGTCAAAATTCCCGATGGTCTGCTGTGTGCTGCATGACCTCGCCTTCCCAGAGTAAGAGAAACACAGAGTGAGATGAGGCCTGAGTGAACGAGGAATGAGTGTTAAGTGAGGAATTTGGTAATGATAGGAATTCAATACAGAGGGGAAAAGAGGTGCTCCTTTTTATACCTTTTTTCAGCCTCCAGTAGCTGGTGAGTGTTCTTTGGTCTCCAAACTAGTAGACTTGCTATTACATTAGCTGTGTAAATGAATAACTAATTGACTAATTAAATAAATAAGGGTAGACAGATACGACAGGGATGGTGGTGTTCTGTGACTGCAACATGTGGAATCTGAGGAATACATTGCAGTCCTGGACAACCGTATCTGCGGTAAGTGTCTGCAGCTGGAGCAACTTTGACTCAGAGTTGCTGAGCTGGAGTCTGAGTTTCAGACATTGCAGAGCATCAGTTGGGGGAGAGTTGCCTGGTTACTTTGTTCCTGGAGGCAGTCACACCCCTTAGGCTAGATAGAACTTTAGAGTCGATCAATGGTCAGGGGCAAAAGATTGTGAGTCAGGCAGGTATGGGGATCCAGCAGGTAGTGAGGGAGGCACTTCAACCTTAACTTTGACCAATAGATATGAGGTGCTTGCTGCCAGTATGGATGAGGAGAAGGAATGCTGGGTGGATGAGCCAGCTGACCATCGCACCATCGTACAGGATGCCATTTAAGGCAGGAAAGTGAAAAGGAACAAAAACAAAAATAACTGGAAAAACTCAGCAGGTCTGACAGCATCTGCGGAGAGGAATACGGTTGACATTTCGAGTCCGTATGACTCTTCATCAGAACTAAGGAAATATAGAAATGAGGTGAAATATAAGCTGGTTGAGGGGGTGCGACAGGTAGAGCTGGATAGAGGGCCAGTGATAGGTGGAGGCAAAGAAGAGATTGCCAAAGATGTCGTGGACAAAAGGACAAAGAGGTGTTGACGGTGGTGATATTAGCTAAGGAATGTGCTAATGGTGACATTAAGGGTAGAAAGCAGGACGAGCAAATGACAGATAGCCCTAGTGGGGGTGGGGTGGGGTGGGAGGAAGGGATCGAAATAGGCTAAAAGGTGGAGATAGTGAAAAGGAATGTGGTAGCGACTGGGGACAGTATAATTAGGGGGATAGATAATGTTCTCTAAAGCCGTGACCAGGAGCTCTGAAGGCTGTATTGCCTGCCTGGTGCCAAGGTTAAGGACATTTTTTCACAGTTGGAGATGAACTTGGAGTGGTAGGGGGAAGATCCACTTGTTGTGGTCCACATAGGAATCAACAACATTGGTAGAACTAGTAATGATTTTCTGCTGAGAGAGTTTGAGGAGTTAGGGTCCAAGTTAAAACACAGAACATCAAAGGTAAGCCAATTGGCATATAGGGTCAAAAAGATTGGAGAAATAAACACGTGGCTCAAAGAGTGGTGTAGGAAGAAGGGGTTTTGATTCATGGGGTACTGGCTCCAGTGCTCAGGAAAGAGACAACTGTTCCATTGGAATGGGTTTCACTTAAGCCGGGCTGGCATCAGTGCCCTGGAAAATCGTATAACTAGAGATGTGGACAGGGTTTTAAATTCACAGGGAGGCAGGGAGGGTTCGGATGAAGAGAAATTTGGAAATCCTAAGAGAAAAATCGAGGTACCAAAACAGTGTAGCGAAGTAAGTAAAGAAAAGCAGAGTGGGACAGGAAGGGGCAGAGAGTTTAACAGTAATTGTGCATCAGTGAGTAAGGCCCATGCAGGGAATAGTAGCAAAACATGAAATTAAAGCTCTTTATTTGAATGCCTGAAGCATCTGCAATAAGATGAACTAGTGGCACAATAGAGATAAATCGTTTAGATCTAATTGCCATCACAGAGACAGGTTACATCTTGACTGAGGCTGGGAAATAAATATTCCAGGATACACAATATTTCAAAAAGACAGCCAGAATGGCAAAAGAGGAGGGGTAGCCTTGATAGTAAAGGATGACATAAAGGATGCTCCTTCAACAGCACCTTCCAAACCCAGGACCTCTACCACCTGGAAGGACAAGGGTAGAAGATGCATGGGAACACCACCACTTGCAACTTCCCCTCCAATCCAGGCAACATTCTGATATGGAAGTATATCGCTGTTCATTCACTGCCGCTGGGTCAAAATCCTGGAACTCCCTCCCTAACAGTATAGTAAAAGGGTTAACAGATGGGATATGCTAACGTATGATGTAGATGATGATGTTTGATTGACATTAGTCAGTCATATGTTAGACTCAAGAGAGAGAAAGAGAGAGAGAGAGAGAATCTAACACATGACTGATGAGAGAGAGAGAGAGGTCGGAACACCATCCTCAGGTGCAACATGCCTACTCTGTAACCTGTTTAGATATAGGACTAAATAAAGAAGAGTTAAGCAAGTCCAGAGTAACAGGCTGTCCAGTAACCAAGTACTACACCTAGAGTCCACAGATAAGAAGGATGATCTCAAAACATGGTGGCATACATTGGTGTTGTTGACAGAACCATAGCCAGAGAGCGAAGAAAAACTTGATAGCATCTCGTACTTACAACTCTACAGAAGGAGGAGGCAAACTGGAATGAGGTGGCATAGCCAGCACCGCTTGAGCAGTCCCTGCCTTTCTCACAGCCATTCAAAAATTGTGAGCGACCGCAGAGAGACCAGAGCTGGAATGATCGAAAGAAACACTTCCTCAGGTATCGTCGACATCAGGATTGTATGATGAAGAGCGGCAGCTTCAAGTCAGTTTATTTCTTTCTGTTGTGGGTCCAGTAGCAGATAACGTTCTCCTGAGGTAGGGGGTCGAAGAGTCCGTTGCAGACTTTTACACCATTCTCAAAGCCTTTGGCACATATTTTAGCCCGCTATGGAACCCCATTATTGAGCAAGTGGTTCAGTATGCGACGCAGGCCGAGCTCCAAGCTCTAAACTGAACTATAATTTGGTGTGACTCCACGACTTCACACGAGTCCATCGACTGGGTAGGCCCACAGACAGCAGCCCCGCCCTTAAGAAAGCCCCCCAAACCGGGCAAAAGGACGGGAAACTCCACACTAGCAGCCATTTTGAGATGCTTGGTTGTGGCGCCAAAGAACAACATAGATACCAGGACTGCCCAGCAGGGAGCGCGGAATACTTCTAGTGTGGCAAAACTGGACATTTCAAGCATTTCTGTAAATCCACCAATTTTAATTGAGGTAGAAGACAAGGGAATATTTATGAAACACATTATATCCAAGCAATTGGAATTCAAGGTAAAGTCGAAAGTTCAGAGTTCCTAGGGGAAGTTGATAGTCTTAGCCCGGATGATTGGTCAGTTAAAGTGCAAGTTCAAGGCTTTGATACCACTGTTAAAATTGATACTGGAGCTGTCATCAACATACTGTCAAATGATCTCAACTGGCTTCAGTCAATATCCTATTATCCATCAGACATCAAATTATAAGGTCCAGGCAGCAAGGACCTTCCAATAAGAGGCAGGATAATTGCTCCCCTTCACTACAAGGGGGCAACAGTTCGTTGATTCTCTCTATGTTGTCCACAATCAATGCACACCCTTATTGAGTGGCGATGTGATCATTCTTCTAGGGATCCTAGAAAAACCTGATGATGCCCAGCATTTGAACAGCTCAATGTCTTTCATGGAACAATCTTTATTTAAAACCAGTGGAATTCCAGCCTTCAGCAGCTGAGGAAGTTTATTCAATCAGCAATGAGTTCCTTTCTTTCACAGTGACACCATTCAATAGAACCTGGGTGGAGATTGAAGTTATGAATCTCTCAGTTCTTCATGAAGTTAGGCCAGAGGTGGCAGATACAGAAGGCACTGCGGCAGACGGTGACCATCCACATGAAGGCCTGCTGGAATTCAACTGGCTCTATCCTGAAGAAAATGATGAGGAAGAAGCCATTGCGGCACTGATCTGTTGGAGGATGAAGTCCTAGAGATTGATCCGTCTTTCCAATCGACAGATGCACCATATAAAGTCTCTGTTGTCTTTTTTGAAGAGTCAGCTGTGTTTCTAGCAGCTGAGCTGCATTCAGATCATTGTTCCACTGAACCTACCAATGCATTGCCTGGTCTATCTCTTGCTATCAATGAAGAGTCTTCCAAAGAATGCCTTGCCTGATTCCATGCCAGAGTCCATAGAGGATCACACTGCTAAAAAGCTGGTGGCTTCCAGGGATAAAAGTCAAGTAACACCGGTACTTCAGCCCCAGCTGAAAGTCTTCTTACCTCCAGAGCCATATGTTAGCATAGAAGCTACGGCAGAATCTTTGGTACTTCTGAAGCTGCAGGATAATGTATAGCAATCTTGATTCCGAGTTATTAGTCTAGAGAGAGTTCATCCCATTACAGAATTTGGTGCTGACTTGTCTCCATATTCTCAGCATTTCTTCTCATTGCCCACACTGGAGCAGCCTCACTCTCTTACCACTACCTACAGAAAGTAGACAGTCTACCGAAATATCACTAGGAAATCATTTCTTCTTTCCCTGAAAGACTTGCAGGGATTTTGTCATTATTTTCCTTCACCGTTTAAGTCCCTTGAAGTCTCAGATCTTCAATATATTTTCAGTCTTCAGTGCAGCAGTGGGTCCAGTGATACGGCTGTGACATTCTTCCCTGGAATTGAGAGAGAGCAACAAGTTCCTCAGAGTCCTGATTTCTTCTAGTCTCAGAGACTGCAAAGTTTGATGCTCTTCAGTCTTCTCTCTTGGATTACTCTGTCATTGCAAAAGATTCATTGCCCTAGCAGTTCAGTCATCCTGAACCATACACTCTGCCTCCCAGCAATGATGCTAAATTGCTGTCCTATTCTACTGTTGATGATGTCCTCTCAGATGCAGAAGAAAACTCACATGTCTCTAAGTCTTCTTCCCTAAGAGCCAAGAATACTGTTATGCCAATGGACTAACGGTACCAATTACCTATGGGCAATTTGAACTTTTTAAGGAAGACCTGTGTTTATTTTAAAAAGAAATGCAGGTAAAGACACTGAGCAAAAGCTGGCTGATAATGTAAAGTAACCACTGTCTGGAAATTTCCTATGTGGGTTATACTTAACCAACTGGTCCTGAGAGGACATGGCATGTTGCACCTGAAAGGTGTCATGACCTTCTTCAGACAGAGACAATTGAAAGGGAGATAGGAAAGATGCAGAAGACTGAACATTAATTTCCTGTGGTTGAGAAGACAAAAGATTGATTTGCACATCTCAGCAGAGATCCGAAATCCATCTCCTGTCGCGTTATATCTCAGAATGTGTAAATGAAAAGAATATGGACTCTGGATGCGAATCATAGGCCTGGATTTTTCCTATGGCGGGTGGGCTGGGTGGGAGCGGGGGCGGGGGCAGGCCTGGAGCCGATTGCCACCCGCAATCGGCTGCGCGCCGCCATTTTACGGGGCAGGCCAATTAAGGCCCGCCCAGGGTAACGCATGGCCAGTAGTGCTCAATGCTATCTCTGTGGGCAAGGGGAGGAGGGTGAGTCGGGGCCTGCACTCTTTCACACATATGCACAAAAGAGCACAACAATCTCCCTGAGGCATGGAGCTGCCTCAGGGAGACTGAATGGTTATGAAAATTAATAAAGAATAGATTTTAAAATTTATTCAAACATGTCCCCTCATGTGACTGTGTCACATGAATTGGGACATGTTTGTAAAGGTGGGAAAATTTATGTATTTATTTTATAAAAGCTCCGTGGATGAGGTTTCCTGAAAAACGTGAAGGCTGCTTGGGCTTTTCACCTGTTTGCCAACCTTAAGGTTGGACGGGCAGCGTTCTGTACTACTTTAATTACTTCCTTAATGGCCTTACTTCCTTAATAGGCTGTTGACATTTCGGCGGGCACGCAGCCGCCTCTGGCGTGCGCCCGCTGAATGAAATATCAAGATGACGCACGATGACATTGGGACACACGGCCGATGTCATCGTGCGTTGGCGTGTTGGGCCCGCCACCGCAAGCCGACCAGAAGATTCTGCCCTTAGTTTTTCCCGTCCAGAATACACAGGGAAAAATCAGTTAAAAAGCTGGTGTGCTGGTGTGTGACACCGAGCAAAAGAACAAGTCAGTCACCCCCTTGCAGCTTCAGGTGAAAGATCACTCTCTCTCTCTCACTCTCTTTCTCTCTGTTGCTGGAGGCAAAGCTCATCAGAAGCCACAATCTAAAGGATATAGGACAGCCTTTCAACTACCCAACAGAACCAAGTGTCTCCAAACTACCTGCAAAGCAGCCAAAGTCAGCTCTACCGGAATCACCCAACTTAACGGCTGCAATGCACTGCCATCTACGCCTCACGAACAAGCCAAAGACTGATCCATTTTTTAAAAAATTTTATTTTGACTCTTAACATCTCATTTCCAAACTGTGTGCATGTGTGTTGTGTGTTTATTATTTTTCTTGTATTTTAGTAACTAATAAACTTACTCTTTCTTTGTCTCAAGAAAGCCTGGCTAAATTGGCTTCTTTGGAAAAAAAATACATTTGCACTGGGAAAAGATATCCATGGGGAAAGAGATCCCTTTTAAATTAACCTTGTTGCGACCAACAGAAAGGGTTGAATAAAGAAGGGGAGCCAGCTCATTCCTCCTCCACTGGGAGTGTAACAAAATTGGGTCTCATTTGAGAAGTTAACAAATTGGGTGAACTCACCCGAGGACTGGCCACAACAATAGTGTGGAAAATTGAATTGCTCCGGACTATGAGTTGGGGAGGGGGCAATAGTAGGATTTGGAGTTGGATAAAAGCTGTAGTTGTCAAAAGGGAGTTACAGAAATGTAATGTAAATAGTTAAAGACATGGGCCAAAATTTTCCGGCCCTGTAGGCGCCGTACATCATGGCGGGTGGGGGGGGTGGGGGTGCAAACAATTTTGCAAGGAGGCCAAAAATTGGTTTTACCCAGTCGTGAAACCAGTTTGTGATCATCCGCTCCACGCGTTGGGAATGTCATTCTAATACATTTGCAATTACACTTAATTATAAGCTCTGCTTACGAATCATCCCCTCACGTCAAATTGACCGCCCACATTGGCGTAACTTCAGAACGGCGTGCTTCACGACCGCTTTTAAACGGTGTGCACCTGGCAACCTGAACTTTGAGGGGAACTCGGAGGTGAGTGCGCACAACCTTGTGCTGCACTCACGAGCATCGTCCATAGGACATCAAGGAAGAGGCGCCATGCATTTGCGGGCGGTGCAAGCAAGCCGTTTTCTCTGGCTAGCTTTCAGTGCGGAGCCAGGGCAAGGTCCCAAGTGTGGATTAGGCCAGGATTTGGGGAGTGGGGTGGGGGGGCGGGGTGGTGGTGGGGGGGCACAAGGCAGCACAGACCGAAGGAAGTACTCAAACACATACCGGGATGGATGAGGGAAGTGGCCACGCAGTTAGAAATGTTTATCAGAAGAGAGCATTCTTCCACAGCTGAGACCGTTCAGCTGCAGCTCCATTGAACGCTTGGAGTCTGGCCTCTGAAGCATTTCTGCCCACTCAAGCAACGCAAAAACATGAAAGTGCCACCAAATGCTTCAGAATATTTTACTCTTTGGGTGCAGAGTTTTAGGGGGCAGCAGAGCAAATGGCTGCCTGGGCAAGTTGTATGAATCCCCTTGCGAAAGGTGGCCATGGCGCAGTCACTGGTGGAGGCATTAACAGGCCCTTGCAACATCTTTATTAAGGCTGAGAGCACAGCATGCATTTGAGTGGTGAAGCTACCGCCAATCGGTCAAGTGGAGTGGGGCGGAGGTGGATGGGGTTTTGGACAGCCAACAAGCGGACTACACACTGGCCATCCAAGTAGAGGCCAGCATTCTCCTGCATGCATGAAGGGGCCTTCAGACTTAGCCAAGAGAGGTCCTTAGGAGACATATGCTAACCCACACATCTCTCTTTTTGATCCTGCAGGAAGAGAACATCAGGATCATGGACCCTGGTGATTTAGCGGAGTGCCTCATGGCTTACGGAGAGCAGAGAAGAAGAAGGAGAGAGCGGTGGAGGCACCTGGCTTGGCAAAGAGAGGAACACCTCCCTCAAGATGAAGGGGTGGCAGGGCCTTGCTGCGCACGCAGCTGAATATCCACAGAAAGCTGTTGTTCATAGGCGCCTCGCTAGACCCTGGGTCTATAGACGGCACTTGTCATTCCTACAGGTGACTGAGAACCAGTGTCACCAAAGACTATGCATGTCTAGGGAACTAGTTGGTCACATATGCCACCTGCTGCAGAATTTGGCACCTCGGGGACATGGAGGGCATCCACTGCCAGTGGCCATGAAAGTGACCGCGGCACTCAATTTTTATGCCAGTGGCTTCTTCTAGGGCTCCACAGGTGAACTATACGGGATCTCACAAGCCTCCACGCACAAGTGTATCCAGGAGGTCATGGATGCCATCTTTGCTAAAGCACAAAACTGTGCATTTTGCCCAGGATTAGAAAAGTCAGGAAGCAAGGGCACCGGGATTTGCGCAGATCTCATATTTTTGACAGGTGCAGGGTGCCATCGACTGCATTCACATGGCGCCTAGATCTCCATGGCAGCAAGCAGTCAACTACATCAACTGCAAGGGCTCCCACTTGCTGAATGTTTAGCTGGTGCGCAAGCACCACAAACAAACCCTACAAGTCTGCGTAAAATTCCCAGGGAGCATCCATGACTCCTACATCCTTAGCAGGTCTCAGATCTCTAAATATCTTCCAGGATCCAGAGAGGCTGCAGGGTTGGCTCCTTGGGAACAAGGGACATGGCTGATGACGCCCATGAGGCGGCCTCAGCCTGCAGCACAGCGACAGTATAACGAGGCTCATGCTGCAACCCAGACTTTGGTGGAGCAAACGATAGGCATTTTGAAAATGAGGTTCTGGTGGCCCACTGGATAACTGCAATACACTCCCCAGAGGATGTCGCGCATCATCATCGCTTGCAGCGCTCCACAACCTGGCGCTGCAATGGGGAGAGGATCTGGCTGAGGAGGAGGTGGAAAAGCTGCACATCTCTTCCAATGAGGAGGCCATCGAAAGGGATGACAGCGATGAGATCACCGAAGGTGAGGATGCCGGCAATGAGGCCATTGCACTGACCAGTTCAGGCAGGCACGACCGGGAGGCCTTCATAGACACAAGATTCGCGGAGGATGATGGGATGCAGTGAGGACAGTCCTGGTATCCTCACCTTGCACTTGTGAACATTTGACTCCCGTATGTCTGATGGCAGCGCACATACCCTCAGTGCTCAGGCTTAAGTTATGAAGATGCAATGGAGATCCTAACAGTCGCTAGATTCCAGGAGGGTGATGATCTTCGCATAGCCTCTGTAAATGTCTGACTCCTGTCTGGCTGAGGGCAGCTCGCTTGCGCTCTGTGATCAGGATCATATCATGGAGACGCAGCCGTGAAACTTTAAATGCACCTGACCCAATTCAGCCTTCAGCACCTGACCCCTTCAGGAGCACATCATCACCGGACACAGATACTGAAGAGATGGGGGCCAGCCCCGTCTCAAAGGTGCTGAGAGCACACAGAGAGAATGGCGAAACTCTGTGACACCTGCCCACTACATTCTGGCAGCAATGACAAGCACCATTGAGGTGCAGGCACCACTAATGTGTCCAGCAAGTATGAAGCCAGGCCATCATTTTGGACTTAAGGTTACACATTGCACAGGGAAGAGGCCCTGGACTGGGATACTTTCCTTTATCATATGCAGGAACCAAGGTTTCACATCAGAGTGACACAAACATTGCTCATCATAACAAGGAGCCATAGGCAAGGAGACGTTCTTGGGAGTTTATTTACAATGGTGAATATTACGTAAAAGTGATTAACACCTATGCTCAGGCTGTGCAACTACATCTTCTTAAGCTTCCTAAGCATGCTACTACGTCTTGGTGCTCCCCAACATCCACAGCAGAGGCGGAGGCAGCCGGCAGTGCTCTGTTGTCTGTAACCTTAGTGGGCATCCTCTGAAGGGCCCTGGCCTGCTTTCAGAGTCCTGCTGTGTGGCAGTGGCACCCTGCTCGGCACGTGGAGCTGGAGCTGCTGGGGTCACAGGAAGAGGGGATTTAGATGGGCCAGACACTCCCGGAGTCACCTGGGTGAATGTAGACCTACTGATCCTCCTCCCTATGGATGCCCAGTGGCTCCTGGCTGACTCCTGAGGAGAAGGGGAAGCTGGAGTGATATTGAGCTACCCTGCACCCCTCTTGCGTTGACACTGTTGGAAGCCAACTGTGGCGTCAGCGATGGAGTTCAGCCTGTGCAGCAGTGCAGGACTAATGTCCTGGACTAAGGTCTACATGGCAGCTGCCATACTACCAGTGTTGACCTGCCAGTACTATCACCTCAGACTGAAGGTGGGCGGACTCCTCCATTGTGCCTTGCAACCTGGGGAGTGGCAGCAGACATCCCTTCCTGATGTTCCCAAGCTTGCCTTTGCAGCTCCAGTAACTGAGTCTAGAGGCTCGTCATCTGACTCAGACTCAGAAGATTTCAGGTCTCCAGCAGTCCTCCGAATGCCAAAAACCTGGGCAGTCCCCGCTGTGGATCAGACAGTGCGATGTGCTCACCAGATTTTTTTTTATGTGGGTGTCACTGGTTAGGCCAGCATTTATTGCCCATCCCTAATTGCCCTTGTTCAGAGGGCTCTTTTTTTTTAAAGAGTCAACCACATTGCTGTGGGTCTGGAGTCACATGTAGGCTAGACCAGGTGAGGATGGCAGATTTCCTTTCTTAAAGGACATTAGTAAACCAGACAGGTTTTTACAACAATTGACTTGTCATCATTAGACTTTTAATTCCAGATATTTATTGAATTCAAATTCCACCATTTGCCTTGATGGGATTCAAACCCGGGTCCCCAGAGCATTACCCTAGGTCTCTGGAATACCAATCCAGTGACAATACCACTATGCCATCATCTCCCCACTGTAATCCCGAGGCTACTGTAGAACTAGGTCCCACCGAGGTGTGTGTCTCCGCACTGGGGGAGGGTGTGGGTGAGCACTGTGACAGCTCTTCAATTAGGGTGTCATCAGATTCCTCTTCCGAGGTGTGTTTGGAGCTTGAGTCGAGGCCCTGGGTCGTGGACCCCCTCGGCTGCTTCCCAGATGCACCTGCGAAAGCAAGGGTAGATAATTAGTGCATGGCAGGGGACTGTGAAACAGGGGAGCTGACTCACAGCACGGTTGTCTGATGGATGTTGTTTGCTGAATCCTCACAAGGTTGAGCACTGGCAACCTCACCATGAACACAGGACTGGTCCAAATTGTCAGCAGCTAGCTGGATAACTCTATTTTCAAGGACCTTGATGTCGGGCATTCCTCTACCAGCCTGCAACCTCTCCCTTTTGTTGTGTGGCAGCTTGTCCTGCATGAATACAGATGGAGTGAGTGTAAACAGAACATCTGCCAGGCCGGATGAGAAGGATGGCTGGTATGAGTGGGTGGTGTGTGGTTCCATGGACAGGATGAGGACACAATCTGCAGGGCAGATGAAGGTGTGTGTGAGAGTGAATGGTGATGGCCCTTGATCTGGCAGTGAGTGAGATCCCTGTGAATGTGTGACGGGTTTGTGAGTGTGTGAGTTGAAAGTGATGAGAAGAGTGACTTACCCTGTTGGAACGGAGGAGATAATTCAATCTCTTTTGGCACTGGGTAGCTGTCCTCTTTTGCAGGGCGTTGACGCTGACCACTGCTACTTCTGCCTCTGATGCTAAATTGGTGACCTTGCTGGCCTTTGTGCAGATTGGGAGTAGAGGACTTCACAGCGGCCCTCTACTATGTCCAGTAGGTGCCCAAGGGAGGCGTCGCTAAATTTGGGGGCAGCATGTTTCCTCTCTTTGGCAGCCATGACTTTCCAGCAGCTTCCGATCCCTTAGAGAGAGCTAGCTCTGTGCAGGGGCGCTCTTTAAATATGGTGCCCAGATTACTGAAGGCCTGAGGTGACGGAGGGGCAGGCAAATCAGAGCCAGCGATCCGGTGTGTTTCCAGGGAATGCATTATCAATGAGTTGGGGCATGCTGGGAATGGGACAAGGCAGTGCGAAAACCCGCCATTGTGGCTGGCGGGTAAAATGTCCTTTCTCCCACCATTACCGCACTTTGTGCAAATCTGGGACATTCCACCCATAGTTTCACATTGATGACGAAATTGGATAGTATGCTTGAGGGGAGTTACAATACAAAGGGTTAACAGATGGGATATGCTAATATATGATGTGCATGATGATATATCACTGACATCAGTCATGTGTTAGACTCAAAAGAGAGAGAGAAAGAGGTTGGAACATCATGCTCAAGAGCAACATGCCAGTCTGTAACCTGTTTAGATATAGTACTAATCAACAAGAGTTAAGCAAATATCAGAGTAAGACTACAGTCTGTCCAGTAACCAAGTACCATGCCTAAAGTCCACAGACAAGAAGGACCATCTCAGAACAAGCAGCATTGTGGGTGTACCTATACCACATGGACTGCACGATTCAAGAAGGTGGGTCACCACCTTCTCAAGGGCAATTAGGGATGGACAATAAATGCTGACCTAGCCAGCGGCGCCCAAATCCTGTGAAAGAATTTTTAAAAACATAAGGATATCAGTTACAAAATATTTTGGGTCAGAAGATCATGAAATGAAATCAATATGGGTGGAGATTAGGGATAGCAAGAGTAGGAAAACAGTGGCGGGAGTATTTTTTAGGCTCCCTAACAATAGTTATACCGCTAAATGGAGCATTAAACAAGAAATTCTGAGACAGTGTACCAAAGGCAATGTAATAATTGTAGGAGACTTTAATCTTCATATAGATTGGACCAAGCTAGTTGGCAAGGGGGTATAGAAGGTAGGATTATAGAATGCTTTTGTGACAGCTTCCTGGAGCAATATATTGTGAAGCCAACTAGGGATAAAACTATGTTAGATCTAGTATTGTGTAATGAGGCAGGATTATTTCATAGTCTCATCGTAAAAGATCCGCTGAAAAATAGCGATCATAATACAATTGAATTCAATGCTAGGTTTGAAAGAGATACGCTTCAATAACAAACAAGAATCTTAAGCTTAAACAAAGCCAATTACATAGGTATGAGAGGAGAACTTGGCTACAGTTTAATGGGTAAATAGACAATATGGTATGATGGTAAATAAGCAGTGGGAAACATTTAAGGAAACAATTCAAAATGTTCAGCAAAAATACATTCCACTGAAAAACAAAAACGCAATCCTCCCTAACTGCCGCCCAGTGATTTTTGAGCTGCCCCATATTCAGAGACCCAAAGTCAGTGAGCCGCCTCGGGATGTCTGCTTTGGATGGACAGCTGGTCAGCAAAACATTAATGGAGACTGGTCATTAAAATGGACCAGACCTCCAATTTCAGCTCCCAGGTGGGTGACACACGTGCTTTTCTAGCTTTCCACATGTGGAATTGAAAGTCCCTCGCCATTATTTCAACTCGGTCATTGTGAGTCAGACATTTAATCAAACTATTTTTGGCTTGGTAAGGTTAACCTGTGGACTTCCTTTCAAACCAAATTGAGTAACTTCAGACCTGAATTGAAATCAATCCAGTTCTGAGATGACGAGTTGGCTCGGTCAGGTAAATGCAGATCCAGAATACTAAAATAGAACTCATGTATCAAATATAGGTTCAAGTGGAGTTATGAAATACAACAATAGTTTGACCATCTCAGCATATTAATTTCCAACTTAATCAGCGGAGTTAATTGAAAATAGACAGTTAGAAATTCTGAGCTGTTACTAAAGGATTAACTGCTGCTTAAAAATAGCACACACAGAAATGTCTTAGGAATGCATGGAAAATTTGTAACTCTTTCCGGTTATAAATAAATAAACTAAATTAACAAAATGGAGAATTTGTACATGAACTTCACCAGTGGGAATTTCTATCCTCTGCTGGATAGAAACATCAGAAATGGTAACTTTCTGAATTTGTGCTACCAGTGGAAGCCTTGACCATATGAGAAATTAAGTTGTCGGAGGCATGTCATTTTAAAATCCAAATTTTTGCTATGCATCATAGCATACAGAGTTGAAAAATGACTCCAGTGGAAACCAGCTGTAACCTTTCTGGGTCATTAGCCTGTGTACTAGAGCTTGATGATGCATTTGCTTAGTGGTATGGGCCAAATAACATTAGAAAGCACAGGACTTATTTCTCTTTATGGTCAGCAGGAATCAAACCAACTGCTCTTTCAAAGAGCCAGCACAGACACTATGGACCGAATGACCTCCTTCTGTGCTGCAGGTTTCTATGATTCTATGAAATGAATTAAGTATTTAATTGACTGAGGTTTCGTTCTGTTTAAAATCACTCTTCCTAATTGTGGTGAAATTTCACACATATATTTCAGCTAGACTGTTAAATTTGGCTTCAATGTATTTCTACATTTGGCATACTCGACTAATACATTCAACTATGATGGCCCTATGGCCAAATACTCTGCTCACTGTGGAGGCTTACGATTGAATAATGGCCATTTGGATGAGATAGTTAAATGATGTCAGTACCCGTAGAATTATAACCCAGAGGAAAATGGAAAAATATTTGAAAATAACTAAGTCAAGAGAAAGAAAATGTCCTAAAGAAATCAAGGTCACAAATTAGAATTTTGAGGTAATAACATTGGAATTCCAGGCTTTAATTTGGAGACTCATAGCTACATGACTATGCTGATTATTCTGGCTTTTATTTTTGCAGATCATCACCCAGGCAAGTGGAAATGGAGGGCATCACACAATCCACACACAACCAGTGGGCAAACAGTTTGATCGAGTGGATGACTTTTTCATTCCTCCAACTAACCTCATCATCAATCACATTAGGTAAAATTCCAGATTTGTTTTACAGTGACAGTGCAACAGCAGGGTACGTTTCTCATATAGAGTGTCTTGTGTGAGCTTTATACTCTGCCATGGCACTGTGTTGTAGTGTAGCTTCATCCAAATGCTGGAGGGAGAATAAGGAGTTTTCTTTTGGAATAAATATATGCAGTGATTGCGACATTTGTTGTACTCCAAACAAACAGAACACTTTTGCCACAACACTAGTTCAGAATATTAATGAGATGTTTGTGGATGATATTTGAGTAATGAAAAATGAGTCCAGGAAGTGTGAAATTATTAATTAACACCTGTCCAGTATGCAGGCTTCATTCAGCCTTAAGTTCCAATCCATGATAGATCCAGTAACAGCCCCACACCCCACTCCTCACCATCTCCCCCCCCAGCCCCCACCCCTGTCCGGGACATTTATATCCATTTACCAGAGCTCTAACAGTAATGTGGTCTTGTGGTTGTCTCATACATCCCCATTTAACATTTAAAAATGAGCCTACAATAGAGCTTGGAGGGAGAAATGGGTAAAATAGTTTCAGCATGCTATGATGGGTTTTGATATCACTAATATTATGTAAAAGAGAGCAATGATTTTGTAAAATGGAGGCACCGATCAAAGGTTATACTCAACATGCTGTGTAATGCATTATATAGTAAGGTTAACTTAATTATTCTTTGCATTCCAAAGCAAAAGTCATAGAGTTATACAGCACAGAAACAGGCCTTTTGGCCCATCTTGTCCGTGTCGGCCATCAAGCACCTATCTATTCTAATCGTATTTTCCAGCACTTGGCCCATAGCCCTGTATGCTATGGCATTTCAAGTGCTCATCAATATACTTCTTAAATGTTGTGAGGGTACCTGCCTCTACCACCATGTCAGGCAGCGTGTTCCAGATTCCAACCACCCTCTGGGTGAAAAACTTTTCCCTCAGATCCCCTCTAAACCTCCTGCCCCTTACCTTAAATCTATGCCCCTGACTATTGACACCTCCACTGAGGGGAAAAGTTTCTTCCTATCTACCCCATCTATGACCCTCATAATTTTGTACACCTCTATTAGGTCTTCCCTCAGCCTTCTCTGCTCTATGGAAAACAACCCTAGCCTGTCTAGTCTCTCTTCATAGCTGAAACGCTCCAGCCCAGGCACCATCCTGGTGAATCTCCTCTGTACCCTCTCCAGTGCAATCACATCCTTCCTATAGTGTGTCAACCAGAACTGCACACAGTACTCCAGCTGTGGCTTAACTAGCATTTTATACAGCTCCAACAATAACCTCCTTGCTCTTATATTCTATGCCTCAGCTAATAAAGGCAAGTATCCCATATGCCTTCTTAACCAACTTGTCTACCTGTGCTGCTGCCTTCAGGGATCTATGGACATGTACATCAAGATCCCTCTGATGCTCTGTACTTCCTAGGGTCCTACCATTCATTGTGTCTTCCCTTGCCATGTTAGTCCTCCCAAAATGCATCACCTCACACTTCTCAGGATTAAATTCCGTTTGCCACTGCTCTGGCCATCTTACCATCCCATCTATATCGTCCTGTAATCTAAGGCCTTCCTCCTCACGATTTACGACACCACCAATTTTCATGTCATCTACAAACTTACTGATCATACCTCCCAAATTCACGTCTAAATCATGAATGTACACTATAAACAGCAAGGGTCCCAGCACCGATCTCTGCAGTACGCCACTCATCACAGGCTTCCAATCACAAAAACAACCTTCATCCATCACCCTCTGCCTCCTGCCACTAAGCCAAGTCGAGGGTTCCCTGGACTTGTTGGTCCTACCCTTCATCATTACGGGAACATGTTGGCCCTGAACTCTCACTATTTCCTTTTTGAATGAAAGTGCAATGTATAAACCAATCATATTTGAATGGGATGAATACCACAAGCATTAGACTGTAGATCCATTTTCTGCACTCTTGCATTGACAACAAGCAAAGCATTATTACTAATGTAGGTAGTAAAATTAAAACATAGCTTATGGAAGGTTGTTTGCCTAGCTTTTGGTACTGCTGAGTCCCAGAGAAAGGGTGAATATTATATTAGTTTTTAGAACTAGCCAAATGTCATACAGCGTGTAGAAACCAAGCAGCAAGTCTGGATAACATCAAGCTCTAACTATATCATGCCAAGGTGGAACAATAGTCAGGTTAGCTCCAGTTGTGTGTTATTAATATGGTGCAAACTATCCATCAGCTGGTGATTGCCTAGCAAAGGCAAAAACATCTTATGCCCATGGGCACAATCAACATTTGCCTTGCTGGGGTCCAGTGCAGTTTTTTTTTTCTGACTAGATAATTATGCTAAATACCTAAATAATCCAGTATTAAATCTACACATGAACAATCACAAAAAGACATGGTTGCAGTTGATAATATAAGAATAGTTGACAAAATGATCAGTGATAAATTATTAGCATTACATAGGTGTCCCTTCACTGGATCCACTCGGGGCCCCTGACTATCTCAGGACTTCATCCAGTTGCATGAATTGAAAAGTTCTAAGCATCCTCCCTGAATATGGGAAATCATGTCACTTTTCCCAGTGCTGCCCTTATGTCTCAGCAAAAACAATTTTGAAACACGGTAACCCAGCTACATATCCACAGCAACATAATCAATCCAAACTGTATAATCTGCAGCTGATTGTTAAAACAGAATGTACTATATGCAACTGTGGAGATGGTGCATATTTATTCTCTGTATCAGAGCAGCACAGATTCAATTTAATAATCTGCAATCACCTAATACTAATTTGATACTGTTAAGGTTATCAGTTCAACTCATCATTAATTCTGGGTGTCCGCAGGTGAATCCAGCCCCCAAGCTATTCTTGCTGGTTCTAAATCTCAAGTGAAACTCCCATCACATGCTGGTCCAGTTATTTCCATCTGATACAAAGCACCCCTTTCGTTGCTTGTTAAATTTTATGTTCACATCTAGTTCAACAAACAAGCAGTCTCAGCTGGTGTATTTATCATCAGCAGAAAACCTGATTATTTACTTGACCTACATACAATTCCAACACGGCAACTCATTACTCTACCCTGAACACTACTTTATACCAACATCAGAGGATGCTATTTTTGTTGAATTTTCCCATGTAATTGACAGTAAAGCCAATGTGAAGGGCATGCAGGTCAAACTGTTTAATTGGTAAACCTATCATTCCTGTTGCTCAGCAGCATAAAATACTATATCCATGATGTAAGAAAGCTGACTCAAAACTACTAAAATATTGGAAGATATAATTGAAGATGGAAATCGTAGTATATTGGGTTAATGTGGGACTAAGTACAGTACCGCCCTAACAGTGATGTAAGAAGGCACATGACTGAGACCCTGGGGTCAATGTAGTGTTGAGCAGAGACTGGTAAAGACCTAAGCATGGAGACAGCTCCTGGCTTGTACCCTTTACTGTACATGTATGAATAGTTCTACTTGTTAATAGAGACTTATAGTTAACCTACTGAAGGCTACAAAGACATTTTAAGAGACACCATTGTCTAACCAACACCCTCCCAACAGAAATGGCATTGAGTCTCACCTCCACTATTCATCCCCAATTCAATTTAGCTTATATGTGGATGCTGCATTTACATAATGGATCAATTGATGGTCTTGCATTCTCCTGCAAGTGTTATTTTGCAGCTCCCTGGAAACTGTCGATCTTGTCAAAACATTCTGAATGTTTCGATGTTTGATCATGAACTGAGGTGATAGGAGTAACTTCTGAAGTTGATCTGCCCTGTGATATCTGACTGATTCCGTGGATTGTTACCAATGTGAGATCTTGAACACTGAGCATGTTCAAGACAGAAATTGATAGCTGTCTGGATACTGATGACATCAACGGATAAGGGGATAGTTGAGAAGAATAGCATAGAGGTAGATGATCTGCCATGATCTGTTTGAATGGTGGAGCAGGCTCCAAGGGCCAAATGGCCTACTGCTGCTCCTATGTTCCTGTCTTCCCATGTCAGTAGACGTGCAGTTGCTGCGCCATTAGTTTTCACAATGTAGAATATCTGTGACACCCAGGAGGATTGATTGTACTTGCAGTCTAACACTGTGGATCCTGCACATGAAATTCGTGAACCATTGTACACTGAAAGTTTCACAGTTGTAGGTTTTGCCATGACCTTCCATATCTGAGGATATGTGTCTTTCAGAATTCACAGAGGTAATATGTTGGCACTTGCCCCTGTGTCAATCTTGGCCAATAACAAATAGTTACTAACTTTCTTAGTCAGATAATTCGAATCTTGAGAAACACTTCCAACAATCTGATGCTATCCACATGTTTTGCGAGAATGACAGTGCGAAACATGTGCTAATCACTCTTCGTTTCATCGTGCACATCATCGTCATTTTCTGGTTTGTCACTCACCTCATGTGCATGACTCTTTGCAGTTCCATCAGCCTTTGCTCTAGCGCAGTACCTCTGCCAATTCACCTTTCTGCCACCTGCCTTGCAGAAATGATGAAATGCTGGACATTTCCTTGGTGCATGTAAATGTCCCCACCTTCCAACTATCTCCTCAGGCTTGGGTGTTCTAGTGAGTGCATCAATAATTGGGGTCATACGTAGGACCTGTAAGTGATGATCACTTCATACTCACATCCATCATTGAGTAGCTCTTCAATGCTATACATTTTGGGTTTCTCTAGCAGATCTTTCTGGAAAGCTTCCATGAAAATGGATGCAATCACCAACTGAACAATTCTGTCTACTAGCTCTACTTTGGAAAAATCACAGTATGTTCGCTTTTCTCTGCATCTGCTGATGAGGTGATCCATGGATTCTTCAGGCTGTTGGCAATGTGATATGAAATGTAGTCAATGAATACAGAAGTTTAACCTGATTCTAAACTAGTTTTCTATTGCAGTCCATATCTTTTTTGGGATCCTTTAGCTCATCTTCTGTTAATCCCAAAGCATTCAGCACATTTCCAATTGCTTGCTGAATCTTCATGGCTTGCTCGTTTGGTACAGACACACCTGAATCAAGAAACAATAGCTCTGTACACTGTTTAAACATTCTGAGTCCAGTTAGTACGTCAGCTGCAATACAATTCAAAATCTGAAATTTTGTAGAGATTCTGACAATATCACTTTGACCTTCCTTCTGCTGCAGCATCTGGGATGAGTGCCACTGTAGCTGCTTTTGCATGCTTTTCCAAACCTCCACCCATGAAGACAATTTGTGGCAGGAACACCCCATAGAGTATTGGCTTCCTTACATTTTATTGAATTTATTTTTCAGCAGTTCCCGATGCCACCTGTTATAATCACAATCTTCTCTGGTCCGATTTTATTGTTTTTGGTACTCTCCCTTGCTCACTATCAATGTGACCTATGCCCTGGCCACTCGCCTTTCCCGACTGACCTAACCTGGTGCTGGTGCTCTCAATGTGCTGTCCCACTCATGGAACTGGCAGGCTATGTGCTGCAATCTCACCATGAGGTATTCGTCTGCTTACCAACTTTTTATCTGAGCACTTGCTCAATGCTGAGTCTCCAAAACTTTTCTTTGGATCCACCGCACTGTGTTTTCTAACACTCTCCGATGCTGTGACTTTGTTGCATTCTGACCAGAACATCAAGGGTCTTCTCATGCCTTGTAGCTTGAACTAATGCTGTTCACCATATTATACCTATACTTAATCATTTCCCATCCTTGCTTTCATGTTGCGGCTTTTATTAAAGATGTCCATTAGCTGCAACCATTGTCAGAAGGAACCACTATTCTTGTGGTTCTTGTAATGATATAAGTCTTTGAGCATATTTGTTCTATAAGACACAAGGCACCAATCACTCATAAAGGATTTGATAAATACATTGTAGGTTCATTTTTAGACTAGGCACATGAGAACAGTCTTATATTGTTGCATAGCTTGGAGCACTAGGAGCTGTTGTTTGCTCTGCAGTTTAGAGCAGAAGTGAAACTAAAACTAGAACACACAATATACACATCATTTCCCTTTTAGTGATGTATACAGAGTCATGTTCATCCTCTTAAATGTATACTATAACAACAAGGTGGGGTATGGCTTCATTGACAATGTGCCACGCTGGATGCTTTCGCTGTTTGTCCTGCTGCAGTCAGAAGAGGAAGCATTGCTGCAGCCAGCAGGCAAGGTAAGTTCAGATTCTCTTGCAATCAGTGGTGAATGCTGAAGCTTCACCACAGACAAATGAATCAGACCAATATCTTTAACAACAGTTATCTCAATATACTTGAATGAGTTTTGGGTATCTTGAATGTAAGAACTGATATGTACCCAACCCAGCAGGATCTGATTCTTTGTAATGTTTTTTGTGTCCTACAAGGAAATGTCATATTCCCTCATTCAAGTAATGTGAAGTTGGTAAGGGGCACCTAGACTGTTTTGGCCTTCTCTTCAAATAGGTGGGAATGTCGCAAGACACAAAAAGCATCAATACAATCTACAATTTTGCAGCCCTAAGTAACGTATCAGAAGCCTGCAGTCTTCTAAGCATGCTTATTTGCTATTCTGATTCTGTTCCTAGTTTGGCTACAATTACAGAGCTGTCTCAAAAGATTCTAGAATATTTGAAGTTATTTTAATGCTAATAGGGCAACCAAGACCTATGATGATACCAGATGTGTGTGGTGGAATGCCAAGAGACCTCCTCTATTTCTCTCATATTCTCTGGTGGACCCATAAATAGCTGCCACATTACAAGCAGTATCCCCAAGGCTCCCATTCTTCTCCCTCACTGACATTTTCAACCAGCATGTCAACTGAGGGCTACCTTACCAATCTCCTTCCCATCCTACTCACCAGTACTTCCCTTCTGGGCTCTGTTAACACATCAACGATCACCACCACTTTCATTTTTTTCTCTCCAGCATGCCTGTTAACTCATTAATGTAGATGATTGCATTGCTGTTCTGGCTTTGATAGAAACGGGTTCACTGGTGACACCTTACCTTTTACTGAAGCCTCTACACCTTGCTGTGCTTTTCACCACCTGCCCTACCTAAAATCAGCAGAGCGGCAGTGTGGCCCTTATCAGCAAATTACTCTGTGGTCACTCACCTGAATCCTTTAAGATTTTCCTCTCCTTCAAACACCTCACCTTGTCCCAGCTCTGACTCCTTTCTTCAAACTGCTCATTGTCTATGGTACATCTGTGTACATTAAAGACATCATGTAAACTCAATTTGTTGCTGCAGTCAAAGCTATCTTTGTGCAATGAGATGGACTTGATCCATCTACACCTACCAATTATGCCTTTAGTTAACTCAATTCCATAGAGCAACAATTAGAATGAGTGCTGGTAATTAGATGGGCTGGGTAAAAATGTTATCTAACTGTCTATGGTTGGCAATTTACTATACTTACAGATCATGAGCTTTTTACCCCCATATTCCCTAAGCCATGAACTAAACCTTCTCTTGGATTCAGTAGTTACTGCTAAAAATACACATTTTTTTTAACTACTGACCTGGATCTGAAAATCCTGCTGATCAAAAATCAATAGACATCTCCACCATCATCCAGATGCTTCCTCAAGTTATTCGTCAAAGAAAGCTGAAGAAGTCATTCATTTAGCCAGGTGACATCCTACACCCAAACAAATCATTCTAGCTGATATCAAACAGACTAGACAGAAGAATTGTACATTGCAATCCATGATAAAGTGTTTACACGTGAATTAATGGCACAAGTTGAAAGCAGTTTTCTGACAGCTTTGGTGAATCAGCATATTTGTCACTGAGGATGATATTCTATATGCCAAATATATAGTCATTCCCAACAGATAAATAGATATGACTGAAAAGTCTCATCGATGTATCCCAATAAGTGCCAGTCAAAACAAATGCCCATCTCAAAACCAACGTAGATTTTCCAATACAGGCAATAAGGTAAATGTAGCTAATAAAATATATCACACGACAACTGTTAAGCACGTGACAGAACTACTTGTCACATCAGATCTACCTGACATTCTTTGCCAGAGTTGTTTATCTCCAGGAATGCTGCGGTGGAGAGTTTGGTGGTGGTGGTGGTGGTGGTGGGATGCAGCTTTGCACCAGGAGACTAGCTCTATTTCTCCCAATTTACAGCAGTTAGAATGACCGGCCCCTGTCTCAGCTCTTCTGCTGCTGCAACTCTTATCCATGCCTTTGATACTTCTAGACTTGACTATTATAATGCAGTTCAGGCAGGCCTCCTATATTCTACCTTCTGTACTTGAGATCATCCAAAACTTTACAGCCTTCTAACTAGGACGAAATCTCGTTCACTCATCACCCCCGTGTTCGTGACTTGCATTGGCTCCCTCTTAAGCAATGTCTTGATTTTATAGTTCTGATCTATGTTTTCATGGTCTGGCCCTTTCCTACTTCTGTAATCTCCTGCAGGCCCACAACCTTCCAAGATATCTGCGCTCCTCTAATTCCATTCTACTTAGCATCCTCAATTTTAATTACTGCACCAGTGGTGGCTTCAGTTGCCTAGGCCCCAAGTTTTTGAATACCATCTCTACACCTCTCTGCCTCTCTCATTTTCCTCCTTTAAAACACTCCTTAAAACCTACCTCTTTGACTAAGCTCTTGGTCATCAGCCCTAATATCTCCTTATGTGGCTCAGTTATGATGTCCTTGAGAAGCACCCAATATGTTTTTTGACATTAAAAGAGCTATATAAATACAAGTTGTTGCTGTTGTTGTGGGGGTATGAACATACAGATATATGAATTAGGAGCAGGAGTAGGTAATTCAACCCCTCAAGCCCGCTCTGCCATTCAATAAGATTATGGCTGACCTGATTGTGGCCTCAATACCTCATTCTCACACATTCTCACATACCCCTGATATCCTTTGACTCCCTTGTTAATCTAGAATCTATCTACCTCTGTCTTAAAAATATTCAATGATCCTGCCTCCATTGCTCTCTGGGGAAGAGAGTTTGAAAGACTCATGAACCTCTGAGAGAAAGAACTTCTCTCTGTGTCTTATATGGGAGTCCCCTTATTTTTAAACCCTGTCCCCTAATTCTAATCTCTCCCACAAAGGGAAACATCCATTCAGCATTCACCCTGTCCAATCCCTCAGGATCTTATCTGTTTCAATAAGATTTCCTCTCATTCTTCTAAACTCCAATGGATACAGACCCAGACTGTCCAACCTTTCCTCATAAGATAACCACTCCCATCCCAGGTATCAGTCGAGTGAACCTTCTCTGAACTGCTTCTAATGCATTTACACCCTTTCTTAAATAAGGAGACGAAACCTGTACAGTCCCCCAGGTTTGGTCTCACCTGTAGCAAAACATCCTTACTTTTATATTCCATTTCCCTTGCAATAAACAACAAGGGATCTGGAACGCCTGACATGAAAAGTTGATGAAAGGAAATTGGACAGATACTTAAGTATGAAAAACCTTATGGTTCTTTTTTTTGAAAAATATACTTTATTCATAAAATATCTGGAAGAACATTAGAAAACATTTCTAAATCGCCATCACAAAAAGTGCAATCAGATTCAACTTTTACACATGGATCACAAGTTGCTTCAATACAATCAATGAATATTACAATCATTTCAATATGGTTATTACAGACAATCAGATATTGCAATGGTATTGGAGTTGTCAACATACATCATGTTGCACTCTGAGGTGCTTCAATACAATTATAATACAATTAGTATTCAATGCATACATTCATTGTGAGCCGTACAGCCCAAGGGATCTAAACAATTCCCAGCCTCTTGGTGCACTATGGCAGAAAGATGTTAGACAGCGACCTTTCCTGATTGTGCCTTTGTGACGGCTGCCTCAAGCTTTGGTGCATCCCTCAGCACATAGTCCTGGACTTTGGAATGTGCCAGTCTGCAACACTGAGTCGGGGACAACTCTTTGCGCTGGAAGACCAACAAGTTTTGGGCAGACCAAAGAGCGTCTTTCACCGAGTTGATGATCCTCCAGCTGCAGCTGATGTTTGTCACGGTGTGTGTCCCTGGGAACAACCCGTAGTGCACAGAGTCCTGTGTCACAGAACTGCTTGGGATGAACCTCGACAGAAACCACTGCATTTCTCTCCAGACCTTCCTTGCAAAGGCACAATCCACACATTGGTGAACAACAGTCTTGTCCCCACCACAGCCACCTTGAGGGCAATGTGCAGAGGGGGTGAGACTCCTGGCGTGTTGGAAGGGTCTGACGGGGAGGGCCTTTCTCACCACCAGCCAAGCTACGTCTTGGTGCTTGTTGGAAAGTTCTGGCGATGAGACATTCTGCCAAATGACTTTGACAGTCTGCTCGGGGAACCATCCCACAGGATCCACCATCTCCTTTTCCCGCAGGGCCTCTAAGACGTTACGTGCCGACCACTGCCTGATGGACTTGTGGTCAAAGGTGTTTCTCTGCATAAATTTTTCCACCAGGGACAGGTAATACGGCACGGTCCAACTACTTGGAGCGTTCCGTGGCAGCATGGCCAGACCCATCCTTCGCAACACCGGGGACAGGTAGAACCTCAGCACGTAGTGACACTTGGTGTTTGCGTACTGAGGGTCTACGCACCGCTTGATGCAGCCTCACACAAAGGTGGCCATCAGGATGAGGGCGATGTTTGGCCCCTTTTTTCCCCCTTATCTGGAGGCTTGTACATTGCGTCCCTGCGGACACAATCCATTTTCGACCTTCAGATAAAGCGAAAGATGGCTTGGGTGATCGCCATCGCGCAGGAGTGAGGAATGGGCCAGACCTGCGCCGCATACAGCAACAGTGAGAGTGCCTCACACCTGATGACCAGGTTCTTACCCGCAATGGAGAGCGAGCGTCGCTCCCACATGCCCAGTTTTCTTTGCACCATAAACACTCACTGCTTCCAGTTTCTAACAAATGCCCCGGTCCCTCCGAACCATATCCCCAGCACCTTCAGGCCGTCAGCCCTGACGGTGAAGGGGACAAAGGATCAGTCAGCCCAGTTCCCAAAGAACATGGTTTCGCTCTTCCCACGATTTACCTTGGCTCCCGAGGCCAGTTCGAACTGGTCGCAGATGTGGATCAGTCTGTGCACCGACAGCGGATCCGAGCAGAAGACGGCGACATCGTCCATGTACAGGGAGGCTTTGACCTGAGTGCCTCCACTGCCTGGGATTGTCACTCCTCTTATGCTCGGATCCTTCCTGATGGACTCAGCAAAGGGTTCTTTGCAACACACAAACAGGACAGGGAAGAGAGGGCAGCCCTGCCTGACTCCAGATTTAATAGGAAAGCTATCTGATTCCCACCCTTTGATTGAGACTGTGCTATTGATGTTAGTGTAGAGCAGTTGGATCCAGTTGCGGATTCCCTCCCAAAACCCCATTTTGGAGAGCACATCCACCATGTAGGTTCGAAACCTTTTGGGTTATGGACAAAGAAATGGCTATGTAGACTAAGCATGACACCTCATTCAAAGAGCCAGTAGAGATACGACATGGAGAATGGTCCTCTTTTGTGTTGTATGTTTTTACATTGCTCTATTTAGAGAGCTCTCACTTAAGCCTAACATCACAGGCTGTTGTCACACAAAGCAAGGAAGAACCTGTAAGGTAGCCAACTACATTAAGTTTTACAACCAGATGTTTGTGTCTAGCATCTTAACCAACTTAGTGTTCAACCCTATGAATTTTAATAGATGAGTTTTCTTTCTAACTGCAGCCCAATAAAATAGAAATAGATGGTAAACTCTTATAAGGATGATACTTGTCCTTATTAGATTACAACTTTATACAAATTATCTTTGTCTACGGGTGGTGGGGAGGTGTTTCTCTTGCTCATTTGCCTTAACCAGGTGAAAAGCTGTGGAAACCTCAGAACCCCTGTTGTTAGGGTGAATGAACATGCAAAACCTGTGGAAACCTATGGAAATTCAGCCCTATATATATTTGCTTTCTCACTTGTTTTTTAACTTAAATAATTAATTCTCCATGCAATTTGTGTTTTAATTTCTATTTCAGATTCGGATTTATTCTTCACAGATCAGAAGCAGCACTTCATAAGATCGATCTGGAGACTGTGGCCTACATTAAAACAATCAGCTTAAAAAACTACAGCTGCATCCCTCAGGCAATGGCCTACACTCATCTGGGTGGCTATTACTTTATTCATTGTTTGGCAAATGACTCAACTGCATCCCAGCCACAGATCATCGTCAATAGTGTCACTGATTCTGTAATTGGATACAATGATGAGGTGTCAGGTACTCCATACATCTCCCCTGATGGACACTATCTTGTCAGCACGGATGATTACAAGGGGTTAATTAGAGTCCAGTCTATTAGCTATCAGGGTGAGATCAAGTCTACTTTTGATATTACAACAAACTTACACATTGTTGATGTGACCTTTCAGCCGTCTTTCACAGAAGCCAACCAATACTACATCTATGCCAGTTCTCATGTTCAGACAGATCTGCTGTTTCTAGAGCTCTCGACGGGCAACGTTAACATCATTAAGGGCCTAAAGAATCCCATACAACAAAATGACTGGCTGTGGAATAGCAACAACAGGGCCATAGTTGGCAGTGGCCTATTTGGACAGCACCTTGTTACCCCATCTAAGGATTCCCTGTTCATCATAGGTGCAAGACGAAACAAATTGAACTGTGAGATAAGCAACATAATACGAGGTAACACAATCGTGTGGGTTGGGGAAGCATGAGAGGCTACAAAACGGAGCTTATATTCATCCAATGACCTTTTACACTGCTTTTAAGACAACTGTACAGTTAACATCTGCATTTTTTTACACTGAAAAGCAATCTTAATGTACACAATAACTTTGCTGAACTTAACAGTGTTTTGAACATTATTAGCGTGAGCGTTAGGATACAACTCTTAGTTGAATAATAAATTAACCCTTTGAGTGTTAACCCTTTGAGTTTTGTAAATCACTTAATGTCTGTCCCATATCTGCAAAAAAGATGTATATTTTCGATAACTTTTCACTGTGGATTATCATAAATGTAGACTAAGAGACAAAAGGAGCTACAAGATATTTCTTTTTCTGTCCTTTTGCAGTCTAGAAACTGAAACTGTGGTTATTATAATTTTACTTTGATATCAATCTCATTGTTCCATTTATTTTAATTGAGTGAAATGATCATACTAGAGTCCTCAAAGGGTCACAAAGCAAAAACAATAAAGGTACATGTTGAAATTATTCAGCTAATTGTTGTTTAAATAGTTGGCTCTGCCTCACTAATTTTGTGACTCCTTTAATATGTTTTATCAATGTAGATGATATGATATTCTAAATTTGGCAAATTTGCTTCTGGAATGTCATGGCATATGGTGAACCTATTCTTGCAATGTACAGTCCTAACATGGCAGTGGTAGAAGCTGGTGGGGGAGGTAAATTCACAGTGTTGTTAATGTACTAGTTAACCCTGATGGTGTATGAGCATTGTTCTGTGTTGAATGACATGGTGGAAGAAACACTTCCAGCAGAATTTCGACCAGATTTAAAACAAAGTTGTCAGTACGGTTGTGGTATCTGGAAGTACAATGTTCCAATTAACAGAATGCTGCTCCTGAACTGAACTGAATTTTACATCGGGACCAGCTCCAGCACACCGTCAAACATTAGTCAGTCATGAATATGCATGTCTCCCCAATGGCTTTCAAATGTTCCCTTGCTACTGATCAGACAACTTTGCCTGATTAAAAGAAACTGAATATGTTTATCATATCCAAAGAAGCCTCTCACCTTTCCCCCCTCAACCCTGCTTCCAAGAAACAAACAGTTTTAAAACATATCTTTAACTGTGGTCTAATAACCAACTAGCCAAGGGAATGATAGTGAATATTTTAACCAAAGGGCATTGGCATTCTTCAGGGTTCCTTAAAGATTAAGTACCTTCTTTGTTTCCCCATTTTAAGATTATTTTACTACTGTAATGTGATGCTGTGTCATGGAACTGTGGGTCTCCCCATTTTATTTGTTATTACATTGTCAGAATGAACTGTTGGAATACACCTAGTTTAATAAACATAGAACTTGAAGGCAAAATTTGTGCAGAAACTCTGGCCAAAAGTGAGTTTTTCAACTTTACTTCAGTATTATAATAAAGGTTAATTCTATAATTTAAAATGCCAAACACTGCAACTAAATAGTTTATTTCTTTGTTTTTTGACAAATTAAGCATCTTATTTTCATTTTTCTTCAAATAAGCATGATTACCACAGTTTCATAGAATGAGACCACAAAAAATCTTGACAAATGTAACATGTACCTTAATGACATTTTAATGAATTTCATTAATACCTTGCATGCTTTTGTAACTAATAAGAACATTTTACAAGCTAAACACAACATTGTGATGATGCCTTATCTCCGTGCCCATTCCATTACAAGGCATTAGCACTGTGCAGTATTGAACGATTTTAGCTTTTTAACTGGTGCTGAGGATTAAAGTGCATACTGAGGCTCAGTATTGTGAAGCACACTAAAGATGGATGAGAGCTTCCCAGTGTTGGCCATTACATATATTGATCGACAATGTGCAGTGAACGAGCATAATGATCCAAACATCCACAAACAGTTTGGGAGCCATTAAAGAAGAAAATGACACATGTGAAAAACAACACAGTAAACCACATTGTCAGTTTAGTTGTAGGGATTGGACTTGGGATTTTGAATTGGCACAAAGCCAGAAACAAAGAGCAACAAGCACATGGTGATCTTTTACTGACCGACAAAAGCACAAGGCAATAAATGGAACTGACAACCTTTTATATTTGTCTAATTCTCTGGACAATTCTTCCTTCCTCTCTGCTATATCTAACAGCTAATATGTTCCCTTCCTAACAGCACTGTGGTTGTACCTACCCCACATGGACTGCAACAGTTCATGAAGGCAGCTCATCACCACCTTCTCAAGGGAAACTAGGGATGGGCAATAAATGCTGGCCCAGCCAGCGAAGCCTACATCCTGTGAATTAATTTTTAAAAAACCCAAAAAAGTCTTCCTGCCAAAGAGATGAGGCAGAAAAGCTCACATTAAGAGTGGTCTATTTATTCCTCTTGAATATTGACAAGCATTAGTTCAGTGTTTTTCTACAGCTCAGAAATTTGTTATATGGGGCAAATTATAGGTTCAAACTGGAATTAAATGTTTAATGAACAGGCAAAATGGCTCCATTGCTGGTGGGGGAAGGGAAAACATGCAGAAGAACAATGTGCTACTTACAAGATGTAGCAGTGATTCAATTTCAGCTTTTTGGAATGAAGAATATCAGCTCCGCAGCATGTATACAAACATTGCCCCAAAAATTTCAACATTGTTTTTCAAAGGCAGCTTTTAAGATGTGATCTATTCCACCATTGCTATCCACGTTTGGGTGCAACAGTTTGAGCAGATTTACTTGAAAGCATTAACTAGTTGCAGCAAGTTAGCCCATAAACTGACAGCAATGCAGTTCTCTCTTCCCATCCTTAAAATTTAATAAGATAAACTTCCAAAAGGTTACCAACAGGCTCCAGTTGTTATATTGACATGACCTGTGATAATTAGCTAACTCAACATAGGTCAGACATCAAACCGGCAACTTTCTGGCTTGGTTTAGAAACGAACCACAAGATGCGTTTATCCATCGGCCAATAAGGAAGAAAAGGATAACCAGCTGTTAGAAATTCGTGGAATAAAGTTCCTTATTTTTAATGGATTTAATGACATTTTCTATTCACTGTTTTTTTTTCCTCTTTAAATCAGATTCATTCTCCCTAATATAAGCTTTCTTCCTGCAATTCATCCTCATTGTAGTTATATCTAACTGGTTCACACTATTACTATGCAGTAGCAACACAAGTGGTATTCACCACTAACAGGATGCTGCTGTCAAGCCAAAAAGATGTTCTGCCTATCACACAAATGAGTAATGTAGTTTATGAATTTCAGTGCCAGTGCGATGCTAGGTGTGTAGGCCGTATGTCCTAAAGGCTGGCGATCATATCCAACAGATTGTCCCAGCTGCTGTTCGCAATGAGCAGGGTACAGACCAAACCCAACCAGCCCATGTTTACAAAACTCAACACACACTGCCTAGCATTAGATGTGATTCCGCGATAGGACAACATTTGCTGAATAATCCTCAATATGCTAAGAATTACGCTGATAACCAAATTAAGATTGTCAGTCAGGCTCACAATGTGGTGCATTTGCATGTACTGGAAGCTAAATAGATGAATGCACAAGGCCCTGTTCTTTGCAGACAGAAAGAACATGTACATACATGACACCTGTTTCAGCTAAACAAAATAAGTGACAGCCATTCACTGACTCATTCTTCAGGGCAACGCCTTGACCAATCAGGGTCAAGCTGCCTGGTTTAAATTTCAAACAATGCTTGGCAGTTGACTGTCAGTCACAATTAATTGTGCATTATCCATGGCAACACCACTTGCCAACCAATCAGTATTCTTGCAAGTGTCTTGATGAGTACAAGACAAAAAGCTTAGACGTGTCTCTTTTTTCAGCAATAGTCAAGTTTTGATCTCTTTATCCAAGGGAGAATATACTTGCATTAGTGGGATGCAACAAGGGTTCACTAAATTGATTCCTGAGATGCGAAGGCTTTCTTAATGAGGAGAGATTCATGTAGAATGGACCAATATTCTCTGGAGTTTGGAAGAATGCATGGTGATCACATTGAAATGTGTAAAATTCTTGGAGGCCTTGAGAGGGTAGATGCAGAAGGGCTGTTTCCCTGGCTGGAGAGTCTAGAACTAGAGGCTGTAGTCTCCTAATAAAGAGTCAGCATTTTAGGAGTGAGCTGAGGAGAAATTTCTTCACTCAGGTTTTGAGCCTTTCTCTACTCAGAGGGCTGTGGATGTTCAGTTGTTATGTATACTCAAGAGTGGGTTCAATAGATTTTTGGACCCAAAGGGAATCAAGTGATATGAGGGTAGGACAGGAAAGTCGATGTAGAAATTCAGCCATGAATGGTGGAGCAGGCTCAGAGCCATATGGCTTACTATTGTTTATGTTCTTACGAGTAATGTATATTTGTGTTGTTCCCTTACTATTGCTGATAAACTATCATTTATATTTTTCATAAGAATACAGGAAATCGTGTGTCCTTGACTATTCATCTCCCACAACAAATGTAAAGTCGGAAGAAAGTATATGTGAAGATGTATCATCAAACCCAGTGACATTTACAAACAGCTCCAATGCGCAAGACAAGGCATATATGCAAAATTGTTGTCTCAAAAGGTTATTTTCCTCATATCTTGCAAACTTGTCTAACCCTTTTTTGAGAGACAAGAGAGAAAACGTCCCCACCCTTTTCGTCAAGCTGATTCAAGTGGCATTTGCAACTCTTCACAGCCTTTGGGAGATATTTCCACCCTCATTTAAGTTGGAAAGTAAGTCATTAAAGTTGAAAGGAAAATCTTTAGACTCGTTGCTTTCATTTCATAAACCATATTATATCAAAATTACATCTCATCAATGCAATGTAAAAATAACTTGCTGGAGTAGCCTTTATTCGTCAAAACAGCATGGGCTGAATTTTTCCCTTGACGGACGGGCGGGCCTGACCGACATGGCGGCGGGCAGGAAACCGATCGCTGCCGCCAAAACAGGCCCTGCTGCCATTTTACATGGGCGGGCCAATTAAGGACCGCCCAGCGTTACGCCCGGCGGGAAGCGCTATGTGCTTCCTGTGCGGACGGGGGGTGGATTCCCCAACTGCGAGAGTGCGCTCTTTCGTGCATGCGCACAAAAGGGTGCACACCTCCCTGCGGCTAAGTGCTGCCTTAGGGAGATCACTGAAAGGTGGTGAAAGTTCAAAACTAGAAAAATAAAAAAATCATTAACATGTCCCCGTCATGTGAAAATGTCACATGAGATGGGACACGTTAATGAAGTGCACAAAAACTTTATTAAACTTTTTTTAATCCAAAATCAAACCTCATCCTGTCAGTGGATGAGGTTTGTTAAAAAAATCACTTACCCGCCTGCCCGTTGGGTCTGTGCGCCGAGCCGAAGTTTGCACGAGCCCCTCAAAATCGTCGACAATTGGTGTCTTAATGGCCTTAACAAGGCCTTTAATTAGTGGCGGTCACGCGTCGTGCTGTATAGTGCACCCGCCGACCTAAATATCGCGATGCCGCGCGCTGACGTCGGGACGCTCACGCGACGTCAGCGCGCGACATTTTAAGCGCTGATGTGCGGGCTCTGCCACCCACACATCAGCCAGAAAATTCAGCCCCATGTGTTAACGGAGACAGTGTTAACAGATATGCTTAATTAAATCACAGTGAGACCAACACAGGGCTTTTATTCATCAAAGCCACCAGTGCAGCGCACTCAGTGCACTTTAATCCCTAAATCCTTGCATCATTTTATCATTCTGCTTTAATTAAAGATGATATTAGCACAATAGAGAGGGAAGACCTAAGTTCAGGAATCCAGGATATAGAAGCAATTTGAGTAGAGATGAGGAATGATAAAGGCAAGAAGTCACTTGTCGGAATGGTGTACAGCCCTCCTAACAGTAACCACACGGCAAGACCGGGTATCAAAGAAATAATGGGAGCTTGGCAGAAAGGTACGGCAATTATCATGGGGGATTTTAATCTACATAGAGACTGTATTAGATGGGCAAGGATAGCCTAGAGGAGGAATGCATAGAATGTTTGTTGGATAGTTTCTTAGAACAGCACATACTGGAGCCAACCAGGGACCAGGCTGTACTAGACCTGGTATTGAGCAACGACATCGGATTAATTAATGACTTCATATTGAAGACACCCCTAGGTAGCAGAGATCATAATATGATTGAATTTTATATTCAATTTGAGGGAGAGAAGAGTGGGTCTAAGAGCTAGCAAAATTGAACTGGCAATTTAGGTTAAGCGATAGGTCAATGGAGATACAGTGACAGACATTTAAGGGGTTATTTCAGAATACAGAGAATAGATACATTCCAACAAGAATTCCAAGGGGAGGACCCACCATCCATGGTTAACTAAAACTGTTAAAGATAATATCAAACTTAAAAAAAAGCATATAATTGCGCAAAGATGGGTGGCAGGTCAGATGAATGGACAGAACTTTAAAAACCGCAAAGCATGACTAATAGATCAACAAGGAGGGAAAAATTAGAGTATGAGAGAAAGCTAGCCAGAAATATAAAGACAGACAGTAAGAGTTTTTTTACAGATATTTTAAAAAGAAAAGAGAAAATGGAGTATAATGTGGAAAAATGTGAAATTGTCCATTTTGGCAGGAAATATAAAGCAAATAGAATGTTATCATTTTTTGCACGGGTAATTGAATACAAGAGTAGGGAGGCTATGCTTCATGTGAACATACGACCATACAAAACAGGAGCATAAGTAGACCATTCGGCCCCTCGAGCCTGCTCTGCCATTCAATATGATCATAGCTAGTCTGTTTGAATTTTGAATTCCACATTCCCATCTACCCCCGATAACCTTTGATTCCCTTGCCTAACAAGAATTTATCTACCTTCACCTTAAAAATATTCAATAACCCTACTCCACCGCCTTCCAAGTCAGAGAGGTCAAAAGTTGCACGACCCTTTGAGAGCAAACATTTCTCCTCATCGCTGTCCTAAAAGGGCAACCCCTAATTTTAAAACAGTATGCCATAGTTTTGGACTCACCCACAAAAGGAACCATCCTTTCCATGTCCACCCGGTCGAGACGGTTCAGGGTCTTATATACATCAACCAAACCCACCCTCGTTCTTCTAAACTCCAGTGGACACAAGCCCAATCTGTCTAACCTTTCCTCATAAGACAATCCACTCATTGCAAGTATCAATCTAGTAAATCTCCTCTGAACCACCTCCACCGCATTCAATTATACAGGGCATTGGTGAGACCACATCTGGAGTATTGTGTACAGTATTGGTTTCTTTATTTAAGGAAGGATGTAAATACATTGGAAGCAGTTCAGAGAAGGTTTACTGGATTAATACCTGGAATGGGCGGGTTGTCTTATGAGGAAGGGCTGGACAGACTAGGCTTGTATCCGTTGGAGCTTAGAAGAGTAAGAGGCGACTTGATTGAAACATATAAGATCCTGAGGGGCCTTGACAGGGTGGATGTGGAAAGGGTGTTTCCTCTTGTGGGAGAACCTAGAACCAGAGGTCACTGTTTAAAAATAAGGGGTTGCACTTTTAAGACTGATGTGAGGAAAAAAAATTTCTCTCAGAGGGTTGTGAGTCTTTGGAACTCTCTTTCTCAAAAGGCAGTGGAAGCAGAGTCTTTCAATATTTTTAAGGCAGAGATTGATAGATTCTTGATAAGCAAGGGGTCAATGGTTATTGAGAATAAGCAGGAATATGGAGTTGAGATTAAAATCAGATCAGCTATGTTCTTATTGAATGGCAGAGCAGGCTCGAAAGGCCGAGCGTCCTACTTCTGCTCCTAATTCGTACTTTTGTATGTTGTTTACTGATTTTGATGGACACTTACGCCAGTTATTTACCAGCATTAACCTGTTTAATTACACAAGTTTTATTTAAAAATGCATAACCCAATAGCAATAATTAACTTTAAGTTATATATGATGGATGTTGGGAATAAAATCAAAGCCTCCCGAAGTCAAATAATTCAACCAATCCATCTCTGAAAATGGCTGCAGTAACTGCCCTGTATCACCAATGTACCCCATCATGCATGGGTATATTTGATGTGCATAGTAATGTTTTGCAAGACAGATGAGAGACACTGAACAGAAGCTGTTCCTCCCCTCACAGAAGAGCTAAAAATTGGTGAGTTTTTCCAGGTCACTCTTGTCTCCTGTTTACCGTCCTTTTCAATAACAGCATCAGCAGAAATGAAATAGGTGACCAGCCCACTTTGCTGAATGACCTTGCCCTGTCTCTGTTATGAATGAGATCTCCTGCTTCAACTTTCCCAGCCTTTCCCTTCAATCTAGCAACTCACATCCACTTATAACTGTATCCTTTGACACATTAAAAAATCTGGAATTAAAGGTCTAATGATGACCATGAAACCATTTCCAATTGTTGTAAAAACCCATCTGGTTCATTAATGACCTTTAGGGAAGGAAATCTGCCGTCCTTACCTGGTCTGACCTACATGTGACTCAGACCCACAGCAATGTGGTTGACTCTTAAGTGCCCTCTGAACAAGGGCAATTAGGGATGGGCAATAAATGCTGGCCCAGCCAGCGACGCCCACATCCCATGAATGAATGAAAAAAACACCCAATAGCAGGATTTCACCAAGTCGAACTATTCCATTTTAGCAATGACAGATCTTCATATCCAAGTCTCCCATTTTGCAACAGAGGGAATAAAATCAATGCACCAGTCTGGCTCATCTGTTGATGATTTGATTTGCTTCAGTGAGTTAGAAAAATTTCTGAGAAAATAATTGATTTTTTTGCGCTGCTAACAAGGATAAATGAGCATTCTTACATTTGAAAGGCAATATCAGCTTGATGTATTTTGATAAGTTGCTTATAGATGAAACAAAAGGTGATTGAATAAGCTGCATTCTGTCAAAGCTAAATGCTCACTGTTTGACCATCATAGCAGAAATTAGTTTTCCTTTTACCAGTAATTTAGATGTTTGAGGTACTTCAAGACACATTAATATAAAATTCAGTCTTGGCCAACTTGTTGACGCCCCTGTTAAATGTATCACTAGAAATCATAGAGAAAGGACAATTTCTCCTCATTGGTAGGCATAATAAGAAATGCTCTTTTGAACTAACAGGGAGGTTATTTGATAGCACTTGCACAATACAGCTGTTCCCACCATGTTCCCATTGATATAAGTGAGTCATTGAAAATCATCTCAGATTCCACAAAGTTGAAATATAAAAGATGATTCACCGACTGTGCACTATCAGCGAGCAGTGGCACTCACACGGAGCACTGATTGGGAAATGAAAATCCCTCAATTGCAGTCAGTTAATGGAGAGAATTCAGGCACTGTGAGCCTGCAGTGCCCATGGCAATATCGTCAGCAGTCCTCAATCAAAGGATCTCCAATAGTTATGTACTTTTGTTTCCATTATTTTTCTTACCTTGATTTCCCTTTCCTTTTATTTGATCTTCTAAGGATGGCGAAACTTTTCCTGAATGGCAGGATGTGATGAGTGGAGCCCTGCAGGGATCCATGCTGGGGCCTCAACTTTTTACAACTTTTATCAATGACTTAGATGGGGGGGAGTGAAGGCGTGGTAGCTAAATTTGCAGATGACACAAAGACAGGTAGGAAAGTATGGGCAGAATTTCCCAAGCCCACTGGCAAGATGGATGCCATGCGCGGAAAATATGGTGGGACCTGCTTCACGACGGCATGAAGGCAGATCAGGGTCGTCCACTCAGCCCGCCAACGGCAGGCCGCATTTCCCGCCATCAGTTGGTGGGGAGCTAATTGTAATACATCAGCATATAATTAAAAGGCCATCCCGCCAGGCTCTTGGAACCCCGCTGTATCATCTGTCCACATCGGTGGAAAGCACACCGACGTGTTTCACAACAGCACACAGGTGACGTACACTTGGCGGCCTTCACTTTGGGGGAACTGAGGTGAGTGTGCAGCAGCATTGTCCACAGCTCGCCCAATGTTTACAGGCCTCAGGGGCGTTGGGGGCAACTGATGCCTGGCCCCAGAGGCGACTGCTGAGAGTGGGGGGGATGGCGTCTGGGGGCAAGTGCTGGCCAGCCTCGGAGGCAACTGCTGATGGGGAGGTTTGGGGAATTGGGGGTGGCGGTCAAGTGGCGGTCACTACACTCTGTGGACTTCATTAACCTGAAAGGCTTCCGCTCACTGAACATGCAGCTGGTGTGTGACCACCAGAAACACATCCTGCAGGTATGCACACGATTTCCAGGATGTGTGCACGACGCCTACATCCTAAGTCGCTCGCAGATCCCTGCTCTTCCAGAGTTCACAGAGGCTGCGGGGTTGACTCCTTGGGGACGAGGGTTACTCACAGAGGCCATGGCTGATGACCCGTGCGGCGGCCTCAGACTGCAGCAGAGCGACGCTATAATGAGGCTCATGCAGCAGCTCGCAACTTGGTGGAGCAGACCATCGGGATGCTGAAGATGTGGTTCCAGTGCCTGGACTGGTCTGGTGGAGCCCTGCAATACAGTCCGCAGAGGGTGTCACCATCATCGTCATCTTTTGCTGCACCCTTTACAACCTGGCGCTGCAATGGGGAGAGGAGCTGGCTGAGGAGGAGATGGAGGAGCTGCACATCTCCTCTGATGAGGAGGATGCTGACAGGAATGAGGGTGAGGGGGTCCTCGGTGGTGACGACAACGGGGATGAGGCCCTCACACTGGCTAGATGAGGCAGGCGCACTCAGGAGGCCCTCATAGCTGCCAGATTTGTGGAGGATGATGACGACATGCAGTGAGGTGTCTCCGTAGATCCTCACATCGCAGTTGTGAATGTTTGACTCCAGTCTGGCTTATCGCAACGCCAATATCCTCTGTGAGAATGCTCCTTTCCTGGAGATGGATTGAAGGCCCTAATAGTCACTCAATCGCAGAAGGATGATGACAACATGCAGTGAGGATACTCCATAGATCTTCACATAGCCTCTGAGAATGTCTGACTCCTGGCTGGCCAAGGGCAGCTCGCTTGCGCTCCATGATCAGGGCCATCTCAGCCATGAAACTTTAGACGCATCTGATGCTGTGTCCGCCTTCAGCACCTCAGCCCTTCAGGAGCTGGTGCACAGAATCACTGGTCACAGATGCTGGTGTGTTGGGAGCCAGCACCACCTTAAAGGTGCTGAGAGCACACAGAGAGAATGAGAGAACTCTGTGGCGCCTGCCCATTACATTCTGGCAGCAATGACCAGCACCACCGAGGTGCAGACATCAGTAATGTTTCCAGGGAGTGTGAGGCTGGACCATCACTCTGGTCTGAAGGCTGCACAGAGCACAGGGAAGAGGCCCTGGACTGAGACACCTGCCTTTTATCTTGAGCAGAAAGGTTTCACATCTGAGTGACACAAACACTGCTCATCAGAACAAGGAGCCATACATTTACCTAACTTTCCTAACCCTGCTGCTACGTCTTGGTGCTCCCCGGACATCCACAGTGGAGGTGGAGGCAGCCTGCTGACTGCTACGCTGTGCTTGTGATGACTTTGGCGGGCGTCCTCTGGAGGGCTGAGACTTGGAGGGTCCTGGCCTGCTTTCGGGGTCCTGCTGTGTGGCAGTGGCACCCTCTTCAGCCTGTGAACCTTGATCTGTCGAGGTCACAGGAAGATAGGATTTGGATGGGCCAGTGACTCCCAGAGTCAGCTGGGTGGATGGCCCTGGAGTGTGCACCTGCTGATCCTCCTACCTATGGGTGCCCGAGGGCCCCTGGCTGACTTTGTGAGTGGAAGGGGTAGCTGGAGTGAGATCGAGCTGCCCCGCACCCTTCTCACATACACACTGTTGGAGGTCAACTATGGCATCAGCGATGGAGTTCAGCCCGCGCAGCAGTGCAGGAGTGATGTCCTGGACCAAGGTCCCCAT
The DNA here is from genome assembly GCF_964194155.1 of Cetorhinus maximus. Classification (NCBI taxonomy): domain Eukaryota; kingdom Metazoa; phylum Chordata; class Chondrichthyes; order Lamniformes; family Cetorhinidae; genus Cetorhinus; species Cetorhinus maximus. Next base: position 109,189,707 of record NC_135888.1, read on the forward strand.
AGCATCCGCCATTCTGCCAACGTTGACATAGGTGTGTTACAATGCCAATGCTATCACCTCAGCTTGAAGACAGATGGACTCCTCCATCGTGCCCTGCAATCTGAGGAGTGCAGCAGACACCACTTCCTGATGTTCCTGAGCTTGCCTTTGCAGCTCCAGCAACTGTGACATGACCGAGTCCAGAGGCTCGTCATCTGACTCAGGCTCAGCAACGTTCTGTCCTCCAACAGTCCTTCAAGTGCCGGGGACCGGGGAAGTCCCTGCTTCTGCCTGCTGTGGATCAGACTGTGCGATGTGCTCGCCAGATTGTATCCCAAGCCTACTCTAAAGCTAGGTCCCACCAAGGTGTGTGTCTCTGTGCTGGTGGAGAGTGTGGGTGAGCGCTGTGATGGGGCTTCAGGGAGGGTGCCTTCAGATTCCTCTTCAGAAATTTCTTCGGAGCTTGATTGGAAGCCCTGGGTCATGGACTCTGTCGGCTGTTTCACAAATGTGCCTGCAGTAGCAAGGGGAGATAATTAGTGTATGGCAGTGGCCTGTGAAAGAGGACACATCACTCACGGCATGGTTGTCTGATGGATGTTGCACTGCTGGATCCTCACTTGGTAGAGCAGTGGCGACCTCACCGTCAGCACAGGACCCGTCCCGATCATCGTTGGCCAGCTGGATGGCTCTGTTTTCAAATTCTGTCAGAACAGTTAACATTTCGAGTCCATATGACTCTTCATGATGAAGAGTCATACGGACTCGAAACATTAACTGTATTCCTCTCCACAGATGCTGTCAGACCTGCTGGTTTTTTCCAGCTATTTTTGTTTTTGTTTCAGATTTCCAGCATCCGCAGTATTTTGCTTTTATCTTTGTGAGTGTGTGAGTTGGGAGTGATGAAAAGAGTGACTTACCCTGGCGGAACAGAGGAGATAATTCATCCCTTTGCGGCACTGGGCGGCTGTCCTCCTCTAAAGGGCGTTCACGCTGACCACCGCTGCCACGGCCTCTCAAGCCGGGTTGGTGACATTGCTACCCATCCTGTGGCTAGAGCGGGGGTAGAGCACATCCTGGCAGGCCTCCACGGTTCGAGGGACCCTTTGTTGAAGCCTGGGGCTGCAGTCTTTTTGCCTTTGCTGGCCATGTCATCCTGGACAGCGGTGGTGAGCTGGCAGTGATGAGTGCCTTGCCAGTGGCTGCCTTTTAAAGATGGCGGTGTGTTCCCAGGAATGTATAAACAATGAGATGGGCTCCGGAAGGTACGGCGTGAAAACCCGTCATTTTTGTCGACGGGTAGGACTCCATTTTACCCGCCGCAACTGCACTTAGTGCAATTCTGGGAAAATTCTGCCCAAGAAGTTAGTATGCAGGTACAGCAAGTAATTAAAAAGACGAATGGAATGCTACCCTTTACTATGAAAGGAATTGAACATAAAAGTAAGGATAAAAGCAAAATACTGCGGATGCTGGAAATCTAGAACAAAAACAAAAATACCTGGAAAAACTCAGCAGGTCTGACAGCGTCTGCGGAGAGGGATACTGTTGATGTTTCGAGTCCGTATGGCCCTTCATCAGAAGTAAGACATATAGAAATGAGATTAACTATAAACTGGTAGGGGGGGGTGTGGGTGGGACAGGTAGAGCTCGATAGGGGGCCAGTGATAGGTGGAGGCCAAGAAGAGACTGCCAAAGATGTCATAGACAAAAGGACAAAGGGGTGTTGATGGTGGTGATATTATCTAAAGGATGTGCTAATGGGGACATTAAGGATAGAAAGCAGGATGAGCAAGTGGCAGATGGTCCTATTGGGGGTGGGGTGGGGGGGAAGGGATCGAAATGGGCTAAAAGGTGGAGATGAAACAATAGATCGAAATAAATTTAAAAATAGGAGGGAAAAGAAAAATATATTTGTAAAAAAATGTTTTAAATTAATGGAAAAAGGGGGATTGGAAAGGGTTGGGGATGGAGGAGAGAGTTCATGATCTGAAATTGTTGAAGTCAATATTGAGTCCGGAAGGTTGTAAAGTGCCTAGTCGGAAGATGAGGTGCTGTTCCTCCAGTTTGCGTTGAGCTTCACTGGAACATTGCAGCAGGCCAAGGACGGACATGTGGGCATGAGAGCAGGGTGGAGTGTTGAAATGGCAAGCGACAGGGAGGTCTGGGTCATGCTTGCGGACAGACCGAAGGTGTTCCGCAAAGCGGTCATTCAGTCTGCGTTTGGTCTCTCCAATGTAGAGGAGACCACATTGGGAGCAGCGAATGCAGTAGACTAAACTGAGGGAAGTGCAAGTGAAATGCTGCTTCACTTGAAAGGAGTGTTTGGGCCCTTGGACAGTGAGGAGGGGGTAAGTAAAGGGGCAGATGTTGCACCTTCTGCGGTTGCATGGGAAAGTGCCGTGGGAGGGGTTGAGGTGTAGGGAGTGATGGAGGAATGGACCAGGGTGTCCCGGAGGGAACGGTCCCTACAGAATGCTGACAGGGGGGAGAAGGGAACATGTGTTAGGTGGTGGCCTCATGCTGGAGTTGACGGAAATGGCGGAGGATGATCCTTTGAACCCGGAGGCTGGTGGGGTGATAAGTGAGGACAAGGGGGACCCTATCATGGTTCTGGGAGGGAGAGGAAGGTGTGAGGGCGGATGCGCGGGAGATGGGCCAGACACGGTTGAGGGCCCTGTTAACCACCGTGCTGGAAAACCTCGGGTAAGGAAGAAGGAAGACATGTCAGAGGAACTGCTTTGGAAAGTGGCATCATCAGAACTGATGCGACGGAGGCGAAGGAACTGAGAGAATGGGATGGAGTCCCAAAGTAAGGATGTTATGCTTCAGTTATACAGGGCATTGGTGAGACCACATCTCGAATATTGTGAGGAGTTTTGGCACCTTATTTAAGGAAGGATGTAAATGTGTTGGAGGCAGTTCAGAGGAAGTTTACTAGATTGATATCTGAAATGACCGGGTTGTCTTATGAGGAAAGGTTAGACAGACTGGGCTTATTTCCACTGCAGTTTAAATGAGTGAGGGTGACTTGATTTATGTATATAAGATACGGTCTCGACAAGGTGGATGTGGAAAGGATGTTTCCTCTTGTGGGTGAACCCAGAAGAAGGGGGCACTGTTTTAAAATTAGGGGTCGCCCTTTTAGGACAGAGATGAGGAGAAATTTTTTATCTCAATGGGTTGAGTGACTTTGGAACGCTTAGCCTCCGAAGGCGGTGGAGGCAGGGTCATCGAATAATTTTAAGGTGGAGGTAGATAGATTCTTGTTAGGCAAGAGGATGAAAGATTATCGGGGGTAGAAGGGAATCTGGAATTCAACACACAAACAGACCAGCTGTGATCTTATTGAATGGCGGAGAAGGCTCAAGGGGCTGAATGGCTTACTTCAGCTCCTATTTTATATGTTCGTATGTATGTTCATAGGTAATAAGGTTTCACAAGAAGCGAATGATCCTCTAGCTCCTTGGCAGTGTGTTTGCATAGACTATTCACTGCTCAATCCTCACCGCTGACCAATACACAGATGTATCATTCTTGACTAGGCTGTCTGCATTCAGTAAATTTTAGCAAAATCAAGGGAAGAGAAAATGACACATCATCGGTAATTAACAGGCCAATGGCAAAGTTCCAAGAACCCTTGACCCAGCTAAAACTTTTTAAAAAAATTTAATATAATTAATTCTTTATTTTAAAAAAAAACAAGCGTCATAATGAGTAACTGTACCAAAATTAAAGCAGCAATAATTCAATACACTTACATTTGGAATAGAAAGAGAAAGAAAGGAAAAGAGAGCTAGGAGGAAGAAGAAGAAAAAGGGAAGAGAAAAATAAACCCTCCCCAACCCCCTAAAAAATAAATAATAAGAAAATCAAAAGCAATCATAGGTCAGGTATAGTTTCACCTGATATAATATATACATAGGAACAGGAGAAGGCCATTCAGCCCATCGAGCCTGCTCTGCCATTCAATACAATCATGGCTGATCGAACACTTCAATGCCTTTTACCCACACTATCCCTATAACCCTTTATGTTATTGCTAATCAGAAATCTATTAATCTCTACCTTAAAGATACTCAATGACTGAGCTTCCATGGCCCTCTGGGGAGAGATACAACCTAATTAGGGTCAGTTGTATGAAAGTAGAGAGCTGTAGTTCCTCAAAGTAACCTAATAAAGGTTGTCAAGCTCATAAAATCCATCAGTGGAGCCTCTTATAGTGTACTTTATTTTTTTAAGTTTAAGATATAAGATCACGTATCTAATTAGTAAAAGAAGGCAGAGCAGACTGTTTTCAATTTAATAGAATAGTACACCTAGCCAATAATGTTGGAAAGGCAAGCACATCAGTCTGAATTTTTATAAGAGGGATGCCATTTGGTTGCACTCCAAAGAGTGCTGTAACAGGAGAAGGTTCAATGTTGCTACTGAAAATATGTGAGAGTGATCTAGACATTCTTATCCGAAACAAAGCCAATTTAGGACATGACCAGTACATATGAATTAGAGACGTTGGGGTCGTATGATTTTAAATTGTAGCAACCCATGTCTTGCATGTACAGATGAGGAATATACATGAGAGAGAATAGACTTCCAGTTATCTTCTAATAAGCCTGAGTCAAAATCTTTCTCCCAAAGCAAAGGGCAGTGTAGTAAAAAAATGAGAGAATACAATTTGAAAAGGAACCCCCTAACAAAAGGATTTAATTTTAACATAATGTCTATCGGTGATATGGGGAAAAGAAAGGAAACTGGGCTTTTTATTGCACACAAAATCCCTGATTTGTAAATGGTGAAAGAAGTGGGGTAGTTCATATTTCTAAGAGAGAGAGTCAAAAGAAGCAAAAATATCATCAATGTATAAGTTACCAAGCGTTTTGCCGCCTCTCGCGTGCCAGACTTGAAAGGCAGAATCTCCTAATGAAGGCGGAAATAAATGGTTTTCACTAATAGGGCTGCACAAAGAAAGAGATTGCAGTCCAAAGTGCATTCTGAACTGGGTCCAAATCTTAAGTGACTGTCTAACAATAGGGTTTGAAGAGAAGTAACTAGTTGAGAAAGGAATGGAAGAGCACAACAGAGCAGGCAGAGATGTTGAACCTAGCTAAAACTTTAAGGAGAATTTCCATTGAAGTTCTTCTGCTTGTCCACTATAACTGCAGCAGAAGACTCATGGAAATCCCTGAAAAATAATGTGAACTGCATTGATATAAATTCCTAGGGCAGAATTTTACATTCCCCCGCCAGCAGGTTTGTAGGAGTGGGGAATGACCATAAAATTTCTCAGACAGCCTTCCCACCAGCCTTCTGCCTGCCCTGGCCTCCTCACAATTTTACAGTTGAACAGGCAAGACCTAGGCTGGCCTGCTCGCCCTTGCCCCAATTGATGCCCTTAAGTGGCCAATTATTGACAACTTAAGGGCTGTTTCTCATCCAGCCTCAATTTTCAGGCTGGTGGGAGAAGCTCTTAGGACAGGTTGCAGCCCAAAGTGTTCAGGCCCCAAGTGTTCAGGCCTCAGGCAGAAAGCTAGTGGTGGATTGCCTCCATCAGCAGCCTCCTTTTAACATCAGGTGCCACTCCCTGCTCCCCCACAGAAGGCCCGGGCCCTGCAGGCCTTCCCCCCTCCCCGACCTCTCCATCAATACCTCCACCCTCCTCTGCCCACCCCCATGGGTCTCACCTCCCCTCGCCACCCTGAGGCCGCCACACTTACCTGGTCCTGAAGTCCTGGGACTTAGGCTCTGGCAACTGCTTGCAGTCCCAGTCCTGTCCACTGCAACTTCTGGTGCTACAGGGACACAAGAACTGCCAGACAATCAGATTGGCTGGCAACTCAATGAGGCCGGACTTGCTCCCACATGAGGGGCGGAAGTCCCATCTCCAATCAACTAATACTGGTTGGAGCATTAAATGGCTATGGGGCGGGCAGTATCAGCCATCCTAAATTCCTGGCCCTCGTCTTGTTGCAGCTCTTCTACCAAAGATACATTGAGAATACATCTATGAAAATTTGGCCCTCTCTGTCTGCTTTTGATTTCATCAGTTTTGTCAGAGCTGCCTAACAACAGGGTTTAGGTTCAATGTTTACATGAAAAAATGCTATTTATAATGGCACACGTCAAACCAAAAACATTTTTTCAAATCCTTTTGGTGTAAGTCTTCACTAAGTTGTATGAGAGGATGAAAGCAAAAGCCTCGCTGTTGAATGAAAAATAAGGCATTGTATAAAATTGGGCACATAACTCACAAATATGCAGAGATTTTTCTTTGATAAACTACAAAGTCTCAACTATTTTTCCATGCAGCGCTTTTATGAAATGAAGTCAAGGTTGAGAGAAAATGACATCTTTGTACAATGCAAGTGTAATGTTTTTACATGTGCTCTGTTAGGCTTAAGTGTGAGTTCTGAGTTCAGTATGAGATGGATTGGCTGGTGTACGCATTATAGGTACAGAACTAAAATATACTTTTTTTGTTTGTTTGTGGAATGTGAGCATTGCTGGCAAGTCCAGCATTTATTGTTCATCTCTAATTGTCCTTGAGAGGTAATGATGAGCTGCCTTCTTGGACCGCTGCAGTCCATGTGTGTAGGTATACCCACAGTGATGTTAAGAAGGGAGTTGCAGGATTTTGACTGAGTGACAGCGGGGAACCACAGTATAATGCCAAGTCAAGATGATGTGTGGCTTGGAGGGGGATCTTGCAGTGGTGGTTTTTCCCATGTGTCTGCTGCTCTTGTTTTTCTAGACAGTGAGTTGTTAGAGTGTGCACTGCCTGAGAATATGGTGGAGGCAGATTCAGTCATGGCTTTAAAAAACAGTATTCAATAATTATCTAAATATAAAAGGCTAGAGGTAAAAGATGGGGGAGCGGGACTAGTTGAGTTGTTCTTGCAGAGAGCCGACATAGACATGACAAGCCAAAAGGCCTCTCCTGGGCTGTAATCATTCTATGACTCTAGGTGATAGAGGTCGAGGATTTGGAAAGTTCTGTTGAAGAAGGCTTGGCAAATTGCTGCAGTGCATCTTGTAGATGGTACACACTGCTGCTACTGTGCACCAATGGTGGTAGGAGTGAACGTTTAAGGTGGTGGACTGCCAATCAAGCAGACTGCTTTGTCTTGAATGGTACCAAGCTTCTTCAGTGTTGTTGGAGCTGCACTCATCCAGGCAAGTGGAGAGCATGCCATCACACTCCTGTCTTGTGCCTTGTAGATGGTGAACAGGCTTTGAGGAGTCAGAAGTTGAGCTACTCATCACAGAATCCTCAACCTCTGATCTGTTCTTGTAGCTACAGTCTTTATATGATTAGACCAGTTAAGTTTCTGGTCAAAGGTAGCCCCCAAGATTTTGATGGCTTGGGGCGGAAGGGTGGATGGTTGGGGTGGGCAGGGAATTCAACAATTGCAATGCCATTGAACATCAAGAGGAGATGTCTTGATTGGAGATAGTCACTCACTGACACTTGCACGGCACGGAAGTTACTCAGTCCGAGTTTGAATGATGTCCAGCTCTTGAAGTATGCAGGCATGGACTGCTTCAATATTTGAGGAGTTGTGAATGGTACTGAATACTGTGCAATCATCAGCAAACATCCCCCACCCTGAATTTATGTTGAAGGGAAGACCAGCTGAAGATGGTTGGGCCTAGGACATTACCCTGAGGAACTCCTGCAGTGATATCCTGGAGCTGAGTTGATTGGCCTCCGACAACCACAACCACCTTCCTTTATGCTATATATGATTCAAAGTGGATTTGCAAAGTTAGGTGGAACCAAACAGGGAAGACACTTTCATTGTCTCCGTGTGGATGTTACTGTACTTCTCGGTATCCACGAGACTCCAGAAATTAGTAGCAGATTGCCTTGATTTCAACGGAATGTAATTTTGAAGGCTAATAATCTCCATTTCGATAGTGACACAATCAAGATTAAACAGCACACTAGTTTGTTCAGAAATGTCACCAACATCTACATCCATGAAGGGGTTTGAACTAAACATCAGGCAGGGCTCCAGCTGCTCAAAATCGCAAAATCAGTTGTTGAACTCTTGGCCAAACCTGGTCAGGAGATCACTGTGCTCGTCAATGTCCAGGAGCCCAGCAGCAGCTTCATTTTCTGCCAGCGTTTGGTGCACAGAAGGAAAATGTTGCATTTTCCTCTTCTGCACGTGCTGCACCAAAAGATGAAGTTTCAATTTGAAAGCTTTCACTGCACTAATCATGTCAGCAGTTGTCTTCTCTTTCCCTTGCAAATCACAGTTCATGGTGTTCAATTTCTCTGTCGCATCTGTTAGAAATGTCAAATCAAGCAGCCACGCAATTTTTGATAATTGGGCGGTATCTTTGTTTCTTGACTCCATGGAAGCTTTGATTTCTGGCAAAAGTGAAAGAAATTGATGCAGTATTTTTCCCCTGCTAAGCCACCGGATTTCAGTGTGCAGCAAAATATCGCCATACTCGGCTGACAGTTGGTCAAGAAATGACTTGAAGCTTCGGTGCTGTTTGGCCTTTGCAAGAATCGAATTCATAATTCTAACAACAGGAGACATAACATGATTAAACCCCTTTACATAGGCACAAACTGCCTGTTGACGGACAATGCAATGGTAGTTCAAAAAACGAGGGAAATCAGGGACTGCTTTACAACTTGCAATGAAACTGGCATGACCCCATCATTGCTGGCATACCATGGTTGTTTTTGCCATTAGCTTTCCAATGGCACATTCTTTTTTGCAAAATAATTCTTGACCTCGTTGTAGATATCAACACTTGTGAATTTCAGAGGCAACGATGTCAAGAATTCCTCTTTAATGGTGAAGCCCTCAAACACCATTCGAATGAATACTGCTAATTGGGCAGTATTGCTTGTGTCAACCAATACATCACATTGAATAGAAGTCTATTTGCATGTACTTAAATCCCTCTCTGGCTGCTCCATCACGTCAGCCGATAACGCAGACACCCTTCTTGTCATGGTATTTGCTCCTAACTGCACGTCTGAAACGGCAGACATAATTTCGGGGCTGTTTTTGAAATCTTTGAATAAGGGCTTAGTCATCAGAGTCATCACGCTCTTCACAATTACGCCGTCTGTAAATGTTGCCTTTTTCTTGGTCAAATAATGAGCAACTTTGAAAGATGCCTCTGCTGCCGCATTAGCTTTTTTGGTTGGTTTCGTTAAAAAAGGTTGCTGCCTCTGCACTGCAGCTTTTAGTTTGCTTGCTTTTTGTGACAGCAGACTGATTCCTATAGGAAAACCCCTCTCAAAATGCTTGTGCACTGTTGCAAAATGCCTCTCGGCATTGCTCTTTTTTCCCATGCAACTCTGACACCGCAGATTAAACAGACACACATCTAATACTTGACAACAAAGAATCGTCCTCCTACTCTTGATGGAAATAGTATGTCTTTTGCCTTTTTTTGGATGACCTGTCACTACATCTATGATGTCAACAAAGGTAGATTATGTCTCCTGTCTCTTGTTAGCTAGCAGAGTTGTGCTAGTACAAGTGGTCCTCAACTTACGTCGATCCTCACTTACGGCAGGTCGCAATTGCCACCTATGTTATTACTTACGGTGGTTGGACCCGCACTGATGCATGACGCTGACTCAGGTTCCAGTGTCATTTACAAAAGTTAGCAAACTAGTTAGCTTGCGGCGGAAAGATAATTATATGACTTGAATCCTTTAATATCATTGGTTCTTTTTCCAAATCTTAATGTGAGCTGCTCATTGGCAGACGGCAACCTACCAGTCACTCACGATCGACGTGTTGGCGACCCCTGACATAACAACCTCTGACTTGAATATTCCCAATGACTGAGCATACACAGCTGTCTGGGGTAGTGAATTCCAAAGATTCACAACCGTTTCAGTGAACACATTGTTCCTCATCTCAATCCTAAATGCTGACGCATTATCCTGAGGCTGTGACCCTGTGTTCTAGATTCCCCAGCCTGGGGAAACATTTTCTCAGCATCTACTCTGCCACTTCCCTTAAAAGTTTTATATGCTTCAATTATTTCACCTTTCATTCTTCTGAGCTCCAGGGAATATTGGCCTAATCTACTCAATCTCTCCTCAAAGGACAATTCCCCCAACCCAGGAACCAGTCTAGTGAATCTTCATTGCACTCTCTCTAGGATAGATATGTTCTTCCTGAGGTAAAGAGATTAAAACTGCACACAATACTCTAGGTATGGACTCACTATAATTATAAAGCGCATTTGTAAGACTTCTTTACTCTAATGTTCCAACCCCTTTTAAAAAAAAGCTAATATTCTATTTGCATCTGTAATTGCTTGCTGTGCCTGCATCCTATATTCAGTGATTGACGTACAAGGACATCCAGGTCCCTCTAAAAGCAAACATTTCCCTCACTATTCTAATAATACTATGGGTTTTTTTTTCCTATCAAAGTGAGAACTTCAATTTCACCATATTGTATCCCATTTGCCATGTTCTTATCCATTCACTCTTTATCCCTCTGCAGTCTCTCTGCGTCATTGTCACCAATTTACTTTCCCACCTAACTTTATACCATCTTTTGAGGCCCTTAATCCTCCTGGTGTCCTTGGTGCTCTTTGTCTCATCATTAGGAAACATCATTCCACTATCGCCCCTCAGACCCTGAAGCAGGACCTCCAGGTAAGAGTGGAAGACCCAGGGGTGCAGCCTTCCCAGGTCTCCTCTCCATTCCTGCAGTTGCTGCATCCTTAGGAATCCATGTCCAGCTAAACCATTTTAATCCATGCCAGGATCCCTTTAACCTAGAAATCCGTCCTTTGACCGATGCAAAGCGTCATCCCACTCATCCTCTCTGATTGACCAAGGAGCCCAGAGGTGGGGTTCTAGAGCTGTGACTCAGTTAAATAGCCACAGAAAAGCTAGGTGCAGCTGCCAATGGGTTCCTGACCCAGTACAAGTACCACCACTCTGCCTGGGACCATTAGTTGAAAATTATGCCCAATGTGCCTCATCAGTTGCAGTGCACCTCATTTGCATTACTGAGCCGAATGGTTGAATAGTACATATTAAAGAACCACAATTTTGTCTTGTAAAGAACACTGGTCCCATTTGTAACTTGTCCCTTCCTGGCATAAACCAATCTGTAGTCTTAAAACTGGTAGTATCCTCTTTAAATATGCCAATATGTCAATGTCAGTAATGTCTCCAGCCGGCAGGTGGATTGGGGGGGTCTTAAGTGATAATTCTGGGTGATTTGGTTTCACCCACACCCAGTAGTGTCCATCTTATCCTCAATGATCTCTAGGGCAGTTTGGACGTCTGAAAGAGTAAAGATAGTATTTGAATATTCATTATTCTGTCAAGTGAAATAAAATATTAGTAAGATAGGCAGTAATATGAGAAAGAAATAAAAGACAAAATTGTGGTTCTCTAATTCACTTGAAAGACTGCACCTAGAAGGTTTCTGCTGGTGCAAGCATTTTACACCAACGCTTGTCTCAGTAAATGGCAGCTTTCTGTCTCGTAAGAGAGCCCCACTCTGGCATAACAGAGGAAGACTGTGGGCTGAGAAAGTACACAATTCACTGGCCTCTGTTTTCTCAAGGCTCTCTTCTCGACCAGCTGAGCTTTTCATTTCTGCTCACCTCTTCCAAGACCCTTCCAGTCAGCCTTCAGAGGTCGCAGCCATTGGCCCAAGTTGTCAGTGTCAACATCTGCCAACTTCACATCTTGCTTACGGTATCCTTGTAGTGGAGATATGGGCACCCAGGAGCTCCTGACCCAGTAGCCAGTACATAACGTCTTTGGCTATATGGCCATTATCTGTCTGGTGAATGTGTCCGAGCCTGTGCATCCATCATTAACATAACAATAACTGTATACTGATGGAATTAGCACGCTCCAGGACTCTACGTTGGTGACCTTGTCCATCAAAAGATGCCGAGGGTATGTCTGAGATAGCAAAGTTGGAAACTGTTCAGTCTTTTCTCCTTCCCCACCTTTATTGTCCATATCTCATTACTGTAGAGCAGTGCAGACTTCCTAGACTCTCATTTTGGTGCTCTCAGTCAGTTTGCTGTTGTTCCACACTCTCTTACTCAGCTCGGGAGTAACAGCTGCAGCTTTTGTGATGTGTGTGTTGATTTCAACTTCAAGTGACAGTTTGCTGGCGATTGTGGAGCCTGGTTTGAAGCTATCAAGAACTTCCATTGCTGATAGATGGCAGTATAGCAACATCCTGGGCCATGACATTTGTCTTCCTGATGCCGATGGTCAAGCCAAACATTTTATTGATGTGAGAGAACCTGGCCATTTGCCAAAGGGTGATCCAAAATTGAAGGTGTTGTTCAATATGGAATATTGGTGTGGCATCATCTGCATAGAGCAACTCGTTGATGAGGACTTGTCTTGGATCTCAGGCAAGCCAGGTTGAACAGTTTTCTGTCAGTTCTGGTATGTAAGTTCATGCTGTAGGACTGTACATTGTGCATTCTTGATAAGTTCAGGCAGTATAGCATCAATACCTGGAACTTGCATCAATGAATATGCTAACAAGCAGACCTAGGAAATTTGGTGAATCCCTCCCTAGAGATGAGAGCAACTGTATTACTTTTTTGAAAGATACAACAGCAGAGTATGCCATATCAAGAAAATTTTGGGCCAATATTTCTTGCTATATGGATAACTAAACAATGTGTCATTGACATACTTGGCTAAATGAAAATCTTGTAAACAAAACTAACATTCCAAGAACTAATAAACCTATTATTATAAAGCAAGCATATATAATTATGATATATTCAGTTTATAGCAGTCAATGAGGAAAGATTATTGTTGCATCAGCAAACATAGCTTCATGATAGAAATGGATTCCATATTATAAACAGTAAAGGAATTGGCAATCAATCCTCAAGCGATTATATAAAATATTTTCAAATGGAGTATATGTGAATGCAAACCTATACTTTAAAAGGGATTTTCAGGTTTTTTAAATTCTTTCGTGGGATTTGGGTTTCGCTGGTTTTGTTGACCCTTCCAAATGCCCTTGAGAAAGTGATGGTGCACCACCTTCTTGAACTGCTGGGGTCCATGTGGTGTAGATACACCCACAGAGCTGTTAGGGAGGGAATTACAGGATTTTGATCCAGTGAGTGAAGGAACGGTGATTTAGTTCCAAGTCAGGATGATGTGTGGCTTGAAGGGCAAATTGCAGGTGGTGGTGTTCCCATGCGTCTGCTTCTAGGTGGTCTGGTCATGGATATAAAAGGTGCAGTCAAAGGAGCATTGGTGAGCTGTTGCAGTACATCATGCATAGAGAGCACACTGCTGCCATAGTGCATTGGTGGTGGAGTGAGTGACTGTTTAGGTTGGTGGATAGGGTGCCGATCAAGCGGGCTGCTTTGTCCTGGATAGCGTTGAGCTTTGTTAGTGTTGTTGGAGGTACACTCTTCGAGTTACTAGAAGGTGATTGAGCCCAATCCGCTCAGACACATTACCAACACACATCACTCATTTATTTTATAGGGAGATTAATCAATCCATGTTATCTAAATTTATGTATTGGTCAAATGCAGCAGAGAAGAGAAAGTTTGATAAAAGAGATCAGATTTTATCTAATGCTGCCCTTCCTGGTGCTATGACTACTATAGAGAACACAACACCACTGTAGCACTGATCATGGAGTCATAAATATTTATAAATTGGGTTTCCACCTTCCAAACTCTACTTACTTACTGAATTAAATTGACTTCAATGGAGAACAAAATTTGGCAGATTTCAACACAGGTTCAAATTTCCATGTCTGGGACGGAACATAATGGAAGCCAAGAACTTTCCGATAGAGAAGGAAGAGGAACAAAAAGCTGACAGTCACTTTTGTACTTCAAACTGCCATTTGTGAAGGTTTGGCATCACCTTGTCAGCTAGGCAGTGCATGATATAAAACACAAAAGTATAAGAAATAGAAAAATGAATTTCAAAATCAGAAAGAAAGAACACCAAAGTTTTTTCAACAATCCTACTACATTGTTCTGACATGGCTATATGTATTCCAATAATGAAGTATAAGATGTTTCTCTCATTGGTTCTAGTGGAACTCACTGATGAATGACTCCACATTCCCTTCTCTGCAATAATATATCAATGTTAATGTTACTATTCATTCATTTTACACACTTTTATTTTGGTTAGACATTAATTGATTTTCCAACTGTTGCAACCATCTAATATTCACATTTAAGACAAGCCATGAATAACATAAGTACTGGGTGAACTGTGTATCATGGTGAATTAAACAAACTGTCCGTCAGCTCTGGGATCTATTGATTGGTTTCCAATCTCATTGTGTAATGAATTTTTTAGCATGCTCAATTTACGGACACAATTTCTGGCAGACCTCCCACAGTCTGCTCAAAGTAGGACTGTGCTTCTTAAAGCAAAGTTGCATTCCCTGCTTTGAAATTTCACTACAAGACTGTGGTTAGGAGAGGAATCTCTAAAATGAGCTGCAGGGATTTCCTTAGGTTGCCTGATGCATCCCTGGAGATCCTCATGGAGGAAGTGAAATCAAAGAGGAAAGTATTGCTACCCAGAACTCACAGGCCCATTACTAGAGCCTCAAAAAAGCAGGCCTTTACTCATGTGTGATAGTCAGCACCAGCAGCATCACCTCCAGGTCATAACTTCAGTGGAGAAAGAGGTTCAATGACCAGACAAGGGAAGCAAGCATGATGAGCCTTTTGACATCGCCATCTCTCTCAACAGCTCTGACAACACTCATTTTGCCACTCTCAACAATTGCCTCGCTCCATCATACCCTTAAGCATACAATCACAGGAGTGCACTGCAAAGCCTCTCTTCCAAATACACTCGTCATTTCCTTACTTTCTTCATGCTATATAATAACAACATTTTCTATCATATCTTAGTATTTACTAAACCACTAACTCCTCGCAGTGCTCCTTTCTCCTTTCACATTTTACATATTTGCCAGTAATTCTTCACCTCCCAATCCTCAGTCTATTTTGGTCTTTCTCCACCTCTTGATAGACGCATGATATGAAAATCTTTCTACACCTTCACTTACCTTTTCAACAGCTGCTCACTAAATCTCACGGACACTCACAGGACAAGACAACGCTTAATGCCAGGAAGAGAAGCAAGATCAGGCAGGAACACCATTCTAACTTTTGTCACTTTTTTGTTTTACACTAATACCAAAAGCCTTGTGAAGAAAACACCTCAGAGGATGACAATCCTACTGAGGATGCACTGTCACATGCTCCTTCCCTCCCAACCACCAACCACCAGCATAGACATTGGAGCTCTGTTTGAGTTAGAATGGAGCTTTCAGGGGATCAGCATGGTGTCAGCATTCTACAGTGTGCCCTAGAGACTATAGACACTCCATCCTACATCCAGGCCCTCTCGAAGGGAGTCAGTGTACCCAGCCTATCAAACTTTTTTTTTATTCAATTACAGGATGTGGGCTTCACTGGCTGGGCCAGCATTTATTGCCCATCCCTAAAACTTTAGCGGAAGCTTCGATCCCTGGCACGCAGACTTTGGGTTCAAACCTGTGCATCGACTTTGAGAAGCAAATATCCATCTTGGAGATTTGGTGCAGCAAATGGATAGGAGTTATAAGGAGTAATACAGCTGCGGTACTTTGCTCATCTGCAGAAAATTGGGCACGGGGTGGGACATCAGGAAGTTTGTGTAAAAATGGCATTGGAGCCTTCATTGTGTCATTGGATTCTAATTTACATGTATTTATGAGGTCCCCACAGAAAAGTGTGTGATTAAGTTCATGGCAGACAGGAATACATCAGGTACACGCAGGAAGGGCACTACTGCTAATTTAACCACCCCTCAAGTGGGCAGGGTTAAACTAGGGCATTATGATGCAGAATGTTCTGGAGCTGTTTAGCAGGCATAGAAATTATTTTTAATTGATCTGTCTGGCTGTTTACAGTACTGTATCATCGGATTATTGAGCTAACATCACACCTGCTCAAGATATCAACTGGCTGGCATTTAATTTAAAAGAAAATTGGTTCTTACTGATCAGCTGTGAAACATTAAAAGAATGCAAACTGCATGAAACATGTCCTTCTCCATTTGCTTATAAACATATAATCTGATGGTATAAATCATGTTGAAAGCCATATCAGTCTCTTGTATATTATTATTCTCAACAAAATGTCTTTTTGTTCATTCGCTTTCCCAAATACTTTGTGTTTACTCAAGACAATGGAGATTTTAGCAGATATAGCCAACGCAGACTAAAGCAACCGTATAACTATATAGATAAAACCACTAACTGGAAAATATAATGAGCCATAATCTTCAGTCAAAATAAAGGTGAGGTTATATATATGTAAATGCTACAACAACTTCAGGCAAAGGCAGATTTAAAGCAGCAATCCATAAGTTATTGTTCAAATGTGTTTCTTCGCCATTAATTTAGCAAAGACGGCATCTCATTGTCTGGGTCACTATTGAAATGGCATGACATTGCTGTATTTGCATGATGGATATGAATTAAATTCACCACAGAGTCTTATCCACTTCAATGTAAATACACCTTAACAATGTGAAAGGTATTAATTACTGCCTGTCAACCTCTCTAGCACTGAAAATTAATTATTATCAGCGTGGGAGTCTTGGATTTGAATTGATGTTGGAGATTTTAAAATATAAAAGTTAAAATCCATTCTTTCTTTCTGTCTCTTTATTTCACTTTCTGTACCTGATTTGGCATTGAATTCACCTACTCTAATTTACACTCCCTTCTCAACCATGCATTGCTAATTTCTCAATCCTTTAATCTGATTGGTTAAAGAGATAGTGGTTGCCTTGTTCACTCAGCTCCCAAATGTGCCCTGTAACCTTCAGTGCAATGTTATCATCTCACACTATCAGCGTCTTACAACACAAATATTTAAAAACCTAAATGTGCAAGGGCAAGTCTAACTAAAGGCAGATGCCATTAGATTCACGTTAACAATAAATAATGGTCCAGGTTAAATCTAAAATTCAATAGGACATCATTCCAGTGAACAAAGGGCATAGGACACATCTCTATACAGACAGCTGAAATGAATGTGCATGACCACAACACAAATACCATCAACTATAACTTTGGTTCTAGTGGTAATTTATTGGGTGGGATTTCCCCATCAGTGTACTAAGTGTGGCAGTGGGCGTGAAAAACAGCATTTTACCAGTCAGCCGCAATGTCAGGTTTTCACACCTTATCATCTGCTTCCCACCGCATTAACAATGCACGCACAGGAAACATGCTTGATCGCAGACAGGCGGCCTCCGATTTACCCATCCCGCCAGGGTCACCACTTCTTCATGCAGGATGCCATCTTTAAACGGCACCCGTGCACAGTTTTTAATGTCTGCAGCCCAAGAGTGCTCCATGGAAGACATGGCTCCCAAAGGGAAGAATCATGCTGCTCGGAAACTCCGTGATGCCTCGCTGGAATGCCTAATGGACGTAGTCAATGCCCGCTGTGATGTCCTCTGCCCCCTTGATGGCAAGAGGAGGTCCACCAATCTCACCACTCCAGCTTGACAGGCAGTGGCAGTGGTGGTCAATGTCAATGCAGCACAGAAGGGGTCAGCCACCCAGTGCAGAAAGAGGATGAATGGCCTTACCCGTGCCACCAGGTTAAGTCAGCCATCTCATCACTCTCAGCTCACACACCAACAAGCCCATCAGGCATTCACTGGCATCTCACACGCTGCCAGCTCAAGGACATCACCACTCACTGTCTCACACGCAGCCTCACATGTCCATCTGGGCTCATCTCCTCTGGAGCTTGTGTCCTGATCCAGTCCATAGCTCCACTTGCCACCCAGACATGCGAGGCATCCTTATCATCTGCCCTGGCATGTGTCCTGCTCACACTCTTGATCTGTCTTTACACAGGACAAGCTCACCCACCATCAGAGGGAGAGGCCCAAGACTGGGGGAGTGATGCTGGAACTCAAGGTCCTCACTGCCTGTGAGAAAAGAGCTATAGAGCTGGCTGGAGAGGACTTGGACCATGCCTGCAGTGATGTTGAGGCTGGCAATGCACACCCACATGGGGATCTTGCACCAGCTCAGGCAACCATGCAACAAGTGCATTGTCCTGTTTTAGAGTTGCCTGCCATGCACTATTTATCACTACTTTCTTTCAGAGGCACTTCTGGCAAGCACCTGAGGCCCTCAGTTCAAGCTCCAACCACACCTCAGATGAGGAACCTGAGGACAGCACTGTTGAAGATTCATCACAATGCTCACCCACACCCTCCAGCAGTGCAGAGCCACACATCTCAGTGGGTCCTAATTCTAGAGCAACTCGGGGACACAATCTGGTGGGAACAACACACAATCTGGTCCACAGCAGGCGGAGGCAGGGACATCAGAGGTCACCGGCACTCAGAGGACTGTTGGAGGCAGCAATCTGCGGAGTCTGAGTCACTGACGAACCTCTGGACTCGGGCCTAAATCAGTTGATGGAGCTGCAGTGATAATCATGGGAACATCAGGAAGGGATGACAGCTGAGGTCAGCTGAGATGATAGTGCTGGCATGCCAACACTGGTAGGATGGCTACATGAGAGGGGGCAGGGCACCTAGATCTCACTCCAGTTGTCCCTTTCCTGAAGGAATCAGCCAGGGGCCCTTGGGCACTGTAAGGAGGAGGATCAGCAGATGGACACCCCAGGGTCATACACCCAGGTGACTCCAGGACTGTCCAGCTGATCCTGAAACCCCTCTTCCTGTGACCTCATCACCTCCAGCTCTACAGGCTGAGGAGGGCGCACCTGTCCCATAGCAAGACACCCAAAGCAGCCCAGAGCCCTCCAGATCTTGGCCCTCCAGAGGATGACCGCCAAAGTCATCACGTACAACAGGGCACAGTAGTCAACAGGCTGCCTCCACCTCTGCTATGGATGTTAGGGATGCTCCCAGACATAGCGGTAGAGAAAATAACTTTAGGAGCAAAACAGTGGCATGGGTGTTCACAACATGTACATAATGTTCACAAACGTAAATAGAATTGCACCCATTTCACATCTCCTCTTGTGTATGCCTCCTTTATATGATGAGCTGTGTTGCTGTCAATCAGGCGTGATACCATGGTGCCTTCCCCCACTTAGCACAGAATTGCTATGTTGCTATCACAGGCCTCTCGTCTATGTAGTGGGCTTCCATATCACCACAGTGTGTGCTCCTTTTCCTGATCATTCTCGATATCAGTGATGCCTCGATGTTAATGTTAAATGGGCTTGTGAAAGGAACCTCGTTCACATGCTTTGCAGGGTCATGTCGTGTCTATTCTTCACTCTGTAAGATTGAGGCGTAAGTGTTCTGCATTCTTGAAGGGTGAAGGTATAGTGTACAAGGAGAGATGTGTTTACACATAGAGAAGCATCATTTATCATGCAACTCCATGTGCCCTCGTGATCTGGCAAGGTTTTCATGCTATGAGCCCATACGCAGAGCTCGTGTGCATTGCTGACTGCCAACCGCGTTTTGACTTTCCGAGTGTACATCTGCTAAGCTCACTAATAAGTAGGGGCACCTTATCACCTGAAGGTGCCGAAGATCTGCCCCTCTCAGCCACATTATTGCCCTGGCATTTGAATCCACAACCTTGAGTGTTTCTCAATCTGTAATTGTTTGGATTGTGGCCTCAAGGCTCTTGTCACGATGTTGGGATGCAGCGCTGTGCGTCCCATCACCTAAACACTCACTGAGACAAATGATGCTAATTGCAAATGGTGATTTCAGGTGGCTAACAGAGCCTTTGAGCATGCTGTGGAAGTGCACATTGTAACTCTAGACAATGTTGAGGGGAGCAATAAGATAGGGGCAATGATGTACTGAAGCTGAAGCCTGCTCTTTATTAACAATGACTCATCACATTGAGGCTTCATGGTGTCTGAGCATTTTGGAGTTCACAAGGGCCAGAGCTGGATATGAGGGAACAATGTGTGTCTTAAAGAGAGGCATTTTAATGTCTGGCACACAATTGGTTGAATGTTGTCATCCTCAAGTGGTCCACATATATAATAAGGTGAGGATAAAAGCAGACCAGCATCCCTAACTGAAAGTGCCGGATGTTAATGTGATAGAGAAGAAGGTGACACAGAGGGTTGAATCATCTCCGATTAGACGCACACCTGCGGAACGTCCTCGGCTGCCTTGGCCCAAGTGTCACCTACCAGATTCACCAACCAGGCTACACAGGCCAGAATTTTTCGCTGAACGGGCGGGCGCGTACCCGACCTGCTCAAGCGTAAAATACACCATGATGATGTCGGGCGAGCGTCCCGACATCATTGTGCACTTGTGCAATATTTCGGTCGGCAGGCGCGCCCGTCAACAATTAAGAGGGTTATTAAGCTCATTAACGATGCAATTAACTGGGATTTTTCGCTGCCTGTGCAACATTACGGTTGGCGGGCGAATCGGTCAGACGGCCTTTGCATTTTTCAGGAAACCTCATCCAAGGGCAGGATGAGGTTTCCGTTATTAAATTTTAAAAAAACCTATGCACAGAATTTTTATAATATCTATGCTCAGGTGACTGATTGTGTTTCTTGGACATTTTTTTTCCAGATTTAAAAATCCTTATTTGATACTGTTGAAGTCTTCAACCCCCTGAGGCAGCTCTCTACCTTCAGGGAGCTTTCTGTGAGCACTCCCCCACACCAGGGCTGACTTCAGCGCTCGCCTTCCACCCGCCCCAACCCAGGCAGCGCTGATCATATCAGTGCGCGCTTCACGCTGGCTGGCCGTTAATTAACCAGCTAGCGTGAAGTCACGGTCAGGGGCCAATCGCGGGCGGCGGTCTGCTCCCCAGCCGCTCCTGGGTTCGCAAATCGTGTCCGCACACCGACCTAAAAATCTTGCCCACAGAATACGTTGTCCCGTTGCTGGGGATGGATCTCCTCAAAGAGCTTTGTCAGATTGAAGGCATACAGCTACGAGCTCACTGAAGATAGTGGAACAGCTCTTGGCTCTTATAGGATGCTGGAGATATGCTTGAAGAGGCAGCATCTTGAAGAGTGCAGCTCCAACAACACTCAAGAAACTTGACACCGTCCAGGACAAAGCAGCCCACTTGATTGGCATCCTATCCACAAACATTCACTCCCTCCACCACCAATGCAGAGTGGCAGCCATGTGTACCATCTACAAGATGCACTGCAGCAACTCGCCAAGGTTCTTTTGACAGCACCTTTCAAGCCCACGACCGCGGCCACCTAGAAGGACAAGGGCAGCAGACACTTGGGAACACCACCAACTGGAAGTTTGCCTCCAAGACACTCATCATCCTGACTTGGAAATATACCACCGTTCCTTCATTGTCTCTGGGTCAAAATCCTGGAACTCCCTCCCTAACAGCATTGTGGGTATATCTACACTACAGGGACTGCAGCGGTTCAAGAAGGTGGCTCACCACCAGCTTCTTAAGGGCAATTAGGGAAGGGCAATAAATGATGGTCAAGCCAGCAACATCACATCCTGTGAATGAATAAAAAAAACCTTCTGACGTCTGATGCTGGGACTCCCTCCTCCAGTTAGCACCTCATCTCAGCAAGGACACATGCTCCCGAGGCTTCATCATCCTTCAAAGTATCAGGACAATGTGAGCCTAATGTGCAACTATTCAGTCGACATCTGGCAGGTCCTGCCCCCTTGAGGTGCCAGGTTATTCAGGGCACAACAAGCCACAATGACCCATGAGGCCCTCTGGGGAGCGTACTGGATGGAGTGCTCTACTAGATCTGTCCAAGCATCGGAAATTGCATCTTTAAGATGCCTGTGGTGTGCTCCTCCAATGTTCGGATAGTAGCATGAGCTTTGTTGTACCTTATCTCCACAGGATTCTGTGGCCGCCGCATGGGCATCATCAGCCACATCTTTTGCAGGTACCTTTTGTCACAGAGGCACCAGCCCTGGATCCTGCATGGACCCTCGAAGATGTCTAGGATCTGCGATGTACTAACATGCTTCCTGGGTATCTGGTGCAAAACTTGCATGATAAGTTTTTTATGGTCGCTGACCAGCTGTACACTGAGCAAGTGGTAGCCTTTCCGGTTTATGTATTGCAGTGCCTGTAGCCAAAGAGCTTTTATCGCCACATGAGAGCAGTCAATGTCACCCTGCACCTGTGGGAATCTGGAAATTTCAGCAAAGCCCAGTGCTCTGGCCTCCTGGCTTGTTTGATCGATGTTGAAGTTGATGTAATTGTGGGCCTTGGCAAAAAAGGGTGTCTGTCACCTCATGTATGCATTTATGGATTGACACTCAGAGGCCCCACAAAGGTGGAGCCCTGGAAAGAACCACTGGAGTAGAAGTTGAGTGCAGCCATTACTTTCAGAGCCACTGGCAATGGATGCTCTCCCAATCCCTGTGACACCAATTCCTGGAGAATGTGGCCAATGTGAGTCACTAGTTCCTTGGACATGCGGAGGCATCGGTGACAATGTCTCTTGCTCATCTGCAGATAAGAGATGTGAGTTCTGCAGACTCTGGGTCTTGCGAGCCACCAACACACAACGTTTCTGTGAGCCTCATTCTCTGTGTCCAGAGGGGGCCCTGCTGCCTCTTGGTCTTGAGGGCTTTGCTCCTCCCTTTGGTGAACCAGGCATCTCCGTCACCATCTTCTCCTTCTTCTCTCCTGCCTGTAGCGATTATCCAGCAGCAATAAATCCAGGCTCCATCTTCCTGATGGTCTCCTCTCTGCAGCATCAATGAGAAACAGACAAGAGTCAGCATCAGCCTCCAAAAGACTTCTTTCTGTCAATGACTCGTCAGTGATTGTGGGTTCAAGGGCTTTGTTCCAGTGTCAGCAACTATTTGCCCCTGAAATGCTGGCCAGCACAGAGTGCGTTTTAAGGTTCTCCTCCCCCCCTCACTTACATGACCGATTGCTATAGGATTGCTTTGGCGGGCGCTTGGATGTGCTGCTTTAAGCCTAGGTGCTAGGATCCTCATTCACTGCACACTAATACTACACTCTTTGGAATAAACATGAATGTAAATATTTAGTCAGGAAATGAGATTATTTGAGGTTCTCTTCAGTGAACCTGCCAGCACAATGATTCTAACACACACCTGAAGCTTGTCCAGTCACTCAATTGTTCTAGAGTTAGTTATTGCTCTGGGGAATTTCCATGCTGTGAACAAGGGCTTAAAACAAGGAGATCGATTAGTGCTACTTTGCGGGATTAGTCTCGCATGAATGTGCATCATTGCTTCCCTCTCTTGATTCCCTGCATTGTCACTAAAATTCTCCGAACATGTCTCAGCTATCCATCTCTCCTCATTTGGGAATGCTTAGTTTAGTTGGGTGCCCCTTTAATCAGCCTCCAATCCCCGCACTGCCATGAGCGCACCTGCCCTCCAATCTGCTGTCAGAGCCCTCACCAGCAGATCTCCTCCTCATTTTAATTTTGTACAGCGACATCGCTGCAGGTTAGAAGATAGCGGTGCTAAGCTCTCACTGCCAGACCAGCTTGAACCCTTCCTGTGTGAGTATGGAAAACCCTCCCATCATCCTGGAGGAGCTTAATGTTCAGGTTTCCCTCCCTCCAAGACCTCTCAATCCTCCCGCTGTATTTCTTGATGCCATCGTGATTGTGGTGGACATCCATTTGTGAGATCCTGTACATTTTGAGATGGAAATGCCTATGCCCCGTATGGACCTCACCCCTCAGATGCCCCCACAATGCCTTTTCTCCATCTGTAGAGTGCAGATGCCTCCCCTGACTGAGTGTGCCATCTGCGGCCCAATAGGATGCCAGAAACCCCACAGACAGAGGTGCGTAATGTTATGACAATTCGCTGCACACAACATGCTGGGCACGTTTGAGACTGGACTGACATGCCCTCCCCCTCCCTAGACTGGGACAACACAATCTTTGCAAGATTAACAATGTAACCTGAGACATTTCTTCACTCAGTGATCCTCCCATCCTGATCTCAAGTGGCTTATGTCATTCTGTAACATACTCTCTCCCCATCCTGGATTGAGGATGATAATCCCCTGCACCCTTGCCCCAGTCATGTGTCTGAGTGCAACCTTTCCAACTCTTACCCCCCCAGTGGAGCCCTTGCCCTGCAGCCGCTTCCCATACCTCAGGCTGTTTCAACCCTTCCCCAGTGCAGCTCTAACCCTGCAGCACATTAAAAGCCATCCTTGCATTACCGCTGGTCTGGTGGGTAGAGACTTGTCTATGACACCCCCTGAAAGTGATGTAGTGCTGCCTGTGAAGCTTGGTGCTGATTATCATGAGCGCTGCACGATGCAAGGCAGGCAAACCAACCTCAGAGTCATGAACAAAGTGCAGGTCGTCAGGGGCACGTCATTTATATATCGTTGTGAATCATATTCTGTCCTAATTGCACACCGGTGTGCCCTGATGATCCAGCGTAGAGGAAGATTCCAGCAAGGAGTCCTTATAATGATATGTAAATTTATTGAAATGATATTCCCGATGTGCCGCAGCAGGATACATAGCCCGCCGTTGAAGGCTGCAGGCAACAATGGTGAACTGGTTTCACAATGACGTGAAACTAATTTTGGCCCTCCTGCAATATATTCTGCTCCCGCTCGCCATGTTTCCTGCCACAGGTGGGAGCGGAAAATCTCGGCTATGCATCGCTTAACATTTGAATCCACTCTTCTGATGTATGAATTTTATCAGTGCTTTGTCTATGGTTCGTGGTTAATGTGTTCGTGGGTTTTTAAAAATGTATTCTGACACGGGATGTAGGTGTCACTGGCAAGACCAGCATTCATTGCCTATCCCTAATTGCCCTTGAGAAGGTGATGGTGAGCCACCTTCTTGAACTGCTGCAGTCCAAGATGGGTAGGTGCACCTGGAGTGCTGTGAGGGAAGGAGTTCCAGGATTTTGACTCAGCAACAGCGTGAAGAAACAGCGATGCAGCTCCAAGTCAGGATGGTGAGTGGCTTGGAAGGGAATTTCCAAGTGGTCACGTTTCCTGCTGCTCTTGTTCTTCTAGGTGCCAGAGGTTGAGGATTTCGAAAATGCTGTCAAATGAGTCTTGGTGAGTTGCTGCAGTGCATCTTGTAGATGGAACACACTGCTGCCACTGTTCATCGGAGGTGAAGGGAATGAATGTTTAAGGTATGACTTGGGATGCTACTCAAGTGGGCCACTTTGTCCTGGGTGGTGTTGAGTTTCCTAGTGTTGTTGGAGCTGCACTTATTCAGGCAAGTGGATAGTATTCCATCACACTTCTGAATTGTGCCCTGTAGAAGGTGGACAGGCTTTGGGAAGTCAGGAAGTGAGTTACTTGCTACAGGATTCCTAGCCTCTGACCTGCTCTTGTAGCCACAGTATTTATATGGCTAGTCTAGATCAGTTTCTGATCAATGGTAGCCCCCAGGAAGTTGCTAGTGGGGGATTCAGTGATGGTAATGCCATTGAATATCAAGGGGAAACTGTTAGATTCTCTCTTGTTGGATATGGTCATTGCCTGGCACAAATGTTACCTGACACTTATCAGCCAAAGTCTGAATGTCTTGCTGCACATGGACAAGGACTGCTTCAATATCTGAGGAGTTGCGAATATTACTGAACACTGCAATCATTAGTGAACATCCCCATTTCTGAATTTATATTGAAGGGAAGGACATCGATGAAGAAGCTGAAGATGGTTGGGCCTTGGACACTACCCAGAGGAACACCTGCAACTATATCCTGGGTCTGCGATGATTGAACTCCAATAACCACAAACATCTTTCTTTGTGCTAGGTATGTCTCCAGCCAGTGGAGAGTTTCCCCCTGAATCCCGTTAACTTCACTTTTGCTAAGGCTCTTTTGCTGCATTTCCAATTCCTTTATGCAACTCACCAATCTCACTGGTAAACTATAAGCAGATTCAATTTAATTAATGCTGCCCAACTGATATATGTACACATTAGAGGATAGTTCAACAGACAGATTTACTTGGGGGATGCAGGAATAATTACTCACAGTCACAGCAACAGCTGCAAGTCCTACACTAATAATTGGCTGCTGGTCACACGCTGCTTTATATCTCGGTTCCGCAATTATTTCCATATTCCCTTAAAGTGGTATCACAACATCCCCTTTTTATCCAAAGATTACATTCATTAAGAGTAAAAATACACACAGTGGGGTGGTTGTGAAAATTACACAAATAATAGATCTCTGTCCATCTTTTAAGAGTTTAGGGTGGAAACATTCCAGGTTTTTACTAAGTGGGATAGGGGGCAGGTAAAATGCTGCATTAATTATGCATTCCCTGGAAACACGCAGTTTCCATGGCGGGTGGGCTCTCATTCGCCCGCCACACCATCACCTCACTGCTTCATCACGCCGGGAGCCATATTTAAATCCAGCCACGCGCACACCTCTCAATGCTTCCAGCCCACGACTGCTGCATGGAAGGCAGGATGGCCCCGAAAAGCAAAAAGACTGCAGTCCCCCTGATTAGTGATGCGTCCCTCAAGTGCATTTTGGATGCCATGGAAGCCCGCTGTAATGTCCTCTACTCCCGCACTGGCTGTAGGAGGGGCAGCGGCATCACCAATCCAGCATGGGAGGCCGTGGCAGCAGTGGTCAGCGCCAATGCCTTACAAAAGAGGACAGCTACCTAGTGCCACTATGGGATGAATGCTCTCATCCGTTCTGCCACTTCTCATCAATCTCAGCTCACACACTCACAAGCCCATCACACATCCACAGGGATCTCACACCTCAAGGGACAACACCACTAACTCTCTCACACGCCGTCACATCTCCATCAGACTCATAACCTCTCGAGCTCGTGCCCTATCCTATCCATGGCTCCGCTCACCACACAAACATTCCATGCAGTGCCATGTGTCTTGCTCACAATCTCTCCATCAGTTTTCATGCAGGAAAAGCTGGCTCACATCAGCAGGAAGAGGTCCTAAACCGGGGGGGTGGAGTGGCCAATATTAGGCTCCGCAATCACTTTGAGGGGTGTGCCAATGAGCTGATTGGTGAGGACATGGACCATGCCTGCGATGACATTGAGGTTGGCCGTGAACATCCTTGTGAGGATCCTACACCACATCATCCCTCTCTCAACACAACTGTGAGTGCTCTCTCTCCTGCTTTTGACTCTGCTGCCATGCACTCATTGCCTCTACTATTTTGGTTCACAGGGAGCTCTGCCAAGTGACTGACACCATCAGCCTGC
This sequence comes from Cetorhinus maximus, assembly GCF_964194155.1. NCBI lineage: Eukaryota > Metazoa > Chordata > Chondrichthyes > Lamniformes > Cetorhinidae > Cetorhinus > Cetorhinus maximus. The sequence continues at coordinate 109,216,892 of NC_135888.1, forward strand.
CAGTCCCTCAGCTCCATCCAGGTCCTCATCTTCAGCCAAGAGGACACCTCCTCCATTGAAGAGGGGGAAATAAGCAGCCTGGAAGACCCATCACAGCGCTTACCCACACCCTCCACCAGCACAGAGACACACACCTCAGTGGGACCTAAATCTAGAGCAGGCTTGGGTTCACAATCTGGTGATCACCGCATGGACACATGTCCGCAGTCGGAGGAAGCAGATTCATGCAAGCTCCCCAGCACTAGAAGGACTGCTGGGGAAGAGACGTTTGTGAGGTCCGAGACAGATGACGAGCCTCTAGGTTTGGTCTTCCAACTCATCTTGGAGAGGCAGCTGAAGGCGTGGGAACATCATGCAGAGCTGTTCGAAGCCCTCAACAGAGTGGCACATGAGTCGGAGGAGTGGGTCCACCTGCTCTCTGATGAAGTGGTGCCCACACGTACGCGTACATAGGTTCTATGAGGAGGATGGTGGATGCCATGGAGACCCTGTCCCAGCACAAAGCGGAGAAGTGTGCAGACCTGCACTCCATCGCGGGGGCCATGGGTGAGTTCCTGCAGTCGCAACAAGAGCGGGAAACGGGGCACCTTGGTGTCCCTCCAGTGCCCTTTCCCCTCAAGGAGGCAGGCCGAGGCCCCGGGGCACCCAAAGGGAGGAGGTGTGTCAGCTGAGCACCCCTGAGTCATACACTCAGGAATCTCAGAGCTTGTCCTTTCCCTCCGAGTTACCTTTGCCTGTGAGCACAGAGGGAGCAGCTGGTCAATGAGTGATTCTGGAGGGAGAAGTGTGTGTGTGGCAGGGCCTTTTGGAGGATTGTGCAAGCACTCTCCCACACATGCGGAGCCTTCACAGATCAGTCTCACCTCAATGTCCTGAGCATTTTGAATGCTGTCTGCTGGGGTTCACTTTCAGTTGTCCATCTGAGCTGACCTGCCTCTCCGCCCATCCAATGATCACACTCCCATGCAGCACCTGACCTCACCCACCATGACTGTCGTTTCACTTTTGATTTGGACAGCATGGTCTGGATTCACTTTTTCGTCAGCTCCCCAGTCCTTTCCCCTCCCCCAGTTGCCCATTTCCTTTCCCCCATCACTGTTGACCAGTTCGGCATCACCTTCCAACTCCCCTCTGTGACATACCAGCCACAACCCTTATCCTTGAGGGATGTCCAGGTGAATGTGCACGTCCCCTTCCTTCCTGAAAATCCCACCCCCATCCACATTAACCTCCCCGACCTCCTCCTTCCCACCCCCAAGGTCCGTGTCTGCCTCCAAGTGCCCACAAATCATCTTCGCCGCCTCTTCTATCACTACCGTCAAACCCTCACCCTTCTGCCCTGCCGCCTAACTCTGCCCTCGGTCATTCTCACCATTCCCTCATACCACACCCACCCTCAGTTCTCTGCCCAGGAGGCAGCCATGGCGTGTTCACCTGGACATCCCCCCCTCCAGACCCCTTCCCCCACCCCGCAGAACCGTTTCCTCTCTCTGGACCCCTTCCCTCCCTGGAACCACTACTCCCCTCCACACCCCTTCCCCCCTCCAGACCCCTTCCCCCCTCCAGATCCCCTCCCCCCTGGATCCCCTTCCTCGCAGAACCCCTTCCCCATTGGAACCACTTCCTCTCACGTTAGTCCTCCCACATCATGGACTCCCCCCATCCCCACTTAGTCCCTCACCCTTCCTGACCCCCTCAGGCACCCTTACTTCTTGTGTTACCCTTAGTCCTCCCCCTTCCTTCAGCCTTACCTCATCCTGCAGCCTCACTTCTTCCTCCAGCCTCACTCCTTCCACCTTCCTGAGGGGAGTTGGTGGCATAGTGGCATTGTCACTGGACTAGAATTCCAAAAGACCCAGAAGGGTAATTCTCTGGGGACCTGGGTTCGAATCCCAGATGGTGAAATTTGAATTCAATTTATAAGTCTGAATGATGACCATGAAACCTTTCCCAATTGTCATAAAAATCCATCTAGTTCACTAATGTCCTATTGGGAAGGAGATCTGTTGTCTTTATCTGGTCTGGCCTGCATGTGACTCCAAACCCACTGCAATGTGGTTGACTCTGAAATGCCCTCTGAACAGGGCAATTAGGGATGGGCAATAAATGCTGGTTTAGCCAGTGACAGCCGCATCCCATGAATGAAAAGTAAAAAAATACACTTTTAATACCTTTAAGAACATATGTGCTAAATGGGGCAGAAACCATGTGGCAGCCTCACCACACTACCTCAGATCTAACTGTCCTGCAGAGCAACTGGTTCACATCGTTGAGGCATTAATTGTGAAGAGCAGAGAAACTAAACAAGATCTCCGTATTACCATGTTATGCTTGAGAGTGACACCTTTAGACACAGACTTACCATCACCAGCAGAAATCAGGTTCAGAAGGCAGGTTAGGACAACCTTAGTACAATTCTCAGGAATACAGGAGAAACTTTTCACACAACCAACATGCTGGTGCGGAACTGCCCAATCTACATGTAGGACAAAAGGTTCATGTCATATATCCCAGTTAGTTTGGCTGTCATAGGATATATCATTGACTTCCAATGATCCAGGTCCATGTCCTTCATGATTCTGACTGATGAGATGTTTGCACTCGGGCCCATGTATACTTTGGCTGTGAGCGTGTGTTCACCACCGTTCTTCCAGATGATTGTAGCGAAAGCCTCTAACTGTTTGATTTCATCCACACAACGTTGTGACTGCTGACCAGTGACACCTCCTCCCAAGTTCTTTTTGTCAGGTGTGGTGGCCTCCTCCTTCTATCCCTGGGGATGAGGGTGTCCCTCCTGGCAGCCACCTCCTTCAAGGAGGACCGTGAAGCACTCATCCGAGTGTCCACTCAATCTGCCCTCCCGCCTGGCATCTCCAGCCGCACTTGAGGCCATAGCTTCGGTCTTCAGAATGCTACCAATATGTTCTTCCCTGGTAGCCTTCAAGGTGCTGCCTGTGCCATTTTTAAACTGCCCGCTGGGTCATCATTGGACCCGGCGGCCGACAGTCCCCACCCCATCCGGCCCTCCCCAACCATTTGGAAGATGTGTTTGACGCTGGTTGGGCCTTAATTGGCCCGTCAGCGTGAAATCGCGGTCGAGGGCCAATTGTGGGCAGTGGCCTGTTTCCCGACCGGTCACAGACCCGCTGATTGCGATCGCCCACCAAGTGTAAAATTTAGGCCATCATGTCACATACATTCACAATGTGGGAAGCATGTTCACATTCCAATTGAAGATTTGTCCATTTTGAATCTTCACACTGGAATGGTTTGTCAATAACCGAGTGTATGTGTGTCATTTACGTGGGTCCCTGGCCCACTCCCTGTTGTTGCTGCCAGTAGTAACACTCTTTTTTGGTCATATCTTACTGTGACCTCCCAGGTTTCCTGTATTGGCGAGCCCAATATCCTCTTACATCACATACCTTGGCAAGAGTCTCAGAATGCAGCACAGCTTCGCAGTGGGTGCAGCAGACTGCACTTCCCACATGGCTTGCTTGCTTTCTGCATCTTGGCTACCACACCAACACTGGTAGCTGCGCCCAATGCAAACAAGTATTGTCTGGCCAGAATGGCTTCATATTTTCTGCCATCTTTTAGCAGTGTGCCACTATTGTGGCCTTTCTCTTTCTCCAAAAGGCCTTTCTGGAAGGCTTTGATCAGCTTTGAGTCTATTATCCATTCAGACAGCTTAGCTTCTGAAAAATCACAGTCCTTGCCCTTATCACAGCACCTGCTAATGAACTGATTCTTGCGTCTGTTGTCTGTAAGCCATCAGCTCCAATTGGCATATTCGGAGGTCTACCTTTACACAAAGCTGATCGCCCAGCAGGCTCCACAACTTAACAAGGTCCTTCTGAGCCTCCTCAAACAGGTCCAAAGTGCTGACTTTATGCAACCTCTTATTTCCAATGGTTATCTTTATTTTCACTGCTTGTTTTGGCTCTGTGATGGATAAATCTCAAAATCATAATTCCATCATTGGTTCAAAAAGCCTAAATTCCAACAGGACATCTGTGGCCTTCCAATTCAAGCTGGGGAATTTGGTGGTCATCGTCCTGATGTTCCCTATCTTTTAAAGATGCTCCTGATTTACAGGGAATTTGTAACCTATCTACTCCATGGAGAGGTTCAGCAATGCAGTTCTTGTTTTTTTATTTATTCACTTCCCTCTTTTTTTGGCTGCAGTTCAGGTTTTTGTCAGACTCATCTCAGTGGCACTATTTTTTGAGTTTCACCCTTTTTTGTCCTCTCCAGGGATTGGCACCCACAGATGCCTCAATGGACCTACGGCTTTTCTGCCCGATTCAAAACTGACTGCACAGCGCAACTCTGAACTAACAGTTGCTCGCATTCACCACTAATCCGGCTGTCCCACAACACAGGCTCTCACTGTACTGCAAAGTCCATAGAGGGATTTCCCCCCCGCCTCCACTCCCCTGCCAGGGTTTCAATGGACATACAGCCTCTGTATTGTACCACATATTTCCTGTGGCTCCTCCTGTGGTCTTCAAACTCACAATGCTGCCACCATGTTGTATTTCCATTTCCTTTATGCAAATTCATCAATCTCACACACAGGACTGATAAGCTACAATGAGGTTCGATTTATCTGAAGACTCCAACTGATATAACTGATATATACACATTACAGGATGGCTCAACGGATAGATCTACTCTAGGGATTCAGCAACCATTACTCACAGCAACAGCTGCAACTCTTACACTACTAACTAGCTGCTGGTCACATGGTGCTTTTCATCCTGGTTCCTTGATCATTTGCATATTCTCTTAAAGTGATATCTCAGCATCCTTGATGCCACACTCAGTCAAATGCTGCCTTGATGCCAAGGGCAGTCACTCTTGCCTCACCTCTTGAGTTCAGCTCTTTTTTCCATGCTTAGGCCAAGACTGTAACGAGGTCAAGAACTGAATACCCTGGTAGATTTCAAACTGAGCATTGGTAAACAGGTTATTGCTGTGTAAGTGCCACGTGATAGCACTGTTGAACTATTTATTACAGTAAATTTATCTTTTCCTTTCAGGATCTTGGAAACTTGTTTGCCATGAGTATTTTGTCCAGCTTCTTGGATCCATTTTGCCTTACTAACTTTCACAAACGAAGACCCAAATGGTGCTACTGAACAGGGTGCTTCTTGCCCTTTGTTGGCCTCTAGTTGTTTTTCCTTCTGTACAGCAGTAGGCTGTTCATACCAAATAATCTGCCCTGACCCTATAGGACTCTTTTTGAGTCTTGTGCTCTGCATTGAGAGAGACAGGTTTTTTTTATAAGCAGCTCCAATACACTATATGTTTAGCAGGAGGTATTACATGTGACAGCTCCAAAGAGCAGTTGTTCTAGCACCACAGCCCCAGGACTGCAATATCAGTCCCTATTATTATGGAATATACTGTGGAACAGCCCCTTCTATTGAAATGCAAGCACCATTTAATACTCTCGAGGCCATCGCAGCTCATTCATGCACAATGAATGTCATTATTTATTGGTGGTAAAATTCCACTTAAGTTAGTTGATCCTTAAAACTGTAGTTAAAGGTTTAAAGATTAACAGAAGGTCATACACTTCTGTTGTGTTAAATTGTGATCCCGCTGAATCTCAAAATGTTACTCTTATTTTATAGCAGCTTTTTAATTGTTCTATCAGAGTGAATGACAATGAATTAAAATCCGGACTGAATACTGAGTTCAACAATTTTAGATCATGAACTCTCTCCTCCATCCCCACCCCCTTTCCGATACCCCCTTTATTTCCCAATAATTTGTATAGATTTTTCTTTTCCCACCCTTTTCCATTATTTTTAAATGTATTTCCATCCATTGTTTTATATCTACCTTTTAGCCTATTTCGATCCCTTCCCTTCACCCCACCCCACCCCCACTAGGGCTATCTGTACCTTGCTTGTCCTGCTTTCTACCCTTAATTAGCACATTCCTTAGATAATATCACCTCCTTCAACGCCTCTTTGTTCTTTTGTCTATGACATCTTTTGGCTATCTCCACCTATCACTGGCCCTCTATCCAGCTCTACCTGTCCCACCCACCACCCTCCCCTTAAATCAGCTTATATTTCACCTCTATTCTATTTTTATTTAGTTCTGTTGAAGAGTCATATGGACTCGAAACGTTAACTGTGTTCCTCTCCGCAGATGCTGCCAGACCTGCTGAGTTTTTCCAGGTATTTTTATTTTTGTTTTGGATTTCCAGCATCCGCAGTTTTTTGCTTTTACCTTAATCATTAAGTAGTGGTTATGCTGTGCAATTCTCTCAACAGCAATGTTGAATGTCTGGTAGTGACAGACAAAGGCCTTGACTTAGATGTTATTCACAGTTCTCGCCAAACAATGCTACAAAGCCCCTGGGTATTGTTCAAAGGTCTCATTGCATTGTTCTTTAAATGTACACAGCATATTCAATAGGGTAAGGATTAAAGCATTTGGCACCTTATTACTGTCTAACCATTTTATTCAGCAGAATTAGGAATTTTCCTCATTATAGCTGTACAGACTTCTTGGCTATTCAGCAGGGTAAGGGTTACTTATTCCATGATAATTCCTTTTTAATCAGTGGAGTAAAGATTACTCATTGTCCATCAGTCCAAAATTCCTCTTAATTCAACCATAATGACTTGCATTTATATGGAAAACAAAAACAGAATTACCTGGAAAAACTCAGCAGGTCTGGCATTTATATGGTGTATTTAATGGAAGAAAATGTACCACAGCAGATATTGGGCGGAATCTTATAAGCCATGTGAAGGCAGCTTTGGGGGTGGGCGGAAAGGAAATTTTTGAAATGTCTACCTCAGGCCTTCTACTTGATGAACTCCCCCTCCCAGCAATCTTGCCAGAGGCTGGGTGGTAAGGGCATCAACTGCCCATCCAGCAGTGATGGGTAGCTAGTTTTAATCGATTAGATGTCCATTTAGGAGAAAATTGGTGATGCTGCCAGGGTGGTGGATGCATCCCCCACAGAGGCCAAAGCCCAGCATCTGTCTTGAAGCGGTTTCCTAGTGAAAAGCCGGGGGCAAGTGAGGCTTCCTTTAATTCACACCCCTCCCCCCACCAAACACCACCCCCAAATGGGTGCCGCGGATGCCAGAGGGCTGCAGCTGTGGCCGCAGGCCACCCTCTCCACAATGATAGCCTAGCTGCAGTGGCCACAATTCATTTAACTTTTTGAAGTCTTCAGAGGGTGTGTCCATCTTGAGGTGCCCCCATGGTCACCCTCCTGCATCAGTGGCGCCAACCTCTCCTTGTGGGGCTGAGCACCTCCGGCACTCTCAGTCCAGAAGTGCCTAATTGGAAGGTGAAATGCTGTTCCTCAAGCTTGCATTCAGTTTGACTGAAACATTGCAGCAGGTCAAGGTCAGAAATGTGGACATGAGAGCAAGATGGATACCAAACACAGACTGGGTGACCGCTTTGGGGAAAACCCCCGCTCTTAGTCCACAAGCATGACCCCGAGCTTCTGCTTGCTTGCCATTTTAATTCACCACCTTGTGCTTACGCTCACATTTCTGGACTCAACATTGGGTTAAACAACTTAAGACCATGAACTCTGTCCTCCATTTTGATTTTTCTTTTGTCAGTGACAGTCTGTATCTTGTTTTCATGAAGAGTCATATTGGACTAAAAATGTTAACTCTGTTTCTCTCCCCACAGATGCTGCCAGACCTGCTGAGCTTTTCCAGCACTTTCTGTTTTATTTCTGAATTATTTTTTTGTTTAGCAAGCTCTTTATCCACTAAGTAATTGGGGACCCTTTTCAGTCAAGGGAACATTAGTAGATTTTCCAATGTTGCCCAGGGTCACCAATATCCCTCTCCTGGCGATCCCTAGGCCACATCTGTCAACTGTCATTTACATGTGGCTAAATGATTTGGTCTGATATTCTACTTTCAAGCATGAGGAGGAAGAAATATCAATGTTGGTGTTAAGGGGCTAGATATAAAAGCAGTACTTCCTCCACACCACATCCTCCCATCCTCACAGCTTCCTAAATTCTGCATGATGCAAATTGAATCAAAATCTCAGGAATTTCCTGTTGGAAGTCAGCCCTTGAAAAATAAGAAGATATCCTGTCCAATGCAATGTGTGTACAACAATTACATTGAAATGCTTTGTTAGCAATGCCAGAGGTTGTCAGGGAGGCTGTTTAATAAGCAAAAGGGCTGGGTTGGAATGAACTGGTACAGACCACTAACTTCAAAAATGCAGAGTCATTGCACCTTTGCTACATTTCCCCATTCCTAACACAACAAACAGAAAATAAATGAAAATAAACTAAAAAAAAAACACAGCAATGCAAATTATTGATGTATTTGGTGATTGTACAAAGTTTAGAATTTAACTTCTTTTAGTGCATACAATTAAGTTATATGCCCTACAGCTAAAAATAATGACAGTTATGACACTCATAAAGCATTTATTACAGCCAATTGACATTGGGCAGAATTGTCCCAGAAATGGGCAAAGTCCAATATTGGCCAGGAAAGTGACGTTTGACGCATCAACAATGGCAGCTTTTCTCGTCATACCGTGCGGCGCTTTGTTTAAAAAACGCACAGGTTTCGTGTTGGATCATTGGTGGGGGCAGCCTCTGATTCACCCGTCCCGCCATCACCTCAGGCTTTCAGTAATTCGGGCGCCATCTTTAAAGGGCACTCCTGCACAGAGCTAGCTCTCTCTAAGGGATAGGAAGCTGCTGGAAAGCCATGGCTGCCAAAGGGAGGAAACATGCTGCCCCCAAATTTAGAGACGCCTCCCTCGAGCGCCTACTGGGCATAGCGGATGCCCACAGCGAATTCCTCTACCCCTGCTCTGGGCGAAGACCAGCAAGCAAGGTTACTGATCCAACATGGGATGTGGTGGCAGCGGTGGTCAAGCACCTATGCCCTGCAAAAAGGACAGCCATCCAGTGCCAAAAGAGGATGAATGATCTCCTCTATCATCACTCTCAACTCACACACTCACATACCCATCACACATCCACAGGGATCTCACTCACTGCCAGTTCAAGGGGCATCACTCATATACACCTTCATCTGCCATCATCTGTCCTCATCCCATCCATGGCACCAGTCAACACCCACACATGCCAGGCATCCTTCTCATCTGGCCTGGCAGGTGTCCCACTTACACCCTCTCCAACTGTATTCATGCAGGACAAGCTGGTACCACAAAAGGGAGAGGTTGCAGGCAGGTAGAGGAATGCCCGACATCAAGATCCACATACACTTTGAAAACAGAGCCATCCCGCTGGCTGACGATGACCTAGACCTTTCCTGTGCTGATGGTGAGGTCAGTGATGCTGAACCAAGTGAGGATCCAGCATTGCAAAATCCACCAGACAACCATGATGTGCGTGAGCTCCCCTGTTCCACGGTCCCCTGCCATGCACTAATTACCTCTCCTTGCTTTCACAGGCACACCTGGGAAGCAGCCAAGGGGGTCTACGAACAAGGTCCTTGACTCAAGCCCCGAGGACAGCATGGACCACACCCTCCACCAGCACAGACACACACCTCAGTGAGACCTAGTTCTAGAGTAGGCGCCTCAGGGTCACAATCTTGTGAGAACATTGCACTGTCTGATCCACAGCAGGCGGAGGCTGGGATTTCACACATTTCCGGCACTTGGGGGACTGCTGGAGCCCAGAAATCTGCTGCGTCCAAGTCAAATGATGAGCCTCTGGACTCGGTCATACCTCAGTTGCTGAAGCTGCAAAGGCAAGCTCAGGAACATCAGGAAAGGATGTCTGCTGCATTCCTCAGAATGCAAGACATGGTGGAGGAATCCGTCTGCCTTCAGTCTGAGGTGATAATGCCGGCATGGCAATGCACCGAGGTCAACACTGATAGGATGACGACCACCATGGAGACCTTGGTGCAGGACATTGGTCTTGCACTGCTGCAGTAGCTGCACTCCATTGCTGAGACACTTGCTGGCATCTATCCGCGCCAATGTGAGAAAGGGGTGGGGCACCTCGAACTCACTTCAGCTGCTCCTTCCTCTCGAGGAATTAGCCAGGGACCCTCGGGCACCCAAAGGGAGGAGGATCACCAGGTCCACTCTCTGGGGCCATCCACCCAGGTGACTCCGGAATTGTGCAGCCCATCTGAATTCCTTCTTCTTGTGACCCCAGCAGCTCCAGCTCCACAGGCCAAGGGGGGTGCCACTGCCACATAGCAGGACCTGGAAAGCAGGCTGGGGCCCTCCAGGTCTCAGCCCTCCAGAGGACGACAGCCAAGGTCATCACAGACAACAAGGCCTAGGCTGAAGGCCACCTCCACCTCTGCTGTGGATGTTGGGGGAATATGTAGCGGCAGGTTCAGGAAGGTCAAGAAGATCTAGTTGCACAATGTGGGCACGGGTGTTAATCACTTGTATTTAACGTTGGCCATTGTAAATACACTCCCAAGAATGTCTTCTTATTTATGGCGCCTTGTTATGTTGAGCAATGTTCCTGCCAATCAGATGTGAAACCTTGTTTCCTGCACAAAACAAAGACCACTGTCACAGTCCAGGTCATCTCCCCCGTGCAGAGCGTAACATGAGCACAATGATTGTCAGGCTTCAAAGTCACTCTCCAGATTAGTGATGTGTGCACCTCCATGTGGCTTGTGTTTGCTGCAAGAATTTTAGGCCAAAGCGTCACTCTGTTCCGTACTTTTCTCTTTGTGTTCTCAGCACCTTAGGGGTGGGGCTGCCCCCCCGCCCCCATCTCGTCACCATTTCTGGCAGGTGAAAGTGTGGTGCTGAAGGGAACAGGTGATGAAGCCTGTCAAAAGATCAAGTTGTCTTAAAGCCCATGTGGCTGCTGTTTTTCAGCAGCATCTCAATGAAATGAGCCTCTTCACAGAGCGTATGTGTGTTGCCCTCAGCCAGACAGGTGTCTGACGTACTCAGGTGCAATGTGAAGATCTCAGGAGTGTCCTCACTGCATCTCATCATCATCCACCTGGAATCTTGTAGCAATGAGAGATTCACGACTACGCCTGCCTCGTCTGGCCAGTGCAATAGCCTCATCGCCTATACCCTCGCCTTCTAGGACCTCATCACCCTCATATCCTTTGACTTCCTCCTCATCAGAGGAGACGTGCAGCTCTTGCATCTCCTCATCATCTAGGTCCTCCTCCCTTTGCTTTGCCAGGTTATGCAGCATGCAGCAAGCCACTGTGATGTGTAACACCCTCTGGGAGTGTACTGCAGTGCTCCACCAGATCTGTCCGGGCACCGGAACCTCAATTTCAGGATGCCAATAGTGTGCTCAACCGAACTTGGGTTGCAGCATGAGCCTCGTTGTACCTTCTCTCACCAGGATCCTGAGGCCGCTCGCACAGGCATCATCAGCCACGTCCTTTGTGGGTAGCCCTTGTCCCCGAGGAGCCAACCCTGCGTTCTGTGTGATACCTGGAAGATGTCAGGGATCTGAGACCCATTGAGGATGTACGAGTTGCGGACGCTTCCGGGGTATCTTTCACATACCTGCATGACCCATTTGTTATGGTTGCAGACCAGCTGAACATTGAGAGAGTGGAAGCCTTTGCAGTTCACATATCAGACTGCTTGTTGCCAGGGAGATTTAAGAGGCACATGGGTGCGGTTGATGGCACCCTGTACTGTGGGAATCTGGAAGTCTGTGCAAATCCCAGCACTCTTGCTCCCAGGCTTGAGTCTCTGTTGAGATTGACAAAGATGTGTGCCTTTGCAAAAAGGGCGTTCATAACCTCCTGGTAACATTAGTGGGTGAATGTTTGCGAGATTCCGCAAAGGTCCCCAGTGGAGCCCTGGAAGAAGCCACAGAATCACAGCATTTTAACGGCACAGAAGGAGGCCATTCAGCCCATTGTATCTGCACCAGCTCTCCAAATGAGCATTATGACCTAGTACCATTGTCCTGCCTTTTCCCCATACCCTTGCACATTGTTTCCAATCAAATAATCTCCTAATGCCCTGGCATAGAAATTGAGCATAGTGGCAACTTTAACTGCCGTTGGCAATGGATATCCTCCAAGTCCCCTGATGCCAAATCCTACAGAAGGTGGCTTATGCGTATGACCAGTTCCCTTGACATGTACAGGTGTTGGCGACACTGGTTCGCACTCATCTGCAGGTAGCACATGCACCGTCTGCAGGCCCTGGGTCTAGTGATGTGCCTATTAACAACGACTCTGTGGGGTTCATCCTCTGTGTGCGGAGGAAGCCATGTCGTCCCTTGGTCTTCAGGGTTCTGCTCCTCCCTTTGGCAAGCCTCCATCACATTCTTCTCCTTCTTCTCTCCTGCCTATAAGCAATCAGGCAGACAGAAAAATCACCAAACTCAAATTCCCTGATGGTCTCCTCACTGCAGTATCAAAAAAAGAGATGCAACAGTCAGCAATAATCTCCTAAGGACCACTCTTAGTCAAGTCATCGTCTGCTGCTGCCTCTCAAGGCCCCTTAACGAATGACGGAGAGTCCAGGCCACCACATGGATACCCAGTGTTTAGTGCACATAATGGCTCATCATGCCCACACACAGCATCACCCCACACCATAGTGGTGGCAGCTTCAGCAAATTGACTGCATCCTGAACTCCCACCTCAGGCACAGGCATTTTCCTAACCTGGACTCCAAGTCTTCGCGGTTTGCTTGTACCACGAGGGTGACTTTTCAATGTCAGCTGAAACATAATGCTAGGGACTAGGAGCCCACCCCTCCATCAGCGTTCGATGTCCACCTTTCCCAACAGGATCCTCAGGCTTGCCCAGTCGCCCAACGGTTCTGCAGCACCATAGCACCCATTCAAGTTTGAAGTGTGCCCGCGAGGGGTTAACAGTAGAGAAGCAAGCATTGACAGTGTGAGGAATTGGTGCTGCTTGAGTGGGTACAATTGTTTGACTAGGCTGACTCTAAGCATGTTAATTGAGCTCACCTTTGACATGTTTAACCATTCGCCCGGCCATTTTCTCACCCCTACCCCTCGCATGTGTTTGCGCTCAAACCTCAGTCGGTGCTGCCATGATCCTGCCCCCCACCCCCGGCACTGTTGCCCTTGTCCCAATTTTTCCTTCTCAGCCTTCCCCCTTTGCGCTGTCACCCTTGCCCCAGCACCACAAGCCAGCCGTGAAGAAGCCACTGCAGAGATTTGCCTGTGCCCTCCACTCCCCCCCAGTTGCACAGAGCTGCTGGGATCATCACAAGCACTGAGCAAAGTTGTGTGCACTCGCCTCCAAGTTCCCCTCGGAGTTGAGGTCACCAGATTCACACCTTTTAAAGGCAGTTGTAAATCACGTCATAGTGAAATCACGCCAACGTGGGATTTAAATTTGACGTGGGGGGATGATTCCAGCGTGTGGCCACAATAATTAGATGCAAATTTATTCCAATTAAGCTCCCGACTTTCGACGGTGGGAAACACGGCCTGTCATTGACGGGGAGAGAGTACAATCACATCTTGGATTTGCATCGTCAGGAAACACCACTAGGGCCTTCTCACAAGATTCCCTGATCTCGCCACCGAACACGCCACGAGTGGGGGCTGAAAATCCCGGCCATCGCCTCATGTTATCCCGTGCTAGATCTAATACAGCTATGGATCCATGACCAACAATATACGGAGTTCCCAATCTCATCTGAGCAATCAAGAGAGGACTGGAGAAGAAGTGTTTCCCTAAAGGTAAATAGCAGACAAATAATTGCATGAATTAAATCAAGCCAATTAGAGGTGCCTTGTAATGGCTGGTGTCAGAGTTCTTTTCAATACTGGCAGCAGGGAATAGGAAGCAGCATGGTGGATCCTTAATTCAAGGCAATTTTTGTGCATCCTTATCTGCACTTGTTATGGTTCAAAGCTAAGACACATTCTGTAAATCTATTACTATTCTGACAGACTTCTGGAATCCAGTATAGTATTGAGAAAGCCAGTCTTTAGACACACCCACAAACCATTCAATTTGTGTCTGATGAGGTTGTTTATATTGCAGATGCCCATTTGGTTTCTTATGTTATCCACCCTGTGAATGTATAAAATGGATATAAGCACTTTAAGTCAATGCCAAGAAACATTCCTCTTTGGCTATTGCTACGTCCCATATATTTTCTGGGAAGCAATGTTTCCCTCTAAAGGACGATGTCTAAATGTCTATTCAGCACACCCCACTAAAGTTTAACAAGCTGTCTGCTGACATCACAGATGTAGTTTTATGGCATTAATTTAGGGCCCTCGCTTCCTAATGTACCTGAGCTACATGTCATGGAGAATGATTACAGGCAGAGGTCAGATAAGATTGCGAGAGTTGAATCAGGCCAGGCGTGGGGGCAAAAGATATGAGGCAAGCACATCAACTCCAAAAACAGAAAATAACCTCTGTCTTGTGATGCTGAAGCAAGAAATGGCTGGAAACACTGGATAAAGCAAAGGTTATGGACCCTGTCACCATCCCAGATGTAGTGCTGAAGACTTATGCTCAAGAACTAGCCATGTCCCTAGCCAAGCTGTTCCGGTACAGCTACAACACTGACATCTACCTGATATTGTGGAACCAAGGTATGTCTTGTCCACAAAGAGCAGGACAAATCCAATCTGGCCAATTACTGCCCCATCAGCCTGCTCTCAGTCACCACCAAAGTGATGGGGTGTATCGTTGGCAGTGCTAACAAGTGGCACTTACACAGCAATAACCTGCTCAGTGATGCTGAGTTTGGGTTCAGCAAGGACTATTTGACTCCTGAGCCATTGCACCCTAGGTCCAAAACATGGACAAAAGTTCCAGAGGTGAGGTGATGGTGATTGCCTTTGACACCAAGGCATGATTTGACCGTGTGTGGCATTAGGAGTCCTAGCAAAATTGAAGTCAATGAGAATGAAGGAGAAAATGCTCCTCTGGTTGAAGTCATACCCAGCACAAAGGAAGATCATTGTGGTTGTAAGGTTGGTTACAGACTGATTTATGATCTGAGTACAGGGAGAACAACAAATACACTGAAACAAGTGAGATTTATTTAGTAATAATTCAATACTTAAAAAGGCGGTGATCAACAACAATCTTCGGTCCTTGCTTCCGTGTGTTGTGGCATAGACAATGACTTACTCAGCTTCTTTTCCTTGCTTCTTCTGTGTCTATTCCAACAGTGCTATCGATGTCTTTCAGATTCCTTCTTTATCCTTTTTCCCGAGACCCTTCCATGCCATATTTGGCCATGTTCCAACATTATCTACTTGGTTGGTCAGGTATGACATCACCTTCCATACATTATCACCTTCTTGATTAGTTTAAACAATTGTTATCTCAAGCCCACTTCTGCTTACTGAGTACATTCTATTCCGCTTTGCATGCAGAATGCCATGAACATTCACTTTTGACTTAATTTGAGCAAGGTTAACAGTGATGCTTTGTGATTTAGCCTAGCGTAAAAGGAATTATTAAAAACATAAACAGAACATTAGGAAAAAAACACTAAATCCTAAATGGTTGCTGGAAGCCAATCATCCCACGCCAAGGATAGCGCTACAGGAATTCCTCAGGGTAGTGTCCCAGGCCCAGCCATCTTCAGCTACTGCATCAGTGACACTCCTTCCATCATAAGGTCAGGAGTGGGGATGTTTGCTGATGATTACACAAAGTGTTCTGTACCATTCACACCTCCGCAGATACTGAAGCAGTCCATGTCCAAATGCAAAAACACCTGGGCAATATTCAGATGTGGGCTGATAAGTGGCAAATAACATTTGCCAGGCAGCAACCACCTCCAACAAGAGAGAATCTAACCATCTGTCCTGGACATTCAAGTGCATTACCATTGCTGAATCCATCACTATCAACATCCTGGGGGCTACTGTTGACCAGAAACTTAGCTTAAGCTATATAAATACTACAAATGTGGCTATAAGAACAGGTTAGGGGCTGGAAATACTGCAGTGAATAACTCAACTCCTGACTCCCCAAAGCCTGTCCGCCATCTACAAGGCAAAAGTCAGGAGTGTGATGGAATACTCTCTAAGTGCTTGGATGAGTGCAGTATGAGTGTGCCCTCCAGGACAACGCTGCCCACTTGATTGGCACTCCATCCACCACCTGCAACATTCACTCTCTCCACCACTGGAGCACAATGACAGCAATGTGTACCATCTATAAGATGCATGGCAGCAACTTGCCCAAGGCTCTTTCGATAGCACCTTCCAAACCCACTGCCTCTATCACATAGAAGGACAAGGGCAGTAGGTGCATGGGAACACCATCACCTGAACAATTCCAAGCAAGCCACACACCATTCTGACTTGGAACTATCCCATTATTCTTTCACTATCACTGAGTCAAATACCTGGAACTCCACCCCACCCCCCCGCCATCTTACAACACGGTGTATGTAGCTACACCAGATGGACAGCAGCAATTCAAGAAGGTGGCTCACCACCACATTCTCATCAGCCAGCGAAACTCACATCCCATGAAAGAATCTTTTTTAAAAATGCATTTAAAATTTTTGAAACCTTATGCAAACCTTGTGAACGAGCAATGAATTATTATGCGTTCTATTTGCACTTGATGAGAACACTCTGATAATAAGCTTGGATCATCCAGAATCTAAGGCACAATGACTCCACTTCATTTCACTTTTGACATGCACCAAAACCATAAATATGACTAGCAATGTCAAAATTAGTCACATAAAAATAAGGGAGCGAAACAAAAGTTAATTATGTTGTTTTGCAGTGGATGGATGTAAAAATGTATCATGCTGTCACCTATAATGGGCAACTCCACTTTGCTCAGCAACTGATGTCATAAAAGTTTCCTCAGAATATTTACATACAAATTTAAAACAAAACAGTCAACTTTCAAATCTAAGCTTTTATTGTTATTGGAAAGAGAATTCTCTATCCCTTTATTTCACTAATCTGCCACATCATTAAATGTCATTGGACAGGTAACTTATTAAAAGGCACTAAGAGTAGTTTTGATCTAATTAGTCATCAGCAAACCAACTGGTTTGGGTTGGTGGTCCACTTTACACATGCCTGATTACATTCACAATTGAGAGGAACTTGCAGTGGGAAAGGGAAGATTCAGTGCTCGTGGTCCATGTAGGTACCAACGACATAGGCAGGATGAGGAAGGAGGTTCTTCATAGTCAGTATGACGAGCTAGGCACCAAATTAAGAAGCAGGAACTCAAAGGTAATATTTTCTGGATTATTATCTGAGCCACATGCAAATTGGCATAGGACAAATAAGATTAGAGAGGTTAATCCGTGGCTCAAAGACTTGTTTTGGAGAAGTGGGTTCTGGCTTGTGGGGCACTGACAAAAGTATTGGGGAAAGTGGAATCTGTACCATTGGGACAGGCTATGCCTGAACCATGCTGGGGCTGGTGTCCTTGTGAGCCACCTAGCTAGGGAAGTAGAGAGAGCTTTAAACTGAATAGTGAGGGCAAGGGATAAAATTTGGGAAGATATGGTAAACAAAAGAATAGAGACAAGAGAGACAGGTATTAATATGGGAAATGATAAATAGACTGTGACAGGAAGGGACAGAGAATACAAATCCAAGAGTAAACCAGTGGTTAAGGCTAGACACTACAAAGATAATAAAAGGACAAAACTAAAAGCTCTGAATCTAAATACACGTAGCATTTGAAACAAAACAGATGAACTGATAGCGCAAATAGAAATAAATAAGTATGATCTGATAGCCATTACCGAGACATGGTTACAGGATGACATAGATTGGGAACTGAATATTGAAGGGTACGTGACATTTAGGAAGGACAGGGAGTTAGGAGAAGGTGGATGGTTGGCTCTGTTAATTAATGACGGTATCAGCACATTAAAGAGGGATGACCTAAGTTCAGGAAACCAGGATGAAGAAGCGGTTTTGGTTAAGATGAGGAATGATAAAGGCAAGAAGTCACTTGTGGGAGTGGTGTACAGGCCCCATAATTGTAACTATTCAACAGGACAGAGCATAAAAGAAGAGATAATGGGAGCTTGCCAGAAAAGTACAGCAATAATCATGGGGGATTTTAATCCAAATATAGACTGGAAAAACCAGATGGGCAAAGGTACCATCGATGAGGAGTTCATAGAATGTTTTCGGGATAGTTTCTTAGAAAAGCACATTCTGGAGCCAACCAGAGAGCAGGCTATACTAGACCTGGTATTGAGCAATGAGATAGGATAATTGATAATCTCCTAGAGAAGGCACCACTAGGTAGCAGCAATCATAACATGATTGAATTTTACATTCATTTTGAGGGAGAAACGAGTGCCTCCAAGACTAGTATTTTATACTTAAATAAGGGCAATTATGAGGACATGAAAGCAGAGCTAGCTAAAGTGAACTGGCAAATGAGGTTAAGGGATAGGTCAATAGAAGTTCAGTTAAAGGGATATTTCAGAACACACAGAATATATACATTCCAATGAGAAAGGAAAAATTCCAAGAGGAGGGCCCACCATTCGTAGTTAACTAAAATTTTTAAAGACAGTGTCAAACTTAAAGAAAAAGCATATAATTACGCAAAGGTGGGTGGCAGGTCAGAAGATTGGAAAGAATATAAAGAGCAGCAAAGAATGACAAAAAAGATTAATGAGGAGCGACAATTAGAGTCTGAGAGAAAGCTAGCTAGTAATATGAAGACGGGTAGTAAGAGTTTCTACAGATATTTAAATAAGAAAAGAGTTAACAAAGTGAGCATTGGTCCTATAGAGAGTGCATCTGGGGAATTGATAACGGAAAGAAGGGAGATGGAGGATGAATTAAACAGGTATTTTGTTTCAGCCTTCACTATAGAGGACACAAGCAAAATCCTGGAAATAGCTGTAAATCAGGAAATGGGAGGGAGGGAGGAACTCAGGAAAATTCCAAACACCAGGGAAGTGAGCGGTATTGAGCAAATTGTTGGGGCTGCAGGCTGACAAGTCCCCAGGTTTGAATGGACTTCACCCTAAGGTCTTGAAAGAAGTGGCTCATGAAGATGGTTTATATGTTGGTTTTAATTTTCCAAAATTCCCTAGATTCAGGGAAGTTTCTATTAGATTGAAAAATTGCAAATATAACTCATTTATTCAAAAAGAGAGGGAGACAGAAAGCAGGAAACTATAGGCCAGTTAGCTTAACATCTATCATAGGGAAAATGTTAAAAGCTATTAATAAAGATGTTATAGCAGGTCACTTAGAAAAATTCAAGGCAATCAGGCAGAGTCAACGTGGTTTTGTAAAAGGGAAATCATACTTAACCAATTTATTGGAGTTCTTTGAAGGAGTCACATGTGCTGTAGATAAAGGGGAACCAGTGAATGTACTGTACTTAGATTCCCAGGAGGCATTTAATAAAGTGCCACATCAAATCTTATTGCAGAAAATGAAAGCTCATGGTGTAGTGGATAACATATTGGCATGGATAGAAGATTGGCTAGCTAACAGGAAGCAGAGAGTTGGCATAAATGGGTCTTTTTCTGGTTAGCAGGATGTGGCGAGTGGTCTGCCACAGGGATCAGTGCTGGGGCCTCAACTCTTTACAATTTATATAAACGACTTGGATGAAGGGATTGAAGGAATGGTGGCTAAATTTACTGCTGACACAAAGATAAGTAGGAAAGTAAATTGTGAAGAGGATGTCAAGAGGCTACGAAGTGACATAGATAGGTTGAGTGAATGAGCAAAGATCTGACAAATGGAGTATAATGTTGGCAAATGTGAAATCGTTCATTTTGGCAGGAAGAATATAAAAGAAGCTAATAAGCTTATTATGTAAATGGTGAGAGATTACAGAGCCTTGAGATTCAGAGGGATCTGGGTGTCCTAGTGCATTAATCACAAAAGGTTAGTATGTAGGTATAGCAGGTAATTAGGAAAGCTAATAGGATGTTATTGTAAGGGGAATTGATTACAAAAGTTGGGAGGTTATGCTTCAGTTGTGCAGGGCGTTGATGAGACCACATCTGGAGTATTGTATACAGTACTGATCTCCTTAGTTAAAGAAATATGTAAATACATTAGAAGCAGCTCAGAGAAAGTTTACTAGACTAATACCAGGAATGATGGGTTTTCTTACGGGGAAAGGCTGGACATTTAGGCTTGTATCCACTGGAATTCAGAAGAGTAAGAGGCAAGTTAATTGAAATGTTTAAGGTCCTGAGGGGTCTTGACAGGGTGGATGTGGAGAGGAAGTTTCCTCTTGTGGGTGAATCTCGAACTAGAGGTCACTTTTTAAAAATAAGGGGTCGCTCATTTAAGACAGATGGGGAGAAATTTTTCCTCTCAGTGGGTTGTGAGTCTTTGGAACTCTCTTCCTCAAAAGGCAGTGGAAGCGGGGTGCATATTTTTAAGGCAGAGCTAGATTGATTATCGGGGATAGGCAGGAATGTGGGGTTGAGATTACATTCAGATCAGCCATGATCTTATTGAATGGTGGAGCAGGCTTGAGCGGCCGAGTGGCCTACTCTTGCTCCTAATTCACATATTTGTTTGAAGCTAATGGAATGTAAATTGGATGGCATGTAAAAAAGATGTCCCAGTAAAACTTGTACATTTGCCACCCACTGGGTTACATTAAATAACATTAAAATTATATGTATCTTCATAAAACTATTTACAAAAACTTTTCACTTGTCTCAAAACATGAAGTGATAGAAATCATGTTGAAATTTGTCCATGTGCACAATGTTCACGTTGACATTGTAATGAAAATGATATAAGGCTCTCCTGGGGTTTTTGGTTACTCCTCTATAAGCAATAAAAAGTTGGAGAAACTATTTTTCATGAGCGCAATTTCATTTGAAGACTCATTTACAGACATACACTCTTGCACAAAGGCAACCAAGGGCATTGTAGTCAAAGACATTCAGACCTCCTTAGACAGGTAATAAAAACCAGAGAGAACAATCTACTGTCACTTTGTGGATTAATTCTTTTCAAAATTACACTACTTTTTAAATAAAACACAAGAAAACTTCAGCAAAATTTATTTTTGAAATCAGTTCATCAATACCGATTTTGTTCAGGCACTTTCAGACTCTCCAATCTATTTTTTGGTCTTACTAGTTGACATAAATAACTGACATTACTTTTCCAGCCTTTCATCATCACACTTATTTTCGAGTATAGTTTTGCTGTACCTAGAACCCACTTCATATTTCATCTGTTAAACTTTGTGATTGTTATTTATACTGTTGAGATTGCAGTGTATTTTTGTTAGGCAGTAGTTTCTTCAGGTTTAGACACTTACTCAAAATCAAATTTGCACATCTTGTTTCGCAGTCCCCAGTTGTCTCACAAAGTTTCACGGTTTTTATTGATTCAATTTCTCAGCGAAATAAAAACAGCTTTCATCTTGACTGCAACATTTAGAAATGAAAAATACACTGAAGATTTTAAAGCATTTACAACCACAAATTCGGCCGTGCTGTGTGGCTGCAGCCAGTGCTATATAAAGCCAGGGGCTCTCAGAGTGGTTAGCGCAGTGCTTCCAGCATGGCACCCCATGCCTAGAATGGCACGAGAGCAGGCATGTCATGCGTGCACTGGGAGCATCCTAACTGGCCTTAGTGTGACATCAAACAGACATTCCAACAGATTTGACACATGTTTTTGAAACTAGGACTGAACCGATCAACTGAATGCAAGTCCTCACAAAACAATGGGTGGAATTTTTCATTCGTTGGGCGGGCGTGCGCTGGACCTGAACGAGCGCAAAATGACTTGCGATATTTTGGTTGGCAACGTGCACGGGTGTCAGAGCCACGCCCGCCATTAATTAAGAGGCCAGTTAAGGCCATTAAGCACCCAAGTGGCACTGATTTAACATTGCCTGTGCAATTTTGCGCTTGTCGCATGGGCAAAATGGACAGGCGGACAGCCCACAATTTGCAAAACCTCATCCACGGGCGGGATAAAAGGGTCAGTAACATTGCAAATGTGAGTAGTGAGGAGTTTTGGAGATAGTTTGCTGCTGGTGGCTTATCGGTACTTGGCAGCTTCATCTCTGTTTGGGACTTCATTCTTAGCATTTCCAGGCTTCATTTCAGAATTCATTGTTATCTTCAAGGCCCCCAGACGATTCGGACTGTATGGACACTTCCAGGTATCAGACAGCCTTCTGTTACCCTGGGAATGGGGATTGTCGTCTCCGCTGGTGGCACCTCATCTGAGGAGGAAGAGAGGGGCAGAAGGGAGAGGAGGCCACATGTCCCAATGCAGCTTCCAGGGGAGGGACCTGTGGGAGGACAGGCGCAGGCACAAGGGGTGTAGGGCCAGCAGGTGGTCCATGGTAGAAGGGGCTGCAGAAGATGCCACTATCCTGCTGCCAGGGTTTACAGGCGGCAATGCAGCTACCTCAATATGTCTGAGGTGCAATGCCGAAGGAGGCTCCACCTCTCAAGGGAGACTGTGACATCCAGTTGTCAGATGATTGGGCCTGAGATCACCTCCTACTGTGAGGGTGGGAACCACATGCCAGTGGCTCTGGGCTCTGAAGGTCACAGTGGCCCACAAATTCTATGCATTCGGCTCTTTTCAGTGCTCAGTGGGGGATCTGTGTGGAGTCTCCTCATCAGCTGTCCACAGTTGCATCAAGCTGGTGACAGAAGCTCTGTTCAGGCGGGTATTGACTCTCCTTCATTTCCATGCAGATGAGGCCAGCCAGGCTGAGTGAGCAGAGGCTTTGCAGCGATTGCTGGGTTCCACCATGTTCCACCATACAATCGACTGCACATGTGGCCATCAAGGCACCAGCATGTCAGCCCAGTGCCTTCGTCAACAGGAAGGGCTTCCACTCCATGAACGTGCAGATAGTGTGTGACCACAGGATGCAGATTTTGCAAGTTTGTGCAAGGTACCCTGGCATCTCCCATGACGCTTACATCCTGAGACACTCCCAAGGGTCGAGGCTGTTCAGTGCTCCAGCCCGACTGGATAGATGGCTGCTGGGCGATAAGGGCTATCCCTTGAAAAGGAGGCTCATGACACCTCTCCGCCACCCAAGAACAGAGGCAGAGCAGTGGTACAACAAGAGTCATGCCTCCACAAGGTGGAGAGAACCATAGGTCTTCTCAAGATGCGCTTCCGATGTCTGGACCTTTCAGGGGGAGCATGACAATACCCGCAAAGTGGGCGTCACTGATAGTGGTTGTGTGTTGTGCTCTCCACAATCTGGCACTGGCCAGGTGGACCCACTGGAAGAAGAAGATCTTGACACAGTTCCACAGGCCACAGGTGATGAATCCAGTGGTGAGTCAGAAGAACAGCATGGTGAGGAGAACGCTGAGGGTGTGGAGCCAGAACTTGGTAACCTCCAGGGAGGCAGGGACACCAGGGACACCTTGATCCAATGCTCCTTCAGCTAGGCTGCCATATAAGCATTACCACCTCATGCCAGGGCTGCTGCCACCATCCTGGATGGTCACAAATGACCCTTTCATTTGCCCCCAAGATACTCAGTGCCTTTGCAATAAAGTTTCAGCTTGCATGTCCAGCATTACATACTGACGTAACCCTGCACCTACAAAATAAATGAAGTATACTCAGGCCAATAACACAAAAGCAAATGTAATATAATGTTGGCACTCCCATATTATGAACAGAACAATATCAGGTATTGATAGTTACACCATTAAAAAAAGGAAAAAAATGGGAGAACCAAAGATCACCCGTGACCAGTCCCTCTTGTGCTTATGGTGCTTTAAACATACGTTTATGGGTGCTACGCCTAGGTGCTCCCCCCTCACTGGGACCGGCATTGGAGACAGCCTGCTGACTCTGGTGTCCTGTAGGCCTTGATGGCCTTGGTGGTCATCCACTGGGCAGTGGAGCATGTGCTGGCTCCACCTGGGATGGAGCAGCCAGTGCCACGACTGGCATCTCTCCAGTTGCTGCAGCCTCATCAGGTGCCACGGTCACTGGCAGAGGGGTGGAGGAGCTGCTGCTGTCATCCAGAGCGCCCTGAGAGGAGCCCACAGAGATGACAAGCAGCTTGTGCGCCAATGTGAGGTCACTGTGGACCTCCCTGCTCGCCATTGATGGTTGGACACCTAGCTGGGATACTGAGTGCCTCATCCATCTCCCACACTGACACTGACCACCTGAGGTCAGTGCCTTTGTGAGGGCTTGCAAGTCCGAGCACAACCCCAGGAATCCTCCATTCTGTTCCTAGAGCAGCTTCTCCATGAGAGTCACCACTCTCTCAATTAAGGGGGCAGTGCGCTCGGCCATGAGGGTCAATGCAGTGCTCATGCTCCGCATGGACTCCTCCTCAAACAGAGACCATGGCACCCATACCCTCATGGATCTCTGCCAGATCTTCCTGCACATCTCACGGGACATCCAGCATCTGCTGCCTAATGGACGACTCCAGAGGCTCATAATCAGCCTTCGACTGAGCATCGTCCTGGTCTCCAGCGGTCCTCCGACTGCTGGAGCCCTGGGCGCTCTCTGTCTCCACCTGCACATCCAGCGAGTGTGAAGTGCCCTCACCAATGTGCACCGAGATACTAGCCATTGACCAAATGCTTGCTGATATCTGCGCTGGTGCCTGCTTCAGAAAGCGGGTGTGATACAGGATGCTTCTGGAGCCTGGTGGTCCTCCGGTGTCAGGGGTAACTCCTGGAGGTCCTGAGATTGGCTGCTTAGTGGCAGATCTAAGGGAGAACAAGGACATGTCCTTAGTTAAAGTCATCACACTGTCACTGTGCATGTCAGGCACCCTGGTGAGACAATGGAGATCTGCATCATGGTGCCATCGCCTTTCAGTGATCAATAGGGAATCCAGTCTGGAGGCTCCCATCAATGATGAGACTACAAAAGAAAGTTTGCACCACCCGAAACTCTCAACTCAGTGCACTGCCTTCATCTGACACCCCAGCCTCTCTGCAGCTGGTTGACCAAGGTGCATGGCGCCTCTCGAGTTCCAAGGCATCCTGCTCGTACTGGGAGAGGATGAGGAGGTGTGGGGGTCCTCCACCAGTCAGTGACCTCTCAACATTGTTATGGAATGTCTTCTCCTGAAAGGACAGAGGAGCATTAATTAGTCCACTCTCTACCTGCAGCGCCATTGCAGCCTGGCCAACCCCACCTGAGAAACACCTTGCAGGGCACATCTGAGTCGTGGCCCTCGAGCCACACGGCACTCAGTCCAAGCAGCCAGGGCTCACCCCCTTGGCCAGCTCCAGCGTCATTGACAGTTGGCACTTAGACTCTAACACGCCTGAGCTCCACGGGGGGGATGGCCAACACACTGATCCATGCCAACACAGTACTCACCCTTCCTGAGCGCAGCAGGTCATTAAACCTCTTCCGGCACTACACCCAGGTGCGCCATACCACGTCGTGACTGCTCACCCAGGCTGCCACCTCCTCCCATGCCCTCTTTGTGAGGTGTAGTGGCCTCTTCCTCCCATCTCTGGGGACAAGGGTATCCCTCCTGGTAGCCACCTCCTCCAGGAGGATGGCGAGGCACTCATATGAAAAACAGGGGACCGGGTGCCCGGCCGACCTCACCTTCCACCTGGCATTTACATCTGTGTTTGCAGCCTTGTCCTTGCAGCAACTCCAACCGCACCGTTTTGAACTGGCCGCCGGGTCATCGTTGAAAAGTCTCTGGAATTACTGCGAAGAGCTTTTGGAGGTGATGTGGTGAGTTCCTGGACTTGGCAGGGAGTGTTACTCCATTCTCACATGATGCACAAAGGATTTGGTGACCTGTCCAAACAAAGGCAGCAACAGCTATGGAGACTGTAGTTGCAGTGCCCCTCGGTCTGCAGCTTGACCAGGAAATGGAGCAGAGGCTGTGGAGGGTGGAAGTTCAGCATGGAAGAAAGAGAAGGAAGCGGAAGAGGTTATGGCATCCAGGATGGCTTCACTCTGAACTAACTTCCCATGAGTGACTACTCAGACTTGAGGTTCATTAGGATGGTATCCCTTCACCATCATTGCTCCACTATCCCCCACATTCCCATTCACCTGCAAAGTTCTATCACAATGCCCTCTTAGCCAAAATCCTGAAATTAAAGACACCAACAAAAACCTAAGATTTTTATCATGCAACATATCCAACTATACAAGCAAAAACAAACCATTTGTACATGTGCATTCCGTTGTGGCTGTCCTACAGGTATCCTAGCCTGCAATGCTCTTACACAGCTCCACCCCAGTGGTTGCAACATGGCTGATGGAAAGCTGCTGATTTTAAGTGGCGGAGACTATAGATGATTCTGCAGGATGACCTCAAGTAGCTCTAGACTTTAAGGGCCTGACTTCGGACTGCACCATCTTGGCATGTCTGCAGCAGCCTAGGCAGGCTGACTGAGAGGCAACAGCAAAGCCGTGGAGGGGTAGCACTGATGGGAACATGACTGCTGTCATCCTGAGGGAGGACAGCAAGATCATGCTCCAAAGAGTCATTGCCACACCCCCAGTGCAGCACCTCACAACTCTACTAATCTGCTGGAGGACAGATTGCTGGAGTGCTATCAGCGCCTGCAGGTCTGACATCTGCAGCCCTGATGGCCACAATCTCAGCCTGCATGGCACCAAGCATGGATCTCATGATCTCTGTCTGATCTTCCACTGCAGTACTCAAATATTGGGTGGTGTCTGCCCGTGATGCAATGGAATTTGGCCACCAGATGCTGCCTTGAAGGTGTGTCCATCATGGAGGTGGCCACCACTTCCACAGTGTAAGGATGGGCTTCAGGCTCTGCACAATACTCTGTGCCAAATTGGAACTGGACTCCTCCAAGTTCTTTGACAGTGATTAAAGGCTGTCTGGCATGCCTGCCAATGCAGCAAGCTCCTTGGTATGTGTGACTAACAGCCTTCTCCTGTATGCCACCCCATTAAATTCCTCATCTGAGTCCCCTGCGGCAGAGTTCTCTGCAACTTCATAACTTCATCCTCCAGGGAGCTGGTACAAAAGCCACCCTTCCACCACCACATTCCACCCCGTCACCTCGCCCCACCCCCCCACCCCTCACCCCCACTGGTTGTGGTTCACTCTTGGCTGGTAAATCACCGTGTGTCAACCCCAACTCTATAACAGCCCCTAAAATTTGTGCAGTGTCAGTGTTTCAACTCATGGGTGCAACTGTCAGGCCAAGTGACAGGGTCTCTTCATCAGTGGTGTGTTATTGCTCTCTCTCTTCCTCCTGATGCTTCATTGCCTGGCCAGGCAGCAGTTCTTCAGCATCTGAAA
The DNA here is from genome assembly GCF_964194155.1 of Cetorhinus maximus. Lineage (NCBI taxonomy): Eukaryota > Metazoa > Chordata > Chondrichthyes > Lamniformes > Cetorhinidae > Cetorhinus > Cetorhinus maximus. The sequence continues at coordinate 109,244,083 of NC_135888.1, forward strand.
GCATAAAATCAGAAGGGGAGGGTTGAGTTGGGAGAGAGTGTCGGGTTATAAAGCAAGCCCACCACGTTCAAAAACAGGCCTTGGTGAATTTTTAGCCACACATATTTCAAAGCAATTATGAAGGATGAATGAAGATCAAAGATCATCTGCAGTCACACATCACGCCATTTTGCAGCATGAGGGTGAGGCCTTCTACCTCATGAGAAGAGGTACAACACAGTAACATGCCATCATCCTGAATGTTCTCAGCAACTTTGAATGCTACAGGCTTTGTTGCAGCCGGTCGCATGGTGATCAACACCATCTCCTCCATCTGATACAGGGAATAAAGACATGCCTGCCCCCCACCTGTTCACCTTTTACTCCCGTCTATTGTGTGCAACCTTGTCCTGCAAGAGAGAGGGCAGAATGTCACTAAGTGTGTTATGCTCTGTTTAGGTGATGTACCTGCCACAGAGAATAGCTAGAGGAATATGCAAGTGGTGGGAAATGGGTGTGAGTCTGGCAGTGTTGGAAGATGTGTAATGGTGAGGTGGAGTATGTTAAGCCTGAGACCTGATGGCTAGAGGTTGCTGATCGATGAGTGATGGCAGTGTGGTGCATTCAGCAATGTTAGAGGCTGGTGGAGCAGTGGGTACAATGTCATGTAAAGATGCATTCACAACCTTGACCACAACATGAAGTCACTAAACCCCCGGCACTGCTGCCAATTCCACAGGGCCTGACTGAAGGTATTAAACTCTCTGGTTATTTGCTCCCATTTCCATCATAAGGTGATTCTTGAGGGCATCCTCTCCCTACCATGGATCTTTGTCTTCCACTGGCCTCAACCACTAAGGTCTTCAGCCTCACATGTGTGAAACTAGGAGCCCTTTCTTTTCCCTGGCGCTCCAATTTTGCAGCCCTTACGTCAGTTAGCAGCAGCCCTCTTCCAACAAGTGCGGCTTCTCATTAAGAGGGCCAGGTTGCCTTTAAGAGGAGCAAGCTAGCTGCAGCAAGTGCTATTTGTGCACGCTGCTCGACCTCCTGCTGAGGACTCAGCTATCCAGCAGCATGGACCTCACACTGCCCAACACTAGAATCATTTTAATGAGGAGGCAGAACAAACTTTGCAAGCTGCCTGCTTCAGCGGGACAGGGATTGGCCAGATCACAAATCATAACTACATCCCCGTCACCCCCAAATGCAAATCCCCCCCATATCCCCAATCACCACACTCAAAAACAGGTTTTGGTGAATTTTTAGCCCTACATATTCAAAGCAACTATGAAGGATGAATGAAAGTCAAAGATTTTGTAGCATCATTTATCTGAATTCTCAGAACAATGCTTTTTTAATCAAACATGTAATTTTAACAAAACTACTTGGAATACCACCATGACTGCTCCTGTGTGTATGTGTATAAAATTAAGCATTATATTTATGAAGAAGTTGAGGCTAGGTGCTACAGTGGGTTAAAATCATTATGTTCTAAATCCTGGTTTTCAATACCATTCATGCTGGTGACATAGGGATATAGGGCCGAATTGTCCTTCAGGACCCTGATGTCAGGACCATATGTGGGTCCTGAGCTGATGCATGGCTTCAGCATGCCCACTGTGTTAATTTTAAGTGAAGTGGCATCCTATTAGGCCACCTCCCATGTCCGATGTCCAATTAAGGACTGTGAGCAGGCTAGGGCAGTAGGAGGCCCTATAGGAGAGACCACAGCAATGTCCATTATAGCAGACCCACTGAAAGAAGCGAGCACTGCTGAAGGAGAGGATGATCTAGGGAGCGCCTCAAAAAGGAGCCACTCATGAAGGCCTCCCTCTTCAGTTGTGAAAAAGATGACAAAGTGCTGTGTGGGGGGCTCAGGGTGGAGAGTTAACCCCTCCGGAAGAGTGTCCACAACCACTCCTGGTCCTCTCTAAGCATTGCTGCTCCCAATTCCTTTCAGGTCTGCTGCTGCTCCTGACTCTCATTTCAGGTAAGATGCATTTTAGTTTAAAAAAAACAGCAGTGAATGAAAACAGGCTTGGTGGTGTGGAAAAGCTGAGTGCCTGTGTGGTACAAACTCACAGAATGCTAAATGTAGCAAAGCTAATATAATTTCAGGTTTCATCACAAGCTATAGAATATAAAAAACAGGAGGTAATGATGAAATTATGTGGAACCTTAGTAAGACTTCAGTCGATGTATTGTGTGTATATTGAGTTCCTCAGTAGTTCAGCTGCATAAAACAAGGAAACATCAATGCAAGATTAAACACAAGAGATTTACAACAGAGGATAGCAGAAATTTCTCTGCACAGAGCATTGTGAGGCTGTGGGTTGAGGCAAAAACCACGTTAACATTTAAAATTTGATTAAATAGGTGAATGGAGGAAAGGGATTTGAAGGGATATTGGAATACTGTAGGTGACTAGAACTATTTTCTCAGAGGAGGGTATGCCAACAAAGGCAGGTTGGGTCTGAATGGCCTAGTTCCATGTTGTAACTTCTATGTCTTTCCATACTTTATATCAAAATGAATACAAAACACCTAATGTACAACTTGTTTCCTGAAACCAATAAATGAATGAGACCTTTGAATGGTTTCTAAGGCCCAGCATGGTGTGACAGACTTCTTAGTGTATTAAGATGTTTCCTTTAGAAGGATCACATAAGTCTGAATGGTACAGTTCATGAATCACCCTGAAGCCATGTTTCCATTTTTAGTAGTCCTTATGCACCTATTCTTCAGCGTGCAGGAGACAGAGAGTTTCTATGCACTATATGCAAACTCCACACTATTCCATCACTGCACAACTAAAAACTGTTAATCTCATTGCTGGAAAGAAGGAAATACTTTAAGAATAAAATTGAAATCATTATTTGTTCCCTCATTTTGCAGTATTCAATAGAGGCGTTGCTGGAAGAGGCTTCTATTGAGGATATAACGTGGAATCATAGTGTAAATATTTTCAAGCTGTTAAATACAGGGATCCCCGATGGTTTAGTGGTAAAATGCGCCAACATGAGGCAGAATCTTCTGTTTGGCGAGTGGGGGGTAAGACTCGCTCACCAACGCGTAAAATTACACCAGGTGATGTCGGGCGTGTGTCCCAACGTCACCCCGCGTCATTTAGATTTTCAGTTCGGCGGGCACGCAGTCGAATTGGCTGCGCGCTCCTCGAACTGTCAAAGGCCTACTAAGTGCATTAAAAAAGTAATTAACATGATTAATGGACCTGCCCATCCAACCTTAAGGTTGGTGGGCAGGCCGGGAGCCCTGGCGGGCTTCTGAAAAAGTATGAAACCTCATCCACTAGCGGGATGAGGTTTCACAAGGGTATTAAAATTTTCAAAAAATGTTTAAATAAAAGAAATTGACATGTCCCAGCTCATGTGACAGTGGCACATGAGTGGACATGTCAGTAATTTTTTCCCCCTTCTTTATTGAACCTTTCAAACCTGAGCCAATCTCCCTCAGGGAGATCTGTGCGCTCTTTCACGTGCATGCACGAAAGACACACTCCCGGTTCAGGGAATCCCCCCCATCCCACCCGCACAGGGAGCACATAGAGCTCCCTGGCAGACATCACACTGGGCAGGCCTTAATTGGCCCGCCCACGTAAAATGGTGGCGCACCCCCGACCGAGGGCCGCCGATCGGGAACCCTCCCGCTCGCGCCCGCTCCCACAAAACCCCCCCGATGGGGGATGATCTACCCATGGAGAAGGATTTTATGTCCCGCAATTGGAAATAAAATAGCGCGCAATGACGTCAGGCGAGCGCCCCAACGTCATTGTGCACTCACACGATATTTCCGTCGGGGGGCACGATCGAGAGTCGGCAGCACACCCACCCAACAATTAAGAGGCCTATTAAGGCCACTAATCCATTAATTAAAAGCTATTTTTCGCTGCCAGTCCAACCCCACGGTTGGCAGTCAGGCGAATCAGCCAGGCGGCCTTTATATTTTTAAGGAAACCTCATCCATGGGCAGGATGAGGTTTCCACAATTAAATTAAAAATAAATATCATTTTTTTTGGGGCAGAAATTTTATTCTGTTTATGTTATTGTGAGTGAGTCCTATATCGGGACATTTTTTTCAGATTTTAAATATCTTTCTTTTAGATTTTAAAATTGTTCAGTTCCTTGCCCTCAGTGAGCTTTCAGTGCGTGCTCCACGATGCACACGCAGACTTTTCAGTTCGCACTCCTCCCGCCACCCCCCCCCCCCCACCCCAGCAACGCTGAGCTTCTCAGCACGCCTTTCATGCTAGCTGGCAGTGAATTGGCCAGCCAGTGTGAAATCATGGTCGGGGGCTGATCGCGGGCGACATACCGTTTCCTGGCCGCTCCCGGGCCCACCCGACAACCCAAAAATCCTGTCCGTGGTGTAGCATTCAGCTGTGTGGGCTGGGACGGCATCTGGCTCCCTAATCAGTGATGAATTAACTGGTGTTGTCTATGGCAGTGCTACAATTTGGCTCATTACCTCTCATCACAGAGGGAGGAAAATTATTCAGGATCTCCAATCTTAATCGCTGTTTAATGACTTTGCTAGAATGTTTGAGTGCATGAATATTGGGAAAAGAGGATCAGTCTTCCCTTTCCCAGTCTATTCTTGGGTTTACAAGTGAACACTGAAGACTGTTAATAAAGACTAATAAAGAACTGTTAATACCCATAGAACCGCCTCCCAAGATGAGTCCATAATCTTATCTTCAAATAAGTAGCCAATGAAATTATCTTAAAAAACTAATCGGCAAAAGTTCAGAATTTAATAATAAAAATTGTTGTCCATGTAGAGAGATGACAATGAGCCTTAATGCTTTTGGATTTGTGAAATGCAATGTTTGCAGAAGCCTTCATGGAATTGGAGATTCTGTTATATTTGAATTTCACATTGCATTTCTGGCAGTGATCTCTAAACCTCTGGTCCTGAGTACTGACTGTGTATTAATCAAGATGAGAGCCAGACATGCCGTGCATTTTAATAATCACAAGACTGGGAATCATGCAAATTTGAGGATAATTAAGGTTTTAGGAATAACAAAAATATATAAATGTAATGGGGCAGGAAGTTGTCCTAGGCTGTAATGCTAATATGGCAGTATGTAATTGGTTACCTGTTCTACACCCTGCTAGATAGTCAGTTCCATTGAAATTAGTGGAACTGAATATTGGCCGGGGGTAAAATGGACAGCTGATACAACACAGCCCATTTTCCACCACTGTCCAAGCCAAATTTTTACTCCCATGTCTTTATTAACACAAAAAAGGATCCAAGATTTTCCTTTACGTTAATAACAAAGTAGGAGAGGTGTTAATGGGCAAGTGTTAATGAGAAAGCTTGGGTAGGATTACAATAGAAACCAGGAAATGGCAGATGTAATAAATTAATTCTTCACCCAGGACATTGCAAGGAAATTGCAGATTCTCAATTGCATAGGTCAATAAAGCCTGCATTAGGCGAAGAAAGGTAAAGCTCCACATATCCACAAGACAATCTGGATCACATGAGACTCTAATTCTGCCCCAGCCTGGCAGAAACTGGGTGAGAGGCAGTTAAAATAAGGTGAGCCATTTACTGGTTCTTCCCACAGTTTCCCAATATTAACCTGCTCTTTTGAGCAGGGCCCCCACAAGTGGAAAACAGAGTGATCTTTAAATATTAGGGAGGCGATGGCATAGTGGTATTGTTGCTGGACCAGAGACCCAGGATAATGCCCCATGGACCTGGGTTCGAATTCTGACACAGCGGATGGTAGAATTTGAATTTAATAAAAATTTGGAATTAAAAGTCTAATCATGACCATGAAACCATTGCTGATTATCGTAAAAAATCCATCTGGTTCACTAATGTCCTTTAAGGAAGGAAATCTGCCGTCCTTACCTGGCCTGGCCTACACGTGACTCCAGATCCTCAGCAATGTGGTTAACTCTTAAATGCCCTCTGAACAAGGGCAACTAGGGATGGGAAATAAAAGCCAGCAAAGCCCACATCCTGTGAATGAATAAAAAAAAATGCAGATAATGCCCCATAGGGCCTCCAGATGTAAATTGAGACCTCAGACACCAATTATTTTTTTTAAGTTCTTTTAGCACAATGGCAGTATTTGAAGATTGGCAATGGCTCATACAAACAGATATGTATAAAGGAATGAGACATGAATCAGAGAATTGTAAGTGCGTTAGTCTGTCAGCAATGATAAAACACTTAAGAGCACTTTACAGGATTGTCATTTTGTTCATCTGAAGAGCCCAAAGACCTTAAGGGGTATCGCTATGGTTTCAGAAGCTACAGCGAGCACCTCATGAACCTAATGACAATTATTTTTTTTTCTTTTCGTGGAAGCTCTCAACTAAGGTTATTTGGCTGACATAATGCACTTGGACTTTTAAAAAGCAGTCATAAGACTTTACATCTGAGACTTGAAAGAAAATAAATGGATGAATGCTATATTAGTTAAATGTACTAAAGCATGGCTTGGCAATAGAAAGCAAAAGGTGATGATTAGTAAACAAGCAGCCTTTGGGTAGAGTTAGTGACTAGCTGAGATTTGCAAAAGTCAGTTATGACTTCATCTGTTGTGTTGATTATTCATAAGCAGCACAATATTTCCAGTAATTTCATTTTACGTGCCCCTGCCAGGCATGTTTTCAGCAGGAGGGCAAGTGAAATAGGGCAGGTGTCCACCCCACCACCTTCCCACCCTCCCCCGAGCTCACTCCCACAATAAGGGGGGTGGGCGGGTGCAAAATCGGCAACCCAGCCACCACACTTAAATAGTTAATTAAGGATCAATTAGGCTTGTTACCAAGCCAGTTGACCCTGATAATACACTGCCCACACCATAAAACATTTGGCGTGATAGTCAGGCCAGCGGAGGCAGCCCAATTTTAAAAATAAATTTTCCAAAGAGCGGGATGGAAGTGGGGGAGCCTATACTCAGGGGCTGCCCTTTGCCAATCAGGGAGCAGCCCCCTTAGATAGAATGCCCCCCTTTCTTCCTACCTGCCCACAGCCTTACACTCACCCCCTGACCTGTCCAAACTCTCCCAGCCCAAGACCCCAGACTTACCTGTTTCCAAGGATCCACGGGCTTTCTTCCCCCTCCTCTTGCAGTCCTGGTAGCACCCATCAATGTGCCCTTGGTGCTGCTGGGACTGATGAAGCTGCCAGCCAATCTGATTGGGTGGTAGCTCCTGAGGGCGGGACTTCCTCCACAGTGAGGTCCGACTTGGCCCTTGCTTAGCCCACCTGCAGCGTGTTATGGCTGCAGGGTAGGCCGGCGTGGAGTAGGTCAGCTTCCAGGCGGGGGCTGTGAGCCATCTGCCCCACCATAATATTCAGCCCCAGGATACATGGCCAAGGGATGAGTATAAATATTCAAAAGGATCTGGGAATATTGAGTAATTAGGCTAACAAATAACATTCAAAGTGAAAGGTAGATGAATTCAAGGGGATCCCACATTAGTACAGGAGGGGATGTGTAACAAGCAGAAGAAGCAGTACTGCCTGTTTGGCATCCTTGTCCAAGTAGAAAATAACCCTCTCTACTTCTGATTTGCCCTCTTCCCCTTTTCTCTCCTGCTCAACATCCACTTTTCTGACCTCTTAGGCCTGATTTTAACCTGATCAGTCTGATCGGATGGGGCAGATGAACAGTTAAGATTGCAAAACGACTGACCGTCATGTTCCTGATGGAGTCCCGCTGACCACCATTTTACCTTTGGAATTGACCCGGGTTGAAAACTTATTGAATATTCTCGGCAATATCTCCGGGACAATATAATCAGATAGGCCAGGATTTTGCAGCCCCGCCACTGCGTGTTGCCCCGCCACACCCCGCCCCCTACCCCCACACTGCCCCAGCGGATGCGGCGAGCCATTTAAACCTCCATTCGGTTTGGCGGGACAGTAACATCCCGTCGGGCAGGAGGGGCTGTAAAATCCTGGCCATAAAATTACAAAACAACAATAATCTTGGCCTTTTTCATGGGATAGCGACAGGGAAATTTCTCAATCTTGCTCTTCCTCTGCCAGCATTTGCTTCACCAAGAGTGCAGTGGAAACCCGATCTATGTTCAAGCTATTCATGCCTTTCTGTATTTTAAGCCTTGCCCCTTAGGCAAATTTCTGCTCCTTCCCACTGCAGGCTCAGTGAGCCAGTAAAATGCTATACCTGTGTCCCCTGCCTGTGCCAAGTGGGTACCTCAGACAGCATGAGAAACAAGGCTAATTAATTAAAAGTGCTGTGGAGCAGGAATGAAATGTCAAATAAAGCTGATCAATTTTAATTCTGGTTCCATGCACTTGCTGCCGTGCGGTGAGAGTTAAAACTCTCCCTATTGATTCACAAAATTTGATTTTGATAACAACTGAAGAGACCGACAGAAAAGAAAAATGGGGTAGCAAGACCAACAAACATTACATAGTAATTCCAGTGCATTAATCCCTGTATCTTCAGTTTGCCCATAGCCAAAGCATAAAATTGACTTACTTGAAAAATCATATTTTGGAACAATCTCACATTCTCCAGGGTGTCCTATATTTGTGGTTTATTTGTTCTTTCTTGCTGTTGAACGTGTATTGAAGCAGAGTCATTCTTATCATGAAGTGTTTAAGTTATATGTTAAATGGGATTTAGTAGCTTGGTGGCTGAGTGCACTGTACTTTCATCCGTTGGGCCCTATATTTGACTCAGATTAGACAAGTGGGATGAAAGTCTCCTCTCTCTGATGCTGTTGATCTGGGGCAGGCTGAACTAGTTGGCTAGCCAACAGAAGAAAACTGTTCATAAGAACATAAGAACTAGGAGCAGGAGCAATTCAGCCCCTCGAGCCTGCCCCGCCATTCAATACAATCATGGCTGATCTCATTTCGGCCTCAGCTCCAATTTCCCGCCCTCTCCCCATAACCTTTCAACCCGTTACTAATTAGAAATCTGTCTATCTCCTCCTTAAATTTATTCAGCGTCCCGGCATCCACTGCACTCCACTGAATTCCACAGATTCACAACCCTTTGCGAAAAGTAATTCCTCCTCATCTCTGATTTAAATCTGCCACCCCTTAGCCTAAAACTATGGCCGTATGTTCGTAATTCACCACTTTTTGGTGCGACCATGTCAATTTTCCAAGTCGGCTAATCTTTGAAACTAGGGGCGGAATCATCCCAGATTTGCGCAAAGCGCAGTAGCGAGTGGGAAAAAAGTAGTTACCCGCCAGCCACAATGGCGGGTTTTCGCGCCTTATCATCCCATTCCTGCCTCATTAACTATGCAACCACAAGAAACACGCCGTCTCACTGGCGGGCGGCCTCTGATTTTTCCCGCCACGCCATTATCTTGCTGCTTTCTTGCACAGGGCGCCATTTTTAAACTGCAGCCGTGTGTACACTTCTCAACGCTTGCAGCCCAGGACTCCTCCGGTGAAGCCAGGTGCACGTCGCTAGTGTACAGTTGTGAAACACGTCGGCATGGGGGGGGTGGTGGGGGGGATGATTCGGCGAGCAGGGCTTATAATGAGATGCTAAAGTATTGAAATTAGGTTCCCAACATGCGGCAGCAGGAAACGCTGCCCACCATTGACCAGTAGAGCGAACGATGGCATGGAACCGATTTTTGGCTGACTCGCCATATTGTCCCTCACCACAGCCCATCATGACGCTCAACGCCAATGGGGCCATAAAATTCCAGCCTAATTTTCAACCAACTGAAACAGAAATTGGTGGCCAAAATAAATCATAGAGAATAAGTAAAATGTTTAAAACTTAGTTTTAAGGACAAAATGATTAGGACATAAACAATATTTAGCAGTTTATAGGAAAAAGTAAAATTTAAAAATTAACGTTAAAACAAAGGAACTGGTCTTGAGCATTAATGCAGAACATAGCAAATCAGAAGCATGTCTTACACCCATTGTGGGGGCAAAGAAATTCAGGTGGGTATAAAACTGGACAATGATTTGTTTTCACCTGAATGCACAGCCACCAATGGCCAATTTCCACCCCAAATATTATTCTTCTAAGTTTTGTGTAGCTTCTATTTTTAATCAAAAATTGCATGTTTATTTAGTAGTTTATGGTTTAGCTATGTAATGAAGCTATTTCCAAACTTTCAGTAGCTTTTTCACCGTCATGTTAGTGGTATATCCGGTGTTAGCTGAAAACAAACCAAACCAGTTGACACAAAGGGCAGGAACTTCAGGAGATAGGAAATTTCCTGGGTTTACCAACTGGCTGAGGACTAACACTTACTTAGAAATTTCCATAATATTCTTTGGCTCTTTAATGAATCTCTCCAACTAAAGTAAAGATCTAAGTAATTCCCCTTTAACAGAAACAGTTAGTAACATGTCTTATCAATGAAATAAACAATAGACTGTTGTAAGAGTATCTAATTTCCTGAATTTCCAACCTCACTTCAGGTTTTCTTGTAGAGGGTTTCACATATTTTCTTAATTTGCCCACATTTTACAGGAGTCTCTTTATTTCTAAGCTGTGGGAGAAGCACCTGTGCAAAAACATTGACAAAATGCTTATGACAGTGAAGGGACCTGCCGGACAGGAAGATGCATTTACCCTAATTCTGTACAGCTTGCGAAGAACTCACAAGTGCAGTATTTTTACAGATAGCTTCCTTAAATGTGTAATGATGTCTTAAACCTTGCTTTTGACAGAAAGCTCAGAAAATGATTATCAAGCAACTGATGGATGATTTCATTAGAAAGTTGTCTTTCGGGGCTGAAGCAGCTGTTGGAACCAAACAGGTAGTGTTCCATTAAAAAAAAAGTCAGGTTTGTTGTCCGGGGAGAATTTAATTGATTTATAATAGTGGAGCAACACGACAGTTTATGTTAATCATATATACTTTAGTTGATGGCAGGAAATGAATCACTCTGAAGACCAGATAAATATCTTCAAATAGCTGCAACTCCTCTATGTAAGAAGTATTTGTTTAAGGCATTTGAAGCAAAATTTCCCCTGAGAAAATAACAACTATCAGTATAGGAGCTATGAACCAGTAGAGCCATTTGAAATAACATCATGAACTGCGAGGGCAAAAAAAAATCATTGAGAAATATCATATAAATACTTGGCAATATTTCATCCATCTCTGGATGCAATGGTTCCTTTAAAAAATACATATGATTGTAGATGTTTTTGAAGTTCCGATCAAATTGAAGTAAAGGAGATTAGCGCTGGCGAATGGAACACAGTTCATGCACCAGCTTCAGCAACAATCACTGCCACATTCGATTCAACAGAACCTACTACAAAGCAAAGCTCCTTCCATTAAACCTCCAGTCATTGAGTATGTTCAAGGCAAAGATTGGTATTTTGGAACTCTAGGGGAATCAAAGGATATGGGGATCAATTGGGGAAGTGGGATTGAGGTCAAAGATCATGAGGATGGAACATTGGAAAGTATTTATACGAATCTTGCCATGATTTGTTGGATAGGGTCATATGGTCAATTCCTGTTCCTTGGAAAGGCTAAGAGAAAAAATTGTGTAATTGTTAAACTTCATACACTAATTGTTAATCTTTATACACTACATCACCATGTGTAAGGATCATAGGAGACATGGGCCAGGAATTTCCCCAGAACTGCACCCACTTCACCACCGTTACTTTGGCAGAAGAGTCCAGCCAAGCAGGAAGATTCATTTGTCCTAATTCTGTAGAGTCTGAGTAGGACTCACAAATGCAGTAATTTTACAGACAGCTTCTACAGACGTGTAATGATGTTCAAGACCAATTCTACCACCTTAACCTTAATTTTACTTTTTCCTATGAATTGCTAAATATTGTTAATGTCATAATCATTTTCTCCTTAAAATTAAGCTTTAAAGCTTTGGGGAGCCCCTTTTAAGCTCATAATTAGGGTTTCTGCCACACCTAGAGAGAAGTTATGGGGCAGAATCATCCCAGATTTGCACTAAGAGCGGTAGCAGGCAGGTAAAATGATGTTTTACCCATCGACCGTGATGGCGGCTTTCCACGCCATATCGTGTATGCATTCCTGGGAAACATGCCGTTTCCATGGTGGGCGGGCTCCAGTTTTCCTGCCATGCCGTCACCTCGCCACTTCATCACGCCAGGCACCACATTTAAAAGCACAGCCGTGCTCAATGTTTCCAGCCCAGGACTGCAGCAAAGAAGACATCACCCTGAAAGACAGGAAGACTGCAGGCCTTGAACGCCCTTTGGACGCCGTGGAGGCCCGCTGTGATGTTCTCTACCCCCGCTCTGGCTGCAGGACGGGTAGCAACATTATCACTACAGCTTGGTAGGCGATGGAAGTGGTGATCAGTGCCAATGCTGCACAGAAGAGGTTGGCCATCCAATGCAGGTAGAGGATGAATGATCTCATCCATGCAGCCTGGGTATGACAACCATCTCATCATTCTAAACTCACACACTCAAGCTCATCACACATTCACTGGCATCTCACTCACTGCCAGTTCAAGGGACATCACCACCATTCTCACACACATGTCCATCTGGCCTCATCTCCCCTGGAGACTGCCTCCTCAGGCATCACCATCTTGAGGCCACTTGCACAGATCAACATATGCCCCCCCACACACCCTGGGCTACCCTCCTTCCCCAGTACAGCCCTCGCCCTGCAGCCTCTTCCCTTGCCTGAGGGCACATCTCCCCCTTCCCCAAGCAAGCACCAGCCCTGCAGCCATTGAAAAGCCACCCACATATGGCTGATCCAGTAGGTAGAGACCTGCCGTGAGGGCCCCTAAAAGTGATGTGGTGTCTGTGAAGCCTGGTGCTGATGACTGTGAGTGCTGACCGAAGCAAGGTAGACAAACAAACCTTGAAGTTCTGAGTGAAGTGCAGCCCAATAAGTGCACGTCGCTTATGTGCTGTTGTGAAACACGTTGGCATGTTTCCCGCCAACGTGGGTGGACGATCCAGTAGGGGGGCAGGTGGCTGAGTCCAGTGGGCTGACCTGATAACGATATGCTGATGTATTACAATGAGGTTCCCGACGTCCGATGGCAGAGAACATGGCCAGCCATCGGTGGGCTGAGTGGACAATCGCAAACTGGTTTCATGCAGTCATTAAACCGATCGCGCCATACTGTCTGCTCACGTCACCGAACAAGCCCGACACTGGCGGGCATGGAAAATCCCGGCCCTGGCATGGAGTGGGTGCACTTACGAGGAAATTTACGTCTATTATATGTCTATCATAAACACACACTGTAACTCAAAAGCCCAAAACGTAATAAATACCTCACCAATAAAAAAACATTCCCTGTGAGTGAAATGCTGTCTTGGGGTAAAATGTTTCTCTTGTTGGTCGGGCGTGCGTCCAACCTGAATGAGAGAAAAGTAGCACGCGGTGACGTTGGGCAAGCGTCCCGATGTCATTGTGCACTTGTGCGATATTTGGGTCGGGGGGCACGCGCGAGAGTTGGCAGCGCGCCCGACGACAATTAAGAGGGCTGTTATGTCCATTAAGTAAATGGAACTTTCCCCTGCCCGTCCAAGCTTCTGGCTGGCAGGCAGACGTGAAGGCCAAGCGGTCTTTGCATTTTGAGGAAACCTCATCCACGGGCAGGGTGAAATTTCCGATGTTAATTAAAAATAAAGTAAAAATGTTCAAATCCCATTTCTAACATGAGGGGACACGTTTTCCTTAATTTTACCATCTTTATTTGCAAAGTTAAAAATCTTCAGCTCCCTGAGGCAGCTCTGTGCCATCAAGGAGCTTTCTGTGAGCACACCCACTCGCAGACGCTGCCTCTCATGCTCGCACTCCTCCACTCTCCCCGACAGCCAGGCAGCACTGAGCGTTTCAGCGCGCGATTCACGCTGGTTGGCCATTAATTGACCAGCCAGTGTGAAATCACAGTCGGGGCCTGATCGTGAGTGGCGGTCATTTTCGTGGCCACTCCCGGGTTCCCCCGCCACGCCTGCCCAGCGAGGTAAAAATCCTGTCCTTGGAGTTGAACATTAGAACATGGCACATGCTGCACCCTGACAGCAGCATGAATGTTGCACGATGTGAATTAATGAGCATCTGTCGGTTATTAGAATTCATAAAACATCTGTGAATTGGAACTATATCGGTATCGATAGAGCACAAGTGTCTGTAATACCCGGGAGTGGTGTAGGGATTTTACATAATTACCTCTTGTGCATAATTTCACCCCTGTTCCTTCTTTGCAAACTCCAATTCCCTCCAAATTGGAATTTTGGTCCAGGTTTTCGGCTTTCTTTCCTGGCGAAAATCCCAGAACTGGCCGAAATTTCTAAGTCCCGCCCCCGAACCCAGCATCTCCCATCTTCACCGGGGCGGTACGGGAGTCGACCCTGGGTTCACGCATGTGCGAATCGCGGCGGCAGCTGGCCATTTAGATCATCACCTGCCTCCAATACCTTTGGATTCTTTAACTCCAGCTTTGTGAATCCCGGACTGTGCAGGTCAGACCGGGTAAGAGGACATCTGAACTTGGTGGATTCTTTGGATATCCAAGTTACCCCTGTGGATAGGGTCCCAGGACACCTTTGGGAGAGGTAAGGCACCCTTTGGGATTGTTAAAATTAAACATGCAAACTTACAAACTAGAAGCAGGAATAGGCTACTCGGCCCCTCAAGTCACAGGTGCCTCAGGGAGATAAATTGTACAAATTCTAATAAATGAAAAAAAATTAAGACATGTCCCCTCATGTGACAGTGTCACATGAGTTGGGACATGTCAATGAACTTTAATTTAAAAATTTATTTAATTTATAAACCCTCATGAAACCGTATCCCGCCCGTGGATGAGTTTCCATGAAAAATGCAAAGGCCGCCTGGGCTCTTCGCCTGCCTGCCAACCTCAAGGTTGGATGGGCAGCTTTCTCAATAGCCTTAATTAGTTAATTAATGGCCTTAACAGGCCTTTTACAGTTTGGCGGGTGTACAGCCAACTCGGCTGCACACCCACTGAACTGAAAATCTAAATGATGTGCGGCCCCGCCCCCACTCGCCGAGCCGAAAATTCTCCCCATAGGCTTAACCAAACACCAGGCAAAGCATTTTCACCTTACGAATTCAAGATGAGGTTCTTTTCACTGTGGAGCCACAAGTTGGAGGCTTGCAGCTGCCTTTTGATCGTACATTGCCTCTGCCTGCATACCCAAAAACTACTGAAGTTATACCTACCGCCACTGATTGAATTCAAATTCTTATTGTCTCACCTGTCTCTTTGAACATTACCTTTTAACAATGAAACCCCATTCATTGTGCCAATTTTATTAGTAATATAAACATATTGCTTGATAGCTATTAGAAAGGCTTCAAGTTTTCACTCCACTTCTTGAATGCTATATTCAAAAAATGCAAATGCACACTATCTCTCTTACACATCAAAACTAGTACATATCAAAGCACCCAGACTAGCTGGCTTTAATCCAATTAAGACACACCCACAGACTAACCTATATTTTAAAAGAAAAATATTTTCCAAAATATTATATACATTAATTGCTTCATGACATCCCCGTCCTTATCGAAAAATGAAGCATCATAATTATAAAAGATGGCTTCATTTTAATAACCCATCTCACACTATCTCCTATACTCATTACACTATTACATTACCAGATGCATTCATTAACATAAATATATATGCAAGTCCTTGGTATCAACAGAAATCACTCCAGTTCAGTGTCCAGGGTAATTTTTTAAATGCCCCATTTTCCTTTAAGCTTCAAACTGTTGATGATGCACCTGCGAACAGATTTCCTCTTCCAGCAATATGTATAATACGTTGATTAAATGGTTGTAGTAATAGACTCCATCTGAAAAGCCTTGCACTTTTGTCTCGAAATTTGTCCACAAACTTCAAAAGATTAAGGTCTATATAAACAATTGTTTCTGATGAATTGTTTGCAACATAAATTTCAAAATGCTGCAATGCTAACACCAAACCCAAAGTCTCTTTTTTGACCGTTGAATATCTTCTCTGTTGTACATTCAGTCTCCGTGAAAAATACCTGATCAGTTTTTCAATTCCAGTGTCATCTTTTTGTAACAGTACAGCCCCAATGCTTAAATCCCCTGCTTCAACAGCCAAATTGAATTGCTTGGTATAATTGGGTACTGCCAACACTGGTGTCATAGTTAATACAGTTTTCAAACTATCGAATGACTTCTGACACTCCAGTGTCCATTGAAACGTCTTGTTCTTTTTTAATAATTCAGTCAGTGGAGCAACCACTCGGCTAAAGTTTGGTACAAATTTCCAGTAAAACCCACTCATGCCCAGAAATATCAAAACTTCTCATTTTGTTGTAGGCACTGGGAAATCCACAATGGCCTTGACTTTTGCATCTCTCGGAGCCACCTTACCATGTCCAATGGTATGGCCTAGATACATAACTTGCGCTTTTGCAAATTCATTTTTAGCCAAGTTCATCACCAAATTAGCTTCTTGTAGTCGAGTAAATAATTCTTCTAGATGCTGTAAATGCTCCTCCCACATCCGTCTGAAAACAACTAGATTATCAATATAAACCGCATGATTGCTTAGGCCCGCAATAATGGATGTGCCTTCCAGGTTTCCTGAAGCGATGCCTTTAAGAAATATTACAACTAAGAAGATTATGGAGGAGTTAATTAAATTTTTTGCAGGTTATGGTTTACCTAAAGAAATAAGAAATACAATCAGATCAGGGGTCAAATTTCATGTCAGAGCTGTTTAAGGAAGTAATAAACAGTTCGGGGAAAGAACAGGTTATGTCAACAGCTTATCACCTGGAGTCACAAGGAGCTTTAAAAAGATGGCATCAAACTTTAAAAACTATGATAAGAGCATACCATCAGAATTATGCACAGGATTGGGATATAGGAATTCTATTCTTGTTATTTGCTATTAGAGACGCTCCTAATGCATTGATGGTTTTAGCCCTTTTGAACTAGTTTATGGTCATGAGGTAAGGGGACCAGTGAAAGAGCACAAGGAACCACTCAGGGAATCCCCCCCTGCCTGCACAGGGAGCGCTCAGCGCTTCCGGGCGTGCATCACGATGGGTGGGCCTTAATTGGCCTGCCCACGTAAAATGGCGGCGCATACCCGATCAGGAGCGCCAATTGGGTTTGCGCCCACCCCTGCTCAACCCCCCACGATGGGGGGAAATTTCTGGCCATAATCATCAGTTATTTCTGCTGCTTGTCTTACAGAACCAACCCTCTGTTCCTCCACAGGAGTTCTCACTACTGAAGGGATTGAATCTTTAAATTCTTCCAAAAGAATTACTTCTCTAGGAGCTGCATAGGTCGTCTCTATACAATGGAGTGCAGGTCTGCACGCATCTCTGCGTTCTGCTGGACCAGGGTCCATGGCATCCGCCATCCTCCCAATGGATACTTCCATGAGCGCACATGTGGGCAATAATTCATCAGAGAGCAGGCGGACGCACTCCTCAAACTCGCAAGCCACTCTGTTGAGGGCTTCGAACCACTCTGCGTGATCTTCCCATGCTTTCTGCCCTCTCTCCAGGATGAGTTGGAAGGCCAAATCCAGAGGTTCACCATCTGACTCGGGTCTCACAGATGCCCCTTCCCCAGCAGTCCCCCAAGTGCCGGGAGTTCAGCTGAACCTACCTCCACCGCTTGTCCATGCGGTGACCACTAGATTGTGAACCGTGCCTGCTCTAGATCTAGGTCCCACCGAGGTGTGTGTCTCTATGTTGATGGAAGGTGTGGGTAAGCGCTATTATGGGTCTTGCAGGCTGCTTATTTCCAGCTTTTCAATGGAGAAGGTGTCCTCTTGGTTGGAGATGAGGGCCTGTATGGAGCTGAGGGACTGGCTGGCTGAGGGTGTCAGTCGCTTGGCAGATCTCTCTGTGAACCAAAGTAGAGATAATGAGTGCATGGCAGCAGAGCCAAAAGTAGGGGATGGAGCACTCACAGTTGTGTTGAGAGAGGGATGATGTGGTGCAGGATCCTCATGAGGCTGTTGCCGCCAACCTCTCCATCACCGCAGGCACGGTCCATGTCCTCACCAGTCAGCGTGATGGCAAGGTCCTCAAAGTGAGTGAGGGGCCTAATGTGGGCCACTCCATCCCTGGTCTGGGACCTCTCTCTGCTGATGTGTGCAGGCTTCTCCTGCATGGAAACAGATGGAGAGAGTGTGAGCAGGACACATGACGCCGTGTGGAATGTTTGTGTGTTGACAGAGCCATGGACAGGATGAGGAGGCAAGCTCCAGAGGATATGAGCCTGATGGAGATGTGAGGGTATGTGTGAGGGTTAGTGGTGGTGTCCCTGGAGGTGTGAGATCCCTGTGGATGTGTGATGGGTTTGTGAGTGTGAGATGAGAGTGGTGAGAAGAGTGACTTACCCTGGTGGAACAGATGAGACCATTCATCCTGTAGCAGCACTGAATGGTTGTCCTCTTTTACATGGCATTGATGCTGACCACCGTTGCCCCTGCCTCCCATGCTAGAATGGCGATGCCGCTGCCCCTCCTTCAGCCAGAGTGGAGGGTAGAGGACATCGCGGCATGCCTCCACAGCGTCCAAAAGGTGCTCGAGAAATATGTCACTAAACCGGAGGGGGGTGGGGGGGTGTTGCGGGGGTTGCAGTCTTTTTGCCTTTCGGGACCATCCTGTCTTCTTTACACCAGTCCTGGGCTGGAAGCACTGAGAGATGTGCAAGGGGCTGCACTTTAAATATGGCGCCCAGCGTGATGAAGCAGCAAGATGATGGTGTGGTAGGTGAATGAGAGCCTGCCCACCATGGAAACAGCGTGTTTCCCAGGAATGCACAATTAATGTGGCGGGTTTGGGACAGTACAATTTGAGAAACCGCCATTGCGGCCGGCGAGTAAAACATCATTTTCCCCACTCGCTGCCGCACATGATGCAAATCTGGGACAATTCCACCCAAAAACTCTGCTCCACTGCCTTTTGAGGAAGGGCGTTCCAAAGACTCTCTACTCTCTGAGAGAAAAAAAATCTCCTCGTTTCTGTCTTAAATGGGAGACCTTTTATTTTTAAACAGTGACCCCTGGTTCTAGATTCTCCCACAAGAGGAAACATCCTCTCCACATTCACCCTGTCACTACCCTTCAGGATCATAAAGGTTTCAGTCAAGCTCCCTCTTACGCTTCTAAACTCCAGTGGATACAAGCCTCATCTGTCCAACTTTCACTCATTCCTGGTATTAGTCTAGTAAACCTTCTCTGAACAGTTTCTAATGCCTTCACACCCTTCCTTAAATAAGGAAACCAATACCATACACAGTACTCCAAATGTGCTCTCACCAGTGTCCTGTACAACTGAAGCATAACTTCCCTACTTTTATATTCAATTCCCTTCACAATAAACAATGACATTCTGTTAGGTTTCCTACTTCCTTGCTGTACCTGCATACTAGTCTTTGGTAATCCTTGCACGAGGACACCCAGACCCCTCTGCATCTCAGAGCTCTGCAATCTTTCACCATTTAGATAATATGCTTCCTTTTTATTCTTCCTGCCAAAATGGACAATTTTACATTTTCCCACATCTTTGCCCATTCACTTAACCTATCTATGTAACTTTGTAACCTTCATATGCCCTCTCCGCAACTTAGTTTCCTACTTATCTTTGAGTCATCAGCAAATTTAGCAGCCTTACCTTTGGTCTCTTTGTCCAAGTCATTTATTTAAATTGTAAAATGTTTAGGCCCTAGCACTTATCCCTGTGGCACACCACTCATTACATCTTGCCAACCAGAAAAATACCCATTCATGCCAACTCTCTGTTTCCTGTAAGCAAGCTAATCCTTTATCCATGCTAATATGTTACCCCCTACACCATGAGCTTCTATTTTCTGCAATGACTTTTGATGTGGCACTTTATCAAATACCTTCTGGAAATCTAAGTACAGTACATCCACCAGTTCCCCTTTATCCACAGCACATGTGGCTCTTTCAAAGAACTCCAATAAATTGGTTAAACATGATTTATCTTTCTCAAAGCCAAGTAGACACTGTCTGATTGCCTTGAATTTTCAGTCAGAAGGTGGTTGGGTGGGCTGAAATAGGAGTTGGGGTGGGCAACCCAGGTATGATTGCGCAGGCTGCCAGGTGTGGAGGTGAGCTGGGTGCAAGGCATGTTCTGGCACTGTGTTTAAATAAATACAAGTGCCCTGTCATAACATTTTTAATAATAGCTTCTAATTTTTCCCTATGACAGATGTTAATCTAGCTGGTGTGTAGTTTCCTGCTTTCTGCCTCTCTCCCTTTTTGATTAAAGGAGTTACATTTGTTATTTTTCAATCTAATGAAACCTTCCCCAAACCTACGGAATTTTGGAAAATTAAAACCAATGCATCAACTATCTCACTAGCCAATTCTTTTAAGACCCTAGGATGTAGCCCATCAGGACCTAGGGATTTGTCAGCCTGCAAATCCAACAATTTGCTAAGTGCTACTTCCCCGGTGATTGTAATTTTCCTGAGTTCCTCCCTCCTTTCGAACTCCTGATTTACTGCTCTTTCTGGGATGTCTTGTACCGTCAATGGTGAAGACCAAAAACACATTTTACAGTACAAACTGTATCCAGGGAAGTATCCAAGGATATTACGAGAGTAGGCATGCAAAGGTTAAGGGCAAAGTGTGGTGGGGCATGGGTTAGCATGAGTTGGCATTAAGTTGGCATAGGGGGTATGAGAGGCCATGCAGGTGGATATAGGGGCATGGGTTGGCATGGATGGGGCATAGGGAGTGTGTGGGGGGATAAGGGCTGAGGGTTGGAGGGATGTTTTTTGTTTTTTTGTATTTATTTAAACACAGTGCCAGAACATGCCTTGCACCCAGCTCACCTCCACACCTGGCTGCCTGCACAATTGTACCTGGGTCGCCCACCCCAACTCCTGTTTCAGCCCACCCACCCACCTTCTGACTGAAAATCCAAGCTGCGGGAGGACATTTTTAAAGGTCGGGCTCGCCAAGCCAGGAAACCTCCTGACTGCGCATCCGACCTGGGGACAAAAATCTAGGCCTTTTATTTTTATTCTTTCGTGGAATGTGGGTGTCTCTGGCAAGGCCAGCATTTGTTTCCCATCCCTAATTTCCCTTGAACTGAGTGGCTTGCTAGGCCATTGCAGAGGGCAGTTGAAAGTCAACCACATTGACCAATTGGTCCTTTAAATACTGGATTTGAAAAAAAGAAAGACTTGCATTTATGCAACACCTCTCATCACCACCGGACGTCTCAAAGCACTTTACAGCCAATGACATACTCTTGAAATACTGTTGCAGTGTGGGAAGCACAGTAGCCAATTTACACACAGCAAGGTTCCACAAACAGCAATGTGATAAGAAACAGATAACCTGTTTTTGTGATGTTGTGTCAGGGATAAATATTGGCCAAGATACTGGGGATAACTCCACCACTCTTCTTCAGAATCCACCTTAGAGGGCTGACAGGACCTGGATTTACCATCTCATCCAAAAGACAGCACCTCAGACAGTGCAGCACTGGAATATCCGCCTTGATTGTGTGCTCAAGTTCTGGACTGGAACTTGAGCCCAGAACACTCTGGCTGAAAGACAAAAGTGCTATTAACTGAGCTATGGTTGACACATGGCTGAGATCATCTCATGCAGGTCCTCATTATGTCTGCTGCCACTGATTTGATACCAAACCCAGTAGCAAATGTTAATGAGCTGGCTGCATCAAAAAGCCAATGACAGATTTGCTAAACTTATTCCCGCATTTCTCAAAGGCTATTGGACTACCTTTGACGCTCCCAGCTCATCTTTGCGTAAATTGAGTAAATATGGCAGCTAATGTGATGTATTCCACATATATTCCAGTGATTCATGGACTTGAACAGTAATCAGCCAGAGAAAGTTACACTACTCCATATCTTAGTCAATCATGAGCCAAATATTCCACAGATTGGCGATCACTGTCGAATTGTTACTCCGCTCCTTATTACTTACCTTAGTCTGAAGCTGCACATTTCTCACTCAGACTTCTGAACTGGGCTTGCAGAGAAACGTGCAGCCTGGCTGCCCCAGGAGTCCCTTCGGTGCAGTGTGCACTGGGGGGGATATGAAGCCACACCCCCTTTTTACAGCATCAACTGTCTTAAGCCATTAAGTTTAAAGGTTCCAGTCACTTTGACAGGAGAGAAGGGAATTGTGTAAGCGAGCAGGATGGTCAGGAGGGGATTGTCGGAGGGATGCAGGTTGATCGAAGCAGTGGGAGGGTTGCGGGGTTGCTGGGTGGTTGGGGGTGGGGAGCTGGGTGGTTAGATGGTGGGGCAGTCAGGAAGGTGTAGTCGGGTGGTTGGAAGAGGGTGGGGGAGTGAGGTGGATTGATCAGTCAGGGGGTGGGGGTATAGTTGGCGGATGGGTGGTCAGGTGATCAGGGGGTGGGGTTGGGCCCTGTCTGATGGTAGGGGGGGGGTGAGCACTGTCTGGTGGTGGGGCGGGCGGAGTGAGCACTGTCCAGGGGTTGGGGATGGTGAGCCATGTCCAGGGAGGGTGTTAACATTGTTGGGAGGAGGTGGAGTGAACAGTGCTGTAGATTCTGGAGTGCTTTGACACTGAGCTGATTTACTTAGAGTTTCGCTGGTTTTATACTTGCTGTGAAAAACTCTAAGTAAACCCCTGTAAAAACCAGGGTTAGTATAGGTAAAACAGCCCAAATCTGCGTGGTTCTGGCCATTTACGAAGCAATCAGGCCACGTAAAACTGGCAATCGGAAGTTTAAACTTCCCACGTAAGTACCGGGTATGTGCTTATGTCAGCATATTTACAGATACATACTTCCGATGGGTATGTATCTTTCCGGGTACCTCCAATCTCTGACTATCTGGAGACCAGAAGATCTGGGACATGTTGCCTTTAATGATTTCACATAGCATGCAGCATTATAACAGGTTACATGCAAGAAGGCAGCATCAAGCAAAACATATGACCTTTAAACCAGGAATTAACTTCACAGGAGCAGAGTGATCAGCTCTCAGGAGGAACTTGACACTTCTTCAGATGGGGCATCCTCCTTTAGGTGGAGTTTCATCAGGTTCTCATTGACTACAGTGCCTGACCTACCACACTGTCAATTCTGATATGATTCTTGCTAGTTGAGGCATGAGAAAAATTTAGGGGAGTTTTGGACAATCAGCCCCCTGTTGCTAGAATTCAGTAGTTAATACACCTTAATGATGGACAGTTGTCTGTCAATTTCTCCATGATGTTTGTAGGAGGATGCATATAGTTGGGATGAAGACTTGGGGGTGGGGGGCAGCTGTAGAGTAAAGGGTCAACACCAGGAGCATCTGATACTGATGTAACTGCTGATGTAATGATGATGTAATGTCACATGATTAAGTAACTGCGGTCTGGAGGGAAGCAGAAGTACAACCTCATGTAGAGTACTGAGGTGTACATAGAGCTGCAAATAAACAAGACTGGTTTTTATGAGTAACAGTCTATCACAGCATTCCTAGGGTAACAGGCAAACCCCAAAGAAACCCCATCTAGACCCTGAATGCAAGACAAAACAATGTCAAAAACATCTGAACTTATGAACATACAAGTTAGGAGCAAGAATAGGCCACCTGGCACCTCAAGCCTGCTCCACCATTCAATAAGATCATGGCTGATCTGAGTGTAACCTCAACCCCACATTCCTGCCTATCCCGATAATCTTTCACCCCCTTATTAATCAAGAATCTATCTAGCTCTGCCTTTAAAATATTCAAAGAGTCTACTTTCAATGCCTTTTGAGGAAGAGAATTCCAAAGACTCACAACCCTCTGAGGGAAAAAAAATTCTCCTCATCTCTGTATTAAATGAGCGGCCCCTTATTTTTAAAAAGTGACCCCTAGTTCTAGACTCACCCACAAGAGGAAACATCCTCTCCACATCCACCCTGTCAAGACCCCTCAGGATCTTAAAGATTTCAATTGTCGCCTCTGACTCTTCTAAATTCCAGTGGATCCAAGCCTAACCTGTCCAGCCTTTCCTCATAAGACCATTCCTGGTGTTAGTCTAGTAAACCTTCTCTGAACTGCTTCTAAGGCATTTACATCTTTCTTTAAATAAGGAGACCAGTACTGTATACAATATTCCAGATGTGGTCTCACAAATGCCCTGTACATCTGAAGCATAACCTCCCTACTTTTGTAATCAATTACCCTCACAATAAATGATAACATTCTATTAGCTTTCCTAATTACCTGCTGTACCTGCATACTAACCTTTTGTGATTCATGCACTAGGACATCCAGATCCCTCTGAATCTCAGAGCTCTGCAGTCTCTCACCATTTACATAATAAGCTTCATTTTTTTCTTCCTGCCTAAATGAACAATTTCACATTTTCCCATATTATACAGACCTTTGCCCACTCACTTAACCTATCTATGTCACTTTGTAGCCTTCTTACATCCTCTTCCCAATTTACTCTCCTACCTATCTTTGTGTCATCAACAAATTCAGCCACCATTCTTTCAGTCCCTTCATCCAAATCATTTATATAACTTGTAAAGAGTTGAGGCCCTGGCACTGATCCCTGTGGCACGTCATTCATCACATCCTGCCAACCAGAAAAAAACCCATTTATGCAAACTCTCTGCTCCCTGCAATCTTCGATCTATGCTAATATGTTACCCCATACACCATGAGCTTTTATTTTCTGCAATAACATTTGATGTGACATCAAATGCCTTCTCGAAATCGGAAAACAGATGCAATTACCTCAAAAAGAAAATACTGTGAATGCTGGAAATCTGAAATAAAAACAGAAAATGTTAGAAATACTCAGCAGGTCAGGCAGCAAATGTGGAGCGAGAAACAAAGTTAATGTTACAAGGTTATTCAAATCATTATACTCTGCTCTCTCTCGACCACAGATGCTGCCTGACTTGCTGAATATTTACAGCATTTTCTGTGATTATCTCAGTGGCTTTATGGATTAGTAGAATGTTTAGGCCATTTCTTAACTGGGTGTAGGCCGTCTCAAGGCCTTGTGTATTTCCAATGTGTCCTGTCTTTTCTAATTGCCTAAATCTTTGACCATTTCGTCCTGTAGAATTTTCCTCCTTTCTAAATTCTATACAAAGGTTGATACATTTTACATATGGTACATAAGGATTGGTATACCCATGGCATGTTTTGTAGAGAATACCACATGCTGTTTACACTGTATAGAGACTAGCATATCCTATATATAAAGAACATGAGACTTATGAATATTAACATGAACCTCTTCCAGTCTACTATTTTCCAAAATTAACAAAAGTGAATTTTGTCTGGTCTTACAGTTTTTCGGCTTGAGGTTAATCCATCTTAGATACAAACTGAAGAAATCTGCAGGAGGCAAATTGATTTTATGAAATTGAATAAAACAGCTAATATAAAATATCAGAAGTGCATTAGAACAAATGGCTTAATATCATGTCTAGACAACTCAATGTACATGATTAGCTTAAAACCCTTAGAGTGTTCAATTGTGTATCTTCCCATTTGGTTTTCCATCTGTAAAGTGTTTGAGAAGGAGCACCATGCTATTATGGGTTGCATTATCAGGTTTGTAAATGTATCAACATTTCCAGCTGGTGATTCTTATTGTCTAGGAAGATAAGGAAAAGTCATGGTGAAGCTCTGAAGGAAGCTAAAATGCTCCTAGGGACAGCAGCATCCTCCACAAAAGATCGTAATTCTCACCATCTTCACCATCTTTGGGTGGTAACCTGATCATCCACTCTTTACAGAACATACCAGATATCAACATCCTGGGGGTTCCCATCGACCAGGAACTGAACTGGACTAGCCATATAAATACTGTGGCTACAAGAGCAGGTCAGAGGCTAGGAATCCTGAGGCAAGTAACTCACCTCCTGGCTCCGCAAAACCTGCCCATCTACAAGGCACAAGTCAGGAGTGTGATGGAATACTCTCCACTTGCCTGGATAGGTGCAGCTCCAAAAACACTCAAGAAGCTTGATACCATCCAGGACAAAGCAGCCTGCTTAATACCATCCAGGACAAAGCAGCCTGCTTAATTAGCACCCCTTCCACAAACATTAACTCCCTCCACCACTGACGAACAGTGGTAGCAGTGTGTATCATTTGCAAGATGCACTGCAGCACCTACCAAACCCATGACCAGTACCGTCTAGAAGGACAAGGGCAGCAGACAGATGGGAACACCACCAATTGGATGTTCCCATTTAAGACACTCACCATCCTGACTTGGAAATAAATCGCCATTCCTTCACTGTCGCTGGGTCAAAATCCTGTCCCTCCTTAACAGTGCTGTGGGTGTACATGGACTGTAGCAGTTCAAGAAGGCAGCTCACCACCACCTCCTCAGGGGCAATTAGGGATGGGCAATAAATGCTGGCCTAACCAGCGACGCTCACAACCATGAATGAATTTTTTAAAAATCATTTCCATGGACTGATAAATTTCCAAAGAAACTATACAAACTGCTAAAAACAGACATTTATGCTGTTTCACTGGGGATTCCACTAATCTCCCACCAAAGATATGTCAGGTGATCAGGACAATCCCCATTGATATTTAGAACCTTTATTTCACTCTGTTTAAATGCAAGGCCATTAAGTGGTTAACTTCAAAAAAAATTCCCCTGCCTCTCGCACGCACATTTATTTTTGTGACAACATTTTCTTAAGAAGTGATAAAGAATTTTTGCGGAAAATGTTTTTCAATTTTTGAGTCACGCCATGATATCATAATTCTAGCCTAGGAATTGGGCAAGTGATTCAGTGCTGATGCTGAGCTGAAACATGCATAAATACAGTCCAGGGTGATTCTTGCTCCAATTGACTCTTACCCCTTTTGCGATGAAGCACTTGCCCTCTTCTTAGCTTCTTCTATCAAAGAAGGAGCATAACAAAAGCCAAAGATAATTAAAACCAGTATTAGAAATACTATGATAATATTAGAATTAGACAATCGCAGTGATGATGGCTTTGTTCAGTTGTGTTAGGAGGCTGACAGCAATCAAGGGCACAGCATGATTTGTCAGAACATGTTATGTATGAAGATATGGAAGTAACTGATCAGTTCAGTAGGTAATTTACATGTTTAAGTGGGGAGGCAATGGCATAGTGGTATTGCTGCTGGACTAGTAATCCAAAAGCCCAGGGTAATGGTCTGGGGACCTGGGTTCAAATCCCACCATGGCAGATGGTAGAATTTGAATTCTATAAAAATCTGGAATTAAAAGTATAACAATAGCTGCGAGACCATTGTCAATTGTTGTAAAAACCCATCTGGTTCACTAATGTCTAGGGAAGAAAATCTGCTGTCCTTACCCAGTCTGGCCTACCTGTGATTCCAGACCCACAGCAATGTTGTTGACTCTTTAATGCCCTCTGAACAAGGGCAATTAGCAATGGGCAATAAATGCCAACATCCCATAAATGAATTTTTAAAATGTGTTCACTTATGAAACAATGCTACATACATACATTTCCAGTAGAAATGGTTTCACTAAGATTTAGTTTTGACATTGTGGCACAATGAATCCTATTTATTTCAAGTATTTTGGAAAATGATGAAGGCATAGGTAAGCTCATAGGGCAGAATTTTATCAGTCCCAGGGCAATGGGCTTTGAGGCAGTGGGGCCATTAAAATGACAGAGGAACATGTTGGAGTAGAGCCCTGACATGTTCCTACCACCAATCAATGTTCCTGGAGGCAGTCTGGCAGGTCGAGAATACCCATACTGGTGGCAGGCAGGCAACTGATCTTGTTAAGAAGCCAATTGTCTCCTATTTTGAGGTGCTCTTTAAATGTTACTTAGCGCTTCAGCAGCTTGCCAGCTAGAAGAGTTCAGTGGCACGTGAGAGGTGGCTGGAGGTGGACATCAATGAGAGCAGCAACATTTCAACACAGGGAGGATTGAGAAGCATTAAAGTTTTGGAGTGATAAGCTGGCAGTACAACAAAGTGACCACACGTATTGGAGGCAGAGTATTGGAAGGGTCCCTCCAAGGTACAGTTCTTCCATGCAGGAGATTGAGAGGCTTTGCAACATGAATCCTTCAATAAGTTTGTGCTCAGATTTTGACTCCTCCAGTGAGGAGGAGAGTGAGTGAGTGAGTGCGTGTGTGTGAGAGAGAGAGGGGTGCAGCCAGAGGGGGCGGCGCTACAATACCCAGAAAACCAGCAGGCTAATGAGGGTGAAAGGGGTCTTGGATGAGGAACCCATGAATGCAGGTTCATCCTCGCAAAAGAGGCTGTCTGTTTGAAAGGGCTCTGCTTCATGGAGATGCCAGAGCATCATTGTTAACGAAGACTGCAGCTGTCCAAGCAGGTGGTGTCAGAGCTGTGCACAATGTTGCAGGAGAATTTGAGGTCAATGCATGTGATGGCCACCCATTGCCTGTGGTGGTGAGGGTCACCATGACCCTGAACCTTTGCTCCTCAGGATCATTTCAGGGGTTCTCTGGAGACATCTGTGTGATAACCACTGGGTGGTCCATCGTTGCTTCAAACTGATCATGGATTCTATGTGCCAGAAGGAAGACCACTACAAGCTTGACTACCGTCAAGCCAAGAGACTATTTGGATGCAGGGCCATATTTGATGGAAGGAGCCTTCCATCATCAGGAAGGGTTTCCACCCACTGAATATACAATCAGTATATGACCATCGCTAAAGGATCCTGTAGGTGTGTGCAAGGTTTCCATGAACCTGTCTTTCAGAACACCAATGCCTAGTGAGGTGAGAGCATCTGCACTGGTGGAGGGTGCACTAGAATAATGTGACACTGTCTCCTCCAATGGTTGCTCATCATTCTGTGCCAGTTTCAATATCCAGCATTGTGCCTCTGGGACACTTGCTGCAAGCAGCCATTCTGCATTGTCAATGCAGCAATCAACTCTGACTGACCAGTGGTCTCTTTTGTGTGGCTGTTATGCATTTTGCTGTGAGTGCAGTGCCTGGTCATGCCCAATGCCTGGGTCAGCAGCTTCTTTGCACATTTGTACAGTTCACGGGTGCCTTTTGTGGCATTCAGGGCTGCAAGCTTCATATTATGAAGTCCACTCACCTTATCAGACAGCAACAAGTCATTGAAACGCTTGTGGCACTGCAACAATGTTCATATGGCTACTCCGTAGATGCTGGCCTCCTCTGCAACCTCCGTCATGTCTTCTTGATGAGGTTTGCTGCTCTCCACCTCCCATGAAATGGGAAAAGCACAGCTCTCCATGTCCTCGTCACTTGGAGAAGCACCTCCAAGAACGCATTACTAAACCTAGGAGCCACTCTTCCCTAACTTCAGCCATTTCTTTAAAGCCTCCTTTCTTCATCCATCCTTCCAGTTGCTTCTTGTGTGATGCCTTTAATCTGAGTATTAGTAATATAGAAACATAGAAAATAGGAGCAGGAGTAGGTCATTCAGCCCTTCGAGCCTGCTCCATCATTCAATATGATCATAGCTGATCCTCCACCTCAACTCTACCCCCGCGCTCTCCCCACATCCTTTTATGCTTTTAGAGTCTAGGGTCGGAATTTTCCAGCCCCCTCCCTGCCATCGCAGGTTCCTCCATTCACATCAGCGGGAAGATCCCACCAGTGTGAGGAGCTGGAAAATTCTGGCCTAGAAACCTAATATTTCCTTCTTAAATACATTCAGTGACTTGGCCTCCATAGCCTTCTGCAGTAAAGAGTTCCACAGCTTTGCTCTCCCTTTAAATGTAGTGCCTATATTTGAGCTGCTAGGACTTCCTCACACCTGCTGACAATCAGTTGGACATTGATGGTGTAGGAATTGCAGCTCTAAGAATGTAGCAACTGTAGCTTTAAGACTTATTGTGTTGTATAGCATCACATGACAGTGTGAACGAATCAGCTCCAAGCACGGCAAACCTTAGAGTGGAAGTCATTCTTCTGGTTGTGGAGCTTGATGGAAGCATGTAACTGCTGCTGCAGCCTGTAAATAAAGTTCAATGTTTCTAATGAGAAACCTGTCTGGAAAATCAAATTCATAACAAACTGGTGATGAGGATGGAATCGGGTCCAGCATTGTCCCTCGCTCAGTGACGTGGGTATATTGTTTAAACAGAAGTAAAGGAAGATATACTCACCAGATATGCCACATTTTGGCAGGATTTACCCCTTTGAACCATCCACAGAGAATTGCTGTTAGTATATAGAACACCTTGGGTTCTATTTTCAAGCAAACAAAATAACGGGGAAGGAAAAGAGGTGAGCAATTCTCCTAAGTGTTTGCGGGAGTAAAACCAATAATTTAATCCGAAGCCTGATGGCCCAAACGCCCCCAATTCGAAGACCTTTGTTGAATTGGTAGACCTCGTTAAGGGACACTTTTAACTCAAACCTTCAGTCACCATGCAGGGGTTCAGGTTTAATTTGAGGGTTAGAGACCCGATTTAAGGTGAGAGGAGAAAACTATAAAGGTGATGTGCGGGGCAAGTTTTTTTACACAGAGGGTAGTGAGTGTCTGGAATTCGCTGCCAGAGGAGGTGGTGGAAGCAGGTACGATAGTGGTGTTTAAGAGGCAGCTTGACAAATACATGAATAGGATGGGAATAGACGGATACGGACCCTGGAAGTACAAAATGTTTTAGTTAACGGGCAATATGATCGGCGCAGGCTTGGAGGGCCGAAGGGCCTGTTCCTGTGCTGTACTTTTCCTTGTTCTTTGTTCTTTGTTTGAGACCATTGCTACATACATGGCAAAATTGAAACAACTGACTGAACACTGTGATTTCAGGAAGACCCTAATCAATATGCTCAGGGATCGTTTGGTCTGCGGTGTGCAAGATGATTATTAGCTGAAGTAAACTTCGATTTTAAAAAGCATTGGAAATAGCACTCACGATGGAAAGCGCTAAACGGGACACACAGGCTATACAAGGTGCACAAAATGGCGCCATTTTCCAGTTGGTGCTTGAACGGAGAGTTGGGTGTGGTGTGAAAAGCTAGGACTCTGCCGCAAAGTGGGAGACTGTCCCTCTACCCGAACATTTAAAACAAATACAGGAAACAGTTCAGCAGCAAATCTGGAAAGGAATTGTTACTGATGTGGAAGCAATCATATTCCTGGAACTTGTTGTTTTAAAGAGGTGGGGTGCTATTTTTGCCATAAAAGAGTGCACATACTGAAGCATTGTAAAGCAATATTGAGACAGATTCCCAGGCAGCAAACTAAGTTAATCGAAGTACATAATGTGGAAGAACCAGAAACCACCAATTCTGTTATTTACTTCCTATTTTAATGTAAAAGTAGGGAAGACAGGTAAATGCAGGTAAATGGAAAACTTTTAATGATAGAAGTGGACACTAGTGCTTCAACCACTGTCGTCGGAGAGCACACTTTCAAACATTTAAACAAGGGCACTCAACAATTGAATTTGGAGCAGATTTCAGCTAAATTTAAAACTTATGCTGGCGAAGCTATCCAAGTGAAGGGTATTACCACTCTACCTGTTTATTATAAGCACCAAACTGCACAACTCCCAGTGATGGTAGTAGAAGGCAAAGGACCAAGCCTTCTAGGTCATGATTGGTTGAAAGAAATTAAACTAAATTGGTCTGAAATTTTCCAGCTACGAGTAGGAGGACTCCCAGAGCTGCTGAAGAAATATGACAAGGTTTTTCGAGATGAACTGGGAGAATCATAGGCCTACAGACTAAGATCTATGTTGACTTGGAAGCAACTCCTCGTTTCTTTAAAGCAAGGCCAGTGCCATATGTTCTGAGGGAGAAAGTTGACACCGAATTGAACAATTTAGAGAGGCTGTGGGTCATATAGCCAGTTCAATTCTCAGAGTGGATAGCACCTATAATCCCTGTCTTAAAACCAGATCAGACCATCCAGATCCGTGGAGATTATAAGCTAACAGTAAACAAAGCTACCAAGTTGGACAAGTACCCAATCTCCAAGATTGAGGATATTTGTGCTAAATTAGCAGGAGGAACAATTTATACTAAACTAGATACGAGTCACATGTAGCAGCAGCTGGAACTGCATGATACCTCCAGAGAGTTTGTGACCATAAACACCCACAAAGGGTTATATCAATACACTTGTCTACCCTTCGGTGTTTCTTCAGCCTGCACGATTTTCCAGAGGACGATGGAGAATTTGCCTCAAGGATTACCTCAAGTTATGGTCTACCTGGACAACGTCCTCATAACAGGGTTCACAGAAGCTGAACACTTGGCTAATTTAGAGAAAGTCTTGAAACGATTTTTGGAAGAAGGGGTGTGCTTAAAAAAATAAAAGTGTACCTTTCAGGCAAGTGAAGTCATTTATTTAGGCCATCGGATGGATGCCCAAATATTACACCCGGTAGAAGGAAAAGTTAAAGCTATTGAAGACACACCTTCGCTGAAAAATGTCTCTGAACTCAAGTCATTCTTAGGTGTGCTTAATTATTATGGTTGATTCCTACCCAACTTATCAATGGTCCTAGCCTCTCTATACTCATTATTAAAGAAAAAACAGCGTTGGGTTTGGAAGTCACCCCACGAAGAAGCCTTCACGAAAGTTAAACAACTCTTGCGCTCTTCAAACTGGTTCGTACACTACAACGCGATAAAGGAACTGGTGCTAACTTGTGATGCATCCCTCTATGGCATAGGAATGGTACTATCGCACAAGATGGACCAATGGTTCAGAAAGGCCGATAGGCTATGTGTCCAGGACCCTTTCCACGGCCGAGAAAGGGTATTCGCAAATTGAGAAAGGAGGATTATCGATTATTCTCTGAGTTAAAAAATTCCATCAATATGTACATGGCCAACACTTTACAATAGTGTCTGACCACAAACTGCTCTTGGGTCTGTTCAGTGAAGAAAAAGCTATCCCTCCCATAGCTTCTGCACGGTTTCAAAGATGGGCTCCAATTTTATCTGCATATGAATACACCTTTGTGCACAGCCCAGGGATGCATATAGTGAATGCTGATGCCCTAAGTCACCTTCCTTTGCAGGAGAGCAATGAACATGCCCCAATTCCCCAAGAGATAGTATTAATGATGAATTACCTGGATTCATCACCTGTCTGCACACGGCAGATAAGAAACTGGACAAATCGTGATCCAGTCCTGTCTAGAGTGAGACACCAAGTGTTGAAAGGATGGTCCCAGGAACCAGTCCCTGATGAATTGATGCCTTTCTTCACTCAAAGGAATGAATTGAGCAGTCAAGATGGTATCCTGTTATGGGGTGCGCGAGTAGCTGTTACTTCACAAGGAAGGGGACCATTCTTAGCAGAGTTGCACAACGCACATCCAGGAATCTCAAGAATGAAGATTATTGTGCAAAGTTACATTTGGTGGCTGGGCACGGACAGTGATATCGACACTGTATATAATGCCAACAGTACAGGAGTTACCTGTTGTGGCCCCATTGCACCCGTGGGAATGGCCTGGTGGGCCCTGGGTGAGACTGCACATAGATTATGTTGGTCCTTTTCTAGGCACCATGTTCTGACTAATAATTGACACACATTCCAATGGCTAGACGTTTACGAGGTTAGGTCGCCAACATCAGGTGCGACCTTAGAAAAGTTACGCCAAAGCTTTTCTATACATGGATTGCCAGAAATAATTGTCTCAGACAATGGTACTGCACTTACTAGTGCTGAATTTCAAAGATTTGTGAGCCTAAATGGGATCAAACATGTAAAGACGGCACCATATAATCTGTCTTCTAACAGATTAGCTGCGAGAACAGTACAGACTTTTAAAGCTGGGATGAAAATTTTATCAGGAGGATCATTGGAGACTAAATTTTCATGCTTCCTGTTTCACTCTATAGAACAACCCCCCACACTACTACAGGCTCAACACCTTCAGAGTTACTTATGAAGCGATGCCTTCAAACGAGATTAAGCCTGATAATACCCAATTTGGAGAGGAAGGTGGAGAATCAAGGGAATCAAAAAGCGACTCATGGTTTGCATCGTCATGAGCGAGAATTTACTGCTGGTGAAGCAGTATACGTACAAAACTTCAGTGGCGGAACAAGTTGGTTGCCTGGTGTAATAGTTTCTGTGACCGGGCCCTAGTCGTACCATGTAGAAGTGGAGGACTGGATCACCCGCAAACACGTGGATCATTTGAGAAGAAGGGAGATATCCCAACTAAATGATGCTCCACCTGTAACCATTGTAGAACCTGCAGTCCCCATTGAAATTGTTCAACCAAGGATAGGCATACCAGATGTCTCTGTCAGAGTAGATAACACTGAGCTGCCTGTGCCTGAAGAGGTACCTGATGTTGCTGCAGTTCCAGATAACATGGATCCTGTAAGAGATTCAAAAGTTGTGGAGCTACACTGTTCCACCCGGATCAGGAAACCACCTGAGAGACTGAACATATAATTCCATGACCCATGTATATATTTGTAAGTCATGAAGGTAGATGCTCTTGCAAATACAAACTGTACAAAACAAATTCAAGGGGAGGAATGTAGTATTTGTAGCTTTAAGAAATGTAGTGACTTTAGCTTTAAGACTTATTGGGCAGAATTTTACCCTTGGCTTGGGAGCGAGCACCCGACATGCCCAGGCGTGAAATAAAGCACGTTGACGTCAGACGAGCCTTCCAACGTCAACGCTCACTCTCGCGACATTTTACTAGGCAGGCACGCGATTAAGATGGAGATAAGCCTGCCATTAATTAAGTGGCTAGTTAAGGCCTTGAGAGACCAATTGTCTCCAAGTTTACGTAGCCCAGGCAAAACATGCAGGCAGGCAGGCCACAATTTGCAAAACCACATCCAAGGGTGGAATAAGAGTGGGCTTGACAAAACAAATAGTGAATAGTTTTGGAAATCACATGCTGCTGCTTGTTTCTGTGAACAGGACAGCTTAATTTAGCTTCAGAGCTGCATTCAGAGCATTTAGAGGATTCAGTTCAGGAGTCAGTGTTGTCTTCCAGGCCCCCAGATGATTCACACTGCCCTTACAGGACCAGTTCCTTGGTCAAAAACATAAACTTTATTGCAATGGCACATAGTGTAAGGAGTCACGCGTCTATCATAACATCATGGCTTACCCTGCACCTACAGAACAAATGAAGCATCCAGAGGCCAGTTTCAAAAAGAAATCTCATTTACTGCTGACTGACAAACATTGTAGAAATTAACATTGATTGATGGTTTACATCACACCATTAAAGAGCAGAAAAATGGGGGAAACAAATATCACCCGTGATCAGATCGTGTTGTGCTTTGAGTTTTTGCTTGCGAGTGCTACATGTAGGTGCTCACCCCTCGCTGGCACCAGCATTGGAGATAGCCTGCTCATTCTGCTGTCTTGTTGGCCTTGTTGATCTTGGTGGGCGTCCTTTGGCCCGTGGAGCCTGTGCTGGCCCCGCCTGGGAGGGAATGGCCAGTGTCATGGTTGGCATCTTCTCAGTCGCCGTAGCCTCATCAGATGCCATTGTCACTGGCAGATAGACAGAGGAGCTGCTGCCATCATCCGGAGTGCCCTGAGAGGAGTCCACAGAGATGACAGGCCAATGTCAGGTTGCTTTGGACCTCCGTACTCACCACTGATGGACAGGTACCTAGCTGGATACTGGGTGCCCAATCCATCTCCCACTCTGGCACTGACCAACTGAGGTCATTGCCTGTGTGAGGGCTTGCAGGTCTGAGCACATCCCCAGGAACCCCTGATTGAGTCCCCGGAGGAGCTTCTCCATGAGAGTCGCCACTCTCTCCATGGAGGAGGCATTGCGCTCGGCCATGAAGGTCAACGCAATGCTTATGTTATGCATGGACTCCTCCACAACAGGCACCATGACACACATTCCCTCATGTATCTCCACCAGATCCTCCCGAACACCCTACTGGACATCCAGCAGCTGTTGCCTCATGTACGACTCCAGGGGCCCATCATGAGCCATCGACTGAGCATTTTCCAGGGCCTCAGCAGTCCTTCAAGTGCCAGCGCACTGGGCACTCTCTACTTCCACCTGCACCTCAAGCAAGTGTGAAATGCCCTCACCAATGTGCACCGAGATACTAGGCACCAATCTTATGCCCACCAAAGTGATGGTATCTGCGCTGGTGCCTGCTTGACAGAAAGGGTGTGACACTGGTGCATGGGGAGCATGCTGGTCTTCAGGGATCAGGAGTGGTCCTCCAGGCTCCTCAGAGCGAAGGGCTGCTGGTGAGCCTAAAAGGGAGAAGAAGGATATGTCGTTAGTTAAACTCATTAGACTGACAGTGTACATGCCTGGCGCCCTGATGAGGCAGAGGTCTGCATCATGGTTCCCTCATCTTTCCATTATCAATGGACATTCCAGGTTCGAGGTTCACATCAATATAGAAACTACACTGGAATGGTAGCAATAATCGACATTCACTGCACTACACTCTTACCTCCCCCTGGCACCTCTCCGCAGCCACTTGACCATGGTGTATGGCACCTCTCCAGCTCCAGGGCCTCCTGCTCGTATCTACTGAGGGTCAGGGAGTGTGGGGGTCCCCCGCCAGTCTGCGACCTGTCAGCAATGTTATGGGATGTTTTCTCCTGAAAGGATAGAGGAGCATTGATTAGTCCACCCTCTACCTGCAGCGCCATTGCAGCCTGGCCAATCCCACCTGAGGAACACCTCGCAGGGCACATCCGATTCGTGAACCTGGAGCCACAAAGCACTGAGTCCAAGGGCTCACCCCCTCAGCCAGCTCCTGCCTCATTGACATTTGGCACTCACACTCTCAACATCTCTGAGATCCGCAGGCAGATGGGCAGCTCTTACCTGTTCTGCAAAGTGACCCATGCCAACACGGTGCTTATCCTTGCCAATCACAGCAGATCAGTAAAGCACTTCTGGCACTGAACTCATCATATCGTGGCTGCTGACCCTGGATGCCACCTCCTCCCAGGCCTTTTTGGTGAGGCGAGGGGCGCCTCCTCCTCCCGTCCCTGGGGATAAGTGTTCTCTCCTTGCTGCCACCTCCTCCAGTAGGCCAGTGAGGCTCTCATCTAAGTAACTGCCCCACCAACCTGCCCTCCAACCTATTGTGTCCACCTGCTCCAGTCTCCATGCGCAGGACTTCTGTGTCCTTCGGTAGCAGCCTTCCAGGGGCTGCCGAGGCTGCATTTCAATTGGCCGCCGGGCCGCCATTGGACCCGGCGGACATTAATCCACCAGCCCCACCCGCCCCATTCACAGGCCGCGTTTCACACTGGGCGGGCCTTACTTGGCCCGTCCACGTAAAATCGTGGTGTGCTGCCGATCACCGGTTGGCTTGCCGACTGCCCCCACCGAGCACGCCCGCCAAGGGTAAAATTCTGCCCAATGTGTTGTATAGTATCACATGGCAGTATGAACGAATAAGCTCAAAGCGCAGGGAGCCTTAGAATGGGAATTATTCTTCTAGTTGTGGAGTTTGATAGAAGCATGTAACTGCTGCTGCAGTCTGTAAGTAAAGTTTGATGTTTCTAATGAGAAGCCCATCTATAAAATCAATTCCATAACAGATAGCAAAATATAGCTTCATGTCCCACCACCTGTATGTGGCCATATGACCCAATTCAGCCTATATGTTCAATAGCTCATTGATATTCAGATTTGTTCCAACAGTTAGAGGCTAGCTCATATAGTCCTGTTGAAGAAAATGAAGATGTTGCATCATGCAAATTATAGGTATATGCACTTGACTTTGTAAAATTGATTGAAATGACAGAATTTTCCTAGGCCAGGGTTGGGGGTGACTGAGGTGGGAAAATCCCAGAAATTGACATAATTTGATATAATGCCCTCCTTCCCCCAGATGGGGAAATTGAAGGCAAGCTAGGAATCCATGCGTAGATCTGTTGGGGAAGTAATTATGTTGTTGAGGATGTTAAGAAGCCAAAAAGAGCTGGTTTAGCCCTAAATCCTGAATTTGCCAGTCATGGAATATGTTTTCTGACATGTCAGCAACCCGCCAGGGTCACTGTGGTAAGGACACAATATGAAGAGCATTCTCAGTGAGACTGACAAGCTAGGAAGGCTATGGAAATAGAAGAGTTCCAGCCATGGCCATTAAGAGACTGCTGTTCAAAACAATTCTTCTCTCAGAGAGTGCTCTCAATGCCTGGCAGGGGATTGCCAACTTCTTAGAACCCCTTTCACCTATCTAACTGCACTCACTTTCAGCTGCATTTCCCTGCTGTCAGCCTTCACCACAGCATGGGACATGAGAGCAACTTATGCAGCTCCACCTTCCGCCTTGCTGAGGGACAAGAGCAAAAGCCCACCACCACCATCAGCTCCAGTAGCAGAATCAACACCAGCAGCAGCTGCTTTCTCCTCGGCCACATGCTACTCCACAAGACAGGGGAGATAGATGCCAAGATCCAGCTGGATGAAGGCAAGGCCTCCAAAATAGGCTCTATAGGCAGAGGATCAGTTCCCTTGACATGTCAGAGCACCAGTGCCTTAGAAGGCTCAAACTTTCATGGCAGATCACTGCTGATATCTGCAGGATCCTGGAACAAAACTTCCCTCCATCTGGAGAGAAAACAGAGTTAACAGGGGAATCTTCCTAGTTTCACGGATGCAGCTTGTGAGGCGAGACCAGGAGCAAAATTTTAAACAATTCATGCCAGGCCGGGGCCCTGATGCGTTGCCACCTCCAAGTGATTTTGTCGGAGGCGGGGTCAGACCAGCAGCTGCAATTAGCCAATTAAGTGCCCGCTTGGGGATAAACTGGTGATGCTACAGAGATCTTGATAATGGCAGACAGGTCCTGAGCTGAGGCAAAAACCCAGCGGGTGCCTGGAGGCGGCCTCCCAGCGGCATGCCCATCGATGCCTCCTTCAAATCCCCTCCATATTCATGGCCTCACAGCTGTGGCCAAACTTAATTTTTAAATTGCAGAAGCATTCAGAGGGCACCTCCATCTTGAGGCACCTTTGGTGGATCGACAGCATCCACCATCTCAAAGTGTGGCTGCAGAAAGTTATCCACAGCCTCAGAATCCGTGATTGGCCCCTTCAGCTGTGCAGCTCACCCACTATCCCCAGTTGGATGACAAATGCAGTTGCGGCATCGTAATTGGCTGAATCCAGGAAGATCACGCAGGCCGGTGGAACTCTGACACCATCAGGGTCTGGACCGGGAAATGGCCCCACACCCAAGAATCTCCTGAGTCCAGTGACCCTTCATCAGAACAAATTGGACTCAACGTCTTAGTTTTTAATTGTTGCAATAGACTCCAAGAGTTATGTTTTATTTGATTTTGAGAAGCTCACTTTATGAGGGGAAATGATTGAAGTTTTTAAAATGCAGAAGAGATTGGATGTCCTCCAGTTAAATGGGTTATTTGAAATTGATAGAGATGGTAGGACTAGTATCACCCCTATAAAAGAGTACAAGAAGAGTCATTCCAGAAAGTACTCATTTTGACAATGAGTCATTACCCTTTGGAAACAATTATCTGAAATAGGTAGTGAATTTGGAGTCACTACAGCCCTTTAAAATGAAACTTCATAATAGAGAAGACAACATTGCCAGCTACAAAGATAAATGGTCTAGATTGCAATGAAGAACAGGCAACCATGATTCCCAGTCGGAGGCAAATTTCCCAGCACTTTTCCCCAAATTTCTTACAAGTTTTTTCTCTCCTCTTTTGTTTCTTCCAGGAGAAAGTGTCACTAAGGACAGGATGGTGAGTGAGTTAACATTGTCCACTGGGTGAGTCAGGTTTGATGGGTCTTGTCATTTTCATATGTTTTTAAGTGCAGAGGATAGCGTCGGAGTAAATTTTGGTTCTGATGCATTGTGCATGCAACTCTTGTAAAAAGATAAGCAAAATGCAGCTAAATTGAAAAATGTCCCATTTTCATTATTGTAAGTGCTAATCTTCTAATTAGTCATCCAGCTACTAGAGAATATTCATCATAAATAGCATGCTGTAAGCTGTTTAGGCAATTTTAAAATGGGCAATTTATTATCTCCTGATGCATAACAAGATGCAATTTGGTACATGTCCAACTGACAAAAAATGGAAAAGAAGTGATTTGCTGATGGCAAATTTTGGTGATTTTTTTTTTGGAACAAGCACAAAAACATGTGCTTGACTCCATTCTCTCTCCCCTTGTCCAGTCTCTTCCCACCTACATTTGCGATTCCTCTGACGCCCTACATCATATCAACAATTTCCAGTTCCCTGGCCCCAACCGCCTCCTCTTCACCATGGACGTCCCTCTACACCTCCATCCCCTACCGGGATGTTCTGAGGCTTTCCGCTTCTTCCTCAAACAGAGGCCCAAACAATCCCCATCCACCACCACTCTCCTCCATCTGGCTGAATTTGTTCTCTCACTGAGCAATTTCTCCTTAAACTCGTCTCACTTCCTCCAAATAAAAGGTACCTGCATGGGCCCCAGTTATGCCTGTCTCTTTATGGGGTATATGGAACATTCCTTGTTCTAGTCCTACTCAGACCCCATCCTACAACTCTTTCTCCGGTACATCGATGACTGCTTCGGTGCAACTTCATGCTCTCACCTGGACCTGGAAAAATTTATTAATTTTGCTTCAAATTTCCACCACTCCATCATTTTCACATGATCCATCACTGACACTTCCCTTCCCTTACCTCTCTGTCTCAATTTCTGGTGATAGACTGTCCACCAATATTCATTATAAGCTCACCGACTCCCACAGCTACCTCGACTACAGCCCCTCACACCCCGCTTCTTGTAAGGACTCTATCCCATTCTCTCGGTTTCTTCACCTTCATCGTATCTGTTCTGATGATGCCACTTTCCAAAACAGTTCATCTGACATGTCTTCCTTCTCCCTTAACCAAGGTTTTCCACCCACGGTGGTTGACAGGACCCTCATCCGTGTCCAGCCCATCTCCCGCACATCCGCCCTCATACATTCCTCTCTCTCCCAAAACCATGATAGGGTACACCTTGTTCTCACTTATCACCCCACCAGCCTTCGCATTCAAAAGATCATCCTCCGCCATTTCTGCCAACTCCAGCATGATGCCACCACCAAACACATGTTCCCTTCTCCCCGCCCCCGTCAGCATTTCGTAGGGACCATTCCTTCCGGGACACCCTGGTCCACTCCTCCATCACTCCCTACACCTCAACTCCCTCCCCTGGCACCTTCCCATGCAATCACAGAAGGTGCAACACCTGCCCCTTTACTTCCCCCCTCCTCACCGTCCAAGGACCCAAACACTCCTTTCAAGTGAAGCAGCATTTCACTTGCACTTCCCTCAATTTAGTCTACTGCATTCGCTGCTCCCAATGTGATCTCCTCTACATTGGAAAGACCAAACACAGACTGGGTGACCACTTTGTAGAATGCCTTTGGTCAATCCGCACGCATGACCCAGGCCTCCCTGTCGCTTGCCATTTCAACACACCACCCTGCTCTCATGCCCACATGTCCGTCCTTGGCCTGCTGCAATGTTCCAGTGAAGCTCAACGCAAACTGGAGGAATAGCACCTCATCTTCCGACTAGGCACTCTACAGCCTTCCGGACTCAACATTGAGTTCAACAACTTCAGATCATGAAATATCTCCTCCATCCCCACCCCCTTTCCGATCCCCCCTTTTTCCAATAATTTATAATTTTTTCAATATATATATATTTCGATCCTTTACCCCCTACCCCACCCCCACTAGGGCTATCTGTCCCTTGCTCGTCCTGCTTTTTACCCTTAATGTCACCATTAGCACATTCCTTAGCTAATATCACCACCGTCAACACCCCTTTGTCCTTTTGTCTATGACATCTTTGGCAATCTCTTCTTTGCCTCCACCTATCACTGGCCCTCTATCCAGCTCTACCTGTCCCACCCCCCCTCAACCAGCTTATATTTTCCCTCATTTCTATTTTCCCTTAGTTCTGATGAAGAGTCATACAGACTCAAAACTTTAACTGTATTCCTCTCCGCAGATGCTGTCAGACCTGCTGAGTTTTTCCAGCTATTTTTGTTTTTGTTTCAGGTTTCCAGCATCCGCAGTATTTTGCTTTTATCACAAAAACATGTTCTTTATTTACGTGATCTTCCAAATATTATTATTAATTTCTCATAGGTTGTTGTTGATTTTAGAGCTGTTTTGTGCTCGCTGCTAATGTGGAACTATAGCCAGGTACTCTGGGGGCTTAGTAGGTTGAGATGGAGTGCTGAAATCAGCATAGGTTGTGCAAAATACGGCAGGATTCATTCAGCCTTAGGTGGGAGATGTAGGAGGAAACTATAGTGTGCTCAAATTAGAATAAGATACAGGTGTTAGAGAGTTAGGTAGAAATATGATGCTACTCCAAATGAATTCACTTTGATGATTTATTTGATTTAAGCTTTGTTCAGCTGTATGCAAAGTAGAGCTTGCTGAAACATGCTATTTATGTGATTTTTTTTTTCCCAGTTTGATTCAAACCCAGGATGTGGTCTCCTGTACTGATAGCTAACTTGTTCCTGTTTCTTAATAATATGCTACTGAAGATTACTCAAACCATATTTAGAACTCTATCCAAATTTAGTAACAAAATCATGGACCAGGCTTTAGAAATCATGGCGGTAATAAATAAAATGCTCTTAACCCTTAGGATGCAGTTCATGAGATAATTAATTTAGGTGGTATCCATCCTTTTGGGATATTATCAAGCCACCTTATTAAGCAAGCTGAACAACCAACATCACGTGAAAAGCTAAGCAACCAACATTTCATGGCAAGAAAAGCAGCCTTAGGAGGTCAGGAGCGAGAGATCTGAGCTTTGGGGTGGAGGCCTTGGATCACAGGATGGAGATGGATCTAGAGATCAAGACTTGAGGGAGATGATTGCCCTTCGTGGGGGTGGGGGGTGGGGGCAGTGAGAGGCAGTGATGGGCAAAGGGAAGGCTGAAGGTTTTCCAAAGTCACTGGCATGAGGGGTTAAGATCAAGTCTGGGGTATAAGGTCAAGCCTTTGATAAACTACAGACCTTCAGTTTTAATATTCATTATAGACTTGAAGAGGTTATAGAACATTGCACACAACTTGCTGAAAGATTTCAATGTACAAGAAATAGCATAGTAATAATTGCCACAGTAAAATGATAATAAAACCATTTGCGCAATGATTCTTTTTTTTTACATGATTACCTTTCTAAATGCTTCTTTCATTGTAGTTCATAGATAAACATTTTCTACCACATTAACTTTAGAAATGCCATAATAGCCTAGATAATGTAAAGGAAAAATGCACTTTCAAAGTAAAAACGTTTGTGTTTTTCTGGATTTGTAAGGAAGAAGGGAATTATTTCAGAATGAACATTTCTTATGGTGTTCAACCTGGGATTTTCTGTTAAAAGGGCAGATGCTGGGAAGTAGAATTGGGGAAGAGGTCTGATTCTGTGCAAAAAGGGCTTGGAGATAAATTTGTAAAAGATTTCTCCAGAGAGGGAAATAAATATTTGTTGATTAATTTCTAGAAAATAAGTAGCTGTTTCCATACTCGACCAGACAGATAAATAAGTAAGTAACTTCATATATAATAGTGAAGCATTTCTTTGCATTTTCTGTTCACCTTTCCTCATAATGAAAATTTACAAATATACAAAACTAAAAAATTGAACTGATTTGTATCATGATTTGTTTAGCAAATATTACTGCAACAGTGCTTAGCATCACTCTGATAAATGTTGGGGTTGATTTAGATATTCTTTTGGGTATAGAGGTGCTGGTTACTCTTTTGGCCAGCCCAGGGATCTTGCATGCAGAAGTATTGCTGTCCTACAAGCATAACCTACAATGTAGGGGCGCACTCACAGGATAGTCAGTCTCTTCTGGCATTACACAAGGGGAATTAAGATAAAGTGTAGTCCTCTGTTAAAGCAGAGTTAAAAGGCAAGGGATAATTGGACTGGATGCACAGACAATCAGTACATATTAGGTCATACATACTGCCCTTACTTATATATAATATGAGGACTTTATATTATTGTTAATAGCTAATTATAAAACCTATGACAATTTGAGAACATAAGAAATAGAGCTAATTCATGTATTGGAGCTTCTCGGCAGTTT
Organism: Cetorhinus maximus; assembly: GCF_964194155.1. NCBI lineage: Eukaryota > Metazoa > Chordata > Chondrichthyes > Lamniformes > Cetorhinidae > Cetorhinus > Cetorhinus maximus. The sequence goes on from NC_135888.1 coordinate 109,288,058, forward strand.
AGGGTAAGGAATTGGGGGACACAAAGCTAGGGTACTATAGCACTCTATAGACCAGAAGCTGTCATTACAGTGTGGCAACCTTATGTCCTGAATTCTACCCTCAGGGTGCACCCAAAGTCGTGGATGTAAAACCCACTCCAGGCCACGTTCGCGCTGTAAACGCGATCTTACACTGGGTGGCCAATTAAGGCCCACCCAGCATGAAATGCCACTGCCGGATGTGTTTTCCATGCACAGGGGAGGGAACATGAGGACCTGGTGGGGTGTTCAAAAAACGGAAGAGGCAGCTCCCTGAAGGCTGCCAGGAGTTGTGGGGGAGGCTGAGGGAGCTGTTTGGAATCTATCCAAGAAGCATCCTGGTGTACAGGCATGGCCTCAGCACCTGGTGGTCATGGAAGGTGGGAGGGCAAGTCGGGTGGGCACTGTGCTCCCCGTTTCTCAGATGAGTGCCTGGTAGTGCTGGTTGAGGAGGTCAGTGCCAGGTGGCATATCCTAATGCCCAGGGACAGTAAGAGAAGGCCGCCCCACCTGACCCACAGGACTGTACAGAGGTCGTCGCCCAGGTCAGTGGGCATAACGTGGTGTGTCGCATTGGCTTCAGTGCTGCAAAAAGTTCAATAATCTGTTGCGGTCAGCAAGGATAAGTGCAGAAATGGCACAGACCTGTGCAGAGAACTTTAGTCGGGTGCCTGTTACTCGGAACGTTCAGGGATCTAAGAGTGTGTACGCCAACTGGCACTGAAGCCAACCCTGCCAAGGCTGGGATGTCAGCACAACTAGCCTCAGTGCATTGCAGGGTGAGATGTGCCACAGTGACATGGCCTGCCTAATGCCCGGGTGGGAGGATGGGTGGGAATCAGGAAAGGACCTTCAGGGAGGCGGAGGCTTTCTATTTTTCCCTGTCAGGAGAAGAGCAGTCATAATGGCATGGCAGGATGGGCAGAGGAGTGCCAAATCTGTGCATCTTCATGAAGCACAAGAGCGATGCACTAGAGTTGGAAAGCGACCGGCCAGCTTGCTCCTCCGGTCATGGTAAGGCGGGAGGCTCAGATGAAGGAAAGAATGCAGGTGACAGATGTGGGTTCAGTAGGCACTGGAAACATAACGGGCTTCTCTCATCAGAAACTGAACTATCATAACCAGAGGGCCCACTGAAGCTCCAATGCAGATAGCACTATGCAGCAGGTCTCCACTGTCTCCTCAGTCTACCTAGCGTGCATAGTGACTTTGATGATTGAATGTACTGATCTTTTGCCTTCCTCCCGCAGGTGCGCCAAATGCAGAAGCTGCCAGCAACCCTGAGGACCCCCCCATTGAGCTCAGAGGAAAACATCACACCTGCACCAGCATCACACCATCTTTCTGAACCAGGAACCAGCACAGATACTCACACAGCATTGGGCATTAGTTATTTGCCTCCGTCAGTAATGCACAGTGGTGAGGGCACATCACACTCACATAAGGAGCTGGCAGAGGCAGAGACGCCCCCGGGAGCCGACAGTGGAGCACACCTGCAGACCAGGACCACATTGCGTCCAAGGCAGATGACGAGCCTCAGGAGTCGTCCATCAGGTGGCAGATGTCCAATGGGATGTGCGGGGAGAACTGGCAGAGATCCACGAAGGTCTGCGTGCCATGGTCTCTGTCATGGAGGAGTCCATGTGGAGCATGAGTTCTGCATTGATCCTGAACACCGAGCACACAACCTCCTCCATTGAGAGAGTGGCGACTCCTATGGAGAGACAGCTTCAGGAGAAGACTCAGGGGTTCCTGGCGTTGCACTCGGACCTGCAAGCCCTCACACAGGCAATAACATCAGGAGGCCACTGCCAGTATGAGAGATGGATGAGGCACCTACTCTCCCTGCTGGGTCCCGTCCATAGATGGTGTACAGGGAGCTGCAAATGCACCTCACGATGGCAGGTGAGCTGCCTATCATCTCTATGGGCTTCTCTCAGGGCGTTCTGAATGAGGGCACTAGCTCCTCCGCCCCTCTGCCAGTGACCGCTGCATCTGACGATGTTACAATGACTGAGGAGTTCCCAGCTACGGGGCTGCATGAACCCTCCCAGGCGGGGCCTGCTGAGGCTCTGGCAGCCAGAGGTCGATCACCAAGGTCATCAGGGCCACCAAGACAGCAAAGTCAGGAGGCTGTCTCTAATGTCACTGTCAGCAAGTGGGGGGCACCGAGACACAGCAACCTCACACCTAAGTTGAAGGCACCTTGAGCACAGTAGGGGTGTGTCACAGGTGACATTTTTTGTGTTAATTTTTTTTTCCTTATTCATTCATGTGATGTGGGCTTTACTGGCTGGGCCACTATTTATTGCCCATCTCTAGTTGTCCTTGAGAAGGTGGCGGTGAGCTGCCTTCTTGAACCATGTGGTGTAGGTACACCTACAGTGCTGTCAGGAAGGGAGTTCCAAGAGTTTGACCCAGCGACAGTGAAGGAACGGCGATGTATTTCTGAGTCAGGATGGTGAGTGACTTGGAGGGAAACTTCCAGGTGGTGGTGTTCCCATCTATCTGCTGCCCTTGTCCCTCCAGGTAGGAGTGGCCATGGGTTTGGAAGGTGCTGTCAAAGGAGCCTTGGTGAATTCCTGCAGTGCATCTTGTGGATGGTACACACTGCTGCTACTGTGCATCGGTGGTGGAAAGTGTATGCTTGTGGTGCCAATCAAGCAGGCTGCTTTGTCCTGGACGGTGTCAAGTTTCTTGAGTGTTGTGGGAGCTGCACTCATCCAGGCCAATGGGGAGCATTCTATCACATTCCTGACTTGCGCCTTGTAGATTGTGGACAGGCTTTGGGGAGTCAGGAGGTGAGTTACTCGTCGCAGGATTCCTAGCGTCTGACCTGCTCTTGTAGCCATAGTATTTATATGGCTAGTCCAGTTCAGTTTCTGGTCAATGGTAACCCCCAGGATGTTGATAGTGGGGGTGTCAGTAATGGCAATGCCATTGAATGTCAAGGGGCAATGGTTAGATTCTTTCTTGTTGGAGATGGTCATTGCCTGCCACTTGTGTGACATGAATGTTACTTGCCACTTGTCAGCCCAAGCCTTAATATCATCCAGGCCTAGCTGCATTTAGACATGGGCTGCATCAGTATCTGAGGAGTCACGAATGGTGCTGAACATTGTGCAATCATCAGCGAACATCCCTACTTCTGACCTTATGATGGAAGGAAGGTCATTGATGAAGCAGCTGAAGACGGTTGGGCCTAAGACACTATCCTGAGGAACTCCTGCAGTGATATCCTAGAGCTGAGATGACTGACCTCCAACAACCATAACCATCTTCCTTTGTGCTAGGTATGACTCCAACTAGTTGAGAGTTTTCCCCGATTCCCATTGACACCAGTTAGGACTCCTTGATGCCACATTTAGTCAAAATTTGACTCTTGTGTTAGGGATGGACACTTTGTTTGTTTGTTTGTTAATGTGAAGTAACATAAACATTTATTTGATTTAAATGGGCTGAGTTGGCTGGATGGTTTGAATTGGTGCCAGATGCAGCACTGGCTTGTAAAAGTATGGCACCGTGTGATGCTGGAGTACTGGGTTGGGTTCTCATTTATTGATTGTTAGCAAAGGAGACAGTGCCATTGGCTGGACAAGACATTGATGCCTTGGATGCCTAGCAGAAGGTTCACTGGATCAAAGCATGCCTGTTGTCCCAGCCTCCATGAAGGTTCCTGTCCTCTGTCTCGAGGTCCTCGCCCTGCGCCTCCTTCCCCAGGCTCTTCCTCTGAGCCTTCACTTGAGTCATCCTCTGTGGCCTGTGGAGCTGCCTCATTTTCCTCAGCCTCCAGTGGGTTCCCCCCTTGCCAGGTTGTGCAGAGCACAGCATGCGACGGCTATGAGGGTGACATGCTCTGGAGGATACTGCAATGCTCCCCCTGACTGGTCCAGGCATCTGAAGCACATCTACAGCAGCCCGATGGTCCTTTCCACCACCGACCTTGTGGAGACATGACTCCTGTTGTATCTTTCCTCAGCCTCAGTTCTTGGGTGACAGAGTGGGGCCATCAGCCATGTTTTCAAGGGATAGCCCTCGTCACCCAGGAATTATCCGTCCACTTGTGCAGGAGCCACAAACAGCCTTGGTACCTTTGAGTGCCGCAAGATGTAAACATTGTGTGGGCTCCCAGGGTAACGGGCACAAACTTGGAGAATCTGTGTCCTGTAGTCACAGACGACCTGAACATTCATTGAGTGAAACCCCTTTCTGTTCATGAGAGCTCCAGGCTCACCTGCTGGAGCCTTGATGGCCATGTGAGTGCAATCTATTACACCCTGGATGTGGGGGAACCCAGCCATCACAGCGAAGCCTCGTGGTCTCTCTGCCTGGCTCGGCTCGTCTGTCTGGAAGTGGATGAAAGTATGGACATGTCTAAAGATAGCATCAGTCACGAGCTTGACACAACTGTGTGCAGCTGATTGAGAAATGCCATACAGACCCCCCACTGAGCCCTGAAAAGAACCAAAGGCATAGAAGTTGAGGGCCACTCTGACCTTCAAAGCCACCGGCATGGGGTGTCCGCCCACGCAGTTGGAGGCGATCGCCGGACCTATCATGTGACATATTGCTGTCTAGTGTGTGCCTGGAAAGGCAGAGTCTCATACAGCACTGGACGCCGGGCATCTGGAGGTGGTTGGAGCACTGCCTGAACACTCTAGATGCTGGGTAGTGGCATCTTTGGCCTGCCCTCCCATCTTGGCCTCCCTGCTGGCCATGCACCAACTGAGCCCGTGCCTCTCCTCTTAAAGGTCTATCCCTGGGACGCTGCTTACACTCACCCGGCCTCCTCTCCCTCTTGCCCCTCTCTTCCTCTTCAGATGAGGTTCCACCAGCGGGATACACTATCCCCAGAGGAGCAGTACCTTGGAAATGAAGGAGCACTGTGCTGCAATGCACAGAGGAACCTTCCAGGGAAGGAAAGGACCTGAGATACTGAAAGGCAGGCTTTCCAATCAAACGAGATGCCAAGAAGCTCTGGGACAACTCTGTTCTCACACAGCAAAGGGCTGACAATGACAGAGAAAGTGCTGCTGCTCTGGGAGCCTTATATCCTGCCCGTGAATGAGGAAATGATTAAAACATGAATTCCACCCACCCATTTTGCCCGTGCGATGAGCTAAGTATCACACGGGCAACGTAAAATCGCAGTCAAGAGGCTTTTTAATGACCTTAATTGGCCCTTTGGTGCTGCTCCAACTCCTGCACGTGCCCTCCGACCTCAATTTTGCATGCGTGCGCGATGACGTCGGGACGCATGCCACAGTAATTTACAAGAAGAAAACATGACAAAAAGCACATGCAGACATGGTGTTGCTCATGTTAATTTAGATAATACACTGTTTTGCACAGCTGATACAGTACACCATGTAATACACAGTGCACTATACTGCTATTAAAATAGAGCAGCTTCTCTTGACCTAAGGTTCTGGTCACTGAATAACAAATCTAATTATTGTTAGGTAAACAGAGCTTCAAATCAATCAAACTTCAATTACCATTTATGTAGGAATAGTGCAAATTAAAAACTGAAAATTTTAGGCTGCTGGTCAGCAGCTCGACCTTAATTGGCTGGCTTTCTTTTTCTATTCTAAGATTGTTTACATCTGTAACAGAAGGTTACGTCTACAATCCTGTAACAATTGGGTTAATGCACACCCATGGCACAGGAACATTTACGCATATCATGTGAAGTGTGGGCCTGGTTAACTTTTGCAATCAATCACTCACCCCTAAATTGTCCTGATTCCTTGCATATGGGAAACAGATGAAAACGGTCAGGCCTGCAAGCTGGCTAGCTGCCATGCACAAACTCTGGCCAACTGACAGCACCTAATGGAAGTTTGTTCACCCTTAAAGGGGAGGCATTCTTTTTCTCTATCAGAAGCACTAATAGCTGTCAAAATAGCTGAAAGCAGCCATGGGTGTCTGTTTTGGTGGCAGAAGCTATCCTCCTACAAATATAGAATCCCAAGTTGCGTGGAAGGAGGTGACAGAGCAGATTAATAACATTTCCCTAGTCCCTCAGACCTGAGAGTAAATGTGGAAGAAGTGTTAGTCAACCATATGCGTCAAGTGCCAAGGTGACTAGGTGCTTCTCTGCACTTTTGCTGCAATTTTTTCCATGAAAGCTGTACATTCAAGATTTAACACTTTCTTGCCCTCTCCGGAATACAGGATAAAGACATGTTTCTCTTTAAATAGCATTTATATGCAAGTGAAGATGAGTGTACATTTGCAGCAGAGCACAGTAAAAAACTGTCACTGGAAAATTTCAAGTTCTGTTCCACGTTGGAGTACTGTGCAGTGTTCTGATCTCCATATTATAGAAAGGACGTTGAGGCATTGATGAAAGTGCAAAAAAGAGGTCATAACCATCAGGAGAGACTGAACAAGCTGGGGCTCTTCCACAAGAAAGGATTTGATAGGATAGACATAGAGCTGTTCACACCTGCAGGTAGATTCAAAAACTAGGGTGTCATAAATGTATCACAGTCACTAATAAATTCAAAAGGTAACCCAGGAGAAATCTCGTTACTCAAAATGTAGTTAGAATGAACTTCACTAATATTTTAATAAAAACAAAAAGCTAAAAGCTACTGCGGATGCTGGAAATCCAAAACAAAAACAGAATTACCTGGAAAAACTCAGCAGGTCTGGCAGCACGGGTGGAGAAGAAATCAATTAACGTTTCGAATCTTCATGACCCTTCGGCAGAACTGAGTATAGTTAGGAGAAAGGTGAAATATAAGCTGGTTTAAGGTGGGGGGGGCGGGGGAAGAGAGAAGTTGAGGGTGTGGTGATTGTGGAGATAAGCAAGCAGTGATAGGAGCAGATAATCAAAAGATGTCACAGACAAAAGGATCAAAGAGGTGTTGAAGGTGGTGATATTGTCTAATTGTCTAAAAGTGCTAATTAAGAATGGAAGACAGGATACTCAAGGTACAGCTCTAGTGGGGTGGGGTGGAAAGACTAACAAAGTTTTAGTTTTAGATTTAAAAATAATGGAAATAGGTGGGAAAAGAAGAATCTATCTAAATTATTGAAAAAAAAGGGAGGAGGGAGAAACGGGGTTGGGATGGGGGGAGGGGGAGTTTAAGATCTAAAGTTGTTGAATTCAATATTCAGCCCGGAAGGCTGTAAAGTGCCTAGTCGGAAGATGAGGTGCTGTTCCTCCAGTTTGCGTTGGGCTTCACTGGAACAATGCAGCAAGCCAAGGACAGACATGTGGGCAAGAGAACAGGGTGGAGTGTTAAAATGGCAAGCGACAGGGAGGTTTGGATCTTTCTTGCGGACAGACCACAGGTGTTCTGCAAAGTGGTCGCCCAGTTTGCGTTTGGTCTCTCCAATGTAGAGGAGACAGCATTGGGAGCAACGAATGCAGTAGACTAAGTTAGGGGAAATGCAAGTGAAATGCTGCTTCACTTGAAAGGAGTGTTTGGGCCCTTGGACGGTGAGGAGCGAGGAAGTGAAGGGGCAGGTGTTGCATCTTCTGCGTGGGCATGGTGAGGTGCCATAGGTGGGGGTTGAGGAGTAGGGAGTGATGGAGGAGTGGATCAGGGTGTCCTGGAGGGAACGATCCCTATGGAATGCCGTCAGGGGGGGTGAAGGGAAGATGTGTTTGGTGGTGGCATCATGCTGGAGTTGGCGGAAATGGCGGAGGATGATCCTTTGAATGCGGAGGCTGGTGGGGTGATAAGTGAGGACAAGGGGGTTTCTTCCCAGAAACATGATAGGGTCCCCCTTGTCCTAATATTTTGTTTTATTTGTTCATAGGATGTGGGTGTCCATGGCTAGGCCAGCATTTATTGCCCATCCTTAATTGCCCTGGTTCAGAGGGCATTTAAGAGTCAACCACATTGCTGTGGGTCTGGAGTCACATGTAGGCCAGACCAGGTAAGGATATTAGTGAACGAAATGGGTTTTTACAACAATCAACAATGGTTTCATTGTCATCATTCGACTTTTAATTCCAGGTTTTTATTGAATTCAAATTCCACCATCTGCCATGGTGGGATTTGAACTCAGATACCCAAAATATTACCCAGAATTGCTAGTCCAGCAACAATGCCACTACGCCGTTGCTTCTCCACATAATACAAGGAATAATTGAGACAATTAGCATAGGAGCATTTAAGGGAAGGCTAAGTAAACACACGATGGAGTGAAGAATGGAAGGGTATGCTAACAAAGGTAGTCAAAGAGGAGTGAGTGGGTGCTCATATGGACCATTAGCACCAGCATAGGTCAATTGGACCAAATTGCCTCTTCCTGTGCTTTTATTTTATTTGTTCATGGGATGTGATTATCGCTGGCTAGGCCAGCATTTATTGTCCATCCCTAATTGTCTTGAGAAGGTGGTGGTGAGCTGCCTTCTTGAACTGCTGCAGTCCATGTAGTGAGCTGTCTTCTTGAATTGTTGCAGTCCCTGTGACATAGGTACACCCACAGTGCTGTTAGGGAGTGACTTCCAGGATTTTGACCAAGCGACAGTGAAGGAATGGCAAAACATTTCCAAGTCAGGATGGTGAGTGGCTTGGAGGTGAACTTCCAGGTGGTGGCATTCCCATTTTTCTGCTGCCCTTGTCCTTCTAGGTGGTAGTGGTCGTGGGGTTGGAAGATGCTGTCTAAGGAGGCTTGGTGAGTTCCAGCTGTGCATCTTGTAGATGATACACACTACTGCCACTGTGCTTCAGTGGAGAAGAGAGTGAATGTTTAAGTTGATGGATGGGCTGCATGTCAAGCAGGATGCTTTGTTCTGGATGGTGTCAAGTTCCTTGAGTGTTGTTGAAGCTGCATTCATCCAGGCAAGTGGAGAGTATTCCATCACGGCCCTGATTTGTGCCTTCTCGATGGTGGACAGGCTTTGGGGAGTCAGGAGGTTAACTACTCACCTCGGAAATCCCAACCTCTGTGTAGTCACAGTATTTATATGGCTAGTCCAGTTTAGTTTCTGGTCAATGGTATCCCCCCAGGATGTTGATAGTGGGGGATTCAGCAATAATAATGCCATTGAATGGCAAGAGGTGATGGTTAGATTGTATCTTGTTGGAGATGGTCATTGCCTAACAATTGTGTGGTGCAAATGTTACTTGCCACTTGTCAGCCCAAGCCTGGATATTGTCCAGGTCTTACTGCATTTGGACATGCACAGCTTCAGTATCTGCACTTATGATGGAAGGAAGATCATTGATGAAGCAGCTGAAGATGGTTGGGCCTAGGACTGTACTCTAAGGAACTGCTGCAGTGATATATTGGAACTGAGATGATTGATCTCCAACAACCACAGCCATCTTCCTTTGTGCTAGGTATGACTCCAACCAGCACAGATTTTCCCCCCGGATTCCCATTGACCCCAGTTTTGCTAGGGCTCCTTGATGCCACAATCGATCAAATGCTGCCTAGGTGTCAAGGGAAGTTATTCTTACCTTGGCCCAGGTTGAGAGATAATAGGCTATCTTAATTGAAGGCTAGCTTTATAAGATCCAGCAAGACTGGCAGTGCACTGTTGTATACTATTGATACTGAAAAAGAGTGCACAATGCAAAATCTTCCTATTGCATTTTATATTGTTGGCAGACTCCCACCTGTGTATCTGCTGGAAGCTCACAAATAGGAAGATTGGAATACCTGGTGCATTAGCATTAACATGTAAAAATTCATAGCCACTTGTATAGGTGGATAATATTTGTCTGCCTGTTCAAAAGACTCAATAAATTGCCCAGTCTGTACAAAGTGATAGAACAAAATGGGTGGCAAAAACTCCTGAATGGCAAAACAAATGTAGATACAAAATAGGATTAAAGGTCAAGTGATGGAGTGCTACTGCACCCAACCCCATTTAGGTGGATGTCTGCAATTAGCAATACAATATAAATCATTGGCATCATTTAACATCTCATTTGAAAGACAACACCTCCAACAGTACAGTACTGATTCAGTAGTGTACTGGAGTGTCATCCTAGATTTCTTTATGCTCATGGGATGAATCTTACCTTTGTCGGGCGGGCTGGGCTGGAGAGGGCCAATTAAGGCCCGCCCAGCATAAAATGTGTTCCGTAGTGCTCAGCGTTACCTGTGTGGGTTGGGGGAAGAGAGAGAATCAGGGCCTGCGCAGCTCAACAATCTCCCTGAGGCACAGAGCTGCCTTAAGGAGATTAAATGGACAACACCCTTGTCCTCACTTATCATCCCACCAGCCTCCGCATTCAAAGGATCATCCTCCGCCATTTCCGCCAACTCCAGCATGATGCCACCACCAAACACATCTTCCCTTCACCCCCCCTGACGGCATTCCGTAGGGATCGTTCCCTCCGGGACACCCTGGTCCACTCCTCCATCACCCCCTACTCCTCAACCCCCACCTATGGCACCTCCCCATGCCCATGCAGAAGATGCAACACCTCCCCCTTCACTTCCTCTCTCCTCACCGTCCAAGGGCCCAAACACTCCTTTCAAGTGAAGCAGCATTTCACTTGCATTTCCCCTAACTTAGTCTACTGCATTCGTTGCTCCCAATGCGGTCTCCTCTACATTGGAGAGACCAAACTCAAACTGGGCGACCGCTTTGCAGAACACCTGCGGTCTGTCCGCAAGAAAGATCCAAACCTCCCTGTCGCTTGCCTTTTTAACACTCCACCCTGTTCTCTTGCCCACATGTCTGTCCTTGGCTTGCTGCATTGTTCCAGTGAAGCCCAACGCAAACTGGAGGAACAGCACCTCATCTTCCGACTAGGCACTTTACAGCCTTCTGGGCTGAAAATTGAATTCAACAACTTTAGATCTTAAACTCCCCCTCCCCCCATCCCAACCCCGTTTTTCCCCCCTCCCCTTTTTTTTCAATAATTTAGATAGATTCTTCTTTTCCCACCTATTTCCATTATTTTTAAATCTAAAACTAAAACTTTGTTAGTCTTTCCACCCCACCCCACTAGAGCTGTACCTTGAGTATCCTGTCTTCCATTCTTAATTAGCACTTTTCTTAGACAATATCACCACCTTCAACACCTCTTTGATCCTTTTGTCTGTGACATCTTTTGATTATCTGCTCCTATCACTGCTTGCTTATCTCCACAATCACCACACCCTCAACTTCTCTCTCCCCCCGCCCCCCCCCACCTTAGACCAGCTTATATTTCACCTTTCTCCTAACTATACTCAGTTCTGCCGAAGGGTCATGAAGACTCGAAACGTTAACTGATTTCTTCTCCACCGATGCTGCCAGACCTGCTGAGTTTTTCCAGGTAATTCTGTTTTTGAATAAAAGTTTTTAAAAATTTAACTAAAAAATTATTTAAACATGTCCCCTCATGTGACAGTGTCACATGAGCTGGGACATGTTTGTCAAGTTCACCACACTTTTTTATTAATTTTATAAAACCTTCAGGAAATCTCATCCCGCCCATGGATGAGGTTTCCTGGAAATCGTGAAAGCTTACGGTTGGCCGGGCAGCGGTGTTAATGACGTTAATGACTTTCTTAATGGCCTTAATAGGCCTTTGACAGTTCGGCGGGCGCTTAGCCGCCTCCAGCGCATGCCTGCCAAATGCAATATTGAAATGACGCGTGATGACATCAGGACGCATGCCCGACGTCATCTCACGTCATTTTACGCATCAGTGTGTCGAGCCCACCCCCACACGCCGACACCAATATTTTGGTCCAAGCTTCTGAATTGGGTCTTGAACCCACAAAACTCTGATTCAGAAGCAAGAGTAACACCCACAGTAACAGCCTAGGCTGTTTTGGATTTTGTATTATATCACTTCATCAGAATTAAGCATTAATGACAATGACATTTTAACAGGCATTGAAGAAAATATGTTTCTATCCAATTAATGTATTAATAATTCTCACATTATAACACTATCGTTCCTTGGATAGGAAACTGAGTAGATATAGAATAATTGTGACATTGTCATTCAAGTGTTTCCTCGTCAGTTCTTACTTAAGTATGGCATCACACCCATGGGGAATCTGCTATCTCACTACTTTATATCTTTCACAGTAACATGTAATAAATTATGCAGTTTCCTCAACCCACATTAGGTAGGGTTTCAGTGGCTCATGAGATGAATGTCCTTGACATCCCACAGGAAGTTATATTCTGTGGATCCAGTTCTGCATTAGAAGAGAAAGCAAGGATGAGTTGCAAGTAAAGGATCCACATTTTGCTTCTTTTTTGTAATAATAGTCATAATGAAAAAGTCCAAAAACTTAATCAACAGCAAAGTTCTATTGAAATAAATGTAAGCTATACCTTTTTTATACATGCGTATAAGTAAAGTTGTAAAACTAGACTATGTTCAATCAACCATAACATGCAGTGCTTTATTTTTCACAACACTTACAGTCAGGAACACTAAACCTTATCCTTTTTTTCTGATCCAATAGGTTTTGTCTCTGAAAAAGTAAATATTCATATTACAGATTACAAGCAAACATTTTAGTGCAATGATGTGTGAAATGTTCTGACAGATGACCTCAGAGCAACCCCAAAGAGAACTATTAGCACAATACCTGTTTTTGCTGATGGCCTAATACACAGGTAAGGTGCCAAGTAAAAGAAAGCTATTTTATTCTTTATGTTGAGATTAGCTAACCCAACAAAGACAAAAATCAAACCTCAGACTTCCTTGACCATGACCATAGCCAACAGTGTGGCATAGGATTTATGCCTGAAATTCCTCAACTGCCATATTTCTATTATTGGCTGGTTTGTTGAAGGGAGGTATCATCCACAGGGGATAGGCATGGAAGGACTAGTCTGGGGAGTCATTCTGTGGCCTTATAAATCCACTTTGTAGTAACACTGGCACAGACTTGTAAGAACGTCTGGCCTCTGGACTAGGGCATTATTACGTTTTAAGTAAAGTTTGGGACATTGGGAAGAATTTAAAGTAAAAGTAATGACTTACACAAAATTTGGGAGGTGGGATAGGGGTGGGTGGGTTGCCAGTTATTTAAAATATATCTCAATTAGTTTATCTAGTGGGTCACTAAGCCATTATGGTCAAGGAAGTTTTAGGTTTTCCAGCAGTTTCTGTGTCTTAGGTTTGATCTTGCTAACCTCAGCTAATCTTAGTGGGGAGGTGATGGCGTAGTGGTATTGTCACTGGACCAAAGACCCAAGATAATGCTCTGGGGACCTGAGTTCAAATCCTATCATGGTGGAATTTGAAATCAATAAAAATCTGGAATTCAATGAAACTATTGTAGAAATTGTTTTAAAAACCTATCTGGTTCACTAATCCCCTTTAGGGAAGGAAATCTGTTGTCCTTACCTGGTCTGGCCTACATGTGACTCCAGGCCCACAGCAATGTGGTTGACTCTTAAATGCCCTGCTGAAATGGCCAAGCAAGCCACTCAGTTGTAACAAATTGCTACAAAATCTTGAAACCAGATGAACCACCTGGAATTAACCTAGGCAGTGGCAATCACAGCCCTGTCAACCTTGCAAAATCCTCCTTACTAGCATCTGCGGGGCTAGTGCGAAAATTGGGAGAGCTGTCTCACAGACTAGTCAAGCAACAGCATAACATAGTCAGCCTCATGGAATCATACCTTACAGACTCTACTATCACATCCCTGGATATGTCCTGTCCCACCTGCACAGTGGTATACAGTCGGGAGGGAGTTGCCCTGGGAGTCCTCAACATCGACACTGGACCCCATGAAGTCTCATGGCATCAGCTCGAACATGGGCAAGGAAACCCCCTGCTGATTACCATGTACCACCCTTCCTCAGCTGATGAATCAGTGCTCCTTGGAGGAAGCATTGACGGTGGCAAGGGCGCAGAATGTACTCTCGGTGGGGGCCTTCAATGTCCATCACCAAGAGTGGCTCGCTCGCACCACTACTATCCGAGCTGGCCGAGTCCTAAATGACATAGCTGCTAGACTGGGCCTACGGCAGGTGGTGAGGAAAACAACAAGAGGCAAAAACATACTTGCCGCAGATGCATCTGTCCATGACAGTATCTGTAGGATTGACCATAGCACAGTCATTGCAAAGACAAAGTCCCGCCTTCACATTGAGGATACTCTCCATCGTGTTGTGTGGCATTACCACCGTGCTACATGGGAACAGATCTAGCAACTCAAGACTGGACATCCATGAGGCACTGTGAGCCATCAGCAGCAGCAGAATTGTACTGGAATAAAATCGTCCTTCCTCAACTGATGAATCAGTGCTCCTTGGAGCACCTCATGGCCCAGCACATCCCCCACTCTACCATTGCCATCAAGCCAGGGGATCATTACCATTATCATCGAGCCAGGGGATCAACCTTGGTTCAATGAAGTGTGAAAGATGGCATGCCAGGAGCAGCATCAGGCATACCTAAAAATGAGGTGTCAACCTGGTGAAGCTAGAATACAGGGCTACTTGCATGCCTAACAGCTTAAGCAGCAAGTGATAGACAGAGCTAAGCGATCCCACAACCAACGGATCAGATCTAAGCTCTGCAGTCCTGCCACATCCGATCATGAATGGTGGTGGACAATTAAACAACTCACTGGAGAAGGAGGCTCAACGAATATCCCCATCCTCCATGATGGAGGAGCCCAGTACAGCAGTGCAAAATATAAGGCTGAAGTATTCACAACAATCTTCAGCCAGAAGTGCCGAGTGGATGATCCATCTTGGCCTCCTCCAGAAGTCCCCAGCATCACAGATGCCAGTCTTCAGCCAATTCGATTCACTCCACGTGATATCAAGAAATGGCTGAAGGCACTGGATACTACAAAGGCTATGGGCCCTGACAACATTCTGGCAATAGTACTGAAGGCTTGTGTTCCAGAACTTGCCTTACCCCTAGCCAAGCTGTTCCAGTACAGCTACAACACTGGCATCTACCTGGCTATGTGGGAAATTGCCCAGGTATGTCCTGTACACAAAAAGCAGGGCAAATACAACCCAGCCAATTACCGCCCCATCAGTCTACTCTCGATCATCCGTAAAGTAATAGAAGGGGTCATCAACAGTGCTATCAAGCAGCACTTGCTTAGCAATAAGCTGCTCACTAATGCCCAGTTTGGGTTCCGCCAGGGCCACTCAGATCCTGACCTCTTTACAGCCTTGGTTCAAACATGGACAAAAGAGCTGAACTCCCGAGGTGAGGTGAGAGTGACTGCCCTTGACATCAAGGCAGCATTTGACCGAGTGTGGCATCAAGGAGCCCTAGCAAAATGGAGTCAATGGGAATCGGGGAAAAACTCTCCGCTGGTTGGAGTCATACGTAGCACAAAGGAAGATGGTTGTGGTTGTTGGAGGTCAGTCATCTCAGCTCCAGGATATCACTGCAAAAGTTCCTCAGGGTAGTGTCCTCGGCCCAACCATTTTCAGCTGCTTCATCAATGACCTTCCTTACATCCTAAGGTCAGAAGTGGGGATGTCTGTGATGACTGCACAATGTTCAGCACCATTCGCGACTCCTCAGATAAAAGCAGTCCATGCCAGGCACGTCAAAAGTGTGATGGAATACTCTCCATTTTCCTGGATGAGTGCAGATCCCACAACACTGAAGAAGCTGGACAATGTCCAGGACAAAGCAGCCTGTTTAATTGGTACCACTGCCACAAACATTCACTCCCTCCACCACTGACACACAGTAGCAGCAGTGTGTACCATCTACTAGATGCACTGCAGGAATTCACCAAGGCTCCCTAGACAGCGCCTTCCAAACCCACAACCACTACCACATATAAGGACAGGTGCTGCAGATAGATGGTTATAGCAACACCTGGAGGTTCCCCTCCAAGCCACTCATCATCCTGACTTGGAAATATATCGCCATTCCTTCACTGTCACTGGGTCCAAATTCTGGAACTTCCTTCCTAACAGCACTGTGGGTGTACCTACATCACATGGACTGGAGCGGTTCAAGAAGGCAGCTCACCACCACCTTCTCAAGGGCAGCTTTGGATGGGCAATAAATGCTGGCCCAGCTAGTGAAGCCCACATCCCATGAATGAATTTTAAAAAAGCATAGAGAAAAAATAATTTGCCTTTATCTTTGTGACTGCAGAGTTTCCTAACGGATTTCACAGCTATTCATGTGCTTTTGCAATGTAGTCATAACTGTAATGTGACAATCAATTAGTGCCATCAATTATGCACAGCAGAGTCCCATAAACAGCAATAAGATAATTGATGAACTAGTATGTTATGGTAATATTGGTTGAGGGATTAACATAGGCCAGAACACAGAGAGACTCCTCAGCTCAGTTTCAAATAGTGCCATGGGATCTGTTACTTTCACCTGAGACAGAGCCTTAGTTTAACATCTTAACCGAAGGACAGAACCTCCAATAGAGCAATGCTCCCTGTGTATTTTATTGAATTTAAAGCCTTGATTATGTGCTCAAGTCTCAGTGGAGTGGGGCTTGAGACTACAACCTTCTGACAGGGAGTGCTAATCCAAGAGCCAAGCCTCTTAAGACATTTAAAACATTCCCTTTTAGTAATTTTCTCTTTACTGACACATTATTATTTTTCTTTATTCATTCACAGGATGTGGATGTTTCTGGCAAGGCTGGCATTTATTGTGCACTGCTAATTGCTCTTGAGAAGATTATGGTGAACCGCTTTCTTCAATGCAATTAAGTGACATGCTAGGCCATTTTATACAGTAATTATCAACTACATTGTGTGGGTCTAGAGTCACATATAGACCAGACCAAGTAAGGACGGCAGGTTTTCTTTCCTAAAGAACATTGGTGGACCAGATGGATTCATATGAGAATCCAGTAGTATTATGATCACCAATTCTGATACTAGATTTTTATTCCAGATGTATTAAATTAACTGAATTCCCTGCTGCCATGGTGAGGTTGAACTCATGTCTCTGGATTGCTAGCCCAGTAACATAACCACTTTGCTACCAAACCCAATAAACTGTGCTTTATTTTTAACTTATTAATTGTGTCCATCATGACATAGCTCCCATAGTGATAATGTTATTGGAGTAGTAATTCAGAATAGTAATCCCACTATAACAGCTGTGGAATTTGAATGTATTTAATAAACAAATTTGGAATAAAAAAGCAGGTATTATTAATAATGACCATGTAACCACCAGATTGTTGTAAAAACCCATATGGTTCACTGGTGTCCTTTAGGGAAGAAACCCTCCCATCCTTTCCCAGTGTGGCCTACACATGGCTGCACACACACAACAATGTGGTTGCCTCTTATCTGCCTTTTGAAATGGCCAAGCAAGGCACTCATTTAATGGCCATTTGTGATGGGTAATAAATGCTGGCCTTGCCAGCGACGCTTACATCCTGTGAATGAATTTTTAAAAAGGCATCCATGCTATTTAATATCAATCTAAGGCAAGGCCCTGAAAGGTGAGGGACTCTCCATTTTGTCATGAGTGTAAAGAAAGGAAATAGAAAGAAAGGACTGGCATTTATATATCACCTTTCTTAACCTCAGGACGTCTCAAAAAGCTTTACAGCTAATTATATACTTTTGAAGTTTAATATAGGAAACAGAGCAGCCACTTGCACACAGCAAGTTCCACAAATGGTAGTGAGTAAATGACCAAATAACCCCTTCTAGTGATGTTGGCTGAGGTATAAATATTGGCCAGAACAACCAGGCTGAACTCCTGCTGCTCTTTTCCAAGTACAACCATAGCATATTTTAGGTCAACCTGAAAGGACAGGCAGGGTTTGGTTTAGCATATCTTCTGAAAGATGGCACCTTCAGTTGTATAGCATCCTTTCAGTGCTGCACTGAAGTGGCAGCATAGATTATGTTCTGACACCTATGGATTGCATCTTGAACCAACAATCTTCTGACTGAGAAGTGAGAGTGCTACTGCTGGGCCAAGACTGACGCTTTAAAGGGTTAAAGAGAACTTTAAGTTAACCTTTCCTTAGTGTCAAAATATAAAAAAATGAAGTTCATCATTTTATTTTCCATTTTTCTGTCACTCTCTCCTAAGGTAGCAACTCCGGTGTCAATGGACAATTCTTTAAAACCTTATCTCGTTGACCTTTTTCCACCTGTGAACTTGAATTGTGAGCATCAGTAGTCTAAGGCACAGCTGAGCCCCATCCTGTTCACACACACACAATTTATACCCTCCCCATCCCAGGGACACTGAGGCCAACTACGCAATGCCACTGCTGTTCATCTGAGACAACTAACTTAGTATAGACCAGAGATCAAATTTAGAGCTGACTTGCAATCCAAATCTGTATGTCTCAGCACCACACGCATTCTGGGATAGAAATGGGTCGTTACACTTGTTTTCTCACTAAAAACAGAGACGAAAATGAGCAATTTTGCTATCACCTTTGTTCCACTCTAGCTGACCTAGGGCAACATGCCCGAAGGTCACCTGAGCAACATCCGATGCCATGTTGGCCATGGACAATTTCAAGTATTTGGGCCAAAAGTATATGTTAGACTTGCAGAGGTGGGACCTAATGCCTGTTTTAGAACTCCTCAATGAAATAGGGCTGTGTAGAAATCATAGTTTCATTTCATGTGTAATGTACTTTTAAGGATAATACTTTGTTAGGCAAGATCACATAATCTGTAGTAACCAATATGAAAGTAGCATGAGCTACCTCCACAGTCAGTGTAGAGATAGAGTTGGAGTTGAAAGCACATATGTAGTTGCTGCTGAGTATATTGTAAACAAACTTAATGTTTCCATGCAAGAAGTGTCTTCAGATCAACTCTATCATTAATAGTACAACTTGGCCACCCTACAACAAACTGATGATGAGGATAAAACAGGATTGAAGAGAAAAAATCAAGTTAAAAAGAAATCAGCACTGTAGCTCGCTCAACTGTTAGAATTGAAGAGGTTATCCCCTCTCAAAATGCCACAATTTCAGTGAATTTATCCTTTTGAGCCTGCCAGATGATTGGTCTCAATACATAGAACACCTAACATTCTCTTTTCAAGCAAACAAGAGTACGGGGGAAGAGAAGAAGTGAGTGATCCTCTTGAGTACTTGTGGGAGCAAAACCTACAGTCTGATTCAAAGTTTATTGGCACCCAATGCCCTAGATTAGAAAAATTTTGATGAATTGGTGGACCTTGCAAAGGGTCATTTTCAACCAAAGCCCACAGTCACGATGCAGAGGTTCAGGTTTAATTCACAAAATAGAGCCTCAGTGAGACAATTGCATGCTATCTGGCAAATTTGAAGCAGTTAATGGAACATTGTGAGGTTGGTTCGACTCTGAACGATATGCTCAGAGTTCGTTTAATGTGTGGTGTGAAAGAAGACACTATTCAGAAAAGATTATTGTCAGAAGTGAATCAGGATTTCAAGAAGGCTCTAGAGATAGTCATGGCCATGGAAAGTGCAGTAAGAGATTCAAAAGCAATACAGGGTGTGCAAAATGGTACCGTCCTCCACATCAGGTGGGAAACCTCAGCCGAAAGAGTCGCGAAAAATCGAGACTCTGCTGAGAAGCGGGAAACAGCCCCGCTAGCTGAGGAATAAAGAAAAATAACTTAGCACCAAAATCAAAGAATAATTTTAATAGTGGCGGAAACAATTGGTCTTGGCAGTTTTAATAACTTGTCACAGAAATGGACATATAATGAAGCAATGCAAGGAAAGATTCAAGCAGGCTTGTAAACAAAAGAAGAAGCCCAATGAAATCTACAATGTAGAAGAGCCTGAAACAACAAATTCAGACATTTACTTGTTTAATCTGAAAGTTAGAAAGACAGAACCAATATATGCCACAGTGAAAGCAAATGGCAAACCTGTTAGAATGGAAGAGGACATGGGAGCTCCTGCTACATTAATTGGGGAACATTCATTCAGATATTTGAATCATGGTGAACATCGCCATGTTAGCCGCCAAGCTAAAAACACATACAGGTGAAGACATTCAAGTAAAAGGCATAAGCTTCCATTATGGAAGCCAATCGGCAAAGCTACCAGTGTTCGTATTGGGAGGCAGAGGACCAAGCCGTCTAGGGTAAAATTGGCTAAAGGAAATCAAACTTGATTGGCCACTGGGATTCCAAAAGGAAACTGGAAGTGTTCCTGTTTTGAAAAAGGAGTGTGTAAGGACTCAACAATCTGAAGAAACGCAGGCTGTCTTAAGCCAAAACCTGGAAGAACAGCAGAAGGAACTCAAAAAGACCCTACTTGATGACAGAGTTCGAGACAAGGTGAGCAACCTTCAAAGGGAAAAAGAAAACCTGTTGAAAGTCCTTCACACACGACAAGATTCCCTCAGATCAAAGTTTATACCTATGGAAAAGTATGAAGAGAAACAGAAAGAATTGAGCACTTCTCTGAATAAACTGAAGAATGAGTTGGCAGAGAAGACACAACAATGCTCAATTTTCCAGGAGGCAGCAAACAAATACAAAAAAGAGATAGAAGAGCTGAAGAATCAGCTAAATGAAGCCAAAGAGGTTTTGGAAGCAAAAGTCACAGAATTCCCAAGAAGTAGACAGATAATGAAATTTTGGGAGACTCAGCCAATGAGCTCAGACAAGTTGAGCTTGCATCTGAGAGAAGCCTGGCCAATATTGAAGTCAAAAAGATGGCCAAGATTAAAGTCTGTGCTAGAAAGAAGAAGGCACATAGAAAGAAGGCACAAAAATACCAATAGGGCATTAATTCTGGTAGCATACGAATACGCTTTTGTACATAGGCCTGGCAATGAAATCGCAAACGCCTTAGTCGTTTGCCTTTATAAGAAAATGATGAGCATGTCCCAGTTCCACAGGAACTTGTTTTACTGTTAAATTTCTTAGATTCTTCGCTGGTATGTGCTTGACAGGTCAGAGATTGGACAAGTCGGCACCCAGTCCTATCTTGAGTACAAGAACAAGTGCTATGTGGTTGGTCACAGGAGCCCATATCTGACAAAATGAAACCGTACTTCAACAGTAGACTTGAAATAACCAGCCAGGATAGCATCCTATTGTGGGTAGCACGAGTGATAGTTCCTCCAAAGGGAAGGGAGCCACTTTTAACTGAACTACACAGTGCCCATCCAGAAATTTCCCGAATGAAGGCCATAACATGCAGCTATCTATAGTGACCTGAAATGGATGGCGAAATAGAGAGTTTAGTAGAGCATGTGTGCAATGTCAGCAACTGTAAAAGTTGCCAGTGACAGCTCCGTTACACACATGGTAGTGGCCAGGTAGACCCTGGGTGCGGTTACACATTGAATATGTTGGATCTTTCCTGGGAACAATGTTTCTGCTCATTGTCGATGCCCATTCAAAATGGTTGGACGTATCTGAGGTGAAGTCACCAACATCGGCCACTACAATTAAGAAACTACGTCAGAGTTTTACCATTCATGGACTACTGGAAGTAGTGGTTTCCGATAACAACATGACATTTATGAGTGCTGAGCTTCAACGGTTTATCAGCCTCAATGGTATCACTCATGTGAAAACTGCACCGTACCACCCTTACTGAAATGGACTGGCCGAAAGGGCGATTCAAAAGCTCAAGGCAGGCATGGAAAAGCTAACTGGCGATTCCTTGGTAACCAAGCTAGTACGCTTTCTTTTCCATTACACGGCCACCCCTCACATAACAACAGGTGTCATACCTGTGGAGTTATTGTTGAAAAATCGTCTCAGGACGAGATTGAGCTTAACAATGCCAAATTTAGAGGGAAGGTGGAAAGGAGTCAGAATAGCCAGAAAACTAGACACGGCTGGAAAGTCAGGAGAGGAAATTTACTGTGGGAGAGCCAGTATATGTGAAGAGCTTTGGGGAAGGACCAAAGTGGTTACAGGGTGAACTAAATGCGGTGACTGGACTTCTATCTTACCGCGTGGAGGTGGAAGGCTGGATCATTCATAAACATGTGGACCATTTAAGGAAGGGAGAGACAAGTCACCAAGATTTGGCTCCACCAGTGACCATGACTGGGTCTGCGTTCCCTGTTGAGGATACTCAACCCAGGACTGACATGTCTTCTGTTCCTGTAAGACTTGAGGATACAGAACTGCAAGTGCCCACCGAAGCACCTGATGTTCAGGCAACTCTGGAAAAGGAGGTTCCTGACAAAGAATCTGAAGTTGTGGAGCTGCGATGTTCCACACGTATCAGGAATCCACCCGAAAGACTGAAGTTGTAAATTTACCCAGTGTAAATATTATGTTGTCTTGAAAAATATGTACTTGTAAATATAATATATATAGCCGAGTTAAAGGGGCAGGAATGTAGTAGTTATGGTATTATTTAGTGTGTAATGTACCTTTAAGAATAATACTTGTTAGGCAAGATCACATGATCTGTAACCAATAACCAATAGATAACCAATAGGAGAGTGGCACGAGCTACCTCAACAGGCAGCGTAGAGATAGAGTTGGAGTTGAAAGCACACACGTGGTTGCTACTGAGTATATTGTAAATAAATTTAATGTTTCCACCCAACAAGTGTCTACAGATCAACTCTATCATTAATAGTGCAACTCGGCCACCCTACAACAGGCTGCCAACCTGCCCCACTCATGTTTTGCTGTTGTGGATGTAGCCCAAGCAGCTTCCACAAAAAGGGTAACGAAAGAGCTTTTAAAATTTCTACATGGAGGCAGGAGGCAGAAGGCAGAAGGAGTGTTCAACCCCAGGGGCAGGATATTGAGGTTGGCGAATGGGGTGGGGGGGTGGGGGGGCGGGGCCTGCTTGCTGACGCGTAAAATGACGCGAGATGACGTCGGTCGGAACTCCCGACATCACCCCGCATCATTTCAATTTTCAGGTCGGTGGGGGTGCAGCCGAATCAGCTATGCGCCCGCCGACCCGTCAGCGGCCAATTGAGGTCATTTAAAAATTAATTCAACTAGTTAAAAGACCTGCCCGTCCAACATTAAGGTTGGCGGGCAGTCTGGGAGCCCTGGCGGGCTTCAGAAAAAGCATGAAATCTCATCCACGGGCGGGATGAGGTTTCATGAGGGTTTTTAAAAATTTAATATAAGTTTAATTAAAAGTGAAGGACATGTCCCAACTCATGTGACAGTGTCACATGAGAGGACATGTCAGGGAATTTTATTTTTCTACATTTACCATTTTTAAATTTGGTGCCAATCTCCCTGAGGCAGCACTTAGCCTCAGGGAGATGAATGCACTCTTTCATGCGCATGCGCGAAAGAGCGCACTCTTGGCTGAGGGAATTCCGCCCCCCCAACCCCCACCTGCACAGGGAGCACATGGCGCTTCCTAACGGACATCACGCTGGGCGGGCCTTAATTGGCCCGCCCACGTAAAATGGCGGCGCGCCCCGACCAGGGGGATAATTCCCCTGCTCCTGAACTTCCCCCCAATGGGAGGATAATTCTGCCCCATACTTATTGGCTGCAATCCTCCAGCTATCCTCCCCTCCCTCTCCTACACTTCCTCGAGGTTTCTACAGATAAGGCAAGTGGACAAAAATGTAACCCTCCATTGAGGATTCAAGCTGCCTGTGCAAGTGCAACAGATGCCAGCAATTGACTCAGAATACCATGTTAAGGCTCAACTTGGGTCTCTCGGTTCAGTTGACTGATGTTTGTGGGGTGCTTTACACAGGTTCAAAACTTTCCACCCCAATCTACCAATCCAATGAGCAACTGAGAAGCAAATCAGCCACATATAAAGTTAAAGGGCACACCGTCCATGCCCAATCCTCCAAATTCATGTTGCACACTGTCAAAACATTAAAAATTGGGATTGTATCCAACATTACACAAGTGAAAGACTTTCTGTAATCAGCTTCAACACCAATACATAACTTTTGTGCTGAATCTATTGTTTGTAAAAATGTTTGTGAACCTTATTACTGCCAGTTTGGCAATACCACTGCAGATACTAATGGGAATGACAGGCAATATTTATCCTCCAATGGAATTGTATTTACCTCACTGAATCTCTAAAGATGGAACATGTGAACATTTGTGTCCTTGATAAATCTGGTAACCAGAATTCCATTTCTGAGGCACTGATGTGTTGCACAGAAGGTGTCCCTAAAGGCACCTCAAGATTGAAAACCTTGACCTTTGTTCCACACTGGTAGAACTAGTCACAGTACATTGACTTGATATATGACTACCACAGAACGAGAGAAAGAGGAATGGGAAGGCTTTAGTTGAGATAAATAGTTGTTCAATACTATATACTAAAATCTATTAAATTGTTCCAAAGAATTTAAAAACCCATGAAATATTACCCAGAATTATATAGAATTGTCTAGCCTAAAGATTATGAAGACCATTATTTCATGATTAAAAATATTAATGGAATAGATTTATTGAGGGCATTTTTCAACTGCCAGCAGTCCAGATCTCACCTGAAAAGCAGACAAGCAACAACTGAAAATTGGGGAGGTAGCTCAGTTACCCCATTAACACTCGAAGTGCATCTGTTGCAATTTTCAGGCAGGCCTTTAACAAGTGGTAGGCTGCTTAAATATGCATATCAGGATACTATGTTAATTGCAGGATCCCAGTTGTACTTTCCAAGTTAAATGCATATGCCCTGTCCATTGAGGCCATTATAGTCAATACAGTAATCTTTAAAGGGACCAACTCAGCAATAAACTTAGGAAATGCGTAAAATATTCTTCCTGGGCACTTAAAAATCTCAGACCCTCAGCAGGCCTATTCAAAGCCCCCCCCACCAGGATTATCTATGGGCTGTCTGTTGTACCAGTCCTATCCAGTCAGCATTATTTCAAACTCTACCAATATTATTGAACTGCAACATCTAACTGCAACTGTGACAGCAATGTTTCTTGTCAATCTCAACAATACCCATGAGCTTATTGGATCTGTCAGTGAAGAACCAACGCGAGCTGATGAGGAAAAAAACATCAATGATTCACAACTGGACAGCAGAGATCAGCCAGAGGACAGGCAACTAGGGCAAAATCAGCTAACCAACTTGTGTCCCAACCTTGGCAACCTTCTGCTAACTTTGTTTTAGTTTTTGTACACAAAAGTATGTCTATCATTTCAATCAATTCTCCATCTCGAACAGAGTCCAACTTCTGGACGTTTGAGGTAACAAGTGAAATTTGGAATGTGAAATCTATTTATTTTTCTAACATAAATCTAATTTCTTTTTTTTCACTTAGACACATAGAATAGACACATGGAAACTAGGAGCAGGGTTAGGCCATTCGGCCCTTCGAAACTGCTCTGCCATTCAATATGATCATGGCTGATCCTCCATCTCTTTCCTAACATGGCAACAAACAAACCTGCTGACTAGACAAACAAAATTGATCCCCTGGAGCGAACAATACAATGCTAACAATTCAAGACAGCAACTTGAATAAAAAGGAAGCTCTAAAATGCAGACCTGGTAGCAGGAATTGATTTCAAAAGGCCCTTTCACTTGGAAATAAGTACAAACAAACCATTTCAAAGAAAAATAGATACTACCTCGGCCATGGTGACAGACAAGGAAACTCTGTCACTAGAAGGGTTCAAAATTGTTGAGGAGGAAGTGTTGAATATACTATCGGTGGCTAACATTGACAAGGCACCAGGACCAATGAGATGGTTATTGAAGGAAGTGAGAGTAGAAATTGCAGAGGCACTGGCCATAATCTTTCAGTCTTCCCTTGACTCAGGGGTGGTGCCAGAGGACTGGAGAACTGCAAATATTAAGCCCTTGAGCAAAAATAGTTGTAAGGATAAGCCCAGCAATTACAGACCAGTCAGTTTGACTTCAGTGGTGGGCAAGATTCTAGAAACAATTATTTGTGATAGAATTAGTAGTCACATGGAAAATGGGTTGATAAGGAAAAACCAGCATGGATTTCTTAAGGGGAAATTGTGTTTAACTAACTTGCTGGAGTTTTTTGAAGCGGTAACAGAAAAGGTCAATGAGGGTAATGCTGTTGGTGTGGTGTACATGGACTTTCAAAGGCATTTGATACAGTGCCACACAACAGACTTGTGGGAAAAGTTATTGCTCATGGAATAAAAGCAAAGTGAATACAAAATTGTCTGAAAAATTGGAAGCAGAGTAATGGTCAATGGATATTTTTCAGACTGGAGGAAGGTTTGTAGTGGAGTTCCCCAGGGGTCGGTATTGAAAGCCTTGCTTTTCCTGATATATATTAATAATATGGATCTTGGTGTGGGACAATTTCAAAGTTTGCAGATGATACAAAGCTTGGGAATGTTGTAAACTGTGAGGAGGACATTGGTTGGTAAACTTCAAGAGGACATAGATAAGTTGGTGGAGTGGGCAGATAGGTGGCAGGTGATGTTCAATGCGGAGAATTGTTAGGTGTTGCATTTTGGTGGGAAGAGCATGGACAGACAAAATAAAATAAAGGGTGAAATTTTGAAGAGGGTGCAGGAGCAGAAAGACCTGGGTGTATATTTGCATAGATCATTAGGTCATTGAAGGTGGCAGGATAGATGGAGAGAGCAGTTAATAAAGCATACAGTAGCCTGGGCTTTATTAATAGGGGCATAAAGTACAAGAGTGGGGAGGTTATGCTGAACCTATATAAGACACTCGTTAGATTTCAGATGGAGTATTGTGTACAGTTCTGGGCATCACATTACAGGAAGGATGTGAACACATTACAGAGAGTGCAGAAGAGGTTTAAAAGAATGGTTCCAAGGATAAGAAACTTCAGCTATGAGGATAGATTGGAGAAGCTGGGACTGTTCTCCTTGGAGAGAAGGCTAAGAGGAGATTTGATAGAGATGTTCAAAATCATGAGGGGGCTGGACAGAGTAGATAGGGAGAAGCTGCTCCCACTTGTAAAAGGATCAAGAACAAGGGGGCACACATTTAAAGTGATTTGCAAAAGAAGCAAATGTGACGTGAGAAAAACTTCACACAATGAGTGGTTGGGATCTGGAATGCACTGCCTGGAAGTGTGCCGGAGGCAGGTTCAATCGAAGCATTCAAGAGAGCATTGGATGATTATTTGAATAGAAACAACGTGCGGGGGTACGGGGAAAAGACAGGGCAATGGCACTAGGTCATAATGCTCATTTGGAGAGCCGGTGCAGACATGGTGGGCTGAATGGCCTCCTTCTGTGCCATTAAAATTCTGTGATTCTGTGAAAAATCATATTGGACTCGAAACACTAATTCTGTTTCTCACCGCACAGATGCTGCCTTTCTGTTTTTATTACAAAGAAACTAGATAGTCTACAGTAAAAGAATGACCATTTTGTTTTGCATACCGTGTATGCTGTTTGCTTTTCCACCTGAAGTTGTGGTTTGAAAATTACAACGAATGTGAATGCAACTCTCACGATAGGTGTCAAGTTAATAGAATCCAGTTGGTCAATTCTCAGAAAATTGACATTTTCAAACAACATCAGAACTCTGTTGATAAAATAGTACAGGGAGATTTTGTCTGCATTTATTGATTACTGTTGATATTTGAGCACAGTAATTGTGGCCTTCAGAAAAAATCAAAAATTTAACAACAAACTACCAGAATTGTTTAAAGCATTCTGAAAATACCGTCCAGCTCAATCATATCTGAATAACATAGATAAAGCAGATATGGAGAAATAGAAATTTGACTCAATTTTTTTAAACTACGGGTTTCAATTTGTGTTGATTAAATATATGAGAACATTAGCGTTTTTGAAAATTGTCACCGATCTGAAAGAATGGCAAATTTTCAATAATCTTTGATTCCAGACAAGATGTCTGCATGATAACTTGGCTTGTTTGTTACATCAGTGCATCCAATCAACATGCTGTTCAGCCAATGGAGCATTTAATTAATGAATAACCTTTTAGTTACAGGAGTGCAGAGAATCTAAAGGTAGAAGTCAAGAAAACAATGCGGCATCATGGAATAGACATGAATAATATTGATGAACAGAGCATTGTAGTGCAGGAAACACGAAAGTACAAGGCCTGGAAATGTTTATTGTTGTCAGAGTACAGCTCTGTATGCATGGCATCCTTTCCATCACTTTGCTTTAATTTTTGAGAAATATGTCTAAGTTTCTAAACTTCTGAAAGATTTTTTTGACATTCCAGAACAGCTGTATATATTTATGTCTAGTCATGAATGCTCTCAATTAATTGAAAGCTTAACCAACCCAAATGCAGGCAGATGCCGAAAGCGAGTCCAAGCAAAGAGGTGGAGCAAAAAAATCTGAGGCACTGTCCGCATTCCATGGTGTTGTGAGGAATTCTTGCAAAAGAGGAATGAATAGATGCTGTAAAAATCGCACAGAGATTGAGATAATCATAGAAATTCACATCTTGTTTATGTTGTCATCAATAATACCAAAGGTGCTCTTCAAAACCTTCATAGTGATGAGGCCATGAGAGTCACAGAAACATATATCCACAATTTTATGCACAAACATGAGATTAAAGATTCAAGCTTCATGAAGAAGCATAAAACAAAAGTGACTTAGTGATGCGATTGGTCTTGATATATCCCAATCACAGGTGAATTTTGCCGACTAATAATGGAAGTATATTTTTGGTCAATCAACCTGCTTGTAATGTAACAGAATAATTGTTTCTCTGATCATCCATTGTCCAACTTCAAAAAGGTGCTTCCTAATTAAAACAATCTGCTAAGAAATAAAGATACAGTAATAGAGTCTGATGTCTGCAAGCTTTATGTCTACTGTAACCTCAACTCTTTTTGATTGATCAGAAGCTATTAATCTTTAAAGACGTGAGGTGAGAATGAGTCCCCTCAGCATCAAGGCTGCATTTGATCGATTGTGGCCTCAAGGAGTTCTAGCAAAATTGAAGTCACTAGGAATTGGGGGAAAATCTCCACCAGTTGAAGTCATACCTAGCATAAAGGAAGATGGCTTCCTGCTTGAATGGTTTGTTAAACCTACAATCAGTTCAGCTTGAAAATGATACATCAACTTCTGTTTCTTCTAAATGATTTTCATGTTCATTGTGCATTCTTGATATTTTAACAGCAAGATTGTCATATAATATTGTTAGCCACAGCATACACTTTTATTCTTTCATGGGATCTGAGTGTTACCGGTAAACCCAGCATTTGTTGCCCATCCCTAATTGCTCTTGAGAAGGTGGCGATGAGCCATTGTCTTGAACTGCTGCAGTTCACCAGGGGCAGATGCACCCATGATACTGCTGGGAACAGAGTGCGAGGATTTTGATCCTGCAAAAATGAAGAAACGGTGATATGGTTCCAAGACAGGAGGGCTTGGAAGGGAATTCAGATGTGATGGTGTTCCCATGTGTCTGATGCCCTCGTACTTCTAGGTGGTAGAGGTTGTGGGCTTGAAAGGTGCTGTCAAAGGAGCTTTGGTAGGTTGCTGCAGTGCATCTTGTATATAGTACATACTGCTGCTACTCTATATTAGTGGTGGAGGGATTGAATGTTTAGGTTGATGGATGGGGGGGTGGAGATCAAGCAGGCTGCTTTGTTCTGGATGGTGTCAAGCTTCCCAGAGTATTATTGGAGCTGCAGTCATCCAGGCAAGTATTCCATCACACTCCTGACTTGTGCCTTGTAGATGATGGATAGGCTTTGGGAGTCAGGAGGTTAGTTACTCACCTCAGAAATCCCAGCCGCTGACCTGCTCTTGTAGCCACAGTATTTATATGACTGGTGCAGTTCAGTTTCTGGTCAATGATAACCCCCCAGGATGTTGACAGTTGGAGATTCAGCAGTGGTAATGCCATTGAATGTCTAAGAGGTGATGGTTAGATTCTGTCTTATTGGAAATAATCATTGCCTGGCACTTGTATGGTGCAAATGTCACTTGTCACTTATCAGCCCAAGCCTGAATGTTGACCAGGTCTTGCTGCTTATCAGCATAGACTGCTTCAGCATCTGAGGAGTTGCAAATGGTGCTGAACATTTGCATTTATCAACAAACATCCCCACTTCTGACCTTATGATGGAGGGAAGGTCATTGATGAAGCAGCTGAAGATGGTTGTGTCTCGGGCACCGCTCTGAGGAACTCCTACAGCAATGTCCTGACACTGTGATGATTGACCTTCAACAACCACAGTGGAAGTAGAATGGGGAGGATAGGCAAAACAAAAGGGTGAAATATAATGGTCCCTCTGGAAGCAAGTTCAAAGTAATGGGGACCATGTGATTGGGCGGGATGGTGTGGGTGACAATCCCACTACCTTTCCATCTGCCCCGTTTAAGTCAGGAGTGGGAAGGCTGGCAGACACCTAGAGACCAACTGAGTCCCTTAAGTTGTCACTTAAGGGTTTCATCCCACCCTGTCCCACTTACCATATCCACTGCCAAACCTCTGGGCAAGCCTCAGTGCAATACCAGCAGTGGCCACCACTCCCATGTTGCTGTCGGTACTGCAGAGTTTTCCGCTTCTGATTGGCTGGCAGCTCTTGGGGGTGGGATATCCATCCCACACTAGGCAGTGCAGAGAAAAAACCCAGGGGAGCCAGGAGTCCCAGTGGCAGAGTTTCCACTGCCAATTAGGCACTTTATTTCATTGGGGTTCCCGAAGATTGGGTTGGTGGGGGTACCATCAGATTTTACTGTGGATGATGGACCCCCTGCTGCCCACTTAAATTCCATCCGAAAAGTTTACAATACAAATATAGTTGTAGGATTAATGTAATTTAAATAAAACCTTGCTCTTGCGTGCATCTCCAAAATGTTTCGAGGAGTGAGGAGACTCTAACTTCAATTTATGGTGTCACCGTTAATAACATAGCAGGCTAATTATTGATAAAATAGATGCTGAAGCATGATGCAGGAATAACTTGAGGGGACAGAATGGATTGATTTTCTCTTTGAAACAACCCAAGAAGCACACAACTAAAGCTTATTTATAATTCTGTACTAACTGCAGGGTAAGGAAAAGTTCACACATGCTCTTTTTCCACAAGCAATTTCCTGCTCCATGCTGTAAGTGACCATTTTCCAATTGTTGCCTATGGTTTCGTGACTGATAGTCCCACTGTGCTTGATCAAACAAGAGTCTTTCTTCCTCCCCTCAAATACACAATAGAATAACCCCTCATTTACTCAATCGGCTGTTAAACGCTGTGATTTTTAAAAATCTCACTTTTTTTTACAATTATTTTGAACAGATCACTTTTATGGAAGATGTAACTTCAGTCATTCAGTGACAGTCAGTCAAGATACTTAATGGCATTTGCCTTTCAAAAGCAGTATAATAACAAACCTCAAAGACATTGGGTTATGTTATGTCTGCTGACAATTATCATAAAACACCACCAAAAAGAATACTGAGCCAACCATATCTAAGATTAATATTCTATTTGACTTAAAGAATAACCATTAATAATAGAGAAAAACATATTCTGCATAAACGCTGACACT
This sequence comes from Cetorhinus maximus, assembly GCF_964194155.1. Taxonomy (NCBI): domain Eukaryota; kingdom Metazoa; phylum Chordata; class Chondrichthyes; order Lamniformes; family Cetorhinidae; genus Cetorhinus; species Cetorhinus maximus. The sequence continues at coordinate 109,319,345 of NC_135888.1, forward strand.
GTCTTTTGAATGCATTGAGTTTGAGAATTGTCATTGTTGCAAAAATGAACATCTGTTAGCTGCACACAGGGGATTTTATATACAAACAAAATTTGAAACCTCCATTTTTAGCAAGATTTTGACCTTCACGTGTAATGAGATATGCTTATCAACCTGAACTATTTACTTCAGAACACTAGCTTATCCAAAATTCAAATGCTGCCAGGGGTCATGTACAAAATAGGAGTTTGTCATTCGGTTTTCTAATTCCACAGCACGATCAATGCATATCACAGTTATTATTGTGTGACCATGTTACCTGACTTCAAATTTTCCAGGTCCCAACCAAGCCTTAAGTACTACTTAATGTAAAAATCAGCGCTGTCAATTAGGTTCAATGAACTTCTGTGTTTAATGCACTTAACCTTTTTTAGCAATTAGTGCTTTTTAACAAATTAATCATGTAAGTTAGGGGAATAATGCTGTAGTTAAAAAAATGTTCAATTTTCTAATTTTCATATATCTTCCTCTGTATTTTCAAATTAAAAATGTTAAATTATTTCAGTTTACCTTACAATGAATCCTCCAATGAATCAGTAATAACCACTACTGTTTCCCAACCAACTGACTGTTGTGTTGTTATAATGGTATAAAGACCAATCACTCATAAGGGATTGGATAAAAATGATGTGGGTTTATTTATTAATACTAGGTAGATGAAACAGATATACATGGATAGAAAACTTGAAGACATCAGCAACAGAGCAAAAGTGCTCAAAGGCAAAAGTGAAGCTAAGACCGGAATTTTCCAGCCCCATTGGCGTTGAGCATCATGGTGGTTGGGGGAGAAAATCTGGCAAGGCGGCCAAAAATCAGCTTCACACTGGCGTGATACTTGAGCGGGTTCATCCGATGGCGTCCACCATGGCAGAAAGCCAATCCCGCTGGAGCCAGCATGAACCCACTTTGAATTGCACTAATGGGATGCAAAGTAAGGCCCAACCGGAATCGTTCCCCCACACCCGATTTACCATCACACCAGCAGGAAAACACAGCAGCCCAGAACACGTCTGGACAAGTGTGACGTGCAGAAGTCGGGATTTACCATTAGGGCCTTGCTCAGATCGCGGACATCGGAGGAGCAGAAGATTCTGGAGCCCCACAGCTACCGGGCTCTGGAAGAACATGTGCATCGCATGCTGGGTGGATTCTCATGGACATAGCTCCGTTGCAAAGCAGATCGCGGAATGTGGGAGGCTCCATTGATGTCTCGGGCTACTTCAAAACATTACGGTCTTGGCCATGGGCTGCTATGGATGCAAGGGTTGGGGAAGAGGAAGGTCCAGCTGTGAGTGGGAGAGGAAGGTGTACTGGTGGGGTTGAGGTTGGTAGGGGAGGAATGAAGGTGTCAGTGGGATGAGGTTGGGGGGGAACGAAGGTATCGGGGGGTGAGTTTGGGACGGGTGGGGTGAAGGTGTCGGGTGTAGTGAGGTTGGGAGGGGGAGAAGGGAGTAAGGGGGAGGAGGGTGTAATGGAGGAGAATGCAGCAACTGGGGAGGTAGGTATAATGGGGGGAGGAAGGTGTCAGGGAATGGTTTCGGAGGGGGGAATGAATTTGAGAGGGAAGGAACCACAGGGGGAGGAGGCAGTTTGGAGGGGAGAAGGAGTCCAGGTGGAGGAAGCATTCCAAGGGAAGGGAGTTCAGAGGGGGTAAGGAGTTCAGAAGGGGTAAGGAGTCCAGGGGAAGAAAGGTCTCCAGGGGGAGAAAGGTGTCTGGCGGGGAAGGGGAGAGTAAGGGTGGAGGAGGGAGTAAAAGTAGAGGAGGGAGTAAGGGTGGGGGATGTGCAGGTGAATGTGCAAGGGAGGGGTATGTGACATCAATGACTGCCTCCTGAGGAGCGAACTGAGGATGGATGTGATAGGAGGGAATGGTGAACATGAGAGGGGGCAGAGGGAGCCGGAAGGGTGGGAGGTTGAGGGTATGTCTGTAGCGGTAGAAGGGACGGTGAGGGTGGTTGGTGGGGACTCAGAGGCAGACACGGAAGCTGAGGGTGGTTAGGAGGATGTTGGGGAGGTCAATGTGGATGGGGGTGGGGTTCTCAGGAAGGTAGGGAACTTGCACGTTTACCTGGAAACCCTGGAAAGACAATGGTTCGGGTTGGTAGGTGACGGTGGGGACGTGGAAGGTGACGCTGGGTGGGGTATCAACAGTGATGGGGAAAAGACACGGGTGACTGGGGGAGGGGAAGGGACAGGGGAGTTGTGCAAAAACCTGACTATGACCATCACTGTCGAAATCAAAAGTAAGCAGAGCCTCATGTTGGTCGGCACAGGTGCTGCATGGGAGTTCAGACAATGGATGGGCGGAGATGCAGGTCAGCTCAGATGGACAACTGAAAGTGAGCCCCAGCAGGCAGCAGTGAAAATGCTCGGGACAGTGAGATGAGTGTGATGGAGGAAGGCTCTGCGAGTGTGGGAGAATGCTTGTATGAGGCTCCAAAAAGGCCCTGCCACACACACACGGAATCACTCGTGATCCAGCTGCATGCAGCTGAACTGCTAGTGGGGCGGGGTGGGTGGGTGGGTGGAGGTGATGTAGTGGGAGGACTTGCAACGCCTGTCAATGTGTAGTGAGCGGAGCCATGGATGGGGGGAGGACACGAGCTCCAGAGGATATGAGCCTAATGGAGATGTGAGGGTGTGTGTGAGAGTTAGTGGTATTATCCTTTGAGGTGTGAGATCCCTGTGATGGGCTTGTAAGTGTATGAGTTGAGAGTGATGAGGTGGTTGACTTACCCTGGCGGAACAGATGAGAACATTTATGCTTTTCCTGCACTGAATGGCTGACCTCCTCTGTTCTCCAGTGGTGCTGACTGCTGCTGCCACCACCTCCCAGGCTGGATTGGTGACTCTGGTGGACCTCCTGTGGCTAGAACTGGGGTAGAGGACATTGCGGCAGCCTTCCACTGCGTCCATCAGGCATCCCAGAGAGGCTTCACTAAATTTGGGGGCTGCCATCTTCTTTGCTTTCGGGGCCATCTGTCTCCTGAAGCAGTCCTGGTCTGAAGACATGAAGTAGGCATGCTCTCTGGTGCACTTTAAATATGGCACCTGGAGTGAGGAAGTATTGGGGTTATGGCTGAGCAAGCTCACCAATGATCTGGCTGTTTCCCATGAATACATTATTAATGAGGCAGGAACGGGACGTTACAGTGCAAAAACTCACCATTGCAGCCGGTGGGTAAAACAACTTTTTTCCCGCCCACTACCACACTTAGTGCAAATCTGGGATGATTTACCTAAAGACTGGATTTCATGACACACTTCCATTCTAGTGATGTTATGCACATATTCCTTGAAGGTATATTAGAACACTGACCTCTGGTGATAGGAAGTGTATGAGCAGATAGTAAGAAAATAATAAAGGAGACTGTCAGCCAGGGAGCATTAGGACTCACCACTTGATGTTTGCTGGCTGTGGGGAGTTAGTCCAGGTCAGGCAGCCAGACAGAAAGACAATAGGTTGGGTTGGCTGAGGCAGAGCAGGAAAAAGTGTCATTCTCAAAAAAGCGAGATAGAAATAAAAGAAGATACACAGCTGTTAAGCAAATAAAAACTTTCATGACTATCTGAAATGATCGTCTGACTCAGGGAGAAGAATCATAAATAAATTTAACTGACAGCCTTATCACCTAGATAACATCCCAATGCCTTTTTAACTGCTGACTGAGCAGGGGGAGTGGGATGGGGAGCCTTCTGTTCAGGATAACCTTCATAACCTGACAGACGCTCGTCCGGGCTTTGTAAGTTGAGAGCAAAGCTTAGTCTTTCAAGGTTCAGAAAAGGCAGCAAAATTCCTCAGTGCCCCAAAAAGAAAATTTCCACAATTACCACCTGAGATCTCCCACTCCTCTCCTTCCCACCCATGAAACGCTCCTTAACCCATCTTGTGACTTGATGATTGCCGGCCACGCAGCCTCCAAGCCACCCAATCTGTGCAAGCTACAGACTGTCTCTGAATGCGCATTTGGGTAGCGAGCTGGCTGGCAGAATCTTAGTAATGCTTGGCCGTTAAATGGGACGGACATCCCACTTCAACTCCCGGGCTGGCAATGTGTGCGTCTTTCCAACTGGAAATTAAATTCCCCATTAAATTTTATTTTGATAGTTTTCTATCTTCCAATTTTTCACTTCACCTGATCACCCCAAGTCAGACATCAATTATGGCCCTACAATACCCTTGTTCGGGTCACTCCAAGCCACATACCTGTTCATGTTTAGAGTCAGTCATTTATAGAACTCACTGCAACCCAGTGCAATGCTTCAGCAGAATTATTCTAAAGGGAATTGGTTTGAACACCAATTTAATGGGGAATAGACAGATTTGCAACTGCTATTGATTGAACCACTTCACACACATTTCCAAGTTCACTCATTTTGAAAGCTCTGCAATAGAAAGCCAACTTCACAGCTCAACCCCTATTCAAATAGTTCTTTTCCATCCAGAGGACGAGGCCCAGGTGCAACCAATCGTTAAACAGCAGATAAACTGATAACCTCAAGAGGTCACTTGTAAACAAATTTACCCCTTACTATTATCACATTACCAAGAAGAACTTGCCAATTATATAGGCTAATCACAAGCTTTATTTAGCAGCTATTTATGATCCCTTACAGCAAACACCTTCCTCCACTACAAAGAAATTAGCACATATCAACCTGCCATGCTGTCTAACCTTACATTAGCCATAAGTACTGCAGCAAACTCCTGCTAAAGTCACATCAATGTTCATCATCCCAAAATCAATGCACTCAACTCTCAAGCTCTTTCCACACCCCTCAATAACATTTATGGGTTGCCATAAATATAATTTACTGTGTTATGTTAAACTGCCTCTGCTGGATAATTGTTAGTGCCTGAAGCAAGTGGAGGGAGTGTCTCAGGAGTTTGAAGACTAACAACAATCGACTCCTATTTTAGTTCATCCAACAATAATTTTAATTCTTTCTGTCTGCACTCACCAGGGACCTTTGTGACTCCCATCAAATCAGAAAACAAGCTCATGCACTGCCTGACTACTTCCTGTGAAATGAATGTTGCATTGCCATTACTAAACTCTCTCCCCTTCCTCTTCTAGCTGTTTTCTTTCTACACCTTCCTTGTCGCATTGTTTCATTCCCTCTTTATGTAATTTCTTGACTTTTTGTACTACTGCTTTCCTCTTCCAACTGTCCAATACCTAGTGCCACCCATACTATCTGTTTTCAACTCATCATTCACATTCACCTTTATTCTGTTGAGCACCTTGTTCTTTTTCTTCTTTTCTCCTCCTCTTTTGCCTTTGGGGATTGTTTGTGGTAAGGCAAGAGGGTATGCCTGGTGGTGCAGGAATGACCACACTTTCAGTAGCAAGGCAGTGAGACAGCAACATACCCTTTCAGAGGCATGGCTACCTTTCAGTGAGAGGTACCCGTCTATCTTTTCTGACTGCTACAAAGTCCTTTGAGAGTGTCACATGAAGGTAGCATTTGTGTTGAGGTCAATCGTCTCAGTCCCACGATATCACTGCACAAGTTCCTCAGAGTAACACCTGAGGCCCAACCATCTTCAGATGTTTCATCAATGACCTTCCCTTCAGCATAAAGTCAGAAGTGGGGACATTTGCTGATGATTGCATAACATTCAGCACCATTTGAGACTCCTCAGATACTAGAGCAGTTTGTGCCCATATGCACCAAGCCACATACCATCTGGACAACATTCAGGCTTTTGCTGATAAGTGACAACTAGCATTTGCGCCACACAAGTGCCGGGCAATGACCATCTCCAACAAAGAGAATCTAGCCATCTCCCCTTGACATTCAATTGCATTATCAATATCCTGGGGGTTACCATTGACCAGAACCTGTACTGGGCTAGCCATATAAATAGCGTGGCTATAAGAGCAGGTTAGAGGCTGGGATTTCTGCAGAGAATAACTCACCTCTGATGCCCAAAAGCCTGTCCACCATCCACAAAGCACAAGTCAGGAATATGATGGATAAATCACCACTTGCCTGGATGAGTGCAGCTCCAACAACACTCAAGAAGCTTGAAACCATCCAGGACAAAGCAGCCTCCTTGATTGGCACTCCATCCACTACCTTAAACATTCACTCCCTCCACCACCAACACACAGTGGCAGCAATGTGTGCCATCCATAAGATGTAATGCAGTAATTCACCAATGCTCCTTCGACAGCACCTTCCAACCTCTAACACCTATATGTAGAAGGGCAGCTGATATATGGGAACACCACCACTTGCAAGTTCCCTTCCGAGCCACACACCATTCTTCTTTCACTATCGCTGGGTCAAAATCCTGGAACTCCCTCCCTAACAATACTGTGGGTGTATCTATGCCACGTGGACACTGCAGCAGTTCAAGAAGGCAGCTCACACCGGCTTCTCAAGGGCAATTAGGGATGGGCAATATATGCTGGCCTAGTCAGCGACACCCACATCCCATGAACGAATAAAAGAAACTTGCAGGGGTGCGTGCATTTGGAAGTGAGTGGAGGTTTAACAGTGCAGAAACTGATAGGGTCAAGAAACTGGCTCCAACTTGTTGGCTTCCCCACTTCACTGCTGCATGTTTGCTTGCCTGTGAGCTATATGTTAATTACTCACTAACAGCAATAACGGCTTTTATAATTTAACTGTGGCTGCACAGGTTTCTCAGGCTTCCTGGAACTCACCAGTGAAATCAAGGTGAGAACACAGCAGCAATTGAAGGGGCTGAAGAAATGAGAGGAAAAAATTCAGAAGTACTGAAATCTCACAGCTGCTAATCTTGCCTGATTTGTTCATAGGACAAGTACAGAGTGGTTGCTTTCAAAATTTAAGAGCTGACTTTCACAACTTTAAATGTCTGTACATCCTATCTCTACTTTGGAGCCCTGATCTATCAGATCAGCATGAGAGCTGCTAATGCTGTATTACTTTGGACCTCAACTGAGGACCATTGTGATCAACAACATCAATAGAAAGAGCAGGAACAGGAGCAGCAACAGTCTGCTCCTCATAGGCCTGCACTCTATAGGAAGAGAGGTGCAGTTCACAGGTGGCACTACCCACACAGGGTGTCTAGGCAAAAGATAAGATTCCTTGACATTTTGGAACATTAGTTTCTCATGAAGCTCAGGGTCTCACATCAAGTGGTGGCAGGCATTTGCAGCCTGCTGGAACAAGGCATGCTGCCAAGGGAATCACAGTTGCCATCAATGGCTGTCAAAGTCACCACCATCCTCAGCTTCCTTTCCCCTGAGTCCTTCCAGAGCTCTGTTGGAGACGGTTGCTGGGTCTCACAGTTAATCGCCCACAGATGCATCAGGCAAGTGACTGATGTTGCTTGCCAAGGGAAACAATTATGCCAAGATTGCCACTAATGATGCCAGTCAGAGAATGTGATTGGGTTTGTGGCTCTAGCTAATTTCCAACAGGTGCAGGATATCATTGACTACACTCATGCGGCAATTAGTGAATTCCCCTGATCACCCAGGAGAATTCATCAACCACAAGAGCTTCCACTCCACCAATATGCAGTTTGTGTGTAACCACAAAAAAAATGTTTCTGAAGTGTGCACAAAATTCTCAGCCAGCTGACATGATGCCTCCATCCTGCAGCAGTCTACCGTCCCTGATATCTTTGCACCTTGAAGCAGACTTAATGTTGGCTGCTTGGGTATCCCTTCTCCATTTGAAACATGGCTCATAACACCAATGAGTTGGTAGCATAGTGGTATTGTCACTGGACTAGTATTCTCAGAGACCCAGGGTAATCCTCTAGGGACCCAGCTTTGAATCCCACCACAGCAGATGATGAAATTTGAATCCAATAAAAAATCTGGAATTAAAAGTCTGATGCAGACCATGAAACCATTGCCAATCGTCATAAAAACCCATCTGGTTCACTAATGTCCTTTAGGGAACGGAATCTGCCATCCTTACCTGGTCTGGTCTACACGTGACTCCAGGACCCACAACAATGTGGTTGACTCTTAACTGCCCTCTGAACAAGGACAATTAAAGATAGGCAATAAATGCTGGCCTAGCCAGCAATGCCCAAATCTCATGAATAAATAAAGTCCCAGGAGCAAGATGTGCTCGAGGTGCTCTTAATTATAAGCCAGTGTCTCCAGGATGGTCGTGGTGAGCAGTGCTCTGAATAACATTGCACAACAGCAAGGTTTGGACCCCCAGGAAGAACAAGGTTCAGAGCACAGAGTCTGTTGTGGTGATTTGAAGGAGGAGAGGGAAGCAAACCATGATGCAGTCAAGGCACCAACATTGGCATACCTTGCTGCCCTCATTATTGTGAGGTTCATCTAGGTTCCATCAGCACACCCACCTGGTAGCCATTTTCCCCCAAGACAAAGCAGTCCTGCAACAATCAAACATCCCTTCACAGTCCCTCATTGCTCAGCATCAAATCTTGTCTTACTATTCATCATAAATAAAAAGGCCATTCACAGGAAATTGACAGAAAAAAATTATACTTATGTGGCTCAAAATTAAACAGGAATGTAACAATCTAACATGTTGTAACACACACTTGTGTAACTACAAATCTTTTACATGACACAACCTTTGTGGGTTCAGCAAAGGTTCAGCAAAAAACAGAGGCCGAGACTGGAGAGGAGAGGCCAGCAAGAGTGGTATAAAAGGGCATGAAAAACAAAGGCCAAGACTGGAAAGGAGAGGCGTACCCTCAGGACCTTCAGGCAGTAGAGTTCGAAGTGATGCCATGATTCAAAATGTGACATGATGCAGAGGAGGCAGCTGATTGGTAAGTAGGGTTACGTGAGTACCTCTACTTCTGCTTTCTCTACTAGTTAAACTGCTGCAGTCCATTAGCTTAAACAAAATAAAGTGAGGACTTTGGATTGTAGTGGGAGTGTTTGGAGTGGAACCCCTAGCATAGTTAGTACTCTTTAAAGGGAGTAACTAACAAGCTTAATCTAAAGGGAAGTCATGGCAGCAGAGCTTGCACCTGTGATATGCTCCTCCTGCGCTATGTGGGAAGTCATAGACACTTCCACTGTCCCTGGCGACCTTATGTGCTGGAAGTGTGTCCAGCTGCAGCTACTGGCTAACCGGATTTCGGAGCTGGAGCTGCAGTTGGATTCATTGTGGAGCTTCTGCAATTCTGAGATTGTCATGGACAGCACATGCAGTGAGGTGGTCACACCACAAGTAAAGATGGAACAGGCAGAAAGAGGATGGGTGACCACCAGGCAGAGTAGAGGAAGGCAGGTAGTGCAGGAGTCCCCTGTGGCCGTCCCCTCCTCCAACAGATATATCGTTCTGGATACTGTTGGGGGAGATAACTTCTCAGGGAAAAGCAGCAGCAGCTAAGTCCATGGCACCACGGGTGGTTCTGCTGCACAAGAGGGGAGGAAGAAGAGTGGCAGGGCTATGGTGATAGGGGATTTAATAGTAAGGGGAACAGACAGGCGTTTCTGCAGCTGCAAAAGAGGCTCCAAGATGGTATGTTGCTTCCCTGGTGCCAGGGTCAAGGATGTCTTGGAGAGGCTGCAGGGCATTCTGAAGGGGGAGGGCAAACAACCAGTGGTCATGGTACATGGTACATAAGTAAAAAAAGGGATGTAGTCCTACAAGCTGAATATAGGGTTAGGATGTAAATTAAAAAGTCGGACCTCAAAGGTAGTAATCTCAGGATTATTACCAGTGCCACGTGCTAGCAAGAATAGAAATAACAGGATATATCAGATGAATACACAGCTGAAAAAATGGTGTAGAGGGGAGGG